>NC_090365.1:9046300-10376300 GCF_035084215.1 Heptranchias perlo
TAGAGACGGACAGAGAGAGAGAGCGCGAGAGAGACAGACAGAGAGAGAG
The DNA here is from genome assembly GCF_035084215.1 of Heptranchias perlo. Lineage (NCBI taxonomy): Eukaryota > Metazoa > Chordata > Chondrichthyes > Hexanchiformes > Hexanchidae > Heptranchias > Heptranchias perlo. The sequence continues at coordinate 9,046,350 of NC_090365.1, forward strand.
AGAGAGCAAGAGAGACAGACAGAGAGAGCGAGAGAGACGGACAGAGAGAGAGAGAGCGCGAGAGAGACGGTCAGAGAGAGAGAGAGAGACGGACAGAGAGAGAGAGAGAGACGGACAGAGAGAGAGAGAGAGACGGACAGAGAGAGAGAGAGAGACGGACAGAGAGAGAGAGAGAGACGGACAGAGAGAGAGAGAGAGACGGACAGAGAGAGAGAGAGAGACGGACAGAGAGAGAGAGAGAGACGGACAGAGAGAGAGAGAGAGACGGACAGAGAGAGAGAGAGAGAGACGGACAGAGAGAGAGAGAGAGACGGACAGAGAGAGAGAGAGAGACGGACAGAGAGAGAGAGAGAGAGACGGACACAGAGAGAGAGAGAGAGACGGACAGAGAGAGAGAGAGAGAGACGGACACAGAGAGAGAGAGAGACGGACACAGAGAGAGAGAGAGACGGACACAGAGAGAGAGAGAGACGGACACAGAGAGAGAGAGAGACGGACAGAGAGAGAGAGACGGACAGAGAGAGAGAGAGAGAGACGGACAGAGAGAGAGAGAGAGACGGACAGAGAGAGAGAGAGACGGACAGAGAGAGAGAGAGAGAGAGACGGACAGAGAGAGAGAGAGACGGACAGAGAGAGAGAGAGAGAGACGGACAGAGAGAGAGAGAGAGAGACGGACAGAGAGAGAGAGAGAGACGGACAGAGAGAGAGAGAGAGACGGACAGAGAGAGAGAGAGACGGACAGAGAGAGAGAGAGACGGACAGAGAGAGAGAGAGAGAGACGGACAGAGAGAGAGAGAGAGACGGACAGAGAGAGAGAGAGAGAGACGGACAGAGAGAGAGAGAGAGAGAGACGGACAGAGAGAGAGAGAGAGACGGACAGAGAGAGAGAGAGAGAGACGGACAGAGAGAGAGAGAGAGAGACGGACAGAGAGAGAGAGAGAGACGGACAGAGAGAGAGAGAGACGGACAGAGAGAGAGAGAGACGGACAGAGAGAGAGAGAGACGGACAGAGAGAGAGAGACGGACAGAGAGAGAGAGAAGGAGAGCGCGAGAGAGATGGACAGAGAGAGAGAGAGAGGGATGGACAGAGAGAGAGGCGGACAGAGAGAGAGAGAGAGAGAGGCGGACAGAGAGAGAGAGAGAGAGGCGGACAGAGAGAGAGAGAGAGAGGTGGACAGAGAGAGAGGCGGACAGAGAGAGAGGCGGACAGAGAGAGAGGCGGACAGAGAGAGAGAGGCGGACAGAGAGAGAGAGGCGGACAGAGAGAGAGAGGCGGACAGAGAGAGAGAGGCGGACAGAGAGAGAGAGGCGGACAGAGAGAGAGAGAGAGGCGGACAGAGAGAGAGAGGCGGACAGAGAGAGATAGAGAGGCGGACAGAGAGAGAGAGAGAGCGTGAGTGAGAGACGGACAGAGAGAGGGAGAGAGAGAGAGGGAGAGAGAGAGACGGACAGAGAGAGGGAGAGAGAGAGACGGACAGAGAGAGAGAGAGACGGACAGAGAGAGATAGCGCGAGAGATACGGACAGAGAGAGAGCGAGAGAGAGAAAGTGAGAGAGACGGAAAGAGAGAGAGCGAGAGAGACGGACAGAGAGAGATAGAGCGAGAGAGAGAGCGCGAGAGGAACGGACAGAGAGAGAGACGGACAGAGAGAGAGAGAGAGACGGACAGCGAGAGAGAGCGAGAGAGACGGACAGCGAGAGAGAGCGAGAGAGACGGACAGCGAGAGAGAGAGAGAGAGACGGACAGCGAGAGAGAGAGAGACGGACAGCGAGAGAGAGAGAGAGAGACGGACAGAGAGAGAGAGCGAGTGAGACGGACAGAGAGAGAGCGCGAGAGAGAGACGGACAGAGAGGGAGAGAGACGGACAGAGAGAGAGAGACGGACAGAGAGAGAGAGAGACGGACAGAGAGAGAGAGAAGGGGAGCGCGAGAGAGATGGACAGAGAGAGAGAGAGAGAGATGGACAGAGAGAGAGAGAGGCGGACAGAGAGAGAGAGGCGGACAGAGAGAGAGAGAGAGAGGCGGACAGAGAGAGAGAGAGAGAGGTGGACAGAGAGAGAGGCGGACAGAGAGAGAGGCGGACAGAGAGAGAGGCGGACAGAGAGAGAGAGGCGGACAGAGAGAGAGAGAGAGGCGGACAGAGAGAGATAGAGAGGCGGACAGAGAGAGAGAGAGAGAGAGCGCGAGTGAGAGACGGACAGAGAGAGGGAGAGAGAGGGAGAGAGAGAGACGGACAGAGAGAGGGAGAGAGAGAGACGGACAGAGAGAGAGAGAGACGGACAGAGAGTGGGAGAGAGAGAGACGGACAGAGAGTGGGAGAGAGAGAGACGGACAGAGAGAGGGAGAGAGAGAGACGGACAGAGAGAGAGAGAGACGGACAGAGAGAGAGCGAGCGAGAGAGAGACGGACAGATAGAGAGCGAGCGAGAGAGACGGACAGAGAGAGCGAGCGAGAGAGACGGACAGAGAGAGAGCGAGCGAGAGAGACGGACAGTGAGAGAGCGAGCGAGAGAGACGGACAGTGAGAGAGCGAGACGGACAGAGAGAGAGAGAGACGGACAGAGAGAGAGAGCGAGAGGGACGGACAGAGAGAGAGCGCGAGAGAGAGGGACAGAGAGAGAGCGCGAGAGAGACGGACAGAGAGAGAGCGCGAGAGAGACGGACAGAGAGAGAGCGAGAGAGACGGACAGAGAGAGAGAGAGCGAGACGGACAGAGAGAGAGAGAGCGAGAGAGACGGACAGAGAGAGAGAGCGAGAGAGACGGACAGAGGGAGAGCGAGCGAGAGAGACGGACAGAGGGAGAGCGAGCGGGACGGATAGAGAGAGAGAGAGAGAGAGACGGACAGAGAGAGAGAGCGCGAGAGAGACGGACAGAGAGAGAGAGCGCGAGGGAGACGGACAGAGAGAGATAGCGCGAGAGAGACGGACAGAGAGAGAGCGAGAGAGAGAAAGTGAGAGAGACGGAAAGAGAGAGAGCGAGAGAGACGGACAGAGAGAGAGCGAGAGAGACGGACAGAGAGAGAGTGGGAGAGACGGACAGAGAGAGAGAGCGAGAAAGACGGACAGAGAGAGAGAGAGAGCGAGAGAGAGCGCGTGAGAGGGACGGACAGAGAGAGAGAGACGGACAGAAAGAGAGAGAGAGACGGACAGAGAAAGAGAGAGAGAGAGACGGACAGAGAAAGAGAGAGAGAGAGACGGACAGAGAAAGAGAGAGAGAGAGACGGACAGAGAAAGAGAGAGAGAGAGACGGACAGAGAAAGAGAGAGAGAGAGACGGACAGAGAGAGAGAGAGAGAGAGAGACGGACAGAGAGAGAGAGCGAGAAAGACGGACAGAGAGAGAGAGAGAGAGCGAGAGAGAGCGCGCGAGACGGACGGACAGAGAGAGCGCGCAAGAGAAACGGACAGAGAGAGAGACAGAGAGAGAGAGAGAGACGGACAGAGAGAGAGAGAGAGACGGACAGAGAGAGAGAGAGAGAGACGGACAGAGAGAGACAGACAGAAAGAGAGAGAGACGGACAGAAAGAGAGAGAGAGACGGACAGAGAGAGAGAGCGAGACGGACAGAGAGAGCGAGAGAGACGGACAGAGAGAGAGAGAGAGACGGACAGAGAGAGAGAGAGAGACGGACAGAGAGAGAGACGGATACAGAGAGAGAGAGAGAGAGAGAGACGGACAGAGAGAGAGAGAGAGAGAGAGACGGACAGAGAGAGAGTGAGAGAGACGGACACAGAGAGAGAGAGAGACGGACAGAGAGAGAGAGAGAGAGAGAGAGACGGACAGAGAGAGAGAGAGAGAGAGGCGGACAGAGAGAGAGAGGCGGACAGAGAGAGAGAGGCGGACAGAGAGAGAGAGGCGGACAGAGAGAGAGAGCGCGAGAGAGGCGGACAGAGAGAGAGAGCGCGAGAGAGACGGACAGAGAGAGAGAGCGCGAGAGAGACGGACAGAGAGAGAGAGCGCGAGAGAGACGGACAGAGAGAGAGAGCGCGAGAGAGACGGACAGAGAGAGAGAGCGCGAGAGAGACGGACAGAGAGAGAGAGCGCGAGAGAGACGGACAGAGAGAGAGAGCGCGAGAGAGACAGACAGAGAGAGAGAGCGCGAGAGAGACAGACAGAGAGAGAGCGCGAGAGAGACGGACAGAGAGAGAGAGCGCGAGAGAGACGGACAGAGAGAGAGAGCGCGAGAGAGACGGACAGAGAGAGAGAGAGCGCGAGAGAGACGGACAGAGAGAGAGAGCGCGGAGAGAGACAGAGAGAGAGAGGGAGAGAGCAAGAGAGACAGACAGAGAGAGAGCGAGAGAGACGGACAGAGAGAGAGAGAGCGCGCGAGAGGAACGGACAGAGAGAGAGCGCGAGAGAGACGGACAGAGAGAGAGAGAGCGAGAGAGCGACGGACAGAGAGAGAGAGAGCGAAAGAGCGACGGACAGAGAGAGAGAGCGAGAGAGACAGACAGAGAGAGAGAGCGAGAGAGACTGACAGAGAGAGAGAGAGAGAGAGAGACGGACAGAGAGAGAGAGAGAGACGGACAGAGAGAGAGAGAGAGACGGACAGAGAGAGAGAGAGAGACGGACAGAGAGAGAGAGAGAGACGGACAGAGAGAGAGAGAGAGAGACGGACACAGAGAGAGAGAGAGAGACGGACAGAGAGAGAGAGAGAGACGGACACAGAGAGAGAGAGAGACGGACACAGAGAGAGAGAGAGACGGACACAGAGAGAGAGAGAGACGGACACAGAGAGAGAGAGAGACGGACACAGAGAGAGAGAGACGGACACAGAGAGAGAGAGACACACAAGAAAGACAGACAGACGGACAGAGAGAGAGAGACGGACAGAGAGAGGGAGCGAGAGACGGACAGAGAGAGAGAGCGTGAGAGAGACGGACAGAGAGAGAGACAGAGAGAGAGAGCGTGAGAGATGGACAAAGAGAGAGAGAGAGACGGACAGAGAGAGAGAGAGACGGACAGAGAGAGAGAGAGAGACGGACAGAGAGAGAGAGAGAGACGGACAGAGAGAGAGAGAGAGACGGACAGAGAGAGAGAGAGAGACGGACAGAGAGAGAGAGAGAGACGGACAGAGAGAGAGAGAGAGACGGACAGAGAGAGAGAGAGACGGACAGAGAGAGAGAGAGAGACGGACAGAGAGAGAGAGAGACGGACAGAGAGGGAGAGAGACGGACAGAGAGAGAGAGAAGGAGAGCGCGAGAGAGATGGACAGAGAGAGAGAGAGAGAGAGGCGGACAGAGAGAGAGAGAGAGAGAGGCGGACAGAGAGAGAGGTGGACAGAGAGAGAGGCGGACAGAGAGAGAGGCGGACAGAGAGAGAGGCGGACAGAGAGAGAGGCAGACAGAGAGAGAGGCGGACAGAGAGAGAGAGGCGGACAGAGAGAGAGAGGCGGACAGAGAGAGAGAGGCGGACAGAGAGAGAGAGAGGCGGACAGAGAGAGAGAGGCGGACAGAGAGAGATAGAGAGGCGGACAGAGAGAGAGAGAGAGCGCGAGTGAGAGACGGACAGAGAGAGGGAGAGAGAGAGAGGGAGAGAGAGAGACGGACAGAGAGAGAGAGAGACGGACAGAGAGAGAGAGAGACGGACAGAGAGAGAGAGAGACGGACAGAGAGAGAGAGAGACGGACAGAAAGAGAGAGAGACGGACAGAGAGAGAGAGAGACGGACAGAGAGAGAGAGAGACGGACAGAGAGAGAGAGACGGACAGAGAGAGAGAGAGACGGACAGAGAGAGAGAGAGAAGGAGAGCGCAAGAGAGACGGACAGAGAGAGAGAGAGAGACGGACAGAGAGAGAGCGCGAGAGAGACGGACAGAGAGAGAGAGAGAGAGAGAGAGAGACGGACAGAGAGAGAGAGATGCGGACAGAGAGAGAGAGATGCGGACAGAGAGAGAGAGAGAGGCGGACAGAGAGAGAGAGAGAGGCGGACAGAGAGAGAGAGAGGCGGACAGAGAGAGAGAGAGAGAGAGAGGCGGACAGAGAGAGAGAGAGAGAGAAGCGGACAGAGAGAGAGAGAGAGAGGCGGACAGAGAGAGAGAGGCGGACGGAGAGAGAGGCGGACGGAGAGAGAGGCGGACAGAGAGAGAGAGGCGGACAGAGAGAGAGAGGCGGACAGAGAAAGAGAGAGAGGCGGACAGAGAGAGAGAGGCGGACAGAGAGAGATAGAGAGGCGGACAGAGAGAGAGAGAGAGCGCGAGTGAGAGACGGACAGAGAGAGGGAGAGAGAGAGAGGGAGAGAGAGAGACGGACAGAGAGAGGGAGAGAGAGAGACGGACAGAGAGAGAGAGAGACGGACAGAGAGAGGGAGAGAGAGAGACGGACAGAGAGAGGGAGAGAGAGAGACGGACAGAGAGAGAGAGAGACGGACAGAGAGAGAGCGAGCGAGAGAGACGGACAGAGAGAGAGCGAGCGAGAGAGACGGACAGATAGAGAGCGAGCGAGAGAGACGGACAGAGAGAGCGAGCGAGAGAGACGGACAGAGAGAGAGCGAGCGAGAGAGACGGACAGAGAGAGAGCGAGCGAGAGAGACGGACAGAGAGAGAGCGAGAGAGACGGACAAAGAGAGAGAGCGAGAGAGACGGACAGAGAGAGAGCGCGAGAGAGACGGACAGAGAGAGAGAGCGCGAGAGAGACGGACAGAGAGAGAGAGCGCGAGAGAGACGGACAGAGAGAGAGAGCGCGAGAGAGCCGGACAGAGAGAGAGAGCGCGAGAGAGACGGACAGAGAGAGAGCGCGAGAGAGACGGACAGAGAGAGATAGCGCGAGAGATACGGACAGAGAGAGAGCGAGAGAGACGGACAGCGAGAGAGAGCGAGAGAGACGGACAGCGAGAGAGAGAGAGAGAGACGGACAGCGAGAGAGAGAGAGAGACGGACAGCGAGAGAGAGAGAGAGAGACGGACAGCGAGAGAGAGAGAGACGGACAGCGAGAGAGAGAGAGAGAGACGGACAGAGAGAGAGAGCGAGTGAGACGGACAGAGAGAGAGCGCGAGAGAGAGACGGACAGAGAGGGAGAGAGACGGACAGAGAGAGAGAGACGGACAGAGAGAGAGAGAGACGGACAGAGAGAGAGAGAGACGGACAGAGAGAGAGAGAGACGGACAGAGAGAGAGAGAGACGGACAGAGAGAGAGAGAGACGGACAGAAAGAGAGAGAGACGGACAGAAAGAGAGAGAGACGGACAGAAAGAGAGAGAGACGGACAGAGAGAGAGACGGACAGAGAGAGAGACGGACAGAGAGAGAGAGACGGACAGAGAGAGAGAGAGACGGACAGAGAGAGAGAGAGGAGAGCGCAAGAGAGACGGACAGAGAGAGAGAGAGAGACGGACAGAGAGAGAGCGCGAGAGAGACGGACAGAGAGAGAGAGAGAGACGGTCAGAGAGAGAGAGATGCGGACAGAGAGAGAGAGAGAGGCGGACAGAGAGAGAGAGAGAGGCGGACAGAGAGAGAGGGAGAGAGAGAGTCGGACAGAGAGAGAGAAAGAGAGAGAGACGGACAGAGAGAGAGAGACAGACAGAGAGAGAGAGAGAGAGAGATGGACAGAGAGAGAGCGAGAGACGGACAGAGAGAGAGAGAGAGCGCGAGAGAGACTGACAGAGAGAGAGCGAGAGAGCGACGGACAGAGAGAGAGAGTAAGAGAGCGACGGACAGAGAGAGAGAGCGAGAGAGACAGACAGAAAGAGAGAGCAAGAGAGACAGACAGAGAGAGAGAGCAAGAGAGACAGACAGAGAGAGAGAGCAAGAGAGACAGACAGAGAGAGAGAGAGAGACGGACAGAGAGAGAAAAAGAGACGGACACAGAGAGAGAGAGAGACGGACAGAGAGAGAGAGAGAGACGGACAGAGAGAGAGAGAGAGACACAAGAAAGACAGACAGACGGACAGAGAGAGAGAGAGAGAGACGGACAGAGAGAGAGAGTGAGAGACGGACAGAGAGAGAGAGCGTGAGAGAGACGGACAGAGAGAGAGACGGACAGAGAGAGAGACGGACAGAGAGAGAGACGGACAGAGAGAGAGACGGACAGAGAGAGACGGACTGAGAGAGACGGACAGAGAGAGACGGACAGAGAGAGACGGACAGAGAGAGACGGACAGAGAGAGAGAGGGAGACAAGACAGACAGACAGACAGAGAGAGAGACGGACAGAGAGAGACGGACAGAGAGATAGAGGGAGAGACGGACAGAGAGAGAATTTGGTTTACACTGTGCTCAAGAAAGGGGCAAACTCTTCCCAATCTCAACCCCAATGTGTTAAATTAACCTTTGCTGAATGTGGCCCATGTCAATTGCCTGGATGCCGGATCAGGCCCACTCTGTAAATTGAGTTTGACACCCACCCACCGTGATCATCTGAACATTTCACGTGAAAGACGGCCCCACTGACAATGCAGCACTCCCTCAGTGCTGCACTGGAACATCTGCCTGAGCTAACCCCGAGTTTCCACAGGACTCTCCCAATCTCCCACTTCAATTTCAGTGGAAGGTCGGCGGGCATCTTGGGAAATGGCCGTTGGTGCATGGGCCGTTTCTCTGGAGGGTTCCGCTGATCTCGTAGGAACAGGAGGAGGCCACTCAGCCCATCGAGCTATACATGGCTGATCTGTACTTCAACTCTATTTACCCGCCTTGGTTCCATATCTACGATTCCCTGACCCTACTGATCTCAAGTCTTGAATATTTCAACTGTACCCCAGCATCCACAACCTTTCGGGGAGTTCTCGATTTCCATTACCCTTTATGTGAAAAAGTGCTTCCTTATCTCACTGCTAACTGGCCTAGCTAATTATAATGTAAGGAGTCGTACAACACCAGGTTATAGTCCAACAGCTTTATTTGAAATCACAAGCTTTCGGAGCTTAGCTCCTTCGTCAGGTGAGTGAAGGGTTCCATAAAGGCACAGCATATATAGTCAGAGAACAATGCCTGGTGATTACAGATAATCACAGATACCGTTATTTAAAAAGGGTAGTAGGCAGAAGGCTGGAAATTATAGACCAGTTAGCCTAACATCTGTGGTGGGTAAAATTTTGGAGTCTATTATTAAGGAGACAGTAGCGGAACATTTGGATAAACATAATTTAATAGGACAAAGTCAGCATGGCTTTACGAAGGGGAAGTCATGTCTGACAAATTTGCTTGAGTTCTTTGAGGATATAACGTACAGAGTGGATAAAGGGGAACCAGTGGACGTAGTGTATTTAGACTTCCAGAAGGCTTTCGACAAGGTGCCACATAAAAGATTATTGCTCAAGATAAAGAATCACTGGATTGGGGGTAATATTCTGGCATGGGTGGAGGATTGGTTATCTAACAGGAAGCAGAGAGTTGGGATAAATGGTTCATTCTCGGACTGGCAACCAGTAGCCAGTGGTGTTCTGCAGGGGTCGGTGCTGGGTCCCCAACTCTTTACAATCTATATTAACAATTTGGAGGAGGGGACCAAGTGTAATATATCAAAGTTTGCAGATGATACAAAGATGGGAGGGAAAGTAGAGAGTGAGGAGGACATAAAAAACCTACAAGGGGATATAGACAGGCTGGGTGAGTGGGCGGAGATTTGGCAGATGCAATACAATGTTGGAAAATGTGAGGTTATGCACTTTGGCAGGAAAAATCGGAGAGCAAGTTATTATCTCAATGGCGAGAAACTGGAAAGTACTGCAGTACAAAGGGATCTGGGGGTCCTAGTGCAAGAAAATCAAAAAGTTAGTATGCAGGTGCAGCAGGTGATTAAGAAGGCCAACGGAATGTTGGCTTTTATTGCTAGGGGGATAGAATATAAAAACAGGGAGGTATTACTGCAGTTACATAAGGTATTAGTGAGACTGCACCTGGAATACTGCATACAGTTTTGGTGTCCATACTTAAGAAAAGACATACTTGCTCTCGAGGCAGTACAAAGAAGGTTCACTCGGTTAATCCCGGGGATGAGGGGGCGGACATATGAGGAGAGGTTGAGTAGATTGGGACTCTACTCATTGGAGTTCAGAAGAATGAGAGGCGATCTTATTGAAACATATAAGATTGTGAAGGGGCTTGATCGGGTGGATGCGGTAAGGATGTTCCCAAGGATGGGTGAGACTAGAACGAGGGGGCATAATCTTAGAATAAGGGGCTGCTCTTTCAAAACTGAGATGAGGATAAACTTCTTCACTCAGAGGGTAGTAGGTCTGTGGAATTTGCTGTCCCAGGAAGCTGTGGAAGCTACATCATTAAATAAATTTAAAACAGAAATAGACAGTTTCCTAGAAGTAAAGGGAATTAGGGGTTACGGGGAGCGGGCAGGAAATTGGACATGATTTTAGATTTGAGGTTAGGACCAGATCAGCCATGATCTTATTGAATGGCGGAGCAGGCTCGAGGGGCCGATTGGCCTCCTCCTGCTCCTATTTCTTATGTTCTTATAATCTTTCCAACTGCCCGTTATCACACCTCGGCAGACAGATAATCACAGCAATCAAAGGAGTGAATGGTGTTCAGACAGGGAAACATTACATCCAAGAATACTGAATACACAAGCAGTCAGATCACAAAGACAGAGAGAGAGACCCGAAAGGCAGAGAGAGAGAGAGAGAGAATGACCAGTTGTATTAAAAACAGATAACTTTTTTTCGCTGGTGGGGTTACATGTAGCGTGACATGAACCCAAGATCCCGGTTGAGGCCGTCCTCATGGGTGCGGAACTTGGCTATCAATTTCTGCTCGACGATTTTGCGTTGTCGTATGTCTCGAAGGCCGCCTTGGAGAACGCTTACCCGAAGATCGGAGGCTGAATGCCCTTGACTGCTGAAGTGTTCCCCGACTGGGAGGGAACCCTCCTGTCTGGCAATTGTTGTGCTGTGTCCGTTTATCCGTTGTCGTAGCGTCTGCATGGTCTCGCCAATGTACCATGCTCCGGGGCATCCTTTCCTGCAACGTATGAGGTAGACAACGTTGGCCGAGTCACAGGAGTATGCACCATGTACCTGGTGGGTGGTGTCCTCTCGTGTGATGATGGTATCTGTGTCGATGATCTGGCATGTCTTGCAGAGTTTGCCGTGGCAGGGTTGTGTGGTGTCTAGGACGCTGTTCTCCTGAAAGCTGGGTAATTTGCTGCGAACGATGGTCTGTTTGAGGGTGGGTGGCTGTTTGAAGGAGAGTAGTGGAGGTGTGGGGATGGCCTTAGCGAGGTGAGGCCTCGCTAAGGCCATCTCCACGCCTCCACTACTCACCTTCAAATAGCCACCCACCCTCAAACAGACCATCGTTCGCAGCAAATTACCCAGCTTTCAGGAGAACAGCGTCCTAGACACCACACAACCCTGCCACGGCAAACTCTGCAAGACATGCCAGATCATCGACACAGATACCATCATCACACGAGAGGACACCACCCACCAGGTACATGGTGCATACTCCTGTGACTCGGCCAACGTTGTCTACCTCATACGTTGCAGGAAAGGATGCCCCGGAGCATGGTACATTGGCGAGACCATGCAGACGCTACGACAACGGATAAACGGACACAGCACAACAATTGCCAGACAGGAGGGTTCCCTCCCAGTCGGGGAACACTTCAGCAGTCAAGGGCATTCAGCCTCCGATCTTCGGGTAAGCGTTCTCCAAGGCGGCCTTCGAGACACACGACAACGCAAAATCGTCGAGCAGAAATTGATAGCCAAGTTCCGCACCCATGAGGACGGCCTCAACCGGGATCTTGGGTTCATGTCATGCTACATGTAACCCCACCAGCGAAAAAAAGTTATCTGTTTTTAATACAACTGGTCATTCTCTCTCTCTCTCTGCCTTTCGGGTCTATCTCTCTCTCTCTGTCTTTGTGATCTGACCGCTTGTGTATTCAGTACTGTTTGCCTCCTTTGGTTGCTGTGATTATCTCTCTGCCGAGGTGTGATAACAGGCAGTTGGAAAGATTATCTGTAATCACCAGGCATTGTTCTGACTATATATGCTGTGCCTTTATGGAACACTGCTCTCACCTGACGAAGGAGCTAAGCTCCGAAAGCTTGTGATTTCAAATAAAGCTGTTGGACTATAACCTGATGCTGTGCGACTCCTTACATTTGTCCACCCCAGTCCATCACCGGCATCTCCACATCATAATTATAATGTAATACAGCCTTATTCTGGATTGTCCCACCCGAGGTAATTGTTTCTCTATATCTACCCGATCAAATCCCTTTAATTTAAGGTTTTAAGCCCTGGTATCATTCTGGTAGATCTGTGCCGCACCCCCTCCAAAGCCAAATATATCTTTCCTGAGGTGCGGTGCCCAGAACTGGACGCAGTACTCCAGATAAAGTCTGACCAAGGCTCTGTGCAACTGAAGCGTCACTTCCTCCCCTTTGTATTTCAGCCCCCTTGAATTGAAGGCAAACATTCCATTAGCTTTCATGATTATTTTTGAATCGGTGCACTAGATTTTAGTGATTTGTGTACATGGACACCCAAATCTCTTCACAGCTCCTTGACTCTCACCATTAAGAAATTATTTCAATTTGTCTTTCTCAGACTCAGAGTAGACAACCTCACACTTCCCCGCATTGAATTCCGTCTTCATAGTTTACTAAGTCTCTTAACTTAGTGATATCTGTAAACTTGGGTATACAACTCTCTATTCCTTCATCTAAGTCATTAATATATATATATGGTGAAAAGCTGAGGCCCCAGTCCAGATTCCTGGGAAACACCACTAGTCACATACTGCCAATCAGAGAAAGGTCCCTTTATCCCTACTCTCTGTTTCCCAACCAATTACCAACCCACATTACGAGGTTACCTCCAATTCCATGCGTTTCCATTTTTGTGCTACATAATAGTCTTTCATGCGCAACCTTCTCAAACGCTTTCTGGAAGTCCATATCGACAACATCCGTAGCTGTTTCCCTCTCCATCATGCCAGTCACCACCTCAAAAAATTCAGACATGACCTACCCTTCACAAATCCATGCTGACTCTCTTTGATCAGTTCATAGATGCCCAGGTGCTCAGTCAGCCAGTCTCTGATGACAGATTCCAGTAACCTCCTCACATTTAATGCTAAACTGACAGGCCTGTTGTTTCCTGGTTTATCTACCCCTCCCTTCTTAAGCAATGGAATTTTCCAATCCAAAAGGCACAATTCCTGAATCTGGAGAGCTTTGAAAAATTATGACTTAACACATCTACAATTTGCTCACCCTTTTCTTTAATACCCTGGAGTGATGACCATCAGGTCCTGGAGATTTGTCGATCTTAAGTCCTATTATTTTCTCCATTACCATGTTTTAAACTTATATTAAATCCACAAAGTTTCTCCCCTTGACTTATTTTTTAGGTTCCCTTGTACGACTGGTATTGTGTCCTCTTTCTCCACTGTGAAAATGGATACACAGTGCTCATTTAACTAGCTTGCCACTTCCTTATTGTCCATTATAGGCTCACCTGCGTCTATCTTTAATGGGCCCACATTTCCCTTTACCACTCTCCTTCTCGGAATATATTTATAAAAACTTGTGATATCTCTTGAAAGTTTTTTCATATTCTTTTTGCCACTTCTTATTATTTTCTTTGTTGCTTTTTATAACTCTCCCAGTCCACTGGATTTCCACGTTTCTTTGCATTTGTGAAAGCCTTTTCTTTTAGCTTAATACTGCCTCTTACCTCATACGCTGACCATAGTTGCTTAACGATACAAGTGTTTGTCTTTTTGAGGTATTGTACTGGTTTTATACCAAATACTTGAATATTTCTCAATGTTTGCCCATTAACAGGTCAGCCTACTTTACTGTAAATTCATTTCTCATCCCTTCAGTACTTAAATCTAAAACCTTGCTTTGTGACTCTCCCCTCTCAAACCTAATATCAAATTCAATCATATAATGGTCGCTATTTGCAAGATATTCCCTTACCGTCAGATTGTTAACAATGTCTGGTTGGTTAGTCATCACTAAATCCAGTATGACCTTTTTTTTAAAAACTTATTCTAAAACATATATTGTTCTGGAAAACTGTCCCAAACACATTTATTACGATAAACATGCTCAGTAACACGATTGCTCATAGACATCGATGAAATATGCTCAGGACTGTCTTACATTTTCAGTGTGCACGGAAATCCCATTTACTAAAGGCTGTTTACTGTGGTGACAAAATGGAAGTCTTGCAATAGGCAAAAAAGCAACTCCTGTTTTTTTGGACAGTGGGAGAGGGGCGCCAGGCTGGATTGGCACCCCCGACACCGCCGGCAGTGGGCATCCGCTAAGCATTAATGGCACTGCAAAACGGAAAAGAAATCATGGTGGTCAATGCCAACCAGTCTGGTTCTGGAACCTACAGGACCTGCACCTCTCTCGGATCTGACCCATTGCTAGCCAGGATCAGGCCCACAACTGGCCCATGGTCCTTACAATGGCAAAGGAGAGCGACCCTGAACATTGAAATAACAGCACATGAGGAAGCCACTGCATTTTTCCCATGCTGGCTCTTTATCGGGATCTGTCCACTCTAATCCCATTCCCTGTATCCGTGTATATTCTTCCCTCTCTTGGGCATCCCCACTGCCTTCACCCCACCACTGCCGGCCATACCTTCAACCATTTGGACGTTGCGTACTGAAATCCCCTCCCTAAACCTCGCGACCTCCCTCTCCACCTTAGAACCCACTTCTTCCACCCAGCTATTGGTCACCGTTCCTAATATCTCCCTCTTTGGCTCGGTGTCCATTTTTGTCTGATTACGCTCCTGTGAGGCATCTTGGGGCATTTCACTGCCTCAGGAGATGTTATATAAAGGCAAGTTGTTGCTGTTTCAAATCCTTATCCAATTCCCTTTTACGGGAGGTTAGTCCCTGCCCCAATTGTTCCTTGTGGCAGAGTATTCCATCTTAATAACCCTCTCAGAAAACATTTCTTCAAACTTCGCTCGGCTAGTGATAATCCTCCTCCTCCCCCTCCTCCTCCTTCTTCTCCCCTCCCTCCTCCCCCTCCCCCGTCCTCCTCTCCCTCCCCCTGTCCTCCTCCTCCCCCTCCCCCTGTCCTCCTCCTCCCCCTGTCCTCCTCCTCCATCTTCTCCCCCTCATCCTCCTCTCCTCCCCCCTCTTCCTCATCCTCCTCTCCTCCCCCCTCTTCCTCATCCTCCTCTCCTCCCCCCTCTTCCTCATCCTCCTCTCCTCCCCCTCTCCTCCTCATCCTCCTCCCCCCCCCCTCCTCTCCTCATCCTCCTCCCCCCCCCCCTCCTCTCCTCATCCTCCTCCTCCTCCTCTCAGAAAACATTTCTTCAAACTTCGCTCTGCTAGTGATAATCCTCAATCTGGCCACCCTCCTCCCTCCTCCCCCCCCCCTTCCTCATTAACCAACCGGAGGAAACAATCTCTCAACTGTTTACTCTCTAAAAACCTTCCATGATTTTGGAGTCCTCCATTAGATTCCCCCCACTTTAACCTGCTCGGTTTCAGTGGGAAATGAAACGCAATTCTTTTTGCAGCCTTGCTTCAGAACTGTTAAGTTCACAGACCTGGTGAAAAGGGGGCGAGCAGCAGGATGCAGAACAAAGAGAAAGTACACGGGGAGCGAGCCAGAGCGAAAGGATGAAAGAGAGTGAAAGGAACGAGGTGGGGAAGAGAAGGGCGAGAAAGTGCAACAGCTGTTCTGTTGAATCTTCGGGAGATTTCGAGTGTAAGCGATGGAACACACCAGGAATATTACTGTCCACACCTTATCCGTCTGCACGCAAACAAGAGGGAAGGGAGGATTAATACTGGAGGGAATCCCACCAGGACATGGGAGAGCTCACATGGGGTGATCAGAACACCCTGGACCCCCTTTAAGACTAGTCACCACACCCCAAACATGTAGAGAGCCGCCTTACCTGGGCACATGAGGGGCTGCAGAAGGTCGAGGCGAAGCGTGTTCTGACAACAGTTTAGTGTTAGGCTCTGCTCCTATTTAATCAGCCACTACAAGTCTCTGGTAAATAACAGGATGGGTTCTATATCCTGTTCTCAGATTGAACCAAGAACTTCCCCACAGGCAACAACAGTCAGGGCTGGGTTAGAAACCAGAGAAGTCACAGATCCAGTCCGGGTTTAGACTGAGAGGCAAAATGTTTTTTGTTAGACGCGATCCTGTTCACCCGGCTGTAAACCCCGCAACTTTGCTTCCTTGTGGCCCGTGACAAATGCGAGTTTCCTCTCGTTTTCCAGTGAAAGGTTCCGCGTCTCTTTGAAATGCTAATAAGGGGATGGTTTAAACAGTCTGACTTCAGGTATCAGGGCTGTTCCTCCCCCTCTTCTCGCAGCCGTTCTCTTAACTGTTTCCTTGCCACAAGCTTTCCTATTTTAAAAAAGTACAACTCAAATAATCTTCAAAGGTGGTGCCTGTGTGAGTCGCTATCTGTCAATGTCTGTAATTCAGACTGTGTCTGTGATAGTGCCTGTGTGTCTCTTGTATCTGTGCCTATGCTTTGTATCTACGTCTGTGTTAATTCTTGTATCTGTTTGTGTCTGTGCCTCTTGTATCTGTGATGTGGAGATGCCGGTGATGGACTGGGGTTAACAATTGTAAACAATTTTACAACACCAAGTTATAGTCCAACGATTTTATTTTTAATCCCACAAGCTTTCGGGGGCTTTCCCCTTCCTCAGGCAGTGTGGAAAAGACAATTTTTGTATCTGTGCCTGTGTGTCTGCCTGTGCCTGCGTGTGTCATTGTATCTGAGTATGTTTGTGTGACTGTGTACACCAGAGACCTGAGCACCTAATCCAGGCTGGCACTTCCGTGCAGTACTAGGGGAGTGCTGCACTGTTGGAGGTGCCGTCTTTCAGATGAAATGTTAAACTGTGGCTCCATCTGCCCTCTCAGGTGGATATAAAAGATCCCATGGCCACTATTCGAAGAAGAGCTGGGGAGTTCTCCCCAATGTCACGTTTCCTACATTACAACTGTGACTACACTTCACAGCTGCTTAATTGGCTGTAAAGCACTTTGCGACATCCTGAGGACATGAGAGGTGCTATATAAATGCAAGTTCTTTCTCTCCGTCTCTCTATCTCTCTTTCTTTCCATGTGTGGATATTTGTATCTGTGTATGTGTGTTAGCACAGTAGGAAACTAACGACAAATTTAACATAAAGAGTCGTCAAATTTTAAATGTAAAATATTTGAGGATTTTCCTGTTTTGATAAGTTTCCCAGGGGTGGTAAGGATTTTTTCTCCTCCCCCCACATTGTGATTGGTTGCCGACAATCAGTGATACACTACAATAACTCTGCTTCCCCCGCTGGACACCCATAGCTCAGTGATTCAGGGCACCGTCTAGGGTGGTAATGAGCCTGAGAGGGTCAGATAGGAATTTTCCAGAGTATTTTTTCCCTTATTGGCCCTGGGTTTTTTCTCTGTTTCTTTGCCTCTCCCAGGAGATTACATAGAATTACATAAAATTTACAGCACAGAAATAGGCCATTCGGCCCAACTGGTCTATGCTGGTCCACACGGGCCTCCTCCCTCCCTACTTCATCTAACCCTATCAGCATAACTGTCTATTCCTTTCTCCCTCATCTGTTTATCCAGCTTCCCCTTAAATGCTATTTGCCTCGACTACTCCTTGAGGTAGCAAGTTCCACATTCTAACCACACTCTAGGTAAAGAAGTTTCTTCTGAATTTCTTATTGGATTTATTAGTGACTACCTTATATTTATGACCCCTAGTTTTTGGACTCATGGTAGGAAGATAGCTAATCTTATCCTGCCCATTATTCTTGTATGTTCGTATCAGCCCCACCACTGTGAGCGAGAGAGGGGCAAGAATCGGCCAGGGTCCCTGTGGGTAGACGGTGGGGTGAGGAACAGGGTCGAGCTTAGTTACAATACCCAGTGATCAAATTGCATCCCGACACCGATGGTCAGGGCTCATTCACACGCAAAGAATGCCAACTTGGTGGAGTGGCATACGGCAGCGGGCATCCCTGGAACTCGGACTCCAGCGAGAGTCGGTGCCTTCCGGAAGGAGGTAGAAAAATGGCAGGGGGTGGGAGTTTGATAAAGAATGCGGCTTTAGTTACTGCATGTGGGTGACCATGAGGAGCAGCTGGTCAGACCTGTTTGACAGGTTCAACGTTCTCAGAAGCAATGCATCAGAACAAAAGATTTGTGTTCAGCCTTTCGTGTGCTCAGGACATCCCAAAATGCTTCACAGCCACCGAACTACTTGCGAAGTGCGGTCACTGTCGTTATGTCCGGAAACGCAAAAGCCAATTTGTACACGGCAAGATCCCACAAACAGCAACTGAGATGTACAACCAGTTAATCTCGTTTTGGTGGAGGGATTAATGTGGGCCAGGACACCGGGGAGAACTCGCCCACTATTCTTCAAATAGTACCTTGGGATTTTTTACGTCCACCTGAGAGGGCAGATGGGGTCTCCGTTTAACGTCTCATCCAAAAGACGGCACCTCTGACAGTGCAGCACTCCCTCGGTGGGAGTGTCATCCTGGATTATGTGCTCAGGTCTCTGGAGTGGGACTTGAACCCAGGACCTTTGACTGACTTTTCTATCTTGGTCCTCACTCCTGAGGCACCTCACTTAAACCAGGCCTAAGTGTGTGATATTGGCTCATGGGCCACACAGAGGAACAGCTAAACCCTTGCAAATATTGTGTTTTATCAAATATACGAAATACACAACTTCAGGAAGGATTACACACCCCAATCTTGTATCCGTTGATCCTTCTCTAGAAATAAACACTTGCATTTATACAGTGCCTTTCATGACCTCAGGATGTCCTAAAACGTTTTACAGCCAATGAAGTATTTTTATAGTGTGGTCATAATGCAGTGAAACGCAGCAGCCATTTTGAGCACTGCAAGGTCCCGCAAATCGGGGTTTCCGCGACCTTTTGCGTTGGTTCAAAAATCATCGCGCCCGAGGCCGACCCCGCCCGCAGAATTGGCCACGCCTCCAGATCGAAATAACGAGGATGCCGAATTTCCGCCAATTGTGGCCGTCCGAGGAGGGTCTTCAAATGGGGAGGGAGAGTGGGGGCAGTGGGATTAGTTTGGGATTGATACAGGGAGAGAGTGAGCCCGTGGGGTTAGTTTGGGATTGATACGGGGTCTTCAAATCGTTTTCATTGGCGCACAGGCACTAGTAGGCACTTTTTAAACATTTTTACATATTAAAAAATATTTAATTTACTAAGAAACTGACTCGTGTACACCAATGAAAGCAAGCAAATGGTTCAGTGTAGTTTTTTTACGTCATTTTCAGTGATTTAAAATCTGGTTACTCACATTAAAAATGTTATTTTTTTTGTGATAAACCCATTTTCTGCGGTATTAATAAAATTCTACTAGGTTACCACTCTTAAATACGTCAATGAATATTTTTTATTGCAAAGAAAAATAATAAACAATTATGCTCGGTTAAGTTGCCAGATTGCACTGGTTTATGGAAGATTTTACGTTTGTGATTCCGCAAACGCATTTTAACGGAAACGTGAACTGTAACCGAACCCGGGCAATTTTCCGGTGCCCAATTACCGATTGTGCCCAACGCGGAAACTCTGCCCCAAGCTCTTTTTTAAAATTCTAAAATTGTGGGTATCACTGGCAAGGCAGCATACTTTTGCCCCTGAGCTCTGAGCTTGCAGTGTGGACTGGAATCACGTGGAGACCAAATGGGCAGGATCCTTTCTCCGAAGGATATTAGTGAACCAGCTGGGTTTTGACAACAAGCCTGCGGATCTCATGGTCAATTTGCCGATGCCGGTTCCACAAGATTTATTGCCAAGGTGGGATTTGAATTTATGACGCTGAATTATTAGCTCAGTGCCACAACCACCAGTTCACCATCCTTACCAGGAGATGTCTAAATGGGTTTGAGGTGTGGGCAGTGTACTGAGAATGAAATGTCCATTTAGACATTAACATCAACAACTTGCATTGATACAGTGCCTCTGGTGTAGAAAAATGTCTCACCACATGTGCAATCAGACAAAAATGGATAGTGGGGCAAAGAAGGAGGAGTGAGGGCTGCCTAACAACCTAGTCAAGGAGATGGGTTTTAAGGAGGGCCTCAAAGGAGGAGAATGGGGTGGAGGGGTTTAGGGAGGGAGTTCCAGAGCTTAGGGCCTGGAATGGCTGATGGCACGGTTGCCAATGGTGGAGCGAAAAAGTGGAGGATGCGCAAGAGGCCAGAGTTGGAGGAACTCAGAGGTCTCAGAGGGTTGTAGGGCTGGAAGAGGTTACAGAGGTAGGGAGGGGCGAGGTCATGGAGGGGATCTGAACATGGGGATGAGAATTTTAAACTAGAGATGTTATGGAATCGGGAGCAAGAAAGTGGACTTCAGAAAGAGACTAAGGTAGGAATGAGGGGAGAGACAGAGGGAGGGGGAGAGAGAAGACTTCACGTGGACTATTAACTCTCAGGCTTTAGTAACTCAGTCTGTAACGCAGGGCACTGTGAGATTCTGAAATGCATTCCCATTTTAGTAACAGAGAGCATCAGACAGAGAAAGAGGGATAGACCCAGATATAAAGGACTGTCCTTTGAATTTGAGAGCATGCTGAACGGTAATCCAGGAGATCTTCGAATGGGATGTTAAACCGAGGCCCCGTCTGCCTCCCAGGTGGACGTAAAAGATCCCATGGCATTATTTTGAAGAAGAGCAGGGGAGTTCTCCCCGGTGTCCTGGCCAGTATTTATCCTTCAACCAACATCACTGAAAACAGATTACCCGGTCATTTATCACATTGCTATGTGTGGGATCTTGCTGTGCGCAAATTGGCTGCCGCGTTTCCTACATTACAACAGTGACTACACTTCAAAAGTACTTCATTGGCTGTAAAGTGCTTTGGGACGTCCTGAGGTCGTTATATAAATGCAACTTCTTTCTTTCTCTCTCTTCACCAAGTTGAATACCTGTAAGATATCTTGGGTTCACAAGATTACAAGCTACTTACATCTCTCCCTCTCTCTCATTTGCCTCCTCCTCTTCCTCCCCCCAGTCGGGTCCAATCACGACTCCCCCCCACCAACCAACCACTAACCCTGGTCGACCTAAAGACCACTCCCCATTTGCACTGCCACAGGAGGTCAACTAGTTAATTATACATGTTTCCTACCACATGATTAATTATTCATGCGTATAAATTACCATATTAAATATTAATCATGTAGCATTGAGTTTTCATCAGCAGCAAAACAAACATCAGAGCTGAGGCCTGATCCCACCTGGAGACAGAGTGGCTTTCGGGGGGTGGGTTTGGGGCCTCAGGGGTGTGGACCAAACCTCTACTCCCCACCTTAGTGATCACCAGTCGGCTGACAGTGTAGATAATAGTGTCCCTGCTGTCTGGTAAATTCAGTAAAGTGTTCAGTGATACTACCCCTTCAGCCGCTGTCTGTGGGCTACAGTTTGTCCCTGTTAAACAAGACCACATTTCACTCTCAACTTTAGATTTTTATTGATTTTCTTTTTGTGCTACTTAAGGTAGAGCTGGAAATAGAACACATTTCATTCTGGCCACCTGGTGTCTGTGTCCAGCACTCCCCAGGGCAGGTACAGTATGGGTTAGATACAGAGTAAAGCTCCCTCTACACTGTCCCATCAAACACTCCCAGGGCAGGTACAGCACGGGTTAGATACAGAGTAAAGCTCCCTCTGCACTGTCTCATCAAACACTCCCAGGGCAGGTACAGTACGGGTTAGATACAGAGTAAAGCTCTCTCTACACTGTCCCATCAAACACTCCCAGGGCAGGTACAGTATGGGTTAGATACAGAGTAAAGCTCCCTCTACGCTGTCCCATCAAACACTCCCAGGGCAGGTACAGTACGGGTTAGATACAGAGTAAAGTTCTCTCTACGTTGTCCCATCAAACACTCCCAGGGCAGGTACAGCACGGGTTAGATACAGAGTAAAGCTCCCTCTACACTGTCCCATCAAACACTCCCAGGGCAGGTACAGCACGGGTTAGATACAGAGTAAAGCTCCCTCTACACTGTCCCATCAAACACTCCCAGGGCAGGTACAGCACGGGTTAGATACAGAGTAAAGCTCCCTCTACACTGTCCCATCAAACACTCCCAGGGCAGGTACAGCACGGGTTAGATACAGAGTAAAGCACCCTCTACACTGTCCCATCAAACACTCCCAACCTCAGTAAAGCATCATTTCTTGTACCACCGGCATGAGTGAGGTTGCCAGTTTGTGCCAAGTTGAAGGCAGTTTGTTGTGTTCACACGTGCTCAGAAGGAGCTAAACTGAGACTGTCCCAAACACACGGCTCCCCCGATGGCTGAATGGGTATATGGACAGTGTGTGATGTCCTGCTGAGCCGTTCAGACCAGGGAGGTTGCAGGTTAAATGCTCAGAGAGGTCGGACTGATCATCAGGTTAACTCAAATCTGCATCACTTAGATGGGAAGTGGAAGATCAGCCAAGGAGCTTGCTCCTAATCACTGACCAGTGACTCTAGCTGGTACATGTGTCTGTGTGCGTGTGTATGTGTGTATCTGTGTGCGCATGCACACGTGCCTGTGTATATACATTGACTAATGACAGGGTGATGATCGGCTGTGTTGTCCTTGCAGTGGACTGACCTGATACCACTCACTGTTCAGGTGCCGTCTTTCAGATGAGACGTTAAACCGAGGCCCTGTCCGCCCTCTCGGGTGGGAGCAAAAGATTCCACGGTCACTATTCAAAGAAGAGCAGGGGCGTTCTCCCCAGTGTCCTGGCCAATATCCCTCAACCAACATCCCTAAAAAACAGATTATCTGGTCATTATCTCATTGCTATTTGTTTGGCTGTAAAGAGCTTTGGGATGTCCTGAGGTCATGAATGGCGCTATGTAAATGCAAGTCTTTCTTTCTTCCTTCCTTCCTTTTCTTTCCCACATGAACAATGTGATGTGGTGAGGTGGGAAAACGAGAGATTTCCCTGTGTCGCACCCTCCCGGGGAGGAGAGAGGCAAACTCTCGTCCCCTCTGGAGTCAAACCCCGCCTCCATCAAATTCCACCTTTAATCAAAGAGTTTTGCCAGCCGCTGGCATCATGCCCCCTCACCCCCGCCCATGTATTTAGCAGATTCACAGCAGGCACAAGTCTCCTGCCAGTGTTTAAATTAAAATTCAGCATGTGCGTCAGAGGGAATCTGCTTCCCGATGACGTTGAGGTTTCCTGCATTTTCCTTAAAGGTACAATCCGAGGAAGTGCCCGGGTTTCTGCAGCTACAGAAGATGTCTGCTTGCTGCAGCCACTGCATGTAGTAATGATGCTGGGTTAGCCTCTCAGTCAGAGTTACAGGTTTAAGCCTGACTCCAAGAGTAGACAGGCACCTCAGCGCGGTACTGGGGGAGTGCTCCATTCACCGAGGTGCCCTCTTTTGAGACTTTATCTCAAGTGGGCCTCAACTATTCACCATATTTATTAATGACTTGGATGAAAGAATAGAGAGTTTTATATTCAAGTTTGGAGATGGCACTATGTTAGTAGTAAGAACATAAGAACATAAGAAATAGGAGCAGGAGTAGGCCAATCGGCCCCTCGAGCCTGCTCCGCCATTCAATAAGATCATGGCTGATCTGATCCTAACCTCAAATCTAAATTCATGTCCAATTTCCTGCCCGCTCCCCGTAACCCCTAATTCCCTTTACTTCTAGGAAACTGTCTATTTCTGTTTTAAATTTATTTAATGATGTAGCTTCCACAGCTTCCTGGGGCAGCAAATTCCACAGACCTACCACCCTCTGAGTGAAGAAGTTTCTCCTCATCTCAGTTTTGAAAGAGCAGCCCCTTATTCTAAGATTATGCCCCCTCGTTCTAGTCTCACCCATCCTTGGGAACATCCTTACCGCATCCACCCGATCAAGCCCCTCCACAATCTTATATGTTTCAATAAGATCGCCTCTCATTCTTCTGAACTCCAATGAGTAGAGTCCCAATCTACTCAACCTCTCCTCATATGTCCACCCCCTCATCCCCGGGATTAACCGAGTGAACCTTCTTTGTACTGCCTCGAGAGCAAGTATGTCTTTTCTAAGTAGGGCAGATAGGAGCAGGACATAGACAGATTAAGCGAGTGGGCAAAACTGTAGCAAATGGAGTTTAATGTGGGCAAAGAAGATAAATTGGCATATAAATTGGCATATAAATCAAAAGGGCTAATGGAATGTTGGCCTTTTTCTTAAGAGGGCTGGAAGTTATGTTGCAACTCTAACGAGCTCTGGTTAGACCCCATCTGGAGTACTGAGTTCAGTTTTGGACACCGTACCTGAGGAAGGATATATTGGCCTTGGAGGGGGTGCAGCGCGGGTGCACCAGGATGATAGCGGGCCTTAAAGGGTTAAATTACTGTATGAGGAGATTATGTGAGGGACAAGGTCGCAGACCACTGACCCATCACCGTGCTAACCAGTGACTCCAGTGGAACGTAGAGGCGGGATTGGGCTTGGCTTGGCTTCTGAGTCAAATATCCTACCAACAATATCTCCTCCAGGCACATGGGCAGAGAACGAGCAGGAAAAGAAAGGTGGAAGGAGACACTTGCACTTATTCAGTACCTTTCATAGCCTCAGGACATCCCAAAATGCTTGACAGCCAATTAAGTACTTTTGAAGTGTGGTCACTGTTGTAATGTAGGAAACGCGGCAGCCAATTTGCGCACAGCAAGCTCCCACAAACAGCAACGTGATAATGACCAGATAATGTTTTTTAGTGGTGTTGGTTGAGGGATATATATTGGTTAGGACACTGGGGAGAATTTCTTCTGTGAAATAGTGCCATGGGATTTTTTACATCCACCTGGGAGGGCAGATGGAGTTTCGGTTTAATGTCTCATCTGAAAGACAGCACAGCTGTCCCTCAGTACTACACTGAACAGTCAGACTAGATTATGTGCTCAAGTCTCTGGAGTGGGACTTGAACCCATAGTCATCCTGGCTCAGAAGGCAAGGAGTGCTGCCCAATGAGCCACAGCTGACTCAGAAAAAGGCAATGCATTGGACGGGGGTAGATGGTGACACCAGCAGCCTGGGGGCAGGTATGGTCCGCCCATAAAAGTCGTTGCTGTGTGTAGCGACTTCATAAAAATTCTGATCTTTCTAGCGAAATCGTGGACTCTTGAACACTGCACATTCTCGACCAGAGTGACTTGTCTCCCCCGCTGTTAGTTATCTTTAGGATTCCTGTGTGGTCCAATGGATGAAAGAAAGACTTTGCATTTATATAGCGTCATTCACGACCTCAGGTTCTTCCAAAATGCTTTACAGCCAATGAAATACCTTTGAAGTGTAGTCACTGTTGTAATGTAGAAAACGTTATAAAGACGGATGAGATTAGAGAGCGGAACTGAGTATGGCATAGAGACTTATTGTGTAATGCTGTCATAATCATTGGGAAGGATGTTTGTCTAAATTCAAATTTTGATTGTTTGCATAATGACAGATAGCGAACAGTGTACTTAACTCAGAGCCACCGGGTAATCAGAAATAGTTGGTTAGAGCTCGGTTGGGGGGGGGGGAGGTCTCAGGCCCCTCGATGAGAGCTCTCCCCCCTTTTAC
Organism: Heptranchias perlo; assembly: GCF_035084215.1. Classification (NCBI taxonomy): domain Eukaryota; kingdom Metazoa; phylum Chordata; class Chondrichthyes; order Hexanchiformes; family Hexanchidae; genus Heptranchias; species Heptranchias perlo. Next base: position 9,071,880 of record NC_090365.1, read on the forward strand.
TTTAATTGTGTGGTCTCAGTCTGCATGGCAGGGCCATGGGAGGAAGGAGACCACCTTCTCTATGGCCTCGATGGCTGTTCCCAGGACCCACGTAGACTGAGGCTCTGGACGTGTAGCTTGCCTCTTTTATATCGCAGTGCGCTACCAGCTCATGGCCAGCAAGGAATTGGCACAAGTGGATCTCTGCAGGAGTCAGGTGTGAAACACACTCGCCTGGGAACATAGGAAGATAGGAACAGGAGGAGGCCATTTAGCCCCTCGAGCCTGTTCCACCATTCAATTAGATTATGGCTGATCTGTGAGCTAACTCCATATACCCGCCTTAGCCCCATATCCCTTAATATCTTTGGTTAATAAAAATCTATCAATCTCAGATTTAAAGTTAACAACTGAGCTAGCATCACCTGCCATTTGCGGAAGAGAGTTCCAAACTTCTACCACCCTTTGCGTGTAGAAGTGTTTCCTAACTTCACTCCTGAAAGTCCTGGCTCTAATTTTTAGGCTATGTCCCCTAGTCCTAGACTCCCCAACCAGCGGAAATAGTTTCTCTCTATCTCCCCTATCAGTTCCCCTTAATATCTTGAAAACTTCGATCAAATCACCCCTTAATCTTCTAAATTCCAGGGAATACAACCCTAGTTTGTGTAATCTCTCCTCGTAATTTAACCTTTGGAGCCCAGGTATCATTCATGCAAATTTATGCTGCACTCCCTCCAAGGTCATTCTATCCTTCCTAAGGTGCGGTGCCCAGAACTGAACGCAGTACTCCAGGTGTGGTCTAACCAGGGCTTTGTATAGCCGTAGCATAACTTCTACCCTCCTGTATTCTAGTCCTCCAGCATTCTTGATTATTTTCTGTACCTGTCCATGACATTTCAATGATCTATGTATATGGATCCCTAAGTCTCTTTGGACCTCCGCTGTTTCGAGCTTTTCACCATTTAGAAAGTACTCTGATCTTTCCTTTTTAGGTCCAAAGTGGATGAGCTCACACTTGATTACATTGAAATCCATTAGCTACAGTTTTGCCCATTCACTTAATCTACTAATATCTCTCTGTAATTTTATACTTCCATCTACACTGCGAACAACGTTGCCTATCTTTGTGTCATCGGCAAACTTGGATATGTGGCTCTCTATCCCGTCTTCTAAGTCGTTAATAAATACGTCTAGGCTTGAAGTGAATCTTATCTGTCTCTGATTTACCCCTTTCTGCCCTTAAGTTGTTTTGCTACTCATCATAGCTCACTGGCGATCTTGGCTTTTGTATAACTCACAAATAATTCTCTGATAAGCATTCAGAAGTTCAGGCACCAGTCATTTTCTCACAGGTGGAAGTGAAACAAACAACATTCCATAATCATAAGCAGTGGAAAACAAAGAGGAGTGAGACTGCCTTTGTCGGGAATTCAGGCCTCTGATTGGTTGACTTGTTATGTACTGAAAGTGGACCCGTAGGATTATTTTAGGATTGATACAGGGATATAGGGAGAGAGCGGGGCAGTGGGAGTGGATTGGGATTGATACAGGGATATGGGGAGAGAGCGGGGCAGTGGGATTGGATTGGGATTGATACAGGGATATAGGGAGAGAGCGGGGCAGTGGGAGTGGATTGGGATTGATACAGGGATATAGGGAGAGAGCGGGGCAGTGGGATTGGATTGGGATTGATACAGGGATATAGGGAGAGAGCGGGGCAGTGGGAGTGGATTGGGATTGATACAGGGATATAGGGAGAGAGCGGGGCAGTGGGATTGGATTGGGATTGATACAGGGATATGGGGAGAAAGCAGGGCAGTGGGATTGGATTGGGATTGATACAGGGCTATAGGGAGAGAGTGGGGCAGTGGGATTAGTGTGGGATTGATACAGGGCTATGGGGAGAGAGCAGGGCAGTGGGATTAGTTTTGGATTGATACAGGGCTATAGGGAGAGAGTGGGGCAGTGGGATTAGTTTTGGAATGATACAGGGCTATAGGGAGAGAGTGGGGCAGTGGGATTAGTGTGGGATTGATACAGGGCTATGGGGAGAGAGCAGGGCAGTGGGATTAGTTTTGGATTGATACAGGGCTATAGGGAGAGAGTGGGGCAGTGGGATTAGTTTTGGAATGATACAGGGCTATAGGGAGAGAGTGGGGCAGTGGGATTAGTTTTGGAATGATACAGGGCTATAGGGAGAGAGTGGGGCAGTGGGATTAGTTTTGGATTGATACAGGGCTATAGGGAGAGAGTAGGGCAGTGGGATTAGTGTGGGATTGATACAGGGCTATGGGGAGAGAGCAGGGCAGTGGGATTAGTGTGGGATTGATACAGGGCTATAGGGAGAGAGTAGGGCAGTGGGATTAGTTTTGGAATGATACAGGGCTATAGGGAGAGAGTAGGGCAGTGGGATTAGTTTGCGATTGATACAGGGCTATAGGGAGAGAGTGGGGCAGTGGGATTAGTTTGGGATTGATACAGGGCTATGGGTGTAGAGTAGTTTTTCATTGTTCAAGCAAAGAGCAGGCACAGAAACAATGGGCTGAAAGGTTTCCTTCTGTGCGGTAAACTTTTTTGGTTCTGCAGGGTCCACCTTTAGTGCACGGCCAGCGGGGGAGATGTCGAATGATTGTACTGAACAGTTGGTGCAGAGCAGCAATTATCAAAATTTCTCAAGTTAACAACTGAAAAGAGATTCCTGGAAAAACAAGCTCTTTTCTCATATCTGATCATCTGCTCATTTATTTCATTTGCTGCTGTATTTGAATAAAAAAAGTAAATTTATTGGTTGTGATGTGTTTTTTTATGTCCAGGGAACATGATAAGGGATAATATAAAGTTTTATCCTGGTTATAAAATCACCGATTGGATGTTTTGGATAAGTTGTTAAACGAGTCTGCCCTCTCAGGTCGTGAAAGGCGCTATGTAAATGCAAGTTCTTTCTTTCCCTGCTATTTCCCACCCCTTCCCCAACAAGTCCCCAATTGGGAATTCCGCTGGGCGTCCACCAGCATTGGGATTCAATGGGGTCAGCGACAGGTCACACAGGCAGGCCGAAGTCCCATCATGACACACTTCCATCAGCAGTGCCACCGCTGAGGAGAACCCAGGTCACTGCTTCCTCCCACAGAGTATCAGCAGAGTCCATCTAATAGAAGCCAAACCCAAATCCATTATCTTAAAGGGCCATTCGCACAACAAAGCATGCAGCTACCAGGATCTGAACCCAAAATGGCAATGCAGCTAACCAGTATTAACATCGAGAAGTCTCAAGCTAGCCTGGTTATCTCTGGGAATGGAAAGCCTGGCCTTATGAAATGTGCATCTCCCAGACCGGGTTATCTCTTTAAAAGAGAACCTGGTTTTAACGCAGTAGGCACAAAACGCACTCTAAACATTGCACTATAGCCCATTATTTATAGGCCAGCCTTGACATTGAGCGATGGAAGGCTGGCCTAGCGCAGGGGCATCACATGATCAGTCCCGTTCCCCCCCCCCCCCCCCCCCCCAAATCAATGACCACACTTCTCAGCAGGGGTCGCTGGACAGCGATCAGGAGCAAGCATTTCGGTCAATTTTATTCTCCTCCCTTAATCTAATGGTGCTGAGGCCAACCGCAGCGCCTGTACTGCCTCTTTTGGCTGAAATCAAGTACTGCAGTGAGTTAGTCCACTGTGGCTCAGTGGGTCAAAAGGTCATGTGCTCACAGTCCCACTCCAGAGACTTGAGCACAAAACCTAGGCTAACACTGCATTGCAGTACTGAGGGAGCATTGCACTGTCGGAGGTGCTGTCCTTCGGATGAGACATTAAACCATTGGCCCGTCTGCCCTCTCAGGTGGATGTAAAAGATCCCACGGCACTATTTCCAAGAAGAGCAAGGGAGTTCTCCCCAGTGTCCTGGTCAATATTTATCCTTCAGCCGACATCACTGAAAACAGATGGTCTGGTCATTATCACATAGCTGTTTGCGGGATCTTGCTGTGCGCGAATTGGCTGCCGCGTTTCCTACATTACGACAGTGACTACACTTCAAAAGTACTCAATTGGCTGTAAAGCACTTTGGGTCGTCCTGAGGTCATGAAAGGCGCTTTATAAATGTGTCTTTCTTTTTCTTTCACTAAAATCCTGTGCCCTTTTAATGTATTCACAAAAATCACCTGCAGCAATCTTCCCAAACAGTGGTTAAAAATGCAGGCAGAACTCTTTGAGAGTCTTAAACCTGAAACGTCCCCTGCCCAAATCCTGTTCCTCCACAGACGCTGCCTGACCTGCTGACTATTCACAGCTTTCTTTGTTTTTGTATTCAGTGTTCCAGCATCAGCTGTGTTTGGCTTTGTTCTTTCGGGGTTTAAACTGGCAGCTGCTTCTCCTCTGCTTGAAGGAAAGGCTATTATTGGATACTGGATCAGTCGCTATGTGTTAACGCCACAGCCTGCATTGTGCATGTGTCGGAGTGATGCTGATTTGTAAACAAGTCCTTGGCTTTTGAGCAGAGCCAGGCATTGTTTCGATGAGGATATAATTACAGTTTCGTGTCATTCATGGCTGGCCAGTGTGTGGGAAAGCAGCCATTTGATATTCCAAAGCAACTTGGGCCCAAATGTTATCTCTATAGGGAAGAAATTACAATCTCCACTGGCCTGAAACAAACACTTCTGCAAACCCAATCCAAATTCCTCTCTCCAATAATCTATTGCAGGTGTTAATCCATCTAAAACTTAACCTCTTTTAAAATAAAGTGTCAAGATATTCTCCAGCTAAAAACAGTCAAGCAGACACTAAAATATTGCAGGGAGAAATTTGTACAAACATATTAAATGTCGATAATAGAACATCAATTGTAAATTCCACTCTTGTATTTTTAAGATTCAGTCTGTTATGCCCTTATTTTTTCAGAAACTCGCTTCTGATTAATCAAGCACGTTGATTTTAAATGTGATTGCTGCGTTTGTAAATAGTTTTGTTCAGATTTCACCAGGATCACATGGAGTCTTCCTCATAATTTTGTGACCTAATCTTAAAGAAAGAACTTGCATTTATATAGCGCCTTTCACATCCTCAGGACCTCCCAAAGTCCTTTGCAGCCAAAGGGTTACTATTTTTTGACGCGCAGTCACTGTTGCTATGTATGCAAATGCATCAGCCAATGTGAGCACAGCAAGATACCACAAACAGCTACAAAATAAATGACCAGATAATCTTTTTTTTAGTAGCGTTGGTTGAGGGATAAATGTTGGCCAGGTCACCGGACAGAACTCCCGTGATCTTCAAATAACACCATCGGATTTTTTTTTTTACATACAGGATTCTGTTCTGGGACCACTTTCGTGATCTCAGGACGTCCCAAAGCACTGTACAGCCAAGGAAGTACTTTTGAAGTGTAGTCACTGTTGCAATGTAGGAAATGCGGCAGCTAATTTACGCACAGCAAGATCCCACAAACACCATTGAGATAAATGACCAGATAAACTGCTTTTAGTGATGTTGGTTGAGGGGTAAGCATTGGCCAGGACACCGGGGAGAACTTCTCTGCTCTTCTTTGAATTAGTGCCGTGGGATCTTTCACATCCACCTGAGAGGGCAGACGGGGCCTCGGTTTAACGTCTCATGCGAAATACGGCACCTCCGACAGTGCAGCACTCCCCTCAGTACTGCAGTGGAAGTGTCAGCCTGGATTTTATACTCAAGTCTCTGAAGTGGGACTTGATCCCGTGACCTTCTAACTCAGAGGTCAGCATGCTACCCACTGAGCTCTGGAATTCCCTCCCTAAACTGCTCCACCTCTCGCTCCTTCTCTAAGAGGCTCCTTAAAACCTGATTTCTTTTGTGTGTCTCAGTGTCAAATTTTGTCTGAGAATGCTCCTGCGAAGTGCCTTCGGACGTTTTTACTATGTTAAAGGCGCTATATAAATGCAAGTTGTTGCAGCAAGAGCCCATCTCCATAAAAATCAAGCTGAGGTTTCATATTCTTCCCATCACAAAAAAACAACGCACAGAATGGAAATCTGCCTATTGGACAGTTTGCAAAAGTGCCACAAACACCGGATGAGGGCTAATTTCCAAATCAGAAAAACAGCAAAGGAAATGACTGAATCCAATTAGTCAGGACACCGGCCTTTCACCTCTCCGGCAACTGTTTCAAATCTCCCCCGAGACACACTCAATCTCCGGGGGAGCCCGTTTTGCAGGGCTCTTAAGCTCCACAGATCGAGGGGCCATAATGTGTTCCGTGAGTGAGTTCTACATAGACTGTGGGATGCTGCTTTTGGCCTTTCCAGACTTTCACATACTCCATGGGAAGAGGGAAGGTGCATGTGCTGGTCGTAAGGTACTCCAGACGAGAGCACGTAATCTAGGCTGATACTCCTAGTGCAGTACTGTGGGAGTGCTGCACTGTTGGAGGTGCCGTCTTTCGGATGAGACGTTAAACCGAGGCCCCGTCTGCCCTCTCACAGGGAAGTAAAAGATCCCATAGCACTATATCACATTGCTGTTTGTGGGACCTTGCTGTGCACAAATTGGCTGCCGTAGGGCTGCTACTTTATGGTAGCAGCCATGGCTCAGTGAGTAGACTCTCGTCTGAGTCAGAATGTCATGGGTTCAAGCCTTACTCCAGAGCTTAAGTACATAATCTAGGCTGACACTCCCGCTGCAGTATTGAGGGAGTGCTGCACTGTCGGAGGTGCTGTCTTTCGGATGAGACATTAAATTGAGAACCCGTCTGTCCTCTCAGGTGGGTGTAAAAGACCTGGTGTGGTGGCCAATATTTATCCCTCAAACAGATTATCTGGTCATTATCTCATTGCTGTTTGTGGGAGCTTGCTGTGAGCAAATTGGCTGCTGTGTTTCCTACATTACAACAGTGACTACACTTCAAAAATACTTCATTGGCGGTAAAGCGCTTTGGGACATCCTGAGGTCATGAAAGGCGCTATATAAATGCAAGTCTTTCTTTCCTCTTTACAATTAAGGGGGAAAAAATAACAGGCTGTTCCTGCTCCCGATCGCTATCCAGTGATTCCTGCAGGGAAGTGCACGTGGTCAGGCTCAGCCGCGAGGCCAATCACAATCGAATAGCCCACGGCCTGGGCATGGCACTGAGGGCGACCGGTGCCCGTGGACCCGCAAACCCCCAGCAGGAGCCGGGGGCCGTAAGAAAAGGGGGAAGAGAGAGAAAAATAAAAAGAGTCGAAAACAACAGCGAGAATGAGCGACCAGCATCTGCCGCTTAAAGAGCTTCCAAAATGCTCAGTTCTGTAATTTTCCAGGGTCACCAGAGAGCCTGTGTTGTTGCAAATTCCTGCAGTCGTCCTCTGCCCACGGCCATCCGCACATACTGAAATGTGAGGGCATCGTGTTCCAAACTGGCAGCAATTCTCACAGTCAAGCCTGAGTTGGCAGCTGGTTACAGGCCTGTCAGCGTTGCCAGGAGTCTAGCTGGCTCTTGAAGCCGTGTCAGAAACAATCCAAACTAAACCACAAACATCTCACTACTTGGATTTGCCTTGGGAAGCGGCAAGGCAGTGATTACAGCGTAAACTCCACAGGCGTATTTACACAACAAATTCTGAAGAGGGAAGGGTTCGTCATCCAACCCAGCTGGCAAAGATCCTGTTTGTGGGAAGTGCTGAGAGCTTTGAGTTGTATTTCCAAATGTAAGAAGTCTTACAACACCAGGTTATAATCCTGATGTGGAGATGCCGGTGATGGACTGGGGTTGACAATTGTAAACAATTTTACAACACCAAGTTATAGTCCAACAATTTTATTTTAAATTCACAAGCTTTCGGAGGCTTCCTCCTTCCTCAGGTGAACGTTAACGTTCACCTGAGGAAGGAGGAAGCCTCCGAAAGCTTGTGAATTTAAAATAAAATTGCTGGACTATAACTTGGTGTTGTAAAATTGTTTACAAAGGTTATAATCCAACAGCTTTATTTAAAATCACAAGCTTTCGGAGGCTTCCTCCTTCGTCGGGTGTCTCACCTGACGAAGGTGGAAGCCTCCGAAAGCTTGCGATTTTAAATAAAGCTGTTGGAGTATAACCTGGTGTTGTAAGACTTCTTACATTTGTCCACCCCAGTCCATCACCGGCATCTCCACATCATGGCTTGTATTTCCAAGTTATTCTTTTCCCCTCAGAAACGTGGCTGCAGCTGTGGGGTGGGGACGGGACCTTAGCTCAATTATCTTGGACGTCCCACGATCGGCTGATTAGGCAAGTGGAAAACTTCTTTTGGGGGCGGGGGGGAGGGGGCATGGGGGAAGAGGGGAATTCTTCACAGGTGAGCCTACAGGGGGTGAAGTCAGGATTTTTCTCTCGTTACCACTGCTTCAGCGCTGGCAAGGGGTGAGGGGGGGGTGGGGAGAAAGAAAAGACAAGACAAGAAAATAAAAAAAAGACAAGACAAGTAATAAAGGCAAGACAAAGGAAGGAAGACAGACAGATTGACTTGCATTTATTTAGTGCCTTTAACACCTCAGGATTTCCCAAAGTGCATTACAGGCAGTGACGAACTTTTTTGAAGTGTAGTCACTGTTGTAATGAAGGAAACGCGGCAGCCAATTTGCGCACAGCAAGCTCCCACAAACAGCAATGCGGTAATGACCAGATCGTGTTCTTTTAACTGTTGCTTGATGGATAAATATTGGCCCGGGAGTCCCCTGCTCTTCTTCGAATGGTGCCGTGGGATCGGTTACGTCCACCCGAGAGGGCAGACAGCCCCAGAAAGGTTAAATAAAGGCAGCAGGACGATCGCTGAATTGCAGCACAATGAAGTGGCACCTGGGGATGTATATATTTCAAAATGAGACTTCCTGCCCCTTTAAGTTATTGTAAGCATCGGCTGCATGGGGCATTTCCTCCTCCCACTTCCACCACTGCCACCCACCACCACCCCCGCCCCCGTCAAGCCCACCCTGCGAACTTAATGCCGTCTGGAGAAAACATTGAGTGGTGGCTGACTATTCGACTGTAGGAGCATCACAGCCAAGCCCCAATCGTGTCCAGACCCGATGTGCTTGCACGGACTTTTCAACAAGGGGAGCAAGGACTCTGGTCGAGTTATCTCTTTCCTAGTCTGGTTTGAGGTGGGGGTTTCTGTGTGCTGTTGCAGGACACCTACACCACCACCACCCCCACCCCACTACAAGATGCACTGCAGCAACTCGCCAAGGCTTCTTCGACAGCACTTCCACCACCTAGAAGGACGAGGGCAGCAGGTGCATTGGAACAACATCACCTGAACATTCCCCTCCAAGTCACACACCATCCCGACTTGGAAATATATCTGCCGTTCCTTCATCGTCGCTGGGATCAAAATCCTGGAACTCCCTTCCTAACAACACTGTGGGAGAACCTTCACTGCACGGACTGCAGCGGTTCAAGAAGGCGGCTCACCACCACCTTCTCAAGGAGATGGGCAATAAATGCCGGCCTTGTTAGCAACTCCCACAAGCCAAGAATGAATAATTAAGAAAAGACCCCTCTCTCCCAGACATTCATCACAAAGATGCCAGTGATAAACCGGGCGTCGGTGTCACAAAAATAAATGGTTTGAACTTAAATTTAATAAACTTTCTGTTCAAATATTTGAAACACTAACTGATTTGAAACACTAACTGAGACAAAAAACATAATTCGAGGGGAACGCAATGCCCTCTTTAAGCCGACAAAGTTCTGTGAGGGTAGCATTGTGATGAGGTCTGACACAGTTAAAGATCGGTTCACAGGTACCTGCCAGGCTAATTCATTCCACTATGTTCATCCTGCAGAGGTATCGGGATGAGGGGAAACTGAAAGATGCCACATTCTGTGCTCCTGTGCACCTTCTAGTGGCTGATTCAAGAGCTGCACTGACACTAGGCAGGAGACCTAAAAGAGGTCGACAGGCAAAGTTCGTCCCAGCCGATCACAAGTTTGGATTCTGATAGGAGGTGCTTTTTTCAGGATCCTGGCCCGGCAGGGACTGCTGTAACAACCCGTCCTCGTACTCTATCCCCACAATCTCGCACTGTGGCAGACTCTCTTCCAGCAGAATTCTCACTAATCCTCGGTTATCCACAGAGGGAAGGTCCGACAGATCCAGCCGCTTCAAATTCCTGCGCAAAAGAAACAAAGATCAGTGGCTCATTTGAAATCAACACCAACCTGCATTTATATAGTGCCTTTAACGTAGTAAAACGTCCCAAGGCACTTCACAGGAGCGTTATCAAACAAAATTTGACACCAAGCCACATAAGGAGACATTAGGACAGGTGACCAAAAGCTTGGTCAAAGAGATAGGTTTTAAGGAGCGTCTTAAAGGAGGAGAGAGACAGAGAGAGACGGAGAGGTTTAGGGAGGGAATTCCAGAGCTTAGGGCCTAGGCGGCTGAAGGCACGGCCGCCAATGGTGGAGCGACGGAAATCGGGGATGGGCAAGAGGCCAGAGCTAGAGGAGCGCAGAGATCTCGGAGAGGTGTAAGGCTGGAGGAGGTTACAGAGATAGGGAGGGGCCGAGGCCACGGAGGAATTTGAAAACAAGGACGAGACTTTTAAATTCAAGGCATTCCCGACTGGGAGCCAATGTAGGTTAGCAAGCACAGGAGTGATGGGTGAACGGGACTTGGTGCGAGTTAGGATACAGACAGCAGCGTCTTGGACGAGCTTAAGTTAAGTGGAAGATGGGAGGCTGACCAAGAGAGCATTGGAATAGTCATGTCTAGAGGTAACAAAGGCATAGATGAGGGTTTCAGCAGCAGATGAGTTGAGGCAGGGGCGGAGATGGGCGATGTTACAGAGGTGGAAGTAGGTGGTCTTGGTGATGGAACGGATATGTAGTCGAAAGCTCATTTTAGGATTAAATAGGATGCCAAGGTTGCGAAACCAGGGATACAATGTGCACAGAACGAGGCAGAGAGGCAGAGATCAGTCAAGAGACGTTCAGATGTGTCCTGGTCATCAGTGGAGTGCAGCCTGTGCCGTTTTAGGTGTCAGGCTTGGCTCAGTGGGCAGCACTTTCACCTCAGAGTCAGAAGGTCGTGGGTTCAAGCCTCTCTTCCAGAGACTTGAGTGCATAATCCAGGCTGATGCTCCCAGTGTAGTGCTGAGGGAGAGCTGCACTATTGGAGCTGCTTCGAATGAGACGTTAAACTGAGGTCCTGTCTGCCCCCTCAGGTAGATGTAAAAGATCCCATGGCATTATTTGAAGGAGCATGGGGAGTTCTCCCCAGTGTCCTGGCCAATATTTATCCTTCAACCAAGACCACTAAATCAGATTATCTGATCATTGTCTCATTGCTGTTTGAGGGTGCTCACCATGCATGGAATCATACCCCTTCAGGAGAGATGGGGTGAAGACTAGGGAATAAAGGTGGTTACTGAAGCTCAGCTCCCTCACACTGGCCCCTTTCACCCTTCTAGGATGGTGACCCAAAGTGAAAGCTCCAACTGGATCTCGTGAAGTCACCTGACCCAACAGCGGGGCCCACAGAGTCCAACTGGTTAATGCAACGCCTGCAGTACGCTGCCTCCAACACAGTGAGGTGTCACAAACAATCAATACTGCAGGAGGAACAACAACTTGCATTTATATAGCGCCTTTAACATAGTAAATCATCCCAGATACTTCACAGGAGCGTTATCAGACAAAATTTGACACCGAGCCACATAAGGAGACATTAGGACAGGTAACCAAAAGCTTAGTCAAAGAAATAAATTTTAAGGAGCGTCTTAAAGGAGGAGAGAGAGAGGTAGAGAGGCGGAGAGGTTTAGGGAGGGAATTTAGGGCCAATGCAGCTGAAGTCACGGCCGCCAATGGTGGAGCGAAGGAAATCGGGGAACACAAGATGATCTGGACAGGTTGGACAGAGGAAAACTACTGGGCAACAGAGGGAGCTTTACTCTGTATTTAACCCATGCTGCACCTGCCCTGGGAGTGTTTGATGGGACAGTGTAGAGGGAGCTTTACTCTGTATCTAACCCGTGTTGTACCTGCCCTGGGAGTGTTTGATGGGACAGTGTAGAGGGAGCTTTACTCTGTATCTAACCCGTGTTGTACCTGCCCTGGGAGTGTTTGATGGGACAGTGTCGAGGGAGTTTTACTCTGTATCTAACCCGTGCTGTACCTGCCCTGGGAGTGTTTGATGGGACAGTGTAGAGGGAGCTTTACTCTGTATCTAACCCGTGTTGTACCTGCCCTGGGAGTGTTTGATGGGACAGTGTCGAGGGAGTTTTACTCTGTATCTAACCCGTGCTGTACCTGCCCTGGGAGTGTTTGATGGGACAGTGTAGAGGGAGCTTTACTCTGTATCTAACCCGTGCTGTACCTGCCCTGGGAGTGTTTGATGGGACAGTGTCGAGGGAGTTTTACTCTGTATCTAACCCGTGCTGTACCTGCCCTGGGAGTGTTTGATGGGACGGTGTAGAGGGAGCTTTACTCTGTATTTAACTCGTGCTGTACCTGCCCTGGGAGTGTTTGATGGGACAGTGTAGAGGGAGCTTTACTCTGTATCTAACCCGTGTTGTACCTGCCCTGGGAGTGTTTGATGGGACAGTGTAGAGGGAGCTTTACTCTGTTTGATGGTGCCTGAAGTGGAACGTGTTCCATTCTCCAGCAGTAACATTCCTTACCCACAAAATGCTTAAAACCTAACAGGGGTGTTTTTGCAACTTTGCAATGCAAATGATTGTTGCTAAATGCATTCGGTTCTTCCCGGCTGTTTGTACAGGTTTGACATTTATGGGCCTAGAAAGGGCAGCTCTCGGAGCGGCCACTGGCGGATAAATCCTAAATTAGCCACTCGCAGCTCTGAGCACGGTTCGCTCCGAGCCCACGAAACTCAAACCGGTAAAATCGGTCGGGAGTAAGAGCTGGCACAAGCGGAGGTCCGAGGTCGGAGCAGCGGGCGCCATGGAGACAGGACAGCGATCCTGGCGTCATGGGGAGAGCGAGGCTAGGTACAAGTCGACGGGTCAAGGCGGCATCACAGGGAGCAAGGAGTTCAGGCAGGTGCCTGTAGTCTGTAAGCTGACACAGGACTCAAACATCTGGCCACGCTCTGCAACAGGAAGTTGAATCGGAGACTCGGAACCACGCTCGGTTAGGGAAACAGAGAGACGTTTGTGCTTTGACACCAGGCAAAACGGAATGAGACAGGGCTGTCCCAATAGAGGCCTGAATTTGGAAGTAAAATTCAAGTAAATTATTCAGCTTAAAACCTTTGTTGAACTGATGAGATTCTTTGCAAATGCACCTTTTAAAAATGTTTCCAGTGGTTTAAAAATATCAGATATTAGTTTTTTTTTAAAAACTTTCAGTCTTCTTTTTTCATTTTCAATTCCCTTGACCACAATTGCTTTAATCCTTCCCTCCTTTAAATGTTGCCCTCCCTAAAATAGCTGTGCATGAAACTGGGCTTACAAAATACAAAAGAGAAAGACAGAAAGAGAGAGAGAGAGAGAAGGAAAGAAGGAAAGAAAGACACATTTGTATAGTGCCTTACACATCAGGACTTCCCAAAGTGCTTTACAGCCAATTAAGTACTTTTTGAAGTATCGTCATTGTTGTAATGGCTGCCAATTTGTTCAAAAAAGATTCCACGTGCATCAATGAGATAATGACCAGGTCATTTATTTTTAGGTGTTGGTTGAGGAATAAATATTGTCCAGGGGAGAGAACTCCCCTGCTCTTCTTCGAAATAGTGCTTTGGGACCTTTTACGTCAACCTAAAAGGGCAGATTTAACGTCTCATCCAAAAGACGGCAGCTCCAACAGTGCAGCACTCCCTCAGTACTGCACTGGGAGTCTCAGCCTGCCATTTTGTGCTCAAGTCTCTGGGAGTGGGGCTTGAACCCACCACCTTCCGACTCAGAGGCGAGAGTGCTACCCACTAAGCCACGGCTGACACCACAAAATTAGCCGCGCCCATCGCTGGTTAATGTAACTCACTTCAGATGGTGCAGTGATGCCAGGCCTCGCTCCGTGACCCTCGGGCAGCCGGACAGCCTCAACTCTTCAAGTGAATCTCCAAACACGTGCAGTCGACTCAAACACCAGTCGTCAATGTAGGGACAGTTGCTCAGGCTCAAATACTTCAGCTCCGTCAAACACACTGAACAAACACAAGGAGATTAGCAAAGGAAAGAAAGAAAGGACTTGCATTTATATAGCGTCTTTCACGACCTCAGGACGTCCCAAAGTGCTTTACAGCCAATGAAGTACTTTTGAAGTGCAGTCACTGTTGTAATGTAGGAAACGAGACAGCCAATTAGCGCACAGCAAGATCCCACAAACAGCAATGTGATAATGACCAGATAATCTGTTTTAGTGATGTTGGTTAGGACACCAGGCAGAACTCCCCTTCTTCGAATAGTCCCATGGGGTTTTTTACGTCCACCCGAGAGGGCAGAGGGGGCCTCATTTTAACATCTCATTCGAAAGATGGCACCTCTGACAGTGCAGCACTCCCTCAGTACTGCGCTAGGAGCGTCAGCCTAGATTTTGTGCTCAAGTCCCTGAAGTGGGACTCGAACCCACAACCTTCTGACTCAGAGGTGAGAGTGCCACCCACTGAGCCAGGGCTGACACCTTAGAGATCAAAGTTCGAGGGACACAGGTTCATACGGAGGCTGCAGCTACACACCAGTTACAAGAGGAGGTGAGCGGGGATGAAGGGAGCCTCAGGCTACAGGCACAGTCCCCGGGGGCTGAATGTTGGACAAGACCCCGGGAGAACTTCCCCCTGCTCTTCTTCAAATAGGATCTTTTATATCCACCTGAACAGGTAAATAGATCTTTGGTTTAATGTCTCTTCCGATGGGACAGTGCCTCCCCATTAGTGCTGTGCAGAAGGGTGGCCTAAGTTCATGTGGTCAAGGCCTGGAATGGGGCTGAAGTGCAGGACCGTCTGACACAGGGACAAGAGAGATAAGAACTGAGCTAAACTGACACATCAGCCAGTGCAGTACAAGGCATTCTGACTGGTTTGATATGTCTCCTGGTCTTTGTAATCAGACAAATGAAGTCTGAGGGACTGTGGCGAGTCAGGAGGGGGGCAGGGGAACAGGGGACAGACAGGGCCCGAGAGTACAACAGCAACTTGCATTTATATAGCGCCTTTAACGTAGTAAAACGTCCCAAGGCGCTTCAGAGGAGTGGAACCAGACAAAATATGACACCAAACCATAAAAGGAGATATTAGGACAGGTGACCAAAAGCTTGGTCAAAGAGGTAGGTTTTAAGGAGCGGTTTAGGGAGGGAATTCCAGGGCTTAGGGCCTAGGCAGCTGAAGGCATGGCCGCCAGTGGCGGAGTGATTAATTGCGCAATTGGAGGAGCACAGAGATGTCGGAGAGTTGTAGGGCTGGAGAGGGTTACAGAGATAGGGAGGGGCGAGGCCAGGGAGGGATTTGAAAACAAGGATGAGACAAACCACCGGATCTGCTAAAAAGCATCAGCGTGTTTGCCGTGTGTAATAACGAGCCATTCGCGGTCCCGCTGTGGTATGGCGCCATGCAGATCACAAAACTCCCAGGTTCCATCCCCAGCTGATTGAACTGCTCTCAGCCAAAGCAGCGACATTACAACTGGGTCCAGTATCCCCGAGCTAGAGTGGGCAAAGGGAGAAAAATCAGTGAATGCTCCCACTTCTAATCGCTGTTAAGTGACCCCCCTTATTGGCAAGTACGTGTGGGCGTCGGGTGAGGACAGGGTTCAACTTGGCTGCGATGCCCTCCGAGGTGGAAGAGCCATCGACATTCATAAGACAAAACATGGCCACTTGGATGAAGTACTGGAGGGCGTCCAGTGCCTGTGGAGCCATATTTCTGCAAGGAAGGAGAAAGACAGAGAGAAAGAAAGAAAAAAAGGAAGGAAAGGAAAGAAAGACTTGCATTTATATAGCGCCTTTCACAACCTCAGGACGTCCTAAAGCGCCTTACAGCCAATGAAGTACTTTTGAAGTGTAGTCACTGTTGTAATGTAGGAAACGCGGCAGCCAATTTGTGCACAGCAAGATCCCACAAACATCAATGTGATAGTGACCAGATAATCTGTTTTTATAGATGTTGGTCGAGGGATAAATGTTAGCCAGGACGCCAGGGAGAACTTACCTGGTCTTCTTCGAAATAGTGGCTGTGGGATCTTTTACGTCCACCTGAGAGGGCAGACGGGGTCTCGGATTAACGTCTCATCCAAAAGATGGCATCTCAGACAGTGCAGCACTCCCTCAGATCCGCGCTGGGAGTGTCTGACGGGGTGATTGGCTCAAGTCTCTGACCCAGAGGTGAGAGTGCTACCCAGTCAGCCACATCTGACAGCGTAGAGCCTTATTTAGGACAGGAGGAGGAGGAGAGAAGCTTTGATATGAACCTTTGAGTAACACATGTCGCTGATTTTTACCCGACGCATACCTAAATTCTCCAGTCCATCGTAGGTTATGGAGGAGTGGCTGGCATCGATCGCTTCCAGCGGCACCTCTTTGAAAGTCAGGAAATCCCAGCTGAACTTGCCCCTTCGATTTGCCTGGATCCATTCCTCCTGACCTGCAAACCTGCAAACAAAAGACGGGTTGGAATCATTGCTTAGGGATGAGCAAAGCCCACAGTGAACCACAGGCATTTACGGAGTGCAAGGAGGCCGATTGTATCTGTGCCAGCTCTTTTGCCAGAGCAATCCAGAACTAATCAACACACTGCCCTGGGCACTCCCAATAATCCCGAGTCTTCCCTTGCTTCCAATATCGATCCACTTTTTTCATATTCCCTTTCAGCTTTTCTAATCTCCCTTTTCAACTCTGCACTATATTTTGATTGTTCCTCGGTATATCCTTCAGTAATGCCAGCCCTAGTTTGCTAATATGCCTCCCTTTTAAGTGGCAGTTTAGTTTTAATTGTTCCCTGGAGCTCTATCCTTTGGTGCATCCGAGGAATATATTTATTTTGTACTCTATCCAATCTCACATTTGGGATCTTGCTGTGCGCAAATTGGCTGCCTCGTTTCCCTACAATATAACAGTGACCACGCTTCAGAAAGTACTTCTTTGGCTGTGAAGCGCTTTGGGATGTCCCGAGATTGTGAAAGGCGCTATATAAATGCATCTACAAGGCACAAGTCAGGAGTCTGATGGAATACTCTCCACTTGCCTGGATGAGTGCAGCTCCAACAACACTCAAGAAGCTCGACACCATCCAGGACAAAGCAGCCCGCTTGATTGGCACCCCATCCACCACCCTAAACATTCACTCCCTCCACAGGATGCACTGCAGCAACTCGCCAAGGCTTCTTCGACAGCACCTCCCAAACCCGCAACCTCTACCACCTAGGAGGACGAGAGCAGCAGGTACATGGGAACAACACCACCTGCACGTTCCCCTCCAAGTCACACACCAT
Organism: Heptranchias perlo; assembly: GCF_035084215.1. NCBI lineage: Eukaryota > Metazoa > Chordata > Chondrichthyes > Hexanchiformes > Hexanchidae > Heptranchias > Heptranchias perlo. Next base: position 9,089,228 of record NC_090365.1, read on the forward strand.
CCCGACTTGGGAATATATCGGCCGTTCCTTCATCGTCGCTGGGTCAAAATCCTGGAACTCCGTTCCTAACAGCACTGTGGGAGAACCTTCACCACACGGACTGCAGCGGTTCAAGAAGGCGGCTCACCACCACCTTCTCAAGGGCAATTAGGGATGGGCAATAAATGCCGGCCTCTCCAGCGACGCCCACATCCCATGAACGAATAAAAAAAAAGTTCTCTCTCTCTCTCACACATTTGAAGATTCCCCACTGCTGATCCACTGACCTCTTTACTAACTTTTTATTTGCCCAATTATTTCGGGGTAAATCTCAATGAGTTTTGTCCTTTTCCAGTCCAGCACCCTTATCTTTGACTCTTCGTCATCCTTTTCTGTTTTTACCCTGAATTTATGTCGCGGTCGCTATTTCCCAATTCTTCTACTACTCTCACAACGGTTATTTGCCCTGCTTAATTTCCTGGAAATAAATCAAGAAATGCTTCGTTCCTTGTTGGACTAGATAACTTCATGCAGTGAGTAACTGCGATTAAGTCCGATTAGTCACCATCCCTGGGAGAGCTCGGGAGGCTGGAGAGAGTGGGCATGTCAGGATTAAGGGGGTGATCTAATTCAGGTGTTTAAGATGATTAAAGGATTTGATAGGGTAGATAGAGAGAGAAACTATTTCCTCTGGTGGGGAATTTAGAACAAGTGGGCACAACTTTAAAATTAGAGCTCGGCCGTTCAGGGGTGATGTCAGGAAGCACTTCTTCACACAAAGGGGAGTGGAAATCTGGAACTCTCTCCCCCAAAAAGCTGTTGAGGCTGGGGGTCAATTGAAAATTTGTCAGGCAAGGGTATAAGGGAACCAAGACGGGTAAATAGAGTTAGGATACAGATCAGCCATGATCCAACTGAATTGTGGAACAGGCTCGAGGGGCTGAATGGCCTCCTCCTGTTCCTGTATCTCAAGCTGATGACACTAACTAACACATTAACAGATCTCGGTGTTCCAATTTAGGATTCAGCCACCAAAGAGGAAAGAGCTCTCTCCAAACGTCCAGGCCCACGAAATTCAAACAGAACAAATAAGAAATGATGTTAAGTGCAAGTAGGCGAGTGTGTGGTCTGCGGCCTCGCATGCTGAACAGCCCTGCTCAAACAGGGCACCTATCGATCGGTTGGGGTGGCACAGGCACAGGGCAGGGAGCAGGCCGACTGCCAGCCTCTCAACTAAACGACAGGAGCATTCACCTCCATCCACACTGCCACCCCCCCACCCCCACCCCCGCCACCAAAAAAGCATTTCTGCTTTTCCTCCAGAGGTCCGCGACCCGGCCAGACTGCCAACTGAACGCAATGGGGTCAAGGTCATCGCCGGTGACGCCCTGGATAAGGAAGATGTCCGGAAGGCGGTCAAAGGTCAGGACGCGGTTATCATCATTCTGGGAACCAGGAACGACCTGAGTAAGTCTCTCCGAGGGGCAGCTATGTGGAACTCGCTACCACGTGGAGTGGTTGAGGCAAATTGCATTGCTGCATTTAAGGGGAAGCTGGATAAATGCATGAGGGAGAAAGGGATAGAAGGATATGCTGATAAGAGTGAGGTGGGAGGAGGCTCGTGTGCAGCGTAAACACTGGCATAGAACAGATGGGCTGAACGGCCTGTTCCTGTGCTGAAAATTCTACCTAATTCACGCGAGATACTTCGTTCTGCATTAAGCGAGTCAGCGACTGTTCAGAACTCTGTTCCACAATGCAGGGAGGAATATACCGTGACATACCGTACAGCTCCTCTCTGGCACAGGATGTAGTAAGCTGCTGCAACGTAAGCACCGTACATGCTCTGGGTGTACCCATAGTATCTGCAACAAAAAGAGAATTGGCATTTATATAGCGCCTTTCACAACCTCACAACCTCACACAGTGTTTTACAGCCCATGAATTACTTTTGAAGTGTAGTCACCTTTGTAATGTAGGGAAATGCAGTAGCCAATTTGTGCACAGCAAGTTTCCACAAACAGCAATGACCAGATAATCTGTATTTGGTAGAGTTGGTTGAGGGATAACTATTGGCGGAACTCCCCAGCTCTTCTTCAAAATAGTGTCATGGGATCTTTTACGTCCACTTGAGAGGGCTGACGGGGCCTCGGTTTAACGTCTCATCCGAAAGACGGCACCTCCGACAGTGCAGCACTCCCTCGGTACTGCACTGCGAGTGTCGGCCCAGATTACGCGCTCAAGTCTCTGGAGTGGGGCTTGAACCCACGACCTTCTGACTCAGAGGCGAGAGTGCTGCCAACTGAGCCACGGCTGACACCCTGGGGCACCGACGCCAACCGTAGTATCCCAACCGAAGTGCCGGCTGCGATCAGTGTCCTCGGCACAGGCCGGGATGGGACCACCCACTGTCCCGCCTTCAATGGCTGAGGACCACTTCAGCCAGTGCATTTAGTCACTGAGCCACTGCCAGGTTTTTGTGTCGGTCTCATGCAGGCAGCAAAATAGTTCTCAGTCTGAATAACAGCCTTCACAAACTGGGTTCCTTTTGTGGACAATAAGCAGCGTTCCAGAAAACAGGATCCGGATATATCAGGAAAAACACCACTGGATAACAGGATGTTCCAACCCTTCATATCCTTAATTAGACCCTCATACAACACAGGCCTCAAAGTTAATTTCTAGGGTCGCCCAAGGACCAACGATCAGTGAAATCTACTGGTCCTTTTATCAAAATCACCGGCCCTGGTAGTCTCAGTGACTCTCTCCTTGTGATTACATACTACTCTTTCCCTGCAAGCTCTCCATTTCCTGCTTGATTTCACACCAATTTTGCTGCCTTGTACAGTGAAACCTGCTCCTAAGGAATCTTGCAAACGACCGACAACCGCAAAACATGGACACTTCGTGACAGTCCCAAATATTTTACACGATATGGTGATGCACGAGAAGCCGGAGTCAAAAAAATGGCGAGATTTGATGCAGGGAGTTGTCGGGTTTGAGAGATGGGGAGGGGGCGAGGCCACGCAAGGATAAGATCATCAAATTTGAGGCTTTGGGGGACTGGTGATTTGTTTCTAGCGTAGGGCAGTTTTTTTTCCCCGCTGGAAAGTTCAAGTGAGGAGATGGCCAGACTCGCCTCTGATGCCCACCATGGTCAAATAGCCTGACGCCACTCGCTGCCTAGGTTCACTCGTGAAGAATGAGTGGATGCCTTCAAGGGGAAGCTAGATAAGCACGAGGGAGAAAGGAATAGAAGGATACGCTGACAGGGGTGGATGAAGTAGGGTGGGAGGAGGCTCGTGTGGATCATAAACGCCAGCATAGACCAGTTGGGCCGAATGGCCTGTTTCTCTGCCGTAGACTCCATGTAATTATAAAAGATACACTCTGAAGCGCTGGACACTCGCACATTACACACTACGGAAAGTCTTCAATGTAACAAGCTCTAATTACGTAGTGTATTTTACACTTTAAAACACAGGGCATGGGCCCTGTAAAGTCTCTCACAAGCAATGTCACCAGTGCCTATGTACAAGGGGCTGATTGCAATTAAGTTTCTCCGTGTCTAATGACCGTGAAATGTCAGGCATCTGTTCTAAGTCAAATTCAGGAAAGCTTTGAGAAAATGGCAGCTAACCCCAAGTGTAACGAGTTATCACTGGACCAAAAAAATACCAAACTCATTAATCAGCACGGGCATAGCAAAAACCTTCTCAAGTGGTAAACTGCAAATCACTGGCCATCTTTTTAAGTGACTCTAGATGAATAATGAATGAAGAACGGATGGGCCAGATTTTGATATGATGGGTAGCAAGTTGCTGAAAGTGCGAGCGGATGATGTCGCAGCGAGGGAAACCGGGCATCTGGGACCCCAGTGAACAGGGCAAGCAACTGGGTATCTCGTCAATCAATCGGATTGAAGGATTGTGAAATCAACAGCGCAAGAACTGAGAAGAAAGTGTAAATTACAGTGGGTGAATTCAAAGTCAAATCAGGTACAGGAAGAGAAATAAAGAGAGGGAAAGAAAGATTGGATTAAGAGAGAGAGGAAACAGACAGAAAGGAAAAGCTAAAAAAATATATTTTTAATTTAAAATTTGACATTATTAAAATCTCCAATAATTAAAACCTGAAGGAATGAGACTCCTCATTTGTAATAGTTAATTTTCAGAACCAGAGAGATTGATTGGCAGTAATTAACACTTAACACGTCGTTAAAAAGGGACTTAACTTTCTGCGGCGAGTTTAGTTCCTATCTACCGCGCAAATAAGCAACTTCACACCGTTCAAAGCATTTCAATGGTGAGGCAGACAGCGAGATGCCATTTTGGCGAAGCTGACTGCGGAGCGGCCCATCTCGTACAGCAACTTTTGGATATCCGCATTTAACCAGGCCTGAATTTGCTGTAGTATTTGCGCATAAATAATGGCGAGTGTCATTAGCCTCACCGTTATTTTGACAGCAAAATCTGGGCCGATGTCTTTTATTTGTACGAATGGGTAATCAATTGCGCTTATTAATTGCTGATTTTATGAAAATAAAAATACCATTTAATAAGTGATTCGATTGCAGGAATATACGAGTATTTACCGGGTAAAATTTATCAATCGATGACTATCTACGTACAGCCAGGCTGAAACTACAGACAGTACAATGACCTTTTGGAAAACACAGACAACTGCGAAAAGCAGATGTCCATGATTCACAGATTCTACTGTAGGTGGATTTTCTCTTGCATTTTCTATTCCCCCTGCTGTCGTTTGGTGCCCTGTTAACCTTCCTCTCTTCCTGTTTCTCCATTTGTTTCTCCGACTGGGTTCACATCAAGTGGGTGCGGATGTCGTTCTGCGGTGACCAGCACCGCCTGGTGCCAACTACCCGACACTGCAACCAGTAGCACCGTACAGAGGTGGTGTAGAGCTCAGGGGGACTAGAACACGCACTCAGTACAGAACCAGCGAGCGATGAACAAATGACATGTTGTCATTCGAACGCTGACCCCCTGGCTTGGTCTTTCTCTGGGTAAGAAACTAAACTCTCCCTTACCCCCTCCAACAACAACTTGCATTTATATAGCGCCTTTAACGTAGTAAAACGTCCCAAGGCGTTCCACAGGAACGACTATCAAACAAAATTTGACACCGAGCCACATATGGAGAAATACTAGGGCAGGCGACCAAAAGCTTGGTCAAAGAGGTAGGTTTTAAGGAGCATCTTAAAGGAGGAAAGAGAGTTAGAGAGGCGGAGAGGTTTAGGGAGGGAATTCCAGAGCTTAGGGCCTACGCATGGCCGCCAACAGTGGAGCAATTAAAATTGGTGGCGCAAGAGGCCAGAATTGGAGGAGCGCAGAGATCTCGGAGGGTTGTAGGAGGTTACAGAGATAGGGAGGGGTGAGGCCATGGAGGGATTTGAACACAAGGATGAGAATTTTAAAACTGAAGCCAGACTGGGAGCCAATGTAGGTCAGCGAGCACAGGGGTGATGGGTGAACGGGACTTGGTGCGTGTTAGGATACGGGCAGCAGAGCTCCACCCCCATGATCTGGGGAGACTCCAACTGTGAATGTGCATCTTATCATTGCACTACTTCAAAAAAGAACTTGCATTTATATAGCACCTTTCACTACCTCAGGACGTCCCAAAGCGCTTTACAGTCAGAGTACTTTTGAAGTGCAGTCACTGTTGTAATGTAGGAAACAGCCAATTTGCCACCGTGGGATTTGAATTCCCATTCTCTGGATTGGTCCAGGCCTCTGGATTACTAATCTTGTAACATAACTACACTACTGTATCCCGTTGTGGTACACTGATTGTGTATTAGATTATAACCGGCTACATACTTGGTTCCGAAAGACCAACTTGTAACAGATTTGCGTTAGTGTGATCTCCACTTACGCATTTTGCTTCCGTAGTTTCCAGTTTCGAAATGCCAGGCTCCAGTTAAAAAAGTTTTCGATGTCATAAAAGTGTTCGTAAAGTTTCAGCAGGCCTTGCTTTGCCCAGTGTACCTGTGCCGGCTTCGAGGAGTCGCTGTGCGTCCGGCAGCTGAGTGGCACCAACAGCTGGCATCCTCTCACCTGCAATTAAAAACAACGGGTCACTCAGCAGCATCAGGACTGACCAGTATCGCAGGGACTGTGTCCCCTACACTGACCAGTATCGCAGGGACTGTGTCCCCTACACTGACCAGTATCGCAGGGACTGTGTCCCCTACACTGACCAGTATCGCAGGGACTGTGTCCCCTACACTGACCAGTATCGCAGGGACTGTGTCCCCTACGCTGACCAGTATCGCACGGACTGTATCGCTGACCAGTATCGCAGGGACTGTCTCCCCTACGCTGACCAGTATCGCAAGGACTGTCTCCCCTACGCTGACCAGCATCGCAGGGACTGTGTCCCCTACGCTGACCAGTATCGCACGGACTGTGTCCCCTACACTGACCAGTATCGCACGGACTGTCTCCCCTACGCTGACCAGTATCGCAGGGACTGTGTCCCCTACACTGACCAGTATCGCACGGACTGTGTCCCCTACACTGACCAGTATCGCACGGACTGTGTCCCCTACGCTGACCAGTATCGCAGGGACTGTGTCCCCTACACTGACCAGTATCGCAGGGACTGTCTCCCCTACGCTGACCAGTATCGCAGGGACTGTGTCCCCTACGCTGACCAGTATCGCACGGACTGTGTCCCCTACGCTGACCAGTATCGCACGGACTGTCTCCCCTACGCTGACCAGTATCGCAGGGACTGTGTCCCCTACACTGACCAGTATCGCACGGACTGTGTCCCCTACACTGACCAGTATCGCAGGGACTGTCTCCCCTACGCTGACCAGTATCGCACGGACTGTGTCCCCTACGCTGACCAGTATCGCACGGACTGTGTCCCCTACGCTGACCAGTATCGCAGGGACTGTGTCCCCTACGCTGACCAGTATCGCAGGGACTGTGTCCCCTACGCTGACCAGTATCGCAGGGACTGTGTCCCCTACGCTGACCAGTATCGCAGGGACTGTGTCCCCTACGCTGACCAGTATCGCAGGGACTGTGTCCCCTACGCTGACCAGTATCGCAGGGACTGTGTCCCCTACGCTGACCAGTATCGCAGGGACTGTGTCCCCTACGCTGACCAGTATCGCAGGGACTGTGTCCCCTACGCTGACCAGTATCGCAGGGACTGTATCGCTGACCAGTAATAATGGGTGGGGGAGGGAATGGTAAAGAGAGGCTGTGTGCAGAGGGGAGGGGCTGAGAGAGGGTCTGAGAGAAGGGGAGGGGCTGTGAGGAGAGGGGGCGGGGCTGTGAGGAGGGGGAGGGGCTATGGGAAGGGGAGGGGCTGTGGAGAGGAGGAGGGGCTCAGGAGAGGGGGCGGGGCTGTGAGGAGAGGGGCTGAGAGGGGGAGGGGCTGTGGAGTGGGGTGCGTGACTGAGGAGGGGGCGGGGCTGAGAGGAGGGGCTGTGGAGAGGGGAGAGGTTGCGAGGGGCGGGGCTGTGAGGAGAGGGGGAGGGGCTGTGGAGAGGGGAGAGGTTGCGAGGGGCGGGGCTGTGAGGAGAGGGGGAGGGGCTGTGGAGTGGGGAGAGGTTGCGAGGGGCGGGGCTGTGAGGAGAGGGGGAGGGGCTGTGGAGAGGGGGAGGGGCTATGGGAAGGGGCGGGGCTGAGGAGAGGGGGAGGGGCTGAGGAGAGGGGCTGTGAGGAGAGGGGGAGGGGTTGCAGGTTAACCTCTGGAGCGGCTGTGCCCCGCTGGGAGGGGGCGGAGGGCCGTGGGCTGGGCCCCGGGGTGTAGCGCGGGTTCCGGTGCCGGTTCCCTACCGTTTTCCGTGAGGACAGCGCGGCCCAACGGCTCAGCAGCGCCGCCATCCCTCACCGCCGCGCCAAGGAGTGTGCACCGAAAGCAAGAGCGGCCCCTTGACCCTCCGTGAGCTGCGCTGGGAGGAGTCTAATTCACTGCAGCGCCACGGAAACCAGGAGGACTGAACAGTCCAGCTCCCAGTTAAGATGTAGTTGAGGTGTGAATTTAACCCACGGGAGGCTGGGCCCCTGGTTTACTCTTCAAACCCTTGCAAAAGTGGGGAAAAAGTCACAGGCAGACCTTTCATTTATTCAGTTACTGACCCACATTACTCTCCCAGACCAGGTGGTCAGTTAACAACAACAACTTGCATTTATATAGCGCCTTTAACGTAGTAAAACATCCCAAGGTGCTTCATAGGAGCGTTATCAAACAAAATTTGACACCGAGCCACGTAAGGAGATATTACGACAGGTGACAGGTAGGTTTTAAGGATCATAAAGGAGGAGAGAGAGGTGGAGAGGTTTAGGGAATGAATTCCAGAACTTAGGGCCCAGGCATCTGAAGGCACGGCTTCCAATGGGGGAACGATTAAAATCGGGGATGCGAAAGAGGCCAGAATTGGAGAAGCGCAGAGATCTCGGAGGGTTGTAGGACGTTACAGAGATAGGGAGGGGCGAGGACATGCAGGGATTTGAAAACAACAATGAGAATTTTAAAATCGAGACTTCCCGGACTGGGGGCCAATGTAGGTCAGCAAGCACAGGAGTGATGGGAGAACGGGGCTTGGTGCAAGTTCGGGAACGGGCAGCAGAGTTTTGGATGAGCCCAAGTTTATGGAGGGTGCAAGATGGGAGGCCGGCCAGGAGACCATTGGAATAGACCAGTCTGGAGGTAACAAAGGCATGGATGAGGGTTTCAGCAGCAGATGAGCTGAGGCAGGGGCGGAGTCAGGCGATGTTACGGAGGTGGAAATAGGCAGTTTGGTGATGGAACGGATACTTGATCGGAAGCTCATCTCAGAGTCAAATAGGACGCCAAAGTTGTGAACAGCGTAATTCAGCCTCAGACAAGGGCCAAGGAGAGGGATGGAGTCGGTGGCTAGGGAATGGAGTTTACGGCGGGAACCAAAGACAATAGCTTTGGTCTTCCCAATATTTAGTTGGAGGAACTTTTGCTACAGGATTTCGGAGAAGTTAGGTGCCAAATGAGAGACAGTGGAGGGGTCGAGGGAGGTGGCTGTGAGGTAGAGCTGGGTGTCCTCAGCATACATGTGGAATCTGATGTGTTTTCAGATGCTGTCGTCGAGGGGCAGCATGTAGATGAGAATAGGAGGGGGCCAAGGATAGATCCTTGGGGGACTCCAGAGGTAACTGTGGGAGCAGGAAAAGAAGCCATTGCAGGTGATTCTCTGGCTACGACTGGATAGATAAGAATGGAATCAGGCGAGCACAGTCCCACCCAGCTAGATGATGGAGGAGAGGCATTGGAGAAGGATGGTGTGGTCAACCGTGTCTCAGGCTGCAAACAGGGCGAGAAGGATGAGGAGGGATAGTTTACAGCCACCACATAGATGTAATTTGTGACTTTGATGAGGGCCATTTCAGTACTATGGCAGGGACGGAAGCCTGATTGGAAGGGATTCAAACATGGAGTTAAGAGAAAGATGGGCACGGATTTGGGAGGCGACAACACGTTCAAGGACTTTGGAGAGGAAAGGGAGGTTGGAGATGGGGTGATAGTTTACAAGGACAGAGGGGTCAAGGGTGGTTTTTTTTGAGGAGGGAGTGATGACGGCAGATTTGATGGGGAGGGGGATTGTACCTGAGGAGAGGGAACCGTTAACATCAGTTAACATGGGGGGCAGGAAGGGAAGTTGGATGGTCAGCAGTTTGGTGGGAATAGGGTCAAAGGAGCAGGTGGGTCTCATGGTCAAGGTGAGCTCGGAGAGGGCATGAGGGGAGATAGGAGAGAAACTAGAGAAAGATGCAAGTTCGGAATTAGGGCAGAGGGGAACCATTGGGGCAGTTTGGCTTGGTGAGCTAGGGGAAGGGAGGGAAATAAGCTATTTCCCACTGGGATGGGAGGTTAAGGTTATGGGAGGTTGAAAGGACTTGCATTTCTATAGCGCCTTTCACGGCCTCAGGACATCCCAAAGCACTTTATAGCCAAGTAGGTACTTTTGAAGTGTAGTCACTGTTGGCATGTAGGAAACACAGCGGCCAATTTGCGCACAGCAAGATCCCACAAACAGTAATGTGATAACGACCAGATAATAAGGCAGTAGGGCCTCTAGACCTTCATCCAAGGGGCCATCCTTTATGAATGAGGCTTGACTCAGCAAGATATTTGACTATGGAGGGCATCACAGCCACGCCTGATCCCGTCCTCATCCAGGGCCACTGGATAATAATCAGGAGAAGGAACCTTCCTAAGTCACTGCTTGTACTCCCCACGGCTGAGGTCAGCTAACTCAGCAAACACCTGGGATTGGAACCGAAGGCCTTACTAGTCCGTTCGGCTCAGTACTGCATCAGGCAGTGCATTTACCCACAGCAGCGTGGTAGCGACCAGATAATCTGTTTGTGATGTTGGTTGAGGGATAAATATTGGCCAGGACACTGGGGAGAATTCCCCAGCTCTTCGAAATAGTGCCATGGGATCATTTACATCCACCTGAGATTTATCAGTTTAACGTCTCATCCGAAAAGCAGAAGCACTCAGATCAATTACAGAGCAGGATTGAAAGCTGACAATCAATCAATACTACAATCTCCAACTGTTGGGTGGAAATCACTGTGGGAGGTGCCGTCTTTCAGATGAGATGTTAAACCGAGGCCCCGTCTGCCCTCTCAGGTGGATGTAAAAGATCCCATGGCACTATTTCAAAGAAGAGCAGGGGAGTTCTTCCCGGTGTCCTGGCCAATATTTATCCCTCAACCAACATCACAAACAAATTACCTGGTCATTATCACTTTGGTGCGTGTGGGAACTTGCTGTGCGCAAATTGGCTGTTGCGTTTCCTACATTACAACAGTGACTATACTTCAAATGCAAGTCTAATTTCTTTCTTTCCTAATCTCCTTGTGTTTGTTCAGTGTGTTTGACGAAGCTGAAGTATTTGAGCCTGAGCATCTGTCCCTACTTTGACGACTGGTGTTTGAGTCGACCGCACGTGTTTGGAGATTAGCTTGAAGAGTTGAGGCTGTCCGAGGCCTGGCATCACTGCACCATCTGAAGTAAGTTACATTAGCCGGGTACGGCTAATTTGGTGGCGTCAGCCGTGGCTCAGTGGGCAGCTCTCGCTTGCCTTCAAGTCAGAAGGTCATGGGTTCAAGTCCCACTCCCAGAGACTTGAGCACAAAATCCCAGGCTAACACTCCCAGTGCAGCACTGAGAGAGTGTTTGTCCTTTATGTCTCCCCATGGCCTCAGCCCAAACTAGATGTCGAGGGTACAGCTACTACCCAGTCTCTTTGAAATCTGGAAAATTCCAGGCTGGCACATTGTCAGGCTGAATCAGACATCTACTAATTAAATTTTGAGGCAAACACGAACCAATAAAGTTTCTTGCCCGTACTTTAAGTAGTTCCAAAACAATAATGTCCTGAAGGCGGCAGCCGTGACTCGGTGGGTAGCACCCTCACCTTTGAATCAGAGGGTTGTGGGTTCAAGTCCCACTCCAGGAACTTGAGCACATAATTCAAGCTGACATTCCCAGTATAGTACTGGGGGAGTGCTACACTGCCAGAGGTGCCATCTTTCGAATGAGACGTTAAACTGAGGGCCTGTCTGCTCTCTCATGTGGACATAAAAGATCCAATGGCACTTTTATGAAGCGGAGCAGGGGAGTGGCTAATATTTATTCCTCAACCAACATCACTAAAACTGATTATGTAGTCATTGTCTCATTGCTGCTTGTGGGACTTTGCTGTGCACAAATTGGCTGCTGCGTTTCCTACAACAGTGACTACATTTCAATAAAGTACTTCATTGGCTGCGAAGCGTTTTGGAACGTCCTGAGGTTGTGAAAGGTCACCTTCCCCCCCACTGTAAATTCCTTATATCTGTATTTCCCATTCAATTCTCCTATGTCAACTTTCACCGTCATGGTTTGTTGATGAATCAAGATACTGTTTCAAAAAAATTTCATCCGCCATTTTTCCTCCCAGTACCTGAAATTTCTAATGACCCAAAAAGGAAGTTTCCGAGGTAAGTTATTTGGGATAAGGAACCCACTCATTCAGAAGCGAGCGCCAAGCTGAAAGCCCTCCCCCCACTCCATACTTTCGACCGAAATGCAAAAAGGGTTAATGGGGAATTAACCCATGGTCTCATTAGCAAGACCCCCACATATCAGCATACTGAGCCAGTGCCAAACGTACACACATTCAGAAATGAGAGACCATCTCAAAGCAAACCATAGGAATCAAAGCACAAGAGTAATTCCTATCAATAAAGCAGTTTATTAAAATAAAATCAATTATACATAGATTTTTTAAAAATTGATTAGTCACTCCTATATAACATGTTTACAGAATTCATCAAAATTGCAGGTAGATTTTTGTAAAAATAGAATCTCTCAAAAATGTGTTAATGTTTTTAAAAAGTGCCCTCTCTGGCTGCATCCTGGGATCTCGCTGACCATCAGGGGGTGAGGGGGTGTGCCCACCAAAATTATTTGTCAGTTAATCTTTCCCAAAGACCACCCTCGATTTTGATGCTCACCCACCGCCCCTAAATTGTTGGAAAGTTTTCTTTCAGGGGAGGGGAGGGGAGATTTTGCGTTTTGTCCCAGAGATCATGGTGTTGTGGGCAGGGGGGGGGGATTTTACACTCCGGGGCCAGGCGGGGTCTCTGGGCTTCCTCTCGACCGGGTAAAGTCATGGACTCAGCTTTACTGATATCTGGCAGTCTCCCTTCTCACCTCCTCCTCAGACAGGGAAGGGGGGGAAAGAGGGAAAGGAATGAGAGGGAGAGGGGCGAGAGGGAGAGATGAGTTATTCCTGAGCAAACTTGCCCTCAGCGACTGGAACAAGTCAACATGGGCTGATCAATGTACAAAATTTTTGCCAAAATTGGAGTTAATCAGCAGACCCGTCAGTCATTGGCTATAAGGCGCACCATCCATCTCTTCCTGTGGCAGGAATTCTGGGTCACAGTTACCATGGATACTGGTGGGCGCTGGCCAACCATATTCCAATCTGATCATCAATTTTCTGTAAAAAGAGAAGGGATTGAGTTATTCTAAGCTCATGGATGGACCGCCACTCCATTCAATCATCATTTCCAAAAGATAATAATCAATTCTTCAAGCAGCTCAACCCAAGGGTTTAAGTTTCTCTCACTTCCCTTTACCAAAGATGTTTTCTTTTCCCAAAAATGGGACAATGTTTTGGCGAGGTGAGAAGTTAGGGCTGGGGAATGCAACACTTTGCATTTCATGCACCCAGTGTCAGCATCAAACACTCCCAGCTTAAGACCGCAAGGTTAGATACAGAGTAAATCTCCCTCTACACCATCCCATCAAACGCTCCCAGGGCAGGTACAGCACAGGTTAGATACAGAGTAAAGCTCCCTCTACACTGTCCCATCAAACACTCCCAGGGCAGATACAGCATGAGTTAGATACAGAGTAAAGCTCCCTCTACACTGTCCCATCAAACACACTCAGGGCAGGTACAGCACGGGTTAGATACAGAGTAAAGCTCCCTCTACACTGTCCCATCAAACACTCCCAGGGCAGGAACAGCACGGGTTAGATACAGAGTAAAGCTCCCTCTACACTGTCCCATCAAACACTCCCAGGGCAGGAACAGCACGGGTTAAATACAGAGTAAAGCTCCCTCTACATTGTCCCATCAAACACTCCCAGGGCAGATACAGCATGAGTTAGATACAGAGTAAAGCTCCCTCTACACTGTCCCATCAAACACACTCAGGGCAGGTACAGCACGGGTTAGATACAGAGTAAAGCTCCCTCTACACCGTCCCATCAAACACTCTCAGGGCAGGTACAGCACGGGTTAGATACAGAGTAAAGCTCCCTCCACACTGTCCCATCAAACACTCCCAGGGCAGATACAGCATGAGTTAGATACAGAGTAAAGCTCCCTCTACACCGTCCCATCAAACACTCTCAGGGCAGGTACAGCACCAGTTAGATAGAGTAAAGCTCCCTCATGGGTGTGGCAGTCTCCCTACCCTCGCCCACCCTGTAGCCTATCAGCAGTATAGAGATAGTGTGCCAATGGCCCCAGGCTGAAGTGAGCCTGTCCAAACTCAGATCCCTACAGCCAGATGGAAGAGGAACCTTTCAACCCATAACTTTGGGCCAGCTTCAAATGGGTGACCCTTGAGCTGAAAGGACAGATCCCAGCCCACTGCCCCAGCCCACATGCTTCCAATCACGTTCACCGGCCGTGGTAGGAAGCTGCAGAGATCAGACACAAACCATGGGGCAAACGTTGCTGAGGATCCCCAGCTCTACTCGGGTGTGATCTGCTCGAGCTGGTGTCGGGAGTGTCCCGTTGCAAAATGCCCCCCTGGAGCAGGCCAGTAAAGTTGTTGGGGTGGGGGGGGGGGGGAGATTTCCTGGAGAGATAAAGGGGTCGAGTCTCACCTGTCTGGCTTGTCGGAGAGAAGGCGGGTCTCGGTCCTCCGGGGGGTTCATGTTGGCGCAGTGCGCGGTGCCATTAATGACCACAGCCACTTCGGAGCTCGACTGGTTCTTCAACACGCTCAGTGCGTGCCAGGGATCGATGTTACCTTCAGACAGGGAATGAGGCGGAGATCAGAATCACCACCGACTGGCAGACTGGAACCTACACCCAGCACCCCCACCCCACCCTTAAATAAAGCACTCTATAACCCTTTAATAAATCCTATAAACAGGGGGGGGGGGGGGGGGGGAAGAATGAGAGACACCGAGGAAGTGGGGGGGGGAAGAATGAGAGACACCGAGGAAGTGGGGGGGGGAAGAATGAGAGACACCGAGGAAGTGGGGGGGGGGGGGGGGAAGAATGAGAGACACCGAGGAAGTGGGGGGGGGGGGGGAAGAATGAGAGACACCGAGGAAGTGGGGGGGGGGGGGGGAAGAATGAGAGACACCGAGGAAGTGGGGGGGGGGGGGGGAAGAATGAGAGACACCGAGGAAGTGGGGGGGGGGGGGGGAAGAATGAGAGACACCGAGGAAGTGGGGGGGGGGGGGGAGAATGAGAGACACCGAGGAAATGGGGGGGGGAAGAATGAGAGACACCGAGGAAGTGGGGGGGGGGGGGAAGAATGAGAGACACCGAGGAAGTGGGGGGGGGGGGGGAAGAATGAGAGACACCGAGGAAGTGGGGGGGGGGGGGGGGAAGAATGAGAGACACCGAGGAAGTGGGGGGGGGGGGGGGGGGGGGAAGAATGAGAGACACCGAGGAAGTGGGGGGGGGGGGGGGGAAGAATGAGAGACACCGAGGAAGTGGGGGGGGGGGGTGGGGGGGAAGAATGAGAGACACCGAGGAAGTGGGGGGGGGGGGTGGGGGGGAAGAATGAGAGACACCGAGGAAGTGGGGGGGGGGGGGGTGGGGGGGAAGAATGAGAGACACCGAGGAAGTGGAGGGGGGGGGGGGTGGGGGGGAAGAATGAGAGACACCGAGGAAGTGGGGGGGGGGGGGGGGGGGAAGAATGAGAGACACCGAGGAAGTGGGGGGGGAGGGGTGGGGGGGGAAGAATGAGAGACACCGAGGAAGTGGGGGGGGGGGGGGGGGAAGAATGAGAGACACCGAGGAAGTGGGGTGGGGGGGGAAATGAGAGACACCGAGGCGTTTTGGGGGGGGGGGGGGTGGGGGGGCGGTGG
The DNA here is from genome assembly GCF_035084215.1 of Heptranchias perlo. Lineage (NCBI taxonomy): Eukaryota > Metazoa > Chordata > Chondrichthyes > Hexanchiformes > Hexanchidae > Heptranchias > Heptranchias perlo. Next base: position 9,104,849 of record NC_090365.1, read on the forward strand.
TGGTGAGAGATACAAGGGCAAAAAACAAATAGGACCATAGTGCAAAATAAAACTAAGATGACGAGCAATCTTAAAAAGACAAGTCTAAAGGCATTGTGTCTTAATGCGCGGAGCATTCGCGATAAGCTAGATGAATTAACAGCGCAGATAGATATTAACGGTTATGATATAGTTGCGATTATGGAGACATGGCTGCAGGGTGACCAAGGATGGGAACTGAACATCCAGGGGTATTCAATATTTAGGAAGGACAGGCAAAAAGAGAAAGGAGGTGGGGTAGCGTTGTTAGTAAAGGAGGAAATCAATGCAATAGTGAGGAAGGATATTGGCTCGGAAAATCACAATGTGGAATCTGTATGGGTGGAGCTAAGAAACACCAAGGGGCAGAAAACGTTGGTGGGGATTGTCTATCGGCCCCCAAACAGTAGTGGAGATGTAGGGGAGGGCATTAAACAGGAAATTAGAGACGCATGCAAGAAGGGTACAACTATAATCATGGGTGACTTTAATCTACATATAGATTGGTCAAACCAGATTAGCAATAATACTGTGGGGGAGGAATTCCTGGAGTGTGTACATGATGCTTTTCTAGACCAATACGTTGAGGAACCAACTAGAGAACAGGCGATCCTAGACTGGATATTGTGCAATGAGAAAGGATTAATTAACAATCTTGTTGTGCGGGGTCCCTTAGGAAAAGCGACCATAACATGATAGAATTCCTCATTAAGATTGAGAGTGAAGTAGTTGAATCCGAAACTAGGGTCCTGAATCTAAATAAAGGAAATTACGAAAGTATGAGGTGCGAGTTGGCTATGATAGATTGGGGAACTTTACTAAAAGGGATGACGGTGGATAGACAATGGCTAATATTTAAAGAACGTGTGCAGGAATTACAATTATTCATTCCTGTCTGAAGTAAAAATAAAACAGGAAAGGTGGCTCAACCGTGAATTACAAAAGAAATTAGGGATAGTATTAGATCCAAAGCGGAGACATATAAAATTGCCAGAAAAAGCAGCAAGCCTGAGGATTGGGAGCAGTTCAGAATTCAACAAAGGAGGACAAAGAGATTGATTAAGAGGGGAAAAATAGAGTATGAGAGTAAACTAGCAGGGAACATAAAAACTGACTGTAAAAGCTTCTATAAATGTCAAGAGAAAAAGATTAGTGAAGACAAATGTAGGTCCCTTACAGTCAGAAATGGGGGAAATTATAATGGGGAATGAAGAAATGGCAGAACAATTAAACACATACTTTGGTTCTGTTTTCACAAAGGAGGACACAAATAACCTCCCAGAAATGTTAGGGAACCAAGGGTCTAATGAGAGGGAAGAACTGAAGGAAACCAGTATTAGTAAAAAAAAGTGCTAGGGAAATTAATGGGGTTAAAGGCTGACAAATCCCCAGGGCTTGATAATCTACATCCCAGAGTACTAAAGGAAGTGGCCCTGGAAATAGTGGATGCATTGGTGATCATCTTCCAAAATTCTATAGACTCGAACAGTTCCTACAGATTGGAGGGTGGCAAATGTACCCCACTATTTAAAAAAGGGAGAGAAAAACACAGGGATTTACAGACCAGTTAGCCGAACATCAGTAGTGGGGAAAATGCTAGAGTCTATTATAAAAGATGTGATAACAGAACACTTGGAAGGCATTAACGGGATTGGACAAAGTTAGCATGGGTTTATGAAAGGGAAATCATGCTTAACGAATCTACTGGAGTTTTTTGAGGATATAACTGGTAGAATAGATAGGGGAGAACCAATGGTATACTTGGATTTTCAGAAGGCTTTTGATAAAGGTCCCACACACGATGGGCCGAAGGGCCTCTATCCGTGCTGTATAACTATGACAAGAGGTTAGTGTGCAAAATTAAAACACATGGGATTGGGGGGGAATATACTGGCATGGGTTGAGGATTGGTTGACAGACAGGAAACAGAGTAGGAATAAACGGGTCTTTTTCCCAGGTGGCAGGCAGTGACTAGTGGGGTACCGCAGGGATCAGTGCTTGGGCCCCAGCTATTCACAATATATATCAATGATTTGGATGAGGGAACTAAATGTAACATTTCCAAGTTTGCAGATGACACAAAGCTGGGGTGGAATGTGAGCTGTGAGGAGGATGCAAAGAGGCTCCAATGTGATTTAGAGAAGTTGGGTGAGTGGGCAAGAACATGGCAGATGCAGTATAACGTGGATAAATGTGAGGTTATCCACTTTGGTTGTAAAAACAGAAAGACAGGTTATTATCTGAATGGTGACAGGTTGGGAAAAGGGGAGGTACAACAAGACCTGGGTGTCCTTGTACACCAGTCGCTGAAAGCGAGCATTCAGGAAGGCGAATGGTATGTTGGCCTTCATTGCAAGAGGATTTGAGTACAGGAGCAGGGATGTCTTACTGCAGTTATACAGGGCCTTGGTGAGACCACATCTGGTGTATTGTGTGCAGTTTTGGTCTCCTTATCTGAGGAAGGATGTCCTTGCCATGGAGGGAGTGCAACAAAGGTTTACCAGCCTGATTCCTGGGATGGCAGGACTGACGTATGAGGAGAGATTGGGTCATCTAGACCTATGTTTACTAGAGTTTAGAAGAATGAGAGGTGATCTCATTGAAACATAAAATTCTAACAGGACAAGAGAGACTAGATGCAGAGAGGATGTTCCCGATGGCTGGGGAGTCCAGAACCAGCGGTCTCAGTCACAGGACACAGGGTATGCCATTTAGAACAGAGATGAGGAGAAATTTCTTCACTCAGAGGGTGGTGAACCTGTGGAATTCTCTACCACAGAAGGCAGTGGAGGCCAAGTCATTAGATGTATTCAAGGAGATAGATATATTTCTTAATGTTAAAGGAACATGGGGAAAAAGCGGGAACAAGGTACTGAGTTAGACGATCAGCCATGATCATTTTGAATGGCGGAGCAGGCCCGAAGGGCCGAATGGCCTACTCTTGCTCCTATTTTCTATGTTTCTATGACCTCACCCTGTACTTCAGCCGAGCAGCACGAGCTGATGAGGCTCCTTGCTCCCCGCCCCAGGTAGCTCGGCCAGTGAATGCACTGCCCGACACGGTACTGAGCCACGTGTAGCGGGAGATTCCATCCCTTGCGTGTGCTGAGTGAGCTGATCTCGGCCAGAGCGGCTATGGGAACTCTATTACTGATCTCAGCATTCCTGGGTAAAAGCGGGAGTGGGCGGGGGCGGAAAAGATAAAGGAGAACAGCCAGGGCCCAATAACGTGGGCGTGCCTGGGCTCAACCCAGTGAGGAACAGCCACTTGGGGCAAAGCTAGAGGCAGGCAACTGACCCTGCAGAATCAGACTTCAGCACAAAAGTCATCGTCTTCAGGGGAGGAGGAGGCTTCTCACCAAACCCATCAACCGCTCCTGTCTGCCAATTAGCACCCTCCTACTTAGCGAATACAGAGAACCATTTAGGGGGAACGAGGCAGAGAGAACCTGGAGCCTGGCCCAAATCGAGCCTTCGACCATGCTTCCTTACTCCACACTTGCCCCCAACAGCTCCCAGACTGAAGTCAGTTTAAAAAAAAAACTTGCATTTATATAGCACCTTTCACGACCTCAGGATGTCCCAAAACGCTTTACAGCCAATTAAATACTTTTCTGAAGTGTAGGCACTGTTGTAATGTAGGAAGCCCACAGCCAATTTACAAACAGGAAGGTCCCACAAACAGCAACGACCAGATAATCTGTTTTAGTGATGTTGGTGGAGGCATAAATATTGGCCAATCCACCAGAGAGAACTCCCCTGCTCTTCTTGATTTTATTGAATGGCGGAGCAGGCTCGGGGGTGGGGGGGCGCCGTACGGCCTACTCCTGCTCCTATTTCTTACGTTCTTCGAAATAGCGCCATGGGATCTTTTACCTCCACCCAAGAGGGCAGATGGGACCTCGGTTTAACATCTTATCCGAAAGGCCGCACCTCCGACAGTGCAGCACTCCCTCAGTACCGCACTGGGAGTGTCAGCCTGGATTTTGTGCTCAAGTCTCTGGAGCGGGACTTGAACCCACGACCTTCTGACTCAGACGAGAGTGTTACCCACCCGAGCCACCGCTGGCACCTTTAGTAGTCAGTTCTGATCAAGCGTCGACAATTGAACTGTTTAACCTGGATTATTTTTCCTGTAACGGCTGCTGACAGATCGGCCGTGAACTTCCAAAATTTTACTCCTCTCCCCCCACCCCCAAAATCAGGGTTACCAGCCCCTCCCGTACAAGCGCCATCTTTTAACCCCTGACCCTCCTCCTCACAACCGCCATCTTTTAAACCCCCATCCCACCCCCCCCCAGCTTCTTACCGTTGACAAAGATGATGCGGCTGGACTCGGGGTGATCGGCTCCGTAATACTCGTTGGTGAAATAGACGGCCTGCTGCACGCTGCCCGGGTGGATACCGAAGATCTGGGCGCAGACGCCCACCTGGGATTGCAGCGTCATCCAGCGGGATAGCGGGCAGCCCTCGTCCTCGCACGTCTGGTCTGGGAAAACAAAGAGCGGAGGTTCATTCTGCAGGACGGCCCGCGGTGTTGGGGGAAGGGAGGGGAGGACTCGGTGTTTCACCCTCCGCAGTCACTGCCTTCGGTGTCAGCCGTGGCTCAGCGGGTAGCACTCTCGCCTCTGGGTCAGAAGGTCGTGGGTTCAAGACCCACTCCAGAGGCTCGAGCACAAAATCCAGGCTGACACTCCAGTGCAGTACTGAGGGAGTGCTGCACTGTCAAAGATGCCGTCTTTCGGATGAGACGTTAAACTGAAGCCCCCATCTGCCCTCTCAGGTGGATGTAAAAGATCCCATAGCATTATTTGAAGAAGAGCAGGGGAGTTCTCCCCGGTGTCCTGGCCAATATTTATCACTCAACCAACACCGCTAAAAAAGATAATCTGGTCATTTTCACATTGCTGTTTGTGGGAGCTTGCTGTGCGCAAATTGGTTGCTGCACTTCAAAAAAAGTACTTAACTGGTGTAAAGCGCTTTGGGTCGTCACGGTCGTGAAAGGCGCTATATAAATGCAAGATCTTTCTCGGTGAGCGAGGTTCAAACTCAGCTGCCCTCCGGGCTCCTCCCTGCGGGTGGAAGGGGTCCCAGTCTTGCTCCCTGCATTTCTTCCGATACCCGAGGGATTCTGCAGCAGAATTCCGGGATATTCCCGGAAGCCCCCTCCGAGGGAATTTGCTAGTTAAGTTCCCGCTGTGCCTTGCTGATTTTAACAATAAAGGTTGCTAAGCATATCGTAGCTGCGTGAGATTTTTTTTACTATGCACCAAAGCAGCAAGAGGGAAGAGTTTTAAGTCGCAACACTGCAGAGATCTCTCTGCCCCTCACAGGCAGAAGGAACGCGGCCAGTAACACTCACAGTAACCAAACTCGGCGCAGGTCTGGTAATACCACTGCCGCTCTCCCACCCCGTATGGTTTCACCTCCGTGCTCCTCAGCTTCTCCAGCACGTTCTGGTGAGAGTTGTCCACACACTTGAGCTCCATGCTGGCCATGTAGTTCTGGAAACAGAAGCGTCGTCAGGCGAGAAGATGCCACAGAAGATCTAGACCCCCCAACGTTCCCCTTCCTCCCTCCTCCCCAACCCCCGAGAGCCCATCAACAACCAACAGCCCCAGGAGTAAAAGTTAAAAACTGCAGCACTCGTGAGAGCTTTGCAGGTAAACGCACCACGTAGTGTGGGCCCCACAGACCCAGGATTCTCCCAGGTTTAATCCCCAGTGTGGGCCCCTGCATGGAAGTGGGGGTAGGGGGGGGGGGTGGGGAGGAGGAACAAGGGGGCAGGTGCTACAATTGGCCTCGGTACCCATTCTTCTGGTGAGAGAGGGGAGAATCAGCTGGGGTTCTCAGTCCTGGTGGCTATGAAATTATACCGGCCAGAATAGAACTAGAATCAAAAACTGTCCTTGCATACACCAGCCTGCCCTGCGCGCCCCCGCCCCCAATCCCGTGCCGCGCCCCTCCCCCCGCCCCGCTGAGTTACCTTGTTGAGCAAGACCAGCCGCTGGTAGGCGGAGCCCAGGCTGTGATTGGTCATGACCTGGCACAGGTTGGCGATGCTGTTGTCCGGCGTCTCCTGGTTGTACTGCACGGTCCCCATGATGATGTCGGCCAGGTTGCTGACGAATTCCCCGTAGTCGTCGCTCCCGTTCAGCTTCCGGCAGGACCCAAAATCGGCCTCCAGCCCGGAGGTGTTGCCGCCTTTCAGAATCTGGTCCAACCGGGAGAAAACGTGCGCCACAGCTGCCCGGCACTGCCAGAGGTGGTGGTGGTGGGGGGGGGGGAAAAACACAAGAATCGGTGAGAATCGGCTCTCCCTCCCACTGCAGCCTGAACGGGAGGCCCCTCTCGCAGCCGCGCACTGACCCAGTAAAGCATTCCCTCAGACTGCATTGGTGCATCTCTTCCCCCCAATGGGTCGGGGTCCAAGACACTGCCTATGAGCTTTGATTGAGCCGCGGAAGCCACTTGGAGCAAAGCCAGTGACGGCGGCAGCTCTTTTAAAGCTGCTGGAGGACCAGGGAAGGCCAATCAGGCAGCAGCCTCGAACAGTCTTCCAACTCCAAGAGCTTTAGGGATGAATCTTGGGTTTTTGAGTTTTCAAGGATGATTAGGGAAGTTGGTAGGGTGGGCGGGGGGGAAAAAGAGAGAGGAGGGGCCTCACATTTTGGGTGTGGGAGAGTGGGGTCTTCACCCCATATGTGGCCACACTGACTGGTTTTGACACGGCCCTGCTGCAGTCCTGAGCCGTTCGCAACAGGTCCTGGGTTCAATTCCCAGTCTGTGCTGAGTTAGCAGATCTCATCAGGAGAGACAGAGCAGGCAAGAGAGGGGAGAGCAGAGGGGAGGGGAGGGGAGGGCAGGGCAAGAGAGGAGAGGGGAGCGAGAACGAGATGAGGAGGGAGGAGAGAGAAAGCGAGGAGAGGGGTTTCGAGTACACGAATGTGTCTGGATTCATTCGTACCTTTAAGGATCCCCCGACTATTGGGTTCGACAGGCTCTGCGACACGACCTGTACAATAGACAAAATATATAAACACATCAACACGCCAAATACGGGAGGGAAAGGAGGGGTGGCTCCAACTCTAGCAGGACAACATCCCCCCGACTGTTCAGGGCAACACCCGCCCCCCCACATAGGAACAGTCCCCTTCCCCAACCTCTTGCCTATGCTGTACCTGCCCTGGGAGTGTTTGATGGGACAGTGTAGAGGGAGCTTTACTCTGTATCTAACCCGTGCTGTCCCTGCCCTGGGAGTGTTTGATGGGACAGTGTAGAGGGAGCTTTACTCTGTATCTAACCCGTGCTGTACCTGCCCTGGGAGTGTTTGATGGGACAGTGTAGAGGGAGCTTTACTCTGTATCTAACCCGTGCTATACCTGCCCTTATTAGGAGTGAGACAGAATTGGAGAGTGAGCTGGAGATCCCATCAGTTCCCTCCCCGACACACACACACCCCGATTCTGGAAGGTGGTGCCGAGCCTGCAACGGCTACGGGTCAGTGTTACCTTGTTGTAGGCAGTGAAATCCAGTTGAGCTCGGACAGGGGCAGACGAGGCAACAGCGGCATAAACCAAGTGAGGGAACTATTGGAAAAGAAGAAAAGCCTGAGACACAGAGCGACCACACAAACCCTCCGAGCACGCAACACAGGTATCGGAACTGGGCCCAGTCTCAAACTTACCGTCAAAGTCACTGTCCATCTAAACTCACACAAGCCTCCCCTCGCAAGACTCCATCCCTCAGGCCCCCGCCTGTTGCTGCTAATATAGTCCAGTACTTTGTCCGTGCGAGGCTAGATAGTCCTTGACCAACACCAAAACCGACGACCTGGGTTATTTATCTCATGGCTGTTTGTGGGACCTTGCTGTGCGCAAATTGGCTGTCACATTTTCCTACAGTACTTCACTCCGAAAATATCTCATTGGCTATGGCGTGCTTTGGGACTAGATGGTACAAGTCCCTCAACTCAGTCAAGGCGTCAGCCTGAGTCAGAAGGTCGTGGGTTCAAGCCCTACTCCAGAGACAGAATACATGCAGACACTCCCAGTGCCAGTGCTGAGGGAGTGCTGCACTGTCGCAGGTGCCATCTTTTAGATGAGACGTTAAACCGAGGTCCCGCCTGCCCCCTCAGGTGGACATAAAAGATCCCACGGCATTATTTGAAGAGCAAGGGAGTTCTCCCCGGTGTCCTGGGCCAATATTTATCCCTCAACCAACATCACTAAAACAGATCATCTGGTCATTATCACATTGCTGTTTGTGGGAGCTTGCTGTGCGCAAAATTGGCTGCCACGTTGCCTACATTACAACAATGACTAGACTTCAAAAAGTACTTAATTGGCTGTGAAGCACTTTGGGACGTCCTGAGGTAGTGAAAGACACTATATAAATGCAAGTCTTTCTTTTTCTTTCTCTCTGTCAGCCATTTGTGTCCACCATTGATTTACGGGTATTCGTGTCCCCATTTATCGTCTGCTTGAAACCCAACTTTCTGATCTTTTTTCACCTGATAAACGTTTCCAGCTGCCGTTATGAGCTGGGGTGAAGAACCGGTGGTTGCACTGGTGGTGGGAGCAATCGGAGATGACGTAGAGAGGGTCCTGCACGACACTCAGGTGCTTTGGTGTCACCATAATCTTTCCCGGCTGCATATAGTGACACCACTATTACCGGCCAGAATGGAGATAATTAGGTAATTCCCTAGTCAATCACGCCTGGAGACCACACTGCTGTCAGTGACTGGGATTGATTCTGTGCACATAATTTGTGTAATGTACCTCCAGACTGGACTATTCCAATGTTCTCCTGGCTGGCCTCCCATCTTCCACCCTCCATAAACTTGAGCTCATCCAAAACTCTGCTGTCCGTATCCTAACTTGCACCACGTCCCATTCTCCCATCACCCCTGTGCTCGCTGACCTACATTGGCTCCCAGTCCGGGAACGCCTTGATTTTAAAATTTTCATCCTTGTTTTCAAATCCCTCCATGGCCTCGCCCTTCCCTATCTCTGTAACCTCCTCCAGCCCTACAACCCTCCGAGATCTCTGCACTCCTCCAATTCTTGCCTCTTGCGCATCCCCGATTTTAATCACTCCACCATTGGTGGCCGTGCCTTCAGCTGCTAGGCCCTAAGCTCTGGAATTCCCTCCCTGAAACTCTCTGCCTCTTCTTTAAGATGCTCCTTAAAACCTACCTTTGACCAAGCTTTTGGTCACCTGTCTTAATACCTCCTTATGTGGCTCGGTGTCAAATTTTGTTTGATAGAGCTCCTGTGAGGCATCTTGGGATGTTTTTCTATGTTAAAGGCGCTATATAAATGCAAGTCGTAGTCGTTTTTATGTAACTATCCTCCACTCACTGCATTTTGCTGAAGAAATCACCCTGCTTTTATCGGGAGAAGTTGCTATAGTTTCAGTCACGAGTTCTGTTTGTTGTAGTTCGTAGAGACTCTTTTTAAATAGACTCTGTAGACTGTTTGCTGTAGTGCACTGTTTAAATAGACTGTCTGCTGAGAGTCCTGCCGTAAGTCCCGCTCCGCCTCCAACTCACTGGCTGACACAGTGGTGTGGATACACTCGACTTTTCCCTGATGCAGACATACCGAACGAGGCCAGAAATAAAGAAACGGCGAGCGCCCAAGCACTGGCTCGGTCAGGCGGTTGAGAGTTCGCTGCCGTCTCGTGGCTACAAGCTGGACCTTCCTTACCTTCAGCCGAAACCATGCAGAGAGGGAGCCGGGGTAGGAGCCCCCGAAGCAGATCCAGGTGTTGCTTCTGGTGAGGTTGTACTGCTGGCTGATGAACGCGTGGAAGGTCGCCAGGTCGGCTAGCCTGTCCGGAGAAGCACACGGAATTAGGGAGGAACTGGAACACCGGGAGTAGCCCAAAAAACGCAAGGCACCACCAAGTTTGGAAACAACTGCATTTAATGTAAACGTCCCAAGGCGCTTCACAGGAGCGTAATCAGATAAAATTTGACACCGAGCCACAGGTGACCAAAAGCTTGATCAAAGAGCTAGGTTTTAAAGAGCATCTTAAAAGGAGGAGGGGCGGAGAGGTTTAGGGAGGGAATTCCAGAGCTTGAGGTCTAGACGGCTGAAGGCATGGCCGCCAATGGCGCAGCAAAGGAAGTGGGGGACACACAAAAGGCCAGAATTGGAGGAACGCAGAGATCTGAGGGTTGTAGGGCTGGAAAGAGTAAGGAACAAAATCAGGAAGCAATTAGATAACAGCAAGTTTGATCTTTAATAGCCTGTAGGAGGGAGTGAAGACCAAAAGAGATGAGGAATACCGCCATTTCGAGTCCTTGGGGAAGTGAGTTAGAGTCGAAGACATGAGCCTTGATTTCAGTGAGGAAGCAAGGAGGAGCTGGAAGGACAGAATATTTGGAGCTTGGAAGGAAGAAGGGGAAAGCGAAGAGGAGCAGCATCAAAGCGATAAGATAGTCAGGAACAATTGGGAGGGGGACAGACTGGAGGCCAGACAGATTCAGTCAGGTGTCCAAATTATTCGTTTGCCTCACTTACGCTTGCTGACTGGACAGAAACTGGATCTTCTGGTCGGTCAGTCCATCGGGGTTAATGCTGGCTCCATAATAGCGGTGCTCGAGGGAGACCAACAGGGCCCGGTATTTCCGTGCCAGGTCGACGTGCTCGCCTGCAGGAGCGGCACAGCAAGAGGCAAATCAGAGCGGGATAACGTTAAACACCAACCAACGCGAGGGAGAGAACACCAACCCTCTGCTACCCATGCCCCCTACATCCCCCATCCCCCCACAGGCACGTCCCGTCCAAAGTTAAACCATCCTGCGATGGACCGGCAGAAACAGCCGCGACCGGAGTGGGGGGGCATGATGCTCGATTCAGGCACTTGGGGGAGGGGGTGGGGTGGGGGTGCAGGTGCAGAATGAGCTTGAGACCCCAAGAGGGAAAGACCCAAAACACAACCCTGCCCCCCCCCCCCCAACAAAGGTCCTTCAGCAAGCGGATGGCGGGAATGGCAAGTCTCCACGGGAGGGGAAGACGCCTGTCCCTTAAATAATCCAGCGAGGGAGCACTGCATCCCAACACACTTCCACCGCCCTTTACTTCATCTTAGGGTGATTAAAAAGGGGCCACCGCCAAATGCCCCTGCATCCTCCCCCCAAGAGCTAACACTGGGGTGCGCCAGTACCGCACCCCACAGCGAGTGTCAGCGGGCTATTTGGCTGCAGAGGGCATCACAACTAAGCCTAATCCTGTCCTCACGAGACGACCACACAGGTACACATTCCAGTGTGGGTCACTGGATGGTCAGCAGGGACGCTGCTGGGTTTTTTTTAAAATCCCAGAGGATAAGAAGGCCAATTGTCACACTCAGCTGAGATCTGCTAACGGGGTATCAAGGGATGTGGAGCAAAGGTGGGTAAATGGAGTTGAGGCACAGATCAATTGTGATCTTACAGAATGGCGGAACAGGCTCAAAGGGCTGAATAGCCTATTCCTGTTCCTAACTCATCACAGACTGGGGATCAAACCCTGCACCTCACTGATACTGTACCAGGCGTTGCAACTGTCGACAGAGCCACGTAGAGGGAGATTTTACAAAAGACTAGTCAGCTTTGATCTCTCACTCTGCCAAGATTCAGTTGTAAGCAGATGAGATTTTAGTAACTGGACAAGTATATAATGTTGAGCTGTTACATATATCCGCCCAAGTCTCTCACTGTGCTTTCAATTAAAGTATCATTGGAAGCAATTGAACTTTTGAACTGAAACTATAGCACTGGCCAATTTGGTTCGGTTGTGCTTACGTAAACCATGGTGTCAGCCGTGGTTCAGTGGGTAGCACTCTTGCGTCAGAGTCAGAAGGCTGTGGGTTCAAGTCCCCACTCCAGAGACCTAAGCACAAAATCTAGGCTGACACTTCAGCGCCAGCGCTGAGGGAGTGCTGCACTGTCGAAGGTGTGCCGTCTTTCGGTTGAGACATTAAACCGAGGCCCCGTCTGCCCAGTCAGGAGGATGCAAAATATCTCATGGCACTCTTTCGAAGAGCAGGGAAGTTCTCCCCGGTGCCCTGGCCAATATTTATCCCTCAACCAACATCACTAAAACAGATTATCTGGTCATTATCACATTGCTGTTTGTGGGATCTTGCTGTGCACAAATTGGATGCCCAGGATCCCCAGCAATTTGGGTTCCTTGGGAGTGTCAATAGTTTGGGGAGGAGGAGGAAGATAAGACAAAATCCAACGCTGACGTGATTTGTTCCCATTTCACAAGCCCAGCCTGCTCCTGCAGTAATACAATACCTGCCAATACAGAGTAGGGCGTCAGGGCTCCTTCCCCACCGATGTATAGGAACACAGGGCCTTGCTCTCGCTCCCACAGTTCAGTGTTCACCCAGAACCTCTGCGGAGTAAACGCACAACAGATATTTGTTAAAGGATATGCCCCACACTGCCCCGGTGCTCAACTGACCAACTCTCGGGCCCTTTTCTCTGGAAAAGAGAAGGCTGAGGATTGACCTGAGAGGTCTTTAAAATAATGAAGGGGTAGATGTAGAGAAGATTGTGGGGGTGTCCAAAACTAAGGGTCATAAATATAAAAGTCACTAATAAATCCAATAAGACGCATTTAAAAAGAAACTAGATAGGTACATGAGGGAGAAAGGAATAGAAGGTTATGCTGATAGGGTAAGATGAAATAAGCTGGGGGGAGCACATACACCAGCATAGACCAGCTGGGCCGAATGGCCTGTTTCTGTGCTTTAAATTCTAAGTAACTTTCCCTCCCAATAATCGAAGCTACACTGTGCATTTACCCACAGGGAGAGGGGAGGAAGACGACAGAGAGAGACGTAGAGGCCTCATGCCGTGGCTGCACTCACTTTTTTTTTTCAAAAAATATACTTTATTCATAAAATTTGCAGCAGTACATACAATACAGTTGTCATATCACTTTCCAAACGTACACAATACAGATTATACAATTTGCAGGTTACGTTAAGTGCAGTACAATGAACACATTGTACATAATTACAGTTCATGACACTCTAGGGTGTCTCATTGCATCATACTCAACACGGATTATTGCTTACAGATTCATTTCTGGTCCATTTCAGATTCATTACAGGTACATTACAGCAATTTGAATTTTACATTCTGCCCGAGGGGGTTTTTCCCTGATTGCAGCCCCTCGGTGCCGTGGCTGCACTCACCTGCTTGTAAGTGGCGTTGTTCCGTCTGTTGAAGTGATCCAGTGGCTGTGGGAAGAATCCCTCCCTGGGCTCAGTCCATCCACCTTTGCTCCTGGCTGGGAAGGCCTTCCAGCTCTCCAGCAGGTACCTCTGGGCCCTCTGCTCTTGGGATCGCAGCACCTTGTCCTTCAGCAGCCACAGGTTCTGTCCTTTAAGCGGGAAGCAACGCAAGGGTTAATAGTTAACGTTCCAGAAACAGGGGCCGTCTGATTGGCTGGGAGTCTGGGCTCCGCCGCAATTGGTTCAAATTTTGTGGTTCACGTAAGGAATATCACTGCAAATAGTAAAGGAAAAAAAATCACTGCAGGAACTGAGGGTGCAAGGTGACCTTTCACCTCGGGGTGTACCTGCTCTGGGAGCGTTTGATGGGACGGTGTAGAGGGAGCTTTACTCTGTATCTAACCCGTGCTGTACCTGCCCTGGGAGTGTTTGATGGGACAGTGTAGAAGGAGCTTTACTCTGTATCTAACCCGTGCTGTACCTGCCCTGGGAGTGTTTGATGGGTCAGTGTGGAGGGAGCTCGTGTCTCCTCCCTTGTCCTGTCCCAGTGTTGCTCACTCAGCAAACCAGCAGCTGACTGTGCCGTCAGTTAGTCATTTCTGCAATCTCTGTACTGGTAATCACGAGGTACCTTCAGCTCCAGCGTTCACATCGCTGCTGTCTGTGGTGAAACCAGATACATCCTGACTGCTGCGGTACAAGCAATATCAAACAGCAGAATTGCAGCACAGGTGATCAGCAAAAGAGCTAGAGGCGAGATGAGGCTTTTAGAACTATTAATTTCTGTAGAACTTTTTCTTTACTAATATTAATTACTTTAAGTTCCTCACTCTCATAAGCTCCTTGTTTTCTCACTACTTCTGGTATTTTTTTGTGTCTTCTACTGTGAAGACAGATACAAAAGATTTGTTTAACGTCTCTGCCATTTCCTTATTCCCCATTATAATTTCTCCTGTCTCAGCCTCTAAGGGACCCATGTTTACTTTCGCTAATCTCTTCCTTTTTACAATGTTGTAGAAGCTCTTACAATCTGTTTTATATTTCTTGCTAGTTTACGCTCATTCTATTTTCTCCCTTATCAATTTTTTGGTCATCCTTTGCTGGTTTCTAAAACTCTCCCAATCTTCGGCAAAAGAGCCAGAGGCGACATGAGGGAACATTTTTTTACGCAGCGAACTGTGACGATCTGGAATGCGCTGCCTGAAAGGGCGGTGGAAGCAGATTCAATAATAACTTTCAAGAGGGAATTAGATAAATACTTGAAGGGAAAAAATTTACAGGGCTGTGGGATTAATCGGATAGCTCTTTCGAAGAGACAGCTCAGGCATGATGGGCCGAATGGTCTCCTCCTGTGTTGTACCTGCTATGATACTATGAAATGAGGTACTGTTGGAGATTGACTTCAAGGACCTTGCTTCATGCTGCATATCTTACTTCCACAAACCACTGTGACCACCTTCGGTGGTGGGGGGGGGGGTAGGAGGCGAATTGGGGGGACGGGGGAAGGAGGCGAATTGGTGGGGGACGGGGCAAGGAGGCGAATTGGTGGGGGACGGGGCAAGGAGGCGAATTGGTGGGGGACGGGGCAAGGAGGCGAATTGGTGGGGGACGGGGCAAGGAGGCGAATTGGTGGGGGACGGGGCAAGGAGGCGAATTGGTGGGGGACGGGGCAAGGAGGCGAATTGGGGGGACGGGGCAAGGAGGCGAATTGGGGGGACGGGGCAAGGAGGCGAATTGGGGGGACGGGGCAAGGAGGCGAATTGGGGGGACGGGGCAAGGAGGCGAATTGGGGGGACGGGGCAAGGAGGCGAATTGGGGGGACGGGGCAAGGAGGCGAATTGGGGGGACGGGGCAAGGAGGCGAATTGGGGGGACGGGGCAAGAAGGCGAATTGGGGGGACGGGGCAAGGAGGCGAATTGGGGGGACGGGGCAAGGAGGCGAATTGGGGGGACGGGGCAAGGAGGCGAATTGGGGGGGACGGGGCAAGGAGGCGAATTGGGGGGACGGGGCAAGGAGGCGAATTGGGGGGACGGGGCAAGGAGGCGAATTGGGGGGACGGGGCAAGGAGGCGAATTGGGGGGACGGGGCAAGGAGGCGAATTGGGGGGACGGGGCAAGGAGGCGAATTGGGGGGGACGGGGCAAGGAGGCGAATTGGGGGGACGGGGGAAGGAGGCGAATTGGGGGGACGGGGGAAGGAGGCGAATTGGGGGGGACGGGGGAAGGAGGCGAATTGGGGGGGACGGGGGAAGGAGGCGAATTGGGGGGGGACGGGGGAAGGAGGCGAATTGGGGGGGACGGGGGAAGGAGGCGAATTGGGGGGGACGGGGGAAGGAGGCGAATTGGGGGGGGGGGGGGGCGATGAGGGAAGGGAGGGCCGTGGGTGGGAGAAGAGGGGAGGGAGCGAGAAAGCAGTGTCCTCCCAGATTCAAAGACGCTTTGCAACACAGGCCCAAGCAGGCGGACAAGCCAGAGTTAGCGTCTTAAGCCAGATCAAGTTGAGTCCTGTCACCGACTCCAGCTGACTGGCAGCACATGCCCCGATATCACCCACCCCCCCACAACTTGCCTCCGGGAGTTAAACTTCATCCTGTGCCGCTCAGATGGCACGAGAGCCCACTCCAGTCCCCTGGCACCTCCCACTCAGTTTAACATCTCATCCGAAAGATGGCACCTCTGACAGTGCAGCACTCCCTCAGAACTGCACTGGAGTGCCAGTCTGGATTTAACTCAAGTCTCGGGATCACAACTTTCCAGCCACTTCTAACCAGAGCACTTCAGAAACACCAACCGGTTTGACAGGTACAGCAGGGTTTCAGGCTGCATCTCTACCTCAGAACCTCACGAGTTAAGCATTAAATCCATCTACCAGTTAATCTGCAGACAGCTCAAGATAACAGATTTCGCTGTTCTGATTTATGTAATGAGACAATAGCCTCATGCAATTTAAACAGCAGAAGCCAGCAAGGATTAAAAGTATGGAGAGCTGGATTGCCTGCTCCAGTGGACCACATTTAAACTTTGAACATCCCAGAAGTACAGCAATGGCAAACAAGGCCAGGTCCTGAAAACTCCACCAGCCTAATCACAGAGACACAGAACAAAGAACTAGATTGATTCACGAGACCTGAATCTCTCTCCCACTCGTCTGTCACACTAACCCCCTCTCTCATCTCGCCCCCCCAATTTCTCTCTCTCGCGCCCCCCCCCCTCTCTCTCGCGCCCCTCCTCTCTCGCGCCCCTCCTCTCTCGCGCCCCTCCTCTCTCGCGCCCCTCCTCTCTCGCGCCCCCCCTCTCTCGCGCCCCTCCTCTCTCGCCCCCCCCTCTCTCTCTCTCACACCCCTCTCTTACACCCCTCCCTTACACCCCTCTCTCCCCCTCTCTTACACCCCTCCCTTACACCCCTCCCTTACACCCCTCCCTTACACCCCTCCCTTACACCCCTCCCTTACACCCCTCCCTTACACCCCTCTCTCACACCCCTCTCTCACACCCCTCCCTCTCTCCCCCTCTCTTACACCCCTCCCTTACACACCTCCCTTACACACCTCTCTTACACACCTCTCTCTCCCCCTCTCTTACACACCTCTCTCTCCCCCTCGCTTACACCCCTCTCTCACCCCCCTCTCTTACACCCCTCTCTCACCCCCCTCTCTTACACCCCTCTCTCACCCCCCTCTTACACCCCTCTCTCACCCCCCTCTCTTACACCCCCCTCTCACCCCCTCTCTTACACCCCTCTCTCACCCCCCTCTCTTACACCCCTCTCTTACACCCCTCTCTCTCCCCCTCTCTCTCCCCCTCTCTTACACCCCTCTCTTACACCCCTCTCTCTCACCCCCCTCCTTTACGCCCTCTCTCACCCCCTCTCTTTCTCCCCCTCTCTCTTTCTCCCCCTCACTCGCCCCCTCTCTTACACCCTCCCCCCCCCTCTCACCCTCTCTCGCCCGCCCCCACTCTTCCCCCCCCCCCCGCCCTTCCCCCCCCCCGCCCTTCCCCCCCCCCCCCCCGCCCTTCCCCCCCCCCCGCCCTTCCCCCCCCCCCCCCGCCCTTCCCCTCTCTTCTCCACCCCTACTTGATCCTCAGCCCCCACTTGATGACACTGTAGCTCATGGTTACGGTGACACTCTGACTGCAGCCTCTTACCGCCGAGTCCCAGGCACAGGGCGGACTGCAGCCCGAGAAGAAGCACAGCCAGCGGCGGCGACAGCAGCATCCTCAGCCGGCAGCAACACACACTCCGCCGGGCCAGAAAGACTCGAACCCACTCCCTACCATTAGCTCCGCCCCCGATTGATTGGCAGCTCGTCCACATGACGCAACGTCACATGATTCCCGGGAATACCGGGGCCCCGCCCATACGTTCCTCCCATTGGCCTTCCTCACCTGTCAATATTGCGGCGTCAGGAGAGCGTCTTTTTTCTGATTGGTAGGCTGTTGCTAGGCAGATTATGGAAGCGGAATATTTTTGGAGCTGGAGTGGGAAGGATGAGGTTTAAAGGGCCCTCTCGCCCCCGCTCCCCAAATCCTCCTGTCAATCACAAACGCCCCTCCCCCTGGTGTTCAGAGTGTAACAATGTTTAAAAGGTTACATTTTGTAACAAGTTGTAATGGGGAGAATTGAGCAGCTGAAGTCAATTAATCAAAAGGAGAATTTTACTTCTTGTCTAAACAGTTTTGGGCCATGGATAAATCTTAGAAATGAGTCAGTCTTGTGACTGACAGCGTCACGTCATTCACAGATTGCGTAAGGAGTTACTTGGAATTTGCAGCACAGAAACAGGCCATTCGGCCCAACTGGTCTGTGCCAGTGTTTGTGCTCCACACGGGCCTCCCTCCCACCCCACTTCCATCTCACCCCATCAGCATATCCTTCCATTCCTTGCTCCCTCATAGTACCGTAGTAGGTACAGCACAGAAGGAGGCTGTTCAGCCCATCGTGCCTCTGCCGGCTCTTTGAAAGAGCTATCCAATTTGTCCTATCCCCCCCCCCCCCCTGCTCCTTCCCCACAGCCCTGTAAATTTTTTTCCCTTCAAGTATTTATCTAATTCCCTTCTGAAAGTTACTGTTGATTCTGCTTCCATGACTCTTTCAGGCAGTGCATTCCAGATCATTACAACTCGCTGCGTAAAAAAATGTTTCCTCATGTTGCCTCTGGCTCTTCTGCCGAGGATCGGGAGAGTTTTAGAAACCAGCAAAGGATGACCAAAAAGTTGATAAAAAGGGAGAAAATAAAATATGATCGTAAACTAGCAAGAAATATAAAAACAGATTGTAAGAGCTTCGACAAGAATGTATAAAGGAAGAGAGTAGCGAAAGTAAATGTGGATCCCTTAGAGGCTGAGACAGGAGAAATTATAATGGGGAATAGGAAATGGCAGAGACGTTTAACAAATATTTTGTATCTGTCTTCACAGTAGAAGACACAAAAAGCATACCAGAAATAGTGGGAAACCAAGGGGCTAATGAGAGTGAGGAACTTAAAGTAATTAATATTAGTAAAGAAAAAGTACTGAGAATTTAATGGGACTAAAAGCCAACAAATCCCGTGGACCTGATGGCCTACATCCGAGGGTTCTAAAAGAGGTGGCTGCAGAGATAGTGGATGCATTGGTTGTGATCTTCCAGAATTCCTAGATTCTAGAACGGTCCCAGTGGATTGGAAGGTAGCAAATGTAACCCCGCTATTCAAGAAAGGAGGGAGAGAGAAAATAGGGAACTACAGGCCAGTTAGCCTGACATCAGTCATCAGGAAAATGCTGGAATCCATTATTAAGGAAGTGGTAACAGGGCACTTAGAAAATCATAACATGATTAGGCAGAGTCAACATGGTTTTAAGAAAGGGAAATTGTGCTTGACAAATCTATTAGAGTTTTTTGAGGATGTAACTAGCAGGGTCGATAGAGGGGAACCAGTGGATGTAGCTTATTTGGATTTTCAAAAGGCATTCGATAAAGCGCCACATAAGAGGTTGTTGCACAAGATTAGGGCTCATGGGATTGGGGGTAATATATTAGCATGGATAGAGGATTAGTTGACGGACAGAAAACAGAGTGTAGGAATAAATAGGTAATTTTTGGTTTGGCAGGCTGTAACTAGTGGGGTGCTGCAAGGATCAGTGCTGGGGCCTCAGCTATTTACAATTTATATTAATGACTTAGATGAAGGGACCGAGTGTAATGTATCCAAGTTTGCTGACGATACAAAGGTAGGTGGGAAAGTAAGCTGTGAGGAGGACACAAAGAGTCTGCCAAGGGATATAGACAGGTTAAGTGAGTGGGCAAGAAGGTGGCAGATGGAGTATAATGTGGGGAAATGTGAGATTATTCACTTTGGTAGGAAGAATAGAAAAACAGAATATTTTTTAAACGGTGAGAAACTATTAAATGTTGGTGTTTAGAGAGATTTGGGTGGTCCTCCTACACAAAACATAGAAAGTTAACATGCAGGTACAGCAAGCAATTAGGAAGGCAAATGGTATGTTGGCCTTTATGTAATACAAGAGTAAGGAAGTCTTACTACAATTGTACAGGGCTTTGCTGAGACCTCACCTGTAGCACTGTGTACCGTTTTGGTCTCCTTATCTAAGGAAGGATATACTTGCTTTAGAGGTGGTGCAACGAAGGTTCACTGGATTGATTCCTGGGATGAGAGGGTTGTCCTATGGAGAGATTGAGTAGAATGGGCCTAAACTGTCTGGAGTTTAGAAGAATGAGAGATGATCTCATTGAAACACATTAGAATATGATAGGGCGTGACAGGATAGATGCTGAGAGGCTGCTTCCCCTGGCTCGAGAGTCCAGAACTAGGAACAGTTTCCGGATAAGGGATCAGCCATCTAGGACTGAGATGAGGAGGAATTTCTTTACTCAGAGGATTGTGAATCTTTGGAATTTTCTACCCCAGAGGGCTGTGGATGCTCAGTTATTGAGTATATTCAAGGCTGAGATCAATAGATTTTTGGACTCTAAGGGAATCAAGGGATATGGGGATCAGGCAGGAAAGTGGAGTTGGGGTCAAAGACCAGCCATGATCTTATTGAATGGCGGAGCAGGCTCAAGGGGCCGTACGGCCTACTCCTGCTCCTATTTCTTATGTTCTTATGTGGTCACCTTAAATCTGTGTCCTCTGGTTACCGACCCTTCTGCCACTGGAAACAGTTTCTCCTTATTTAGTCTAATAAAACCATTCATGATTTTGAACACATTTATCAAATCTCCCCTTAAACTTCTCTGCTCTAAGGAGGATAACCCCAGCTTCTCCAATCTCACCACATAACTGAAGTCCCTCATCCCTGGTACCATTCTAGTAAATCTCCTCTGCACCCTCTCTAAGGCCTTGGCATTCTTCCTAAAGTGTGGTGGCCAGAATTGAACACACTACTCCAGCTGAGGCCTAACCAGTATTTTATAAAGGTTTAACATAACTTCCTTGCTTTTGTACTCTATGCCTCTATTAGTAAAGCCCTGCATCCCATATGCTTTTTTAACAGCCTTCTCAACTTGTCCTGCCACCTTCAAAGATTAGTGTATGTGCACCCCCAGGGTCTCTCTGTTCCTGCACCCCCTTTAAAATTGTACCATTCAGTTTATATTGCCTCTCCTTATTCTCCCTACCAATATGTATCACTTCACACTTCTCTGCGTTAAATTTCATCTGCCATGTGTCTGCCCATTTCACCAGTCTGTCTGTGCCCTCCTGAAGTCTGTTACTATCATCCACATTATTTGCTACATTTCCAAGTTTTGAGCCATCTGCAAACTTTGAAATTATACCCTGTATACCCAAGTCCAGGTCATTAATATATCTCAAAAAGAGCAGTGGTCCTAATACTGACCCCTGGGGATCACCACTGTATACTTCCCTCCAGTCTGAAATCCAACCGTTCACCACTACTCTCTGCTTTCTGTCCCTTAGCCAATGTTGTATCCATGCTGCCACTGTCCCTTTAATCCTATGGGCTTTAATTTTGCTAACAAGTCTATTATGTGGTACTTTATCATGTACTTAATAGCTTCTATGTTATTCGCCTCAACTACTCCATGTGGTAGCAAGTTCCACATTCTAACCACACTCTGTGTAAAGAAGTTTCTAATGAATTCCTTATTGGACTTATTAATGACGATTTTATATTTATGACCCCTAGTTTTGGACTCCCCCACAAGTGGAAACATCATCTCTACGTCTACCCTAGTGAACCCCTTCATAATTTAACAATCAGGTCACCTCTCAGCCTTCTCTTTTCTAGAGAAAAGAGCCCCAGCCTGTTCAATCTTTCCTGATAGTTATAAACTCACAGTTCTGATATCATTCTTGTAAATCTTTTTTGCACCTCGATATCCTTTTTGTAAAATGGAGACCGGAACTGTACACAGTGGATGACAAAAGTATAATTTTTCTCTGCAATTCATTTTTATAGTCTTATCCTAGAAACAGTACACATAGGGGGAGCTGGGGTCTGCAATGCACAGAAAATAACCTTTAATTTTATAAAATGCATGAGGCGGTGGCCTCTGTGAAAGAAAGATGTTCTCCTATGTTAATGCAGGCCATATCCGAGACAAACACCCTCGCCGTTGTCAAAGGCTGGTGGTCCATTTATCATTAATGAGGGAAAGGCAGCCTTTTGTTTCAGTATAACTTCAAAGAACAGGGTCATATTTCTGTGGTTAAGCATGTCAGCCAGGGGTGGTCCCAAGACAAAGATCAAAGACTTAGGCATAGGCTGGGCTAGTGGGTTTGACTGGCAGCGATATCAAAGACCCTTGAGATGGGATAGCGTTATTGCATTGCTGTAGACCACTTTGACGCACATATTGGTGGCCAGGGGTCTCCTATGTTGGGATTATGTCTGGCTTCATGTGAGGGAGTCTGCAGTGAGCTTCAGTTCTGCAGTCAGCCGCCAGAGGGCTCTGTGTTTAAGTTTGGTGCCAGACAGTGGATGAGTTGAGTTCGATCTCAAAGGGAGCCTGTTCCACAGTGTAGGAAATACGATTATGTCTTAGAATCTATATATAACTCTCTCCGCCTGGCGATATGGGACTTAAGATCAAAGCAATCTTCGCGTCCTTACTCCGCCCCGCGATTATTTTAAAGGCTGAGACACTCTCCTGAATCATTTGAGGGAACTACATAGAATTTTACAGCACGGACACAGGCCATTCGGCCCAACAGGTTTATACTCCACTTTAGCCTCCTCCTACCTTACTTCATCACACCATATCAAGAGATCCTTCTATTCCTTTCTCCCTCACGTGTTTATCTAACTTCTTCTTAAATGCATCTATGCTATTTGCCTCAACTACTCCATGTGATAGCGAGTTCCACATTCTCACCACTCTCTGAGTAAGGAAGTTTCTCCTGAATTCCCTATCGGATTTATTAGTGACTATCTTGTATTTATGGCCCCTAGCTTTGGATTCCCCCACAAGTGGAAACATCTTCTCTACGTCCACCCTATCAAACCCCTTCATAATCTTAAAGACCTCTAAGGCATGGATGTTAGGGAACTTGGGGAAATAAATAGTGATGTCTTGAGGAGTGTACATATTACAGAGAGGGAGGTGCTGGAAGTCTTAACGCGCATCAAGGTAGATAAATCTCCGGGACCTGATGAAATGTATCCCAGGACGTTATGGGAGGTTAGGGAGGAAATTGCGGGTCCCCGAGCAGAGATATTTGAATCATCCACCGCTACAGGTGAGGTGCCTGAAGATTGGAGGGTAGCAAATGTTGTGCCTTTGTTTAAGAAGGGCGGCAGGGAAAAGCCTGGGAACTACAGACCGGTGAGCCTGACATCTGTAGTGGGTAAGTTGTTAGAGGGTATTCTGAGGGACAGGATCTACAGGCATTTGGAGAGGCAGGGACTAATTAGGAACAGTCAGCATGGTTTTGTGAGAGGAAAATCATGTCTCACGAATTTGATTGAGTTTTTTGAAGGGGTAACCAAGAAGATAGATGAGGGCTGTGCAGTAGACGTGGTCTACATGGACTTCAGCAAAGCCTTTGACAAGGTACCGCATGGTAGGTTGTTACATAAGGTTAAATCTCATGGGATCCAAGGTGAGGTAGCCAATTGGATACAAAATTGGCTTGACGACAGAAGACAGAGGGTGGTTTTAGAGGGTTGTTTTTCAAACTGGATGCCTGTGTCCAGCGGTGTGCCTCAGGGATCGGTGCTGGGTCCGCTGTTATTTGTTATTTATATTAATGATTTGGATGAGAATTTAGGAGGCATGGTTAGTAAGTTTGCAGATGACACCAAGATTGGTGGCATTGTGGACAGTGAAGAAGGTTATCTAGGATTGCAACGGGATCTTGATAAATTGGGCCAGTGGGCCGATGAATGGCAGATGGAGTTTAATTTAGAAAAATGTGAGGTGATGCATTTTGGGAGATCGAATCGGGCCAGGACCTACTCCGTTAATGGTAGGGCGTTGGGGAGAGTTATAGAACAAAGAGATCTAGGAATACAGGTTCATAGCTCCTTGAAAGTGGAGTCACAGGTGGATAGGGTGGTGAAGAAGGCATTCGGCATGCTTGGTTTCATTGGTCAGAACATTGAATGCAGGAGTTGGGATGTCTTGTTGAAGTTGTACAGGGCATTGGTGAGGCCACACTTGGAGTACTGTGTACAGTTCTGGTCACCCTATTATAGAAAGGATATTATTAAACTAGAAAGAGTGCAGAAAAGATTCCTCGGATGCTACCGGGACTTGATGGTTTGACTTACAGGGAGAGGTTAGACAGACTGGGACTTTTTTCCCTGGAGAGTAGGAGGTTAAGGGGTGATCTTATAGAAGTCTATAAAATAATGAGGGGCATAGATAAGGTAGATAGTCAAAATCTTTTCCCAATGGTAGGGGAGTCTATAACGAGGGGGCATAGATTTAAGGTGAGAGGGGAGAGATACAAAAGGGTCCAGAGGGGCAATTTTTTCACTCACAGGGTGGTGAGTGTCTGGAACGAGCTGCCAGAGGCAGTAGTAGAGGCGGGTACAATTTTGTCTTTTAAAAAGCATTTGGACAGTTACATGGGTAAGATGGGTATAGAGGGATATGGGCCAAGTGCAGGAAATTGGGACTAGCTTAGTGGTATAAACTGGGCGACATGGACATGTTGGGCCGAAGGGCCTGTTTCCATGTTGTAACTGCTATGATTCTATGATTCTATCAGATCACCCCTCAGCCTTCTCTTTTCTAGAGAAAAGAGCCCCAGCCTGTTCAGTCTTTCCTGATAAACTCACAGTTCTGTTATCATCCTTGTAAATCTTTTTTTTGCATTTTCTCCAGAGCTTCTGTACCCTCTTTGTAACATGGAGACCAGAACTGTGCACAGTATTCTGAGTGTGGTCCAGCCAAGGTTCTATATAACTTCACTGTTTTTGAATGCTATTCCTCTGGAAATTGCTGGGTAAATCCAGAGGGCTTTACGAGTCAACCACTTAGGGCAGGACTGGAGTCACAAGTAGGCCCAGACTGAGTAGCTTTGGACACCCTCCACGAGGCAGCCTCGTGAATTTATCCCAATTGGGGGTCTGATTAGGTAGCGAGAACCTCAAAGCCACTTTTATGATCTACGGGGCTTAGCACTCGCTGAAGCCCCTCTGCCCAGTACAAGCTGTCGGACCAGGTGCAGACCAGGAGCGGAGGCCCTCCAAGGTAAGTAAAAAATGTATTGCTGTGGGCCCAGGAGGAGCCGGAGTGCTGCAGGAGTGCTCCTCTGGACCCCACAAATATAATTTGGCTCTCCCCCTCCAAGGTCCCAGCACCAGGTTGGGCTATGAATTATCTCTCATGTTATCCCGAACACACTGGGTCAGATACAGTTACACATTGCGTTCCTCAGCTTAGGTTGGGCGTTCCCAGTTTCTCCTTACATTTTTTTGTGAATTTGGGATGCGGCTGACACTGGGAAGTCAGCATTAATTGCCCTAGTTGACCTGAGGGCATTGAGATTAAACCAAATAGTGTAGACTGGAGTCACGGGTCGGCCCAGATGGGTTGGAGTGACTGAGTCCCTTCCTCAAAGGACATTGGAGAGCGAGTTGTGTTTTTACGACAATCCAGGAGCTTCGGTGATCATTTTCCACTGCCAGCCCACAAATTACCAGATTTATTGAATTCAATTCACAATTTGGCAAGCTGGGATTTGGTAGATGGATGGAGTGAGTGACAGACCCGGGATACAGGCTGGGATTTGGTAGATGGAGTGACAGACCCGGGGATACAGGCTGGGATGAGATGGATGGAGTGACAGACCCAGGATACAGGCTGGGATGAGATGGATGGAGTGACAGACCCAGGATACAGGCTGGGATGAGATGGATGGAGTGACAGACCCAGGATACAGGCTGGGATGAGATGGATGGAGTGACAGACCCAGGATACAGGCTGGGATGAGGTGGATGGATGGAGTGAGTGACAGACCCGGGATACAGGCTGGGATTAAGTCCTGTCTGCGCTGAGACTCCGCCTCTCACTGAAAGCGGAGAGACAGACGGATCCGGACCAGCCACAGACCGAGTGGGTGAGTTTGCAAAATGTTGTTTTAAAATAAAATACAGGGAACCCAAACAGCCCTTGAAACACTGAAAGCCTGTCCACCCCAGCCCGAGTCCCGGGACATTTCATTGTCAATTTCAATTGGAAATCGACGCGATGGGTTAATCCTATGAAATGCAAATCGTTCAGTTCAGAACCGACATCAGTGCCTTGTTTTGTGTTGAGATGGATCCTTGCTAATGCCTGACAGGAATCAGGCAGCTTTCTTGCAGTTATTATCTCCCGGTTCCTTTCTCTGCTGAGATGGGTGATTGTGTGTGTGTGTATTTTTATGGCCTGTTGTATTTTTGATCAGGTCGCTAGGAACGAGCCTGGGCTAATCCAATCTCTCGGGTGGCTATACCTTCACCGAGGGATTGAATTAAATAACAGCGGGCTAAGGGTCACAGATCTGTACTTGGGACGCTGCGAATCGAGGTGCCAACAAGAGGGCTGGGTTGGAACCAAATTGTACACAGGGACACAGGTGTTAAAATGCTTCATGCATTAAAACGATTGCAGTATGTAACAGAAAAAAGAAAGCGCCGCCATCTCCATTAATCCACCCCATGTCTGATAAACACCCACACAGGCTGCATTGTGCTCCAGATTTACTGACAGGACCGTGTGTATTTATAGCCCACGGTGCAAGCACAGCCTGTAAGCTTTTTAAAACGAAGGCAATCAGATTTTAATTTATTCAGGGGTAGGTCGATTCTGCCCCTTCTGTTTGAGAGCACATGACTGAGAGGGCTAGCAGGTTCGAGGGGAAAACGTGAATATATCAATTGCAGCCAAGACACGGGATTTGTGTATGTGCATCTGTCAGTGAACGTGTACACAATGTGTGTGCGTGCATGTACCTGCGTGTGTGGGTGCATGAGCATGTGTGTGCTTGTTTGCGTGTGCAGGTGCACATGTTATTGTACAGTAATGTAAAATAATCTACAAGTTTGCAGATGATACCAAGGGAGCTTAGGGTGAATAATGAGGAATAGTGCACCCGCATTCAAAAACAAATGGGGATATTTTAATGGCTGGGGTATTAAATGGCAGTTGTAATTCAAAATGGATGAGTGTAAAATGATTAGTGAGCAGCAAGGAACCAGACGAATGTGTGTGTTAAATGGAACAGCGGGATAGTGTGCTGATCAGAAGAGACATCCAGAGGTTATATTGTGTAACTCTGTGACCAAATACTGGTTTAGGTGTCAGCCTTGGTTTAGTGGTTGTACTCATTGCCTCAGAGTCAGAAAGTTCTGGGTTCCACTCCAGTGATTTGAGCACATAATCCAGAATCATAGAAAGGTTACAGCATGGAAGGAGGCCATTCGGCCCATCGAGTCCGTGCCGGCTCTATGCAAGAGCAATCCAGCTAGTCCCACTCCCTTCAACTACTTATCCAGTTCCCTTCTGAAGGCCATGATTGAATCTGCCTCCACCACCCCCTCGGGCAGTGCATTCCAGATCCTAACCACTCGCTGTGTAAAGAAGTTTTTCCTCATGTCACCTTTGCTTCTTTTGCCAATCACCTTAAATCTATGTCCTCTGGTTCTTGACCCTTCTGCCAATGGGAACAGTTTCTCCCTAGGCTGACAATTCGGTGCAGTACTGAGGGAGTGCTACACTATCAGAGTCTGCCCTCTCAGGTGGATGTAAAAGATCCCACGGCACCATTTCATAGAAGAGCAGGGGAGTTCTCCCGGTGTCCTGGCCAATATTTATCCCTCAACCAACACCACTAAAACAGGTTATTTCTCTCTTTGCTGTTTGTGGGATCTTGCTATGTGCAAACTGGCTGCCGCGTTTCCCTAAATAACAGTGACTATACTTCAAAAGTCCTGAGGATGTGAAAGGCGCTATATAAATGCAAGCTCTTTATTTCTATGATCAGTGTGATAGAGCACATGTCTAAAGAGATTGTACAGTTGCTGTCCAGTGCTACCCAGATCCAGTTTGGTGCGCTGTGTGCAGTTCTGGACACCTCATCACACTGCAGGTTTTACTGTCCTGGAGAGGGGACAGAGGAGCAACAAACAGGATCTTGGGGCGTCAGGGATTTAAGTTCTGAGGAAATGTTAAGGAGGTTGTTTTTTTTTCTTTGCAAAAGCGGAGACGATGAGGTGATCTAAGAACATGAGAAATAGGAGCAGGAGTAGGCCATTCGGCCCCTCGAGCCTGCTCCACCATTCAATAAGATCATGGCTGACCTTCAACCTCAACTCCACTTTCTCACCCTATCCCCATATCCCTTGATTCCCTTAGAGTCCAAAAATCTATCGATCTCAGTCTTGAATATACTCAATGACTGAGCGTCCACAGCCCTCTGGGGTAGAGAATTCTAAAGATTGACATCTAATTGAAGTTTCCAACATTCTGAAGGGAATTTCCGAAACCGATTCAGGCAAATTGTTATCCGTTGTGAAAGATTGAAATCTCGAGGGAACTTCAATTAAAATTGAGGGAGTTAGAGAATCAGAAGGCAAGTCATGGGAAATTTTTTACCCAAAGGGTAATCAAGCTAAGGCATAAATGGCCAGGAAAGGACATTGAAGCAGACAGTATAACTGGGGTCTTGAGACAATTACATGCAATTCTTGAGAGGGAAAGATTTGAGGGATATTGGTAGTAGGTGGGGTGGTGGGGTTGAGGTATCTGAGGAGAAGGTAGGTGGGTGGGATTGAGGGATACGGTGAGGCGGGTGAGTGGGGTTGAGGGATACGGTGAGGTGTGTGAGGTTGAGGGATACGGTGAGGTGGGTGAGTGGGGTTGAGGGATACGGTGAGGCGGGTGAGTGGGGTTGAGGGATACGGTGAGGTGAGTGGGGTTGAGGGATACGGTGAGGTGGGTGAGGTTGAGGGATACGGTGAGGTGGGTGAGTGGGGTTGAGGGATACGGTGAGGTGGGTGAGTGGGGTTGAGGGATACGGTGAGGTTGGTGAGGTTGAGGGATACGGTGAGGTGGGTGAGTGGGGTTGAGGGATACGGTGAGGCGGGTGAGTGGGGTTGAGGGATACGGTGAGGTGAGTGGGGTTGAGGGATACGGTGAGGTGAGTGGGGTTGAGGGATACGGTGAGGTGAGTGGGGTTTGAGGGATACGGTGAGGTGGGTGAGTTTGAGGGATACGGTGAGGTGGGTGAGTGGGGTTGAGGGATACGGTGAGGTGGGTGAGTGGGGTTGAGGGATACGGTGAGGTGGGTGAGTGGGGTTGAGGGATACGGTGAGGTGGGTGGGTGGGGTTGAGGGATACGGTGAGGTGGGTGAGTGGGGTTGAGGGATACGGTGAGGTGAGTGGGGTTGAGGGATACGGTGAGGTGGGTGAGTGGGGTTGAGGGATACGGTGAGGTGGGTGAGTGGGGTTGAGGGATACGGTGAGGTGGGTGAGTGGGGTTGAGGGATACGGTGAGGTGGGTGGGTGGGGTTGAGGGATACGGTGAGGTGGGTGAGTGGGGTTGAGGGATACGGTGAGGTGGGTGGGGTTGAGGGATACGGTGAGGTGGGTGAGTGGGGTTGAGGGATACGGTGAGGTGGGTGAGTGGGGTTGAGGGATACGGTGAGGTGGGTGAGTGGGGTTGAGGGATACGGTGAGGTGGGTGAGTGGGGTTGAGGGATACAGTGAGGTGGGTGAGTGGGGTTGAGGGATACGGTGAGGTGAGTGGGTTTGAGGGATACGGTGAGGTGGGTGAGTGGGGTTGAGGGATACGGTGAGGTGGGTGAGTGGGGTTGAGGGATACGGTGAGGTGGGTGAGTGGGGTTGAGGGATACGGTGAGGTGGGTGAGTGGGGTTGAGGGATACGGTGAGGTGGGTGGGTGGGTTTGAGGGATACGGTGAGGTGAGTGGGTTTGAGGGATACGGTGAGGTGGGTGAGTGGGGTTGAGGGATACGGTGAGGTGGGTGAGTGGGGTTGAGGGATACGGTGAGGTGGGTGAGTGGGGTTGAGGGATACGGTGAGGCGGGTGGGTGGGTTTGAGCGATTATTGGGAGATGGTGGGTGGGTGGGTTTGATCTTTAAAAAGGAACGGGCTTGTTTAGCCTAATGGCTTTTTCCTATTCTTACAAAAAATGTCCTTATGTCAAAGTGACTTGTGCAATTTATAAAAACACGCACTCCGAAGATCGGCTCCAGCCTCTCCAAATAGCTCCGTGAGTTTATTAAGTGAGTCACTAAGTCACACTGACCACAGCGTGAGCTCACCTCAGGTGGGGAAGCAGTTTGGGTGCTGGAATTGGCCTCAGTATCAGTGGGCTAGGGAGGGGAAAAGCAGCCAGAGTTCCGGCTCTCACTATCCAGTCACCCCTGCCGACTCTGAGATCTCTACGTTCCTCTAATTCTGATCTCTTGCGCATCCCTGATTTCCTTCGCCCCGCCATTGGCGGCCGTGCCTACAGCCGCCTGGGCCCTAAGCTCTGGAATTCCCTCCCTAAACCTCTCGCCCTCTCTCCCCTCCTTTAAGACGCTTCTTAAAACCTTCCTCTTTAACCAAGCTTTTGATCACCTATGCTAATATCCCCTTATGTAGCTCGGTGTCAAATTTTGTTTGATAATCGCTCCTGTGAAGCTCTCTGGGACGTTTTACTACGTTAAAAGCGCTATATAATTGCACCTTGTGCGTGTGGGGACATTGAGTGAGGACAGGATCTGCTATCCTCGATCCACCTCACCCCAATCCTCACTATCTAGGCTCATAGATGCGTAGTGACCATTTGGGAAAGGGAAGGGAGTGGGGCCCGTGTAACCCGGATCCCAGTGAGGGTCAGAACGGGGGAGAATTTTTATTATAAAATGGATTCACAACATGCAAATGTACACTTCTCACTATAGTGTTCATTATCATGCATCTCATTATTAATGCATCTCATTAACATGTATCAATTACCCTGCTTCTCACTACTGTGCAATTAAAAAGGAAAAAAAGAAAATGCTGCAAATTTGAAATGAAGTCAGGAAATGCTGGAGTCGCACAGCAGGCCTGTCAGGAGAAAACGCAGCACTACCGGAGTGACTGGTTCAGATGAAGGATTCCAGCTGAAAAGACGAACTTTGGATCTCTCCAAATGGCCCAAAGCTCGTCACACACTCCCAAACTTGTCCGCTCTTTCAGACGCTGACCGACCTACTGTGCACTCCCAGCAGTTTCCGTGTCTATCTCCGCCCCCTATCTCATTACGTAAGCTCATCTGAAACTCTGTTGCCCGTGACCCATCCCACATCAAGCCCCGCTCACCCGTCGCCCCCTGTCCTCACTGACCTACATTGGCTCCCGGTCCACCAGTGCCTCAAATTTAAAATTGTGTTTAAATCCCTCCACAGCCTTCCCAGACTCTCTAGAGACACATAAAGCCAGCAGTGTATGAGGGACAGAGTTAGTCAGGAATGTGTGAGGGATAGAGTTACATCGAGTTACATCAAAATTACAGCACGGAAACAGGCCATTCGGCCCAACTAGTCTGTGCCGGCATTTATGATCCACATGAGCCTCCTCCCTCCCTGCTTCATCTAACCCTATCAGCATATCCTTCTATTCCTTTCTCCCTCATGTGTTTATCTAGATTCCCCTTAAATGCATCTAAGCTATTCACCTCAACTACTCCTTGTGGTAGCAAGTTCCACATTCTCCCCACTCTTTGGGTAAAGAAGTTTCTCCTGAATTCCCTATTGGATTTATTAGCGACTATTTCATATTTATGACCCTCTAGTTTTGGCCTCCCCCACAAGTGGAAACATTTTCTCCACGTCTACCCTTTCAAACCCTATCATTGACTTAAAGACCTCTATCAGGTCACCCCTCAGCCTTCTCTTTTCTACAGAAAAGAGCCCCAGCCTGTTCAGCCTTTCCTGCTAAGGATGTCCTCTCAGTTCTAGTATCATCCTCGTGAGTCTCCTCACCTCACACTCCCTCCATCCTCCAACACTGGGCTTCTCCTCACTCCCTCTATCCTTGTGAGTCAACCAGCAGTGTATGAGGGGCAGAGTTAGCCAGGAATGTACATAGAGCCTGCTGGGAACGTCTCAGTGACTGAGTCAACAGGAATGTGTAGGAGAATGAGATGGTTGGGAATATATAGGATTTAGCGGTCACTGAGAATCTAAGTGACAATACATTATATTTGGTATCGTATTAAAATTCACTTTTCTATCTGAGAATTCTAGAGGAAACAGAACATTTTTATTAAATCAAGGTAAATTACTAGTCGAAGGTGATATTTATTTATTGATATTTATTCACTCCCTCCATCCTCCAACATTGGGCTTCTCCTCATTCCCTCACCTCCTCACCCCTCATTCCCTCCATCATGAAAGGCACTGTATAAATGAGAGTTATGCCTTTTTTTAAATAAAGCAGCTTAGGTTGAGTGTTGCCTCTACATTGGCATTGTATTGGCACCAGTTGTCTACCCTACGTAAATGCGAACGAAACCCACCACTCCCCCGGATGGCTCAGCGGGTGAATGCACTGCCTGGTGCAGTACTGAGCCGAACGGACCAGTAAGGCCTTCGGTTCCAATCCCAGGTGTTTGCTGAGTTAGCTGACCTCAGACGTGGAGTAGGAGCAGTGACTCAGGAAGGCTCCTGCTCCTGATTATTATCCAGTGACCCTGGATGGGGACGTGGGTGCGATGCCTTCCATAGTCAAATATCTCGCTGACACTCATTCGTGAAGGATGGCCCCTTGGACGAGGGTCTAGGCCCCACTGCCTTATTATCTGGTCATTATCACACCGCTGTTTGTGGGAGCTTGCTGTGCGCAAATTGGTTTCCTACGTTACAACAGTGACCACACTTCTAAAGTACTTCATTGGCTGTAAAGCGCTTTGGGACGTCCTGAGGTCGTGAAAGGTGCTGAATAAATGCAAGTCTTTCTTTTGGGCGGGCAGGTATAGTGCAGATACTGAACATGATTGTAACCCTGTCTGTCACTGTTTCTTTGTACAGCTAGCTGTGGGGCTCGATTCTTGTGTGCAGCATGGAACATGATCTCACTGCTTACTTGAGTTACAACCTATCTGGGTCAGGAGGATGGATTTAAAATTGCCGAGCACACTCGGCCCTGGAAACTGAACTGAAGAACGAGGGAAGAGTGGGAGTTGTTTCAACTTAATCTTAGCAGCGAAGAGGCAAAGCTCCCTTCAAATTGCACCGTCTTCTGGACTGAGGTGGGCAGGATCCAGGCTGTGCTTGAAGACTGTAAGCAGCCGGAGGGGGGGAAGGAACTTTCAGGCTCGGCCACGCACACACAAAAGGCTTTGATAAGCCGGCAGGACAACGGTGGTTGTCAGGACGGTGTTGAGACGGCGATAGGCAGCGGTCCAACACAGGGGATGGGCTCTCAGGGCCCCTTCCAGCTTTAAATGGAGGAGCGATCTCGGTGTTGATGGAAGTGATGCTGTCGGGCCGCCCGCTCTACGGTGCTGGCTGCCTGGCCCCAGGAACCGGGGACTTGGTCAACAGGCTTCCTCCTCAGGCCGGCCGCAGCCCGCGGGTCCCGCTCAACCTGGCCGGGAAAGTTGCTCTCGGTAACGGCTGCTGTTGGCGACGAGCCCCTCTTACCTCGGCGGAGGGCGGCCGGGCCTTGGAGCTGACCGATGGGGGAGTCTGCTTGGCAGAGGATGAGCTGTTTTGTTTTACTGGTCACACAGCAGAGGCAGAGGGTGAGCCGTATCGTGGAGCTGGTCACACAGTGGAGGCAGAGGGTGAACCGTATCATGGAGCTGGTCACACAGCATTGGGTGAGCCTTATCGTGGAGCTGGTCACACAGCGGAGGCAGAGGGTGAGCCCTATCGTGGAGCTGGTCACACAGCGGAAGCAGAGGCTGAGCCGTGTTGTGGAGCTGGTCACACAGCGGAGGCAGAGGGTGAGCCATATAGTGGAGCTGGTCACACAACGGAGGGTGAGCCTTATTGTGGAGATGGTCACACAGCGGAGGCAGAGGGTGAGCCCTATTGTGGAGCTGGTCACACAGCGGAAGCAGAGGCTGAGCCGTATTGTGGAGCTGGTCACACAGCGGAGGCAGAGGGTGAGCCATATAGTGGAGCTGGTCACACAACGGAGGGTGAGCCTTATTGTGGAGATGGTCACTCAGCGGAGGCAGAGGGTGAGCCCTATCGTGGAGCTGGTCACACAGCGGAAGCAGAGGCTGAGCCGTATTGTGGAGCTGGTCACACAGTGGAGGCAGAGGGTGAGCCATATAGTGGAGCTGGTCACAAAACGGAGGGTGAGCCTTATTGTGGAGCTGGTCACACAGCGGAAGCAGAAGGTGAGACGTATTGTGGGGCTGGTCACTCAGCGGAGGCCGAGGGTGAATCGTATCGTGGAGCCAGTCACAGGCAGGATGGGCGCTCAAAGGATCATGAGATATGTGTATTTACAGAGCTGACCGAGCCCCAAGGACTGACTGAACCCCACAAACAGCAATGGAGGTGTCAGAACATTCAGGCTGGCGAAGGAAGTGCTACCACAATGAATGGCCCATCGGAAACCCACCCACATCCAGCCTTGGAACCCACCACTCCCCCTTCAGCTGCTGGGCTCCTGCCTGCAGGCCTGGTAACCGTGGCGACAGCTGCAGCAATGGAGGTGCTGCAGGCCCAGTTGTGTGAGACCGCCCAGGCAGGGGAGGAAATTAATGCAAGTGACTGTGAGGAGCACAAGCAGGCCGAGGAGAATGACGATGAGTTTGGTACGTTCGAGAAGGCGGGGAACCTGGTGCAATGGGCCGAATTTGCCGGCCCTCTGCGGCTAGAGTGTGAGGATCCACACAGTCAGAGCGGGGCTACTGCGAGCAGGGGCCAGGAGGAGGGCGAAGACGTGGCTGCCAGCAGAGTGTGGAGGCGGCTTCGATCGGAGAACGCGGCAACAGAGCCAGACGCAGACGAAACCGCGCAGCGGCGAGCAAGCCTTCACGGTAAACAGTGAGCACCCAACGTTGGGCATTCTAGTCGGTCAGTGCGTGAATCCTCGAGTGTGAGATTCTGTGGCGACTGGAGGCCGTTTGGCGTGTCTGATCTATCTCTTTCTTTGCGCTGAGCAATAATCCTTTAACTCTCCCCGTCTCCAGTGAGATTTTATTTTTAAACAAAAGGATTCCACAAAAGGAGAAGGATTCTCGCCCCTCCCCCCTCCACCTCTGATTTTCTTTCCTTCTTCCCTAAATCCTGACTGGCATTCCACGGGTGGAAGGGTGCCCTGTCCTCTGAAAAACTTGCCCAAGCAGCCAATCTTTATCTGTCAGCTGAGTCAGTGAGTGTCAGCGGGATATTTGGCTGTGGGGGGCATCACAGCTGAGCCTCCTTTGATACCTGGGGCTTCCTGGCCTTTACATTTCAATAAAATTATGAGGACAGGTTGCATAAACATGGTTTCGTATTCCCTAGAGTTTAGTAGGACGAGATCTTTAAAATGATAAAGGGATTCGATAGGGCAGATAGAGAGAAACTATTTCCTCTGTTGGGGAAATCCAGAACAAGGGGGCACAATCTTAAAATTAGAGCAAGGCCATTCAGGGGTGAAACTGAGAAGCACTTTTTCACACAAAGTGTAGTGGAAATCTGGGACTCTCTAATCCCAAAAGGCTGTGGGTGGTGGGGGACATTTGAAGCTTTCAAGACTGATAGATTTTTGTTGGGTAAGGGTATCTGGAGATATGGAGCAAATGAAGGCCAGATCAGCCATGATCTGATTGAAAGGCGGAGTACCGTCTTGAGGGGATGAATGGCCTACTCCTTTTCCTATGTTCCCACCATGACCATTTATACACCGAGATCTCTGCGCCCCTCCAATTCTGGCCATTTGCACATCCCCGATTTCCATCGCTCCACCATTGGCGGCCGTGCCATTAGCTGCCTAGGCCCTAAGCTCTGGAATTCCCTCCCTGAACCTCTCCGCCTCTCTCTCCTCCTTTAAGACGCTCCTTAAAACCTACCTCTTTAACCAAGCTTTTGGTCGCCTGTGCTAATATCGACTTACGTGGCTCGGTGTCAAATTTTGTTTGATAATCGATCCTGTGAAGCGCCTTGGGACGTTTGATTACGTTAAAGGCGCTATATAAATGCAAGCTGTTGTTTTTGTTGAGTGATCAGGGGGACCCCAATTGCCCCTTTGCGTTGACAGATCTGGAGATGCAGTGACCCATGGGAAATAGAAACTGAGGCTCATATTGTACCAGATGTTAATTTCTGATATTTCATCCTTTAGGCTCTTCAAACAGAGCAGCAGAAAGCGGGGAGACCGGGTGCCCGCTGATCAGTGCTGCACCCAGTCACACCCTCACCTCTGAAGATGGCTGGAGGGCGTTCCACACTGAAGACAGTCGGTCCCAGGAGAACAGGTTTGATGCTTTCTCATTGAACAAGCAAGAGACGGCGCAGTGTGGAGTCGGAGGGGAGTGGTGGTCTACTGGTGCACTGGAACATCATACATTTCAGATGACATCTCCTTCGGAGCCTTCACTGGGCAAAGTAAGTGTCCCGGGCAACGTACATTGAACGTAAGAAGCCTGTTATGTAGAATTTACAACAGAAACAGGCCATTCGGCCCAACTTGCCTATGTCGGTGTTTATGCTCCACACGAGCCTCTTCCTCCTCCTCCTCCTCATCCACCTGTTCCTTTCTCTTCCTCCTCCTCCTCCTCATCCACCTGTTCCTTTCTCTTCCTCCTCCTCATCCACCTGTTCCTTTTCTTCCTCCTCCTATTGCTCCTCATGCTCCTTTTCTTCCTCCTCCTGATCCTCCTCCTTTTCCTCCTCCTCCTGCTCCTGCTCCGCCTCGTCCTCCTGATCCTCCTCCTCCTGTTCCTCTTCCTCCTCTTCCTGCTCCTTGTCTTCCTCCTCCTCCTCCTCCTCCTGCTCCTCCTGTTTTTCTTCCTTGTCCTCCTGATCCTCGTCCATGTCCATGTCCATGTCCATGTCCATGTCCATGTCCATGTCCATGTCCATGTCCATGTCCATGTCCATGTCCATGTCCATGTCCATGTCCATGTCCATGTCCATCATTGAACCATTTCCTTTCTCCCTCCTATGCTTATCTAGCTCCCCTTTAAATGGTGGGATGAGGGAGATTGCAGCCATTCAGATTGGCTGATGCTGCCTCTGCCTCCTGTGTGTTTGTCCAATGCTAACGAGACTTCTGTAATTAGTAAACTAGTTCATAAAGGCAACTGACTGAAAACCAAAGGATCCAAGTTCGTGAGCTGCTATAACTCTCCTTGCATTGGAAAAAGTGCTTTATGGGGCAACAGCAATTTGCATTTGTACTTGAGACCTTCCGGGACTGATGGGCACCACAGGGCGTGGTGGATAGTGTAAATAACATTATTATATAATTTGATAAATTTCCTTTGTTTTTGTTTAAGTTTATATTAGTTGTACCCCTCTAAAAAGGGGGCGCTTTTGTTAGGTTTTTTGTTTGATGACACTGGGGCAACTCAGTGTCTCCTTACTGTTTATTAAGAAAAGACAGTGTCTTTAACATGGAAAATGCCCCAAGGCGCTTCACAGGGGCGTAATCAGAAGAAAATGGGTGCCGAGCCGCATTAGGAGATATTGGGACAGGTGACCAAAAGCTCGGTCAAAGAGATAGATTTTATGGAGCGTCTTAAAGGAGGAGAGAGAGGCGGAGAGGTTTAGGGAGGGAATTCCAGAGCTTAGGGCCGAGGCGGCTGAAAGCGTAGAAAATAGGAGCAGGAGTAGGCCATTCGGCCCTTCGAGCCTGCTCCGCCATTCGATATGATCACAGCTGATCCTCTATCTCAATACCATATTCCTGCTCTCTCCCCATACCCCTTGATGCCTTTTGTTACTAGAAATCTATCTAGCTCCAGAGAGGGAGAGTGCAATCTTTACATTTCTCTCCTCTTATCTCTCCCCCTTTTTACTTCTAGATCTCACGATCCCCCTTTCCCTCCCCACCCTCTAGTACTCATACTAGTACTGGGTGCCAGCCTTGACTCAGTGGTACCACTCTTGCCTCTGAGTCAGAGACTTGAGCACAAAATCTAGGCTGACACTCCAGTGCATCACTGAGGGAGTCCTGCACTGTCGCAGTTGCCGTCTTTCAGATAAGATGTTAAACTGAGGTCCTGACTGCCCTTTCAGGTGGATGTGAAAGATCCCATGGCACTATTTCAAAGAGGATCAGCGGCGTTCTCCCAGTGTCCTGGCCAATATTTATCCCTCAACCAACATCACTGAATCTACAGATTATCTGGTCATTATCACATTGCTGTTTGTGGGAGCTTGCTGTGTGCAAATTGGCCGCTGCATTTCCTACATTACAACAGTGACCACATTTCATAAGTACTTAATTGGCTGTGAAGAGCTTTGGGATGCCCTAAGGTTGTAAAAGGCGCTATATAAATGCAAGTCTTTCTTACTTGTAGACCTGGGGAGTACCCCAGCAGGTCAAACCCTTCGTTCCACTCCCCCAGTGAAAATCCCAAGCCCCAATTTGCTGACAAACGCCAAGGCGCCCATCCCCAGTTCCTCCTTACGCCCGATGACCTTCCCCCTCTCTAATGCTGCTAAACACTAGAAGAACTTTTAAAATACCATGCAACGAAAATGCTATTTGATCTGTTCAGTCACTGCAAATCAGTAGTCCAGGTAAAACACTGTGCATCACATTGCATAGCACTCCTGCTGGATAAAACAGTATCCTCTGACTCACCATGAGCAAAGTCATGGAAGATTGTCTAGTAAGATATTAAAAATAGCATGTCAGTGTGTACAGATGTCACACATTGTTACAAACGCAAAATAATCTTAAAGTACCAACTATTTCAGAGTCGTATTTTTAACCTTTAGCCTGAAACTGACAGTTTCCTGTTCGAACAACAATTAAAATCTGACTAATCTGTGTCCTACAACAATTAGACAACTTGGTCTTAAAGGCCATGATGTGGAGATGCCGGTGATGGACTGGGGTGGACAAATGTGAGGAATCTTACAACACCAGGTTATAGTCCAACAGTTTTATTTGAAAATCACAAGCTTTCGGAGGCTTTCTCCTTCGTCAGGTGAGTGTGGGATTCCTTGAAATTTATCGCATATATAGACAGAGAACAATGCCTGGTGATTACAGATAATCTTTCCAACTGCCCGTTATCAAGGCAATCAAAGGAATTGAATAGTGTTCAGACAGAGAGACATTAGATACAAGACTACTGAATATACAAACGGCCAGAACCAAAGACAGAGAGAGAGAGAGAGAGAGAGAGAAACATCCGAAAGGCAGAGAGAGAGAGAGAGAGAATGACCAGTTGTATTAAAGACAGATAACTTTTTTTCGCTGGTGGGGTTACATGTAGCATGACATGAACCCAGGATCCCGGTTGAGGCCGTCCTCATGGGTGCAGAACTTGGCTATCAATTTCTGCTCGACGATTTTGCGTTGTCATGTGTCTCGAAGGCCGCCTTGGAGAACGCTTACCCGAAGATCGGTGGCTGAATGTCCTTGACTGCTGAAGTGTTCCCCGACTGGGAGGGAACCCTCCTGTCTGGCGATTGTTGTGCTGTGTCCGTTCATCCGTTGTCGCAGTGTCTGCATGGTCTCGCCAATGTACCATGCTCCGGGGCATCCTTTCCTGCAATGTATGAGGTAGACAACGTTGGCCGAGTCACAGGAGTATGAACCATGTACCTGGTGGGTGGTGTCCTCTCGTGTGATGGTGGACAGAGGGACAGAGCTCCACCTTACAGAATAATACATTTATGATTTCTCTGTCGTTGTAGAACAGTACATCAACCGACATACAGTGAGCAACGGTACAGGAAATCCACTAGGTTTGTAATAAAAATAGAATATCACATAACTTGCACTAATGTGCACCAAGCAAATCATTTTAAAAGGAAATGTAGCTTTATTATGAATAAATCATTGCATTTCAAAGTGTGCTAAAAAT
Source organism: Heptranchias perlo (assembly GCF_035084215.1). Classification (NCBI taxonomy): domain Eukaryota; kingdom Metazoa; phylum Chordata; class Chondrichthyes; order Hexanchiformes; family Hexanchidae; genus Heptranchias; species Heptranchias perlo. Next base: position 9,144,547 of record NC_090365.1, read on the forward strand.
TCCCCAAGGATGTATTCTTCATGAGGTAGCAATCAGCACCATAATTTCACAGAAGCTGCTACATTTCACACACTTGCAGCCAGAAAGCATTTCTGTAAAATGTTAACAATCATCAAAATTGCATCAGTGTAATGTCCGTGGTTCAAGCAAGAGTACATTTGTTAGCTGAGCAATCAGGTTCACATATTAGCCATTCACTTCATTGAACTGTCAAATGGAGTAACTGCTAATCAATGGGCCAGAACTTGCTGCCAAAATAACGGCGAGTTTAACGTACACGCCGCTATTCATAGATCGCCCAGCAACTTACAGCGAGGAAGATATCCCGAGAATTGCAAATCGACACAGGTTTCTGGACGAGTTGTGCTGTGAAAACAGTAGCCCGCCCTCAACCTCGCCGCGAGTTTCAAGAAATTGCTACATTTGCACATTAATTGTCAATTGAACTCGTCACAGAAAGTTAACAGCGTAAGTATCTTTTTAATGAGGAGATTTATTCTCCTGCAATGCCACTCAATCTCTCCGACCCCGAAAGGCAACAATTGAAACTCATTCCTGCAGGTAGTAAATTGTTCCTAGAGATTTTTTAAAATTTTAAATCTTTTCTTACTTTTCCTTTCTGTCTCTTTTTTTCTCTCTCTCTCAATCCAATTGTTCACCCCTCTCTATTTCTCTTTCTGTAGCTGCTTTGACTCTCATTCACCCTATTTCCTTCTCTGCCATTCCTTGAGTTTCTTTTTTCAATCCTTAAATCTCACTGGTTAAGGAGATAGACAGTTGGTCCGGTCGATCAGCAAGGCCCCGGATGCCCCGTTGCCTTTCCTGCGTCGTTATCAATTCGCACTTCCAGCACAAAAGATTTGAGCTGAAGGCCGAGGGAAAAAGTCTAACGGGGGCATGCTGCGAGATGCCCTGCTCCAGCAAATTCTGGGCCAATGTGTTTGGTACTCTGGTCATAATTTGCAACACACAGTGAATCAAAATTGTATGCTGTAAGTAAACTTGCACAACTGCTTCCATAACATCAATTCTACATGGGATGACAACTTTTAATGCACATAACACAAAAGATAGCCGCCAATGGTGGGGTGAAGGAAATTGGGGATGCGCAAGAGGCCAGAATTGGAGGAACGCAGAGATCTCGGAGGGTTGTAGAGCTGGAGGAGGTTACAGAGATAGGGAGGGGGCGAGGCCATGGAGGGATTTGAACACAAGGATGAGAATTTTAAATCTGAGGCATTGCTGGACCGGGAGCCAATGTAGGTCAGCGAGCACAGGGGGTGATGGCTGAACTGGACTTGGATACAGGCAGCAGAGTTTTGGACGAGCTCGAGTTTACAGAGGGTGGAAGATGGGATAATCTTCCCATGCAATACAAAGTGAGCCGAGAGTCTAAAGATGGAGGTCAAAGGTTTCCCCAGTCCGATGGCTCTGGTGAGGATGGTCTTGTGTGTGCTGCTACTGTTGCCTCGTCTGACTGTACTGATTCGCCTCTGTCTGGTTTGCAGGGTGGGCTGGAGGCCGTGTTCCACTCCTGTTTCCCCGCTGCCTCTTCCGCCAGCTCGAGCCGAGCCATCCCGCCCCTGGTGCAGCTGCTCGGCCGCAGCGAGGAGAAGGGGGGCGAAGGAATCCTGAGGTATAATGACGCGTCCGCGCATCGCGGTTTGTTTCCGCGGGAGCCCGCTAATCCAGCCCGTCCAGCGTGAGGCAACCTCGAGCTTGCTGGGCGTCTACTGTACACATTACATAGAATTTTACAGCACAGAAACAGGCCATTCGGCCCATCTGGTCCATGCCGGTGTTTATGCTCCACTCGAGCCTCCTCCCACCCATCCTCATCTTTTCATAATGTTAAAGACCTCTAGCAGGTCACCTCTCAATCTTCTCTTTTCCAGAGCAAAGAGTCCCAGCCTGTTCAGTCTTTCCTGATCGTTGCACCATATTAGTACTGTGGAGCTAATCATTCGCAAACCCACCATATAAAACCTTATGACGAGATGCTTGCTCCCATCACACTGTCTTAAGAACCTTCACTCCACTCCGGAAAGCATTAATTCGAACCCCTCCCACTCCTTACCCAAGAAAGAAAGACTGTATTTACAGGGCACCTCATCATATCTCTCTGAAAGATCACTTTACAGTATGAATACAAAGGGGAGGAAGTTATGCTTCAGTTGTACAGCTCCTTGGTTAGACCACATCTGGAGTACTGAGTTCAGTTCTGGGTGGCGCACTTCAGGAAGGATGTATTGGCCTTGGAGGGGGTGCAGTGCAGATTCACCAGAACGATACCAGGGGTTAAATTATGAGCATAGACTTGGGTTGTATTCCCACAAGTATAGAAAATTAAAGGGTGATCTAATTGAGGTGTTTAAAATGATAAAAAGATTCGATAGGGCAGATACACAGAAGCTATTTCCTCTGGTGAGTGGATCCAGGTCATAGGGTGAGAGCTGGACTGGGGAGTTAGGGGCCTGGCAGTGGAGTGAGAGCTGGAGTGAGGAGTTAGGGACCTATTCAGAGAGGGAGGCCATCTCCCTGTTGTGGTTATATCTGTGGCAAGAGACGGTGCAGGGTATGACTGCCGTGCCGATTCCTGGTGGGATGTGCTGGCGGATTATTACCTCCTATGCTCTTCTATTCTAGCGCGCAGGCCAGTGACCTCTGGGACTTGCTGCAGGATGTCGATGAAGCTGTCGGGCTCAAGCACAAATGGGTCCAGTGTCAGAGTCGCCGACGCCTCCTGGCTTCTCTGTGTGTAGATCCTGCAAAGCCGGTGAGTGGCGACACGCTGAAGAGCAGAATTCCTTTCGCTGGTGTCTTGGGTTGTCGGTTTTCACCCAGTTTTTAAAAGAAAAGCTCCTGATTATTTTTGTTCTCGAGCTATTCATTTTTCTCCTGATCTTTTTTTAAATAAGTTAATTTTTAAAATCGTCTTTTCTCGCTGCGAGTGCCTCCGGCTGGGAGCATCGAAAACACCTTCCGGCCGTCCTTTTATCGTGTGATTGTTTCATTTATTGGTTATTTGGCTTCAGTTAACACTTTCTTTCTTTCTGTCTCGTTCTCATTCTCACCCTGCTCTCTTTCCTCCCTGCTTTCTCCTTTTACTCTCTATGCTCTTTTCTCCTGCTCCCATTCTCTTTATCTCTCTTTCTTTGTGTTCTCTGCTTTCTCTCTCCATGCTCTCTCTTTCTCTCCTCTCTGCTTTCCTTCCTTTTTCTGTCATCCACCCCTTTATCCTCTCTTCCCTGCTCTTTTCTCCCTTTCCTTCTTGTTCTCTATTTCTCTCCCCTGTTCTTTTTCTCTCCTCTCTTCTCCTCCTTTTCTCTCTCCTCCCCTTTTTTCTCTTCTTCCTGCTCTTTCTCTCTTTCCGTACTCTCTCTTTTGCTCTCCTTTTGCTTCTCTTCCTCTCCCTCTCTCCTCCCGGCACCTTTCCTCTCCGTTCTGCTCTCTCTTCCTCTCTCTCTCTCCAACATACTCTCTTTCCCCGCCAATCTCTTTGTCTCTCTCCCAACTCTATTTCCTCTTACTCCTCATTCCAGGATACATCTGCAGGCAACACAAGAACGCTGGGCTCTTCCCCTCTGTCCTCCAGGGAGACAAAGATGGAATTGCACCCTTCTCCTGTTATCTTGGGCCGGGATTCCAAGGAGTTAATGCTGATCAAGGTATGCCTGTTTAAACCCTCCCAAATAGTCCGCCTCTCAAAACAGGAGTCACATTAAAGGGGCATTGCCTACAAGAATTAGTGTCTGGCAAACTTATTTTTTGGAGAGAGGTGATTAGCCAGGAAAGCCATGCTCCACTTTCTCAGTTATGACGTCTGTATCCTAACTCGCACCAAGTCCCGTTCAGCCATCACCCCCTGTGCTCGCTGACCTACACTGTCTCCTGGTCCAGCATCACCTCGATTTCAAAATTCTCATCCAAACACTCCCAGGGCAGGTACAGCACGGGTTAGATACAGAGTAAAGCTCCCTCTACACTGTCCCGTCAAACACTCCCAGGGCAGGTACAGCACGGGTTAGATACAGAGTAAAGCTCCCTCTACACTGTCCCATCTAACACTCCCAGGGCAGGTACAGCACGGGTTAGATACAGAGTAAAGCTCCTTCTACACTGTCCCATCAAACACTCCCAGGGCAGGTACAGCACGGGTTAGATACAGAGTAAAGCTCCCTCTATACTGTCCCATCAAACACTCCCAGGGCAGGTACAGCACGGGGTTAGATACAGAGTAAAGCTCCCTCTACACTGTCCCATCAAACACTCCCAGGACAGGTACAGCACGGGGTTAGATACAGAGTAAAGCTCCCTCTGCCCCAACAATACTGCCCAACCCCCACCCCAGAAGAGTGTCTCCTCCCCCCCCGCCAACCCCCCAATGCAACAGTGCGACATTTGTCCATTTCCCACAATGCCCCTCACTTTGCCTCGTTGAGTGAGATCGCCGGGGCAAGGGGGGGATAATTTTGTGTCGTGGGCCCCATACCCACCGGGTACTGGACTGAGGTGTCCTTAAACTGGGGTGATATCACCACCGTGCTTTTCTCTATTCCAGAAATCGGTCCCTCAGCACCAGACGAACGGCTTCAGCCCGACCCACAGGATCCAGGCCTTCTTTTATCACTGGACGCAGGCCGACAGAAATGGAAGGAGCAAGACTCTGTACGACATCAACAAGAACTTTATGGCCTAGTGGACCAGACGGTGCAGCGTCAGCACTGCCTGTTTCTCTGTCGCCTGTTTTGCACAGACTTCTAATTGCGTCTCCGGATCATTCTTTCATTGTTTAAAGGGGTTATTTTGTCTTTGGGGGGTTGGGGAGGAAGGGGGGGTTGGGGAGGGTGGGGACAGGAGTGAAGAGGTACGGGAGGGGGCAGAGTACAAACTTTCCAGGCAGCTGAGGCAAAGTCCTTGGACACACCTCAAGTGTCCAGTAACCTTAAAACCCTGAAATCTCTAACAGCACCTGTGTTTGGAAATGTGCGTTTAGAAGGAAATTCACTTGTGCGTCATTGGGGAGGGTCGGGGGGGGTGGAAGGGGGTGAAGGTTGGCAGTAATATCCGGAGCCTTGGGGAGGGGTAGATATTCATTACGCTACCGCCGTCGCATCACAATGGGACTGAACGTGGGTCGGTGCTGGGGAAGCAGCAGCGCCCAGGACGAATTTCCACCCCTGCGGAGTGGGAGGCGAGTTGAGCTCCCGTCCAGGAGCCCGGCAGTGGTGGGGAGGGTCTGGCAGAGAGATGCCCACGCACTGAAGAGAGGGGAGGGGGGGATTAAAACGACAAAGAAAATGATATTAAGAACAATATGGCACCCTCCCGTACTTTCTTTTTTCAGGCGAGATTGGCGCAGTGTTTCCTGGTCTTAGTTACGTGCGAACTAATGACAGTAGAGTAGAGATGAGCAAATGTTTCTGGCCGTCCAATATTGCCTTGTTTGCAAGTGGTAAATCAGCATCGCTGTCCGCGAGCCTCTCGCTGCCCGCGAGCCTCTCGCTGCCCGGGAGCCTCTCGCTGCCCGCGAGCCTCTCGCTGCCCGCGAGCCTCTCGCTGCCCGGGAGCCTCTCGCTGCCCGCGAGCCTCTCGCTGCCCGCGAGCCTCTCGCTGTTCGGGAGCCTCTCGCTATGCCGAGCTATTGCATCGCCCCTCCGTTTTTTATGGAAGAGGCCATTTTGGACAGGCGAGGGAGCAGAACGTAACTGGACGCTCCCTGACGCTCCGTAATCCTCCACTGTGAGGCTCCTGGGACTCCCAACTTCTCTTTCCCTCCCTGTGCATCCATGAATGGCTGACCCACAATGATTTTGGTTCCCCAATTTCTTCCTCTCCGAAAGAACACTCAGTGGGCGGGGCACGGCCTCCCAAACCTCGTCCGATGGGTTGCTCTTCGTGGTTGCTCCGTACCCACGGCGAAGAGGTGGCACCGACTCATTAACATCGGGCTGGCGAGCAGCGGGGAGTGAAATGGGTGTCCCAGGCACACACTTAACACTCACACTCACACACACACATTTAATACTCACACACTAACATTCACACACACTTAACACTCACTCACGCACACATACTAACATTCACACACTCACATTCACACACACACCAACACACTCACATTCACACACTCACATACTAACATTCACACACTCACACACTAACATTCACACACTCACATTCACACACTCACACACTCACATTCACACACTCACATTCACACACACACACACTCACATTCACACACTCACATTCACACACACACACACTAACATTCACACACTCACATTCACACACTCACATTCACACACACACACTCACATTCACACACTCACATTCACACACTCACATACTAACATTCACACACTCACATTCACACACACACACACACTCACATTCACACACTCACATACTAACATTCACACACTCACATTCACACACACACACACACTCACATTCACACACTCACATACTAACATTCACACTCACACACTAACATTCACACACTCACATTCACACACTCACATACTAACATTCACACACTCACATTCACACACTCACATTCACACACTCACACACTAACATTCACACACTCACATTCACACACTCACATACTAACATTCACACACTCACATTCACACACTCACATTCACACACTCACACACTAACATTCACACACTCACATTCACACACTCACATACTAACATTCACACACTCACACACTCACATTCACACACTCACATTCACACACACACACTCACATTCACACACTCACATTCACACACTCACATTCACACTCACACACTAACACTCACACACTCACATTCAGACACACATACTAACATTCACACACTCACACACTCACATTCACACACTCACATTCACACACACACACTCACATTCACACACTCACATTCACACACTCACACTAACATTCACACACTCACATTCACACTCACACACTAACACTCACACACTAACATTCACACACACACTAACATTCAGACACACACATTCAGACACACATACTAACATTCACACACTCACACACTAACACTCACACACACTTAACACTAACTCACACAAACTAACATTCACACATACTCACATTCACACACACATTAACATTCACACACACACTCAGTCTCCTATGCACACATACTCACACTCTCACACATGCTGAGCCCAAAGGTAGCGTGCCCACCTCTCACTGATTGAACTGTGCGCAGACCAGAGATGGAGCCTGAGGCCTTCCAGTCTCTGGCTCAGTCACTCTGGGCAATGCATTTACCCAAACAGCCTCTTTTGTAAGATCTGTTTAACTCCCTTCCTCCCAGCGAGAGAGAGATAGAGGAGCTGTGGGGGGCAACTGTGCTGGTTGTAGGTTATTTTAATGGTGCACTGCACGTCCAGGGGGGAGATTGGTGGAGAATGGTAGCACGGGGCAGGAGAGACTCTCAATGCAGCTTTGCAATCTGGCTAGCATTGTCCTGAACTGTTGCTTTTGGGAGGTCAGAGCCTTTGTGTGTTCCTGGCAGTATAGAGATCAACTAACAAAGGAAGTTATGCTAAACCTTAATAAATCACTGGTTGGGCCTCAGCTGGAGTATTGTGTCCAATTCTGGGCACCACACTTTAGGAAGGATGTCAAGGCCTTAGGGTGCAGAGGAGAATTACTAGAGTGGTACCAGGGATGAGGGACTTCAGTTACGTGGAGAGACTGGAGAATCCTTACAGCAGAGAAGGTAAAGGAGAGATTTAATGCATATTCAAAATGATGAATGGTTTCCACTGGCAGGAGGGTCGGTAACCAGAGGATTTAAGGTAATTGGCAAAAGAACCAAAGGTTAGATGACAATTTTTTTTAACGCAGTGAGTTGTTATGATCTGGAATGCGCTGCCTGAAAGGGCGGTGGAAGCAGATTCAATAATAACTTTCAAAAGGGAATTGGATAAATACTTGAAAAGGAAAAACTTGCAGGGCAGTTGGAGTCAGCACCTCAGGACTGTCCCCCAGTAGGAGTCCGCGCCCCAGGTCTGTACCCCGGTAGGAGTCAGCACCCCTGGACTGTCCCCCAGCCAGAGGCAGTGACCCTGGAACTGTACCCCAGCCAGAGTCAGCACCCCGGTCTGTACCCCAGTAGGAGTCAGCACCCCGGTCTGTACCCCAGTAGGAGTCAGCACCCCTGGACTGTACCCCAGCACGGGTCAGTGCCCCTGGACTGTATCCCAACAGGAATCAGCATCTTCAGAAGAGGAGGGGAAAATGGAGAGGGAACAACAAAGAATAAAACAAGAAGTTTTGGAAGGCCAGCGTACACTGTTGGAAAAAACACTATACACTCAACGTAAAAGTAGCTAAAGAGATTTATGTCGGGGAAGAATGCCAGGGGTTCCAGTCTTCAAGATGACAGCTTTTGGTAAGGAACATTACTGGCAATGTCTGTCTCTTATGGACAGACTGAGGGAATTGTAAACCCAACCCTGGGTTATCTCAATCCCATGCAGACGGCAGTTAGCTCCAGCTCAGGATAGAGTGTAGGTGAGTGGACACTCACGCCTGGTACAACAGTGTGATGTGATCACCTATAAAGTCGAATAAACCAGGACAAATGATGCCAAGCCCAACAAGCCTCACCCACTACAATGGCCATGATGTGGCAGTGCCCATCAATGGAGTTTCGTCTAGCGACACTGAGAGTACATAAGGAAGGGAGAGAGGGGAGAGGATTGACAATGGTTGGAACAAAAGTAAGAATTTCATCTGAACGGTTTGTTTATTTGGAACATAGGAACAGGTGGAGGCCATTCAGCCCCTCAAGCTTCTTCTGCCATTCAATTAGATCATGGCTGATCTGTATCTTAACTCCATCCACCCGCCTTGGTTCCGTAACCCTTAATACCTTTGCCTAACAAAAGTCTATCAATCTCAGTTTTGAAATTTTCAATTGACCCCCAGTCTCAACTTCTTTTTGGGGAGAGGGTTCCAGAATTCCACTCCCCTTTGTGTGAAGAAGTGCTTCCTGACTTCACCTCTGGCTCTAATTTTAAGGTTATGCCCCCTTGTTCCGGACTCCCTCACCAGAGGAAATAGTTTCGCTCTATCTACCCTATTAACTCCTTTAATCATCTTAAAAACCTCGATCAGATCACCCCTTAATCTTTTATACTCAAGTAAAATAAAGCCTAGTCTATTCAACCTGTCCTGTACCCCTGGGCTTTCGTGTTGAGAGTGCAGTAGGTGGAGGTGATAACCACCGTGCAGGGTAAAATACAGGAAGTGAGATGGAGGTCCAGGGAACGCCAACCTCTTGCTATTGACCATCCAACAGGGACCAAGGGCCGCAGACAGGTGAGAAGAGGGGAGGGGAGCAGTGCTTGACAGGTCACAGTCTGCACCTCAACCTTGCTGCCTGGCCATCCTGCCCCCAATGCAAAGGTGCTTGATATAGAACAGCAGAAACTCAACACAGGTTGCTGGAAATTTTCAAGATTGAAATCGATAGACTTTTGTTGGGTAAGGATGTCAAGGGATATGGAACCAAGGCAGGAAATGGAGTTGAGGTACAGATCAGCCATGTTGGCAGAACAGGCTCGAGGGGCTGAATGGCCTACTCCTGTTCCTATGACAGGTTTCAGAGCACAAGGAATTAACCGACCACTTGGAAGAGTTGGCTGAACCTCTCCCTCTCTGCTGGAACGAGGGACAGAATTGTACCTAATGGGTGTCAGGTGTCCATGGGCTAGGCCAAAATACCAGCGGGGGAGGGAGAGGGGACCAGCCAGTCCCATTGGGAAAAGGCAACAAGCACAACTCCTGCCCGCAGGTACTCAAGGACTTGTGGGCACCACCCCTTAAAAGAGGGTGCCTGAGCAGCACATGACTTTTAAAGCCTCACTAGTACAAGAGTCCTTTTTAAAGTGACATGGAATCTTGTCCGAGCAGAATCCCTTCATACTGTGGTGAATACTCTTTGCTAAAGTCATGGGGTCAATATATCTGGATAAGAATGGGCTGAAGGCTGGAGGGATATGGACATAGATGATTTACTATTCCATGGAACATAATGGACACTGTCCTATTTGGGGTTCCGATAGTTCTATCAGTGGAATGCAACAAATCCGGAGTACATAATGTAGACTGTAGTAGATGTCCCAGCGTTCTGCTTGATTAGCCCATAGGGTCCGGGAGAGTTTTTACAGAGATTTCCCCTCTGGGAGATTTTCCATTTGGTTATTATTTGCCTCCTATTAAGATTAAAAATAATTGGATGGCTGTTGAGAGTGTCAACGTGCATGGAGTGTTGGACAGGTTGGGGAGGCTGGGCTGGATCGTCTTTATCTCTCCAGACTTTACTTTTCAAATGCAATCTGTATCCAGGACTTTCATTCCTTGTTTTATGAGATCAAGAACCATCCCCAACGATCTTCACTGATCTCTGGGCTGCAGCTCCAGCCCAAGCCTGGGGCAGACCGTTAACACTGCGCGTTGTAAGTGCAGTACTGAGGGAGAGCTGCACTGTCAGAGGTGCCGGCTTTCGGATGAGACGTTAAACCGAGGCCCCGTCTGGTGGACGTAAACTATCCCACGGTGCTCTTTCGAAGAAGAGTGGGGGAGTTCTCCCTGGTGTCCTGGCTAATATTTATTCTTCAACCAGCATCACATAAAACATTATCTGGGATCTTGCTGTGCGCAAATTGGCTGCTGCGTTTCCTACATTACAACAGTGATATCGACTACAGATAACTACACTTCAAAAGTACTTCATTGGCTGTGAAGCGCTTTGGGAGGTCCTGAGGTCATGAAAGGTGCTATATAAATGCAAGTTCTTTGTTTCTTTCTTAATCCTATTTGTAATGCGGCTTGGTAGATATTTGCGGCCCACCTGACCTCCCTTCCCCCCCCCCCCCCTTCCCTCTCCTCATCAGACGTGCTGGTTTACATGTGTTCACAGTCCATCCAGCTGTGGGCTGTTGACTGAGCTGGGATCCAGTGCTGTTGTCTCTCCTTGCCCTCAAGCAAAAGAAGGATGAAGAATGGAAGCAGGTTATCCCAGCCCTCGCATGGCAAGTGAAAGGGCCCTCTCAAAGCACAACTATTTAATACCTCTATTGGACCTGTCGGTCCTTTAGCTCTTTCTGTCAGCAAGTGCCTGTTCTCTACTTGGCAACTGCCCACAGCGTTCCAGACTGAAATCAGAAGCTCACCGTGTGAGGGACAGTCACAGACCCGTGACCCATCACCGTGTGAGAGACAGTCACAGACCCGTGACCCATCACCCTGTGAGGGACACAGTCACAGACCCGTGACCCATCACCGTGTGAGGGACACAGTCACAGACCCGTGACCCATCACCCTGTGAGGGACACAGTCACAGACCCGTGACCCATCACTGTGTGAGGGACACAGCTGCAGACACACATACGTTGGCTTTGGATCTCTCTAGCAAAGAACTTTCATATAATCGATGGGCTGAATTGGCCACCTTCTGTGCTATAAACTTCTATGGTTCGATTGAACAGTGTTCTCATCCACTGCACCGCTTTAATGGCCAATGGTTTAACCGCTTTCTGAAGATCCCATCACTCTTCTAACATTTGATTGCTGATAGTGTGGGAAGAGTGTCAGGATCTGCGTGAAAATCAAGTGGTTTTACTGCAATAAAAGAGTGATGAAACTTCAGGAAACAACACTGACATTTGCATAAATACTTTGGGAAGTTTACTAAATTCTTTTACAATGGCAAAGCTGTTGATATGTAATGTTTAATTTAAAAAGGGGCCAAAAACCGTACATATTTCATCTAGGGTTGCCAATCCTCCAGGATTGTCCTGGAGTGTCCAGGAATTGAAGGTTAACCTCCAGCACACTGCTCCGAGCAACACCCAGGAGAAAAATCACAGGGACGTTAAAAAAACATTGTATGTTTTTTTTTTCATTTTCATTGAACACTTCTGTTTATTAGTTATAAAAATCTTGGAGATGGGACAAAAAGGCTGTTTGACCGACAGTCTAGCATCATTCAACTGGGTAATGAAGAGTCCATTCACTTTCCAATTGGCCGCGGGGAAGGCGGGACGCAGTGAGGATGGACATGTTGGGCGGCCAATGGTGGGAGTGTGAGGGCGGGACAGTTGGAGGCAGGTGGTCATGTGATGAAACCTCCAGGAATACATTTAACCAGAGTTGGCAACCCTAATTTAACAGGATTGTTTTTTCTTAGTAGACGGTATTAGTGAGAAGCCTGTTTGATCATTTCATAGGTGGCTGCTTTGCTAATGGCGTCCTCGTAGGTGTCATTGTCTGCCAGCTCCAGGTCAATCTCATGAGTGTTTCTTATGTGTAGTTTCAGTGCCTTGTAGTAGCTGAAGATTCTGCCACACCTTGAGCACCTGTAATGGGGGTGGCTGCTGTGCTTTGCCTGGTGTCTCCAGCAGGACTTCCGCGTGTGAAAGGCCCGGTCACACAAGCAGCAGCGATAGTTCCTCCTCCAGAAGTGGATCTTCAGGTGGAAGCCAAGGCTCCTCTCGTCATCGCACCAGAGGTCGCAGATGTTACAAACGTGGAAGTTGTGGCCATCGGCAAGTGCCAGGTAGAAGTATTTGGTCATTGGAATGAAACTAACCGGGCAATGGGAAGGGGCCCCTTCCATGGGACGCAGCACACTGCTCACTGCCACCGCCCTGCACTGCTCAGACGTTGCTTGGTCCGTTGCGAGCTCTTCCTTTTCGGGGATCGGTCCACTTCTACTTAAGCACATCCAGCGGCTGATCTTGTGAGGGTTGCAGTACTTAACGTGAACCTGCAAGGTGCAAAGGCTCCTGAAAAAGTTCGAGCAAGCCGAACACCAGTAGGATTTGGGATAATATTTCGGGATGCCCATTGGCACGGGTGCGGCAGAGGTGCTGGTACCTTCAGCACGCTGTAGGGCAGATGTTTGGCCGTGTGCCATTGGGTCAGTTGGCACCTGCCAAGGGCTCACTTCCAGGGCCACGTCATCAAGATAAGAAGTGACATCAGATTCCCCAATGAGCGTTTCATTCAATCCTTCCTCATTCTCCTTTGGAACATCATTCAACCAGTCTGTCGTTGAATGCTGAAATTCAGCAGGGGTAGTGTGGCACTTATTAAACGGACAAACACTCCCTGTTGGCAGCTCCGTGTCCTCGGCCTCACCTGAACAAACTACCATTTCCAAATTGACTTTGCCATTAGTGGCTGAAGAGTTTATGCCAGAGCTGGAGAGGGGCTGAAGACCAGCAGGTTTCTTCGGGGAGCTGGGGTGTGGAGTTGGACTAATCAGCAAACCTATGTCGGACATCCTTTCTTGAGATCCTGCTGCTCCCTCTTGTCCCGAGCCCTGACCCGAGTCTGCGGGACGTTCTGAAAATGGGGTTTCTGTCCTCAAGTACTGAGTGAAACCAGGTTTGTGCGTTTTGCTGCATTTCACATGAAAGTGTAAGGTGGAGGGGCTCCTGAAAGTTTTTTGGCAGACTAAACATATGTAAGAATTGCAATCATGTTTCAGGTTGTCCATGGAATGAGGTCTGTCTAGGGGAGACTGTTGGGTGGATATTTGATGGTGTGGCACTGGGCCATTAGATGTCTGCTTATATATGCCTTGAATTGAAGGATCATCAGAATCAGAATCCATATTAAATCCGTCGTTCTTTGAAACGTTATCCACCCAGTGAGTCACTTTGTGCTGCAGCTCCATAGGAATAGCCTGATAGTCACTGAAAGAGAAAACACTCTCAATTCTCAGCCCTGTGTCCTCGGTCCCACCTGAGAGAACAATAACATTTGAATCGGGTTCATAGTTAGGGGGAGCACGCCTCGAATCAGAGCTGCAGCTGGGCTGTGCGTCAGTGGGTTGGAGCCCCTTGGTATTTAGGGGTCCCGAGTGTGTATTCAGCCCTGTTTCTGACTGCACTTCTTCTGTCACTATGATCTCCGATTCTGTTGCTTCCTGTTGCCTTCGACTTTCATGTGAATTGGTGGGATTCTTCACCAATGGTTTTATATTCTTCAAATGATTCAGATTGGATTTGTTGCTATAGAAATATCCTTTTGGGGCATATTGAGGCTTCGTCCAACCCTTCCTTGATGCTGATTGATTTTCCATGATGCCTTCTGTTCTGCCAATCACGTTTGGATATTTCTGGTGGTTGGAAGGTGCTAGAGTTACCAAGTTGGAGTGAGACAGCCAACACCTGAACAATGTGGGACTACTGACCTCTTCAACAGAATCTGTAGGAAGCAGTTTCAAAGAACCATTAACTGTAAGGTAACATCACTCATTCAAAGGCATCTAGATGAGTAAACTGGCTTTGGTTAGGGTATACGGCCAATTCTAATACAGAATCCAACTCGTCAACACCCCAGAGCCAGAACTAAACAGTTAAAACCGCCTTCCCTGGTTAGGCCTCAGCTGGAGTATTGTGTCCAATTCTGGGCGCCACACTTTAGGAAGGATGTCAAGGCCTCAGAGAGGGTGCAGAGGAGATTTACTAGAATGGTACCAGGGATGAGGGACTTCAGTTATGTGGAGAGGCTGGAGAAGCTGGGGTTGTTCTCCTTAGAGCAGAGAAGGTTAAGGGAAGATTTAATAGAGGTGTTCAAAATCATGAGGGGGTTTGATAGAGTAGATAAAGTGTTTCAACCGGCAGAAGGAACGGTAACCAGAGGACACAGATTTAAAATAATTGGCAAAAGAACCAGGGGGGAAATGAGGAAACATTTTTTTATGCAGCGAGTTGTTATGATCTGGAATTCACTGCCTGAAAGGGCGGTGGAAGCAGATTCAATCGTAACTTTCAAAAGGGAATTGGATAAATACTTAGAGAGGAAAAATTTACAGGGCAATGGGGAAAGAGCAGGGGGAGTGAGACTAATTGGATAGCTCTTTCAAAGAGCCCGCACAGGCTCCTTCCGTGCTGTATGATTCTATGATTCCCTAGGCAGCTTGGTAATGTTATGGATTGCTAAATGAACAGCGATACCATGGAGAGAGGGTACAGGTTCACAGTCCCAGGCTACTCTCATGCCAAGTCCCTAATATTGGGCAAGTGATCTGTAAAACAGGAGGTCCGTCGGATTTCAGGATTTTTCACCATCATGTAGAAAACACATTGTGGGTTCTCCCCAGTTTAAAACTCCCCTCACAGCCTCAGGAAGAAGTGTAGACCATTCAGCCCCTTGAGCCTGTTCTGCCATTCAATTAGATCATGGTTGATCTATATTCAAGTCCGATTACCCATCGTAGCTCTATATCCCTTGACACCTCACCGAACAAAGATCTATCAATCTGAGTCTTGAAAGCTCTAATTGATTCCGAGCACCCACAGCTTGTTGGGAGACAATTCCAGATTTCCACTACCCTTTGTGTGAAAAAGTGATTCCTGATTTCCCTCCTAAACGGCCTGGCTCTAATTTTAAGATAATGTCCCCTCGTTCATGATTCCCCCACCAGAGGAACTAGTTTCTCTCTATCTACCCTATCAAATCCTTTTAACATTTTAAACACCTCCATCAGATCACCCCTCAATCTTCTATACTCGAAGGAATACAAGCCGAGTTTATGCAATCTGTCCTCATAATTTAACCCTCTAAACCCCGGTATCATTCTGGTGAATCTGGGCTGCACCCCCTCCGAGGTCAGTATATCTTTCCTGAGGTGCAGTGCCCAAAACTGAACTCAGTTCTCCAGATGGGGACTGACCAAAACTCTGTAACTTCCTCCCTTTTGTTATCCAGCCCCTTTGTGATAAAGGCCAACATGCCATTAACCTTTTAAATTGCTTTTTTGTATCTGTCTACTGGCGTTTAATGATTTGTACACTGGGATTCCCAAACCCCTTTGCTCGTCTACAGTTCCTAGTTTCTCACCATTTTGTAAATTCTCTGATTTATCTTTTTTAGGTCCAAAGTGGATGATCTCACACTTGCCCACGTTAAAACAACATCTGCCATAGTTTTGCCCACTCACTTAATCTGTCTATGTCCATTTGGAACTTCCTGCTCCCATCTGCACTACTTCCTGTCCCTCCTAATTTGCCATTATTAGATATTAAGGCACACTCCTGAACATAAGATGCAAAGACCGCTTATGACAGTGAACAGCACCACTGAACCCAAAAGAAAATGGAAGGCAGACCTGCAATTTGCACCAGGCGCTATAATTAGCTCCTCTGTGTTAGGGAGGGGACAATTAAGCAGTGTTCCTCATAATTACATAGTTCCTACTGGAAAGTGAGTGTGGACATCAAATGAGGACCAGACTATGGCTTGACTGTGATGCCCACATGGTTGAATGCCCTGACTTTTGAGTGAAGATTTTCCTCTTTTGTACTTGGTCATTAATAGTTGCATGGGGAAAATAAGATAGGGAGGCTTGCACGCTCGCAAAGGAGCCCAGCAAGGACCACTGAGAACCAGCGAGAGTCAGTGAAAATCAGCAAGAACCAGTGAGAACAAATGAGATTGTAAGTCAGTGAGAGGCAGGAGAACCAGTAGGAGTCAGTGAGAATCAGTGAGTGTCAGGGAGAGCCAGTGAAAGCCGACTAGAGGCTGCCAGAGTCAGTAAGAGTAAGAATCAGACACACATTCCGTCGGTAAGAATCAGTGAGAGTCAATGAGAATCAGTCAGTAAGAATCAGAGTCAGTGAGGTTCAATGAGAGTCAATGAGAATCAGTGAGTAAGTCAGTGAAAGTCAATGAGATTCACTGAGAATCAGTGAGAGTCAATGAGAACTAGTGAGCTGATCAGGGAGATTCAATGAGAGTCAGTGAGAATCAGTAAGTCGGTCAGTGAGAGTCAGTCAGTGAGAATCAGTCAGTGAGAATCAGTGAGTCGGTCAGTGAGAATCAGTCAGTGAGAATCAGTGAGTTGGTCAGTGAGAATCAGTGAGTCGGTCAGTGAGAGTCAGTCAGTGAGAGTCAGTCAGTGAGAATCAGTGAGTCGGTCAGTGAGAATCAGTAAGTCGGTCAGTGAGAGTCAGTCAGTGAGAATCAGTGAGTCGGTCAGTGAGAATCAGTCAGTGAGAATCAGTGAGTTGGTCAGTGAGAATCAGTGAGTCGGTCAGTGAGAGTCAGTCAGTGAGAGTCAGTCAGTGAGAATCAGTGAGTCGGTCAGTGAGAATCAGTGAGTCGGTCAGTGAAAGTCAGTCAGTGAGAATCAGTGAGTCGGTCAGTGAGAATCAGTGAGTCGGTCAGTGAAAGTCAGTCAGTGAAAATCAGTTGGTCAGTGAGAATCAGTGAGAGTCAGTCAGTGAGAGTTAGTGAGAAACAGTGAGTCGGTCAGTGAGAATCAGTGAGAATCAGTTCCTTCAGGTGAGGAAGGAGAAAATGGGGGGAAATTAAAAGCGAAGGACAAAACAATGGATTTGATTAAATAATGGATTGATGGGGAGAGAGTGAATGAGACGGAATAGAGACAGAGATCAGGAAGGACATAAACTCTTGAGAATCAGACTCTCCTCACCAGGCTGGGCTTGGATTTGCTTCTCTCGGATCTCCGGGGATGTCCTGCCCTGGGGCGGGTCGGGCCGGTGGATTCCGAGCCCTGTTGGGATGTAGAGGTCGGATCTCCGAGACATTCCCCCCCGCCCCGCAACATGAAGTCAAATCAGCGGGCCGAGGGTGAGTGGGGGACGGAGCCGCGGTCAGGCGGCCGTTGGGCGGCTCGAACGTGCGGGAAACAATCGCCTTTGTCACGGTCAATGAGACAAAAACCCGTTCCAGGCGGGGGCGGAGGGACCCCCAAACTAGGGGACAGTAACCCCCAAAACTAGGGGACAGTAACCCCCACAGTAGGTGGGGCAGAAACCCCCACAGTAGAGGACACTAACCCCCAAACTAGGGGACAGTAACCCCCAAAACTAGGGGACAGTAACCCCCACACTAGGTGGGGCAGAAACCCCCAAGCTACTAGGGACTGTAACCCCCAAACTATGGGGGGGGGGCAGTAACCCCAAACTGGGACTAGTAACCCCTAAACTAGGGGAAGAGTTTAATCCACAAACTAGGGGGTCAGTAATGCCCAAACTAGGGGGTCAGTAATGCCCAAGCGAGAGGGACAGTAATGCCCAAACTAGGGGGTCAGTAATGCCCAAGCGAGAGGGACAGTAATGCCCAAGCGAGAGGGACAGTAATGCCCAAGCGAGAGGGACAGTAATGCCCAAACCAGGGGGTCAGTAATGCCCAAGCGAGAGGGACAGTAATGCCCAAGCGAGAGGGACAGTAATGCCCAAACTAGGGGGTCAGTAATGCCCAAGCGAGAGGGACAGTAATGCCCAAGCGAGAGGGACAGTAATGCCCAAGCGAGAGGGACAGTAATGCCCAAACTAGGGGGTCAGTAATGCCCAAACTAAACGATTAGTAACTCCAAACTATTGGTGTGATGTCGCTGATGCAGATTGGCTGCTGCATTTGCCCACATAACAACAGTCACTCCGGGGGTTCGAGACAGGCCTGATTAATGAAAGTCTTTCTCTTTTCTCCGTAGAACTGCTCCAATGGCCTGCAAGTTCGGGCAGGAACTGGAACAGGTGACCTAGGCTCTTCTGTGGCACTCTCACCTCCTAAATCAGGAGGTTGTGGGTTTAAATCCCACTCTGGAGGCCCAAGCTTAATATTTAGGCTGCCAGTACAGGACTGAGGGAGAGTTGCACTGCTAGAGAG
This sequence comes from Heptranchias perlo, assembly GCF_035084215.1. Taxonomy (NCBI): domain Eukaryota; kingdom Metazoa; phylum Chordata; class Chondrichthyes; order Hexanchiformes; family Hexanchidae; genus Heptranchias; species Heptranchias perlo. Next base: position 9,163,229 of record NC_090365.1, read on the forward strand.
TGAGATGAGATGTTAAACTAAGGCCCTGTCTACCCTCTCAGATGGACATAAAAGATCCCATGGCACTATTTTGAAGATGAGCAGGGGAGTTCTCCCCGGTGCCCTGACCAATATTTATCCCTCAACCAACATCACTAAAAAAACAAATTATCTCATTGCTGTTTGTGGGATCTTGCTGTGCGCAAATTGGCTGCCGCGTTTCCTAAATTACAACAGTGACGACACTTCAAAAATTGGCTGTAAAATGCTTTGGGACGTGAAAGGTGCTATATAAATGCAAGTTACCAAAAACAGCTTTTTATTTCCAGATTTTTGTTTTAATAAACTGAATTGAAATTCTCAAACTGCCACAGTGGGATTTGAACTCTCAGTTCTTTGGATTACTAGTCCCGTGGCATGACTCACTGGTCTTACTCAGTTGGCTGGTATTGGCTGGATCGGTGGTAGGAGTGCGACAATTAGTCCCAGTATTGGCACAGATTTCTGTTCTAGATTATTGCTGGGAAGTTGAGTAATTACATTACATGGAATTTACAGCATAGAAACAGGCCATTCGGCCCCACTAGTCCATGCCAGTGTTTATGCTGCACACCAGCCTCCTCCCACCCTATTAGCATATCCTTCTATTCCTTTCTCCCTCACTTTCCTATTAAGCTTCCACTTAAAGGTAATTACGCTATTCGCCTCAGTGACATGGTTAGGTTCAGCTGTAATGCCCCCCATGGTGGAATAGTCCACTATCTAGCTTCATACATGGAAGAATCACCACTTGTGTGAACTCCTAGAGGGTGGTTGGCATCAGGGGTACTGAGGCTAATTGTGGGTGTGGTCATCCAACTCAGCACAGGCCTTGGATTGAACCTAGGATTTTCCCAGTCTGTAGAGCTCATTTACTCACGGATAAATTCATTGAGATGTCGGGGAGACAGTCTGTGTTGAACTGTTCTTTTTATTTAAAGGTTTTTAACTTCTGTCATTTCACTGTTAGAATCACCTCAAACCGTAAATGGATCATTCTGAGGCATTGGATTAGGGTCACGTACAATCACTTTTGAACCGTGACAAATCCGCGCACTGTCAAGGAGAGGGAGGGGGAGTGAGTGAGTGAGGGGGGGGGGGGGGAGTGAGGGGGGGGGGGGGGGGGAGTGAGGGGGGGGGGAGTGAGGGGGGGGGGAGTGAGGGGGGGGGGGGGGGGGAGGGAGGGGGGGGAGGGAGGGGGGGGAGTGAGGGGGGAGGGGGAGTGAGGGGGGGGAGTGAGTGAGTGAGGGGGGGGAGTGAGTGAGTGAGGGGGGGAGTGAGGGGGGGGAGTGAGTGAGGGGGGGGGGAGTGAGGGGGGGGGAGTGAGGGGGGAGAGTGAGGGGGAGGGAGGGGGAGAGAGAGAGGGGGGGGGAGGGAGTGGGGGGAGAGTGAGGGAGGGAGAGGGGGAGAGAGGAAGGGGAGGGGCGAGAAGGGGAAAGGGAGGGGAGGGGAAAGGGAGGGGAGGGGACGAGAGGGGGACCATGGTCCTGTGTGGGGCTGGATCAGAGCCCAGCCTTGTGGGGTGAAGGTCAGGGCAGCAGCTGCGGAAGGTTGGAGCGGAGCGGAGCGGCTGCTGGGCGGAGTCTCGCCCGGAAGCCGAACAGAAAGTTGCGGAGAGCGGGGAGAGAGACGCAGCCATGGGCAAAAAGGTGGTGATCTTCGGTTCCACGGGGATGACGGGACTCGCTACCCTGCCGCAGGCACTCGGTGCAGGTGAGAAACTGCAAGAGTCCGAGGGAAACTGACCAGACACTGACCAGGGAAACTGACCAGAGTGACCAGGGAAACTGACCCGAAACTGACCAGTGCGACCAGGGAAACTGACCAGACTCTGACCAGGGAAACTGACCAGACTCTGACCAGGGAGAGTGACCAGGGAAACTGACCCGAAACTGACCAGTGCGACCAGGGAAACTGACCCGAAACTGACCAGTGCGACCAGGGAAACTGACCAGACACTGACCAGTGCGACCAGGGAAACTGACCAGACTCTGACCAGGGAAACTGACCAGAGTGACCAGGGAAACTGACCCGAAACTGACCAGTGCGACCAGGGAAACTGACCAGACACTGACCAGTGCGATCAGGGAAACTGACCATTGCGACCAGGGAAACTGACCTGTGCGACCAGGAAAACTGACCCGACACTGACCAGTGCGACCAGGAAAACTGACCAAACACTGACCAGTGCGATCAGGGAAACTGACCAGACACTGACCAGTGCGATCAGGGAAACTGACCAGTGCGACCAGGGAAACTGACCAGACACTGACCAGTGCGACCAGGGAGACTGACCAGTGAGAGCAGCTTCACTCAGCACAGCTCTGCTGACTTCTGTTGCATTTACCGTGTCTGATTATTAAGCGGCCGCTTCCCCCTCCCTCATTCTTCGGCTGCTCTCTGTAATGTGCAATGTTTTGTGACAGGAATCAACCAGCAAGCGAGCCATGGGCACTGAGATATCTCTGGTGCTACAGGGGGTATGATTAGCGATTAGTCTCTGTTATAACATTGCTTTTAGCTTTCCTCCGCCGCTTAAAGTATCATTTCCAAGTGCCAAATATAATTTGAAGTTATACAATGTGTTGCATAAGAGCCTTTTCTGCACTCGGTTCACATTCTGCCTTTACCTAAACACATCGGCATTTCATGTCGCTTTTGCATGCAGTTCAGATGCCCTCTACTAGTGTGTAAAAAAACTAAGGACTTGCATTTATATAGCGCCTTTCACGACCCCAGGACGCCCAAAGCGTCAGCCAATGAAGTACCTTTTGAAGTGTAGTCACTGTTGTAATGTAGGGAACTTGGCAGCCAATTTGCGCACAGCAAGCTCCCACAAATGACCAGATAATCTGCTTTTTAGTGATGTTGGTTGAGGGATAAATATTGACCAGGACACTGGGGAGAACTCCCCTGCTCTTCTTCGAAATAGTGCCATGGGATCTTTTACATCCACCTGAGAGGGCAGACGGAGCCTCAGTTTAATGTCTCATCCGAAAGACGGCACCTCTGACAGTGCGGCACTCCCTCAGTACTGCACTGGGAGTGTCAGCCTGGATTATGTGCTCAATTCTCTGGAGCACTACTGACAGCTTGCTCTGGGCTCCTTCCACTGCCCCCTCGCCTCACCTCTTCCCAGGGCTTACCCGAGGGCGACTGCAGGTGAGGTAGCAGGAGCAGGCCGCTCGGCCCTGTTACCACAGTGAGGCCCAATTTCTGACAGGCCTCCTGGTTCTGGGCGGGCACTGGAAACACACCCAGGCCAGATCGAGCCTTTACCCCAGAGTGTCCAGCCCGCAGCGCAGAGAGCGCGAGAAAGTGAACAGCTCCTTCCCTACACTTCCAAAACCTCCTCCATTGGCTGTGAAGTGCTTTGGGCCAACCTGGGGTCATGAAAGGCGCTATATAAATGCAAGTCTGAAAAAGACTGTAGCCCTCAAGATTATTGCTTTGAGCAAAGCTTTTGCACTGAACTGTGGCAGGGTTCCTTTGCAGCCAGTCTTTGCTGAGTCATGCTCACATGCTGGGAAGGGTTTTTTTTTTGCTGACTCGTTCTCACAATTGTTGTCAGTCGTTCATTGGAGCTTTACTCTGTTTATCAGCCACCACTCGGCTCGGCTCCAAGGCCAGCATGATGCGGGTGGATAAACGAAGGAGCTGCTAACTGCACTTTCTTATCTGTCTGTCCAGGAGAGGGAGGGGCAGGTTATCAGCTAACGGGAAACAGATCACTGGGGGGGGGGAAACTCCTCGTACTCCCTGCCTTTGGAACAGAGTCAGATCGAGTCGACACCATGGAAAACATTCCTTTTCTCATTCCGAGCTTTTTTTTTGTCAGATCCCAGTGACTGTTCTAAGACTCCTGGTGAGGGGAGAGGGATAAACCCGGTAACCACACACCAGTCAGCCTAACGTCAGTGGTGGGGAAATGTTTAGAGACATTAATCAGGGACAAAATTAACTGTCACTTGGAAAAACGTGGGTTGATAAATGAAAGCCAGCATGGATTTGTTAAAGACTAACTTGATGAAGTAATGGAGAGGATCGATGAGGGCAGTGCGGTTGATGTTATATATGGACTTTCAAAAGGCGTTTGATAAAGTACCACATAATAGACCTGTTAGCAAAATTAAAGCCCATGGGATTGAAGGGACACAGTGGCAGTTTGGATACAAAATTGCCTAGGGGTCAGAAAGCAGAGAGTAGTGGTGAACGGCTGTTTTTCAGACTGGGGGGAAGTATACAGTGGTGTTCCCCAGGGGTCAGTATTAGGACCACTGCTCTTTTTGAGATATATTAATGATCTGGACTTGGGTATAATTTCAAAGGTGACACGAAACTTGGAAATGTAGTAAATAGCGAGAAGGATAGTAGCAGACTTCAGGAGGACATGGACAGGCCGGTAAAATGGGCAGACAGATGGCAGATGAAATTTAATGCTGAGAAGCATGAAATGCTGCATTTTGGTAGGAAGAATGAGGAGAGGCAATATAAACTAAATGGTACAATTTTAAAGGGAGTGCAGGAACAGAGAGACCTGGGGGTGCACATACACTAATCTTTGAAGGTGCCTTATGGCCTACTGCCGTGCTGTATGATTCTATGATTTGAAGACACTGCTCGAGGACTAACTTAGCCATTTTCTATGTACAGATTCCAACATCCTGCACCTTCAGGAGAGGTGGGGAAAAAACTAGCATCAGAAATTAAATAAAAGGGGCCACAGTTACATTAAACTGATCCCCCCGTTAGTTGCTGTTGATAACAGATGGAGTCCAGGGTTGAATTGTAGTGGAACATAATCCCTCGTCACAGGCTGCAACACCAAGTGGGGAAAATACAGGGACCCAGTGAAAAATGTGGAGAGATTATTCAGGCCGGGATAATTGTGTTTCCCACGTCAGAATCATTGTCCATTTCATCTGTACAAAGACTGCTCCCATTTTCTCTTAGGTCACGAGGTCACGGTTCTGGTCCGCGACCCGGCCAGACTGCCAGCAGAACGCATCGGGGTCACGGTCATCGTCGGTGACGTCCTGAATAAGGACGATGTCCAGAAGGCGGTCAAAGGCCAGGACGCGGTTATCGTCATTTTGGGAACCAGGAACGACCTGAGTAAGTCTCTCCGAGGGGCAGCTATGTGGAACTCGCTACCACGTGGAGTGGTTGAGGCAAATTGCACGGCTGCATTTAAGGAGAAGCTGGATAAATGCATGAGGGAGAAAGGAATAGAAGGATATGCTGATAGGGTGAGATGAAGTAGGGTGGGAGGAGGCTCATGTGGAGCATAAACACCAGCATAGACCAGTTGGGCCAAATGGCCTGGTTCTATGCTGTAAATTCTATGTAATTCTACTGTCCGTATAAATCATCCGAATTTCTGATGTGCTAATTAGTTTCCTGGGTAGATTTACTATCTATCCATCTATTAACGTATTAAAAATATTAGGTCTGTGCATAACTTTCTCCATTATAAATTCATAGGTCCACATTTATACTGGAAACTGCCTATGTAAACTTGTAAATGTGTCACGCTGTAATTACACACTTCAGCCAGTGGAGGTGCCAATGCTGGCGGGAGAGTGGACCAGTACAGTGTAACAAGTTTACATAGGCCATTTCCATTATAAATGTGGACATAGGAATTTACAATGGCATACAAAAATAAGCATGGAATATATGTTTATAAAAAAGGGACTGAATTACAACAGCGTGCCCAAGTCCAATAGTAAATTAGTTCTAATAGTAAAATGCTATGTCATCATTTTTTAAGGTGATATTGAACCATCTTGTTCACAAGGGAAACAGCAGCCTCCCCGTGGAATCCCGAAGCCCCACCTGTTGTGACATGAATTGGCGCCCAGAACCCCCGTCTGAGACAGGCAGGAGGCGGCCTGCACAGGCAAAGCGGGGTCCAGCACCGATCCTGTAGGATCCCGTTCGCAATTGTCAAGAGCAAAAGGGGGTGGAGCGGTGAGGCCCGTTTGTACCGGGCAGTGAGTGGCCTCACCAGCGATCCTTAAAGGGACCGCTCCAAAAAAAAACAGCCTGGAATATTTTTGTGGGCCCAGGAGAAGTGGGAATGGACCCCTACAGAATTACAGTGGCCTGTAGTAACTCAAGCCCCCCCCACCCCCCCGCCCCAGTGTGCCTCCCCCCATGTTACTGACGACTACCTGCTTGGCGCACTCATGGAGCTGCCCGATTTTCGTTCTCCTGCCTGTTATTGCTCATTGGGTGCTGGGCGACTCGCCGACTCTAATCCAATGAGGCCCGAACCTGGAAAGGCTTTGGGTCTCCCGCTGAATCTATCGGGCAAGCACAGTTTGGGCGTGAATCGTCCCCCTTTGTGTCAACATTTCTAAAGGGGAAGACCTGTCTGCCTGTCACACTGTAGTTACAGGCCTCCCGCCGCTAGGCGATGCTGCAGTGCCTGTTGTCCAGGCTCGTCTGCCATTTTGTTCTTTTGCCTGATTTTTTTGGGGTGTCATTCTGGACGCCTTAGACACATTTTAAGGGTGTTTCATGCGATTTTTGGGGGCACTCACACACCACCCCCAGCCTTTTGAGGCTGTCCATCCTACCCGCCTGATCCACTTGCAGCTGCCAGATTTTAGGCATCGAGCCGCTTGTATGGTCAGGCCTTGGGCCTAGCGCTTGGGCCTCCTTGCTAGTGGGGGAACCCTCGCGCACGCCTGGGTTGCTGGAAGTGCAACGCCAGAAAATGACCCTTGAAGTGGGGCAGTCACGGCCAAAACTCACCCTTTGATGGCTCCTTTGTCTATTTCTGCCTCCAACAGGCCCCACCACAATGATGTCGGAGGGAACCAGGAACATTGTTGAAGCGATGAAGGCCCACAATGTGAGGAAGGTGGTGGCCTGCATGTCAAGTAGGTTTAAGACGTATCCAAAGAAAGAAAGAAAGAAAGAACTTGCATTTATATAGCGCCTTTCACAACCTCAGGGCATCCCAAAGCGTTTTAAGGCCAATGAAGTATTTTTGAAGTGTAGTTACTGTTGTAATGTAGGAATCGTGACAGCCAATTTGCGCACAGCAAGCTCCCACCCACAGCAATGTGATAAATGACCAGATAATCTGTTATTAGTGATGTTGGTTGAGGAATAAGTATTGGTCAGGACACCAGGGAGAACTCCCCTGCTCTTCTTCAAATAATGGCCATGGGATCTTTTTGAGAGGGCAGACGGGGCCTTGGTTTAACATCTCATCCGAAAGACGGCACCTCTGACAGTGCAGCACTCCCTCAGTACTGCACTGGGAGTGTCAGCCTGGATTTTGTGCTCAAGTCTCTGGGGTGGGACTTGGACCCACGACCGTCTGGCTCAAAGGGAAAAGTGCAACCAACTGAGCCATGGCTGATACTTTATTCACTTTTTGTTTCGTCTTTTAAATGGTTAATATTTTACAGTTGATGATGTTCTACACAATATTGAAATGTATAAATTGGGAGGTTTCCCTGCCCTGCTATCCTTCTGTGTCTAACTGTTCGGGCTGTTTGGCCAAGTATTGAAAGTTACTTAACGTAGAATTAGGTGACCAGCCAACATCTTGACAAGGATGCAAAGGGACCCAGACAAATCTGCGTTTCAATAAAATGCTTGAGGAGTTCCATCGAGAGGGGATTTACTCAATCGAATCGAGGCTTTTGTGATGCAACATTGGAGCACACAACTTAACTCGGTTTAATTAACCAAGGGGACAGAATGAGTTAATTACACAGAAAGGCAAAAATCTCTGAACCCATCATCTTAAATTTAAGAGACAGTCTCCATTTTGATTTAAAAGTATGAGTGATCTGAGTAAAATCTCCCTTTTAACTGCAACTTAGACAAGATATAAACCCATCTCGCCAAAAACTATCGACCTTATGTCCAAATCTCTTAGGTTGCAGGTCATTTCGATTGTTTTCCCTTTACCACATCTGAAGGTGCTAATTCCTGTTGGGAAACAGTTCCAGGGGGCACTAACTCTGGCTGGGGTACAGTTCCAGGGGGCACTAACTCTGGCTGGGGTACAGTTCCAGGGGGCACTAACTCTGGCTGGGGTGCAGTTCCAGGAGGCACTAACTCTGGCTGGGGTACAGTTCCAGGGACACTAACTCTGGCTGGGGTACAGTTCCAGGGGGCACTAACTCTGGCTGGGGTACAGTTCCAGGGGGCACTAACTCTGGCTAGGGTACAGTTCCAGGGGGCACTAACTCTGGCTAGGGTACAGTTCCAGGGGGCACTAACTCTGGCTAGGGTACAGTTCCAGGGGGCACTAACTCTGGCTGGGGTACAGTTCCAGGGGCACTAACTCTGGCTGGGGTATAGTTCCTGGGGGCAGTAACTCTGGCTGGGGTACAGTCCCAGGGGGCACTAACTCTGGCTGGGGTACAGTTCCAGTGGGCACTAACTCTGGCTGGGGTACAGTTCCAGGGGCACTAACTCTGGCTGGGGTACAGTTCCTGGGGGCAGTAACTCTGGCTGGGGTACAGTTCCTGGGGGCACTAACTCTGGCTGGGGTACAGTTCCAGGGGGCACTAACTCTGGCTAGGGTACAGTTCCAGGGGGCACTAACTCTGGCTGGGGTACAGTTCCAGGGGGCACTAACTCTGGCTGGGGTACAGTTCCAGGGGGCACTAACTCTGGCTAGGGTACAGTTCCAGGGGGCACTAACTCTGGCTGGGGTACAGTTCCAGGAGGCACTAACTCTGGCTGGGGTACAGTTCCAGGGGCACTAACTCTGGCTGGGGTACAGTTCCAGGGGGCACTAACTCTGGCTAGGGTACAGTTCCAGGGGGCACTAACTCTGGCTGGGGTACAGTCCCAGGGGGCACTAACTCTGGCTGGGGTACAGTTCCAGGGGGCACTAACTCTGGCTGGGGTACAGTTCCAGGGGGCACTAACTCTGGCTGGGGTACAGTTCCAGGGGGCACTAACTCTGGCTGGGGTACAGTTCCAGGGGGCACTAACTCTGGCTGGGGTACAGTTCCAGGGGGCACTAACTCTGGCTGGGGTACAGTTCCAGGGGGCACTAACTCTGGCTGGGGTACAGTTCCAGGGGGCACTAACTCTGGCTGGGGTACAATTCCAAGGAAAACCTCTACTGCCGCCCCATCTTAGCTCAGCTGAATGAGCAGAGGCGGGTACGGCGCCTGGCACCTTGTGGTATGGGTGGCTCAGTACCACATCGGGCAATGTCTTTATCCAGTGAACCATGGGGCAGGCGGCGCCCGTCCTTTGCAGTGTATTAAAGCACAGTGTGGACGGAGGAGAGTTGCAGGTTGAGAGGCGGTTGATGTGACATTTCCATTCCTACAGCGTTCCTGTTGTGGGAAGAAGCCAAGATCCCTCCACGACTGCTGGATGTGACCAAAGACCACCAGAGGATGTACGACGTGCTGAAGGAGTCTGGGCTGGACTATGTCGCTGTGTTCCCACCTCACATTGACGGTTAGATTTTTCTAAACTATGGCAGGGGGAATAGAATTAGTGCCGGGTCCAACAGTGTGGGGTCTTGTTAAGATAGCTTCCTATTTAAGAGCACCATAATCCTTATGTGAGCCATGCTAACCAATCTCGCCCTGCTCGCTGGTGCCCACAGGTGGCCAAGACGAGATACTGCAGGTCGGCGCACAATCCCGCTTCAGCCACCAGGTGGCAGCAGAACCGGTGGTTAAAGCCAATACCGTACAGCAGTGTCATGTACGCTATAGACATCTAGAGGCAGTTACCGGTTATTGCACCGGTCCAGTGCTTGTCTCAGTGAGTCGTCCCAGGGCTCGTTTATATTTTTTTATGATTTTTAAAAAGCACGTTTTCGTTTTGAGGCGATTTTTTGCGATCTTCAAGCTGAAGGATGTTTCGCCTAGAAAGAAAGAACTTGCGTTTAATGATCTCAGGATGTCCCTAAGCAATTCACAGACAATAAAGTGCTTTTTGAGATGTGGTCATTGTTATGTCTGGAAATGCAGCAGTATTCCTGTTTGTATCCTCCCTATCCCGATATTCCTGTTTGTATCCTTCCTATCCCAATATTCCTGTTTGTATCCTCCCCATCCCAATATTCCTGTTTGTATCCTCCCTATCCTGATATTCCTGTTTGTATCCTCCCCATCCCAATATTCCTGTTTGTATCCTTCCTATCCCAATATTCCTGTTTGTATCCTCCCCATCCCAATATTCCTGTTTGTATCCTCCCTATCCCAATATTCCTGTTTGTATCCTCCCTATCCCAATATTCCTGTTTGTATCCTCCCCATCCCAATATTCCTATTTGTATCCTCCCTATCCCAATTTTCCTATTTGTATCCTGCCATCCCAATATTCCTGTTTGTATCCTTCCTATCCCAATATTCCTGTTTGTATCCTTCCTATCCCTATATTCCTATTTGTATCCTCCCTATCCCAATATTCCTGTTTGTATCCTCCCTATCCCAGTGTTCCTTCCCTCCCACACCTTTGGTCTATTTAACATTGCTTTGTCCCTCTCACAGATGCACACCCTCTGACCGGGAATTACACCGTGTCAGTCAATGAAAGGGGAGGCAGAGTCATCTCCAAACACGACCTGGGACACTTCTTTCTCAAGTGCCTGACGACTTCGGAATATGACGGGAACATTGTCTGTGTGTCAGGAAACTACACACCCTTGTGATACCACCGAGCGTATACGATGGGATGGAAGCGGGCGGAGCTGATTAGCATTAACGTATCTCTCCAATCATTAGGAGTCAAAATAATAAATAAAAGATCTAAATCTACAGCTTCCGTTGAAAGTTCCTGTAGTGGGAAAATTCATAGCCCAGTGTGTTGCTAAGCTGTATGGACCAGGTCTGTGCTGAGTAAGCTGGCCTCAGCCACCCTGGGGAAAAATCAGCCAGGATTTCCTGCTCCTGATCCCCCTCCAGCGACTCTTGCTGGGAAGTTAGGTGAGGACTGGGTTATGGTGAACCACCTCCCACAGTCGAATATCCCGCTGGCACACTGTCTAGATTCACACATGAAGGACGGACACTTTGGATGAGGTACCAGAGGGTGCTCGATCCACTTGGAACCCTATGGCTCAGCATCTTCAGGACGGGAAGGGATAAAACAGGATAAAACAGACAAACGGTTCAGGGGTTAGAAATGTTAAAGGTGATTCCTTCAAGAGGGAGCTGGACCGGTTACTGACTGGGGCAGAGATCCCATCATATAGAAGGTAAGTGTCTTTATAGATAACACTTGGTTCATGTGATCTCCTGGACTGGTTCCAATCATCTGAGGGGAGGGGGGTCGGGGAGTAACTTTCCAGGGTAATTTTTCCCTTATTGGCCCTGGATTTTTCCCAGGATGGCTATGGGGGGGGGGGATGGAGGTCGGGGGAGGGAAGAAGTGTTTAGCCATGATGCCCCGGCCATCATGGTGTGGGGCAGGCTTGATGGACCAGGTGGTCTTTTACTGCCCGTCCATTTTGTATGAGGAGTGTGGGAAACAAGTGACGTCCTGTGTGTGACGAGCCATGAGAATTCCCAGCAAACAATGGGAGATAAATGGTGGGTGGGAAAAGTCACAAAGGACAGTAGGGGTAGTGCAGCTAGACCCTGTCAGGTGACCAGGTCAGGGTCCATAAATCTCAGGGTGTGTATATAATGTCTCGGGACTCATGGGCCCTGCACTTGGTGACCCTCATGCACTCCTCCTCCTTATCTAGATGGTGTGGTAGCAATCCCATCCTCAGCTCTCTGGTGCAGCGAGCAACAATACTGGGGGATGGTCTTCAGATACAGAAACGGCATCTCCAGAGCAACAAATTGGAACTAAAAGATCGACGTTTAATAAAACCGGGGGAGGGGGGGTCGGAATTCCTTGGGTCGCAATCCCGGTGACCCTGCCAGTGTTTGTAGGGGTCAGCGGGAGGTCACCTCATTTGCATAGGGCGGGGCCCATTAAACACCAATGGCGGTGCATTTTACCCGTCTCCCTTTGCTCCTCCTTCATTTAATGCCAGTGCAAAGTGGATTTAGTTGCGATGCTCAAATCAGTCAGCAAATTTTGAATGAAGCCATCTGCCAAAGGGACATCGCACGTATTCTTGTCGGTAGACTTTTCCGTGTGGCTGTATCAGAAACTTTGGTGGAAAATGGTGGGCGGGTTTCTTTTTCTTAAGTTACCTGGTGTGACACCCTACATGACCCCATTGGGGGAGCACCATCACCACAAGGACTACAGCGGTGAAAGGAGAAGTCCCACCAGCACCTTCTCACGGGCAACGAAAGACGGACAATAAATGAGACCTTGCTAGAGTCCACCATATCCCAAGAACAGATTGAAAAATAACAAAAAGCTGACCTTTTCTGTTAATTTTTCCCTCTAATTGGAATCTCGAAGCATTTGATAAAGATTTGCTCATGACCTCAAAGTTCTAGCCAAATCCATGCCAGTGTAGGTTTTTGGCATGGTTGTTCCACTGGTGATGTTACACAAGCTGTGCCACCCTGCTCCTCAGTACTTTGGTGAGTCATTTCTCATCACCTTGAACATCTCCAAAAGAGCAGTGCCTGGCACCGTATACTTCAAATGTCTGTTAACTGGCTTCCAGTGTCCTGGCCAGCATTCATCCCTCAACCATGTGGTATTTATTCATTTACCTGCAGTGGGTCAGGAAAATACCAATAATTTATTTCCCAGGAACCATACTCTCCATTTGCCTGGATGAGTGCAGCTCCAACAACACTCCAACACCATCCAGGACAAAGTAGCCCGCTTGATTGGCACCCCATCCACCACCCTAAACATTCACTCCCTTCACCACCGGCGCACAGTGGCTGCAGTGTGTACCATCCACAGGATGCACTGCAGCAACTTGCCAAGGCTTCTTCAACAGCACCTCCCAAATCCACAACCTCTACCACCTAGAAGGACAAGGGCAGCAGGCACATGGGAACAACACCACCTGCACGTTCCCCCTCCAAGTCACACACCATCCCGACTTGGAAATATATCGCCGTTCCTTCATCGTCGCTGGGTCAAAATCCTGGAACTCCCTACTTAACAGCAGTGTGGAAGAACCTTCACCACACAGACTGCAGCGGTTCAAGAAGGCGGCTCACCACCACCTTCTCAAGGGCAATTAGGGATGGGCAATAAATGCTGGCCTTGCCCACGAACGTATAAAAAAACCAATCAAGATAAGACTTCAGTGCCTCTAGGGAGATCTCTTGCAAACTTCTTTCCAAATTCTTCCACTGGAGATGAACAACTGTCTACCACTTCTGCTCCTCAGCCCCACCCCCTTTTGCAATAGCATGTCCTTTGACCCGACATGAGCCAAGCTCATCAACAACAATTTGCATTTATATACGGCCTTTATCGTAGCGAAAGGTCCCAAGGAACTTCACAGGAGCGTCAACAGACAAGACTCGACACCGAGCAACGTAAGGAGATATTAGGACAGGTGACCAAAAGCTTGGTCAAAGAAGTAGTTTTCAAGGAGCATCTTAAAGGAGGAGAGAGAAGTAGAGAGGCGGAGAGTTTTAGGAAGGGAATTCCAGCGCTTTGGGCCTAGGCAGCTGAAGGCATGGCCGCCAATGGTGGAGCGATGAAAATCAGGGATGCACAAGAGGCAAGAAGGTCATAGGGGACCTTCGAGTTATTATAATGCATCGATTGGCTTTTGTCCATCACATTCCAAGTGTCAAACTTCCTGTACCACACCTGCAAATATATGCAGATTTCTAGTTTGACTCAACTTTCACATTCAACAAACAAGAAGAAATCACAACTGAATTGAGTCGTCAGAAATTTCCACAGGAGAGGTCTCCTCGCAGGAGATCGGCAGAACCCCTGGAAAAATGGGGTACAATCCTAAAAGCAGCCAGTTACACTGTTTCTCTTGGGGTTTCGACCAATCTCCCACTGAAGTTACATCAAGAGATCCTCCGTGGAAACTGAGGGCCATTAGTGTCCGTACCAGTCAAAATCAAGCAAAGCAACTAGAAAGACTACGAATAAGGAGCAACTAACCCACCAATAAAAGGAGAGAAGGAAGCAATAAGATTGTTCCAAATCTTTTTTGGAGCTCCCAGCAGGCTGCTCTCACTTAGTATTAGAGAAACAACATAATAAAGGCACAAATCAATGCAACACTTGCGAGAAAATAATGAAGCGATTTTGTGTTTGAAAAGTGTTTGACATTTACCATTAGAGGCCTACCCCTCCCCGAGAAGCCTAGGCATGAGTCTGTGGGGCTTCCAGGAACCATCCCTGTCATCTGAAGAGACTGAGCAAGGTAGCAGAACGCAATTCCCATCATTGCGTTGGTGCCTGCAGCTCCTGGAATTTTGCTTTGATTGACAAGACGACCTGTGGAGCGAGTTTCCTCAGGGCTTCTCCCGCTCCCACGCTGTAACTTTGGCGGAAGATCCCCATTTACCTTACAGCGGCGTAGCGGATGGAGCCCTGAGGAAATTCAACTCCCCCTCCTATTGACAGAATGTGCCAGCAATTAGTACCTGCAAGCCTTACTCCCTCGGTCTATTAATTGAGAACCACTTTAGAAGTAGTAAACGTAACAAGATTATTTTTTTTGCAGGAAACATCAAAATGAGATAAAGCATGGATTCTTCATTTTTTTAGGCAAATGCAGGGTGGAAAAAACAATGTAGGTTATTATATGCAAGGGTTTGTCTATTTAGCAATCACAACTAGTTCCATGTGACAAATTAAACTTTGCATGTTGAAAATTGGCATTTTTATTTACTAGTAAAGTGCATGTGGTGTTGTCCACAATCAGTTGATGAATGTTGTTTTTTTATATATATACAAGACTACTACAGAGCTGGGAGAAAGACTTCATTAACTTATGCTGCAGCATCGCCTACAGGCCACAGATGAAATTACAGGCAACTGTTTACATACAGGATTTCTATTCTAAATGTTTACATAGACGGTTTCAATGTTAAATGTCGACATATAAGTGTGACCAAAAATCAGGAAGTTGGACAGAAATCACACATACACAATATCCATATATAAAAAAAATATTGTGTAATATAAATGGTCATGGAGGTGCAATTCATTTATTAATTAACTTGAAGCAATCAGCCAAAAAAAACTAATGCAGGCAGCAAGTCCTGGAGGAACTGTACTAAGCGTTCAGGTTTGCAGGGAGGTTCTGAATAAAAGTTTAGAATTAAAACAGGTTGGTTTAAGCTGCAAATTAATCTTTCCTTGGTCCTCACTATAAGAACCCACATTCTAAACTGATGGGTAGTACAGTGCAAGAGATCCTGTCACCGCACCTGATAAGACACGCAGAAATGTATCTATCTATGTACCAGTGGTACGCAACGGGAACAAATTTATTTATTTATTTATCTCCGGTGGCTAAAGAAAATACTAAATATTTACTTTCTGGGAATGAATCAAAAAACACTACTCACTGGAGATGTGCAGGCATCTCCCAGTTCCACATTCACCCTTGTAACAGTGGTTTTCTTGTGAGCAAAACTGGAGTGCATTAGCTGGCCAAATGCACAAACTTGCTTTGCTCCCTTGGTTCTTAGGTTAGCTGTCAAAGACCTGGCCCCATTGTGGTCGAACGCACAACACACAGAAATTATTTCCTGATCCTGATCGGGATATCGTAATGTCTCTAGGGGGACCAATGGTTAATCATGGACAATTTGCCTCAAACTGACCTCACATTGTTACAGTCCAGATCCAAATGGTCTTGGAAATCAAGAGACTTGGGGCTTGTTCTCACTGAAGGGTGCAAAGGTGATTTGGAGAGAAGCAAAAGTATAAAAGAGAAATATGACTTTAACACTTTATTGGATTTCCCAATAAGTTGATGCCAACTACCCACATTCTCAATAGCAGGAAATTGTTATTGAGTGCTACCTCAAAAGTAGTGAATCCCTTCTATTAAACCCACAGCACGTATACTTTTAATAGGGGACTTTCACTGTGGCTTTGAATGCTGGGATGGCTCTGCCTCCATTGGTGTTGCTGGCCTTCTAGCACTTTTCAAGGGTAAGAGCAAAAGAGGGGCAAAGATGATCAGAGAAGGGAATATGTGAGTTCAATTTGGCCAATCTCTCCAGCCCGGGGGGGGGGTGGACCCTGTTTGTCGACTCTGCATTTGAAATGTCCGACCTGCATCTGAAATGTGTCCAATATCGGTGGCCTCGGGGTGAGGGTCAAAACTGGTGCGTGTTGTCTCTCCAAATAAGGAGACTTAGCTAGTAAAAGTTTCGAAATTCAGGCATTTTGTTCTGAAGACGGGGAGGGGGAAGGAGGGAGGGGAAGGGGGGGGGGGAGGTTTTCAACCCTTCTGTTTATTTAAAGGGCGTCTACTTCAATTCCTTGATTTTATCCTCGACCGATTCCCTGCTGTCGTCCAGGATCTCGGCCACCTTCTTCCCCATCTTGTAGAACTGGAAGGTGGGGATGTGGATGATGTCGCAGGCCTCCGCCGTGTCTTCCGAATCGTCCACGTTCACTTCGTAGAAAATCACCAGGTTGTGGAGCTGGGCGATCTCGCTCATAATTGGCTTCAAGTCCTGGCACGTCTCGCACCAGTTGCCCGAGAAGAAGATGACCACCAGCCGTTCGCCCGCCTCTTTGATGAACTTGTCGAACTCGCTCATGCTGCTGATGCTTCTCAGCGGCACGCCGTCCCCGGGCAGCTCCTGCGGCGTCCCGCTCCCTCCCTGCGCCTTGTCCGGGGTCTTCGACTCCTTCGGCGGCTTGCCCTTTTCCTGCGGCGGCTCGGCGGCCCTGGCCCGGCTCGGCTCGGAGGCCCTGGCCCGGCTCGGCTCCGAGGCCTTGGCCCGGCCCGGCTCCGAGGCCTTGGCTTGCGACCGTCCGGCTTTCCCGTGGGAAGGCCCCACCTCGCCCGGCGCCTGGGACGGCGCGGCCTTGTCGGCCGTCGGCTGAGCGCTCTTTCCCTGCGCCTTCTTGGGCTTTCCCAGCGTACTTCCCGCCCCCGCCATGTGCTCGGCCCCTCTCTGACACGTGGCTCCGAGGCCCTTCCGCCCCCTGCACCGTAGACACGCCCACTCATTGTGACATCACCCCCCCTCAAGCCCCGCCCAGCCTGAAAAAAGGGGGCAGTTGAGCGCGCCGCCTCATTTATCCGCCAATCGGAATGAGCTGACAATTCAAACAGGCGCGCAATTAAAGACTATTTCCCATTAACAAGGTTTAATTTTCGCGCTGCCGCCGCTGAGAGCCAATCACGTTTTTTATTATAAAAAAGAAACAGGCGCGGCCACCTAATGGCCTTAGTGATTGGTTAATAATACTGTCCAATCAATGCCGAACCAGCTCTGACTGACAGGGGAATAGACCTATCATGACCCACCAACGTAATCGGCCGCTTTTGATTGGACCATATTGGATGATGTTCAGCCAATAGGGGACGGAGGGCCGGTCCTCTCGGTGTGGGGGGTGTCGAGGTTGAACGGATTGAGGCGAAGGGTCCCGGGCCGGTGTGACCCTGGCCTGGACGGAGCTGCCAAAGCTCGGGGAGGGTGTGTGACCGTTTTTATGTTGGACCGTGAGCGGGTGACGGGCGGGCAGCCAGCACCCGGCCATAGGGTCCGAGGCCCGCGGTCGCGCGCGCGCTCAACACCCTAACGGCAGCAGCGCGAGAGCGGGAATCAGCCCCGGCCGCCGGGAGCATGCGCAGTCCAGCCCGTTTCTCAAAGTGGGGGCGGGGCGAGATGGTGACGTGTGATTGGAACTCTCGGTTAGAGAACACGCCCTCTCTCTCCGTGACGTAATTTGATCTCCATGGTTACGGTATTAATACGGAAGAAGGTAAGAGGGGAGAATGCAGTGGTGGAGCAGGCACCAGGGGAATCAGCATCACCCAGGTTGAAAAGAACTGGAGGGAGGATGAGGTAACTCAGGAAATGGGAATCCAGGAATTTCACCATGTTAATCCAAACAAAATGGATTGGCAGATGAAATTTAATGAAGTGTGAAGTGATGCATTTTGGAAGAAGATGCAATATAAACAAAATGGTACAATTTTAAAGGGGGTGCAGGAACAGAGAGACCTGGGGGTTCATATACACTAATCTTTCATGGTGGCAGAACAAGTTGATAAAGCTGTTAAAAAAGCATACAGGATCCTTGGCTTTATAAATAGAGGCATAGAGTACAAAAACAAGGAAGTTATGGTAAACTACTATAGTGCCTTTAATTATAGTAATCTTTATAAATCATTGGTTAGACCTTAGCTAGAGTATTAGACACCACGCTTTAGGAAGGATGTGAAGACCTTAGAGAGGGTGCAGAGTAGATTTACCAGTATGATCCAGGGATGAGAGACTTCAGTTATGTGGAGAAGCTGGGATTGCTCTTCTTAAAGCAGAGAAGGCTAAGGGGAGATTTAATAGAGATATTCAAAATTAAGAGGGGTTTTGATAAGAGTGGATAGGGAGAAATTATTTCCACTGGCAGTCGGGTCGGTAACCAGAGAATACAGATTTAAAATAGTTGCCAAAAAAGCCAGGGGGGGAGCACAAGGAGATTTTTTTTTTACGCAGCAAGTTGTTATCTGAAATGCACTACCTGAAAGGAAGCAGATTCAATAGTAAATTTCAAAAGGGAAAAATTTGCAGGGCTATGGGGAAAGAGCAGGGGAGTGGGACTAATTGGATAGCTCTTTCAAAGAGCAGGGGAGTGGGACTAATTGGATAGCTCTTTCAAAGAGCTGGCACAGGCACGATGGGCTGAATGGCCGCCATCTGTGCTGTATGGTTCTGTGAAAATATGGGCTGTGCTAACTTGTAGAAAATACGGGTATTGAGTGGGGTTGCCAACTCTGGACGTATTCCAGAAGGTTTCATCACCTGTCTAACCGCCCCCACCTCCAAGCTTCCACCATTGGTCGCCTGACACGACAATCCTCGTAGCACATCACTTTCCCAAGCCAATTGGAAAGCCAAAAGACTTTGTCACCTGATTGGATGATTCTTGACTATCAGTCAAAGAGCCTGTTTTCCCCCTCTGATTTTTTTTTAATGCCTCTATTATTTTTCTACCTTGCTGAAGTGTCCAGGACGTGAATCTTTAATTGATGGAATCTCCAGGCCAATCCGGAAGGGTTGGCAACCCTAGCTGTGAGTATTCAGTCCTGTGATAGTGCCCTTGTTTGGTGTGTATTTGTAAATAGAGCACTCTGCAAGAGTTTAGCAGGTGGGTATGTATTGGCGGTATCTTTGGTGTAATGCCACTGACAGATCATTGTGTCATAATATGTAAAATAATAATGAATTACTGGCTTAATAGGAACAAGATTTGGCTCAGTGGTAGAATTCCCACCTCTAAGTCAGAAGGTGCAGGGTTCGAACCTCACTCCAGACAATCCTGATGAGTGGAGACCGGAGCTCCGGTCCTGAATTCTGGGTTGACATCCAGCGGGATACTCGTGTCCGTTGGGTGTGGCAGAGGCTTTTAGGGAGGGAATTCTTGAGAGTGGGACTAGGTGGCTAAAGGCATGGCTGCCAATGGTGAGGCTAAAGGGGTCAATGTAAAGAGGCCAGTCAGGAATGAAGAGTGGGGGAAGAGGAGTTGTAGGGCTATAGGAGGTTACAGAGATAAAGAGGGGAGAAACCACGGAGGGATTTAAATACAAGGATGGAAATTTTAAATTTGAGGGTTTGGAGGGGTCAACGTGGGTTAGGGAGGATGGGTGAGCGGGATGGTGCCAGATATATGGGCAGCAGAGCTCTCCTTGCTACAAATAATCTCCTCCTAGTTCTTCATTAAGGGTTCTGTTGTAGTAGTCTTGCCTGCTCCTAATTGCAAGGGCCACTCTGCTTACTTCAAATGTATGGGTGAGAAGTTTCCACGAGCATGCTCAGTGTTCAAAGCAAGTCAGTCTTGTCTTGTTAAGTGTGATTTCTTGTGGTTTCCAGCCCATTCTTTGGGTGTTTATGGTCCAGCTGCCTGATCTCTTTCTTCAGCTGAGATCACCCAACCTCTGCACAATCAAGGGACCAAACCTGCGACCAGGATAGCTCACCAGACTTCATCACAAGCATTGGGGAACCACGGCTGAGTGCAGCCCTGATTTTATCAGTCTTGCAGAATTGAGGCTGAGACCAGCCAAGCAAATTTATCCTGATTAGATTCTGATTACAGGCAGTAACGTCAATAGTGGCTGGACACCTGGACTCAAAACTAATAGCTATCTCTAGACAGTTTTGTACATTGTTTGTTTTTATCTCCTTTTGCACAAATGACAAAGGAACTCTTTACAGTTAATCAAAGGCGATCCTTAAAACACATTACCCACTGTAACAAGCTGATACATGCCCAGGACCCGGTGATCAATTAGACACGCAGACTAGATCTTCAAACAAGTGAGATTTATTCACCCATGTTGTGTCTTTACTTGCAGTGATAAACGATGGTGATCAGTATTACTTTCCCACCTACCTCTTATCCCTCTCAGTTCCTTCCTCTCCGAACACCAACAGAACCATTAAGGTCAATGATTTCTTAAAGCTATACCGCCGTTTATTTACCTTCTTAAAGTTGTATCTCTATCTTGGATTCAGAGCTCTCAACATCCTATGGATTACATATCGTCCTTCTCTCACTCTGTTACTCTACCTAAAGTTATATAAATAAGATACAATACAAGAATTTTGTCTTCTTCCATTGTACACATGTCCCATCAGCCCACTCTGTTGTGCACCATCCATTCTAGGCTTTCACAACCTAATTGGAAACTCCCGCTCCCAGGATTACTTGGGTTTGAATCTCTTTCCTGTTTTTAGGCTGTCGTTCCTAAAGAAAACAAAATTCTTTTTAAAATTAGAAAATGGTTATTTATATTATAAATGGAGACCAGAATTGGGGATTTCCTCAAAGGCTCAGTCAGTGCACTGCTCGAGTGTGATACCGAGCAACATGGACCAGAAAGACCCCAGGTTCAGTCCCTGGTTCGTCTTGAGTTCACCTCATCCATTTGCTCGGAAGAAAATATCATAGAACATTTACAGCACTGAAGGAGGCCATTTGGCCCCTTGTGCCTTGCTAGCTCTTTACTAGAGCAATCAAAAGCAAATCACGCTGCCCTGCTTGCTCCCTATAGCCATATTTTAATTATATGATGCAATGGTCTCCACCACAAGTACTATTTATAAAACCCAAATGCTATTGCACTATTTATGGTTTTATCTACCTGCACTCTCACTCCCAAGGGAATATGTATCTGCACCCAAGGTGTTACAAGGCTGCAATTTAGTTCCATCACCTGCACAGTGCTAGATCTTACATTGGTGATCCGATCGTTGTCAGGCTAAGAGAATGGGCACACACAGGAGGCTGTGATCAACTGTCCCAAAGGTAAGGCTAGACTGGGGTAGCAATGTGAATGTAAGCAAACCATCAGAATTCAGTAGAGCTCCCTTCCTTCTTGCACCTGGACACAACAAATGTGTCTGCACTGTGGCAGATTTTATGCCCAATAATTTAAGATGATTAGCAAAAGAACGTGGGGTGAGATGAGATTTTTTTTTCCTCAGTGTGTTGTTATGATCTGAAAGGGCAGTGGAAGTAGATTCACTACTAACTTTCAAAAGGGAACTGGATAAATACTTGATGAGGAAAAATTTGCAGGGCCATGAGGGGGTACGAATTGGATTGCTCTTTCAAAGAGCTGGCACAGGCTCGATGGGCCGAATGGCGGCCTCCTGTGCTGTAAGATGCTATGCAATGCAACCATTAGCAGGACAGGTACTTTTTTTTTTATTATTCTTTGTCTGAAACACGTGAGAATTACTTCAGCTGCATAATCAGACGGTCCAGCTTTTCCCTCTTGGTCCCGGAGAACTCCCCGATCTTCTCCTGGCACCTGTAGAAGTGAAATGTGGGCATGCAGGTGATGGCTGCAGCCCGGGCCAGCTCCTCCGATTCATCCACGTCCACCTCCACGAAGATGATGTCGCGGTGCTGGTCGGACCGCATCCGGAGGAAGGGCTTGATGTTGGAGCAATTACTGCACCATCGGGCCGCGAAGAAGACGACGATCAGGGTCTCCTCCTCTTCTCGCAGTAAGGTATCGAACTGCCTCCGGGTCCTGATGGGTCTCAGTACCATCGTGTCGCGTCTTCTCCCACCTTGCGGTCTGTTCAGGCCAGCCCGCATGTCTCACTTGTAGCCCCTCCCCGATAGTGACGTTACCCCGGCGTCATGGTAGCCCCGCCCACGACTCGCAATCAGCAACATCTGGTCAACTGAAAGAACCCAGATGTTGAGCTTCTCCGGCAATGGGCAGCGACTTACCCCCTGGTTTAAGGTGTGAATGAGCCCCGGGTCAGAACCTGGCGTAACACGACTTGAGATACAACTCCCAGAGATTCATCAATGAGTGAAACTTGCTGGCGGGAAGGCGGGTGATTGACAGCAGTCGGGACAAATCAGGAGCCGCCCTGTTCTGATTGGCTCAATGTTACCAGTTGACAGCCCAATGGCAAAGCGCAGATGCGCTTCTTGGTTGTCAGGCTGCGTTTGATTGGCAGGATGTGGAGATGCCGGTGATGGACAGGGGTTGACAATTGTAAACAATTTTACAACACCAAGTTATAGTCCAGCAATTTTATTTTAAATTCACAAGCTTTCGGAGGCTTCCCCCTTCACATCGTTCACCTGACGAAGGGGGAAGCCTCCGAAAGCTTGTGAATTTAAAATAAAATTGCTGGACTATAACTTGGTGTTGTAAAATTGTTTACAATTTGATTGGCAGGGAATTGGGGATTCCTGCATTTTAGGGCGTCATGTGGCAGTGCCCATTGGCGAGTCAAAGTTTGGCCCTGCAGCCACTTGCAACCTTAGTACAGGGCAAACAGGAAATTGGCATCTCAGGACGTCAGGGTGTTCAAGAAGAATCTAAAGTTAAAATCAGGAGCACTCGTTAAATTCTATTAATGAATATTTTAAGCTGTGCAACAGCTTTACAGCAGTGATCTGCAGAAGTTTCAGATATGCCCACATTTACATGTTTAATGGTGTCCACAATGCAGACCTGGATGGGGTCACACGGTAGATAAATTCTCCGCCAATACAAAGAATATTTGGAAATGCGCAGAAGACGTTAGCAGGTGTAAAGAGAAAAGACGGGATAATGTTTTCGGTGCGGGGTCCTCGGGTCGGGACTGGGGAAAAAAATGCTCCTTTTTATAGAGCTGAACGGAACAAGGGTGGGGGTGGGAGAGCAGAAAAAGGTATCAGGAAGGCTGACCCGAGTCGCAAATAGACTGTGTTTACTGGTCTGCAAACGGGTGTTTTGAAGAGCAAAAGAGAGGTGAAAACTGGTGGATGATATCGGATCATCTCAATTAATCAAAGAAAATTCAATAAAACAAGAGGGTGTGAGTTAGGGGTGAAATGCATGAGAGAGATGCACAGAGGGGGAAAAAAAATCCCTCCCAAAATGGAGACATATAAAGTAGAAGGAGATTGGAAGAACAAGAAAGAAAATGGGGGAATTAAAAAAAAAACGGATATGTAACAGACCCGTCAGTACCCGAATGAGAGAAGTCACGCCAACTGTGTTCTGTTAAAAGGGTCCAACTAAAAAGTCAACTTTCCTCCCCTCCCCAGAGGCCAGTGGGCCCACCGTGTTTACCCAGCACACTGTGCTTCTGAGAAAATGGGTTAGCTCAGGTCACTGTTCAAACCAGTGGGCTCCAGAGTGCCCAAGAGAGAAGGGAATTGGAAAAATATTTGAAGGGGATTAAAATTGCAGGGCTATGGGGAAAGAGCAGGTGAGTGGGTCTAATTGGATAGCTCGTTCAAAGAGCTGGCACAGGCACTTGGGCTGAATGGCCTCCTTCTGTGCTGTAGGAGTCTATGATTCTATTCTTGAAGCTTGCATTGAGTTTTTTTTAAAAATAATTTTTGGGATGTGGGCAAGGCTGGCATTTATTGCAGTTGCCCTTTGAAGGTGGTGGTGATGCAACTGAGTCGCTTGCTAGGCCACTTAAGAGGGCAGTTAAAGAGTTAACCACATCAGTGTGAGACTGGAGTCACATATAGGCCAGACCAGGTAAGGACAGCAGGTTTCCTTCCCTAAAGGACATTACAACAATCCGACAGCTTCACGGTCACTTTTACAGACACCGTTTTTTGTTATTTCCAGAATTATTCTCAAACTGAATTAAAATTATCAAACTGCCACGGTGGGATTTAAGATCACATTCTCTGGATTATTAGTCCAGGTTTCTGGTTACTACTTCAGTAACATAACCACTACACTGCCATACTCATTACTAGTTACAATAGTGTAAGAGGCCAAAGGTAGCAAGAGGTCAGAGGGTGAAGTTGAAGTAACACAGGAAGTCCTAATCTCACTTGCGGACAGAACTGAGGTATTAAGCAAAGGTCATCCAACCTGCATTTGGTCTCTTCACGAGGAGTCATTTCAGTATCCTAGATTTGAGGAAGTACATGTAAATTGCAGTCTTGCTCACAAGGAGTGTTTTGAGACCCGAGACAACGGGGTGGGGAAGGGTGAATGAACAGATGTTGCATCTGCTGTGCTTGCATGGGAAAGTGCCACTCGAAGTCATGGTGGTGGAAGAATAAACCAGGGAAGAAGGAACTGTCCCTCCAAAGAAGGGAGGGGATGATACGCTTGGTGGTGGGATTATGTTGTAGATAACAGATAAAGAACAACAACTTGAATTTATAAAGCGCCTTTAACATAGGAATATGTCCCACGGCTTTTTAGGAGCATAATGAGACAAAGATTAACACCGAGCCGAAGGAGATATTGGGAGGGGTAACAAAACTTGTTCAAAAGGGAGGGTTTTAAGGAGTGTCTTAGGGGAGAGAGGTGGAGATGCAAGGAATTCGAGAGCATGTGGCCTAGATGGCTGAAGGCACGGCCACCAATGGTGGGGCGAAGGAACTGGGGGTGTGTAAGAGGCCAGAATTGGAGGAGCACGGAGATCTTGGACGGTTATAGGAGGGGGAGGTTACAGAGCTAGAGAGGGGTGAGGCCATGGAGGGATTGAACACAAGAAGTATTGGTGTATCGGGAGCCAATGTAGATGAATGAACACGGGGTGCTAGGTAAGCGGGACTTGTGGGATAGGATACGGGCAGCAGAGTTTTAGATGAGCTCATGTTATGGAGGGTGGAAGATGGCAGGCCGGCCAGGAAATCAATGGAATAGTCAAGTTTGGAGGTAACAAAACTCTTCTAATCTATCGGGTTTTCTGCCATTTCCTCTCCCAATTTTCAAAACAATTATTAGTCCTTATGATTTTCATGGAAGGGAGAGTGGAGTTACAGAATTCAGATCAAAATTTAGCTACAAGCTTTAATTTTAGTCAGTATGGATTTAATCAGTAATACATTGGAAAGGAACAAATAAGAGTAAGACAATAATAAAAACCCGTAAAATGTTTCATGAAGTATAATGTGAAAAAGTCCTCAGTACCTCTTCCCCCCCCCCAAACCCCCCACCCCCACCCCAGAAATCTGGCACACCAGTCTGTACATGATGCAGGCGATTGATGCTCCCCATCGATATGGTCTACTCCCTGTGCCAAATTGGGTTAAGTGCTGTATGTGATGTCTCTGGGTCTATGGGGTTTAAGCGTATTTTTGAATCCATGGGCGGGGGATTCAGATTTAACCTGAAGGAGGCTAATGTACCCATCACCCCTGTACTTCCTGATCTACATTGCCTCCTGGTTCAGCAAAGCCTCGAATTTAAAATTCTCATCCCTGTGTCCAAATCTTTCCATGCCCCCACCCCTCCCCATCTCTGTAACCTCCTCCAGCCCTAACAACCCTCCGAGATCTCTGTGCTCCTCCCAATTCTGGCCTCTTGTACACCCTGATTTCCTTCGCCCTACCACTGATGGCCGTGCTTTCTGCTGCCTAGGCCCTAAGCTCTGGAAATCCTTCCTTAAACCTCTCCGCCTCTCTTCCTTTAAGACCCTATTTAAAATCTATCTCTTTGACCAACATTTTGGTCACCTGCCCTAATATCTTCTTATGTGGCTTGGTTTCAAGTTTTGCGTGATAACGCTCCTGTGAAGCGCCTTGGGATTTTTTACTACGTTAAAGGTGCTATGTCAAGGCATGTTGTTGTAAATGCACTGGAGTCAAATTTCCTCATTGTCATATGGGTTTGCAATTCGCCCGTGGGATAAGGGAGCCACTTTTAGCAGTGCCACCACTGTGCTCATAGATATCGCTTTCCCAAGAAACAAACTACAGAAGCACCAAAAGTAAATGAAAGCAGCTTTCCTCATTTACCAGGTTATCCCATTGCTTTCTCTTTAATGATATGATTCACACTATGCTTGCCCTCTCGTCTCCATCCTGCCTGTTATCCTACATTGTCCCTCCTGCTGTCCCTCAGACCCAGTACAGTAGCTCCATTGGATCAGTTATCCGCTGAAGATGCTACCTTATGATGGGCCATAGTTCCACCCGAACCCTCCAGTGATTTGCCCAAGTAGTCATTCATTTCTGAGCCTAAGTAGCGAGCGTCAGCGGGTTGATTGACCGAAGGGGACAACACGACAAAGTCTCATTCCTGTTCACACTGGGCTGGGCATTTACTAACTGAGCAAGCAGATTGTCTGAATTGATATTGTCATTAAAAGCAAGCTGACGTTTACTGTCGTGCTCCACATATTGATTTGCAGATTTGGGCAAATCCAACATCTGTGACTAAACTAACCTTCAGCTGGCAAGGAAGTCAACTAAGATTGATGAAAATATTTTAGACAATGTCCAACAAATACAAATAAAACGATTGGATGTTTCTGATGCTAATGATCACACAGGTTAGATCTCACACACACTATCACACAGAGACTTCGAAACAGGTCATTGGAGGAGAAGGGAAGTACAGGGCTGGTTTGTGATGGGGTTAATCTCCATCTTGAGAGGCGATCCTTTGCCACTGGGTTTTCAAACTGGAGTCTGTCGATCCTAAGCGGGGTCTGTCAGGAAATATTACAATTAATGTCAGTCATAATTGCATAACACTCAGCACCACTGACCATATTGGGGAGGGAACCCATTTATCCTGAGTGATATTCTACTTACCCAGTCACAGTTTGTGTGCAAGGCGTTTGTCTTTTAAGTGACGTCACACCCAGAACCAGAGGATCGGGACAGTTGCTGCTGGGTGTGCTTCATTTGCGTTTCTGGTTTGTGATGTACATGCCCCCCTCTCCCGTGCAGTTCTGTATTGTTGGAGGTGCGTTGCTTTGGACGATTCGTTAAACTGAGTGTCTTTCTACCTGTTCCACTGCAGCGTGTCCTCCATCAAACAATAACAGTTTTAACCTTTGCTCAGTGGGTAGCACTCTCGCCTCTGGGTCAGAAGGTTCAAGTCCCACTCCAGAGACCTGAGCACAAAATCTAGGCTGAGACTCCCAGTGCAATAGAGGGAGCTCTGCACTGTTGGAGGTGCCGTCTTTTGGACAAGACGTTAAACCGAGGCCACGTCTTCCCCCTCGGGTGGATGTAAAAGATCCTATTTGAAGAAGAGCAGGGGAGTTCTCCCCGGTGTCCTGGCCGACAATTATCCCTCAACCAACAAAACTGAAAAAAACAGATTATCTGGTCATCATCTTTGCTGTCTGTGGGACCTTGCTGAGCGCAAATTGGTTGCTGTATTTCCTACATTACAACAGTGACTACGCTTCAAAAGTACTTCCTTAGCTGTAAAGCGCTTTGGGACGCTTCATGAAAGGCACTATATAAATGCAAGTTCTTTTACCACCAGAAACAGATTAGCTGGTCATTGTGCAGATCACTTACACTATGATCGTCCCCACTGCGAGACAGGCTACAGGCACAGCTAGTCTGACCTGGAGGGGGAGATGAGCAATGGGGAATATTCAGTGTCTCACATAAGGCGCTAGTTGCTTGTTAGCCTGGCCACAACCATAATTTTAATAAAATGGTGACTTTTGTCAATTGTTGCTTAAAACAGCTTATGGGGGTAACTGGGTGGTGCAGGGGGCTAGGCAGGTGTTTCACCTCAAGGGACTTGGGTTCAGATTGATGGGATGAGTGACTCCACTCTCTCTGTAAGGGTCCTCTGTGAAATGAGTTGGGGCAGTCTCAATGCAGTTCCTTGTGGGCATGGCCACACAGAACAGATCTTTCTTCTTCTTGTTTAATAACTTTGAACAAAACAAAGGGAAACTTATAAACTAAATTATATTATTCCCAGTGTCCACAAATTGCTGCAGTCCCTGCGGTGCCCACCGTTCGCGGAAGGCCTCAAATGTACCAGCGGACACCACCTGCTCCTTCTCCAGGGCCACCCTGGCGCAGTCAAGACTGCGGAAGTGATGTAGGCAGCCAGAGCGACCACAACTTCCCCCCCGTCCCCTTGGGCCGCGGCCATCCTGGACCTATAGCTGGCCACCTTGGCCAGGCCCAGGAGCAGACCCACAAGGTCCACAGACTTGCCGTCTCCAATTCATCAATTTCACTCTAAAAACTCACTGGGTGAATGGTGTGGACCTGTTCACCAGTGTCTCAGCACACTGAGGTGGGGGGGGGAGAATCAGAGGGGGAAAGGGTTAACCAGAAAGCAGGCTCTGGATTAGATTTTTTTTGTCTGATTACGCCTCAGTGAAGTGCCTTGCGACATTTTTCTACATTAAAAGGCACTGTATAAATGCAGTGTTGTTGGAGATAAGGGTTCAGTAGAGTGAAACAAAAGGAGCTGGAGAAACACAGTACAACTCTGAAAGCAGATTAACTTGCAACATTTGGCAGTGTTCAAATCAATGTAGATTCCTGTTTACGATGGGACGGTATTATCCCGGGATCACACTGCCTCCCTTATACACTATTCATTGAATCATGGACTCTTACAGCACAGAAGGAGGCCATTCAGCCCATCGTGCCTGTGCTGGCTCTTTGAAAGAGCTATCCAATTAGTCCCACTATTTCCCCACAGCCCTGCATAACTTTCCTTTTCAAGTATAAAGCCAATTCCATTTTGAAAGTTACTATTGAATCATCATAACTCGCAGCGTAAAAAAAAAAATTCTCATCTCCTCTTTGGTTCTTTTGCCAATTATCTTCCTCTGTGTCCTTCCTCTGTGTCCTCTGGATACTGACCTTCTCACCAGTGGAAACAGTTTCTCTTTATTTACTTCATCAAACCCCCTCCTCTATTAAATTTCCCCGTAACTTTCTAAGATCTCTGCGCTCCTCCAATTCTGGCCTCTTACGCATCCCCGATTTTCTTCGCTCCTCCATTGGCAGCCATGCCTTCAGCTGCCTGCGCCCTAAGCTCTGGAATTCCCTCCCTAAACCTCTCCGCCTCTCCTCCTTTAAGACGCTCCTTAAAACCTACTTCTTTGACCAAGCTTTTGGTCACCTGTCCTAATATCTCATGCGGCTCGGTGTCAAATTTTGCCTGATAACGCTCCTGTGAAGTGCCTTGGCACATATTACTACTTTAAAGGCGTTATATAAATGCAAGTTGTTATTGTAAGGAGAACAATCCCAGTGTCTCTAGTCTCTCCACGTTGCCAATACTCAATACTTATTGCCAAATACAGCATGTACCTTGATGGGCTCGCACCTTTTCGGAGAACACCCCCCGAAAGAGTTAGAATGTAAACCATGAACAGACTTGAAATAATATCTCTATGCAGTCTCTCATTTTCACACTTCTTTAATTGCAAAAATCTGACAAAGGCACGACTAGTCTGATGGACCAGTGATTGGGGTGCTAGTCTTACACTACACCTAGTTTACAGTAACACCAACCTGACACTTAGGACAAATCCTTTAATCAATACCTAACTCACTGGAAATCAAACACCCCGACACCTTCTGAAGGCTTTTACAAACCACCTCCAATAAACAGCTGTGTCTGTGAAGGAACAGTCAGTCCAACAGTCAAATAAAGCTGTTGGACTATAACCTGGTGTTGTAAGATTCCTTACATTTGTCCACCCCAGTCCATCACCGGCATCTCCACATCATTTCTCGATTAGCAGACGACTGTGGGTAGATGTGTCGGTTATCGGTCCTCCTTTTCAAGCCTTGCGAGAAATAAAGTGGCATATGTTGGGTATTTTTTTTTTTGAAAAGGATAAATTTGAAGTACACAAATTTAATTTTGAGAAGATAGAAACTATTTGGAGGAGAGACCGCAGGCTGTCATACTGGAGCTGTAGGGTGCTCTGATTAGGCTACACCTTGAATACTGCCTTCAGTTCCGGTCGCCAAGGCATGGGAACCTCCAGACCCTGACGGTGAGAAGGACCACAAAGCTGATCTCTAGTGTCAGAGAACAAGGAAATATTAGAAAAACCTCTTAAGCCCTAAAAGGTGAAGGAGAGCGGTCCTTAGAGAGTTATACAAGATGCTACAAATATAAAAAAGGATAATCTGTACCAATTTTACAAGTTAAAACATGGCATAGCTACAAGCTGGCAAAAGGCAAGTTCAGGACTGATTTCAGGAAGTACTTTGTCACACCTGTCACACTAAATCACACAAGTCTTGTTACAATTGTACAGGGCTTTGGTGAGACCTCACCTGGAGTACTGTGCACAGTTTTGGTCTCTTTATCTAAGGAAGGATATACTTGCCTTAGAAGCGGTCCAACAAAGGTGCACTAGATTGATTCCTGGGATGAGAGGGTTGACCTATGGGGAGAGATTGAGTAGAATTGGCTTATACTGCCTGGAGTTTAGAAGAATGAGAGTGATCTCATTGAAACACATAAGATTCTGAGGGGGCTTGACAGGGTAGATGCTGAGAAGCTGCTTCCCCTGGCTGGAGAGTCTAGAACTAGGGGGCATAGTCTCCGGATAAGGGGTCGGCCATTTAAGACTGAGATGAGGAGGAATTTCTTCACTCAGAGGGTTGTGAATCTTTGAAATTCTCTACCCCAAAGGGCTGTGGATGCTCAGTCATAAGTATATTCAGGGCTGAGGTAGATAGATTTTTGGACTCCAGGGGAATCAAGGGATATGGGGATCAGGCAGGAAAGTGGAGTTGAGGTCAAAGATCAGCCGTGATCTTATTGAATGGCGGAGCAGACCTACTCCTGCTCCTATTTTTTATGTTCATACAGAGTGAACGATATCCGGAAAGGGCTTCAGGAAGGGGAGTGGGGCAGAAACACGGGAATTGTTCCAGGTGGAATTTGGATGCAGTGATAGGAAAGTGGGATCGTGGGTTTTTATACTAGAATAAGGTAGATGGGTACAATGGCCTCCCTCATTGTTGAGGGTAGTCCCAAAATACATGCTGCATGGGGTTCCCTCCTACCTGAGGTCTTTGAAGCGTTTCTCCTTTCTCAATAAGTCGGCTAGCTGGCATTTACGATAGGTGAAGTTAAGATACAGATCGGCCATGATCTAACTGAATGGCGGAACAGGCTCGAGGGGCTGAATGGCCTAATCCTGTTCCTATTTTCAGAGGAAACATGTTGATAAAGAAACTAGATCAAAAATCAGTCACATACTTGGGTAAGCACTTTACAATGAACAAATAAAAGTGAAGCTTCCCTGGTAGGTCAGTAAAGGCACGGCCATAGATAACACTAAATCCTACAGTTCAGATTGTCCCTGACTCAATTCCTACTGAGTTTGCAGATCCAACCCAGGGTGGTTGTAGAAAAGCTACAAATGGCCTCAGAACCCCTGGGCTAAGGAAGAGGGGGGAAAATAAAATCAGCTAGGGTTCTTACTCCTGATTGCTATCCAATAATCCCTGCTGGAAAAATGTGTGAATGTCAGGTGGGGTCAGAAGTATGGCATTCTGCGGTCAAAAGCCCTGCCGACACTCACTGTCTGGGCTCGCGCATAAAGGATGGTGATTTGGGCAGGGTTCTGGATGTCTGACAGTCCCTGTGGAACCGAACCCCTTCAAGAGGCAACATTTTCAGGAGAAAATTGGAACAGAAAAAGGGAGGGATTGGGAGAAGGGTACCAAATACACCCAGCTTGCAACAAATATTGACTTCCGAATTTCTTCATCCAGCACCTTGCTGAAGACTGTTCTGAGCCATGAATGCATTCAGATTTGTCGCCCAAGTCTCTCACTATTGAGATACTTATTCGAAGAGGGTGGGGGGAGAAACCATTTTTTCCTGAAGCCTCAAGATTACAAATCACCACTGACATTAGGCAGAAGCAAACCTACAAGGGATGGTGACTCCAATTTAAAAAGCCGTTGATTGGCTGTGAAAAGAAAGACTTGCATTTATATAGCGCCTTTCACAACCACAGGACGTCCCAAAGCACATTACAGCCAATGAAGTACTTATGAAGTTTAGTTACTGTTGTAATGTAGGAAATGCAGCACTCCCTGCTCTTCTTCCAATAGTGCCATGGGATCTTTTACGTCCAGCTGACAGGGCAAACGGGGTCTCGGTTTAACATCCAATCCGAAAGACGGTGCCTCCTACAGTGCAGCACTCCAGCAGTACTGCACTGGAGAGTCAGCCTAGATTTTGTGCTCAAGTCTTTGGAGTGGGACTTGAACCCACAACCAGAGGCGAGGGGTGCTACTACTGAGCCACAAAGCAATGGGAAATCCTAAGGTCGTGAAAGGTACTATATAAATGCTAGCTTTTTCTTAATGTGTGAGAAATACAAGCCCCAATCCAAAATACTCGTGGATAAGCTTCCTTTTATAACCCACTAAGATCCCATATGCCACCCATAAACCACTGTGATTGACTCTTAACTGTCCTTTGAAGTGGCCGAGCAAGCCACTCAAATATATCAAAACAGCCACAACTGTAGTGGTTCAAGAAGCCATGATGTGGAGATACCGGTGATGGACTGGGGTGGACAAATGTAAGGAATTTTACAACACCAGGTTATAGTCCAACAGTTTTATTTGAAAATCACAAGCTTTCGGAGCTTTCGTCTTTCATCAGGTGTGTGAAGGTTTCCATCAAAGCACCGCATATATAGTCACAGCACAATGCCTGGTGATTACAGATAATCTTTCCAACTGCCTGTTATCACACCTCTGCATGGATGGTGTTCAGACAGGGGAACATTACACCTAAGACCATTGAATACGCAAGCGGTCAGATTACAAAGACAGAGAGAGAGAGAGAGAGACAAAGAATGGCCAGTTGTATTAAAAACAGATAACTTATTTCCCCCCCCCCCAGTGGGATTACATGTAGCGTGACATGAACCCAAGATCCCGGTTGAGACCGTCCTCATGGGTGCGGAACTTGGCTATCAATTTCTGCTCGATGATTTTGCGTTGTCGTGTGTCTCGAAGGCCGCCTTGGAGAACGCTTACCCGAAGATCGGAGGCTGAGTGTCCTTGACTGCTGAAGTGCTCCCCGACTGGGAGACAACGGATGAACGGGCACCGCACAACAATCGCCAGACAGGAGGGTTCCCTACCAGTCGGGCAA
Source organism: Heptranchias perlo (assembly GCF_035084215.1). Classification (NCBI taxonomy): domain Eukaryota; kingdom Metazoa; phylum Chordata; class Chondrichthyes; order Hexanchiformes; family Hexanchidae; genus Heptranchias; species Heptranchias perlo. The sequence goes on from NC_090365.1 coordinate 9,196,656, forward strand.
CACTTCAGCAGTCAAGGACACTCAGCCTCCGATCTTTGGGTAAGCGTTCTCCAAGGCGGCCTTCGAGACACACGACAACGCAAAATCATCGAGCAGAAATTGATAGCCAAGTTCCGCACCCATGAGGACGGCCTCAACCGGGATCTTGGGTTCATGTCACGCTACATGTAACCCCACCGGGGGAGGGGGGAAATAAGTTATCTGTTTTTAATACAACTGGCCATTCTTTGTCTCTCTCTCTCTGTCTTTGTAATCTGACCGCTTGCGTATTCAGTGGTCTTAGGTGTAATGTTCCCCTGTCTGAACACCATCCATGCAGAGGTGTGATAACAGGCAGTTGGAAAGATTATCTGTAATCACCAGGCATTGTTCTGTGACTATATATGCGGTGCTTTTGATGGAAACCTTCACACACCTGACGAAGGACGAAAGCTCCGAAAGCTTGTGATTTTCAAATAAAACTGTTGGACTATAACCTGGTGTTGTAAGATTCCTTACAGTGGTTCAAGAAGGCGGTGGACCACCACCTTCTCAGGGCAGTAAATGCCGACCGTGCTAGTGATGCTCACATCCTGAGAATGAATTTTAAAAACTGCCTCCCTTACTTTCTCTGGTTGGATTTTTTTTTTAGTTGCAGATTTATTTATCCAGAGCAATCCTGCACAGGGCAGAAAATTCAGTCTCAATTAATTTTTTTTCCTTTTCGCTTTCCTCTCTATTTATCTTTTTTTTTTGCTTTAACTTCTAACAGGCCGCTCACTGCAGCTCGTCCAGTAGGTGCTCCAGCTTCTCCCTCTTGGTCCCCGAAAACTCTCCCATCTTGGTCTCCCGCTTGTAGAAGTGAAAGGTTGGCATGCAGGTGATGCCGGAGGACCGGGCCAGCGGCTCCGCGTCGTCCACGTCCACCTCCACGAAGACGATGTTGTTGAGCTGCTCGGAGAGGTTGTAGAAGTGCGGTCGGATCATCCGGCAGTTGCCGCACCATTCGGCCGAGAACATGATGACCACCAGCTTCTCCGTCTGGCTCAACAAGGTCTCGAACTGCTTGGCATCCCCCACGTGTTTCACCACCATGCTGCTTCCGGCTCCGTGCCCCGCCCACTGGGCCTCAGCCCCGCCCCCAATCCCCATAGTGACGAGTGTCGACGTCAACCTCCTCCGCTCCCATTGGCTAATTCTCATTGGCCATTCCTGATCACACGATTGCTACTTTTTTTATGAATGAATGGGTGGCAAGCCCTCAGCTCCATTGGCCGGAATGTGGATGATTGACGGTGCAAGGAGCCTATCAGAAAGGCGTCCCTGTGCCCACCAATTGGTATTTTTAAATTTCAAAATATATTTTATTTCAAAAAAATTAAAAATACCACAATTCCAAAGCAATACAATGTGGATCGTAAACAATAAGATTCCAACATTACAATTTAAAACATAGTGTATATCATATATCTGTGCTGTATCTTTTCTATAGTTCTATATATCCATTTTTTCAGACAGCAAGTGCTGGTAATGGTTCTGCTGTTGCCATTTACAGCTACTCTAAACGGATCTTTTGTTTCTTAACCTGTCCCATTACCACCCTTGTTTGCTTTGCACCATTATCCCTTTTGTCATTTAATCACCCTTTTGTCCTTTCCCCCCACCCTTCCCTGGCTCTGAACTTGCTTAAAAACTTTAACTCTTTAATATCTTCCAGTTCTGACAAAAGGTCTTCGACCTGAAACGTTAACTCTGTTTCTTTCTCCACAGACGCACCCTCACTTGCTGAGCTTTTCCAGCATTTTCTGTTTTTATTTCAGATTTCCAGCATCCGCAGTATTTTGCTTTTGACATATCTTATAATGCACGCAGTAAAATACAAGGTGGGATGGCCTTACACGGTGGCCTTTCCCCATACAGCCTTTGCGTAGGTCACACCCTGCCTCAGTGCATCCTGCAGCACGTACTCCTGGACCTCGGAGTGTGCCAGTCGGCAACACTCGGTCGTGGACAGCTCCTTCAGCTGGAAGACCAGCAGGTTTCGGGCGGACCAAAGGGCCTCCTTCACTGAGTTGATGGTCTTCCAGTTGATCATACTGTTTGCCACCTCCGCATCCTATTCAATACTGAGCTGAGTTTCGGACTGATAGATAGAGGAATCCACGCCCTCCATAAGGGAAACGTGGCAGCCAATTTGCGCACAGCAAGGTCGCATAAGGCACAGCAGGGACTGGAGTGTATAGTTGACATCGGCAACAACATTATGATTTAATTTGATAAGTTTCCTTTCTCTTTGGTATGATTTGGGTATTTATTGTTTGTGCCCCTCTAAAAAGGGGGCACTTTTGTTAGATTTCTATTATTTTGAGTTGATGACACTGAGACAACCCAGTGTCTCCCAACGGGTTTATTAAATAGAGGCAGGGTCCCAAAAACAGCAGTGAGATAATGACCAGACAATCTGGGGTTTTGTTCAGTTGTTGGTTGAGGGATAAATATTGGCCAGGACACCAGGGACAACTCCCCTGCTCTTCTTCGAATAGCACCGTGGGATCTTTTACGTTCACCTGAGAGGGCAGACGGGGCATCGGTTTAACGTCTCATCCGAAAGACGGCACCTCCGACAATGCAGCACTCCCTCAGTACTGCACTGGAGTGTCCGCCTGGATTTTGTGCTCAAGTCTCTGGAGTGGAACTTGAACCCATGACCTTCTGACTCGGGCAAGAATGCTACCCACTGAGGCATGGCCGGCAAAGTGGAAGGTGGAAGTATTGCTGCAGTCCTTATCAAATACAATATGCTACGTTTACATAACCGTGTTTGGAGTTTTGTCTGGGAAGAAGTTGAAGACCCCATTACCGAGCACTTATGTGGTCTTCACATGGTGTATAAGTAGTAGAAGAGGCAGCTGGGATGGCTAGTCCTCTCTTGATGTGGGATGTGCCTGGCCTCTGTTCAGCCCCTCCCCACTCGGAAGGGCTGAGATCTGGAACTCAGCATGTCAGTGTGATCCAGGCCACACCAATCCATGATACCCTGATATATAGGCTCATTTTAATGTACTGTATTGTAGTGGGAATTTATAAAAAAACATTTTCATTGCAACATGGTTTATTTAACAATCATTTTTTTTTGTCAATGGTTTTGAAGAAAAAAAGACAGATTGGGTCAGACTATATTTTTGTTTCCTGAAAATGCACATTAACCACCCTCCAGTGCCTCACCCTAGCTCTCTTGCCTCTGAGTTTGCAGGTCGTGGGTTCAAGCTGCATTCCACAGACTTGAGCAAATAATCTAGGGCTGACCGTTCCGTGCAGTACTGAGGGGGTGCTGTCTTTTGGATAAGACATTAAACCGAGGCCCCGTCTGCCCTCTCAGGTGGACGTAAAAGATCCCATGGTAATATTTGAAGAAAAGCGGCATTCTCTCCGGTGTCCTGGCCAATATTTATCCCTGAACCAACATCATAAGACAGATTACCTGGTCATTGCTCTTTGTGGGAACTTGCTGTGCGCAAATTGGCTGCTCTGTTTCCTTACATTACAACAGTGACCACACTTCAAAAATACCTCAGTGGACTGTGAAGTGCTTTGAGACATCCTGAGGATGTGAAAGGCATTTTCTAGCATGAGCCATTGGAAGACAGTAAGAGTGGAGAATACTGGTTGATATTTCCTCCCCCTGTAGCCCAGGGATACTGAGACAAGTTGCAGAAACCCAGCTGTTGCCTTGGCTGAAATCAGCTAGCTAAAGGCCCTTTCACATTATGGCCCAGTGCAGTCAAGCTGATGGGAAAGTGACACCAACATGACTTCCCTACACTGATCTCTCATTTTTACATTTGTTGCCAGTCTGCCTCAGGCTAATTGTGGAGGAAGATTCAACAGCAAACTGGGTGAGGAATGAATAAATTGGGTTTGCACTGTCACCTGTATAAGGTAGGTCAATGGATTTGCACATTGATTGGTTTTTTTTCAAAAAATATACTTTATTCATAAAATTTGCAGCAAAACATCCAATACAGTTGTCATATCACATTCCAAACGTACACAATACAGATTATACAATTTGCAGGTTACATCAAGTACAGTTCAATGAACACATTGTACATAATTACAGTTCATGACACTCTGGGATGTCTCATTGCATTATACTCAATACAGATTATTGATTACAGATTCATTACAGTTACATTACAGCAATTTGAATTTTACATTCTGCCCGGGGGGGTTTTTCCTTGATAGCAGCCCCTCGGTTTACAATGGCGGGAAGGCTCTAAACGGTTGCCTTTCCCCACAGAGCCTTTGCGGCGGCTGCACCCAGCCTCAGTGCGTCCCTGAGCACATATTCCTGGACCTTGGAATGTGCCAGTCTGCAACACTCGGTCGAGGACAGCTCCGTGCACTGGAAGACCAGCAGGTTTCGGGCAGCAAAGGGCGTCTTTCACCGAGTTAATGGTCTTCCAGCAGCAGTTACATCGATTGTTTGAGACCCATGTCTTAGTGAGCACTGCCTTAACCGAGTACTGACCAGGGTCAAACCTGGGATCTTCCTCATTCCCTTCATGACCCTCCTTCTTCTGCCACATTCCTGGAAGCCTTCTCCACTTTGCCGGATTGTCTATGCTTCCCTCCCCTCTGCTGTGCTCTAACCATTCACACATACTCTGGACCCATCTTTTGTTTCTCCAATTTCTCTCATTTTGTCTGGCACTATAATCACTTCTGTCATTTAATCATCTCCTGCCCTCCACCCAATCATAGACCTCTCCTTTTTTTTGCTTTTTCTGCCCCCCTTTTCTCCTTGGCTCGACACCTTGTGGAAATGCATGAAGGGATACTTGACCATATTAACTCTTTATTAACTCACATAATAGGTTAGCTACAGCACACAGAGAAGCACAATTGTGTAATTACGTTTAAGCCTTGGTATGTTGATAATTAAGTTAGCTGAGCAGGTGTTCAGAACCTCTGGCCCCTCTAGCAGATAAGGGTATTGCTGACTACAATGAGGGTTCCCTCCCAGTCAGGGAACACTTTAGCAGTCAAGGACATTCAGCCACCGATCTTCGGGTAAGCGTTCTCCAAGGCGGCCTTCAAGACACACGACAACGCAAAATCGTCGAGCAGAAATTGATAGCCAAGTTCCGCACCCATGAGGACGGCCTCAACCGGGATCTTGGGTTCATGTCACGCTACACGTAACCCCACCAGCAAGGGGAAAAAAAAGTTATCTGTTTTTAATATTCTCTCTCTCTCTCTGCCATTTGTGTCTCTTTCTCTCTGTCTGTCTAATTTGACACAATGTATATTCAGTGTACTGGGACGTACTGTTCTCCGTGGCTAATCTGTTTGAACACCAATGACACCTTTTGATTGGTGTGATGGTGTCCCAGCCTAATATGATATGCGATTTGAGAACCTTTCACTCATTCACCTGACGAAGGGGATAATCTCCGAAAGCTTGTGATTTTAAAATAAATTTGTTGGACTATAACCTGGTGTTGTAAGATTCCTTACATTTGTCCACCCCAGTCCATCACCGGCATCTCCACATCATTACAAAAATATAATGAGAATACAGTTTCTTGAAAGGCCATGTGGCCTTGAGACTGACTTCAGTCCAACTGATAACCAGGACAGAAATGTGGGGAGGATGGGAATGCTCAGGCCAGGTGCCAAAGTAATAAAGGGCTATGGACATTCGGCGGGTCAGGCTCACTACTTGATTGACCAACTACCTGAGCCAATAAAGAATGTATGTGTACGCCCATATTCTGTGACAGGTGGGCGTTGTTACTGAGCTGTATAAACGTGAGCTGTTTCTTGAACTCAGCGAAGATGTCTTGAGGTGCTCTTCCACTTGTACAAGTAAAATAATAAATTCTCACTTGTTCTACTTGGTTTTGAGTGTTAATGCATTGTATAGAATAAGTAATATTAAGTTTCGACAACCTGCTTATAAGCTGTTCATCCTCCACTTCTGATGAAAGGCCATCGACCTGAAACGTTAACCCTACCTCCCTTTCTCCACGGAGCCTGCCTGTCATGTTAAATGTTTCCAGCATTTTCTGTTTTTTATTTTACCTTCTTCGTGTCTCTGGTTCTAATCCACTGAGCAGGGCATTTACCCAACTGGGCATCACGTTTACTCACTGAGTTACTGGGGTCTCAGACTAAAATATATTTAAGAGGTCTTTTTACACATCAGGAACTCGCCAAGGCTTCTTCGAAACACCCCACAAACCTGCGACCTCTACCACCTAGAAGGACAAGGGCAGCAGGTTCATGGGAACACCATCACCTCCAAGTTCCCCTCCGAATCACACACTATCCTGACTTGGACATGTATCACCATTCCTTCATTGTCACTGGATCAAAATCCTGGGACTCCCTATCTGACAGCATTGTGGAAGCACCTTCACCACACGGACTGCAGTGGTTCAAGAAGGAGGCCCATCACCGCCTCTCAAGGGACAACTAGAGATGGGCAATAAATGCCGCCCTTGCCAGCGATGCCCGTATCCCAAGAATTGATTTTTTAAAAAGCACAGTGGTGTAATCAGCCCAGTGAGTTTTGTTACTGGGTCTGTGGTGAGAATGAAACTGTTTAACACAAATAACCACAGGTTTGATGTTTGTTACGCTGAATGTGCAATAGCGATTCCCAACTTAGGACAATAAAGATAAGGGCACCTATTGCAGGGAAACAGGGCACTTGTGCACAAACAAGCAGTTTGCAGTCACAAGTGTAAAGGGAGTAAAGGTTAGGCCATGCAGTTTGCTGAGACTCAGGTACAGAAAGGGTATTAATTATCAGAGCTGCTGATTTCTAATTTTCAATTGTGCAATTCGTCCCTAAAGCACTGGTAAATAATGTAATAAAAATAAAATTTATCCTATGCAGTCATTACAAATCAATGATTCTGATCAGAGGGCTTGGAACCCTCAATGCTTGGCGAAACATTATATAATTGACACAAAAATGCTACTGGTAAAAGCATTAATAAGCATCTATTTACATAATAGAGAGATCACCAGAAAACGAATGAATACAATGTGAGCTCCCCACATTCTACACCCTTCTATACAGCACCTTTTCAAGTTTCAGAGAAATTCACAGCAGCCAATTAGTGTACAATCAACATATAACTGAATGAGCAGTTAATCAGTTTTTGGGGGAATGTTGGCCAGGGCTCTTGGAGAATTCCCTATCTCTTCAAATAGTGTCACGGCATCTTTAAAATCCACCTGTACAGGCAGACGGAGCCCCAGTTTAACGTGTTATCTGAAGGACGGCTCCTCTAACAATGCAGCACCTCTTCAGTATTTCACTGAATTGTCCCCTTATGGTACGTGCTGAAGTCCCGGAGTGGATTTGAACCCGCTGACTCAGGGGGAAGAATGCTACCAACTGAGCCAAACTGACAGTTATACACCACAGATATAAACATTGCTGTACTGTGGCAGTCTGCAGGATCTGAATCTATTTATCCTGGGCCACCTCCACGATTTACTCAATGTGTGGTATTGGTTCAATTGTAGCATTTTCGCTTCTGAGTTAAATTGTGGGTTCATGTCCCACTCCAGGAGTTTGAGCATATAATCTAAGTGGACACTCCCAGTGCAGTACTGAGGGAGTGCTGCACGGTCGGAGGTGCCGTCTTTCAGATGAGACGTTAAACCGAGCTCCCGTCTGGACGTGAAAGAGCCCATGGCACTATCTCGAAGAGGAGCAGGGGAGTTCTCCCTGGTGTCCTGGCCAACATTTATCCCTCAACCAACATCACTAAAACAGATTTTATAGTTATTTATCTCATTGCTGTTTGTGGGAGCTTGCTGTGTGCAAATTGGCTGCCCCGTTTCCTACATTACAACAGTGACTGCACTTCAAAAAGAACTTCATTGGCTTTAAAGCACTTTGGGACATCCTGAGGTCATGAAAGGCACTATATAAATGCAAGTCTTTCTTTTATAGCAGTGGAACTGACACAACACCTTGTGCTTTGGAGTCACCTTGTGTAATGTCACCCCTTACAGGTACAAGATGCACAGTGAGTGCTCTGTTGCTGCCTGAAAGAACCCTAACCGTGCTGCTTTGAGAAACTCCAAATGGAGCACACACCCCTCCCAACATGGGAGGGAAAATCACTGCCATGCACCCTTGGTAGCTGACTGAAGAGTCAAATTGTGAGATGCCTGGGGTGTAGGTCCACCTTCTTGTCTGCAGGAGACATTGCCCTGTTGGCAAGGAGTAATGGAGAATTGATAGCCTTACAGTAAACAGCTTTACAACAGGGTGTGGTGCAAATCCTTCAGCCCAGCATACCAATCAACTTTCTCCTTACCTCTGGCTATGGCACCCTCCCATCTCCTGAGATCAGTGACACTTGCTGGGGTATGGCTTCATAACACCCCTCAGTCTTCATACGTGAACCTAGACAGTGAGGGTCGGCAAATCTCACCTCCATTTTATAAACAATCCCTTTTAAATTCTTAAACACTCAGTTGGTCCAGCTCCATTTCAACTGTTGATCTGAGATGTAGACTAACATGGAGTCTCAAGCAGAAGAGGTGCATGAAAGCTGCCGGCTTTGTTGTAAAAACCCAAATAGCTAATGCCCTTCATTGAAGGGATCCTGCCACCCTGGCTCGTGACCATTCCCACTTTACGTGATCAACTCAATGCCCTCTGACGTGGCCTTGGAAGGGATGGGCAATATATGCAATATTGCCAGTCTGACCCACATCCTGTGAGCAAATTAATGGGAAAAAATAATCAACTCCTGGATCATACATCCATAAAGCCAATGGATGCTGCTACTCCAGTTTCCTGAGCCAATCAGCACCGTTTAGTGCCCTATCTCCACCTGGTGATCATCCTCGTGTATGAGATCAGTCAGTAAGTATAGACAGGCTGTTCCGCCACAAGCGGGCACCACATCCTAGTCTGACCCTGTCCTCACCCCATCGTCCATACATTCAGTGGGAGGGGGGCGTCACTGGAGAGGGATCGGGAGCCGGAACGTTGGGTTTGTTTGCCCATTCCCTAGTGTGCCACCCTGACCGTGATCAGCGCGGGCGATACAGAATGTGGATGGAGCCTGGTACCCCCCTCTGTCCCTTTCCGCATCGGCTGGCGCATTGAGAGGATTGGATTCCGCACTTATTCGCCATTGGAGACGATGTCTTTCCAGGAGTTTGCCAGCCGGAGCTGCAGGTAGTGCACTGGGAGTGCCAGCCTAGATTTTATGCTCAAGGAGTGGGACTTGGACCCACAACCTTCTGACTCAGAGGCCAGACTGCTACCCCACTGAGCCAAGACTGACACCTTGACACAATAATAAGCAGCCACAAACGCCGGGCATCAGTAGAAATCGGCTGGGTTTAATTTATAGGGGGCTGGCACGCCCCGCCCCCCTGTAGCTTCTGGATCATTCGCTCCAGGAGGCACCGGTTGGGCCCCTTGAACTGGAAGACCTTGGAGCCGGTCTTGTAGAACTGGAAGGTGGGGAACCACTGGATGCAGCAGCGCTGCACCACGTCCTGGGCCACGTTCACGTCCACCTCGTAGAAGGCCACGGCCGGGTAGCGCTCGGCGAACTGGTCGAAGTACAGCTGGATCATCTGGCAGAACTCGCACCAGTTGGCGGAGAAGAGCAGGACGACCAGTTGCTCGTCGCTGTCCCGCAGCGCCGCCTCGTACTCCGCCACGCAGCTGATGGTGGTCACCGCCCCCATCCTTCGCCCCGCCTGCTCGGCACAAGCCGGCCAGCAGGCCGCGGCCCCGCCCACCCCGTGACGTCAAGCGACGTGACACAGGGAGCCCTTGCCCGCGACGCCATTGGTTGGCCGACACACGTGGGAGGAGGGGGGGTCCCCTATCCGCCAATCAGAATGGACCTTTTCAGTATCTTAGCAACCGAGTTAAAAATAAAAAAATGGCGTTCTGAACGTCGATTTGTTAAATTGGACGATGCAAAGCGCCGCTGGTGATTAATTCGAACATTAATTATGGAAGATTAATTAGGAGACTCCTCATAACATGTTTGATTTGTGAGCGGTTGCCTCAATTCGGATTTCAAAAGAAATGTTCGGTTGCCACCAAAGCACGCTTGTGATTGGTCGCCGCGGCTGTCAATCACGGGGTCACGCCTCGATTTTAATGATCGGCAGCCCAGCCAACCAATCGGAGCCGAGGCCGGGAGTCCCGCGTTCCAATTGGGCCACAAACGCCGATGAGGAGCCAGTGACAGCGGCGAGGGGGCGGGTGCTTCCGCTCGGCGAGTCTTGATTGCCGGAGCGCGGCGGCTGGGGGGGGGGGGGGAAGGAAGAAAAAAAAACAACATGAAGAATTCGGCGGGGAGTGGATGGGTCATGGCGGCCGGGGGTCGGTGAGGAGGGAAAGCGGCGGAGCCGGTGATGTTCGGGGCCCTGTAATTCCTCCGGGGGGGAAAAAAATCGCTTTCCAAGTGACTCAGCAGGTAGCGGCCCCGGGGAGCCGGGCTTCTATATATTTTTTTCCCTCCCCCGGCTTCAGTTCGTGGGGCGCCTCGGCCGCCCGTTTAAACGGCCGCTTCCGAGATCCCGATTTTCACCCGGGAGGAGGAGGAGGGGGGGGGGGTTGAGAGGCAGGCGGCCTGCAGCCCGGCGGCGGGCGGGTAGGTGTTCTCCCCCCCCCGGGCGGAGTATATGCTCCCCCCCCGGGCGGAGTATATGCCGAGGTGTGAGGGCGAGAGCCCCTCCGGTAGTTGGGGGCGGGAGGAGGAGGGAGAGAGTGAGTGGGGTGGGGGGAGGAGAGCGCCGGCCGCTCCGCCGCTCAAACTGCGCATGCGCCTCCTGCAGTGCAGTCTGGGAGTTGTAGTTCTGTCGGGGCTTCTTAATTTGAAAAGTTTGGGGGGGTGGGAAATACTCTGGAAATTTTCGAAGCGGCCGGCCTCTCCCGCAGAATCTAGGGTGCCGGACGGCCACCCGCCCACAGCTCTTGGGTACGAAAAGGATGAGGAGGCGGAGAAGAAAGTCTTGAGGACTTCAACTCCCAGAATTCATTGCGCGGCGGCTAGGTTTCGAACGGGAGGGTCGCGGCGCCGGACTGCGCACGCGCTGTGGGGGGAGGGGGAGAGGAGGAGTATTGCAGGCGTGGGGGGGGGAGAGGAGGAGTATTGCAGGCGGGGGGGGGGGGGGAGAGGAGTAGTATTGCAGGCGGGGGGGGGGGGGAGAGGAGGAGTATTGCAGGCGGGGGGGGGGGGAGAGGAGGAGTATTGCAGGCGGGGGGGGGGGGGGGGGGAGAGGAGGAGTATTGCAGGCGGTGGGGGGGGGGGGGGGGAGAGGAGGAGTATTGCAGGCGGGGGGGGAGAGGAGGAGTATTGCAGGCAGGGACGTGCATCGTAGGTTGTGGGGGGCGGCGGACGTGCATTGGAGGCTGGACGGGGAAGAGTGTATGACCTGCTGGGGGATGGGAGGTAAAGGGGACTAGATGAGGTGGGGTTTACGTCTCCCGTTCAAACCCCTCCAGGGACCCTGGCCGCCCTCTGTATCTCTGTAACCCCCCCCCCCCCCCCCCCAGCCCTGAGCTAGAGCTGGGTCGATTTAATGCAAATTCTCCAAAAATGTTGAGTGGGAAAAATGCCTGAATTTCTCTCTCTCAGCCCCCCCCAACCGACTGAGGGATGGCCCTGGGGGGTTGGTCCAGTGAGTATTTGAGCCATACAGAAAGTCCTGACAACACCTTGCATTTATAGAGCGTTTCTAACATGAATACAATTCAAAGTGCTTCAGAGGAGCGGATCCTGAGCCCATTTATGGGCAGGGGTGTTAATGTACGTGACTGTACGCATGGTGGAACAGATGGGTTTTCAGAAACCTTTTGGGAGGAGGAGGGTTTTAAGGCCAGTTCCCAGGAGTAAAGCAAGGCAGCTGAACCTCTGCCATCGAAGCTAGCAGTTGGAAGGGGGATGCACAGTAGGCCATTGTCAGAAAACCGATGGGCTACAAAGCTATGGGTGTTTAAGTGCAGCAAAGTGAAGAAACAATTTGAGAGGTGGGGGTAGGATATTAAATTTCATGCATGGGGAGCCAGTGTAGAGTAGTGTAGACAGGGGATGTTGAGTGAGTGGGGCAGGATATGGGCAGTAGAGTTTTGAACATATTGGAGTTTGTGACGTGACGCCAGCATTCGAGAATTCAAGTCTCGAGATAAAGAATGCATAGGTAAGGGTTTTAATGGGTGGTTAGGTAGGGGTGGAAGTAGGTGATCTGTAGAGATGGTGGTAAACTTTCTTGGCGATGGGTAGGGACGAGATTTGAAACTCATCAAAAAGGCAGGTATGATTGCACACACAGTCGGGTTTAGCCTGACCAAGCCGTTAGAAGGGGGCTGGAGTCGGTAGCGACGGAGCGGAGTTTATGGTGAGGGGTTGAAAATGACAGTTCTGGTCTTCAGTGCTGCAGTTTTAGAGGTGCTGTTGTTTGTGGGATCTTGCTGTGTGCAGTTTGGTTGCCACGTTTTCAACATCACAGCAGTGACTACACTTCGAAAGTACTTAATTGGCTGCAAAATGCTATGGGACACCCTGAGGTTGTGAAAGGCACTGTATCAGTGCATGTCCTTGCTTTCCCAATATTCATGTGGGACAAATTGTAGCTGTTGTCAGCACGTGTGTGGCAGCGTGTAGATGAGCAAGAGGAGGGGGACAAGAATTGTCTTTGGAAAGCCATAGAGTTGAATATGTTGGGGCGGGAGGAGGAAAAACCTTTGCTCGGGAGGCGTTGGCTGTGTTGGGATAGGCGGAAGTGATTTTAAGTGAGGCTGAAGTAACTTCAGGGTGACCTGTTTGAGTTTTTTATTCATTCTTGGGGTGTGGGCACTCCTGGCGAGGCTGCCACTTATTGCCCATCTCTCGTAGTCCTGAGAAGGTAGCGGTGAGTCGTCTTTTTGAACCAGTGCAGCCCTTCTGAATTATTTGTAACATGTTTGATAAACTGAGTGGCTTGCTCGGCCACTTTAGAGGGGAGTTGAGAGCCAACCACTGCCTGAAGTCATATATGGGCCAGACCGCATAAGGACACCAAGTTTCCTTCCCTAAAGGACATCAGTGATCCACTTGGGTTTTTACAACAATCCGATAGCTTCGTCGTCACTTTTACTGAAGCCGGCTTTTTATTTCCAGATTTTTTTTTAAAGCTGAATTCAAATTCTTAAACTGCATGTGGGATTTGAACTCATGTTCTCCGGATTACTGGAACAAAGTCACCCTGGCAATGGCAGATTTGGGGACTGATAATTGAGCCAGGTCTGGAGTGCTTGGGGGCACTAATGGTGACCCATCAGTCGGACTCACTGATGGATCCTGGTGAGTAGACTTGTCACTGGGAGTTGGGTATTCCCACCGGACTTGAATACCCTTCAAGCCAATATCCTGATGGGTCGGGTGGTCTGTGTCGGGCAAGCAGCTGATGTTCCCAGTACAGTGTAATTGTAAGCTGTGCAGTTTTAGCAGGTTAAACTCCAGTACAGTTCGGGGGAGAGGCAGTCACTGGACTTTACTCTCCTGCCAGCTTCTCCCTAAATAAATGGGATGTATACTCCACGTCGGGCAAATAAACTCTGGGTTTCTCCAACATGGTGATATGTTTCTGCATGTCAGACTCCCAACTAGCCTGGTTCCATTCCTACCTCTTGTGCTGAGTTAACGGATCTCATCAGCAGGGCATTGTCAGAATTTGTTTTCCACTTTGGAAAGGGGTACATCAGCCAAGCTCTCGGCTCCTGATTGCTTTCCAGTACTCCTAGAAGTGTGCATGTTTGGAGAGGGCATGTTGGAGCTCAGCTGTGGAGCTACTGCAGTTAGCAGTGGCTGTTGAGAATACAACTGAATGAGAGAGTGCCAGTAATGAGCCAAAACTAAATACTATCAGAAAATATACCTGGAAATGGGGGTATACTCTGAATTAAACAAGTACACTGCCTACCCTCTTTTTTTCCCCCTCCACATAGGTTTAGTTTTTAATCGGCAGTCCCTCTGCATGCTATGCTGGCTCCTCGTTTAGAGCTTTGTGTTGCTGCAGAATCAATAGTACATTTGCTATCTGTTGTATCTAACGTGACCTTTACTCCTTTGGTAATAGTTGCTGATGGGGGAGGGGGAAACGGAGGAGTGCTCAGACTCCAGGGCTTGTCTTCCTAGCCACTGTTGTTTCAATTTCTTGCTGCTTAACCCGGGCAAGGAAAGAAAAGCCTTGCCTCATCACATCTTTAGGATGTTTAGAAGCGCTTTACATTCTATTTTTGGACCACAGTTATTGTTGTTAAAAGCAGCAGTAAATGAACAGCCATTCATTTGTGGTGGTGGTTGAGGAAGGAATGTTGGCCAGGACATCAGGAGAACTCCTTCCTCCTCTTCAAGTCGTGCCCTAGTGTCTATTACGTGCACCTGAACGGAGCCTGTTTTTTTTTCTCTTTCTCGTGCATCCCCAGTCTCTTGAAGACCCCGGTCCATGCCCATGCTCTAGTACCTCACCCAGCTCCCCACTTGAGCCTAGAAATGAGGGTTGTCAGGCTATTTGACTCTGGAGAGATTCACAGCCAAGCCTGATCATGTCCTCACCCGAACCCATCTGGATTTTTCAACTTGAGCAATTTGTCAAAGGAATCAGAGGGGAGATGTGGAGAAATGTTACGCAGCGAGTTATGATCTGGAATGCGCTGCCTGGAGGGGCGGTGGAAGCTGATTCAATAGTAACTTTCAAAAGGAAATTGGATATTTACTTAAAGGAAAAATCTGCAGGGCTATGGGGAAAGAATAGGGGACTGGGACTAATTGAATAGCTCCTTCAAAGAGCCGGCACAGGCACGATGGGCTGAATGGCCGCCTTCTGTGCTGTATGATTCTAGGTGATTGGAGATCAATCAGGACCAGGAACCCTGGCTGACTAAATTTCCTCCTCCATCCCTAGCCTAAGAACTAGAAGGATATGCTAATCGTGTTAGATGCAAAGGAGTGGGAGGAAGCTCGTGTGGAGCATAAACGCCAGCATAGTCCAGTCGGGCCGAATATCCTGTTTCGGTGCTGTAACTTAACTAGAAACTCTTCTACTGCCCAACCAAGGTAGGCTAGTATTGGCACAGATTGGGGATTGTGCCTATTGCCTTCTGTTCTGTGCGGCTCAGTACCACAGCGCGCTCTGCGTCTACGCCGTATTAAAAGTTCTCCTTTATCTTGCAGGTCTCAATGGTTGGGAAGGGCGTGAAACGTAAACGCCATGGCGATGGGGGCGTGGACTCCTGCCAGAACCTTGCTGACTGTCCGCAGTCCTACAGCCTTAAGCGGCAGCTGGTGCTCAACACCTCACTGAATAAGATGCAGAGTGGACGGATGCTGCCGGAGCTCAGTCTCCGCCGCACGGTGCTGATCGCCAACACTCTGCGGCAGATCCAGGAGGAGATCCGGCTGGAGAGCAGTCAGCTGGCGTCGGCCATGGCCTTGGATGCCGGGGGCGGGGAATTGGGTGGCCAGAAAGAGCCCCTGCCCTCACGGCTGACCACAGAGAGCCACCCATCTGGGTTTGGGGACGGCCTCGAAGACTACATGTCCGTTGCCTCCGATGAGGACTTCTCCCTATCCTCCGCCATCAACTCCATCCTCCGGGACCTTGACCTTGTTATTGATGGGAGCCCGTCACAATCACCCCTGCGGGACACCCTGGACTTGACGGAGGCAATGGACACGGCGGCAGAAGACGGGGACGAAGAGGAGGTCCAGTCTTCTGAGCCTTCTAGACCTTTGGAGTCTGTATTCGGCAGCTTTGAGATCATGAGCTCCAGTTACCTGGTGGGTGTGACCTTGGACGACCTCTTCCTCGACATTGACACCTCCGTGTGTGACTGTGACGCTTCTGCAGCCGGGCCGGCTCCGAGTGGCAGGGTGGCGCCCCCTAGCGTGGCTGACGACCTGGCCAAGTGTTTCTCCTCGTGCAATTCCTCCTCTTCACTCGGAGCGAATCCGAGCTTAAGGACCGACCTGAACGACCTCGATCACATCATGGAGATCCTGGTCAGCTCCTGAGGAGCTGCCTCACTGTGACAGGCTACTGACTGACCTCCATAAGCCAAAGACCCCCCCCCCCCCCTTCACTTACTGGGGATCGGGGGGGAGCGATGCTGACAGTCCCGTTGCTTATTTTCTACTCAGGGCTCCAAATCAACATGGGGCAACGTTTCAGATCAGTGTATATGAAGGGGAGGGAAGGGCTGTAAATAGATGTAATTTTTATCAATTGGTTTGGGCCCTACCAACAACATTGAGCAAATGTGCCTCTGGGCAGCTGCACAAGGCCCTCTGAGAGACAGATCAAAGTTACTCCATATTGTAACCTAGAAATAAGATTGAACTTTTTTTTAATTAATGATCGCGCTGAAAGTGTGCGTGTGTTTTCTCTGAATTTTGCTTTTATTTGTCCGCCAGCTGGATTTGAAGTTTTATTGAGATTATATAAGGGAAGAGTGTTGTCCTTTGGAGCCTCCGTCTGACCGTGAAGCGACGGATTGTGATGTTAGCCGAGTGTGTTAGTCCGCGCTCTGGGGAAACGAGACGAAGCTGCTCTCGGAGGAAGGCACTGCCCTGCACTCCCACTCGCCGGTGCTGTTACAGGGTATGTCTCAGTGATGAAGTCAGGCAGGGGCTTAACCTTGTCAGCATTGGAAATGGATTGGGATTGGTCTTTATATGGGTGTCTGCCAGGTGAATTTAGAACTGAAAGTGTTTAATCTCTGCAGCTTTAGAACTGAGTAACGGGGGCCAGACTCCGAATGTCTTGCTATACTGTAGTTTCAAGACTTGGCACATTTGTTGTCCAGCTTTGAGACCAGTTTCCTCCTTCCTCACACCCCAAACTTGCACTGTGGACATTTGACCTGCTAAGGGGCATAGAAAGTGATTGTATTGCACCCTAGCCCCACAGTCGCCTTGCTGCTGTGGTCTGAAGCAGTCCTGTGCCTTAATGTTCTACGTACCTTGCAGAGAGTGGGAGTCTCGTCTGGCTGCCGACCCTTCACCTGGGCCTCCCAAGTATTCTGTTCCGAACAGAATCATTTACATTTTCAGCTGTGTGCACTGCCTTTTCTGATCTAGGACTTGCAGTTTTGTTCCTGGTGCGGAGGAGGATAACAGCTGACGGTGGACTGTTTGAACCCCTGGTACGTGACAGAAACTGTAAACCCCCCCCAACCCCCACCCCCGGTTTGCTAAAAGCCTTTTGTGCAGTTAGCTAGCTCGGCAGTCCTGACTGGTACAGTGTAGTGGTGCTGAAGTGACCATACGCTGATGACCCTCAGTCCCCATTTGTGTTTCCTCCACCTCCGAATGTTTATATATTTCTTCCTGCAGCATAAAGGGTGGAAGCTCTGAATTTCAGGGGAAATTATTTCAATTCTCCAGCTTTTGACGCTCTCTTTTCGCTGCAGGGGGTGCTGTACCATTCAGTATTTGTTTAGTGATTTTTAAGGCGTTGTGATTGTTTTCTTCTGATATAAGTAGATATTGAGAACATGGGCACTGCTGTAGAAAGTTGACGTCCCCTGTTTTTATGAGAAGCTAGGTTAAATAGCCATATTAACCGACCGGTGTTTTATGACCGCACTATAGGCACAGTTAAGTATTTTAAAACTTTGTTTCATGGCGGCACATTGCATGGAGCAGAGTTTTAAGTAATCTGCGTTGAATTTTTTGTACTGTATATATGCCACTTAATTTGTCTTCCTGTGTAATTTTTTGAGGGGGGAGGGTTCAGATGAAGTATAAATTTAAGGGGAAGGCTTGCCTTTCTGAGCCAGTCCTAGAATTATCCTTTTCATGTGGGGAAATTGAGCAGGATTTTTTTTTAAAAAGACTGTGATTTAGCGAAGTATTCCCAGTCACCGCAGTTAATAATAGTTTTCTTCCCTAAGGGGTTTGGATTGAGATTAAACGTGAGGCGCCCAGCAAGGGAGATTTTACATCGGCTTTAAATGGGTTTTCTATCAGTGATTTGTAAATCATGAAGCAGCAAGAGTGCTTTAACACTAGGAGTGGAGAAAGGTGCCTCGGGGATTACTGATGGCCAACAGTGGCCTGTGACCACACGTGTTGCTAAACTGATTGAGTGCACTAGAGAGAGTCCAGCAGTGGCTATCCTGTACACAGGGTTTTTTTTTTGGTGGGGGGGGGGGGGAGGTTTTATTAAATAATTCTTCCATCAGCTGTGCTGCCTCGTTGCCCCAATCACTGACTTTTTAAGCTTCCCTGGGTTTATATTCCACACATTTGAGCAGTGCAGTGTTGACTGACATTTTGGGGAGGATGGAAAATGGAGAAACTAGGTGCATGCTTTTTTTTTGTTCTGTCACTTTATATTGTATTGATTTTGCACCTGGAATACTGAGCTGATAGTGTGACTTTTACCAAAACTCTTCCCTGCCAGTCTTTTCACTCGCTCACCGTTCCTGCATGGTGAAGCCTCGTATATTATGTCCCGTGGCCTGAATCTTGCACCCTAATTTAAACCACGTTTCGATCGTAAAACACATTTTCTATTCCACTTGCTAGTGAATGTTTCTATATTTTCTGCACAAGGCTCATTTGTACATACCATTACTCCCTCCCACTGTTAGCAGGCCTGAATTGTTTTATGCAGCAAACTAATTTTGTAATGTTGGCAATTCTGAACTTGCAACTTGGAGTGTCGGGCCTCCTACTGAACCGTACTGCTGCTCTCCCTCTAGGACCTGATGTTCCGTTTCTTTCAATTGGCCACTCGTGACACTACCTGCATTTCAGTGTTGACATTTTTGAGATTTTAACACTTTAAAAAACCTTGTGCTCTGTTTACTCTCCCTGTCAAACCAGAAGCTGCTTCCCTTATGTAGGACTGCACACTTAATGCCTGTCTCTAAAGCTCACTTTGTTCTATGCAAGTTTTAGCCTTATTCTCTCATTACTGAGGAATTAATTTTTAAAATAAAAAAAATCTTAATTTCACTTGTTAAAAAGATGTTTAAATATTGACTGACTGACTAGGGAGGGAGGAAGCGTTCTATGCTTTCACCCTCCCCAGACCAGGCTTTTGACTATTTAAGAAATAAAAGCCTCTCAAATGTTTCAGCGTTTCCCCACAAAATGAGAAAGAAGTTTTTAATGATGTTTTTAATGGTGCATTGCAGAATTACTGCAGTTCTTTCCAAGAAAAGCTACTGTAAAAGTGGGGCTACCTTGCATACCTGTGTTTAAAAATCTGATCTTGATGTGGACAGTCAGCCTCTACTAACAGTACAGCGTTGGGGAAGGGTGGGGCGGGGGGAGGGGGGAGGGGAGGGAGTGTGCTGTTGGGAAAATCCTGAAAGCTTGTGATATCATTAATCACTGGTTTATGATTGTGGATTGTGCAAGATAGCAAGGGTGAAGCTCCGATGTGCAGCTCCTCCATTGTCCCAGCTGCAGTCTGCTGTTTTGTGGATTGGGCTTTGCTGCTGCATAATTTTAATCGAGCTCTCTGGGGGCTGGAGAGGGAGGATGTGCTGTCCCAACCTCGGCATTAAGATAAATCTGCATCGCTTACGAGGTTCTCTCACTGTTTTGTTGCTTTTAATGTAGCTTCCCATGCGATTTGTAAGCTTGCCTTTCTCTCCCAACCCCCTGCTTCCTTAGCCGTATTCTGAACAGGCAGCCGATCGGAATTTCAAGGAAGGATTTGCCCCAGCCCTGGCTTAGTACTACACGCGGTAAATTCACCAACCCTCGTGCTCCCATCGAATGCAGCTCACTCAGCCTGGGAGCGAAGGATCGGTGACTGGGAAGCTCCAAGTCGGGCAGCGTCTGTGGAGAAAGAAAGAGTTAATGTTTCAGGTCGAAGGTTAAGAGTTCAGACCTGAGACGTTAACTCTTGTTTCTTTCTCCACAGATGCTGCCTCACTTGCTGAGCTTCTCCAGCATTTTCTGTGTTTTTCAGATTTCCAGCATCCGCAGTATTTTTCTTTTGATCCACAAGGATGTTGAGACAAGTCAGGCTTCAAACTTTTCCTGCCCCTTTTTTTTGGCTGCCCTGCCTATTTGGGGCAGGACATATTTTTGGCCCCTGGACACCAGGAGCCCGAGATTGCGGTTTTAAATTTGGCTACAGACACTTTGGTGAATGCTGTAAAGAAACTGAATGCGGGAAGCACTCGGCAGGTCAATCTGGAAGAGGAGGGCCTGGTTACTGTTTCGGGTGGGACCGTTCATTAACCAATCTCTCTCTTTCACAAGCTGACTCACCTGTTGTCCTTTTCCACATTCCCTGATTTCTCTGGTTGGTAAAAGCTAATTCCACAACCACAGACTTTCTGGAATTCAAATGGACAATTGGGCTGTTAACTTAGCAATTGCTATTGGGTGTCTGTTATCCTTCCCTTGCAATATTAAGGGTCGTGAGCCATAGAATACTTTTAAAGTTGACTATTGCTGTTGAACGGTGACAGTTGAAGGCCTGTTTTGATTAAGCATACCCCCTGTTGGAGAGAGCTGGGTGTTCAGAAAAGTTTTGTGTGTGTATATAAAAAAGACAATATCTGAGTTACGGGAGAATTATGTGAATTTTATTTAATGTTAATAGTTATATATTTATGAAAATGTTTAACGGGAAGTTTTGCTTCAATGCAGTAAGTCTTTTAGAGAAATTACACATCCTACCTGTAAACAGTTCCACACGAACCCAGCACAGCTGTTAAACACGGACCTCTTTAGGGAAAAGCAGTGGACTCGAAAGGTTTTTATTTGGTCGGAGTTTCTCCTCTTCAGTGCTGAAGTAGGGCTGCACAGAGGCCAGCGGCCCTCCATTCCCTTCATGCACCAACCCAGCCTGCTTTGAGAGGGGGGGTTGGTGCTTTCGTTGATCTGTGCACACCTCGCGTCCACACACATGCACTTTCCGGTAAGGATTGCTGAATAGTGATCGAGAATGGGAACTCTTACCTTCCCCACCCACCCACTCCCCCAAAACCTCGAATACCACGGTTCATTGTAGCAGTACTGCCACTGTAGGAGTAGAGATGCTAACTCCACTCTTGATTACAGTTTGAACTGGCGTCTCCAGCTCCAAAGTTTGCTCTTCGGTGCTTGTATCTGCAAGTAAGCCTCGTCTCCCATTAGGGCGAGGACTGTAAGAGGAGCGGGGACTTTGGGCGCGTTAGGTGCGTGTTAGTTGAGCTGCTAATGCCGTACCTGGTTGGTGCCAACGGGTGTGCTGTGGTTTTGTGTATCGAGCAGTGTGTGGTGCTGCTCAAATGTCTATGCAATTACTGTCCAATGAAAATGCAGGTATTTACATTTTCTTAAATAAAATAAAAACAACCTGAATTATGTGCATCTGTGAAGCTTTATTTCCCTGTTTATCACCACCTCTTTTTTTGGGATTGTGTGTATGCAACAACATGACCTGAATTCCTGATGGAGCAAAAGAAACACTTGCATTTATATAGCGCCTTTCACGACTTTGGAATGTTCCAAAGCGCTTTACAGCCAATGAAATACTTTTTGAAGTGTAGTCACTCTTGTAATGCTGGAAACGTGGCAGCCAATTTGCGCACAGCAAGCTCCCACAAACAGCAATGAGATACTCAGAAAATGTTTTTTTTTAGAGGGATAAATATTGGACAGGACACCCCCTGCTCTTGGAATAGTGCCATGGAATTTTTTTACATCCAACTGAGAGGGCACACAGGGCCTCTGTTTCATGTGTTATTCCTCAGTCCTGCACTGGAAGTGTTGGCCTAGATTTTGTGCTGGAGTTGGACTTGAACCCACAACCTTCTGACTTGCGAGTGCTACCAACTGAGTCACTACTGAGGAATATATTGGGGCCTCTTGGAGGGGTGGTTGTAGGTTAGCTAAGTTCACCTAGTGGTGTATCAGGGTTTCATCATGATTACCTGGATCTTGCTCACGACAGCTGGAGAGAAATTTCCTTTGTTTCCTGAAATTGGCTGTAGTGTGGTTTTTTCCCCCCCCCCCCTTCTCTTGTCTTTACTAATGGTTGAGGGGGCACTGCCTGCGTGAGATTGCACTGTCTTGAGGGTTAGGGTGAGCATTGATTGGCCTGGTGGTCTCTTATTCCGTGTAGAATGTGTTTTTGTAGTGGGCTGAGTCTTGCTGGAGGCCTTGCACTCAAAGTACACAGGAGTATCTCGGTGCTTCCCTCTTGCGAAACCTGGATTGGGAACCCATGTTATCTGTCAGTTTGGCTATGCTCAGTTCCCTGTCATACATATTCTTGTTATTGACTATTTGACCTACATTGGCTCCCGGTCTGGCGATGCTTTCTTTTAAAATTCTCGTCCTTGTTTTCAGACCCCTCCATGGCCTCGTCGCTCCCTATCTCTAACATCCTCCAGCCCCACAAACCTCAGATCTCCGCGCTGCTCCAATTCTGGCCTTTGCACATCCCTGATTTTCATTGCTCCACCATTAGTGGCCGTGCCTTCAGCTGCTAGGCTGTAAACTCTGGAAATCCCCCCCTAAACCCCTCCACTTCGCTACCATTCCTCCTTTTAAGACCTACCTCTTTGACCGCCTGTCCTAATATCTCATGTGGCTTGGTGTCATTTTATCTGATAACACTCCTGTGAAACGCCTTGGGATGTTTTACTATGTTAAAGGTACTATATAAATGCAAGTTGATGTACAGTGTTTTAAGGAGCCTTTTGTCCTGCGTCTCATTTCCCCTTAACATTGCTGCTTTATAATTGCCATAATGTGAGACCACAAAGCTACCACTGATATAAAAATTAAACCAGGCTTTTAAATTGAAAGGCCTCACAGAGGGGGAATCCTTGAATATAAATCATGTGCAAGGTGATTACTAGGCTGTTTTGATAATTCACCACACCCTCAGTCCTGAATTGGTTTAGATTTTAGTGAAGTCCTGCTGTGAGACTGCACTGCAGTGAATGGAGTAGGTTCAACCAGCTGCGCTAACCAGAATGCACACAAGGCTCTCAGTGGCTATATTTATCCAAGGCCTAGCTGGCATGTATTTGGCATGGAGTGACATTTACCTTTTATGAAGGGTAGGATAGAGTAACGTGAAGTGGGCATTGCTGGTTTAAAGCAATGAGAAATATTCTCCATGGCACCAGGTGGAAATGTAACAATACGAAACTCGACAGCCATGTGGAAAAACAAGCTGTATTTTCCATTATCTCAATGAAGGCTCAGAGGTCAATTCTCAAATGTTGCAATACAATTGGCTTTCCAAGCAGTGTACATCTGAATAATAAATGTTGAACTCTGCATGTACTGGCTTATCTTCAATTTAATGCATTGAAACTGCCTGGAGTAGCTTTGGACAGCAATATGTGTATGTACCAAATGTTGTGAATGGGAATGTATGGTCCTTCCCATTCAAGGCCTTACTGGAGAAGGATGTGCAGGCCTTTTCTCCTAACATCTTTGGATGGCAGATTCCACAAGCAGAGTGTCTATGAACTGAAATCTGCATCTCAGATGTGTACAGGTTAGTGCCGGCCAGGTTTAACAATTATCCCAAATTACTGTGGAATACATAGAATGCCCAACACATCTGTCACCTTTTTGAAGGTTGAAAATAATATGTGCAGGCTAAACTAACACATGAGATTTAGTTACAGGTGAAATAATATACAGAAGCGAAAAAGAGCAAAGTGCTAATACGATACAGTGAATCTCACTCTATGCACTCATCTGTTTTAAAATGAGGAAACAGACCAAATTCTTAAACATTCATCAGCAAATTCTCAGAACAGAATGTTTTAATCGTAAGCTGGGTGTGGATAATGCCTCAGAATCCCTACTGGCATAAATTAGTGGAAAGGGAAATTGAAGACTGACAGTTTTATTTTTGAAGATCAAATGAGCTCCCCTTGTCAGGCATCACAAATATTAGTAATATCTAACATGGATAGACAAGATGGGAATGGAATGAGCTATGATCTGGAAGGCCCACTAGTCACTTGTTTTGACACCTGGCATCAATTGGGGGGAAAAAAAAGTCTCAAATAGAATCAGCATCTGAAATATCTCCTTCCTCATTCAAAGAAGGCTTACTAGGACCCCTGTCTGTCCAGTGCTAGCATTTATAGTTCTGCAAGAAGTGGTTAAGTGTAACCTTAAGATAACACAACACTAACATGGTGCAGGAGGGAGAGCTTCAGATTCCTGGGGCATGAGGGACCTGTACAAGCTGGGCGGGTTGCACCTGAACAGGGTTGGGACCAATGTCCTTGCAGGGAGGTTAACTAATGCTGTGGGGGAGGGTTTAAACTTGATTTTAATTTAAATTAATTTTAATTGAATTTAATTTTACGTTTAATTTGGCAGGTGGAGGGAAACCAGGACATAGCAGTAGAGGGGAAAGACAAGGTGCATGGAAAACTAGGAGGGACAAACCAGCAACAGAATAAAGAATAGTGTAGAGAGAGCAGGAATTGGAGGAAAAAAGCAAAGCCGACTAGCATTGTTGAGACATGAATGAGGGAAAGAGAAACAGTGAAGACTGATAGGGTTGAACAGCCACCCAACTAAAGACAAGTCGACACATGTCCTTGCCCAGTAATTGACTTCCTATTGTACGGGTGCAAATTGAGTATTACTCAAAGCCCGGGAAACATATACATAAGATAATTAGTTTTGAATTTGTTACTTGGTGAAGGACAAACAGAGACAGCCACTCTAGGAAACACAGATCAGTCAAATACAGGGAAGTCACACATAACTCTAAACAGGACACAGTAATCTGTGTAAGATAGAGTTTGATGGGAGAAAACTCACACCTAATTGAGGTGAACAAAGACAGAGCAATCTTTGTGGGGGAAATGGCTGTTCCAAAGCCAATTGGTTTTAAGTGGTGTTTGGGTGGCAAAGATACCCAGTCTATGTGTATTAGGTGGGTATTGGTGGGCGTGTCCAAGGTATGAGCAAAGATAGCATAAAGGGACCACACTTTGGCTGTTAGCAGGGGGTACTGTCTGAAGAGCTCGTGCCTAGGCTTGACTGTATCCTGCTTATTGCACTGTAACATTGAAATAAAGGCAAGACTAGAAACAAGGACCGAATCTGCCTATCACTTTACCCGACGGATTTAACTTCATTGGCGAGCCAGCGTGGACTGCACTTTAAAGAGTCGTGCCAAAAACACAAAACAGGGGGACGGTCGAGACCGAACTGAAGTAAAGCCTGAATCAGCGGACCAGACTGCAGACGGGGACCGATTCGGGACGTGG
The DNA here is from genome assembly GCF_035084215.1 of Heptranchias perlo. Taxonomy (NCBI): domain Eukaryota; kingdom Metazoa; phylum Chordata; class Chondrichthyes; order Hexanchiformes; family Hexanchidae; genus Heptranchias; species Heptranchias perlo. The sequence goes on from NC_090365.1 coordinate 9,221,899, forward strand.
ATTTCATCCAACCTATCAATCAACCCAAAGACAGACGACCAACAAGGTGCAGCAGTGAACCACGTATATTTGTGAGTATAATCCGGGTGTGATGGATAAGTAGTTATTATTTAGAAAGTTTTATAGCGCTATAAAGGAACCACTGTACCAGTTATACGGACCTCAACCTCTACAGGTACCATGGAAACGGCAGGTTGTTGCAAGGAGTAATTAAAAAGGAGACTGATCACCTCCAAGTAAGCCAAACCCAAGAAGGGGCAGGCTAAAGCCAAATCCAAGAGAGAACAGGCTATTGTTGTTGTAAGATTAAGCCGTAATTGTACAGAAAAACTTTAAAAAGGTTAAGCCGAATCCAAGAGGGAGCAGGCTATTCTGCTAGGATGGCAGAAAAAGAAATGGGAAATAATGATTGCTGGATGCCATGGGCAATGGAATGGGCTCAGAAGCATTGAGACAAGGTTGGCCTGTCCGGCCTTGTCTTTCTTTTCTGTTTTATTTATTTCCTGGCACTTTTCTGTAAATCTGTAAGGAGGGTCGTTTGTGTTGGTAATATTAAAGCAGCCGATAAAGAGGACAGGGGAGTAATGTGCAAATTAAGGAAGGAAAGGAGAGCCAGGGAAAGCGATCAAGAAACCAATAGAAAACTGCAAGTACGTTTAGCGGCATTGTCACTTGGGAAAGAGGAGGTTGAATCAGAGGAGGATGATAGTGATGTCCCTAGGTGGGTCCCAGGAGCACAGGAAAAGGCAAGGAGGCACAGTGGGGAGAGCGAGGAGGATGAAGGTGCCTTACCCCCGTCAAGAGCAACAGGCAACATGGCCAGCAGGGCTCGGTCTTGGAGTAGACACGATGGGGAGGGGAGCCCGAATCTAGCACTGGTCATGACCAAATTGGTCTGGGCGGGAGGAAACACGGACGTGGCGGGGCAAACCCTTTACCAGTACGAGGCCAGACAGGTCAATAGAGACCTGACCCCCACAGAGCTATGTGCTCTTAGAGACCCTACCCAACTGCTAAATAAGGTCCGGTCGCTGCAGATGACCCATGCCCTGATTGATCCAAGCCGCATTATCCCCAAGTGTGGTATTGGCAGATGTCTTCTCCAGCGGACCAGACTTCCCGGCATATGACGCCCGGACAGCGCTGGTGCGATTGGGTGTCGGGTAATGGCAGATATGGGAAAGATGCTAGACCACAAACCACGGGACGAGCACCCGACTCAGTACCTGAGGACTATTATGGAGGTGTACAATCAGAATCGGGGACAGAACCAACCTGTGGAGCTCTATGGGAACAATCCCACGTTTTGGGACTTGGTGATCAACAAATACAAAAACGTTGTTAACCCAGCATGCGAGCACATGCTCCGCCAGTACGCCATGGAATTGACCGCAACACAGCCCCGACCAAGGATAGGAGAGGATATTAAGGCCTCCGTCCAGGCATGGTACGAGCCCAAGCAGGATCTGAAACCTCATACGGCCCAGAAAAGAACGGCAGCCGTTGTGACCAAGGAGGACGCATGGGGAAAAGTCTGTTATAATTGTGACAAACAAGGGCATTTTTCGAAGGAATGCAGACAGCAGAAGGTCTGTGGCAACTGCATTAAATCAGGATGTGCAAGAGGACAGTGCTGGGCGAAAGGGGGACGAGTATATGGCCAGGGACCCATGCAGAAAGGGATATCTGAACCCTCGGCCCCATCTCCTCCAGACGAGCAAGACCTATATCGTGATGCTATTAGGACGCTCCAGAGTATGGTGGAGAAAGGGAGGGGGGGGTACTGCTGTGTGGATGGTAACCATAACCCCTTTAAAAAGGAATTAAGGGGAATGGCCTCCATTGCAGCAGTGAGTCGGCTCAACTTTGACAGGGTAGATAGACCATATGTCCCAATCATGGTAAGAGGCGGTCAACACGACTTTTTAGTGGACACAGGAGCCGCCTGTTCGATCATTCACCATAAACACCTTCTGCCTAGTGGGAGGCGCCTCTTATGGGGGTAGGAGGAGGCAGTGTCTCGGCTGAGGTGACTGTTCCCCTCCAGCTGAAAATTGGAGATGCAGAATTTGAGTTGCCATTATGCATGGCTTCCATACGTGAGGCGTCTAGGATCGGACAGGAATGGAAAGGGGAGATTAATTAGAAACCAATCTGAAATTGGCAATTTAAAAACGGGGAAAGAAGACGCAATACACATGGAATCACGGAGACCGGTGCAAGCCCTACAAAAAGGGCGGGGTTGCTGCCTAAGGACAGATATAACATTTGGTCTTTCTTTGTTACATGTACACCAGGGAGGCGGTAGTCATCCTCATCTTGGCAACGCAACGTGGACCGTGATGAGGAAGGAATAGGCTGTCTGACAACAGCAAAAGTGAGGCATCGGTGCAACATCTCAGAATTCCGATTGAGGAGAAAGATGAGACTGAACGGAATGTGACTGACCAGGATATGGAGACAACCTGCCCGGGAATAGAGAGTAACCCCAATAAAAATGGACTGAAAGTCATTGAGTCAGACATCATATTGTACAATGATGTGTTGTATTCTTGATCTTTACATTTACCCAGTGGTTTTGTTTTGCCCAAGGATGCTGTCCGTAATGAGTAAACCGTTTTTAGAAAGGAACAACTGCTCTCAAAGGCAATTGTGTATGAAGGTTTTTTGTTTACTTAAATCCAATTCAAAAAGGGGTTAAATGGTAAATCAGTAAACAAATATTTACTGATTTACTGATCCCAAATTTTATTAAAATAATTCAGGAGATTAGATGGGAATATGGTTTGGTGTAAGTGCGAAGACTCCAATTGGTGTGTTATGCCGGGAAGACACAAGCGAAATGATATTATTTTTGGATGATTCCTGAAACAGTGGCAATGCTATCGCTATCTGTTGATGAAAGACTGATGAAAATCTTCAAAGTGAACTTGATAGACTTTTTGGAAGAGGATATACAATGTTACAAGTTTGTGAGCTAAACACGAACATTGGTTAATGGGAATGAAGGAGACTGGAAAGTCCCAGATACCTTTTGCTGTTCCGGGAATGGCTATTCGGCTGTGACGTGCAGCAGAGCTCAGCGCTAGCAGGTGGCTTCATCCTGGATGAAGAATCCCCTAACTGCTCGCTATAAGTCAGACAACGGACATGTTACATTGGAAGAGAGGAAGATATTGCATTACACTTGGTTTGTCAATCAACATGACATTTTGCCTCACACCAACTGGGGAAAACCAAAATTGGGGATATATTATTGGTGGCTGTTGGGCCCCACAATGTTACAAAAAAACCTTCAGACAGAAGCCTTATAAACTGGTGTGGACTTTGCCCATCCAATTCCACACTTTGTCTTGAGTTTTAAATAATGGCATTAATTGCCGAGGGGCTGAAATCAGGGAAAAACCCCCTCAGGCAGAATGTAAAATTCTAATTGATGTAATGTAACTGTAATGAATCTGTAAAGAATCTGTAATGTACCTGTTATCAATAATCTGTATTGAGTGTAATGCAATGAGGCACTCTAGAGTGTCATGAACTGTAATTATGTACAATGTGCTCATTGAACTGTACTTGACGTAACCTGCAAATTGTATGATCTGCATTGTGTACATTTGGAATGTGATATGACAACTGTATTGTATGTATTGCTGCAAATTTTATGAATAAAGTATATTTTTTCAAAAAAAAATTGTTTTAATGATTTTGTTTGTTGCCTTTTGTTGTTTTAAGTATTTGAGAGAAGAGAGGGCACGATAAAATTTAAAAAGTGAGGTATATTGAGACGTGAATGAGGGAAAGAGAAACAATGAAGACTAATAGGGTTGAACAGCCACCCAACTAAAGACAAGTCGACACATGTCCTTGCTTAGTAATTGACTTTCTATTATACAGACGCAAAGTGGGTATTACTCAAAGCCCAGGAAAAATATACATAAGATAATTAGTTTTGAATTTGCTACTTGGTGAATGATAAACAGAGACAGCCAGTCTAGGAAACAAAGATCAGTAAAATACAGGGAAGTCACACATAACTCTAAACAGGACACAGTAATCTGTGCAAGACAGAGTTTGATGGGAGAAAACTCACACCTAATTGAGGTGAACAAAGACAGAGCAATCTTTGTGGGGGAAATGGCTGTTCCAAAGCCAGTTGGTTTTAAGTGGTGTTTGAGTGGCAAAGATACCCAGTCTATGTGTATTAGATGGGTATTGGTGGGCGTGTCCAAGGTATGAGCGAAGATAGCATAAAGGGACCACACTTTGGCTGTTAGCAGGGGGTACTGTCTGAAGAGCTCGTGCCTAGGCTTGTCTGTATCCTGCTTATTGCACTGTAACATTGAAATAAAAGCAAGACAAGAAACAAGGACCGAGTCTGCCTATCATTTTACCCGACGGATTTAACTTCATTTAACTTCAAGCTTGGTGTTGGAATGCATGTGTTCTAATGCAAGGAGTGTTACAAACAAGGTTGATGAGCTGCAGGCACAAGTTGCTTCATGGTGTTATGATATAATGGCTATAACGGAGACCTGGCTTAAACGTGGGCAGAATGGGAATGAAACATTCCTGGCTACAATGTAATCAGGAGGGATAGGGAAGGAAAAAAGAAAGGAAGGGTAGGGGGGTGGTTGGCAGGATTGATTAAGGCTAACATTGCAGGTCTATAGACTAGAGGGGTCAAAGACTCAATCTAGTTGGTTAGGGTTAAGGAACAGAAAAGGAGCTGTTACATTGCTGGGTTTTTACTATAGACCCCCAAATAGTGAGAAGAAGGTAGAGGAGCAAATCTGTAGGAAAATTTCAGAGAAATGAAAAAATAATAGAGCAGTAATAGTAGGGAACTTCCATCACCCTAATATAGACTGGGGAAAGAACAGTGTGAAGGTCAAGGAGGGTAAAGAACTCTTCAAATGTGAACAGGAGAACTTTCTTAATCAGTGTGTTTCTAGCCCCACGATGAAGGAAGCAGTGCTGGATCTAGTTCTGGGGAATGAAGTAGGGCAAGTGGAGTGTGTTTCAGTGGGAGAACATCTGGGCAATAGTGATCATAATATAATTAGATTTAAAGTAGTTACAGAAAGGGACAAAGAAAAATCAAAGGTGAAAATACCCAACTGGAAAAGAGCCAATTTCAGTGATTTGAGAAGGGTTCGAGCACAGGTGGACTGGAAACAAAGATTGGCCAAGAAGACAGTAAATGAGCAATGGCAGGCCTTCAAGGCGGAGATGGCTCGGGTACAAACCAAGCATATTCCCATAAGGAAGAGCATCCAAGGCTAGAGCTCCCCAGATAACAAAGGAAATAGAGATTAAAATAGACCATAAAAAGGAGGTTTATGACAAATGTCAGGTGCAGAATAGAGTAAATCTGGTACTACAGGCCAGTCAGTCTAATGTCAGTGGTGGGAAAACTACTAGAGACCATTGTCAAGGACAAAACTAATTCTCACTTAGAAAAGCAAGGGTCAGCCAGCACAGATTTGTTAAAGGCAAATTGTGTCTGACTAACCTGATTGAGTTCTTTGATGAAGTAGCAGAGTGAGTTGATGAGGGTAGTGCAGTAGATGTTGTATATATGGACTTTCAAAAGGCATTTGATAAATAACAGATTTATTCAGGAAATAGAAGCACATGGGATTAAAGGGGTGGCGGTAACTTGGATACGTAATTGGCTAAGGGATAGGAGGCAGAGAGTAGTGGTGAATAGATGTTTTTCTGACTGGAGAGAAGTATCCAGTGGGATCCCCCAGGGATCGGTATTGGGACCATTGCTTTTTTTGTTATATATAAATGACCTGGACTTGGGTGTAGGGAGTATAATTTCAAAGTTTGCAGATGATACAAAACTTGGCAATGTAGTGATTAGTGAGGAGGGTAGTAGCAGACTTCAGGAGGACGTGGACAGACTGGTGAAATGGGCAGACACAGGGCAGATGCAATTTAATGCGGATAAGTGTGAAGTGATGCACTTTGGGAGGAACAACATGGAGAGGCAGTATAATCTAAATGGTGCTATTTTGAGGGGGGTGGGAGAGCAGAGGGACCTGGGGGTGAATATACACAAATCTTTGAAGGTGGCAGGGCAAGTTGATAAGGCGGTTAAGAAAGCGAATGGGGTACTTGGCTTTGTAAATAGGGGCATTGAGTAGAAAAACGAGGAAGTCATGCTAAACCTTTACAAATCACTGGTTAGGCCTCAGCGGGAGTATTGTGTGCATTTCTAGGAACCGCCCTTTAGGAAGAATGTCAGGGCCTTGGAGAAGGTACAGAGGAGATTTACCAGGATGATACCAGGGATGAGGGACTTCAGTTTAGTGGAGAGATTGGAGAAGGTGGGATTGTTCTCCTTAGAGCAGAGAAGGTTAAGGAGAGACCTAATAGAGGTATTCAAAATTATGAGGGGTTTTGATAGAGCAAGTAGGGAGAGACTGTTTCCTCTGGCAAGTGGGTCGGCAACCAGAGGTCATAGATTTAAAGTAATTGGCAAAAGATCTAGAGGGGAAATGAGGAGAAATTTTTTCATACAGAGGGTTGTTATGACCTGGAACACACTGCCTGAAAGGGTGGTGGAATCAGATTCCACGGGAACTTTCAAAAGGCAATTGGACACGTACTTGAAGAGGACTCATTTGCAGGGTTATGGGGAAAAAGCTGGGGTGTGGGACTAAATGGACGGCTCTTTCAAAGAGCTGGCACAGGCACAATGGGCCGAATGGCCCCCTTCTGTTCTGTAAGATTCTATGATTCTAGGAAACATAGGAACAGGAATAGGCCATTCAGCCCCTCGTGCCTGCTCTGCCATTTGATAAGATCATGGCTGATCTGTGATCTAACTCCATATACCTGCCTTTGGCCCATATCCCTTAATACCTTTGGTTGCCAAAAAGATATCTATCTCACATTTAAATTTAGCCATTGAGCTAGTATCAATTGCCGTTTGCGGAAGAGAGTTCCAAACTTCTACCAACCTTTGTGTAGAAATGTTTTCTAATCTCGCTCCTGAAAGGTCTGGCTCTGATTTTTAGAATGTGCCCCCTACTCCTAGAATCCCCAACCAGCGGAAATAGTTTCTCTCTATCCACCCTATCCGTTCCCTTTAATATCTCATAAACTTCGATCAGATCACCCCTTAACCTTCGAAACTCAAGAGAATACAACCCCAATTTGTGTAATCTCTCCTCGTAACTTAACCCTTGAAGTCCGGGAATCATTCTAGTAAACCTACGCTGCACTCCCTCCAAGGCCAGTATGTCCTTCCGAAGGTGCGGTGCCCAGAACTGCTCACAGTATTCCAGGTGCGGTCTAACCAGGGTTTTGTACAGCTGCAGCATAACTTCTGCCCCCTTGTACTCCAGTCCTCTAGATAGAAAGGCCAGCATTCCATTAGCCTTATTGATTATTTTCTGCACCTGTTCATGACACTTCAATGATCTATGTACCTGAACCCCCAAGTCCCTTTGGACATCCACTGTTTTTAACTTTTTACCATTTAGAAAGTACCCTGTTCTATCCTTTTTTGATCCAAAGTGGATGACCTCACATTTGTCTACATTGAACCCATTTGCCACAATTTTGCCCATTCACCGAATCTATCAATATCGCTTTCTAATTTTATGTTTTCATCTACACTGCTTACAATGCCACCAATCTTTGTGTCATCGGCAAACTTAGATATGAGACTTTCTATGCCTTCATCTAAGTCGTTAATAAATATTGTGAATAATTGAGGCCTCAAGACAGATCCCTGCGGGACTCCACTAGTCACATCCTGCCAATGTGAGTACCTACCCATTATCCCTACTCTCTGTCGCCTTTCGCTCAGCCAACTTCCTAACCAAGTCCGTACTTTTCCCTCGATTCCATGAGCTTCTATCTTAGCTAACAGTCTCTTATGTGGGATTTTATCAAATGCCTTCTGGAAGTCCATATAAATAACATCCATTGACATTCCCCTGACCACTACTTTAGTCATCTCTTCAAAAAAAATTCAATCCGGACTCTCCTTTAACACTGCGTTCACCTCTCGCTCTCGGGGCTAAAGGCCGGCCTTTCACCTTTCGGTGACATTGATTGTATATTTTCCATTTCACCATGAACAGTGGAAACTTTGCCCTATTGTGTGCACCTTTGCATTGTGGGCCCACGAGCTCTGGGACCTAGGTTGAGTCTGCCCAATTCATTTTTTGCACACATCAATGATCTATGTACCTGAACCCCTAATTCCCTTGGACATCCACTGTTTTTAACTTTTTACCATTTAGAAAGTATGCTGTTCTATCCTTTTTTGATCCAAAGTGGATGACCTCACATTTGTCTACATTGAATTCCATTTGCCACAGTTTTGCCCATTCACCTAATCTATCAATATCGCTTTCTAATTTTATGTTTTCATCTACATGCTTACAATGCCACCAATCTTTGAGTCATCGGCAAACTTAGATATGAGACTTTCTATGCCTTCATCTAAGTCGTTAATAAATATTGTGAATAATTGAGGCCCCAAAACAGATCCCTGCGGGACTCCACTAGTCACATCCCGCCAATGTGAGTACCTACCCATTATCCCTACTCTCTGTCGCCTTTCGCTCAGCCAACTTCCTAACCAAGTCCGTACTTTTCCCTCAATTCCATGAGCTTCTATCTTAGCTAACAGTCTCTTATGTGGGACCTTATCAAATGCCTTCTGGAAGTCCATATAAATAACATCCATTGACATTCCCCTGTCCATTAATTTAGTCACCTCTTCCAAAAATTCAATCAGGTTTGTCAGGCACGACCTACCTTTCACAAATCCATGCTGGCTCTCTCTGATTAACTGAAAATTCTCGAGGTGTTCAGTCACCCTATCCTTAATTATAGACTCCAGCATTTTCCCCACAACAGATGTTAGGCTAACTGGTCTATAATTCCCTGGTTTCTCTCTCTCTCCTTTCTTAAAAAGCAGAGTGACATGTGCAATTTTCCAATCCAGAGGGACAGTTCCTGAATCTAGAGAACTTTGAAAGATTATAGTTAGGGCATCTGCAATGTGCTCACCTACTTCCTTTAAAACCCTGGGATGGAAACCATCTGGTCCTGGGGATTTGTCACTCTTTAGTGCTATTATTTTCTTCATTACTGTTGCTTTACTTATATTAATTTTATCGAGTCCCTGTCCCCGATTCAATATTAGTTTTCTTGGGATTTCCGGCATGCTATCCTCTTTTTCTCCTGTAAATACTGACGCAAAGTAATCGTTCAACATGTCCGCCATTTCCCCATTGTCAATGACAATATCCCCACTTTCAGTTTTTAAGGGGCCAACACTGCTCCTGACCACCCTCTTTTTCCTAATGTAACTATAAAAGTTCTTCGTATTGGTTTTGATATCCCTTGCAAGTTTCTTTTCATACTCTCTTTTTGTAGCTCTTACTATCTGATTTGTGACCCTTTGTTGATCTTTGTATCTTTCCCATTCGCCAGGATCTGTGCCATTTTTTGCCTTTTTGTATGCCCTTTCCTTATGTCTTATACTGTCCCTTACCTCTTTAGTTGTCCATGGCTGTTTTTTTTTGGCAAGTAGAGTTCTTGCCCCTCAGGGGTATAAACCGATTCTGTATCACGTTAAATGTTTCTTTAAACATTTCCCACTGATCATCAGTCATTTTACCCATGAACAGATTTGCCCAGTTTACTGTGGACAGTCTCTGTCTCATCCCATTGAAGTCGGCCGTACCCAAGTCTAGAATCTTAGCAGCTGACTCACTTTTTTCCCTTTCAAACACTACATTGAACTCAATCATGTTATGATCGCTATTGGATGGATGTTCGCATACAGTTAAGCCGTTAACTAAATCTGGTTCATTACTCATTACTAAATCTAGTATGGCTTGCCCCCTTGTTGCCTCTAGGACATACTGCTGTAGAAAACTATCCCGGACACACTCAAGAAATTCACTACCTTTCTGACAGTTGCTAGTCTGCTTTTCCCAATCTATGTGAAGGTTAAAGTCCCCCATTAAGACCACTATGCCTTTCTTACACGCTTGTCTAATCTCTGCATTTATACAATCTAGCACTTCAGAGCTGCTGCCAGGGGTCCTATACACAACTCCCACTATAGTCTTAGATCCTTTCCTATTTCTCAATTCAACCCATAAGGTCTCTGTTGTCTGCTTACCTCTCGTTATATCCTCCTTTATCATTGAAGTGATTTCATCTCTAATCATTAAGGCTACTCCTCCCCCTCTTCCATTTTCCCTATCTCTCCTGTAGACCTTATAACCTGGTATAATTAGTTCCCAATCCTGACCATCCTGCAGCCAAGTCTCAGTAATAGCTATCATGTCATACCCTCCAATTTGAATTTGAACCTGTAGTTCATTTAATTTATTCCTTATACTCCATGCATTTGTATATAGAACTCTTAGTTGGGCCACACACCCTAGCCTGACCTTCAGCTTTGATGCTGGGTTAATCGCCTTACGCCTTCTAGATTTCACTTTATCTGTAGTGTCTAAAGTACACTTTCTTTCTGCTGCTCTACGCTTTTCCCTTTCACTTGTTCTTGAACAACTGTTTGTACTATTTGTATTGTAAATTTCCCCTGGGTCTTCCCCTCTCTTGCTGCTCTCAACTTTATTCCCTTCTGACTCCCCGCTCAGGTTCCCATCCCCCTGCCACTCTAGTTTAAACCTTCCCCAACAGCACTAGCAAACACCCCCGCGAGGACATTGGTCCCGGTCCTGCTCGGCTGTAACCCGTCTCGCTTGTACAGGTCTCACCTTCCCCAGAACCGGTCCCAATGTCCCAGGAATCTAAATCTCTCCCTCCTACACCATCCCTGCAGCCACGCATTCATCCTGTCTATTCTCCTGTTCCTATACTCACTAGCACGTGGCACTGGTAGTAATCCTGAGATCACTACCTTTGAAGTCCTGCTGTTTGATTTATCTCCTAACTCCTTAAATTCACCTTGCAGGACCTCATCCCTTTTTTTACCTATGCCGATATGATACCGATATGGACTACGACTACTGGCTGTTCACTCTCCCCCTCCAGAATGTCTTGCTTATAGTGAGTCCAGCAGGTGAATGCAAAAGACGAGGCTGATGCGTTCGCAACCATCATCAGCCAGAAATTCAGAGTGGATGATCCTTCTCAGGACGCACTGCAGGCTTCTTCGGCAGCACCTCTCAAACCCGTGACCACCATCTAGAAGGACAAGGGCAGCAGGTGCATGGGAACACCACCACCTCCAAGCTCCCCTCCAAGCCACACTATCCCAACTTGGACATATATCACTGTCTTCCTTCCCTGTGCCACCTTCCCCCCATATTATTAGACTCCACCCAATACTATCACATCCTAGGTCCCCCAATAGTTTCCCACCCAAATCCTCCAGGACTCAGAGATTCTCCCCCCCATCCCTAGTACTTCAATGATGCACAACTGCTCTTCATTTTCCAATATCCCATGACCTCTCTCTACCAATGATAAAAGCTGTTCCACTGCGCCCCCTCTAGTCCCACACCCATTTATTCTGTCCGCTACTCCCACACTCCACTATTCATCCGCCTTTGCACCCGGACCCCACTCCCATCATTTGGGCCCCCGTGATTCCCTTCCCCCTGATGCTTCCATACTCTGGCAGTTCAGCAACTTCTAGGATGACCTTCCCACCATTGCCATGCTGAGCACTCCCCTCCCCCTTCCACTTCCATACTCACACTACGTCATTCCCAGAACCTCCTTCCCACTTGCCTGGACACCAGAACCCCCACTTCCCCATACGCCAACACTATTCTGCTCCTCCCACTCCCTACTACCACCTCCCCACATTGGCCCTAGACCCCCTATACTATCCTCTCAACACTATCAAACCAGGCGACCCATCCCTCCAAATTTTTCTACCTACTTGGAACTTGGGCCATTTCCTACCATTTTCCTATGGATCCTGACCTTTAACAAAAGGCAATATATAAAGTTGAGTACAGCCCTAAAGCAATCACTTGATCATAATCAAGGCTAGTGTTTTACAATCTCAGAATTTGAACCCGAAAACAACTTTAAAACTCCCATATAAATGTAATAAAAATGCAATATTAAAAATGGTGAGTAATTTCACCATACGAACAGTATTGTGCCTATTTTCATCACAACAGGGTTTAATTTCCTTGTGCCCTAACTTTAGCACATTACAAAGTGTGTTTTTGTTAAATTACTGCGTGTGCTATTTTTACACAGATGTTAAGCCATTTTGCAGGTTACAGATTGTGTTAAAATACAGCAAACAGGATTTTGGTGCTAATGCATTAACCAGTGCATTAAAAATAGCGCAAAGGAAATTAAACCCTCGAATTTCTTCTTCCACATTAGGAAACAGCTGTGTACCTCTTAGCAGTTTTACACAGTGCTCCCCTTTAACTGCAGCGGCATGCACTGATGGGCCTCTCTTGTTTGTCTGCATTAAATCGTTAAGACTGTTTTTTTCTTATGGTTCAGAGGTACCAGTCTCCCGAGGGCACTGACTTGCTGGGGTATGGTTCAGGGGTACCAATCTCCTGAGGGCACTGACTTGCTGGGGTATGGTTCAGGGGTACCAATCTCCTGAGGGCACTGACTTGCTGGGGTATGGTTCAGGGGTACCAGTCTCCTGAGGGCACTTTCTTGCTGGGGTATGGTTCAGGGGTACCAGTCTCCTGAGGGCACTGACTTGCTGGGGTATGGTTCAGGGGTACCAGTCTCCTGAGGGCACTGACTTGCTGGGGTATGGTTCAGGGGTACCAGTCTCCTGAGGGCACTTTCTTGCTCGGGTATGGTTCAGGGGTACCAGTCTCCTGAGGGCACTGACTTGCTGGGGTATGGTTCAGGGGTACCAGTCTCCTGAGGGCACTGACTTGCTGGGGTATGGTTCAGGGGTACCAGTCTCCTGAGGGCACTGACTTGCTGGGGTATGGTTCAGGGGTACCAGTCTGTTTCCAGTACCTGTCTTTCGGATAATGTTAAACTGAAGCCCCATCTGACCTCTCAGATGGACGTAAATGATCCCATGGCACTATTCAAAGAAGAGCAGGAAGTTTTCCTGGTGTCCAGGCCAACATTCCTAAAACAGATTATCTGGTCATTAATCTCATTGCTGTGTGTGGGATCTTGCTTAGCACAAATTGGCTACTATGTTTTAACAGACCATAGAAATGTGTAGAAGTTACAACACAGAGACAGGCCATTCGGCCCAACAAATCTGTGATGGTGTTTAACCTCCATGAGAGTAAGTAGTTCTTATCAGATTTACCCACCCTGTTGAAATATTGTTTCAGCCTCTTTTACTTCATCCTCCTCTCCAATCTAATCTTGAATGTTGACATAGTTTCTGCCTCAGCCACTAACCCTGGAAATTAATTCCACAGTGAAGTTGTTTCTCTTGCCCTCTGTCCTAAATCTCTTAAATTTAATTTTGTATCGATGGCCCTTCAATTAATAGAAGCACTCTTTTTCCATCTATTCTGTCCCATCCTTTTCATAATTTTAAACCCTTCTATCATGTCCCCTCCCTAAGGCCTCAGCATCCTTCCTATAGTGTGGAGCCCAATACTGCACACAGAACTGTAACTTAGGCCTTATTACAGTTTTACACAGGCTTCCCATTACCTCTTTGCTTTTATATTCTACACGTCTTGTGATAAAACCAAGAATTATATTAGCGTGGAGTGCTGCCTTTAAAGTCCTGTGAACCTGTTCCTTCAAATCCCTTTACTTTTTCACAGAACTGAGCCAACTTCCATTCAGAGTATAATTACTGCCGTTATTTTTTTTTGCCAAAATGCATCGCCTCACACTTATGAACATTGCATTCCATCTGCCACCCCATCTTATCACACCCTTTGCAGATTCTTTTAGTCTTCTAAAGAATTAACTATACCTCCTATTAACTATACCACCCCAGTCCATCACCGGCATCTCCACATCATGGCTCAAATTTCGGCACTGCCTCTAATGAGGTTTCCCTACATTACAACAGTGAATATGCTTCAAAATTATTTAATTCGGCTGTGAAGCGCTTTGGGGACGTCCTGAGATTGCGAAATGCACTGTATAAATGCAAGTTCTTTCTTTCCGGAGTTAGGTCACAGCTCAGCCATGATCTCATTGAATGGCGGAACGGGCTCGAGGGGCCAAATGGCCTCCTCCTGTTCCTAAGTTCTTCTAACTTTTCTCGTTCTGAGTCCAGGGATTCCAGTTAAAAGATATATTGAAAACAATAAATCTCGCTCTGACTGACTGGGGTTTTATTCGAATCTCCTTATCACTCGCTGTCATCTGAAGTATAATGAGAGGAATTTGACCTTGCTAGTGCCTCATTTAGCTATTATTCTGCTTGCACTACTTTAATTAGAGTACTGGAGTAGGAGCTTCCCTTTATGTCTCTCTAACGCACGCAGATAAGGGTTTTCTAATCGGCTAGGCAACAACAGGCTGAACCTGTGAAGCTCTTTCTGTTTTAGCCGAAATAAATTAAGATTTCTACAGCTGAGCCACACATACCAGACGGTGTCAAATTCGACCCCAGTCTGTAAGGAGTTAGCTGATCCCACCTGGCACAGTGGTCAGGGTACAGTTGGCCTCAATGCCCTGGAGTTAGGGAGGGGAGCGATCAGACAGGGTTTCTGCTCCAACTTGCTACCCGGTGAGCCCTGCTTGTGTGTGGTGTCGGAGGGGTACAGAATCAGACTTGGTTGTGATACCCCCCCCCTCTTCCCCCGTGATCAAATCTTCTGCGGACACATGGGGGTCGATTTTGACCACCTTCGCCCGGCATTGACGGGGCCGTAACGGCCTCAAAATGGGGTCACACCGTTACCACCGGCGATGCGACCGTCTCCATTTTGAAAAGGGTCCACCGCTGGGTATCCAAAGCCTGTTTCGGCCGATAGGCCCCTTTTAATATGGAAATCGAGGCCCTATGACGTGAATAGGACGCCGATCGTCATTTTAGGCCGGTTCTGGTCAGAGCCTGCGCTGTGCACACTCCGAGTGGTTCCACGGACAATGGGGCTGCCAAAGGTAAGTGTCAATGATGTTTTGTGGGCCCCAAAAATATAATCTGGGACCCCAGCATCGCCTATATATCGAGTATAATTTTGGCTGATCTCAGTGCCTTGGTCTCAGCCTCATTGGGCTACGGGAGAAAATCAGCCAAGGTCCCCACTCCTGATTATTAGCCATAAGAACATAAGAAATAGGAGCAGGAGTAGGAGATACGGCCCATCGAGCTTGCTCTACCATTCAATAAGATCATGGCTGATCTTCGACCTCAACTCCACTTTCCCGCCCGATCCCTATATCCCTTGATTCCAAAAATCAATCTATCTCAGCCTTGAATATACTCAACGACTGAGCATCCACAGCCCTCTGGGGTAGAGAATTCCAAAGATTCACAACCCTCTGAGTGAAGAAATTCCTCCTCATCTCAGTCTTAAATGGCCGATCCCTTCTCCTGAGACTATGCCCTTAGTTCTAGACTCTCCAGCCAGGGGGAAACAACCTCTCAGCATCTACCCTGTCAATCCCCCTCAGAATCTTATGTGTTTCAATGAGATCACCTCTCATTCTTCTAAACTCCAGACAGTATAGGCCCATTCTACTCAATCTCTCCTCATAGGACAACCCTCTCATCCCAGGAACCAAATCAGTGACTCTTGCTGGAAGGCAGATGTGTGCAGATGTGGGGTGTGCAGAGGTGGGCACACACTGTCTTGGTTCATATTTGGAGAATGGCTTTTTGGGGACACATTGCACCCCAGAATGTGCCAACACTCCCAGGAGAGGGAAAATTGGAAAGGGCAAAACAAGGTCACTGGTGCCAGGCAATACCCCTTCCCCCCCCCCCCTAAATTTGGGCATTCCCACCGGACTGTTCAGCACACTCATTTCCAGAGAGAGACAGATCAGCCATGATCTAACTGAATGGCGGAACAGTCTGGAGGGGCTGAATGGCCTCCTCCTGTTCCTGTGTTCCAAAGCCTGGATGGCTGCTGCTGGCTCCCTCAGAACTACAACTCCCGAAAGGCAACGCGACGGCCACCTTGGTGCGCAGGCGCTCACGCCCGGCAATGCGAGACCAACCCACCCCACCAACCCCAAACCCCTCCCCCTCCTCAAGTTGCCCGGCAACTAGATCCGGGTCCGCGATCGGAAGCAGCTGACACGCGCCAAAGGGAGCGAAACTGACACAGCGAAAGGTTACAATGTAGCGCGTTGGCGGCGGCGGCCACTGGACTCAGCGGGTGAGTTACAAAGTGTCAGTTTCATGTATCTTTCCAAAGTGGATACTTTTATAAATCCTGATGTTTTCCAGCCCCGCTTCTAGCGTAAGAAAGGGTCCTCTTTTTTTTTAGAAAAAGAGTTGTTAATTTCACTGAAAGATTGAATTTGACTTGAAATTAAATTGCCCGAAAGCTCTAGTTTGTGTTGGGTCCTGATATTTTAGATTTTTTTTTCAAAAAAAAAAGAGAGGTAAAGAAAGAAAAGGAGGGAAAAGGCGTGTGGGGGAGATTGAGAGGAAGAAGGTGGTGAGAATTGCGTGTGTACTACTTCGTAAATAGCGAATGATTCATCGCTCAGCCTGGCAGGAGAGAGCGCCTTCGGGATCGTGACGAAAGGAGCAGACTCCGCTCTGACCGTGTTCCCTCCTCTCCACTTTAACTCTATTAGTGCCGTTTAAAGAGAGAGAGAAAACTTTCTGGGAGTGGGTTTGTACTGAAGGGTGCTTTAGTACTGAAAGTTAGGGTAATTGGCAAAAGAACCAGAGGCGAGATGAGATTTTTTTAGCCGGAATTATGATCTGGAACGCACTGCCTGTAAATGGGCGGTAGAAGCAGATTCAATAGTAACTGTCAAAAGGGAATTGGATAAAGGGGAAACATTTGCAGGGCTATGGCGAAAGGGCCAGGGGAGTGGGACTAATTGGATAGCTCTTTCAAAGAGCAGGCACGATGGGCAGTGTCCTGATTGCAGTCTGTGCAGAGGAGGAGACCAGGCATTTGGGTTGCTGGTGCTGGAAGTGGGTTCGGTTACTGTGGCCGAGTTGGCAGGTAACCATCTGTAAGAGCCAGTCCCCGTGGCTGTGATTGCCCCTGTTTCTATTGTGACTGTCACTGGCAATGGTCTCTGGGCGCTCGATGCCCTTCGACACACGAGAGCGGCCGCTGTTCGTGCGCGAGGCCTAGATAGTGAGTTTCGGCAGACTATTCGACTGTGGAGGGCAGCATGGCTGACCCTGGTCATGTTTTCGGTTCGTATGCACACTTTCCGGCTGCAATCACTGGATAGTGATCAGGAACAGGTCTCCTAGCTGAGTCTTCTTCCCTCAACCCTCCCCTTTCATAATTTTAAACATCTCTGTCATATCCCCTTATCAAGAGAGAACAGATCCAGAATAGTTGATCTTTCCTCATCCACCATCCCCTTAACAACAACTTGCATTTATATAGCACCTTTTAATGTAGTGAAACGTCCCAGGACGTTTTTACAGGAGCGATTATCAAACAAAATTTGACACCGAGCCGCATGAGATATTAGGACAGGTGACCAAAAGCTCTGTCAAAGAGGTTAACGTAGAAACATAGAAAATTTATGGCTCAGAAGGAAGCCATTCGGCCCATCCGTACTGGTTGAAAAAGAGCTACCCAGCCTAATCCCACTTTCCAGCTCTTGGTCCGTAGCCCTGTAGGTTACGGCACTTCAAGTGCACATCCAAGTACTTTTTAAATGAGTTGAGGGTTTCTGCCTCTCCCACCCTTTCAGGCAGTGAGTTCCAGACCCCCACCACCCTCTGGGTGAAAAAAGATTTTCCTCAGTTCCCCTCTAATCCTTCTACCAATTACTTGAAATCTATGCCCCCTGGTTATTGATCCCTCCGCTAAGGGAAATAGGCCCCTCATAATTTTATTCACCTCAATTAAATCTCCCCTCAGCCTCTTGTTCCAAAGAAAACAGCCCCAGCCTATCCAATCTTTCCTCATAGCTAAAATTCTCCAGCCCCGGCAACATCCTCGTAAATCTCCTCTGTACCCTCTCTAGTGCAATCACATCTTTCCTGTAATGTGACCAGAACTGTACACAGTACTCAAGCTGTGTCCTAACTAATGTTTTATACAGTTCCAGCATAACCTCCCTGCTCTTATATTCTATGCCTCGGCTAATAAAGGAAAGTATCTCGTATGCCTTTTCAACCACCTTATCTACCTGTCCTGCTACCTTCAGGGATCTGTGGACATGCATTCCAAGGTACCTCTGTTCCTCTACACCTCTCAGTATCCTCCCATTTATTGTGTATTCCCTTGCCTTGTTTGACCTCCCCAAATGCATTACCTCACACTTCTCCGGATTGAATTCCATTTGCCATTTTTCTGCCCACCTGACCAGTCCATTGATATCTTCCTGCAGTCTACAGCTTTCCTCCTCACTATCAACCACACGGCCAGCTTTTGTCTCATCTGCAAACTTCTTAATCATGCCCCCTACATTTAAGTCTAAATCATTAATATATATCACAAAACGCAAGGGACCGAGTACTGAACCCTGCGGAACCCCACTGGAAACAAGCTTCCAGTCACAAAAACACCTGACCATTCCCCTTTGCTTCATGCCACTGAGCCAATTTTGGATCCAACTTGCCACTTTCCCTTGGATCCCATGGGCTTTTACTTTTTTGACCAGCCTGCCATATAGGACCTTGTCGAAAGCCTTGCTAAAATCCATGTAGACTGTATCAAACGCACTACCCTCATCGACCCACCTTGTTACCTCAAAAAAATTCAATCAAGTTAGTCAGACATGACCTTCCCTTAACAAATCCATGCTGACTGTCCTTGATTAATCCATGCCTTTCTAAGTGATGGTTTATACCGTCTCTGTATCCCTCCAATAACTGAATATCCTTTTTGAGATAGGGGACCAAAATCTGCACGCAGTACTCCAGATATGGTCACACCAGGGCCAAATACGGTTTTAAAATGACCACTCTGAATTTATATGTTATACTCCAAGTTATGTATCTCAACATTCCGTCTGCATGCAAGTACTAAAGCTTACTTAACAGTCTGTGGTAATGTCTCCCTCTAACTGGCAGCACAGTGAAACTCCTGTTATAAGAATGTAAGAAATGGGAGCAGGAGTAGGCCATACGGCCCCTCGAGCCTGCTCCACCATTCAATAAGATCATGGCTGATCCCCATATCCCTTGATTTCCCCTAGAGTCCAAAAATCTATTGATCTCAGCCTTGAATATACTCAACGACTCAGCATCCACAGCCCTCTGGGGTAGAGAATTCCAAAGATTCACAACCCTCTGAGTGAAGAAATTCCTCCTCATCTCAGTCTTGAATGGCCGACCCCTTATCCTGCGACTCTGCCCCCTAGTTCTAGACTCTACAGCCAGGGGAAACAGCATCTAACCTGTCGAGCCCCATCATAATCTTGTGTTCTTGGTTTCCAATCAGATTGAAGGGTACACACCTGGTAACGCAGAACATTCTGGAATTCAAAGTAAGGCGTCGGTCGGCATTTATGAGATTTCCCCCACCCCCCAATATGTTCAGGTTTCCATAATTCCTGTCGTTTTATTCCTTGGTCATTAGGAACAGGAGGAGGCCATTCAGCCCCTCGGGCCTGTTCCGCCATTCAATTAGGTCGCGGGCTGATCTGTATCTCAACCCCATTCTCCCGACTTTGTTCCATTATCCCTTGATACCCTTACCCAACAAAGATCTATTAATCTCAGTCCTGAACATTCCCTGCTGAGCTGGTTTTTGCTGTCCAGCTCTGATTATCGTGCTGTGGGAATGAGTCAGCCCTGACTCATGTGTAGGATCCCCTCCCCCTCTCTCAGCCCCCACTGATCCCTTCCGACTCATCCAGTTAGAAATGTCAAGTTTTCCCATTAACACCTCGTGTCCCTGTCCCTCCTGTAGTCATCCATTGCTCTGAATTGCTGTTCTTCTCATAATGCTTGTTCCTGGGCTATGAATAACAAAGATAGTTAACACTTATAATACCTCAGTACCCTGAAGGCATTAAGAGTCACCCACATAGTGTGGGACTGTAGTCACGCATAGCCAGGCTGGGTAAGGATGGCAGGTTCCATTTCCGGAACCAGTTGGTTTTTTATGGCCATTCATTTTCCCGGTGCCAGCCCACAATTAATTGGATTTATTGGATTCAATTTCCCAACTTGCCATCGTGGGATTTGAACTCGGGGTCGCTAGTTCAGTGCCGTAACCGCGAGGCCACCAGACTAATCAACGGGTATGTTGAGGGGCCGCTGGAAACCGGACTTCCTTGGGGTGAGCCAGAGCTGCCAGCTTCTGCCCTGCGAATCTGGCACAGCCGGCTGGCCGTATCAGTCTACTTGCGGGATTCACCATGGATGGTGTTCAGGAAGACCCAGGTTTTAAAATAAGAACGTATGAAATAGGAACAGGAGTAGGCCATTTGGCCCCTCAAGCCTGTTCCGCCATTCAATAAGATCATGGCTGATCTTCAACCTCAACACCAATTTCCTGCCCGATCCCCATATCCCTCGATTCCCCTAGAGTCAAAAAATCTATCTATCTCAGCCTTGAATATACTCAATGACTCAGCATCCTCAGCCCTCTGGGGTAGAGAATTCCAAAGATTCACAACCCTCTGAGTGAAGAAATTCCTCCTCATCTCAGTCTTAAATGGCCGACCCCTTATCTTGAGACTATGACCCCCTAGTTCTAGACTTTCCAGCCAGGGGAAACAACCTCTCAACATCTACCCTGTCAAGCCCCCTCAGAATCTTGTACATTTCAATGAGATCACCTCTCATTCTTCTAAACTCCAGAGAGTATAGGCCCATTCTACTCAATCTCTCCTCACAGGACAACACTCTCATCCCAGGAATCAATCAAGTGAACCTTCATTGCACCGCCTCTAAGGCAAGTATATCCTTCCTTAGATATGATGTGGAGATGCCGGTGATGGACTGGGGTTGACAGTTGTAAACAATTTTACAACACCAAGTTATAGTCCAACAAATTTATTTTAAATTCCACAAGCTTTCGGAGTCTTCCTCCTTCCTCGGGTGAATACTATCCACACTATTCACCTGAGGAAGGAGGAAGCCTCCGAAAGCTTGTGGAATTTAAAATAAATTTGTTGGACTTCCTTAGATAAGGAGACCAAAACTGTGCACAGTACTCCAGGTGAGGTGTCCCCATACCTCTGTACAATTGTAGTAAGACTTCCTTACTCTTGTACTCCAACCCCCTTGCAATAAAGGCCAACATGCCATTTGCCCTCCTTATTGCTCGCTGTACCTGCATGCATGCAAAATGACCGTATTTTCCTGGCTTTGGTGAATCTGGCGGGTTTGCTCTGGTGTTATCAGAGAGCTGGTGACACTAGCATGGCACCAGAGCGATATAAAAGTAGCTTTACACTGGCACTTGTTCCAGTCCGGATCCTATGAGCCGGTGTCCAGTGTTGCCGCTACCGAAACTGGCTCCCTTCTCCCGCTGGCAGAATTGTACACTCGGCTCTTCTGAATCTCCGGCTGGGATAAGGGAACCGATTTGTAAGCAATGTCCTCGGAGCGAGCTGGCTGTCGGACGCCTCTCTACCGGAACTAAATGAGCGGCTTCTGATTCCACACGTGTCGTCCACAGCTCAGTGGGCAACGCTCTCGAGTCAGAAGGTTGTGGGTTCAAGTCCCACTCCAGAGGCTTGAGCACAAAATCTAGGCTGACGATCTGAGGGAGTGCTGCACTGTCGGAGGTGCCGTCTTTTGGATGAGACGTTAAACCGAGGCCCCGTCTGCCCTGTCGGGTGGATGTAAAAGACGTCCTGAGGTCATAAAATGTGCTATGTAAATGCAAGTCTTTCTTTCAGTGAGATCCTGGAGCTGCTTTCAGTGGAATGAGTTCCTTAAAGCAGGCCCATTTAATTGTGCTGCAATCACATGTTTATGATGCAGGGCAGGTTTGGTGAAAGAGGAATAACATTCTGTGTACTGTTACTGGAAAGCCCTTCCTAAACATCTCAGGCTGACCTCGAAACGTTTCCCAATGCCTTGGGGGGGAAGTGGTTTGTAGAATGTTACCAGGTTTTGGAAGCTAAAACAACAACAACTTGCATTTATATAGCGCCTTTAACGCAGTAAAACGTCCCAAGGCACCTCGCAGGAGTGTAAATCAGACAAAATTTGACACTGAGCCACATAAGGAGATATTAGGATAAGTGACCAAAAGCTTGGTCAAAGAGGTAGGTTTTAAGGAGCGTCTTAAAGGAGGGGAGAGAGACGGAGAGGTTTAGGGAGGGAATTCCAGAGCTTAGGGCCTAAACAGCTGTGGCACCAATGGCAGAGCGAT
This sequence comes from Heptranchias perlo, assembly GCF_035084215.1. NCBI lineage: Eukaryota > Metazoa > Chordata > Chondrichthyes > Hexanchiformes > Hexanchidae > Heptranchias > Heptranchias perlo. The sequence continues at coordinate 9,244,275 of NC_090365.1, forward strand.
GAAAACAGGGGATGCGCAAGAGGCCAGAATTGATGATGTGGTGGTTATGGTCCTGGACTAGCAACCCAGAGTTTGAACCCCAATCGGGGAGCCTCCTGATCATGCAGTCCGAGAAACTGCTTCATGGGGCGAGGGAGAAGGCTGCTTACACTGCTGCCTTGCCAGGAATACCGATGATAACCATTATTGCAAGTGAGATCTTCGTACCTGTTTAGACAGCAGCCGCCCAGGGGCGGGTTGGTGCTGATGGACAATTGCACCAAGGCGTCGGCTGTGGCTCAGTGATAGCATTCTTGCCTTTGAGTCAGACGGTTGTGGGTCCAGACGCTTGAGCACATAATCCAGGCTGACACTTCCAAGTGCAGTAGCGAGGGAGTGCTGCACTGTTGGAGGTGCCTTCTTTCTGTCAAGACATTAAACCAAGGCCGCGTCTGCCCTCTCAGGTGGACTTAAAGGATCCCACGACACTATTTCGAAGAAGAGCAGGGGAGTTCCCCCCGGTGTCCTGGCCAATATTTATCCCTCAACCAACATCACGAAAAACGGATTATCCGGTTGCTATCTCGTTGCTGTTTGTGGGATCTTGCTGTGCGCAAATTGGCTGCCGCGTTTCCTACATTACAACAGTGACTGCACTTCAAGAGTACGTCATTGGCTGTAAAGCGCTTTGGGACGTCCTGAGGTCGTAAAAGGCGCTATATAAATCCAAGTCTGTCTGTCTTTATTGGTCTTTCCTCAAAGCCACCGTGAAATTGTTGTCAATGTGTGCAAACGTGTAAAAATCAGAGCGAGAAAATTCAGGGCGAACTCCAGGCAGTTGTGAACACTCCAGTTGAAGCCCTCCCACGGTTCTGTGAACTACATTGGCTCCCGGTCTGGCAACGCCTCAATTTTAAAATTCTCATCCTTGTTTTCAAATCTCTCCATGGCCTCGCACCCTCCCTATCTCTGTAACTTCCTCCAGCCCTCCGAGATCTCGGCACTCCTCCAATTCTGGCCTCTTGCGCATCCCCGATTTTCATCGTTCCATTGATGGCGGCCGTGCCTTCAGCTGCCTGGGCCTTAAGCTCTGGAATTCCCTCCCGAATTCCCTCCCTAAACCCCTCCGCCTCGCTACCTCTCGCTCCTCCATTAAGACGCTCCTTAAAACCTACCTCTTTGACCAAGCTTTTGGTCACCTGTGAAGTTTTGTTGTGGGTTCACACAGCAAGCAGCCGAGCCCCTCGGGTTAGGTCGGTCCAGGCTCTTCTCCCGCCACAAGAGCTCAGTGGTAGCGGTGGCTGAGATTAGACCCTGGGCTCGGAGTGGGGGTGAAATCAGCCAGGTTTCCCTATGCAGCGACTTCTACTGGATAGTTGGGCTTGGCAGTGATGCCACTTGTGGTCGAATAGGCACGGCCAATCGGGCGAGGCGAGCAGCCCGGCCGGCCCACCCACCGCCGGGGGGGGGGGAAAGGTGGGCACCGATGTTAGAAATGATGACTGAATGTGGTGGGTGGGATTTGGGGGCAGCTTGTACCATGTCCCAACCCAGGTGGGAGCTGGACACAGATGGGGAGGGGGAGGAGTGGAGCCTTAACTATGAATTACTAAGACTGTGAATCAGCTTCTGACTGGAGGGCAGCCCTATTAATTTTCAGTTTCACTTCCTATGTGTGTGTGTGTGTGTGGGTTGGCTTTACTCTTTATCATGTGACTGGGAGGGCGTCACGCTGAGCTGCTGTTTGACAGTAACCAGTCGGCACAGATCCAGGCAGCTGCGTGTACTCCTCAGAGGCAGGTAGAGCTATCTATCTATCTATCTATCTATCTATCTATCTATCTATCTATTTTACGGTCTTGGATGCATTTAAGGGGAGAAAGGAATAGTAGGTTGGGAGGAGGCTGGTGCGGAGCATAAACTCCGGCACGGATCAGACGGGCCGAATGGCCTGCCTCTGTGCCGTACGTTCTAGGTCCAAGCTTCCCGGGAACCGAGGGAATTGGCAGGGCGCAGTCTGCCTCAGAGCTGTCCAGCTGCTTTCTCGTGTCTCTGTCGTTACTGCTGTACCTGGGGTTTTGACCTGGCACTTTAGGTCGCTGGGGGGTGGGGGGTCGGTGATTTAGCTCCAGGGTCTTCCACCCTGCTCCGTCTCCCTGGGCACCGTCGATCAGAGCTCGGGATTCCCATCACAAGCTGGGAAGCAGGCATGGAATTAACTCCAGAAAAAGCCAAGCCTGATTCTCCGGAACAGTCAAGTCGAGATATTTCTGGGTTGGGAGAGAGAGAGAGGGAGGGAGGGGGGTCCAAACAGGGCAGATTTAAATTGTGATTTTTATGCTGAGTTCCTCCTGGGTCCCTTATCGATTGTCGGGAGGGGGGGTCGTCTCGCCAGTCTCGAGGAGGGGAGTAGCAGCATCTAAAGATTGAACAGTTCAGATCAATGTGGGAGGGTTTGAAACTCGGAGCGGTGCTCCAGGTGTGAGGATTTTGCTCAGTTCCCCTTGGTTTCTCGAAGCCTCCTGTTTCTGATTGCCTTTCACCCTGTTTTCCTTGTACTTTTTGGTGTAATTTTAACCCTGTTGCTTCAGACTCCCCGCTGGTTATTTTTATCCTGCCCTTCGTCCCATCTGCTGGCAAAGCTGGGCGACAGTGTGACTAATGATCCAGGGAGGAGATGGGCATCCCAGTGAGAAACGTCTCCTGGTAGCTGAGCTTGGGCGCTGGGGTTGGAAAGCCAGTGATTTATAACTGGGCGCTGTTGCTGGTTGCTGTACGCACCCCGCGTTCATCTCTCCTCTCCTGCACACATCGTACAGGAACTGTACACCTTTGTACCGGAGAGAAAGAAAAGAAAGACTTGCATTTATATAGCGCCTTTCACGACCTCAGGGCGTCCCAAAGCGCTTTACAGCCAATGAAGTACTGTTTTAATGTAGGAAATGCGGCAACCAATTTGCGCACAGTAAGCTCCCACAAACGGCAATGTGATAATGACCAGATAATCTGTTTTTAGGTGTTGGTTGAGGGGAAAATATTTGCCAGGACACCGGGGAGAACTCCCCTGCTCTTCTTTGATTAGTGTCATGGGATCTTTTCCATCCACCTGAGGGGGCAGACGGGGCCTCGGTTTAACATCTCATCCGGAAGACGGCACCTCTGACAGCGCAGCACTCCCTCAGTACTGCACTGGGAGTGTCAGCCTAGATTTTGGGAACAAGTTTGACTTGAACCCATGACCTTCTGACTCAAGGTGAGAGTGCGACCCGCTGACACCCGAGAGACTTGCTGCAAGGACAGGAATGAGATGAGCTGTGAGGGAATCTCCAGCTTCCATTCACTCAATCCATGGGTCTTTGTAAATGTAGAGGACTGTGGTCTGGGCATCCCCAGCGCTGGTAACATTGGTTTGGCCCGGTTGGAACTGCATGCTCCAGTCGCACCTTTGCATCCTGGACCCTGGCTGGGAGGGGGGGGGGGGGGGAAGGGGACGTAATGGACTAGCTCAAACCTGCCCTCGTGAGGCCTCTGCATGGGTGCACTTTCCAGCTGGACAGGGATCTGTAGCAAGCACCCTGGCTGTTTTAATCTCCCCCATTTCCCCCCCTCCCGCAATGGGACCCTGCTGAGAGCTCGCTGTACAGGCCAAGGATCAGACCTGGGACTGTCCTGGTCTGTAAGACAACATGGCCCTTGTACCGTACTATCAGGTAATATACTCCTTATTCTGTACTGTACACGGGGGCAGTGTTATCAAGAGCGGAAGAGATACTTCTGCTAGTCTTTATTCGATGGTGCAGTGCCCACTGACTGATTAATTGCTCTGCACGATATGGTATCCATCTACACAGGTGAGACAATCTCCTGGTTCAGTAGCTGATCCGTGAGCTAGCTGGGGTGGGACCACTGCAAACGCTCTGTGGGCCCGAGTCCATAGTTGTAACTGTTACTGAAGGGTAAGTGGGGATGGGGGAAGTCACTGGGAGCTACTCTTGCTTGGAGTTCTCTGGGGTGGGGAGAAAGGAGGGGCATATTAGTCTCTTAATCAGGAAATGGTGGGGTCTCACGGGGTGTGGGGGCATCGTCACTGTGTTAAAAGCAAGACATAAGGCACCGTCTCCTATTGTAACTCCGTCTCTCCCAGTGCCTCAGTCCTGTGGAGCTCCTCCATCTTCATCTCCTCCTACAATCTATTAAAACCTAACCTTGGTGTCGGTAACCAGCAGTTCCTCATTACGATCGTGTCTGAATGATGGGCAAGAAGAGACTACCTTGTCCATCGAGCCCATCCAACACAGTCATGGTGTAACTTAACATTGTGGCACCATCAGTCAGTCACGGAATCTCCTGGGAGAGGCAAAGAGCAAAGGAAAGAACCCCCCAGACCAATTCGGGGGGGGGGAAAAAAATCAGGGCAATTCCTTTCTGGCCCCCACCCCCCCCCAAAGTCAGTCAAATAAGTTCCAGGGGATCGCAGTGACCGAGAGACACATCCATTTAACGTCTCATCCGAAAGGCGGCACCTCTGACAGTGCAGCACTCCCTCAGTACTGCGCTGGGAGTGTCAGCCTGGATTTTGTGATCAAGTCTCTGGAGTGGGACTCGAACCCACGACCTTCTGACTAGGAGGCGAGGGTGTGGCCCACTGAGCAGGGGCTGGCGCTTAAAGCTAATGGGCCCGTAATCTCCTGGTTCTAACGTTGCCCTTTTTGAATATTGGCATCGTATGGGCCTCCCTCCAGTCCGTGGGGACGATGCCAGACCCTGGGGAGCTGTTAGAGACGAGCACAGCCCCTCCCCCCGCCATTTTCTTTGAGCACCCATGGGTGATTGGCCTCATCTCTCCTCTGCTGTCTTCAGCGTTGACCTGAGTCTTTCGATGTTTCCACTTGTGGGGGAGTCCAAAACTAGGGGTCATAAATACAAGATATTCACTAATAAATCCAATAAGGAATTCAGGAGAAACTTCTTCACTGAGACATTGGTGAGAATGTGGAACTCGCTACCACAAGGAGTAGTTGAGGCGAATAGCATAGATGCATTTTAGGGAAAGCTAGATAAACACATGAGGGAGAAAGGAATAGAAGGATATGCTGATAGGGTGAGACGAAACAGGGTGGGAGGAGGCTCGTGTGGAGCATAAACACCAGCACGGACCAGTTGGGCCGAATGGCCTGTTTCTGTGCTAGTCTATGTAACAGGACCCCAGAGCTAATCCGCATTCTCTCCTGTTGTTTCTAGGTGTTGAATGGTGAAGACACGGCTGTGCGAAGCAACAACTCACCGGCTTACTGAACAATCTCTCAGAAGCGGTTAATGGCTGCCATCAGGTCAGTGAGAGTCCTTGGCACCGAAACTTGTTCTTGAACAGAGGATATGGAACGAGGAGTCGGCGGGGTTTTTTTTATTTGTTCATGGGATGTGGGCGTCGCTGGCAAGGCCGGCATTTATTGCCCATCCCTAATTGCCCTTGAGAAGGTGGTGGTGAGCCGCCTTCTTGAACCGCTGCAGTCCATTTGGTGAAGGTTCTCCCACAGTGCTGTTAGGAAGGGAGTTCCAGGATTTTGACCCAGCGACGATGAAGGAACGGCCGATATATTTCCAAGTCGGGATGGTGTGTGACTTGGAGGGGAACGTGCAGGTGGTGTTGTTCCCATGCGCCTGCTGCCCGTGTCCTTCTAGGTGGTAGAGGTCGTGGGTTTGGGAGGTGCTTTCGAAGAAGCCTTGGCGAGTTGCTGCAGTGCATCCTGTGGATGGTACACACTGCAGCCACGGTGCGCCGGTGGTGAAGGGAGTGAATGTTTAGGGTGGTGGATGGGGTGCCAATCACTTGGTGGCAACCCAATCCCGGGAGGGGGGCTCTGTGTGTATTCCTCCCAATTTACCCCCCCCCCCTCCCCTGAAGGTATTTGCTTCCTGGAAGGGGGCACAACTCTGTACACATCCTGCCCCCCCCCACCCCACCCCAAGCAGGTCTTTGGGTCAAGTCTGCAACGAGCACAATTCATGTGGGACCCTTACCGCCAACAGACACGGTTTGGGATGCCACATACGAGCCATTTAATGATTAAAACCCACAGGGTAGGTGCAGGTGGTTCGGTTACTGAGCCAGCAAGGCAGAGGTCGTGAGTTCAAATCTCGCCACAGCAAGTTGTGAAATCGAGCTCTAAAAATTTGGTCGTTTTTAGGCCGGCAACGGAAACTGACCAGATTGTCGTAAAAAACCCCAACGGGTTCGCTAATGTCCTTCAGGGAAGGGAACCTGCCGTCCTTACCCAGTCCGGGCCTACACCGTGACTCCAGTCCCACGGTCGACTCAATGTCCTCGGGGGCAATAAGTGCTGCCTTGCCGATGCCGCCTTCCCTCTCCTGAAGGTGAGGGTCCCACAGACACCAGCCGTTCCCACCGCGTCCAAGCGGCTGTTCCTTGTGTATGAGCCGGTGTCCGAGTTATTTGTCCGTGTCCTCTCCTAGCCCATTGTCCGTGTGCGTGATGAGCCCACGCACCCCAGCGGGGGGTCACTGGACAGCGATCAGTCAGTGGGACCAATCAGCAGCAACATGCGACATACAGCGCCTTAACGTAGTAAAACGTCCCAAGGTGCTTTGCAGGAGCGTAAGTCAGACAAAAATTGACACCAAGCCATGGAAGGAGACATTAGGACAGGTGACCAAAAATCTTGGTCGAAGTTTTAAAGAGCGTCTTAAAGGAGGAGAGAGAGGTAGAGAGGTAGAGAGGCGTTTTAAGGAAGGAATTCCAGAGCTTAGGGCCTAGGCAGCTGAAGGCTCGGCCGCCAATGGTGGAGCGAAGGAAGTGGGAGATGCGCAAGAGGCCGGAATTGGAGGAACGCAGGTGTGTTTTCGGGCTGCAGGAGATTGGAGAGATGGGGACGGGTGAGTCCGTTGAGGGATTTGAACACTAGGACGAGAATTTTAAATTCGAGGCATTGCCGGACCGGGAGCCAATGTAGGTCAGCGAACACGGGGTGGTGCGAGTTAGGATACGGGCAGCAGAGTTTTGGATGAGCTCAAGTTTATGGAGGGTGGAAGATGGGAGGCCGGCCAGGAGAGCATTGGAGTAGTCAAATCTGGGGGTAACAAAGGCATGGATGAGTGTTTCAGTGGCAGATGGACTGAGGCAGGGGCGGAGATGGGCGATGTTACAGAGGTGGAAGTAGGCGGTCTTTGTGATGGAGACAATACGGGGTCGGAATCTCAGCTCAGGGTCAAATAGAGTCATAGAGTTATACAGCACGGATAGAGGCCCTTCGGCCCATCGTGTCCGCGCCGGCCATCAGCCCTGTCTACTCTAATCCCATATTCCAGCATTTGGTCCGTAGCCTTGTATGCTATGGCATTTCAAGTGCTCATCCAAATGCTTCTTGAATGTTGTGAGGGTTCCTGCCTCCACAACCCTTTCAGGCAGTGAGTTCCAGACTCCAACCACCCTCTGGGTGAAAAAGTTCTTTCTCAAATCCCCTCTAAACCTCCCGCCTTTTACCTTGAATCTATGTCCCCTTGTTATAGAACCCTCAACGAAGGGAAAAAGCTCCTTAGTATCCATCCTATCTGTGCCCCTCATAATTTTGTACACCTCAATCATGTCCCCCCTCAGCCTCCTCTGCTCCAAGGAAAACAAACCCAATCTTCCCAGTCTCTCTTCATAGCTGAAGCGCTCCAGCCCTGGTAACATCCTGGTGAATCTCCTCTGCACCCTCTCCAAAGCGATCACATCCTTCCTGTAGTGTGGCGACCAGAACTGCACACAGTACTCCAGCTGTGGCCTAACCAGTGTTTTATACAGCTCCATCATAACCTCCTTGCTCTTATATTCTATGCCTCGGCTAATAAAGGCAAGTATCCCATATGCCTTCTTTACCACCTTATCTACCTGTTCCGCCGCCTTCAGGGATCTGTGAACTTGCACACCAAGATCCCTCTGACCCTCTGTCTTGCCTAGGGTCCTCCCATTCATTGTGTATTCCCTTGCCTTGTTAGTCCCTCCAAAGTGCATTACCTCGCACTTTTCCGGGTTAAATTCCATTTGCCACTGTTCCGCCCATCTGACCAACCCATCTATATCGTCCTGCAGACTGAGGCTATCCTCCTCGCTATTTACCACCCTACCAATCTTTGTATCTTCAGCGAACTTACTGATCATACCTTTTACATTCATATCCAAGTCGTTAATGTAGACCACAAACAGCAAGGGACCCAGCACCGATCCCTGTGGTACCCCACTGGCCACAGGCTTCCAGTCACAAAAACAACCTTCGACCATCACCCTCTGCCTTCTGCCACTAAGCCAGTTTTGTATCCAAAGTGCCAAGGCACCCTGGATTCCATGGGCTCGTACCTTCTTGACCAGTCTCCTGTGGGGGACTTTATCGAAGGCCTTACTGAAATCCATGTATACCACATCCACTGCGTTACCCTCATCCACACGCCTAGTCACCCCCTCAAAAAATTCAATCAAATTAGTCAGACATGATCTTCCCTTGACAAAGCCATGTTGACTATCCCTGATTAATCCTTGCTTCTCCAAGTGGAGACTAATTTTGTCCTTCAGAATTTTTTCCAATAATTTTCCTACCACTGATGTTAGGCTCACTGGCCTGTAGTTCCCCGGTTTTTCCCTACTCCCCTTCTTGAATAATGGTACTACATTAGCGGTTCTCCAGTCCTCTGGCACATCCCCTGTGGCCAGAGAGGTTCTGAATATATGTGTCAGAGCCCCCGCAATCTCCTCCTTTGCCTCACACAGTAGCCTGGGATACATTTCGTCCGGGCCTGGGGATTTATCCATTTTTAGGCCTGCTAAAACCGCCAATACCTCCTCCCGCTCGATGTTAATATGTTCGAGTATATCACAGTCCCCCTGCCGTATTTCTATGTCTACATCGTCCTTCTCCATAGTGAAAACAGATGCAAAAAATTCATTTAGAACCCCTCCTACATCTGCCGGCTCCACACACAGATTGCCATTTTTGTCCCTAATGGGCCCTATTTTTTCCCTAGTCATCCTCTTACCCTTAATATACTTATAAAACATCTTAGGATTTTCCTTTATTTTGCTCGCCAGTGTTATTTCATGGCCCCTCCTTGATCTCCTAATTTCTTTTTTAAGTATCCCCCTGCACTTTTTGTACTCCTCTAGGGTTTCCTCCGTCTTTAGCCTTTTGTATCTGCCAAAAGCCCTCCTTTTTTTCCTAATCCATTCTCGTATATCCCCTGACATCCAAGGTTCCCTGGAGTTCTTGGAACCACCCTTGACCTTTACGGGAACATGTTGCCATTGTATGGTCTCAATCTCCCTTCTGAAAGACTCCCATTGCTCCGATGCGGATTTTCCTACAAGCAGCTGATCCCAGTCCATTTTGGCCAGATCCTGCCTTATCCTATTAAAATCGGCCTTCCCCCAATTTAGAACCTTTATTTCCGGCCCCTCCCTGTCCTTTTCCATGACCACCTTAAATCTCACCGAATTATGGTCACTGTCACCAAAGTGCTCACCTACTAGCACTTCTTCCACTTGGCCGGCCACATTCCCTAGAATTAGGTCCAGTACCGCCCCCTCTCTTGTAGGACTTTCTACATGCTGGCTCAAAAAGCTCTCCTGGATGCACGTTAAGAATTTCGTACCCTCTAAGCCTTTTACACTCTGAGTATCCCAGTTAATATTGGGGAAGTTGAAATCCCCCACTATTATTACCCTATTATTTGCACAATTTTCTGAGATTTGCCTACATATCTGTTCCTCTATCTCCCCCTGACTGTTTGGGGGCCTATAGTACACTCCCATCAAAGTGCTTGCCCCCTTTTTGTTTTTAAGCTCCACCCATATGGCCTCATTAGAGGAACCTGCTAATATATCATCCCTCCTTATGGCAGTAATTGATTCTTTAATTAATATTGCGACCCCCCCCTCCTCTTATACCTCCCCCTCTGTCTCGCCTGAAGATTCTGTACCCCGGAATATTGAGCTGCCAGTCTTGCCCCTCCCTCAACCATGTCTCTGTGACAGCAACAATATCATACTCCCATGTGTTTATCAACACCTTCAGTTCATCCACCTTATTCGCAAGACTCCTTGCGTTAAAATAGATGCCATCCAGCCTTGCCCTCACATATTTGCCCTGTCTTCCAAGCTGACTTGTTTTTTTTCTCTATATATGGCTGCACATCACCCCCTATTGTAGCTCCACTCTGTATCCCATTCCCCTGATGCTGAGGTTGCGAACAGTCTGGTTCAGCCTGAGACAGTGGCCAGGGAGAGGGGTGGAGTCGGTGGCGAGGGAATGGATTTTATGACGGGGACCGAAGACAACGGCTTCTGTCTTCCCAATGTTTAATTGGAGGAGATTTCTGCTCGACCAGGAGTGGCTGACCTTTTCCCCCCTCTGACGCTGGTTGTAGCATCTTCTGAACTACCTCAGCACAGGCTAGGGTCGAGCTCCTGGTCTGGGCACAGTGCTGCAGTGGTCCACCGAGGGAGCATCTGTCCTCTTCTTAATGAAGGGGTGGAACTCTCATTCTTTTGCCCCTCTTGATTGTACCTGCCCTTTCACCCACTGTCCAGGGCCCCAAACACTCCTTCCAAGTGAAGCAGCGATTTACTTGTACTTCTTCCAACTTAGTGTACTGTATTCGCTGCCCACAGTGCGGTCTCCTCTACCTTGGGGAGATCAAACGCAGATTGGGTGATCGCTTTATTGAATGCTTCCGGCCGCTGGCTACTTTAGTTCTCTGTCCCGCTCTCCACTCTGACCTCTCTGTCCTCGGCCTCCTACACTGTTCCAATGAAGCTCAACGCAAGCTCGAGGAACAGCACCTCATCTTTCAATGAGGCACTTTACAACCTTCTGGACTCAACATTAATTTCAATAACTTCAAGTCATAACCACTGCTCCCATTTTAAGCACGTAAGAAATAGGAGTAGGCCCCTCGAGCCTGCTGCTTCATTCAATCAGATCATGGCTGATCCTTGACCTCACTCCACTTTCCCGCACGATCCCCATATTCCTTGATTCCCTTAGTGTCCAAAAATCTATCGAGCTCAGCCTTGAATATTCTCAACGACTGAGCATCCACGGCCCTCTGGGGTAGAGAATTCCAAAGATTCGCAACCCTGTGAGTGAAGAAATTTCTCCTCATCTCAATCCTAAACGGCCAACCCCTTATCCAGAGGCTATGGTCCCCCAGTTCTAGACTCGCCAGCCAGGGGAAACCACATCTCAGCGTCTATCCTGTCAAGCCTTCTCAGAATCTTATGTTTCAATAAGATCACCTCTCATTCTTCTAAACTGTAGAGAGTATAGGCCCATTCTATTCCATCTCTCCTCATAAGACAACCCCCTCATCCCAGGAATCAATCTAGTGAACCTTTGTTGCACCACCTCTAAGGCAAGTATATCCTTCCTTAGATAAGGAGACCAAAACTGTACACAGTGCTCCAGGTGTGGTCTCACTGTACAATTGCAGCAAGATTTCCTTACTCTTGTACTCCAACCCCCTTGCAAAAAAGGCCAACATGCCATTTGCCTTCCTAATAGCTTGCTGTACCTGCATGTTAATTTTCTGTGTTTCATGTACAAGGACACCCAAATCCCTCCGAATACCAACATTTAATAGTTTCTTACCATTTAAAAAATATTCTGTTTTTCTATTCTTCCTACCAAAGTGAATAACCTCACATTCCCCACATTATACTCCATCTGCCACCTTCTTGCCCACTCACTTAACCTGTCTATATCCCTTTGCGGACTCTTTGTGTCCTCCTCACAGCTTACTTTCCCACCTAGCTTTGTATCGTCAGCAAACTTGGATACATTACACTCGGTCCCTTCATCTAAGTCATTAATATAGATTGTAAACAGCTGAGGCCCAAGCACTGATCCTTGTGGCACCCCACTAGTTACAGCCTGCCAACCTGAAAATGATCTGTTTATCCCTACTCTCTGTGTTCTGTCTGTTAACCAATCCTCTATCCATGCTAATATATTACCCCCAATCTCATGAGTCCTTATCTTATGTGACAACCTTTTATGTGGCACCTTATCGAATGCCTTTTGAAATTCCAAATATACAACATCCACCGATTTCCCCTTTATCTACCCAGCTAGTTACATCCTCAAAAAACTCTAATAGATTTGTCAAAAACAATTTCCCTTTTAAAAAAACCATGGTGACTCTGCCTAATCATATTATGATTTTCTAAGTGCCCTGTTACCATGTCCTTAATAATGGATTCCAGCATTCTCCCGATGACTGATGTCAGGCTAACTGGCCTGTAGTTCCAGGGGTTACATTTGCTACCTTCCAATCCACTGGGACCATTCTAGAATCGAGGGAATTCTGGAAGATCACAACCAATGCATCCACAATCTCTGCAGCCACCTCTTTTGGAACCCTAGGATGTAGGCCATCAGATCCAGGGGATTTGTTGGCTTTTAGTCCCATTAATTTCTCCAGTACTTTTTCTTTACTAATATTAATTACTTTAAGTTCCTCACTCTCATTAGACCCTTGGTTCCCCACTATTTCTGGAATGTTTTTGCGTTCTGTACTGTGAAGGCAGATGCAAAATATTTGTCTCTCTCATTTCCTTATTCCCCATTATAATTTCTCCTGTCTCTGCTTCTAAGGGACCCACGATTACTTTCGCTACTCTCTTCCTGTTTACATACTTATAGATGCTCTTATCTGTTTTTATATTGCTTGCGAGTTTACTGTCATATTTTCTCCCTCTTTATCAATTTTTTGGTCGTCCTTTGCTGGTTTCTAAAACTCTCCCAGTCCTCAGGCTTGATCCCAAACCCTCCGACCCCATTTACTCAGACAGCAGGTGCTGGTAATGGTTCTGCTGTTGCCATTTACGCCTCCTCTGGACCCATCTTTTGTTTCTTTAACACCCATTAACACCCTCTTGTCATTTAGTCTCTCCTGCACTATCATAGACCTTTCCCTTTGTTCTTTCCCCCACCACACTTCTTTCGTTGCCTCTGTACTTGTTTATAAACTCTTAAACTTCCAACTTTTTCCAGTTCCAGTAGGGTTGTGAATCTTTGGAATTCTCTACCCCACAGGGCTGTGGATGCTGAGTCTTTGAGTATATTCAAGGCTGAGATGGATAGATTTTTGGACTCTCGGGGAATCAAGGGATATGGGGATCGGGCGGGAAAGTGGAGTTGAGGTCAAAGATCAGCCATGATCTGATTGAATGGCAGAGCAGGCTAGATAGAGGGGCAGAATGGCCTCCTCCTGCTCCTGTTTCTTATGTTCTGACGTGAGGTCTCTGTTTCTCTCCCCACAGATGCTGCCCGACCTGAGTATTTCCAGCCTTTCCTGTTCTTGTTACCGATTGTGTCTTTCTTTCCCTTTTTTGCCCAGGTTCACGCTGGGTAAAGGAGTGAAGAGGAAACGGGGTGAAGATGGTGACTCCTGCCAGGCCGCCGTCCCGGATCACTCACCGCCCGCCTTCCAGTGTGGCTCCCTGCTCGACCTCTCCCTCCTCAAGCTGCACCAGAGCTGTGTCCTGGCCGAGCGGAACCTGTGCCGCTCGGTGCTGATCGCCAACACCCTGCGCCGGCTCCGGGAGGAGATACGCCGAGAGAGCGGGCATCGCCTGCCGACCGGTGACGGCGCCAATCGCCCGGCGCCCGCCTCGAAACCGGGAGCCGAGACCCCAGACCTGAACAATAACCTCCCGTCTCCGTCACCGGACTGCGCCGAGGCGCCGTTCTGCCTCCTCTCGGGCAACGATAGCTCCCTGTCCTCCGCCATCTCCACCATTCTCAAGGACCTGGACTTTGTGCAGGACCTGAGCCCCTCGCCCTGCCAGTCTTGGGCCGAAGAGGAGCACCTCCTGCCGTTCAAGCCGCCCGCCCCTGACCCCCGGGGGGAGGCGCGGGAACCCAAACCCCCCGACTCCATCTTCGGGTCCTTCGAAAGTGTCGACTCCAATGACTTCCTCATCGACGGCTCCCTGGACGAAATCTTCGAGGACATCGACACCTCCATGTACGACCCTCAGCAGAGCTTCCCCGCCGGGGCCTGGAGCATGGGCAAGCCCTTGTCCACTTCCACCGGCCAGCCCGGGAAGGATTGGTGCGGCTCCCCCTCAGCGAAGGCCCACAACAGTAGGACGGACTTTACTGAGCTGGAGAATCTGATGGACCTTCTGATCGGATGACGATTTGTGCCAGCGTTTCATTTCTCGTTTGTAGACTTCAAAACAATAATTGGTGTTTCCAAAAGCCAGCAAGACTTGCACAGTAACTCTCTGGGGCTGTTCTCTCCCCTTTTTCTTTCTCTTTCTCTCCCCTCTTTCTTTCTCTTTCTCTCCCCTCTTTCTTTCTCTTTCTTTCTCTCCCTTCTTTCTTTCTTTCTTTCTCTCCCCTCTTTCTTTCTCTTTCTTTCTCTCCCCTCTTTCTTTCTCTTTCTTTCTCTCCCCTCTTTCTTTCTCTCCCCTCTTTCTTTCTCTCCCCTCTTTCTTTCTCTCCCCTCTTTCTTTCTCTTTCTTTCTCTCCCCTCTTTCTTTCTCTTTCTTTCTCTCCCCTCTTTCTTTCTCTTTCTTTCTCTCCCCTCTTTCTTTCTCTTTCTTTCTCTTTCTTTCTCTCCCCTCTTTCTTTCTCTCCCCTCTTTCTTTCTCTCCCCTCTTTCTTTCTCTCCCTGTCCCGCAGCACTTTTTAAAATTCCCGTTTTATAGGGAGGTGTCCGTGCGGAGTTCTGACCTCCAATTGCTCCCTCCTGCAGAGTCCCCGTTTTAACGAAAATGGTCCACTTTATCTTGTTGGGCCGTTCGTTCCATTCTGAAGCCTCGGGGATCGCACTCCCCCGCCCCCCTGCCCCCCGAGGACATGACCGATCCCAGCAGCTTGCTGGCAGACACTTGTACACGTAAGGTGCCTTTAAGGGGAAGCCAGATAAGTACGTGAGGGAGAGAGGAATAGAAGGATATGCTGATAGGGGTGGGAGGAGGCTCGTGTGGAGCATAAACACTGGCATAGACCAGTTGGGCCGAATGGCCTGTTTCTGTGCTGTAAACCTTGATGTAACCCTGAGGGGTGGTGGGGCTGGGGGTGTTTTGCATAGAGGGGGGCGGGGGGGTCTTCACTCGAGTGTGAGCACGTGGGAGGGGGGATAACTTGTAATGAGATGGGCTGTAACAGTCCTGTGCACAATATATACCCCTCGATGTTCAAATAGAACTTTACCTGCTCTCCAGCCCTTATTGCTGGAATGCATGCACGCCGGCACTTCGACCAAGGGGTGCTGATTTTTCTCCCGCTCCATGGCCCAGGGATACTGAGGCTAATTTTAGCACCCCTCACCTCCAACCTTTCCCACTGCCCTGGCTGAGATCAGCAAACTCGGGCATCGCACCTCGCAACCTCCCAGCCCATGCGGCTCAGTCTCGGGCAAGGCTGAGAGTTTGTTCCTTGTTCTCCTAGCTCGTGCGTTAGCCTCTCTCTCTCTCTCTCTCTCTCCCTCTCTGTATGTCTCGTCTCACTTGGTGTCAGCTGCCGACCGTTCAGTCCTGAGCCCCCGCTCGAATTTTAAGGCAAAAAGAGAGGGATTGTACAGGTTGGGCAGGGGCCCGGATATCAGATGTTTGTTGGTCTGCTGGGACTCGACATCCTGGGCCGAGCCACTCCAGCTCAGGGACCAACAACCCAGCACCTCGAGTTCACTGTGACCAACTCCTCCTATACATCATGCCCGGTTTTAACTTTTTGTATGTATGTTAATATTGATATATATTTTTGTTCTCTTGCATGTCTTCGTTGCTCCAAGATGGTAACGTGTGGCACTTAATAGATGTTGACTCATGGGCCTGGGTGACGGTGCAAAGACCCTTTCATTTGATCAGTTCTTTTCACCATTGTTTTTTTTTCTCTCCGGGGCACGGGCTCCACGGGTACGGCTCTCCCCTCATCTCTACCCTCCCCCAGTGCCCATCGAGTGGGGTCTGCCCAGTTCCTTCAGCTGTTTGATGGCCCTGTATATTTTTCGATGCTGTGCTTCTTTGTAAACAGGACATTCACCGTGTCGTGTACATGCTGGAGGTGGGACGGGCGCTGACTGTCCGTGGCGCACACTGCGGGCAGAGTGTGCCACTGTTAAAGCTCGCGTCCAAGGGTTACTGAGTGCGATTCACCAAATCTATTTATTGAGAGACCAGGCAAAATCTTGGATGCTCTAGATCTTGGAGCTCGATGTGGGTGGGAAGGGGGACAAAATCCCCCCCCCCCCACCCCGAGACAGAGGGATGAATGTTTGTCCCCCTCCCCCCTGGGTAAATTGGCAAATGGACCGTGCCAGTCCTTCTGAGCCTGTTGTTGTCAGCATTAAGTAAATAATCATTGACTTTATGCAGCTTCTGAGCTTAACAGAATTAATTTAAGAACAATAAACCTTTTCCTTTTGATGTGTTTTCTGTGATGTTTCTCTGGCTCCAGACAGTGGGTCTCTCTCTCTCTCTCTCACACACACTTTAATGGTTTACAATCTCAGTCAGTCAGTTGACATTGCGCCTCAAGGCTGCAGGCTGAGACTGCCTGTGAGTGGGGTACGGTCTGTTTGTCCCGCGCTGATCAGACTGTCTCCGAGCCTCCAATGCCGCCTGTGCCCCTGGAACCAGAGTCCATTCTCTGGCGAGGAGAGAAATGTTTGGTCCATTCTGGGAATTGGATCTGAATCGGCCCCAGGCTGCAGCATAAGACTGTCGTGTAGATCCAAGGGTCTGAGTTGAGATGATATTGAGGCAGAGCTCTCCGTTATCGCCATGACACCATATTCCCATGGGCCTGCAGTTCACCAACCTTGTTTACCATGCTTCGTGAGTTTACACACATGCACTGTAAACCTATCTTAGACTTTCTTGTACTCTCTCTACTATTTCTTGCTCTGGTGCTAGCTTTCTCCCCTGATCCTTTGTGCCCCTTGTTTCTCCTTTCCAATGCTACATCCTGGTGCCCATCTCCCTGCCAAATTAGTTTAAACCCCCCGCCCCCCACAGCACTAGCGACCCTCCCTGCGAGGACATTGGTCTCAGCTCTGTTGAGGTGCAACCTGTCCGGCCTGTACAGGTCCCACCTGCCCCAGCACTGGTCCCAATGCCCCAGGAATCTAAAGCCCTCCCTCCTGCACCATCTCTCCAGCCACGCATTCATCTGCTCCATCCTCCTATTTCTATACTCACCGGTGCGAGGCACTGGGAGTAATCCGGAGATTACTACCTTTTGAGGTCCTGCTTGTTAATCTCTTTCCTAACTCCTTAAAATCTGCCTGCAGGACCTCATCCTTCTGCCTACCTATGTGGTTGGTACCAATATAGACCACGACCTCTGGCTGTTCACCCTCCCCCTCTCAGAATGTTCTGCAGCCGCTCAGTGACATCCTTGACCCTGGCACCAGGGAGGCAACATACCATCCTGGAATCACATCTGCGGCCCTAAAAACACCTGTCTGTTCCTTTAACTATAGGATCCCCTATCTCTATTGCTCTCCTGACCTTTCTCCTTCCCCCTCTGTACAGCTGAGCCACTCATGGTGCTATTGGTCTTGGCTCTGGCTGCACTCCCCAGAGGAACCCTCTCCCTCTCTCCCACCAGTATTTAGAGCTGAATACTGGTTAGAGAGTGAGATGCCCTCCGGAGACACCTGCATTACCTGCCTGGTCCTCCTTGTCTGTCTGGTGGTCACCCAGTCCCTCTATGCCTGCACTCTCTTAAGCTGTGGGGTGACCACCTCCTGAAACGTGTTTTCTACATACTTCTCAGTCTCGCGGATACACTGCAGCGATGCCACCTGCTGCTCAAACTCCGAAATCCGCAGCTCGAGATCCTCCAACTGATGACAATTCCTGCACCTGTGGTTGTCCAGGACACGGGAAGCGTCCTGGAGTTCCCACACGGCAGAAGATGTGCATTCGACTGGTCTGAGGTTCACTGCCGTGCCACTATTTATTATATTATTAACTAAACTTAAGAGAAATAAACCTAGACTTTTTAAATAAAGCACACTCGCCAGAAAAAGAACACTCACCAGTTACTCACCCATCAGTTCCTTGTGCTGATATCGCTTCAGGTGTTTTTCTCACTACGTGCCCTGACACTCGGACTCTTTTCCCTGCTGCCCGGACGGTGCTGCCCTCAATGTCCTCGGACTTCCCTTCCCTTCCCGCCCCCCACCCCACCATTGGACCCCCCTGGTCGTCCTCGGACCCTCCCCTCCGCCCCCGCCCCACCACCTCCCATAGGAACAGGAGTAGGCCATTCAGCCCCTCGTGCCTGCTCCGCCATTTGATAAGATCATGGCTGATCTGTGATCTAACTCCATATACCTGCCTTTGGCCCATATCCCTTAATACCTTTGGTTGCCAAAAAAGCTATCTATCTCAGATTTAAATTTAGCAATTGAGCTAGTATCAATTGCCGTTTGCGGAAGAGAGTTCCAAACTTCTACCACCGTTTGTGTGCAGAAAGTGTTTTCGAATCTCACTCCTGAAAGGTCTGGCTCTAATTTTTAGACTGTGCCCCCTACTCCTAGAATCCCCAACCAGCGGAAATAGTTTCTCTCTATCCACCCTATCCGTTCCCCTTAATATCTTATAAACTTCGATCAGATCACCCCTTAACCTTCGAAACTCCAGAGAATACAACCCCAATTTGTGTAATCTCTCCTCGTAACTTAACCCTTGAAGTCCGGGTATCATTCTAGTAAACCTACGCTGCACTCCCTCCAAGGCCAATATGTCCTTCCGAAGGTGCGGTGCCCAGAACTGCTCACAGTACTCCAGGTGCGGTCTAACCAGGGTTTTGTACAGCTGCAGCATAACTTCTGCCCCCTTGTACTCTAGTCCTCTAGATATAAAGGCCAGAATTCCATTAGCCTTATTGATTATTTTCTGCACCTGTTCATGACACTTCAATGATCTATGTACCTGAACCCCTAGGTCCCTTTGGACATCCACTGTTTTTAACTTTTTACCATTTAGAAAGTACCCTGTTCTATCCTTTTTTGAACCAAAGTGGATGACCTCATATTTCCTAACTTCCTAACCAAGTCCGTACTTTTCCCTCGATTCCATGGGCTTCTATCTTAGCTAACAGTCTTATGTGGGATTTTATCAAATGCCTTCTGGAAGTCCATATAAATAACATCCATTGACATTCCCCTGACCACTACTTTAGTCATCTCTTCAAAAAAAATTCAATCCGGACTCTCCTTTAACACTGCGTTCACCTCTCGCTCTCGGGGCTAAAGGCCGGCCTTTCACCTTTCGGTGACATTGATTGTATATTTTCCATTTCACCATGAACAGTGGAAACTTTGCCCTATTGTGTGCACCTTTGCACTGTGGGCCCACGAGCTCTGGGACCTAGGTTGAGTCTGCCCAATTCATTTTTTGCAGGACCCTTGCAGTCAGGAGTGAGTGGAGACCACAGCTGACCTCAAATTGATTGCGAAATTCAGTCATATTGTGATCACTGCTACCTAGAGGCTCCTTTACAACGAGGTCATTAATTAATCCTGTCTCGTTACACATTACCAAATCTGGAATAGCCTGCTCTCTGGTTGGCTCTAGAACATGCTGCTCTCCATGGTGCAGCCACTGCTGCCCATTTATGCCTGGTTATATTTAATTGGTTCTTGATACTTGGGTGGCAAGGCTGGCATTTATTGCCCACCCCTCGATGCCCTGAGACGGTGATGTTGGGCCTTCTCCTTGGTGTGATGATGGTGCTCCCACAATGGGATCAGTTCGGGAGTTCCAATATATTGATATTTCTCAAAGCTAACACTGGAAATAACGCCTGGACCTCACCTCCTAACCGGCTCATTACCACACATCACCCACAAAATAGTTTTGTACTTGGCTTAAGGTGGTAATCCTAAGGCTTACACTGGGTAAAAGAGAGGCAGCTGTTCTGTAATAAAAACAGAAAATGCTGGAAACACACAGCAGGTCAGGCAGCTTCTGTGGAGAGAGGAAGGTTAAGGTTTCAATGAGGACTGGACGTCCTGGTGAGGGATGGAGGTGTAGAGTGACCGGGCGTCCCGGCGGGGGGTGGAGGTGTAGAGGGACCGGACGTCCTGGTGAGGGATGGAGGTGTAGAGTGACCGGACGTCCCGGTGAGGGATGGAGGTGTAGAGTGACCGGACGTCCCGGCGGGGGGTGGAGGTGTAGAGGGACCGGACGTCCTGGTGAGGGATGGAGGTGTAGAGTGACCGGACATCCCGGCGGGGGGGTGGAGGTGTAGAGTGACCGGGCGTCCCGGCGGGGGGTGGAGGTGTAGAGGGACCGGACGTCCTGGTGAGGGATGGAGGTGTAGAGTGACCGGACGTCCCGGCGGGGGGGTGGAGGTGCCGAGGGACCGGATGTCCCGGCGGGGGATGGAGGTGCAGAGTGACCGGACGTCCCGGCGGGGGATGGAGGTGTAGAGGGACCGGACGTCCCGGTGGGGGATGGAGGTGTAGAGGGACCGGACGTCCCGGTGGGGGATGGAGGTGTAGAGGGACCGGACGTCCCGGTGAGGGATGGAGGTGTAGAGGGACCGGACGTCCCGGCGGGGGATGGAGGTGTAGAGGGACCGGACGTCCCGGCGGGGGATGGAGGTGTAGAGGGACCGGGCGTCCCGGCGGGGGATGGAGGTGTAGAGGGACCGGGCGTCCCGGCGGGGGATGGAGGTGTAGAGGGACCGGGCGTCCCGGTGGGGGATGGAGGTGTAGAGGGACCGGGCGTCCCGGTGAGGGATGGAGGTGTAGAGGCCCGTCAGAAGAGTTGCGAAGGTAGGCGGGTAGGGACAGTACAAGTGGGGTTAAAATGGAGTCAAGAGAAGGAAGTAAGTTTGGTGGGACTGTCCTGTCGATGGCCACCAGAGGGCAGCGACAACCTTTGGGTATTTTCAGTCCTAGGACAGGAAATGAACACGTGAGTGAGAGCCTTTATTCGGCTTTGGTTGTTGGCAGCGAGACTGTGTGGCAGTATGAGATGTGCTCTCTGTCGGTGCTGATGGTTGAACGATGAACACACAGAATCGGTCGACTTTGGATATTTCAACAAAGAACCCACAAGATGATTTTGAGATCATACAGAGAGTTGGCGGAGGGACGTATGGGGAGGTGTACAAGGTAAGAAAGAGCAAGACTGCAAGGCACCTGTCGGAGCTACTCTCTGACTGAGGAAGTCTGCAGGACACATCGTGGCTTATTACAGAAAGATCTGTGCTGCGTTAACTCAGCGATAAAGTAAACGACCTCTAGACACATTTTGATAATTACTGCATCTTAACTCCTTGAAATCTTACGTACTCTTTCTCTTCACTGATTTTAACCCTTCGGTTAGATTATTTTTTTTCTATTTCGATATTCCCGGTCTGACCACTCTTGTCTGATGCCCGTATCCTAACTCGCACTAAGTCCCGTTCTCCCATCACACCCTGTGCTCGCTGACCTACATTGGCTCCCGTTCTGGCAAAGCCTCGATTTTAAAATTCTCATCCTCGTGTTCAAATCCCTCCGTGGCCTCGCCCCTCCTTATCTCTGTAACCTCCTCCAGCCCCTACAACCCTCTGAGATCTCTGCCCTCCTCCAATTCTGGCCTCTTGCGCATCCCTGATTTTAATCGCTCCATCATTGGCGGCCGTGCCTTCAGCTGCCTAGGCCCTAAGCTCTGGAATTCCCTCCCTAAACCCCTCCTCCTTTAAGATGCTTCTTAAATCCTTACTCTTCGACCAAACTTTTGGTCACCTGTCCTAATATCGCCTTATGTGGCTCTGTATAAGTCTTTGTCTGATTTCGCTCCTGTGAAGCGCCTTGGGATGTTTTGCTATGTTACAAGTCCTGCATAAATGCAAGTTTTGTTGAAACCGCCTTCAGATAAGCCCAAGGAAGTTTATTATTTAAGTTGGGGAGTTTATCCGATCAGGAATTCTCACTGGCTGAGCCATTGGGATAAACTGTTCCTAAATCTCAGGATTTAAGTGGGGAAATATTCGGAGCCCAGCTCCTGTGAAGGCTGTTACAGTTGAACAGCTCGCTCAGGCAGTCTGAAATTCCTCGGTGTAGTGGGATGAACCGAAAGAGACTCATTCACCGCAGAGATCACTCCCTCCGATCGACAATCTCGCTGCGTGGGAGTGAATGAGGGAAAAATGATTTGACAAAACCGCCATCTCAGGGAAACCCAATTGAAGAGGAGAAAAGTTTGGGGACAATTTGGCGTGCCGGTGCGGCTCGGCGTGCCGGTGAGGCTCGGCGTGCCGGTGAGGCCTGCAATCCCTCACAAACCAGTCCGCCTGGTCCAGAACCTCTCAAAATAGAATGCAGAACGTGAGCTGGTGTATTTGGTATTGGGGGTGGGGCGTGGGTGGTGAGGTGGAGAGCAGAGCAGGTCGGTGAACCAAATAGATTTTTAGTATTTGCTACAGAAATTAATCTATCAGTGACTCCTTCACTTCCTCATTTGGTGAAGGAAGTTAAGAGTCAGGTGCAGGGCGGGCGCAGACTATTAGTGACCTGCATGCAGAGAGTCCCAGTGCCATCATGCCAGGTGCTGCCTGTTTAAACTGCCTGGTTCCGCTGTAGGACCTGTTTTGCTCATATTATCGCCAATTCCACGGCACCAATGGTTTTACGTTGGGGGTTGTGGGTCATGACGCGGCCTTCGGCCCCGGGGCGGGGGCTCCTCCGAGACCACGGAGGGTCCGCATAATGTCCAGCGATGGGTCTTTAGCGTCACTGTGCTGTGTGGGTGGGCTCGGCCCAGGTGAGCTGCTGTTCTCTCCCTCCTACCCTGGGGTTTGTACATAATATCAGGCCCACCTCCTACTGTCAATGCTTCTTCAAACTCTCCCTAAACCACTTCACCTCACACTGCCTTACTTCCATCTTTCAAAAGAAAGACTTGCATTTATATAGCGTCTTTCACGACCCTCTGAGTGTCCCAAAGCGCTTGTCCAGCTAATGAAGTATTTTTGAAGTGTCGTCACTGTTGTAATGTCGGAAACACGGCGGCCAATTTGCGCACAGCAAGATCCCACAAACAGTAATGTGAGAATGACCAGATAATCTGTTTTTAGTGATGTTGGTTGAGGGATAAATATTGGCCCCAGGACACCAGGGAGAACTCCCCTGCTCTTTGAAATAGTGCCATGAGATCTTTTACATCCACCTGAGGGCAGATGGGGCTTCGGTTTAACATCTCACCTGAAAGACGGCACCTCTGACAGTGCAGCCCTCCCTCAGTACTGCACTGGGAGTGCCAGCCTAGATTATGCACTCATGTCTCTGGAGCGAGACTCGAACCCATGACCTTCTGACTCAGAGGAACATAAGAACAGGAGTAGGTCATTTAGCTCCTCGAGCCTATTTCGCCATTCACTGAGATCATGGCTGATCTGTGAGCTAACTCCCTAGCCTGACCTTCGCCCCATATCCCTTAATATCTTTGGTTAACAAAAATCTATAAATCTCAGATTTAAAATTAACAATTGAACTAGCATTAACTGCCATTTGCAGAAGAGAGTTCCAAACTTCTATCACCCTTTGCGTGTAGAAGTGTTTCCTAACTTCACTCCTGAAAGTCCTGGCTCTAATTTTTAGGCTATGTCCCCTGGTCCTAGATTCCCCAACCAGCAGAAATAGTTTCTCTCTATCTCCCCTATCAGTTCCCCTTAATATCTTGATAACTTCCATCAAATCACCTCTTAATCTTCTAAATTCCAGGGAATACAACCCAAGTTTGTGTCATCTCTCCTCGCAATTTAACCCTTGGAGTCCAGGTATCATTCCAGTAAATCTACACTGCACTCCCTCCAAGGCCAATATATCCTTCCTAAGGTGCGGTGCCCAGAACGAGAGGCAGTCACCTGGAAAACACACGTACCCTCAGGAATAGTGCTGGGAAAGATAGTGAGCGATGCTTGTCTCATCTGCTCCTCCACAGCCAAACCGTCCCTCCGAGGGGTTGCCAAAGTCTCCAGGAGTTGAAGATTAATCTCCCAAACACTGCTGCGAGCAACGCCCGGGAGAAAAATCATAGGGGGCTTAAAAAAATGGTGTTTTTTATTCATTTTCTTTGAAAACTTTGGCTTATTAGCTATAATAATATTTAGGTATGGGGCAGAAAAGGGTGTTTGACTGAATGTCAAGAATCAACTAATCAGGGAATGAAGAGTGTTTATTTCCCACTGGATGGACATGTTGGGTGACCAATAGCGGGGTGGTTGGTGGCAGGTGGTCATGTGATGAAACCTCCAGGAATACGTCCAACCCAGAGTTGGCAACCCTACTCCCTCCTGGAAACGCACGCGGTCCCGAGGATTCACGGTAGCGGCTGGTCTCCGAGAGACGAGAACCAGGAAAACAAAACACATTTTCCTTTCACACCGGTTTTAAAAAAAAATCTTTTGGCTCAAATTATTTGACCCAAGGAAGGATATACTTGCCTTAGAGGCGGTGCAATGAAGGTTCACTTGATTGATTCCTGGGATGAGAGGGGAGACATTGAGTAGAATGGGCCTATACTCTCTGGAGTTTAGAAGAATGAGAGGGCTTGATAGGGTAGATGCTGAGAGGCTGTTTCCCCTGGTTGGAGAGTCTAGAACTAGGGGGGCATAGTCTCAGGATAAGGGGTCGGCCATTCAAGACTGAGATGAGGAAAAATTTCTTCACTCAGAGGGTTGTGAATGTTTGGAATTCTCTACGCAGAGGGCTGTGGATGCTCAGTCGTTGGGTATATTCAAGACTGAGATCGATAGATTTTTGGACACTAAGGGAATCAAGGGATATGGGGATAGGACAGGAAAGAGGAGTTGAGGTAGAAGATCAGCCATAATTTTATTGAATGGCGGAGCAGCCTCGAGGGACGTAATGGCCTACTCCTGCTCCTATTTCTTATGTTCTTATGTTCTCCTGTTCCTGCGTAACAGGCTGCAGGGGCTGAATGGCCGATACCTGTTCCTATGTGAGAGGCTGGAGGGGCTGAAGGGCCTTCCCCTGCTCCTGTGTAACAGGCTCAAGGGGCTGAATGGCCTCCTCCTGCTCCAGTGTAACAGGCTTGAGGGGCTGAATGGCCTTCTCCTGCTCCTGTGTAACAGGCTCGAGGGGCTGAATGGCCTCCTCCTGCTCCTGTGTAACAGGCTCGAGGGGCTGAATGGCCTCCTGCTCCTGTGTAACAGGCTCGAGGGGCTGAATGGCCTCCTCCTGCTCCTGTGTAACAAGCTCGAGGGGCTGAATGGCCTCCTCCTGCTCCTGTGTAACAAGCTCGAGGGGCTGAATGGCCTTCTCCTGCTCCTGTGTAACAGGCTCGAGGGGCTGAATGGCCTCTTATGGATCCTGTGGTATCAAAACGTCCGTACAAACTCCTAAAAACGGTCGACTCTAACCACTATTGACGTTTCCCCTCCCTGCTGCTGCTGCTGCAGAAACATGAGATCTGCACAAAAACACAAGTATTTCCTTTCCCTGGTCTCACTAGCCCGCTCTGTAACACCACCCGCAACCCTGTCAAAAGTTGCAGATCATTCCGGTAAGCCCTGCTGAGGCTTCTCTTCAGACGCATGCAGATGTTCAGTGAGAATTTTCTGCAAGGCTCTGAGCTATCTCATTGTTAAAATCACGGCAGGTCTTTGGCGATAAACAGTGTTGTGAAAGGGTTTAAATAAACATCGAGTTGCATCGAAACTACGGTGCAGAAACAGGCCATTCGGCCCAACTGGTCCGTGCCGGCCTTTATGCTTCACATGAGCCTCCTCCCTCCCTACCTCATCTAACCCTATCAGCATATCCTTCTATTCCTTTCTCCCTCATGTGTTTATCCAGCTTCCCCTTAAATGTATCTATGTTATTCACCTCAACTACTCCTTGTGGTAGCGAGTTCCACATTCTCCCCACTCTTTGGGTAAAGAAGTTTCTCCTGAACTCCCTATTGGATTTATTAGCGACTATCTTATATTTATGACCTCAGACCTCTCGTTTTGGATTCCCCCACAAGTGGAAATATCTTCTCTACGTCTACCCTATCAAACCCTTTCATTATCTTAAAGACCTCTATCAGGTCACCCCTCAGCCTTCTCTTTTCTAGAGAAAAGAGGCCCAGCCTGTTCAGCCTCTCAGTTCTGGTATCATCCTTGTGAATCTTTTTTGCACCTTCGCCAATGCCTCTATATCCTGTTTATAATATGGAGACCAGAACTGTGCACAGTGCTCCAAGTGTGGTCTAGCCAAGGTTCTATACAACTTCAACATAACTTCTTTGCTTTTCAATTCTATCCCTCTAGAAATGAACCTCAGTGCTCGATTTGCCTTTTTAATGGCCTTATTAACCTGCGTCGCTGCTTTCAGTGATTTGCTCCTCTATTCCATTTAGACTCTTATTATCCAAGCAGTGTGTGGCCTCCTTATTCTTCCTACCAAAATGCACCACCTCAAACTTTATCTATATTGAAATTCAAACACAAATATTCTCCTCGCAACCCCCCCCCACCACTCCATTGCTCTGCTGAAGGTTCCGACTCTGGCTGGGGTACAGTTCCAGGGGTACTTGAGCTGCTGGGATACAGTTCCAGCGTACTGACTCCTGCTGGGGTACAGTTCCAGGGTGTTGACTTCTGCTGGGATACAGTTCCAGCGTGTTGAGTCCTGCTGGGGTACAGTTCCAGGGGTGTTGACTCCTGCTCGGGTATAGTTCCAGTGTGCTGACTCCTGCTGGGGTACAGTTCCAGGGGTGTTGACTCCTGCTCGGGTATAGTTCCAGGGGTGTTGACTCCTGCTGGGGTACAGTTCCAGGGGTGTTGACTCCTGCTGGGATACAGTTCCAGTGTGCTGACTCCTGCTGGGGTACAGTTCCAGGGGTGTTGACTCCTGCTGGGGTACAGTTCCGGGGGCACTGACTCTCTCTGAGTACAGTTCCAGGGGCACTGACTCTGGAATATACTTCTAGGGACACCGATTTTCTCAGGGGTACAGTTCCGGGGGCACTCACTCTCTCTGGGTACAGTTCCGGGGGCACTCACTCTCTCTGAGTACAGTTCCAGGGGCACTGACTCTGGAATATACTTCTAGGGACACCGATTTTCTCAGGGGTACAGTTCCGGGGGCACTCACTCTCTCTGGGTACAGTTCCGGGGGCACTCACTCTCTCTGGGTACAGTTCCGGGTGCACTGATTCTGGAGTACAGTTCCGGGGGCACTGACTCTCTCTGGAGTATAGTTCCAGGGACACTGATTTTCTCAGGAGTACAGTTCCGGGGGCACTGGCTCCTGCTAGGGTACAGTTCCAGGAGCTCTGCCTGATGCTGGGATACTGAGGGAGTGCTGCACTGTCGGAGGTGCCGTCTTTCAGATGAGACGTCAAACTGAAGCCCTGTCTGCCCTCTCAGGTGGACATACAAGATCCCATGGCACTATTTCAAAGAAACAGGGAGTTCTCCCAGTGTCCTGGCCAATATCCCTAAGAAACAGATCATCTGGTCATTATCTCGTTGCTGTTGTGGGATCTTGCTGTGCGCAAATTGGCTGCCTCGTTTCCTACATTACAACAGTGACTATGCTTCAAGAGTACTTTATTGGCTAGAAAGCATTTTGGGACATCTCGAGGTCGTGAAAGGCGCTATATAAATGCAAACTCTTTCTTTGGAAGTGGCATATGTGAGGCTTTTACTAGTTATAATGGAATTTGCGACAGCTTTTCCAAATTTGATTCGCGATGGCGGGGGAGGTGGGGGCAGTGACTGGTGGAGTTCCGCAGAGAGGGATCGGCTCAGGGTCAATCTGCTCTGAAATGAAACAGAGGAGGGGCACTTTGTACTGTAATATTCTAAAATTTGCGGACAGCAACAAACTATGTGGCCGGGCCATGAATATAAGAGAGGTTGTCCTAGTTCCAAGGGATCTCCACCGATTCCAAGGATGGGCCAAGAAACGGCAGATAAATGCTTTACTTTAGTTACGTTGGGGTCGAATTTCTGCAGCGGTTTCTCCCGATTGTCCGGCTTAACTTTGGTGGAAGATCGGCAGAAACACGCCATAGAATTACAGAGAAATTACAACACAGAGAGACAGGCCGTTCGGCCCCTCCAGTCCATGTCGGCATTTATCCTCCAAACGAGCAGTATCCTAATCCCATGTTCCCATGTCTCTTTATCCCTCTTTCCTTCAACAACCTCTCCAACCTATTCTTAAATGTTGACATGGTCTCTGCTTCAATCACTAACTCATTCCATCGCCCTCAATCCCTTGTGCAAAAAATGTTTCTCCTGCTCTCTGTCCTAAATCCCAAACTGTTAATCTTATATCTATTTCCCTTACATCTTACATTTTTGTTCGGCAAGGGTATTAAGAGTTACGGAACCAAGGCGGGTAGATGGAGTTAAGATACAGATCGGCCATGATCTATTTGAATGGCGGAACAGGCTCGAGGGGCTGAATGGCCTCTTCCTGTTCCTATGTTCCCTTGTTATAGACTGAATACAGGTCTGATTCTAGCTACTCTGTCCCATCCCTTCATAATTTTAATATCTCAGCAATATCTCAGAGTTATTGCCTCATTTGCTGCCCCAGGAAGCTGTGGAAGCTACATCATTGAATAAATTTAAAACAGAAATAGACAGTTTCCTAGAAGTAAAGGGAATTAGGGGTTACGGGGAGCGGGCAGGAAATTGGACATGAATTTAGATTTGAGGTTGGGATCAGATCAGCCATGATCTTATTAAATGGCGGAGCAGGCTCGAGGGGCCGATTGGCCTACTCCTGCTCCTATTTCTTATGTTCTTATTATCCTACAATGGAGCCCAAAAGTACTCCAACTGTGTTCATACTAAGGGTTTACTGCGATTCACCATTACATCTCGTCTATTATATTCTTTGCCTCTTGTCAAGTAATGCATTGGTTCATGTCCAAATCCAACATAGCAACTTAAAGGGGGTTCGTGGAAGGGGAAAGCTGGAGCATTGTTGGAAGCTGAAAACCACACAAAAAAAATACTTGTTTTAAACAGGGCTTCCTGAAACGAAAGGGAAACTGAACACTCAGATCCAGGAAATTATTCCCTAGTGGGTTCTGAAGATGATGCAGCCTGTTCACTCCCAGGATCCTAGTAGCTCTCATCCCAGAGAGGGAGTGACACTCAAAGGTCAGCGCACTCTTTGAAGCCTGATGATCTGAGAGTTTCGCACTTGATCCGCTGCACTCTGTCGATGTGAATTCAATCATAGTTCTTGTCTCTCTCTACTTTATCTCTCTACTGGTGGTCACTGCACTTTTGAACGTTCTTAGCTTGTTCCTCTTGGGCTGTAAATATCCCATCCAACCCACTCTCCCTTCCTCCTGCACCCTCACTGTGTTGACATTGAAACCCATTGCCTCATCTCCTACTCAAACTCATTCTCTCCCAGGACATCAAAACTGTGGGACTCTTCCATAAGAACACAGGAACAGGAGGAGGCCATTCAGCCCCTCAAGCTGTTCCGCCATTCAATTAGATCATGGCTGTATCTCAACTCCATTTACCTGCCTTGGTTCCATATCCCTTATACTCTTACCTGACAAACATCTATCAATCTCAGTTTTCAAATTTTCAATTGACGCCCCCGAGGCTCAATGGCTTTTAGGGGGAGAGTGACGAACCGGATTCTTTTACCCTTAGTCTGGTTCAGCAAAAACTGAGTCGAATACACCTTTAAAGTTCAACACAATTTTATTAGCTGCAGCAGCTGACCTATTCTACAGAATCGATTTCAACTCTGATAGAGTCTTATCAATCTCATAGAACAGGCAAAGTTACATGCGAAGATCCATACAGTTACACATTTTCAGACAGGGGAGGGACATGATTATCAAAGGGTTAACACCAATCATAAACTGAGTCTGGTCAAGCCAGGCTGAGTGACATAATGGCCGACCACTCACATGTATTGTGTATGCCAAGGGAAAGGGAGGCTTCCTTATCTCTGGCTTGGCATGTTTTTCGGCCTTGCCTGAAAAGGGAGATCCATTCATTAATGCAGCTGTACAACACCCCTACACCAGAATTCAGCTTTATCTTATCTCTTCACTTGATTAACACAAGGCATGCTTATACATAAAGGAAATTAATAACGTAAACAGGTGGTCAAAGAAGAAGCTCATTGTTTCTAATTCTAGCTAGCAAAATGGGCTACTTATATTAACCCTTAGTTCACCACACTGCTACTTGCAATGGAGGTATCTCACTGAACTACTGAAAGCTTATATGCATTTTCATTAGAGGGGGCACCCTTAGACAGTCTCAAGAGGGTTCCAGATTTCTACTAACCTTTGTGTGAAAAATTGCTTCATGAACGGCCTAGCTCTAATATTAAGGTGATGTCCTCTTGTTCTGGACTCCCCCAGGGTAAATTCAACTCAGTACCATTTAAGGAGTTTTTTTGGGATGCCCATTCATGGAAGGGTGCGCGATATTTACGACTAGGGGACAAAGTCGTAAAGATTGAAGAGAGTTTCTGTAGTCAGGTGTTACCAGAATTGAACCTCTGTGAAAACTCCCTGACACACCCTGTACTAACCCCACTTGAAAGTTCTCTGAATGGGAAATCCCCACGCAGATTGGCTGGTTCTGTAATGGAGTGGACGGATATGAGGTGTTGTGATATCACCGAGTGACTGAAAACCCCTGAGTGATATCAGTTAGTTGGTGGATACAGCCCCCTACAGACCTTCTTTCCAACCCCATCAAGTAACTTCCCTGCACCGTAAAAAGTTCCCCCCTCACCTCCCTGTAGCAGCACCCCCACCCCGCCCATCCAGTGACCCCATGAATTGCACTCGTCTCAGTGTGGCACGAGTGCGAGGGAGGTGAGTTACTGAGAGTGCGAGGGAGGTGAGTTACTGAGAGTGCGAGGGAGGTGAGTTACTGAGAGTGCGAGGGAGTGAGGTACAGAGAGAGGTGAATTACTGAGAAGGTGAGTATGTGGAGTTGAGGGATACAGTGAGTAGGTGGGATTGGGGGATACGGTGAGAAGGTGGGTCGGTGGGATTGGGGGATACGGTGAGAAGGTGGGTAGGTGGGATTGGGGGATACGGTGAGAAGGTGGGTAGGTGGGATTGAGGGATACGGTGAGAAGGTGGGTAGGTGGGATTGGGGGATACGGTGAGAAGGTGGGTAGGTGGGGTTGGGGGATACGGTGAGAAGGTGGGTCGGTGGGATTGGGGGATGCGGTGAGGAGGTGGGTCGGTGGGATTGGGGGATACGGTGAGGAGGTGGGTCGGTGGGATTAGGGGATACGGTGAGGAGGTGGGTCGGTGGGATTGAGAGATAAGGTGAGATGCGCAGCGGTGATTTCAGGCTTGATGGGCCTTTCTTGCTCTTGAAAATATTTACGATCCTCCGCTGCTTGGCTTTTTCCTGTGACTCCATGTCGTGTACACACTGCTCAACAGTGACGGGTTTACAGGGAGATTAACCGTCCCACAACATCCAGCCTCCCCGGCACTGATGGGTTGCTCCCAGGTGCTGCTCTGTGCCGTTTTCTCTGCGATTCACACTCGGTCAATCACTGCGTTGTTTGCCTGATCGGAAATGCTGCTGAATGTGCAGCATGTGCCTCCCCGGCTCGACACTCAGGCCCTGCATTTACAGGAAGTGCTATTTGCATAAGCCCAATAGAGGGGATTGCGTGAGGCTGGTAGGCCCAAAGCACAGCCTATCTGATCAGCAGCAATCTTTATTCTAAAACCTACTCGTTACCTCATCAAAATCAGAATGCCCTTTCCACAGGCCTTCTAGTGCACTGCCACCTTAAGTCAGGTGGGATGCAACTTAAGGCCCAGGAATTAGGGATAGGCCCGATATTCCAGAGCCCAGAGTCTGCCTTATGTTTCACCAGGGGGGCCTGTTAAGGTCGCCAACCTCTTTGGCTCCAGCCTGGGATGAACTGGTACAACGACAACCACCTGCATTTATATAGCGCCTTGAACGTAGTAAAACGTCCCAAGGCGCTTCACAGGAGCGATTATCAAACAAAATCTGACACTGATATTAGGGCAGGTGACCAAAAACTTGGTCAAAGAGGTAGGTTTTAAGGAGCGTCTTAAAGGAGGAGAGGGAGGTGGAGAGGGAGGGAATTTCAGAGCTTAGGGCCCAGGTAGCTGAAGGCACGGCCGCCAATGGTGGAGCGAAGGAAGTGGGAGATGCGCAAGAGGCCGGAATTGGAGGAACGCCGAGCTCTCGGAGGGTTGTAGGGCCTGGAGGAGGTCGCAGAGATTGGGAGGGGGCGAGGCCATGGAGGGATTTGAACACAAGGATGAGAATGTTAAAATTGAGGCGTTCCCGGACTGGGAGCCAATGTAGGTCAGCGAGCACAGGGGTGACGGGCGAACTGGGCTTGGTGCGAGTTAGGATACGGGGCAGCAGAGTTTTGGATGAGCTCAAGTTTATGGAGGGTGGAAGATGGGAGGCCGGCCAGGAGAGCATTGGAATAGTCAAGTCTAGAGGTAACAAAGGTATGGATGAGGGTTTCAGCAACAGATGATACATGAGATGATAGGAAGCGAAATGGCTGCTAGCTGGCTGGATGAAATTCTTTCTTTCCTGAGGTAACAGTGCAGCTCATTGAATTTTGGTCGAGCTCTATCATCTGGCTCCTATGTTAAGGTATCTTGCACTCACTGAGGTTGCTGACCGTGACCTCCACGTAACCTTTTGTTGTCAACAATACTGGTTCCTATTATGGGCTAATCGAGTCATGTATAACTTCCTGTTTTCTTGTTTGTTGTTATAATGGAAGGTTGTTGAGGTAAGGGAGTTGTCAGCCACTGTTCCACTGCCCTCAGGCTGCTTTGCGTGGGCTGATGTCTAAGACTCAGTTGGGGGGGCTGGATTGGAAACAATTGGCCAACACCTACAGAGGGGCGACGTCTGCTTGTTGTCACATCCCTCCCCAATAGGCCAACAGGTTAACACTTGCTGCCGACACCTGTCATCAGCATTTTTAAAATTGATTTTTGTCCCTTTTCGTGCAATGTTGTCTCCAGACGGACGGACTCTCCAGACGGACGCAGTCTCCCAGACGGACGGAGTCTCCAGACGGATGCAGTCCCCAGACTGGCTCACTCTCCAGTCCAGCTCAGTCTCCAGGGTGGTCCAGTCTCCGGGGTGGTCCAGTCCACAGGGTGGTCCAGTCTCCAGTCCGGCTCAGACTCCAGGGTGGTCCAGTCTCCAGGGTGGTCCAGTCTCCAGTCCGGCTCAGACTCCAGGGTGGTCCAGTCTCCAGTCCGGCCCGGTCTCCAGTCCGGCTCAGTCTCCAGTCCGGCCCGGTCTCCAGGGTGGTCCAGTCCCCTATTCAAGGCTGCCATGAAATGTCCAAGACCACTCCCAAGCTTCACCTTCTAACCACTTGCTTCATTTGAGCTTTCTGTGTCCTCTCGAGATCACCAATTTTTCTCGGCCTCATCTGTTTATTGGTGCAAGCTGCGGGCACCGGTCGGGGGTGGGGGAGGGGGTGGGGGGAGAGGGAGTGAATCCAGCAGCCGAGGTCTTCAGGTCAGTCTGGGATGCAGGGGGCGGGCGGGGGTGGGGGTCCCAGGAGGGGTCGGTTTTAATATGAGGCCAGTAGGAACACTCCAGCTCCTGGGCCGAAGGGATCTCCTAGATTTGTTGCGATCGTCTCAGGGGGACGGAGAGGAATTTTCCATATTTTCTGCCCCCTAATTGGCCTGGATTTTAATCAAGATTACATGGCTTGTGGGACAGGGTGGGGAGTGTCCGTATCGTGATTTTGTGGGGCAGGCTGGTAAGAAAATAAAAACTATAAAACTTCCCGTTTAGTTGGCAGCCGCCAGCAGTCTCTTTAAGGTTTGCTGGTTGACTGTTGCGTTCCTCAGAAAACTCGCTCTCAAAACGCACAGCGCCTGGTGCACGCTACGGGCAGTCGCCAACAAAGTTTACGATCCAGGTTAGATCCTAACGCCAGTTCCAAGCGGGTACCCCGGACAATTATAGGACGCCCGATTTTACCCCTGATAAACGGACGCTGTGCAATCGAATTTCGAGGCCAATGTGTCCAACCAGCACAGTCAAAACAAGTCAGAGGAGACAGTAATCAAACTGTACAGTGCTCTGGTCAGACTGCATCTTGAGTACTTTATCCAACTCTGAAAGAAAGACATGTATTTTATACAATGACTTTCACTACCTCAGTACATTTTGTATCTGTCTTCAGAGTAGAAGACACAAAAAGCATACCAGAAATAGTGGAGAACCAAGGGTCTAATGAGAGTGAGGAACTTAAAGCAATTAATATTTGTAAAGTAAAAGTACTGGAGAAATTAATGGGACTAAAAGCAGACAAATCCCCTGGACCTGATGACCTACATCCGAGGGTTCTAAAAGAGGTGGCTGCAGAGATAGTGGATGTATTGGTTGTGATCTTCCAGAATTCCCTAGATTCTAGAACGGTCCCAGTGGATTGGAAGGTAGCAAATGTACCCCCGCTATTCAAGAAAGGAGGGAGGGAGAAAACAGGGAACCACAGGCCAGTTAGCCTGATATCAGTCAATCGGGAAAATGCTGGAATCCATTATTAAGGAAGTGGTAACAGGGCACTTAGAAAATCATAATATGATTAGGCAGAGTCAACATGGTTTTATGAAAGGGAAATCGTGTTTGACAAATTTATTAGAGTTTTTTGAGGATGTAACTAGCAGGTTAGATAAAGGGGAACCAGTGGATGTAGTGTATTTGAATTTTCAAAAGGCATTTGATAAGGTGCCACATAAAAGGTTGTTACACAAGATAAGGGCTCATGGGGTTGGGGGTAATATATTAACATGGATAGAGAATTGGTTAATGGACAGAACACAGACAGTAGGGATAAACGGGTTATTTTCAGGTTGGCGGGCTGTAACTAGTGGGGTGCCACAATGATCAGTGCTTGGGCCTCAGCTATTTACAATCTACATTAATGACTTACTTGAAGGGACCGAGTGTAATGTATCCAAGTTTGCTGACGATACAAAGTTAAGTGGGAAAGTAAGCTGTGAGGAGGACACAAAGAGTCCGCAAAGGGATATAGACAGGTTAAGTGAGTGGCAAAAAGGTGGCAGATGGAATATAATGTGGGGAAATGTGAGATCATTCACTTTGGTAGGAAGAATAGAGAAACAGAATTTTTTTAAACGGTGAGAAACTATTAAATGTTGGTGTTCAGAGAGATTTGGGTGTCCTTGTACATGAAACACAAAAAGTTAGCATGCAGGTACAGCAAGCAATTAGGAAGGCAAATGATATGCTGGCCTTTATTGCAAGGGGGTTGGAGTACAAGAGTAAGGAAGTCTTGCTGAAATTGTACAAGCACACATCTGGAGTACTGTGTACAGTTTTGGTCTCCTTGCCTAAGGAAGGATATACTTGCCTTAGAGGGGTTGCATCGAAGGTTCATTAGATTGATTCCTGGGATGAGAGGTTTGTCCTAGGAGGAGAGATTGAGTAGAATGGGCCTTTACTCTCTGGAGTTTAGAGGAATGAGAGGTGATTTCATTGAAATATACAAGATTCTGAGAGGACTTGACAGGGTAGATGCTGAGAGGCTGTTTCCCCTGACTGGAGAGTCGATAACTAGGGGGCATAGTCTCAGGATAAGGGGTCGGCCGTTTAGGACAGAGATGAGGAGGAATTTCTTCACTCAGAGGGTTGTGAATCTTTGGAATTCTCTACCCCAGAGGGCTGTGGATGCTGAGTCATTGAATATATTCAAGACTGAGATCGATAGATTTTTGGACTCTAGGGGAATCGAGGGATTTGGGGATAGGGCGGGAAAGTGGAGTTGAGGTCGAAGATCAGCCATGATTTTATTGAATGGCGGAGCAGGCTTGAGGGGCCGTATGGCCTACTCCAGCTCCTATTTCTTATGTTCGAGGCCATCTGAAAGCACTTTACAGCCAATGAAATACTTTTGAAGTGTAGTCACTGTTGTAATGTAGGAAACACAGCAACCAATTTGCGCACAGCAAGCTCCCACAAACAGCAATGTGATAATGACCAGATAATCTGTTTTTAGTGATGTTGGTTGAGGGATAAATATTGACCAGGACACCAGGAAGATCTCCCCTGCTCTTCTTCAAAATAGTGCCATGGGATCTTTTATATCCACCTGAGAGGGCAGACGGGGCCTCGGTTTAACATCTCATCCGAAAGACGGCACCTCCGACAGTGCAGCACTCCCTCAGTACTGCAGTGGGAGATTTTTATGCTCAAGTCTCTGGAGTGGGACTATGAACCCTTGACCTTCATGACTCAGAGGCGAGAGTGCTACCCACTGAGCCATGGCTGGCACCATGGGGTGGGGGCATGCTCCATGCCAGGGGAAAGTGGCAGCTTTACTGGTGCGGGTTTGGGGTTCAAGGGCATGAGCTTGACCCAGAAGTGAAGCTGGGGATGAGGGGCATTGAGCAGTTGGCACCGCAGATCGGCAATCCAGCAGGCTGCTCCAAGCTGGCGCCTGACACTCCCTGTGTTCTCCATGTGGGCGAGAAGGTGGCATCAATCCCGATCAGTTAAAATTCCGATCAATGCTCACGTCGATGACTCATTCTCAGCCACATGCTGCCCCACAGACAATAACTTGACCTTTAAATGCTGCTTCGCTGGCTCACTGCTCAGTCTAGAAATTGCATCAGTGTACGTGGGGAATGGAACACTGAAGGGACCCTGTCCATTTCAACGACGAAATAAACGTCCCCTACCCAGAATCAGCATTGAGCTCGATACAGAGTAAAGCTCCCTCTACACTGTCCCATCAAAAACTCCCAGGGCAGGTACAGCACGGGTTAGATACAGAGTAAAGCTCCCTCTACACTGTCCCATCAAACACTCCCAGGGCAGGTACAGCACGGGTTAGATACAGAGTAAAGCTCCCTCTACACTGTCCCATCAAACACTCCCAGGGCAGGTACAGCACGGGTTAGATACAGAGTAAAGCTCCCTCTACACTGTCCCATCAAACACTCCCAGGGCAGGTACAGCATGGGTTCGATACAGAGTAAAACTCCCTCTACACTGTCCCATCAAACACTCCCAGGGCAGGTACAGCACGGTTTAGATACAGAGTAAAGATCCCTCTACACCGTCCCATCAAACACTCCCAGGGCAGGTACAGCATGGGTTCGATACAGAGTAAAACTCCCTCTACACTGTCCCATCAAACACTCCCAGGGCAGGTAGAGCACGGGGTTAGATACTGAGTAAAGCTCCCTCTACACTGTCCCATCAAACACTCCCAGGGCAGGTACAGCACGGGTTAGATACAGAGTAAAGCTCCCTCTACACTGTCCCATCAAACACTCCCAGGGCAGGTACAGCACGGGGTTAGATACAGAGTAAATCTCCCTCTACACTGTCCCATCAAACACTTCCAGGGCAGGTACAGCACGGGTTAGATACAGAGTAAGGCTCCCTCTACACTGCCCCATCAAACACTCCCAGGGCAGGTAGAGCACGGATTAGATACAGAGTAAGGCTCCCTCTACACTGTTCCATCAATGTGCCTACTGTAGCAGTGTGACATTTCTCTAGATCATTGAGATGCTGGAGTGAGTGTCAGTGTGTTAATATTACACTATTTTACAAGACTTGTAAGATGAAAACCTCCTTTTAACAAAACCCTTTTGTTTTGGTTTTTAGGCAAGGCACAAACAGACGGGGGAACTGGCTGCCGTAAAGATCATCAAAATGGAGCCTGGTAAGAATTTTGATTCAAACATTGACTTAACTT
This sequence comes from Heptranchias perlo, assembly GCF_035084215.1. Lineage (NCBI taxonomy): Eukaryota > Metazoa > Chordata > Chondrichthyes > Hexanchiformes > Hexanchidae > Heptranchias > Heptranchias perlo. The sequence continues at coordinate 9,282,009 of NC_090365.1, forward strand.
TTGTTGGTCTCGCAGACAGAAACCAGTAGTGGAGCCGAAAGGGAACAAAACTGCAGCTACTAGAAACCCAGCAATTGACGTGATTAGATCCCACCCTCAGGGGATCGATGTTAGTAGATCCCACCCGCAGGGGATCGATGTGAGTAGATCCCACCCGCAGGGGATCGATGTGAGTAGATCCCACACGCAGGGGATCGATGTGAGTAGATCCCACCCGCAGGGGATCGATGTGAGTAGATCCCACCCGCTGGGGATCGATGTTAGTAGATCCCACCCGCAGGGGATCGATGTTAGTAGATCCCACCCGCAGGGGATCGATGTTAGTAGATCCCACCCGCAGGGGATCGATGTTAGTAGATCCCACCCGCAGGGGATCGATGTTAGTAGATCCCACCCGCAGGGGATCGATGTTAGTAGATCCCACCCGCAGGGGATCGATGTTAGTAGATCCCACCCGCTGGGGATCGATGTGAGAAGATCCCACCGGCTGGGGATCGATGTTGGTAGATCCCACCCGCAGGGGATCGATGTTAGTAGATCCCACCCGCTGGGGATCGATGTGAGTAGATCCCACCGGCTGGGGATCGATGTGAGTAGATCCCACCGGCTGGGGATCGATGTGAGTAGATCCCACCCGCTGGGGATCGACGTGAGTAGATCCCACCCGCTGGGGATCGATGGTAGTAGATCCCACGATCACACTGTGTGGGATATAATCAGAGTGTGTGTGGGGTACGAGCAGAGTGCGTGTGGGACACAATGCACTGCATGCAGGTCACGATCAATCAGCATTTGTAATCAGACCAATGCTCGGCCTCAGTATTTCGAGTTCGCCTTTTCTCTCCATCATTGACATTTCAAAAGAATTTTATCGATAGTTCACCCAGAACCTTATCTCAGTGCAAATCACTGCTTTTCAGTATTGGTCTGGGTCATTTTCAACCTCCCTGCGAAGGCACTGACTCTCACTGCGGTACGAGTTCCACAGGCAGTGTTCACACACCAGTCCCTCACCCAAATTGCCATTCTTATTTATTAAGCCCAGACAGTAAGTGTCTACAGGCTATTTTACCATGCGGGGCATCACAGCCCAGCTCAGCCCAATCATGGTCCTAACCCTGAGTTCCCCATTGCACTTTCAGCTGAGGTCACTGGGGAATGATGAGGAGGGAGAAGGACCCCTGGCTGGGTTTGCTGTTCTCTAACCCGGGGGATTGAGGCTAATTAGAGTGTTTCCCACCCCTAGTCCTGCAGCGACCAGCTAATTCTGCACAAAGCAGGGATCAGTCTTGTGGCCTTCCTCTTGTGTGTGGCTCAGACTGGTTACCGTAGCAATTTGCGCACTGTTTTCATTGTCTGTCTCTCCCTGCTTCAAGCTCTTTGTCTCTGTCTCTCTATATCTCACCCTTTCTCTTTTTCTCCGTGATTACATCGCGGTGTCTATCTCCATCACTATCTCTATGTCTGTTTCTCTCTATCTCTATCTCCATTTCATTTCTTTCTCTCTATCTCTGTCTGTCTCTCTATGTATCTCTATCTCGCTATATGTCACTCTTTGCCTCTGTCTCAGTGTCTCTCTCCCTTTCTGTTTATATCTGTATCTCTGTCCCTCTTACTGTGTGAGTGTGCGTGTGTCTCTGCTGGAGCTCGTGTGTGTACTTTTATATGTCTGTGTGTCTCGCTCACTCTACGTTTCTCTCTGCCTATGTGTCTCTCTCTCTCTCTGTTCCTCTGTTTGTCATTATGTCTCTTTTTGTCTGTATCTTAGTCACTGTCTATCTCCCTCGGTCTCTGCCTGTATGTTACAATGTATATAAGAAAGAAAGAACTTGCATTTATATAGTGCCTTTCACGTCCTCAGGGCATCCCAAAGTGCTTTACAGCCAATGAAGTACTTTTGAAGTGCAGTCACTGTTGTAATGCAGGAAACCCTGCTGCCAATTTGCGCACAGCAAGATCCCACAAACAGCAAAGTGATAATGACCAGATAATCTGTTTTTAGTTGTTGGTTGAGGGATAAATGTTGGCCAGGACACCGGGGAGAACTCCCCCACTCTTCTTCGAAATAGTGCCATGGCATCTTTGACATCCTTCTGAGAGGGTAGACGTCAATAGATATCTCTCAGCCTCTGTCTGACATTGTTTATATTCTCCTTACGGTCTCTGTCTGTATGTCTCTGTGCATCTCTGCCTCTGTCTCACTGTCTCTTCATCCCGTTCAGTTCCTGTGATCCGTCTCTATCCCCATCAGCTGTGATTATTCTTGAGGGCAATTATTTGACTGTGTTTTGAAGTGGTTTCGAGTTCCTGCTCAATTTGCATGTGATGTTGCAATGAAAGGCTGCTAAATCACATCCACAAAACTCTGCCCTGGGAGCAGTGAGATAAGATTATCTGTAAATAGGGCAGCGTTCAGCAAAAAAAAAAAACCCCAAAGAAATCCTGCGTTTTTGAATGCGTGCGATTGCAAGTCTTAGAGAGAAGGAAATTCTGCTCCTTGTGGGTTTATCTCAGGACCCTGAAGAGAGAAGCACTAACACGATCACATCTCACGGTTAGGGTTATAATCAGAACGGCAACATCAGCAGAAACATTGGAATTAAGCAAATCCCATTGCAAAAAAAATAAATATCCCTTGAATAAGAAGGCTGTGTCTTCCTCAGTTAGGTCAACACATTAACACTGGGGAGGATGGTCCCAGTCACCCTATGTACATCAATGGTGGACGTACCTCTGATTGGGAATTCCCAGGAAATGGTAAATCTATTCATTCTGATCCAGTTCATTCTGATCAAGTCCATTCGCATTGTAAGAGCTTCTACAAGTATGCAAAAAGAGAGTGGCAAAAGTAAAGGCTGAGACAGGAGAAATTATAATGGGGAATCAGGAAATGGCAGATGCGTTAAAACAAATATTTTGTATCTGTCTTCACAGTAGAAGACACAAAAAGCAGACCAGAAATAGTGGGGAACCAAGGGTCTAATGAGAGTGAGGAACTTAAAGTAATTAATATCAGTAGAGAAAAAGTACTTGAGAAACTAATGGGACTAAAAGCTAATAAATCCCCTGGACCTGATGGCCTACATCCAAGGGTTCTAAAAGAGGTGGCTGCAGAGATAGTGGATGCATTGGTTGTGATCTTCCAGAATTCCCTAGATTCTAGAACAGTCCCAGCGGATTGGAAGATAGCAAATGTAACCCCGCTATTCAAGAAAGGAGGGAGAGAGAAAGCAGGGAACCAGAGGTCAGTCAATTGGGAAAATGCTGGAATCCATTATTAAGGAAGTGGTAACAGGGCACTTAGAAAATCATTAGATGACTAGGCAGAGTCACCATGGTTTTATGAAAGGGAAATCATATTTGACAAATTTATTAGAGTTTTTTGAGGATGTAACTAGTGGAGTAGATAAAGGGGAACCAGTGGATGTAGTATGTTTGGATTTTCAAAAGGCATTCAATAAGGTGCCACATATAAGGTTGTTACAAAAGATAATGGCTCATGGGGTTGGGGGTAATATATTAGCATGGATAGAGGATTGATTAATGGACAGAAAACAGAGAGTAGGAATAAACGGGTCATTTTCAGGTTGGCAGCCTGTAACTAGTGGGGTGCTGCAAGGATTGGTGCTTGGGCCTCAGCTATTTACAATCTCTATTAATGACTTAGATGAAGGGACCGAGTGTAATGTATCCAAGTTTGCAGACGATACAAAGCTAGGTGGGAAAGTAAGCTGTGAGGAGGACACAAAGAGTCTGCAAAGGGATATTGACAGGTTAAGTGAGTGGGCAAGAAGGTGGCAGATGGAGTATAATATGGGGAAATGTGAGGTTATTCACTTTGGTCGGAAGAATAGAAAAACAGAATATTCTTTAAATGGTGAGAAACTATTAAATGTTAGTGTTCAGATGGATTTGGGTGTCCTCATACAAGAAACACAAAAAGTCAGCATGCAGGTACAGCAAGCAATTAGGAAAGCAAATGGAATGTTGGCCTTTATTACAAGGGGGTTGGAGTACAAGAGTAAGGAAGTCCTAATACAATTGTACAGGGCTTTGGTGAGGCCTCACCTGGAGTACTGTGTACAGTTTTGGTCTCCTTATCTAAGGAAGGATACACTTGCCTTAGAAGCGATGCAATGAAGGTTCACTAGATTGATTTCTGGGATGAGAGGTTGTCCTATGAGGAGAGATTGAGTAGAATGGGTCTATACTCTCTAGAGTTTAAAAGAATGAGAGGTGATCTCATTGAAACATATAAGATTCTGAGGGAGCTTGACAGGGTAGATGCTGAGAGGTTGTTTCCCCTGGCTGGAGAGTCTAGGACTAGGGGGCATAGTCACAGGATAAGGGGTCGGCCATTTAAGACTGAGACGAGGAGGAATTTCTTCACTCAGAGGGTTGCGATTCTTTGGAATTCTCTACCCCAGAGGGCTGTGGATGCTGAGTCGTTGAATATATTGAAGGCTGAGATAGGTAGATTTTTGGACTCTTGGAGAATCAAGGGATATAGAGATCGGGCGGGAAAGTGAAGTTGAGGTTGATGGTCAGCCATGATCTGATTGAATGGCGGAGCAGGCTCGAGGGGCCATATGACCTACTGCTGCTCCTATTTCTTATGTTCTTATGGTGCAGTTCATTTTGTTCCAGTTCATCCTGACGCAGTTCATTTTGGTCTCCCACCCCTGCATCTGCTGCTGAAACCCTCATCCATGTCTTAGTTACCTCCAAATTTGACTATTCTAATGCTCTCCTGGCCGGCCTCCCATCCTCCACCCATAAAGTTCAGCTCATTCAAAATTCTGCTGGCTGTATCCTATCCTGCATCAAGTCCCGATCACCTATCACCCCTGTGCTCGCTGACCTACCTTGGCTCTCAGTCCCCCCCGCATCTCCAATTTAAAATTCTCATCCTTGTGTTTAAATCCCTCCATGGCCTCGCCCCTCCCTATCTCTGTAACCTCCTTCAGCCCCTACAACCCTCTGAACTCCCCAGTCCTCTGACTCTAGCCTATTGTGCATCCTTCATACCACCATTAGTGGCCCTGCCTCCAGCCGTCTAAGCCCCACGCTCTAGAATTCCCTCCCTAAACCCCTCCGCTGTATCACCTCCCTCCCCTTTCTTTAAAGTCCCCCTGAAAACCCACCTCTTTGATCTTTTAGTCACCCCCTCCTGATATCTCCTTCTTTGGATCTGCGACCAGATTGAGCTCCTGTGAAGCGCCTTGGGACACTTGTCGAAGTTAAAGGCGCTATATAAATGAAAAGAAGTTTTAACAAAACTGGTGGGAAGAGAGAAAATAGAACTTGAAATTAGGAGAGCAGAGAATATTAAAAGAAATGTTGAGCAGTTTGATAAATACTTATGCAGTAAGTCGGTTACTGTTGTTATCATAGCTTCACATTCTTCCCTCGGAGAACAATCTGAAGTAGTGGAAGGATTGGCAGGCAGGGTGGCGTTTTTTTTGTTTTCATAGTCTGACAAGCCACAAGGTGAACGCTCCTTCCGTGGCTGTAGCCATCTTTATACCAGCCGATAGGATGGTGAGTCCGATACGGCAGGAGGGTATTACAGGCTCCCACCAACCCATACGATGAGGGGGGTCCACAACACACCCCCTAGATGCGATTTCAACCCAGAATTTGATTCACTGATACTGTCTCGAGCGGGGATTGAACCCTGCATCTTCTGACTCAGAGGCGGGAACGCTACCAGTAAGCAGGTAAAAAGGGAAAAGTTTGGGCCGTCGAAAAATCCCAAAGGCGGTGTGATATCGATGAACAGAAATCGCGGCCATAGCATCCAGCATTTCCTGGTAATCGGCCCGGTGCCTGTGAGTGCCCACCGGCACTGTGGGGTCTTGGAGAATTGCAGCCGTAATCATTCGAAACAGCTCCAGGTCACGGGGAAGGAAATAGGAGAAGAAACAGTGAGGATTGATGGAGAACTCAGCAAAACCAACAGTGTGGAGCACAGGGTCTAATTCTGGGCACTGGTACACTCACACCTGAAGTTCTGGGCACTGGTACAGTCAGTCCTGGAGTACAGGGCACAATTCTGGGCACTAGTACAGTCAGTCCTGGAGTACAGGGCACAATTCTGGGCACTGGTACAGTCAGTCCTGGAGTACAGGGCACAATTCTGGGCACTGGTACAGTCAGTCCTGGAGTACAGGGCACAATTCTGGGCACTGGTACAGTCAGTCCAGGAGTACAGGGCACAATTCTGGGCACTGGTACAGTCAGTCCTGGAGTACAGGGCACAATTCTGGGCACTGGTACAGTCAGTCCAGGAGTACAGGGCACAATTCTGGGCACTGGTACAGTCAGTCCTGGAGTACAGGGCACAATTCTGGGCACTAGTACAGTCAGTCCTGGAGTACAGGGCACAATTCTGGGCACTGGTACAGTCAGTCCTGGAGTACAGGGCACAATTCTGGGCACTGGTACAGTCAGTCCTGGAGTACAGGGCACAATTCTGGGCACTGGTACAGTCAGTCCTGGAGTACAGGGCACAATTCTGGGCACTGGTACAGTCAGTCCTGGAGTACAGGGCACAATTCTGGGCACTGGTACAGTCAGTCCTGGAGTACAGGGCATAATTCTGGGCACTGGTACAGTCAGTCCTGGAGTACAGGGTACCAAATTCACTTCCCATCAGATCCTTACAGCCAGCAGACAGAGGAAACTTTGATCCCCTCAGCCTGGGCTGGATTGAATTAGGGCAGGGAAATGAGATTAGATTAGGCAGCTTGCTTTGCAAGGCTAGCACAGGCAGGGACACAATGGGCCAAATGACTTCCTTCTGCACTGTAAATTCAACGATTCTAAGTCCCAGAGGTGAAAGGTCAGTGTCCAACCCAGTGCCCCAAAAAATGTTCAATGAAAATCTTTTGAGAGAGAAACAGAAAGCAATTGTACAACAGACTAGGAGTTTGATCTGCAGAGAATATTTGGACGAGAAGCCTATTGCCGCACAAGAATGCATTGCTAATGAATTCTGCGTGTGAGAAACGGTGCTGCTTTCATGTGGTCAGGCTGCTTCCTGGTTGCTATGGCAGCTCACAGGCCTACTTTCTCCGTGTGCATCCGCCACGTGTGGGGAGAGGCCTGCGGTGGGATGCAGCACCGCACTCTGAGGCTTTGCAAATGCAGCAGGCTGCAGCGGCAGAGGACCCGGAGGTTGGCAGGGGTGGGGGTGGAGGGGAAGCTTCCTTTGCGTGAGCTGCCAGCATCGGAGGGAGAATCTCTGCCTAACGGGAGCCTGAGGCCTAGCGCTCGGATCAGCCTTTCATACCCGTGTTGAGGCATCAGTAAAACCTGGGCTTCCTATAAGGTTCAAAGGAAGATTGAAACCTGGAGGAAGTAGGGAGAAAGGCTTCTTTGCGAACAATAGACCAGACAGGCCGGGTGCTGGGGTTTCTGAGGGGGAGGGGATGAGATGAGTCAGAGGTGGGAGAGTGCATTCTCTGTGCCTCATTCAGCTGGCCTGTTAATCGTGTTCAATGTTCCTAACAACGGAAGGTACCAATTAATTGATTTAACGCAAGATTTAAACAAATATATAAGCAGTAGGTGACCTCCCCTGGCATTACTCGTGAGTCGTCTGGGGTCTGGAGCATGGTTGTGAGGTTTAGTTGCTAAACTGGCCTGACTCCTTTCATATTCATGTGATCCCCATGGCCACCCAGGTCATTGTATCTGCTTGTAAATTGCTGCGGTCAATCACTGGTCAATACATTGCTTGTAAATTTCAGACTTCAAGTCATAAAATCCCAGGATAAAATGCCTGGCTTTCTTTTTAAGGTTGTGTTGCAACTGCAATAAAGTGTGACGTCTGGTGTGTGACGTCTGGTGTGTGACGTCCTAGGTGTGACCTCTGATGACATCTGGTGCGTGATGTCTGGGATGTAATGTCTGGGGTGTGATGTCTGATTTGACGTCTGATGTCTGGGGGTGCGACATTTGGTGTGACGTCTGGTGTGTGATGTCTGGGGCGTGATGTCTGATGTGTGACGTCCGATGTCTGGGGGGGTGTGACATTTGGTGTGACGTCTGGTGTGTGATGTCTGGGGTTTAATGTCTGGGGCGTGATGTCTGATGTGTGACGTCCGATGTCTGGGGGTGTGACATCTGGTGTGACGTCTGGTGTGTGACTACACTTCAAGAGAAATCTATTGGCTGTGAGGTGCTTTGGGAGATCCTGAGGACATTAAAGTTCCAGAGAAATGCAAGCTCTTATGAGCATATGAAAAATGACGGGCAGGAAAAGGTCAACTGGTCCATCCAGCCTCTCCCATACGTTTGTGATGCCTCATGCATCACAATACAGACACTCCCCACCCACCTCGAGCCATGGACTCTCCCAGGGGAGACAAAAAAAAACAGATAAAAACTCAGGCCATTTAGGGAAAAAAATCTGGAAAATTCCACTCTGACCTCCTTAGGCAATGGAAAGTAGTCCAGGAGATCACATGGACCTTGATTTATATTACAGGATACCTACCTCTTGCAGGAGGTGATCGCCACCCCGGTCAGAAACAGGTCCAGCTCTCGCTTGAAGGAATTCAGCAAATCAGTGTTCACCTGCAGCCTGTTCCAGAGGCCCACTATTCTCTGGAAAAAAACAACCACCTAAAATCCAACTTATTTCTGCCCTTGCATAACTTGTAAAGTGGCTCCTGGGCCTTACTGAACCTATGCAGTTGAAATAATTTGTCCTTGTAAACACCATCTAATCCCTTCATCATCTCAATCAAATCACCCTTAAGTCTGCTCTTCTCGAAAGTATAGAGACCCAGCTCAGTGGGCCTATCTGGGTAACTAAGAAGCTTTATCCTGGGGACTTAATCTTCTGGCCCTCCTCTGCACCCTTTCCAAAGCCTCAATATCCCCCATCATGTGAGAAGCTCAAAACTGGACACAGGATTCTAACTGAGGCCTAAGACTCAGCCTTACTTCATCTCCTGAGGGGAAGGTGTTTCCCAGCTCGTTCCACAGAGAGTCAGACTCCCTACGTCCATGTTCAGTGAGTTGCCGAGCTAGGAATATTGTTCGTAGGACCTCATAATGCTGCCTTGTGGTACGGAGCTAAAGGGCCCACAAAGGTCCCACAAAGCTTTGGCGCATTCTTTCTGTCCCTTTATATCGTACACAGCCCATGGAAGGAGAGTCAATGGGTGGGTAAAGTCCACGATAGGGCAGATTGTACACGATCTGTGGAAGGAACGGGCTTGATGGACTAAATAGTGTTTTGCGTCCTAATATTCTCATGAACGATGATGTTGAGGTTGTTGCTGATTGCAGTAGGTCCCTACCTACTCCGATGGAGATTGGGATGGAGTTCTCTAAATACAAACGACACTGGCTAGGCCACGTTTATTGCCCATCCCTAGTTGCCCTCAGAAGGTGGTGGTGAGCCTTCTCTTTGAACTGCTGCAGTCCTGTGGTTGGTGGTGCTCCCATGATTGAATTAGGTAGGGAATTCCAGGATGATGAAGGAAAGGCGGTGTATGTCCAATTCATGATGGCGTGTGACTTGCAGGGGAACTTGGAGGCGATGGTGGTCCCACGAGCTTGCTGCCGTTGTCCTTCTTGGTGGTAGAGGTTCTGGGGCTAGGAAGTGCTGATCCCAGTCGGGGTGATGGTGACAGTGCTAAACTTAGCCTCAACTCCTCTGAATTAGGGAGAGTGAAGGACCAGCCAAGGCTCCTACTTGTGACCACCTACCCAATGGCCCCTCTTGAAATGGACATTGAGTCAGCTCTGATGCTCTCCCCGGTTGAATATCCTGCTCACGCCAGAAGGCTATCCAAAAGGCTGAGGTACCAAAGGGTTGCAGAACCTCATCGCAGCAAGAAGTCTGTGCCTTGAGGAACGACGGGGAGGAAACAGACGCTGGTTCCGGCCTGGGAATGTCGTGCACTATAATGGGCCATTAGATGCCATGCGTCTTTGGACTCTAGTGCGGTGTGAGGGGACACTGCAGCTCAGACTGTCCAGCCCTACAACCCTCCTCTTTGCTCCTTCAATTCTGGCCTCCTGTGCATCCCCGATTCTCATTGCTGCACCATTGGCGGCCGTGCCTTCAGCTGCCTAGGCCCCAAGCTCTGGAATTCCCTCCCTAAACCTTTCCACCTCTCTACCTCTCTCTCTCTCTTTAAGACGCTCCTTAAAACCTACCTCTTTGACCAAGCTTTTGGTCACCTGTCCTAATATCTCCTTATGTGGCTCGGTGTAAAATTTTGTTTGAAAATCGCTCCTGTGAAGCGCCTTGGGACATTTTACCATGTTAAAGGCGCTATATAAATGCAAGTAGTTGATCACTACCCCGTAACCCTCCACCCCATAATGCATGTGTGTCAACGTCAGATGAGGACAGACCTGGCTCAACTGTATTGCCCTCACTGTCTAGACTCACACATGACGCAGTACCACTGGGGTAAGGCACCAGAGGTCAACTCTGGAGCTGTACCTCAGGAGGGCTCATCAGCTTCAGGAGAATTAATTTTCCTTTGCGGGATGTGGACGCCGCTGACAAGGCCGGCGTTTATTGGCTATCACTAGTTGCCCTGAGGGCTGCCTCTTGGTCCTCTGTAGTCCAGCAGTTTGATACAACTGAGTGGTCACTTCAGAGGGCAGTTAATAGTCAACTGTATTGGTGTGGGACTGGAGTCACATGTAGGCCAGACCGGGTAAGGACGGCGGGTTTCCTTCCCTAAAGGACATTAGTGAATCAGTTGGGTTTTTACAATAATCGATAGCTTCATGGTCACTTTTTATCGAGACAGTTCCCATCGCTTATAATGGGCGTGTTGGTGTTAATGCGATTTGCCCACTATAGTAACAGAAAGAGTAGATAAGGGTAATGTAGTAGATGTAATATACTTGGATTTTCAAAAGGCTTTCGATAAGTAGACTCATGACTAAGGCCAGAGCATGTGGAGTCAGGGGACAAGTCACCGAATCGATGGCAAGCTGGCTACAAAACAGAAAACAGAGAGTTGGGGTTAAAGGTAGTTCTTCAGACTAGCAGAAGGTGGGAAGTGGTGTTCCACAGGGATCGGTGCTGGGACCACTGTTCACCATTTACATAAATGATTTGGACTCGGGAATCAGAAGTACAATTTCAATATTTGCAGATGACACCAAACTGGGGGGTGTAGTGAATGCTGAGGAGGACTGCGACAAAACACCAGAAGATGTTAATAAACCTGCAGGATGGGTGTGTAATTTGCAAATGAATTTCAATGTAGATAAGTGTGAGACGGTGCATTTTGGTGGGAGGAATAAGGAGGCCACATACTGCTTGGAAAATAAGAGTCTAAATGGGATAGAGGAGCAAAGGGATCTCGGGGTACAGATACACAAATCATTAGAAGTAGCAATGCAAGTTAACAAGGTCATAAAAATGCAGACAAAGCACTGGGGTTCATTTCTAGAGGGATAGAATTGAAAAGCAGGGAAGTTGTGTTAAACTTGTAGTGAATCTTGGTTAGATCACACTTACTGTGTACGGTTCTGATCTCCGTGTAACAAAAAGGATATAGAGGCACTGGAGAAGGTGCAATAAAGATTTACAAGGATGATATCAGAACCGAGAGGTTATAACTATCAGGAAAGGCTGAACAGGCTGGGGCTCTTTTCTCTAGAAAAGAGAAGGCTGAGGGGTGACCTGATAGAGGTCTTTAAGATTATGAAGGGGTTTGACAGGGTAGACGTGGAGAAGATGTTTCCACTTGTGGGGAAGTCCAAAACTAGAGGTCATAAATATAAGATCGTCACTAATAAATCTAATAAGGAATTCAGGAGAAACTTCTTTACCCAGAAAGTGGTTAGAATGTGGAACTTGCTACCACAAGGAGTGGTTGAGGTGAATAACATAGATACATTTAAGGGGAAACTAGATAATTACATGAGGGAGAAAGGAATAGAAGGATATGCTGATAGGCTGAGATGAAGTAAGGTGGGAGGAGTCTCGTGTGAAGCTTAAACGCCGACATGGACCTGTTGGGCCGAATGGCCTGTTTCTGCGCTGTAAATTCTATACACGATGAATGGTAAAAGCACAAAGTGTCAAATAAAAACAGGTAAATAGTTAACAGTACTTTCTGTCTAAACCTTTAAGGGTCATTTACTTACTGCTCCTAAATCTGGCGTGGGTTCCTTGCTTTGCTGGCCCAGCTCTTAAGCTGCTGTATGTTAGACTGAAACAGGCTGACCACAAGGTGCAACCTAACGTCCAATATAGTTCCAATAGGAGACCTCTGTTCACCACACTGACCACCAATGAGGCATGCTGCCGATCATTGTCACTGTACCCCTCTCACAAGTCTCAGGCCGGCATTTAAAACTGGGTGTTGTTCATGTCAGAGCGACATGATGAAATCTTACATTCTGAACGATGACTGGTATATACATGAAATCCTGCCGTTGAGTCACTATTTCACCATGCTCTCCATACTGAAAGCAAACATGCAGCAAGCAGTTAGGAAGGCAAATGGTATGTTGGCCTTCATTGCAAGAGGATTTGAGTACAGGAGCAAGGATTTCTTACTGCAGTTATACAGGGCCCTGGTGAGACCACACCTGGAGTATTGTGTGCAGTTTTGGTCTCCTTACCTAAGAAAGGATATACTTGCCATGGAGGGAGTGCAGCGAAGGTTCACCAGACTGATCCCTGGGATTGCAGGACTGTCGTAATAGGAGAGGTTGGGTCGACTCGGCCTGTATTCACTCGAGTTTAGAAGAATGAGAGGGGATCTCATTGAAACATATAAAATTCTGACAGGGCTAGACAGACTGGATGCAGGGAGGATGTTTCTCCTGGCTGGGAGGTCCAGAACGAGGGGTCACAGTCTCAGGATACGGGGTAGGACATTTAGGACTGAGATGAGGAGAAATTTCTTCACTCAGAGGGTGGTGAACCTGTGGAATTCTCTACCCCAGAAGGCTGTGGAGGCCAAGTCACTAAATATATTTAAGAAGGAGCTAGATAGATTTCTAGACACAAAAGGCATCAAGGGGTATGGGGAGAGAGCGGGAATATGGTATTGAGATAGAGAATCAGACATGATCATATTGAATGGCGGAGCAGGCTCGAAGGGCCAAATGGCCTACTCCTGCTCCTATTTTCTATGTTTCTATGTTTCTATACGACCAGTGGCATTGCAGCACAGAGGCACTCTGTGCGAAAATCTTATTGAACTGCCCAAAATAGGCAACGTCCTTAATGCATTATAAGCAATGCTTTCGTAATTGACGTCAGTGGTAATGGCAAATTGAAGAAAGAAAGAACTTGCATTTATATAGCGCCTTTCACATCCTCAGGACGTCCCAAAACGCTTTACATCCAATTAAGTATTTTTTGAAGTGTACTCACTGTTGTAATGTAGCAAATGCGGCAGCCAAACTGCGCACAGCAAGATCCCACAAACAGCAATGAGATAATGAGCAGATGATCTGTTTTAGTGATGTTGGTTGAGGGATAAGTGTTGGCCAGGACTCTACTGGAAACAGTTAACTTCTATCTGCACTGTTCCATCCTTTCCGAACTTTACACGGTTCTAATATATTGCCAGATAATCCGAATTGTTCTATTGAAAAAGCCCCAATTTTTCAAATCTTTCTTCGTACTTGCATTTCCTCATAACAGGCCACATCCTAGTGAATCTGTGCTGTACCCTCTCGATAGCCTCAATATCCTTCCTATAGTGCGGAGCACAATACTGCACTCAGTCCTCCAACTGAGGCTAGACAGAGATTCTGCAAGTTTGCCTGAATTGCCTTTGAGAGCATGGAGATACTTCCCAGAACCTTCAGGTGATGGACTGGGTTGGACGTGCTCTACCGAAGGGGTGGATTTGATGGGCTGAGTGGCTTCCAGTCAGTTTTGCGTTATACAATTTAATGTAAACATATCACCGTAGCACATCTTCGGGTCAGTGGGAGGGGCTGGCCAGGTGGTGAACTAAAGTAATTTACAGTGAGGGTTTGGGTATCACATACCCCTGTGGTGGGGAGGCTTGGGTGCAGTCACCCGGTAGTTGCCTTTCCAACAGGGAAGATCAGGCCACATGGGACTCCAGGTCACTGCTTCACTCTTGTATTTTGTTTTTCTGTCACGGTTTATTTTTTGTACAGATTCCAAACCAGAAGTAATGTTACTTCCACCACTGTAATATTGCCCGTCTCCGCCCCTGCCTCAGCTGAAAGCCTCATCCACGCCTCTGTTACCTCTAGGCTCGATTAATCCAATGCTCTCCTGGCTGGCCTCCCACCTTGCACCCTCCCTAAACTTGAGCTCATCCAAAACCCTACTGCCCGTATCCTAACTCGCATCATGTCCTGTTCACCCATCACCCCTGTGCTCGCTGACCTACATGGGTTCCCGATCCGGCAATGCATCAATTTTAAAATTGTCATCCTTGTTCTCCATGGCCTCGCCCCTCCCTATCTCTGTAACCTCCTCCAGCCCTGCAACCGTCCGAGATCTCTGCGCTCCTCCAATTCTGGCCTTTTGCGCATCCCTGATTTTAATCGCTCCGCCATTGGCGGCCGTGCCTTCAGCTGCCTGGGCCCTAAGCTCTGGAATTCCCTCCCTAAACCTCACTGCCTCTCTGCCTCTCTCTCCTCCTTTAAGATGCTCTTTAAATCCTACCTCCTTGACCAAGCGCTCCTGTCCTAATATCTCCTTATGTGGCTCGGTGTCAAATTTTTGTTTGATAATCGCTCCTGTGAAGCGCCTTGGGGAGACTTACTATGTTAAAGGCGCTATATAAATGTTATTGTTGTTAGGTACAGCACTTGGAGTTGGTACATTAGAGGCTTTAGCCAATCTTACCCGGGTAACCAGCACTAGGCGAAGGTGTGAGTAGCAGTTCTGGGAAAGGATGGCGTAGACTCTTGGCGAGCGAGCCCGAGGTTAATGCCAGCTGAGTCCTGGGGGAGGTGCTGCTTGGACTGAAGCGCCAGATCATGTCGGGATGCTGGGTAGCCTGACATAGTGTAAACCTTCCAACCACTCTGTGGTTATCTATAAAATTGAACGGGGAACGTGGTGGGGGAGGCGTTCACTTGGAACCTGCTTCCCCCGAAAAATCTGTTCCTCTTGGAGACGTCAAGGGATGGGGTGGTGGTGGATTTTGGCCTGATCTTGACTGGGTTGTGTTGTGGGGAAGAGGGGGGGGGGAGAAATTCTTAGAGCTTGATGGGGTAGATGCTGAGAGGCTGTTTCTCCTGGCGAGAGAGTCTAGAACTAGGGGGCGTAGTCTCAATATAAGGGGGCGGCCATTTAGGACCGAGATGAGGTCAAATTTCTTCACTCAGAGGGTGGTGAACTTTTGGAATTCTCTACCCCAGAGGGCTGTGGATGCTCAGTCTCTGACTATATTCAAGACTGAGATCGATAGATTTTTGGACACGAAGGGAATCAGGGGATATGGGGGATAGGGCGGGTAAGTGGAGTTGAGGTCAAAGATCAGCCATGATCTTATTGAATGGTGGAGCAGGCTCGAGGGGCCGTATGGCCTACTCCTGCTCCTATTTCTTATGTTCTTATGAATGGCGGATGTTTCACCAGTTATGATCATTTCTGCTTTGTATAGTAACGACATAAGTAAATGCAGGAAGATTTCCTCTGCTTAGTATTTCAAGCTCAGTTTGGGGAATCATCAAGAGATACCCACAGATTTCCTCCAATTGACACAGCTGAGTTGAGCAGAGTGGGAATGAGGAGGACTCTTTGACCAGGTCTCAGATTGAAGAGGGAGTGGGGATGAGACCAAGTCGCAGTTCGGTTGATGGAGGGGAGTGAGGGGGAAGGAGGAATTTTTCGACCAGAGCATAGTTGTGTTGTTGGGGGTATGCCATGTTTGACCAGGTCTTGGTCCTGGAGATAATAAAAGGACAGAATTGGCCAAGTATCTGTGGGAAGGTTAGTGGTCTGAATTAATCTAGGGCAGAATAATACACAATGGAATAACTCCCCCACAACCCAATGAAAACTTCTCCATGACGGAGTAAAATTGGGTAGAATGTAAAGTTGCCATTTAACTCGATCCCCTCAGTTTCCCGCCCTGCGGGTTAGGATAAATTTACCCCCTACAGCTCGTTAAACTCGTTTTTAATCCACATTAATCTGTTTCTTTGAAGTTGTGTTGAAAATATATGTAATAACTTTCCCCATTTGACACTCTGTCTCCATAACAACCAATTTACAGCTTAATTCTCTTTATCCAATAGATGACGACTTTTCAGTTATTCAACAAGAGATCGTCATGGTGAAATCCTGTACGCACCAGAATATAGTCGCTTATTACGGAAGCTATATCAGGTAAGAGAAGGCTAAGAGCCTCTTACAGCAGTTGGACCCACCAACAGAACCACCATAGAATAATGGCAGCTCTCTAGTGTTGTGGTTTAAGACATCATCACCTGAAGAATCTAGGCCTGAGCAGCTACACCAATTCGCATTGATGCAGCACCTTTAACATCGTAAAACGTCCCAAGACGCTTCACTGGAGCGATTATCAGACCAAATTTGACACTGAAGGAGATATTAAGACAGGGTGAAAGGTAGATTTTAAGCAGCGTCTTAAAGGAGGAGGGAGAGGCGGAGAGGTTTAGGGAGGGAAGTCCAGAGCTCAGGGCTTGGACAGCTGACTGCATGGCGACTAATGGGGCAAAGGCAATCGGGGATGCGCAAGAGGCCGGAATGGGAGGAATGCTGAATTCTCGGAGGGTTATAGGCCTGGAGAATGTTACAGAGCTAGGGAGGGGAGAGGCCACGGAGGGATTTGAACACAAGGATGAGAATTTTAAATTCGAGGTGTTACTGGACCGGGAGCCACTGTAGGTCAGCGAACACAGGGGTGATGGGTGAGCTAATTATTTTGAGCTTGAGATTCAATGGCTGTAAAGCCAGTCAGATTTTAATCCATTTTGTTTGTGTTCACTACCCGATCTAAATATTTCTCCGTATTTGTCATGGACAATCCCAGGTGTGAGGGCCCCAATCCTGAGCTGTAACCTGTAGCCTCCACTCCCATCAAAAGTGCATCTGTCAAAGGGCCAAAAAGGATGGCCAACTAACATATTTCTTTGTCTCTCCTCTTAATCATTTTTTTTTCTGCTTCTCTTTTTCTGTATTTTCCTCCTCCCTCTCTCTCTCTCTCTTCACAGCCCAACTGGCACGCTGTTTCTTTCTTTCTCTCCCGGGAGACCGAGAGAAAGGAAGAGACAGCGATGGAGGCAGGGCTATCCCAGGATTCACAGCGGCGGGGAAAGCCTCCTATTAAAACTATAGGCCCGAGAAATATGGGAATTACAAGAAGGCAGGAGACAGCAATATCCCATGTGAGATTCCCACTGAAGAGTTGGTGGCCCTGTTTGGTGATAAGGACTCCCTGTCTGTTCTTTTCCTCCAAGCAAATACTTTGAGTTTATTATTTTCAGACAGGATCCCTTTCCACTTGTCACTGAATCAACTGTTGACTAATTTCAGAACTTTGCTCTTCTGTTGCTAACTGTGGTGATGCACAGTTTGGTACTGAGCCATGCAGACCAGGAAGGATCTTGGTCCATGCTGAGTTAGTTGATCTCAACTTGGGCAACGATTGGGGTGCTACCATTGGACTCAGCACCCCCAGGGTACATAAAGGAAAGGAAATCAGCCCAGGTCCTACTCCTGATCACCGCCCAGCAACCTCTGGTGGAACGTGGGTTTGTGCCTTTCAGGCGAGGGTTCAGCAGTGACGGCCCCCAAAGTGGAATAGCACAGCCAATGCTAACCATCGAACACTTGACAACATCTTTAGAAAATGTTAGAAGCCCACTTCAGGGCTGTCGGCAGCTGAGAGAGTGTGGACAGGTTAAATTCCGCATGGAGACAAGTCAAACAATGGTCTCTCTTTCACTTCCGTTCCTGAGTCACCTGCTGTGTATTTCCAGAATTTTCTGTTTTGTTTTTCTTGTTATCTCAACAATATCTTAAAAGGACAGGATCTATGGCGAAAATGTAGCAAACCCTGTGAGGGAGAACAGACAACCGGATTGGAGGGGTCACTAAAATTTTATTGGAGCTCTTTTTTCAGAGTTATTTTCTCACCATTTTAAGGTATTTCCCCTCCCTCTCCCTGCCCTGGTGGCATGTGCCAATCACGAATGGATGGGGCAAGGGATGGGCACCTCTCATTGATGGAAGGCAGGCAAAGGTCTGGTGCCATCCACTGATGGAGGGCAGACGAAGGTCTGGTGCCAATCACTGATGGAGGGCAGATGAAGGTCAGGTGCCAATCACTGATGGAGGGCAGATGAAGGTCAGGTGCCAATCACTGATGGAGGGCAGATGAAGGTCTGGTGCCCATCACTGATAGAAGGCAGATGAAGGTCTGGTGCCCATCACTGATGGAGGGAAGATGAAGGTCTGGTGCCCATCATTGATAGAAGGCAGATGAAGGTCTGGTGCCCATCACTGATGGAGGGCAGATGAAGGTCAGGTGCCAATCACTGATGGGGGGCAGATGAAGGTCAGGTGCCAATCATTGATGGAGGGCAGACGAAGGTCAGGTGCCAATCATTGATAGAAGGCAGATGAAGGTCTGGTGCCAATCACTGATGGAGGGCAGACGAAGGTCAGGTGCCAATCATTGATGGAAGGCAGATGAAGGTCAGGTGCCAATCATTGATGGAGGGCAGACGAAGGTCAGGTGCCAATTATAGATGGGCAGGGGGTAGAGAAACGGGTGCCAATCACTATGGTAGTGTTAGAGGATACATGTTCTTATTTATAATTTACTCCTCAAATCAATAAGGTTCTAAATATTGAATATCAGATGTCACAGATTTATTAAGTATACAGTACATGTAACAGTATGTAAACATACATATAAAAGGTAACACTTACAAGACCTAATGATGGCTGATTGGGGATTCAAGCATCTTTCATGCTCAATAGCCCAGTGGGACTTTAAATTGACTTAAACTTCCCTGCTTAACAGGCAAAAGGTAAAGGTTACTATTACTACAATATAAAAAGAAATCAATAACAGAATAACATTAGCAGGCTTCAGGACAGTCTGATAAACCCTTTTCTTACAGTCGGGTAGGCACATCACTCATGGAAGGGTTGCTGGGAGTGAGAGGGAGGTGAATCACTGATGGGAGGTTGGACACTGGTCACTGGTGGAAGGTTGGACACTGGTCACTGATGGAAGGTTGGACACTGGTCACTGGTGGAAGGTTGGACACTGGTCACTGATGGAAGGTTGGACACTGGCCACTGATGGGAGGTTGGACACTGGTCACTGTTAGAAGGTTGGACACTGGTCACTGATGGAAGGTTGGACACTGGCCACTGATGGGAGGTTGGACACTGGCCACTGATGGGAGGTTGGACACTGGTCACTGTTAGAAGGTTGGACACTGGTCACTGATGGAAGGTTGGACACTGGCCACTGATGGAAGGTTGGACACTGGCCACTGATGGGAGGTTGGACACTGGTCACTGATGGGAGGTTGGACACTGGCCACTGATGGGAGGTTGGACACTGGCCACTGATGGAAGGTTGGACACTGGCCACTGGCAGGAACCTATCTTTTTAACTCCGCCTTCAGTTTCCACTCCCCCAAACTATTCCACCTTTTGTTATCAGTATCCTTCTCATCCTCTTCGAAACAGACAATCTATGGGAGGGGGTCTGTAAAAATGCAAGTAGTTGCTGTAAGGACTCGAGAGGTGTACAATCCCCATCAGAGAGCGCCGTAAGGTTTGTGGGAGCCGGATGGTTAGATAAAGGTCGGTTGTTTTGGCTGTTGACCTTTAACCTGTATCTGATTTTTTTTTTTGACCTGCCAGTGATTCATGGGATGTCTGTTTTGTCTTCCATTAGGTCCAACAAGTTATGGATTTGTATGGAATTCTGCGGAGGAGGTTCACTGCAGGATATTTACCACGGTAATCCCAGCTTTCTCATTTCAACTATCACTTCTTTCCAGAAACCCGCCCACTCTAACCATGGAATCGCAGCCAATAGAAATGCAACATTCTAAGCTGTCCGGTGCGGATCGAAACAAATTCACTGATTTGTGCACTCATGCAGCTGACCTTTGACCTTGAATTCTGACTCTCTTGCTGATAGGAACACTGACAAAGGGAACAAGGTCAGCAGAGCCGACTATCAGCTGTGGGTTTCAGACATTATCTAAACACAGAGGTTTACGGCACAGAAGGAGGCCATTCAGACCATCGTGTCTGTGCTGGCACTTAGCTAAAGTAATCCCAAATTAATCCTGCTGCTCCGTTCTCTCCATACCCCTGTGTTTTCCTCTGGTTCCAATATTTATCCAATTTTCCCTTCAAAGATGGAATTGCCTCTGCCTCATCCACCCCCTGAGACAAAGCTTTTCACGCTCCAACAACTACCCTCTGTCTAAAGAAATTTCTCTCAATGTTTCTCCTCACTCTCAGTGACAATTGTAAATTACGGACCCTCGTCACTGACTCCCCAACCAGAGGAAATAGTCTTTCCCTAATCGCCCTCTCAAAACCCTTTATAATTTTAAAACGTTTGAATCATTTGTTAGCCTTCCCGGCTCCAGTGGAAATATCCCAGTATCTCAAGTCTCTCTTCATAACAGGATTCCCTAGTTTCCCACCCCTGTTATCAATGGATCATATTCACTCCCAATGTATAGAATCCCAATGGATTAAAACTCCTTCCCATTCACTCCCAATGTATAGAATCCCAATGGATCAAACCCCATTCTCTTTCACTCCCATTGTATAGAATCCCAATGGATCAAACCCCATTCTCTTTCACTTCCATTGTATCGAATCCCAATGGATCAACCTCCCATTCCCATTCACTCCCAATGTATAGAATCCCAATGGATCAAACCCCATTCTCTTTCACTCCCAATGTATAGAATCCCAATGGATCAAACCCCATTCTTTTTCACTCCCATTGTATAGAATCCCAATGGAACAACCCTTCATTCCCATTCACTCCCATTGTATAGAATCCCAATGGTTCAAAACCCCTTCTCATTCAGCCCCATTGTATAGAATCGCAATGGTTCAAAACCCCTTCTCATTCAGCCCCATTGTATAGAATTTCAATGGTCCAAACCTGTTCCTATTCATTCCCACTCAATGGTCTCAGTCCCTTCCCATTCATTCCCATTGTAAAGACCAAACCCATTGATACTTCAAATGTCCCAAAGTGCTACACCTACAACTGCTTTAAATTGAAATGACTGCGATGCAGACCAACACAGCAGACAATTGGTGCACCACAAGATCCTACAAACAATGATTGGTTGAATGACCTGTTAATCCGTTTTTAATGGTGTTGGTCGAGAGAGAAGTATTAGCAAGGTCATGAAAAGAACTCGCTCCTCTTCACTGAATAGTGCCATGGGATCGTTACGGTCTCCCTGAATGAGTGGAAGAGGCAGAGCTTTGTTTAAGATCTCATTTTAGGGACAGCTTCCTCATGAACGTAAAACTTCCCTCGTGTCACTCGAGAACTTGGTCACAATTTAACAGCAGCGAGCACATGTTGACGTGTCTCATCTTCTCCTCTGCTCTTTGGTGCTGTTCTGCACAGTGGGCCTGGGCCCTTCCCCTGGATTTCTCAACTTTAAAAAAACAGTCAAGTGTCACCTAGAGGCAGCAGCACTCTGGAGATCTGCAGACACCCTCAGAGTCAATGTGTGTGGTGGGCTGGATTCGCCTAGGCTGGTGTGTTGAGTAGATGTGGGCTAATTTTGCTTATGTTAAATGATTTGTAAGGTTTTAACTTCACAAGATCTAAAATTTGTGTGAGGGGGCTACTGCCTTTTGCAAAAATAGCAGAGCATTTCGTTTTGAAAAATGTCAAAAGATGTTTAAAAGTGCAATGCTTCACAACACCCATTTAGAGGTGTATGTAACAGTTAATAACTGAAGGAACCACATAATTTGTCAAATTGTATGAGACACTATATAGCCAGATAATGCAAGGCAACTAAAATAGTGAGCCCCACACTGAGAGGGGCCAAATTACTGAGTAGGAGAGTTGCTGAGGGTGTGAGGGAGGTGAGTTACTGAGGGTGTGAGGGAGGTGAGTTACTGAGAGTGAGAGGGAGGTGAGTTATTGAGGGTGTGAGGGAGGTGAGTTACTGAGAGTGCGAGGGAGGTGAGTTACTGAGTGTGTGAGGGAGGTGAGTCACTGAGGGTGTGAGGGAGGTGAGTTACTGAGGGTGTGAAGGAGGTGAGTTAGTGAGGGTGTGGGGGAGGTGAGTTAGTGAGGGTGTGGGGGAGGTGAGTTACTGAGAGTGTGAGGGAGGTGAGTTACTGAGAGTGTGAGGGAGGTGAGTCACTGAGGGTGTGAGGGAGGTGAGTTACTGAGGGTGTGAGGGAGGTGAGTTACTGGGAGTGTGAGGGAGGTGAGTTACTGGGACTGTGAGGGAGGTGAGTTACTGAGGGTGTGAGGGAGGTGAGTTACTGAGGGTGTGAGGGAGGTGAGTTACTGAGGGTGTGAGGGAGGTGAGTTACTGAGAGTGAGAGGAAGGTGAGTTACTAAGAGGAAGGTGAGTTACTGGGCATGTGAGGGAGGTGAGTTACTGAGTGCGTGAGGGAGGTGAGTTACTGAGAGTGAGAGGGAGGTGAGTTACTGTGAAGGAGATGAGTTACTGGGAGTGTGAGGGAGGTGAGTTACTGAGGGTGTGAGGGAGGTGAGTTACTGGGAGTGAGGGAGGTGAGTTACTGGGTGTGAGGGAGGTGAGTTACTGAGGGTGTGAGGGAGGTGAGTTACTGGGAGTGAGGGAGGTGAGTTACTGGGAGTGAGGGAGGTGAGTTACTGGGAGTGAGGGAGGTGAGTTACTGAGGGTGTGAGGGAGGTGAGTTACTGAGGGTGTGAGGGAGGTGAGTTACTGGGAGTGAAGGAGGTGAGTTACTGGGAGTGAGGGAGGTGAGTTACTGGGAGTGAGGGAGGTGAGTTACTGAGAAGGAGGTGAGTTACTGGGAGTATGAGGGAGTTGAGTTACTGAGGGTGTGAGAACATAAGAACATAAGAAATAGGAGCAGGAGTAGGTCATACGGCCCCTCGGGCCTGCTCCACCATTCAATAAGATCATGGCTAATCTTCAACCTCAACTTAATTTTACCGCCCGATCCCCATAGAGTCCAAAAATCTATCGATCTCAATCTTGAATATACTCAACGACTCAGCATCCACAGCCCTCTGGGGTAGAGATTCCAAATAATCACAACCCTCTGAGTGAAAAAATTCCTCCTCATCTCAGTCTTAAATGGCCGACCCCTTATCCTGCAACTCTGCCCCCTAGTTCTAGACTTTCCAGCCAGGGGAAACAACCTCTCAACATCTACCCTGTCAAGCCCCCTCAGAATCTTGTATGTTTCAATGAGATCATCTCTCATTCTTCTAAACTCCAGGGAGTATAGGCCCATTCTACTCAATCTCTCCTCTTAACGCAAATAAATTTGTCAAACACTTTCATAAAACCATATTGACTCTGCCTAATCATATTATGATTTTCTAAGTGCCCTGTTACCATTTCCTTAATAATGGATTCCAGCATTCTCCTGATGACTGATGTCAGGCTAACTGGCCTGTGGTTCCCTGTTTTCTCTCTCCCTCCTTTCTTGAATAGCAGGGTCATATTTGCTATCTTCCAATCCACTGGGACCGTTCTAGAATCTAGGGAATTTTGGAAGATCACAACCAATGCATCCACTATCTCTGCAGCCACCTCTTTTGGAACGCTAGGATGTAGGCCATCAGGTCCAGGGGATTTATTGGCTTTTAGTCCCATTAATTTCTCCAGTATTTTTTCTCTACTGATATTAATTATTTTAAGTTCCTCACTCTCATTTTCCCCTTGGTTCCCCAATATTTCTGGTATGCTTTTTGTGTCTTCTACTGTGAAGATAGATACAAAATATTTGTTTAACATCTCTGCCATTTCCTTATTCCTCATTTTAATTTCTCTTGTCTCAGCCTCTGAGGAACCAATGTTTGCTACTCTCTTCCTTTTTACATACTTGTAGAAGCTCTTACAATCCATTTTTGTATTTCTTGTTAATTTACTTTCATATTCTATTTTCTCCCTTTTTATCAATTTTTTGGTTGTCCTTTGCTGGTTTCTAAAACTCTCCCAATCCTCAGACTTACTACTCTTCTTGGCAACATTATGAGCCTCTTCTTTTAATCTAATACCATCCTTAACTTCTTTACTTAGCCGCAGATGAATCACTTTTCCCGTGGAGTTTTTATTTCTCAATGGAATGTATATTTGTTGAGAATATTGAAGTATTTCTTTAAATGTTTGCCATTGCTTATCTACTGTCTTACCTTTTAATCTAATTTCCCAATCTACCTTAGCCAACTCGCCCCTCATACCTATATAATTGGCTTTATTTAAGTTTAAGACTCTAGTTTCGGTCTTAAATGCATCACTCTAAAACTCAATGTGAAATTCTATCATATTATGATCACTCTTCCCCAGAGGCTCCTTTACTGTATGATTACTAATTAGCTCTGTCTCATTACACAAGATAAGATCTAAAATAGCCTGTTCCTTGGTTGGTTCCACGATGTATTGTTCTAGGAAACTGTCTCGAATGCATTCCATGAACTCGTCCTCGAGACTGCCTTTGCCAATTTGATTTGCCCAGTCTATATGAAGATTAAAGTCCCCCACGATTATTGCATTACTTTTGTTACAAGCTCCTATTATTTTGTGATTAATACTCTGTCCAACGGTATAGCTATTGTTAGGGGGCCTACAAACTACTCCCACCAGTGTTTTCTGCCCCTTGTTATTTTGTATCTCCACCCATACTGATTCTACTTCCTGATCTTCTGAGCCAAGATCCTTTCTCACTACTGTCCTTATGTCATCCTTTATTACCAGGGCTACCACCCCCCACACTTTTTCCATTTTGTCTGTCTTTTTGAAACGTCAAATACCCTGGAATATTTAGTTCCCAACCTTGGTCACCTTGCAACCACGTCTCGGTAATGGCTACTAGATCAAACCCATTTATCTCTATTTGTGCCATTAATTCGTCTATCTTGTTATGAACGCTTCGTGCATTCAGATAAATTTTACCATTTTTCCCTGCTTTGACCTTATTCGCTGATGCACTATTATCGTTAAACTCTCTGTCCCTTCCTGCCACACTCACTTTCTCTTTACCCAAATCGCTACTGCTCTGTTACCTTGACTTTTCTCTTTTGATTTCTAAATTTCCCCTCATCTGACCCCTCTTCCCCCACCCCCTCTTTTTAGTTTAAAGCCCTATATACAGCCCTAATTATTCGATTCGCTAGGACACTGGTCACAGCCTGATTTAAGTGGAGCCCGTCCCAACGGAACAGCTCCCTCTTTCCCCAGTACTAGTGCCAGTGCCCCATGAATCAAAACCCCTGTCTCCCACACCACTCTTTGAGCCATGTATTTAGCTCTGTGATCTGTTTGACCCGATGCCGATTTGCATGTGGCTCAGGTGAGTTACTGAAAGTGAGAGGGAGATGAGTTACTGGACCATCCCCCTGGACTCTGGGCCATCCGTGTGATGTCTGGTCCAGCTTCAACCATTTTAATTGGGTATCTAAATGATCGGATTGCACAGGACGTGAGGAACACCAACTGGACGGTGATGCAGTTTGGATGATATGCAGTAAATGGCATAACATGGAGGGAAGTGGAGTCCCCAAGGGTTTGAGATTAGGACCACTGCTCTTTTTGATTATATATTAATGACCTGGACTTGGGTATACGGGTCATAATGTCAGAGTTTGACACAAACACATGAGTTCATGACATAAAACTTGGAAATGTATTAAACAGTACGGAGGATAGTAGCAGCCCCCAGGAGGACATAGACAAACTGGTGAAATGGGCAGATGCAATTTAATATCGAGTAGGGTGAAGTGATGCATTTTGGAAGGAAGAATGAGGAGAGGCAATACAAACTAAATGGTACAATTTTAAAGGGGGTACAGGAATAGAGAAACCTAGGGGTTCACACGCACATAGCTTTGAAGGCGGCAGGACAAAGGTAAGGCGGTTTTAAAAAAAAAATGGATCCATGGCTTTATCCATGGAGGGGGCATAGATTTAAGGTGAGAGGGGAGAGATACAAAAGGGTCCAGAGGGGCAATTTTTTCACTCAAAGGGTGGTGAGTGTCTGGAACGAGCTGCCAGAGGCAGTAGTGGAGGCGGGTACAATTTTGTCTTTTAAAAAGCATTTGGACAGTTACATGGGTAAGATGGGTATAGAGGGATATGGGCCAAGTGCAGGCAATTGGGACTAGCTTAGTGGTATAAACTGGGCGACATGGACATGTTGGGCCGAAGGGCCTGTTTCCATGTTGTAAACTTCTATGATTCTATAAGTAGAGGCAATGGCTAGTTGAGCAAAGACTAGGGGTTAAACCTGGGACCCTCTTGGTTGATGAGGTTTAGCACCACTTAGGCAGTGCACCAAACCACTGAACCTCTCCATGGATAAAGGGAGTGTTCTCAAGGTCACTGTAGTCTTAACAGATATGAGTGCAATATGGAAACTGAAGTTAAGAAGGAAAGAGTGAAGGTGCGATACCAACTGTGACTCTTGGTTGACACCTGCACCCCTCATTTACGGATGTGAAACTGAAGGCTTCCCCTTTTATTTCTGCTAGCACAAAGACTGATTTGCGATGGGCGTGTAACCAGTGTTAACTTCTCCTTTCTTTCTCCTGCCAGTAACGGGCCCGCTCTCCGAGTTACAGATCGCTTACATCAGCAGAGAGACGCTACAGGTGAGAGGCGTTGTGGGATAGTTTGGCGTTTGGAGTGTGGGAGATGCAGCAAAGTGAGCATGCTCCAGACTGGTTGTCCATGACTCATCTCTGAGGGAGTCCTTCTCCAGCATGAACTCCGTTTCATTCACCTCGATCTCAAATTAGATAAACAGTCAATAACCTTTCACCCACTGGAGTGTGTGTCACACAATGGACAGATTCTGACTTATAAAACTATAAGAAAGTCTTGGAAAGGGGGAAAGGTCATCGGACCCCATCGATAATCTCCAAATACTGGTGCTCTCTGACCTACATTGGGTCTTGGTCCGGCAATGCCTCGATTTTAAAATTTTCATCCTTTTTTCAAACCCGTCCACGGCCTTGTGACCTCCTCCAGCCCTACAACTCTCCGAGATCTCTGTGCTCCTCCAATTCTGGCCTTTTGCGCATCCCTGATTTTAATTGCTGCACCATTGGCGGCCGTGCCTTCATCTGCCTAGGTCCTAAGCTCTAGAATTCCCTCCCTAAACCTCTCCGCCTCTCTACCTCTCTCTCCTCCTTTAATATGCTCCTTAAAACCTACCTCTTTGACCAAGCTTTTGGTCACCTGTCCTAATACCTCCTTATGTGGCTCAGTGTCAAATTTTGTTTGATAATCGCTCCTGGGAAGTGCCTTGGGACGTTTTACTATGCTAAAGGCAAGTTACTGTTTCTGCTGATGTCCCAAAGGGGATCGAGCAAAACCCCCGAATATTTGCCCTTCCTTGTACTTCTGGTCTGCTGTCCTCTGAGAACAAACCTGGCCCCCAAGCAGCACAGGACTGTATATGTTCCAGGGTATGGTAGTGTAGTTGTTATGTTATTGGGCTAGTAATCTGGAGTGTGTGAGTCCAAATCCCACCATGGCAAGTTGAGAGCTTGAATTAAGTTTTAAATAAAAAAGACCAATCTGGAAATTAAATCTGTAAAAATGACCATGAAAAGCTGTTGGATTGTTGTAAAAACTCAACTGATTCACTAATGTTCTTTAGGCAAGAAACACAGTTGTCCTTACCAGGTCAGGGCCTATATGTGACTCCAGTCTCACACCAACGTAGTTGACTCTTAACTGCTCTCTGAAGTTACCGAGCAAGCCACTCAATTGTATCAAACTGCCACCGGTAGTTCAAAAGGAAGGCCCATCACCACCTTCTCAGGGCAAGTGCAGATGGTCAATAAATGCCGGCCTTGCCAGCGATGCCCACATCCCGAGAATTCATTT
This sequence comes from Heptranchias perlo, assembly GCF_035084215.1. NCBI lineage: Eukaryota > Metazoa > Chordata > Chondrichthyes > Hexanchiformes > Hexanchidae > Heptranchias > Heptranchias perlo. The sequence continues at coordinate 9,310,059 of NC_090365.1, forward strand.
TAAAAAGTCCCGTGGTGTGTTTTATCATCTCAGTCTGTCCCCATCCCTAACATCTTCCTCCATTGCCGGCCGGATAAGCTCCTTTTTGAAGAGGTTACTGATCTTAAAATTTACTTTTCTGCTCTTTAGTCTCATTTAGCCTAAGGAGCACCGAAGTGATTCCTCCAAATTATCTTGCTGATCTCTCTACCATCACTTCTCTATTACCAGCTCTAACTGGCTTCGATTACATTGCGATATTCCAGCTTCCTGCCTGGACATGGGACATATTTTTCTTCATTTCTTCCCATCCCCTCTCCCACCCCGTTCTTGTCAACAACAAGAACTTGCATTAATATGGCGCCTTTAATGTAGAAAACGACCCGAGGGGCTTCACTGATGGGTAATCAGACAACAGTGAACGCTGAGCCAAAGAAGGAGATATTAAGATGGTCAAAGCTTGGTCAAAGTCGTGGGTCTGTGGAGGAGAGGGAGGTGAAGAGGTTTAGGGAGGGAATTTCAGAGCATGCAGCCTCGACGGCTGAAGGCACGGCCGCCAATGGCGGGGCAAAGGAAGTGGGGGATGCACAAGAGGCCAGAGTTGGAGAAACGCAGAGGTCTCAGAGAACTGTAGGGCTGGAGGAGGTAACAGAGATAGGGAGGGGCGAGGCCATGGAGGGATTTGAAAACAAGGATGAGAATTTAAAATTTGTCACTGGGGGAGCAGGAGCCAATACAGGTCAACGAGCATTGGGGTGATGGGTGAGTGGGACTTGGTGCGGGATAGGACACGGGCAGCAGAGTTTTGGAGGAGCTGAAGTTTACAGAGGGTGGAGAAGGGGAGGCCGGCCTGGAGAGCATTGGAATAGTTGAGACTGGAAGTGACAAAAGCATGGATGAGGGTTTCAGCAGCAGATGGGCCGAGGCAGAGGCAGAGGTGGGTGATGTTACGGGGGTGGAAGTAGGCGGTCTTTGTGATAGAGAGGATGTGAGGTTGGAGGCTCAGCCACAGGGTTAAATAGGATGCTGAAGTTGCAAACAGTCTGGTTAAACAGTTTTCGGGAACGTGAATGGAATTGGTGGAGAGGGTATGGGGCCAAAGACAATGGCTTCGGACTTCTCAATGCTTAACTGGAGGAAATTGCATGCTCATCCAGCACTGGATGTCGGACAAGCAGCCTGACAACAGAGAGGCAGTGGATGGGTTGAAGGAGATGTTGAGTGGAGAGCTGGGCGTCACCAGTGTACATGCCTCCGGATGGTGTCGCCAAGGAGCAGTATGTAGATACGGAAGAGGAGGGTGTCAAGGGTCGATCCTTAGGGTGCTCCAGTGGTAACGGTGCTAGAGCAGGAAGAGAAGCCACTGCTGGAGATGCTCTGGCTACAATTGGATAGTTAAAAGTGGAACCAAGCGAGAGCAGTCCCACGGAGCTGGACGATGGAGAGGTGTGGGAGATCAAAACACTGCAGACAAGTCAAGGAGGAGAAGAAGGGATTGGGGAACCATGGTCACCGTCATAGAGAATATCATTTGTGACTTTGATTGGGGCCGTTTCAGTGCTAAGAAGGGAAAGTAGAGCTGGCACGGTCTCCATTGGCAGAGTCGATGGTGGCGCCTGCTCTTTAGGAAGGGTATTTGATGACTCCAGTAATGTTCCCCTCCCATCCCACTCAGCTCGAGCTCGCTGACAGCCCTCCCGAACCTGATTTTCCCCCAACCCCAGGTACATTGAGACTACCCTAGCCATGGAAAGCTAAGTTAGCGCAGAATTGAACTGGCGAAGTGTCCTGGTCTAGCAGGGGTTCGACTGCTCACCAGAGGGAAGTCGGTGAGTCGGAACTGCAGTTTGCCACTTCAGGATGTACGTGGCCTTGAGTTCTGACCGAGACACATACCGGCGAGCGAGTTGGCGTTTTGCCCGCTGTGTGACCGGGTTGTTGGTGCGGGAAGAGATGAAGCTGAAGTGCGTCGCCTGGGTTACGTAAGTGCCAACCTTGGCCGATGGCACCACAGAGGTGGCAGCGATGGCCGCGATCACTCGATGCAAACGTGGAGGTGTGCTCTGAGCCTGAGTAAAGGCTCAGAGCACTGCTCTACGTGAGCTGTGATTAATTGTTTCCTTGCAGTCGCCTTGTGCACCCAGACAGGTTTCGTTGAAACTGGTGCAGTTTGATGACATCCTTGCTGCAACACCGCAAACTGGAGGCTTCCCTTTCTTGTGGGCCCGACTGTTATTGTAGAGGAAGACTATTCAGGTTTCTTTCCATTTAAGGGAGTGCCTCAGAAATTCGTACTCTGGTTGCAAATATTTGATGCAGGTCTTGGGTCTCTGGGGTTGCCAACTTTGGTTGAATGTATTTCTGGAGGTTTCATCACATGACCTCCTGCCTCCAACAGCCCCGCCCCCGCGGAGCCCCGCCTTCCCACGGCCAATTGGACTCTTCGTTCCCCAACTGGATGATTCTTGACTGTCAAACAGCACTTTTTCCCCATCTCCAATATTTTTATGAATAATAAACAGAAGTGTTCAAAGAAAATGAAATAAAAACATTCTTTTTATTGCCCCGATGATTTTTCTCCCGGGTGTTGCTCGCAGCAGTGTCCTGGAGATTAATTTTCAATTCCTGGAGAATCCAGGCCAATCCTGGAGCGTTAAAGCGGTTTGCAGTTCGGATGAGTGCCAAGGATCATACTGTTGGAAACACACTGGATACTTATTTAAAGTATCTTTAAAATAGACTTCCCCCAAAGAGTATGTGCAAAGTCCACCACCAACAGTGTCAACCTGACCCTCACTCTCCTATTCTAATATATCAGCCTCTGAGTCAGAAAATTGTAGGCTCAAACCCCACTCTAGGGATTGGAGTACAGTGGAGTGTGTTTTGGGACCTCTTTTGCTTAGCATCTCCATACATGATCCGAAGCTGGGAGTCACGAGCACAGTAGCTAAATGTGCAGATGATACAAAGCTACTGAAGGTGGTGGACTCCAAAGCTGCACAGGATAAGCTACAGGAGGACCAGAACATACTTGGGAATCGGGCAAGATGGGTGGCAGCAATGTAAAGTGCTTCTCATAGGGCCAAAAAATCCACGAAGGGACGAAATGGAAAGAGAATAATGTGCATGGAAAATTAAAGAGATCCGAGGGTCCTGATTCACAATAAATTGAAGTTATCATTTTAAGTAAAGCAAATCAGATGTTGGGATGTGTTAAAATGTCAATATTGATCCAAAATAGTGAGGTAATCCTGCCACTTTATAAATCATTGGTGCCACTGCACTTAGAATACTGGGTACAGTTCTGGTCATACACAAAAAGGATGTTGCAGCTATTGAAAGGATACAGAAGGGGGCAACCAGAATAGGAACATAGGAACAGGAGTAGGCCATTCAGCCCCTCGTGCCTGCTCCGCCATTTGATAAGATCATGGTTGATCTGTGATCTAACTCCATATACCTGCCTTTGGCCCATATCCCTTAATACCTTTGGTTGCCAAAAAGCTATCTATCTCAGATTTAAATTTAGCAATTGAGCTAGCATCAATTGCCGTTTGCGGAAGAGAGTTCCAAACTTCTACCACCCTTTGTGTGTAGAAACGTTTTCTAATCTCACTCCTGAAAGGTTTGGCTCTAATTTTTAGACTGTGCCCCCGACTCCTAGAATCCCCAACCTGCGGAAATAGTTTCTCTCTATCCACCCTATCCGTTCCCCTTAATATCTTATAAACTTCGATCAGATCACCCCTTAACCTTCGAAACTCTAGAGAATACAACCCCAATTTGTGTAATCTCTCCTCGTAACTTAACCCTTGAAGTCCGGGTATCATTCCAGTAAACCTACGCTGCACTCCCTCCAAGGCCAATATGTCCTTCCGAAGGTGCGGTGCCCAGAACTGCTCACAGTACTCCAGGTGCGGTCTAACCAGGGTTTTGTATAGCTGCAGCATAACTTCTGCCCCCTTGTACTCCAGTCCTCTCGATATAAAGGCCAACATTCCATTAGCCGCCTTGATTGAGGAGATGGAGGAATTAGATTATGAGGAGCGATTAGATAAATTGAGCGTGTTCTCACTGGAAAAGGGAAGGTTGAGAGGTGATCCGATCGCTGTTTTTCGGATTCTAAAGGGACTGGATAATGTCGACCATTACAAGCTGTTTCACCTTGTCCAGAACGGTAGAGTCAGGGGACACGGCCTGCACTTAAAAGGGAGGGTAAATTCAAAGCTAATCTGCGGAAACAATATTTCAGTGAGCGGGTGGTCAATCTATGGAACAGGCTCCCTGGGGAACAGTTAGTACTGATTCATTCAAATCCAAATTAGATAGATTTCTTTCAGAAAATAATATTTTGGAACACAGCATATGAGTAATTTGAGACATGACATGTGGTAAGTGGAGTATGTTTGGGAGGAAGAAGGTGACTTTGGACCTATGGTTCCCAAAGCTCTCCACCACTGGGGGTTTACCTCGCCTCATGTCTGGGTCTGTTGTAGACTAATTGATAGAGATTGATCACTGTGATTAGTCAAAAATTCCATTATTGTTGTATCATGCGACTACCAGGATGGTAGAAGGTGAACCAGATGGATCTTGGTCTTATTTCGTCTAGAAATTCCTCTGTTGTTAAGTTGGCACTTCAGCGCAGTAGTGAAGGAGTGGTTACATCTGCCCTGTCGGGAGAGTGTAAAAGATTCCATGGCACTACTCAAGAAAGAGCAGGGGAGGTGTCCTGGCCGACATTTATCCCGCAACCAACATCACTAAAACAGATTACCCGGTCATTTATCACGTTGCTGTTTGTGGGATCTTGCTGTGCGCAAATTGGCTGCGGCGTTTTCTACATTACAACAGTGACTACACTTCAAAAGTGCTCCATTGGCTGTGAAGCACTTTGGGACATCCTGAGGTTGTAAAAGGTGCTATATAAATGCACGTCCTTTATTCTTCCTTTCATGAAGAGTTCCCACCTGAATTGTCATAAGCTCTTTCCTTTATACAGATGCTGACTGGCCTGCTGTATGTTTCTGTCACTTTCTGTTTTTATTAGGGTTTAAGAGCTGGATTTCTATTACAGACAATTCCTGCTTATTTTAACTGTGTCTCCTGGGAGAAATTTTTTTTTAAACCTGATCCCTGATTTCTCTTTTGGCTGTTCAGTTTGCACAACTTCCTAAGAACATGCTGGAAAGATTCTGTCCTGGGTCATCTTAAACTACAAAAAGGGGAAGGGGCCCCTCATTTTATAGATGGACTCCAAATGAAAGAGATCACGCCTATACACTTTAGGAGACATTTGGAGACAGTCCCTTGGAACGCTGGAAAACTAAACTCCATCGGTCAGTGCAGAATAACCAATTGTAACAATGACCAATATTGGGGTCAATCCTTAAATTACTGGATGTGGGAGCGTCCCCCCACAGCTCACTGGGATATGGGCGTCGTTAGCAAAGCCGACATTCATTGCCCCATTTCAGTTGTCCTTGAGAAGGTGGTGGTGAGCCGCCTTCTTAAACCACTGCAGTCCGTGTGGTGACGGTTCTCCCACAGTGCTGTTAGGTAGGGAGTTCCAGGATTTTTGACCCAGCGACAATGAAGGAACGGCTGATATATATCCAAGTCGGGATGGTGTGTGACTTGGAGGAGACCTTGAAGGTGATGTTGTTCCCATGCACCTGCTGCCCTTGTCCTTCTAGGTGGTGGAGGTCACGGGTTTGGGAGGCGCTGTTGAAGAAGCCTTGGCGAGTTGCTACAGTGCATCCTGTAGATAGGGCACACTGTAGCCACTGTGCACTGGTGGTGGAGGGAGTAGATGTTTAATGTGCCGTGCAGTGTGAACTGAATCGTATAGATCAGAAAAGTCCCATTTATGATTCTCAAACTGTGCTGATTTAGCTGGTTTCAGTTGCTGCTGCACTTTAGGCCTACACTTGGCCACAGCACCATTGGCACAGGGATGGGGAAATCAGCCATGGTCCCTGCCCCTGATCGCCATCCAGCGACTTTGAAATACAAAAATGACGGACATGAAAATACCAACTAGTCCATCTAGCCCTTCCCATAAAGTAGTGATGCCCTATGCATCAAGCTACAAATGACTCCCCATGGTTGAATAGCCTATTAACACTGGCCGTCAAGGCTCACACATGAAGTTTGGTTGAGACACCGAAGGGTAACTGGCAGATGGTGCTGTGCCACAACAAGAATCCAATTACAGCAACAGTTCAAGAAGGCGGCTCACCACCACCTTCTGAAGGGCAATTATGGATGGGCAATAAATGCTGGCCTTGCCAGCGACGCCCACATCCCATGAGCGAATAAAAAAAAACAGCTGAAGAGCTGACTCTGGCACAGATACAATGGGCCGAATGGCCTCCTTCTGTGCAGTGACTTCTTTGAATCAGCACCTGCAGGGCGGATGGGAAGAGAATTGGGCAGAAGAGTGGAATGGACCCTTAATTCAAACTATTTTGTACTTTGTTTATCTTTAGGGTTTGGAATATCTGCACAATCAGGGGAAGATACACCGAGATATCAAGGTATGTTATCCCAGCATCAATTTTTATTGGTCAAATGATAAATATAACATTTTTTTATATCCAAAATGGTGACAGAGTTGGCAAAGAGATTTCAAAAATTTGCGCCACCGCACCACCTAGTGGCCAGAGCACGTAACTACACCATGACTGTTGACATACCAAAATTTAATTACATTGCGTCTACAGCACGGATACAGGCCATTCGGCCCAACTGGTCTATGCTGGTGTTTATGCTCCCTTACTACTTCATCTACCCCATATCAGCATATCCTTCTATTCCTTTCTGTTTCGTGTGCTTATCTAGCTTCACCTTGAATGGGAAATGTTGGGACAGCAAGTTACAACGGGAAATGTTGACAGAAAAGTGTGACCATAAATTATGGCAACGGGGATTAACATTTGCCACAGGAAGTGTACGCCTCACATAAGGTTTTCAGTTATTTATTAGTCAACGGCCCATAGTATTGGACCCGAGTATTTAAAGAGGATAAAGTGCTGGGAAAAGGGTTTTCACATGAAAGGATATAGATAGTATAACCTTAGAATTAGAGCTAGGCCGTTCTGGGGTGATGTCAGAATGCATTTCTTCACACAAAGGGCAGTGGAAATCTGGAACTCCCCCCAACACCCCCCCAAAAAAAAGCTGTGAGGCTGGGGGTCAATTGAAAATTTCAAAACTGAGATTGATAGATTTTTGTTAGTTAAGACAAGGTAAGGGTTACAGAACCAAGGCGAGTTAAGATACACAGATCAATCATGATCTAGATGAATGGCTGAACAGGCTCGAGGGGCTGAATGGCCTACTCCTGTTCCTACGTTCCACAGATAATGTGTTGTTTTTAAATTATTGGTACAAATTGTAGACATGCTGTTTCAAGATGTATACACCTTTTAAAATTTGATATATATACTAACTCATCTCCTGTGATGTTGCACACGGGGAGTCACAAACAAGTGTAGTCTTCAGGTATATCAGGATTAGAAGGTGGGAGGTTATTGGACCAGGCCATGCAGATATAAATCTGTCCCCATCAGCCGTGGCTCAGTGGGTAGCACTCTTGCCCCTGAGTGAGAAGGTTGTGGCTTCAAGTCTTACTTTTGGATGAAATGATAAACCGAGGCCCCCTCTGCCCTCTCAGGTGGATATAAAAGATGCCATGGCACTGTTTTGAAAAAGAACAAAGGAGTTCTCCCAGGTGTCCTGGCCTAATATGTATCCCTTAACCAGCATCTCTAAAACAGATTATCTGGCCATCACCACATTGCTGTTTGTGGGAGCTTGCTATGCGCAAATTGGCTGCCATGTCTCCTACATCACAACAGTGACTACACTCCAAAAAAGTACTTAATTGGTTGTAAAGAGCTTTGGGACATCCTGAGGTTATGAAAGGCACTGTATAAATGCAAGTCTTTCTAAAATTATGCATTCTGTCCTTATTTTTATATAATACTGACTTTATATTATTATTTGTAGTTAAGCAGAAAAGCTTATGGCAATTTGGGAAGCAGAGAAGCACAGTTGCTTCGAGCAGAGCAGTTTCTCAGAAGTAACAGGCTGTGGAGACACAAGACCATGCCACCACTGGCAGGAGGGTGTAATTACAGCGTGACAAGTTTACATAGGCACATTCCATTATAATTGTGGACATACGAATTCATAACGGAAAAAGTTGACACAAAAGTGTGACAAAAATGTAACAATGGAAAGTAGGTTTTGCAGATGGAAAGTCTGTGCAGATGTTCGATTTTTAACAGATTATAGATACGGATTTAACACAAATTGTGATACAGTACAACAGATTTGGTACCCAGAGCTTTTCAAACTTGTTCTTGCTTGCAAAGAAAAAATCAAAATCTTTAAAACTGGGAGCACCCCTGCTCCTCCCGGCTCCACATTCAGGCTGGTTAGGCTACATGTGGACCACATTTTCCTGAACGCAGTCCCACGCAGCTGGACAATGGAGGAGAGGCGTTGGAGGAGGATGGTGTGGTCAACTGTGTTAAAGGCTGCAGACAGGCCGAGAAGGATGAGGAGGGATAGTTCACCATGGTCACAGTCACAATGTGTGCTATATTTAATATACAGTGCAAAGTATAGATAATATATGCAACGTGTGCTATATTTAATATACAGAGTATAGATGACATATGCAATGTGTGCTATATTTAATATACAGTGTATAGATGACATATGCAATGTGTGCTATATTTAATATACAGTGTGCAATATAATTAATATATACACTGTGTGTTTTATTTCCCAGTTATTCACTGATGCCAAGCTCCTAATAATGTTATACTGAATACAGCAGTATAGTTAAATATGTGATGTTTGGTACATTTAACATATGCTGTACAGTTAGTATAATCAGTTATTATAATGTATGATGTACAGTACAATATAACTAATATATACAGTGTGTGATATATTTAGATACAATGCACGATGTAGTTAATATATAATGTGCTGGTATATTTAATATGCTACGCACAGTGTAGTTATTATATAGTGTGTTGGTATATTTAATATACTACGCACAGTATAGTTATTATATAGTGTGTTGGTATATTTAATATACTACTCACAGTATAATTTTATAGTGTGTTGGTATATTTAATATACTACTCACAGTATAGTTTTATAGTGTGTTGGTATATTTAATATACTACTCAGTATAGTTGTTATATAGTGTGTTGGTATATTTAATATACTACTCACAGTATAGTTTTATAGTGTGTTGGTATATTTAATATACTACTCACAGTATAGTTTTATAGTGTGTTGGTATATTTAATATACTACTCACAGTATAGTTATCATATACACAGTGTTGTAGTTCTCAGTCATTCATTGGTGCTAAGTTCCTGCAATACAACAGCTGGGACAAATGGCATCAATTATTAGAAATTACCAGAGGCTCCCAATATGCTTGCATCATTTGTATCTTTTCAACTACATTTATCCGCATAACAACACTTCAATTGAGTTATTGATCAGGCTCTTCATCAATGCAACTTTGCTCTTCCCATGACGCTCCTGCCAGCACACATCACACCTTCTGGTAGAACAAAGCATCGAAGAGTAGAACACAGAATCCTGAACAAGCTGGCTTCAGGGCACTGGACTACTTCACTCTCAGTTTAACGGCTAGTTCGAATTACTGACCAGTACCTCACCGTGTCACTCTGGATCAGTGTGCGTGTGTGTGTGGACATGTATTCACACATGTGTGTGTCTGATGATGTGCTCACACATGTTTAAGTCTGAGTGAGTGTGCACTCATGTCTACCATGGGAATATATGTGTGCGTGCGAACATGTCTGTACCATAAACTGAGATTGTGCTGACACTCACACGGGGAATGACTTGTGCTCTTTCGGTTAATGTTAACCTGGTTTCTTTTCTCTCTGCAGGGAGCAAACATTCTCATCAATGACAATGGGGACGTGAAATTAGGTGAGTCACACAGACAGGCTGACATATATTTTAACTTTCATCAAACACTCCTACTGCGGGTTAGATACAGAGTAAAGCTCCCTCTACACTGTCCCATCAAACACTCCCAGGGCAGGTACAGTACAGGTTAGATACAGAGTAAAGCTCCCTCTACACTGTCCCATCAAACACTCCCAGGGCAGGTACAGCACGGGTTAGATACAGAGTAAAGCTCCCTCTACACTGTCCCATCAAACACTCCCAGGACAGGTACAGCACGGGTTAGATACAGAGTAAAGCTCCCTCTACACTGTCCCATCAAACACTCTCAGGGCAGGTACAGCACGGGGTTAGATACAGAGTAAAGCACCCTCTACACTATCCCATCAAACACTCCCAGGGCAGGTACAGCACGGGTTAGATACAGAGTAAAGCTCCCTCTACACTGTCCCATCAAACACTCCCAGGGCAGGTACAGCACGGGTTAGATACAGAGTAAAGCTCCCTCTACACCGTCCCATCAAACACTCCCAGAGCAGGTACAGCACGGGTTAGATACAGAGTAAAGCTCCCTCTACACTGTCCCATCAAACACTCCCAGGGCAGGTACAGCACGGGTTAGATACAGAGGAAAGCTCCCTCTACACCGTCCCATCAAACACTCCCAGGGCAGGTACAGCACGGGTTAGATACAGAGTAAAGCTCCCTCTACACCGTCCCATCAAACACTCCCAGGGCAGGTACAGCACGGGTTAGATACAGAGTAAAGCTCCCTCTACACCGTCCCATCAAACACTCCCAGAGCAGGTACAGCACGGGTTAGATACAGAGTAAAGCTCCCTCTACACTGTCCCATCAAACACTCCCAGGGCAGGTACAGCACGGGTTAGATACAGAGTAAGCTCCCTCTACACTGTTTCATTAAACAGCTCTGGGGCCCCCTGCGTGCTGATCAGGAGATGCCCCACCCCAGGAAAATCAGGGTTCTTGGTCACTAGTCAGGGTTCTCAGTCATAATTCAGGGTTCTCATGAGCATCTAACCTATGGTCCCATGGGTGGCACGTGACCTCTGACCACTGGCAATCAAGCCTGCAAAGCCTGAGCAACTCATTCCTATTTGTGTTACACACCACCAGACAAAGGAGCGAATGGGACTGCAGAGTAAGACCACAGTTGAAATACAGTGTGCAGTTTTGGGCTCCACACTATAGGAAGGATGTTGAGGCTTTAGAAAGGGTACAACACAGATTCATTAGGATGTGGCCTGCTTTGAGGAAATACAAAATACAAAGTAAGACTTGAAAATTTGGAAGTGTTTTTGTTAAGAAAGAATGACCTTTCATGGCCTCAGGACGTCCAAAGCACTTTACAGCCAATAAAGTACTTTTTGAAGTGTAGTCATTGTTGTAAGAACATAAGAACATAAGAAATAGGAGCAGGAGTAGGCCATATGGCCCCTCGGGCCTGCTCCACCATTGAATCAGATCTTGGCTGATCTTCGACCTCAACTCCACTTTCCTGCCCGATCCCCATATCCCTTGATTCCCCGAGAGCCCAAAAATCTATCGATCTCAGCCTTGAATATTCTCAATGACTGAGCATCCATAGCCCTCTGGGGTAGAGAACTCCAAAGATTCACAACCCTCTGAGTGAAGAAATTCCTCCTCATCTCAGTCTTAAATGTCCGACCCCTTATCCTGTGACTATGCCCCCTCGTTCTAGACTCTCCAGCCAGAGGAAATAATCTCTCAGCATCTACCCTGTCAAGCCCCCTCAGAATCTTATATGTTTCAATGAGATCACCTCTCATTCTTCTAAACTCCAGAGAGTGTGGGCCCATTCTACTCAACCTCTCCTCATAGGACAACCCTCTCATCCCAGGAATTAATCTAGTGAACCTTTGTTGCACTGCTTCTAAGGCAAATATATCCTTCCTTAGACAAGGAGACCAAAACTGTACGCACTACTCCAAGCGAGGTCTCACCAAAGCCCTGTACAAATGTAGTAAGACTTCCTTACTCTTGTACTCCAACCCCTATTGTAGGAAACACAGCAGCCCATTTGCGCACAGCAAGCTCCCACAAACAGATAATCTGTTGTAGGTGTTGGTTGAGGAATAAATATCGTTGGAACAAAGGAGATTAAAATTATAACGCAATGAAGGGACGGGGCAGAGAAGATAGAAGTTGATTATTTCCAATGATTGTGAGGTCTACACAAAGTGTTGTAAGGCTGGGGAACACACTTACCATAGTTAGTGATTGAAGTAGAGGCCATGTCAGCATTTAGGAATAGGTTAGATAGGTGGTTGAAGGAAAGTGGGATAAAGACATATGGGAACAGGGCAGGCACATGGAATTAATGATATGACTCGTGTGGAGGATAGACACCAGCATGAACTGGATGGGCCAAATGGCCTCTCTCTGTGTTGTAATTTCTCTGTAATCCCATGTAACTTTATTGAGTTAGGCGGTACTAGATAGGGGTTCTGTACTCAGAGAGCTGGAACTGGATGCTAAACCATCTCAACAGACTGGAAATGACTATGCTCACACGCCATTATGCCATCTTAACCGAAGTTCTTACACTAATATCACCCGCAGAGATCTCAGGGCTCCCAATGTTTCCTCCCAGGATGGGGGATGCAGTTTCCATGACTGCGCTCTCACTATATTTAAAGTTTGACCTTTGTAAAAGCCGCCCACCTCCTTTTGTAACACAGGCCTGCTTTACCCAGTCTATTTTTGAATGAGTCAGGTCCAAGGGGTTACCAGGGGAACCCCAGGCAGGGGAATCCCGCAAGAGTCGTCAAGCAAAGCCCAGCAAAAGGGTCACCAGTGATCTGGTGAACCTTCACCCAACAATGCATGGTGTTGCCAACAGCTAACATCATTTGGAGCCCTCTCACCCCTCTTAAGGTATAAAGCATGGCCAGAACATGTGGCTCAGTTGGTAGCACCCTTGCCTCTGAGTCAGGAGGTTGTGGGTTCAAGTCCCACTCCAGAGACTTGAGCATATCGTTTAGGCTGACACTCCCAATGCAGTACTGAGGGAGTGCTGCACTGTCAGAGGTGCTGCTTTTCTAATAAGATGCCAAACTGAGGCCCCATTTGCCCTCTCAGATGCATGTAAAATATCACATGGTACTAATCGAGAGAGGAACAAGGGAGTTTTCCCCAGATGTCCTGACCAATATTTATCCCTCAACCAACATCTAAAAACAGATGATTTGGCCCATTATTTCATTGCTGTGTGTGGGATCTTGCTGTGCACAAATTGAATGCCGTATTTCCTACATTACAACAGTGACGACACTTCAAAAAGTACTTAATTGGCTTTAAAGTGCTTTGGGAGGTCCTGAGGTCATGAAAGGTGCTGTGTAAGTGCTGAGAGGCTGTTTCCCCAGGCTTGATAGTCTAGAACTCGGGACCATAGTCTCAATCGAAGGGGTCGGCCATTTGGGACCGAGATGAGGAAAAATTTCTTCACTCAGAGGGTTGTGGATATTTGAAATTCTCTACCCCAGATGCTCAGTCGTTGAGTATATTCAAGACTGAGAGCGATAGATTTTTGGACACTAAGGGAATCAAGGGATAGGGCGGGAAAGTGGAGTTGAGGTCGAAGATCAGCCATGATCTTATTGAATGGTGGAGCAGGCTCAAGGGGCCGAATGGCCTACTCCTGCTCCTATTCCTTATGTTCTTGTGTTCTAAGTCTTTCTTTCTTCTTTCTTTGGTTGGCAGCACTTTTATGTCCGCAGGTTCTGGGTTCAAGCCCCACTCAAGGACTTGACCGCACAATCTTGGCTGGCCGCTCAGTGTGTTACCTCTTGGCTATCTCTTAGCTAAGATGCTAACTGAGGCCTGTTCAGGTGTATGTTAAAGATCCCATGGCATTGGAAGAAGAGCAGAGGAGTTCTTCCCGGTGTCCTGGCCAACATTCCTCCCTCAAACAACATCACCAAAAACAGATTAACTGGTCACCCCTCTATTTGCTGTGTGTGTGGGACGTTACTGGTACACAGATTGGCTGCTGTGTTTGCCCACATAGCAAGTGTTGCTTCACTCCATAGTAACTCGATAAGCGTCATCTTATGAGTCAGCGCTGCTGTTGAAACCTTCGCCCACAGGCATTTTTCAACCAGGGCCCCTCACTTAGAGACCAGGAGCAGGAACCCATGCTGAGGGCACTAAGGCAAATTGCAGATCCATAACTGAGATCAGCCAAGCTGGAATCGAACCTGTGACCTCCCCGGTTTCGACATTCTAACCACACTGGGCAACGTATCGGCCCAGTGAGTCACAGGAGCTCGACTTTGTCAGGCCAGTCAGTGCTTATGTCGGGGGAGCGCGGGACTCTGGCCTAGCAGGCCCCACATCTTCTCTCATCATTCTGGCAGCTCCCTCGCCTCTGAGTCAGAAGGTTGTGGGTTCAAGTCCCACTCCAAAGACTTCAGCGCAAAATCTAGGCCGACACTCCCAGTGTAGTACCGAGGGAGTGCTGCACTGTGGGAGGTGCTGTCTTTCATATGAGACGTTAAACCGAGGCCCCGTCTGCCCCCCTCAGGTGGACGTAAAAAGATTCCACGGCCACTATTTCGAAGAAGAGCAGGGGGGTTCTCCCCGGTGCCTTGGCCAACATGATCAGCCATGATCTGATTGAATGGCAGAACAGGCTCAAGGGGCTGAATGGCCTCCTCCTGTTCCAAAAGACCCAGAATGTAGGACTGAAAGAACAGCTGGAATCATAATGAAGGGTAAACCTCAGCTTACAGCTTTACAGCGGAAGTGATGAGATTTAGCATCGTGAATCTATTTTTTGTGCCTTCGTGAGTGATTCTTTAAAAGTATTTGTAGAGTGTACGGTACTGTAGGAGTTTATAGTGAATTCTCTGCAGGTGATTCAGTAATGGCTGCCCAGGACCCAACTTAAGAAGAGAGATACCGTCTCCTCAAAGCATTTCTAGTTGTCTTGCTTTCAAAAATGAATGTCCATACAGGCGAGGTTACCATGCAGACAGTGTAAGGGGAAGGCCCACCCTGCATGTGAGGGGAACACCTGGCCTGCGTGTGAGGGGAAGGGCAGGCCTGGGAGTGGAGGGAAGGCCTGGCCTGGGAGTGAAGGGAAGGCCTGGCCTGGGAGTGAAGGGAAGGCCTGGCCTGGGAGTGGAGGGAAAGCATGGCCTGGGTGTGGAGGGAAGGCCTGGCCTGAGAGTGAAGGGAAGGCCTGGCCTGGGTGTGAAGGGAAGGCCTGGCCTGGGAGTGAAGGGAAGGCCTGGCCTGGGAGTGGAGGGAAGGCCTGGCCTGGGTGTGGAGGGAAGGCTTGGCCTGGGTGTGAAGGGAAGGCCTGGCCTGGGAGTGGAGGGAAGGCCTGGCCTGGGAGTGGAGGGAAGGCCTGGCCTGGGAGTAAGGGGGTGAGCTACACTGAATTTGGTGTCTCAGTGGTGCTGTTATATCAAGATACGCAGCAGCAAAGGCCACAGACGGAGGCAGGGAAACCGGAGAGGTCAGTGCACAATAATTGAGGAGAGAAAGACTTTTCCAGCTCGATGGGAGGGAGCAACAGTGAGATCTCAGTGTTAAGCCCACAGCCTGAACCCTGCTACTGATTCGTTCCTTCTCCCTCTCTGCTTTCCAGCTGATTTTGGGATTTCGGCACAAATCACCGCAACCTTCGCCCGAAGAATGTCCTTCATTGGAACACCGTACTGGTACGATTCTACTCTGGGCATTAAATGTCGCGAGTGGGAGGGGCAATGTTCTTAGGAAATGTTTCTGTATTTTCATTCAAAATTAATTGAAGATTAATTTAGGAAACATATTAATTTTGATTGGCAGTTTCTTTCCCAGATTGAGTCACCTCCGTCCTTCAGCCCATAAGGAACCAATAAGGCAGCTGATTAATCAGCATCTGACCCTCTGTCAATGCCCCCCAATGGGGTGTAGAGCCCCCAGCCCTTGGCTAATGCCCCCTGAGGGGGTGTGGGACTCACAGCTGTCTGCCTATGCCTCCTGAGGGGTTGTGGGGCTCCTGACCCTCTGCCAATGCCTTCTGAGGGGGTGTGGGACTCCCAGCTCCCTGCCAATGCTCCCTGAGGGGGTGTGGAGTCCCCAGCCCTTGGCCAATGCCCCCTGAGGGGTTGTGGGACTCCTGACCCTCTGTCAATGCCCTCTCTAATGGGTGTGTGGCATCCCGGCGCTAATAATGCTCAAAATTCACCTGGTTTATGATAGTTTGTTTGCAATACACTGATAACCATCACTCGTGCTCCTTCTGTTTCCCGACCCTTCTGCAGGATGGCCCCTGAAGTCGCAGCTGTGGAGTTCAAAGGCGGATACAATGAGCTGTGCGACATCTGGGCAGTTGGCATCACTGCCATCGAGCTGGCAGAACTACAGCCCCCCATGTTTGACGTTCATCCTTTGAGGTGGGTGCCACTTGCCATCTTAATTGGCCCTCATCAATATTTTGGATGGAGAGCTCTGCCCATTGGAATCGTTGACCCATCGTTGTGTCCCTTGAGTTCCTTTGCAGTTCCAGGATGTTAAGCTTCTCCCTAGCTCTTCAAGACGCTTGGCATTGCCCCTTTAATTGCCATTTCTCGGGGTTAACACAGGTCAAAGCACTTCACCGAATTTCCAACCCACTTCTAAGCCCTCCTGCCGCCCTTGATCAGTAACGGCGGCGTCAGAAATGTCTCTCTCCCCCCCCACCCCGGGCTCACTGCGAGGGTGTCTGCAAAACCAGACCGGCCAACAGCAACGTTCCTGTAACCACAGTCTGAACCCACCTACGCCCTCTGGGATTCACCAGGCATCCTGAGACCGTGGGCTGCCCAGGATGTGGGTGGCAGTTTCACAATGAGATCAATTGGAACACGTGCAAAAATACACTCGAAAATTAACCCCTTGCGCACCGAGCTGCTGTTACAGGATGGGGTGCCCCTAAATGAAAGGAAGAACTTGCATTTATATAGTGCCTTTCACATCCTCAAGATGCCCCAAAGCGCTTTATAGCCAACAAAGTACTTTTGAATTACAGCAACAGGGAAACACAGCAGCCAATTTGCACACAGCAAGGTCCCACAAACAGCCATGTGATAATGACCAGATAATCTGGTTTATTTTGGTGGTGTTGGTTGAGGGATAAATATTGGCCAGGACATCAGGGAGAACTCCCCTGCTCTTCTTTGAAATAGTGCCATGGGATCTTTTACGTCCTGAGAGGGCAGAAGGGGCTTCGATTTAATGTCTCATCTGAAAGACGGCACCTACCGACAATGCAGCACTCCCTCAGTACTACGTTGGAAGTGTCAGCCTAGATTTTGTGCTCAAGTCTCTGGAAGTGGGGCTTGAACCTATGACCTTCTGTCTCTGTCTCTCCCTCTCTCTCTGAGGCTGTGAGGAATAACCATCTCTCTGTTTTTCCAGAGTTCTCTTTCTAATGTCCAAAAGTGGTTACCAGTCACCCAAGCTAAAGGATAAAGCAAAGTGGTGAGTTTAAAGCCAGATCTTGAAATCAGGGTGGGTAACCGATAAATTGATTTTTATTAAAACTGTTATCTTATCCATATTTCCCAGTTTTCTCTCTGTGACGATTTGGGATTTTTCTCAGGACCTTTTATTCGTGCTCTGCACAAATAGGTATCATGTGAACAAAACATGGGCTTGTGCACAAAGTATCCAGAGAGTGAGAGTGAACGATGAACCCCTTGTTTGTGGCAGAAATTATGCATATTTGTCCAATAATTAGGCGTGGTGTTGGGTTCTTTAAGTGCGTCATGCTACGTAGTGGGTTAATAAATGACCACTCAGATAAACATGTCCCAGAAAACAAGATGAGCTCGGAGAGGGGAAATGGGAGAGAAACTAGAGACTCAGGTTGAGGCTGGGGAGGGGGGAAGCCTGTGAGGGGGCCGGGGGAGAGGTTTGACTTGGTGGGAAAGGCGAAAGGAGGGATGCAGCAGAGGTCGCTGAACGGTTGGTCTCAATCTCGGGAACAAAGAGGTCCATGAGCTCCTTGCACTGGTTGTTGGGTGGAGGGGGCAGAGGAGAGGGCTTTAAGGAAACGGCTGGTGATGAAGGAAAGAGGCCGGGGGTTAGCTTTACATTCCAGAATGTTCCTGGAGTAGTGGATGGTGTTCGCAGAGGAGAGGGACGCCCATTAGTGCTTGACGTGGTCCAGCCTGCTCTGGTGATGGGCGGCTAAATGATTTGTGCACCAGATATGCTCAAGTCTGTGTCCCTTGAACTTGAGGGAGTGAAGATGGGGGCCATGCCGAGGGAGATCGACCGGGGTGGGAGAGACAAGGGCACGAAGACCTGAGACTTAAAAGGAGAAGGAACCAATGGGCAGGAAATTCTTTGGGGGGGGGTGGGTAGGTGCGGTTGTGAGCCTAGAATTCCTGAATGACCTGATTGAGGTCTTTAAGGTTATGAAGGGGTTCGATAGGGTAGACGTAGAGAAGCTGTTTCCACTTGCGGGGAGTCCAAATCTATGATGATATAAGATAGTCACCAATAAATCCAATAGGGAATTCAGGAGAAACTTCTTTACCCAGAGAGCGGTGAGAATGTGGAACTCGCTCCCACAAGGAGAGGTTGAGGCGAATAGCAAAGATGCCTTTAAGGGGAAGCTGGATAAATACATGAGGGAGAAAGGTTATGCTGATAGGGTTAGATGAAGAGAGGTAGGAGGAGGCTCGTGTGGAGCATAAATATCAGCATGGGCCAGTTGGGCCGAATGGCCTGTTTCTGTGCTGTAAATTCTATGTAATTCTAAATGAAACGCTGGGCCCTGCTTACACCTCTTGTTTACAGCAACCAATCCCATCAGTTACCCGGAACACACAGTCAGGCAAATGTGGACGATTTCTTCTTTCTTGCCCCCTGATTAATAAAAAGAAGCAGAGGGGTTAGAGGGGGGTTAGATTTTGACCTATCGTTAAGGCGTGACCTTTGCCCTCTTCCTCCACAGGAGCTCAGCGTTCCACAACTTTGCCAAGCAGACGTTAACGAAGAATCCCAAAAAGCGGCCGGCCGCCAGCAAGATGCTAACGGTAAGTATGGCCGCGGGTCCAGGGCCGCGATATGGCCCCCACCTCCAGATGGGACATTAGCCTGTGGCCGCGTATTAACAGATCGGCGCAGTCACAGCGGGAAGCTCAGGGCTAAGGTGCTGTCCTCTCACCCTCCAACCTCTGGATCGTGATCTTACCCCTCGACCGTGATGGGAAATCCCACCCTTGCTGTCACAGTGAGCGAACACAATGGAGGCAGAACTATCCCAGGATCCATTGTGGCACCGAAAGCCCTCTATTAAAACTCTCGGTCACTGTGGTGCGCGGGGGAGTACTTGGGCCCTAAAATATGTGGGTTATGCGACCCTGGGCAGTTACGACCTCCAGCACTGACCCCCCCCTCCGTCCCTCCTCCCCCCCCCCCCCCCCAGTATGCAGGGTCAGTGGGGGGGCACCTGATCTGCGTCCGGCCTGTAGGTGCCCATGTCTATATGGGCACATCTCAGGCACTAGTCTGGAGACTCCAGCGCCCACCTGCTATCCTGGTTGGGGGGGGGGATGTATGTCCATTTCCCATGCCCCCGGAGACTTGATTCATGACCCCCAGAAGGTCCAATATTAAATTGGGGGAGGGGGAGGGGACGGGAAGAGGAAGGGTGGGGCGGAGGACGAAGAGGGAGAGGGGAGGTGGGCGGCCATTAGCCATAGTGCCCCCCCCCCCCGGTTGGGAGGGAAAAAAATCAGCCACGACTCCTTTCCCTGATCACCACTCAGTGCCTCTGGCTGGAAAGTGTGTGCGTGTATGTGGAACTCAGGCTCAGGCGGGGCTACGATGCCTCTCCCTCCCTCCGCCCCCACAGTCAGAGAGCCTGAAGACACTCGCAGGCCTCAGGCCTTGAGAACGGGCGCTCAGGAAAGGTTCTGGAGGGCGGTTCTTGTCTGTGGAGCTGTACCCCCTGTGCGTGACCGCCTTTAGGAGAGGAGTGGGGCGAGAGATATGCAGGGGAAGAGAAAAGATATTTCTTCACGGCCTACTGTAGAATAGTGAACGGTTCACACGCCACAGGTCATCGCCATGGCGATTGGAGACCACCATTTTCAAAATCCACCGCCCCCCCGCCCCGCCCCAGGCAGAATTGAAAAGTTAAACTACAGGCTCCAAAGTGGAAAAATGGGCCTCGATTTTAACCCCCACCCCGATCTCTGAGCTCCTCCAGACCCCTCCTCTCACCTGACTGCCAGGGAAGCGTTTTACACGAGTCTCCAGGCTGCGGCCTCCTGCCACCAAATTCCCGCCTGCCCGCCAGGTAGCGTTTCTGCCCGGGTGTCGGACGGGACTCGAGGAGCCTTTGTATAAACGAGGCCTTGCCGTTAAGATTGACCGGGCCTCCATATCCCCAGACTGTCCTGGTGCGCTGCCCGTTTCACCATTCCTGCACCCCCCCCCTCCCGTTATAATTGAGGCCGTGGATTCTGGAAAACTGCAAACTCATTAATAGTCTCAGGTTATTTATAAATTGTCTGTCTCTCTCTCTCTCCATCCCTCTCTCCCACTCCTACTTTCTCTCGCTGTCCTCTTCCTTCCTCCCCATCTCTCCTGCTCTCCCCTTTCTCGTTGTCCCTTTCCTTTTTCCCTCACTCTCTCTTCCTTCCTTTCTTTCTCCCTTTCTCGTTCTCCCCGCCCCGCCCTCCTGTCTAACTCGCTCTCCTTTAGCACCAGTTTGTGGCACAGTCCGGTCTCAGCCGAGTCCTGGTCCACGATCTACTCGACAAGCTCCGGAACCCAGAGAAACACTCCAGCCTCCGGGAGATGGATGAAGACGACCCTGAGGTTTGTAACGCTCTGAATACCTGTTCTCTACACCATTGTCACCGCCCCCCCCTGCTATTGTGGGAGATCCGGGCCACACCCTGCTACTGGGGGCTGGGGGAAGGTACAGAACTTCCTCTCCTACTGAGACTCAGCTTTACCCTGTATCTAACCCGTGCTGTACCTGTCCTGGGAGTGTTTGATGGGACAGTGTAGAGGGAGCTTTACTCTGTATCTAACCCGTGCTCTACCTACCCTGGGAGTGTTTGATGGGACAGTGTAGAGGGAGCTTTACTCTGTATCTAACCCGTACTGTACCTGCCCTGGGAGTGTTTGATGGGACAGTGTAGAGGGAGCCTTACTCTGTATCTAACCCGTGCTGTGCCTGTCCTGGGAGTGTTTGATGGGACAGTGTAGAGGGAGCTTTACTCTGTATCTAACCCGTACTGTACCTGCCCTGGGAGTGTTTGATGGGACAGTGTAGAGGGAGCCTGACTCTGTATCTAACCCATGCTGTACCTGCCCTGGGAGTGTTTGGTGGGACAGTGTAGAGGGAGCTTTACTCTGTATCTAACCCATACTGTACCTGCCCTGGGAGTGTTTGATGGGACAGTGTATAGAGAGCTTTATTCTGTATCTAACCCGTGCTGTACCTGCCCTGGGAGTGTTTGATGGGACAGTGTAGAGGGAGCTTTACTCTGTATCTAACCCGTGCTGTACCTGTCCTGGGAGCGTTTGATGGGACAGTGTAGAGGGAGCTTTACTCTGTATCTAACCCGTGCTGTACCTGCCCTGGGAGTGTTTGGTGGGAGAGTGTAGAGGGAGCTTTACTCTGTACCTGCTCTGAGAATGTTTGTCCAGAATGCTGGTGCTCCTCAGCACTAACATCTCTCCCCTCAAAGAGCACGAGCCACAGCGAGCGCAATACTGGTTCTAGGATCGGCCCGTGGCACCTCACCCTCTGACCCTTTCTCCTCCCCCACAGCCGCCTCCTGCTGTCCCGCGGAGGATTCACTCCACCAACCGACACTCGCAAGCAGAGAGAACGAACTCGGAAATAAACCGTGAGTCTCAGTCTTGCCTCAACACGTTAAGTTAACTCACCAGGGTGTCAGATCCTGGGCTGAGCTGGTGACCTGTTTAATTTGAGAACGATTCTACAATGGATTGTACAGGCGTTAAGTAGATTTTACTTTTTTTACCCTCAAGGCCTGGATTTTCCTCTTTCTCCTTCAGGAATGTTTGGGGCGGGAATTCCGCCCGTGTTCCCGTCCTGGTTTCATGTGTCGGCAGAAGCTAAAATGGTCAAATCATGAGGACAGGTTGCACAGACTAGCCTTGTATTTCCCTGAGTATAGAAAATTAAGGGGTGGTTTAATTGAGATGTTTAAGATGATTAAAGGAATTGATAGGGCAGATGGAGAGAAACTATTTCCCCTGGTGGGGGGAGTCCAGAACAAGGGGGAATTACCTTAAAATTAGAACCAGGGGTGATGTCAGGAAGCACTTCTTCACGCAAAGGGTAGTGGAAATCTGGAACTCTCTCCCCCAAAAAGCTGCTGAGGCTGGGGGTCCATTGAAAATGTCAAAACTGAGATTGATAGATTTTTGATAGGCAAAGGAATTAAGGGTTACATAACCAACATGGGTAGATGGAGATTAGATACAGATCGGCCATGACCTAATTGAATGGCGGAACAGGCTCGAGGGGCTGAATGGCCTACTCCTGTTCCTATAGAAGTCATTTATTTTTCGACTGAGGGCTCCCAGTGTGATTCACGTGACTAGCGAGGCCTCAAGGTAAATGTTGGCCCACACCGAGGCCTAAAAAGGCAAGGCCTAATGGGAGGGAGAGGTGCCCAGTATGGGGGCCCTCTTCCCCCAGAAAAAGCCACCAGCGGATCTTCACCGGCTGCCCCAGGGATCTCCGCCACCCCCGCCTGGTTGTCCCTAGGCGGCAGTGGAATCAAGGCAGGGAGACGGAGCGGCTTGCTCAGCCCCTCTCCCTGTCATAATGTACAGGTGGCGGTTATGGGGCTTCGATCCAAGGTTGTCACATCTGATGTGAAACTGTGAGATGTTTTATCTTCTCACTGGGCGAGCGGAGGGTGGGCTGGAACTTCCCAGCAGGGTCCGTCTAGAATCAGTTCACCGAGCTCCCTTTAAATTGAAGTTTGATGATGATCTGGGAAGTGGGATTGTAGGTGACGGAGATGCATTTCGGCAGATAAGCCCATCAATGTCCCATTGGGCAGAGCGGTCCTGGCTGGACGGGACAGGCAGTGCTCTGTACTGGGAGGTTGTGTGGTTCTAGCTGGTTAATCTCCAGCAGTAAAAAGCATTTGGACAGTTACATGGGTAAGATGGGTATAGAGGGATATGGGCCAAGTGCAGGCAATTGGGACTAGCTTAGTGGTATAAACTGGGTGACATGGACATGTTGGGCCGAAGGGCCTGTTTCCATGTTGTAACTTCTATGATTCTATGATTCTATGATTCAGTACCCCTGGTGGGGTCTCCAAATTCTTGGCCCTGCCAATCTACACTTCAAATTTCATAGATTTACATGGAATGTACAGCACTGAAACAGGCCATTCGGCCCAACTGGTCCATGCCGGCGTTTATGCTCCACATGAGCCTCCTCTCACCCTACTTCATCTCACCCTATCAGCATATCCTTCTATTCCTTTCTCCCTCATGTGTTTATCCAGCTTCCCCTTAAATGCCTCTACACTATTCGCCTCAACTCCCTGTGATAGCGAGTTCCACATTCTAACCACTCTCTGAGTAAAGAAGCTTCTCCTGAATTCCCGATTGGATTTATTAGTGAATATCTTGTATTATTGGCCCCTAGTTTTGGACTCCCTCCACAAGTGGAAACTTCCATGTCTACCCTATCGAACCTTTTCATAATCGTAATGGCCTTCATCAGGTCACCCCTTCAGCCTTCTCTTTTTTTTAGAGAATAGAGCCCCAGCCCTGTTCAATCTTTCCTGATAGGTATAACCTCTCACTTCTGGTATCATCCCAGTGAATCTATTTTGCACCTTCTCCGGTGTCTCTATATCCCGAGCGTAGTCAACAGGGTGTGTCGCTATGGGGAGGGACTGTATTGGGCAAATGGAAGCTCTCCCTCTGTGGATTGCTCACTTTCTTTGGCGACTCATATAAACAGGGCTGGGGGGAGTTAGTTTTCAGGAGCTTTTGTTATTCAGTAGACGGCAAGAACACATGGAGGCAGCTCGTAGTTTGGACGTTTTTTTTGGAGTTTGTCCCTGGTTTAAGTCCTCTACCCTCAGGAA
Organism: Heptranchias perlo; assembly: GCF_035084215.1. Lineage (NCBI taxonomy): Eukaryota > Metazoa > Chordata > Chondrichthyes > Hexanchiformes > Hexanchidae > Heptranchias > Heptranchias perlo. Next base: position 9,334,145 of record NC_090365.1, read on the forward strand.
ATTTGGACCAGGTTTCAGTGGAAGCTGTCTGCAGGGAGTGGGAGGGACGAGGAAGGGAGGGAATCAGCTCGAGGCGGGTCAACAGTCCCATTCCCGTTTAATGGTTTCTAACAACCCTGATGACGATGTTTTCACAGTACACAAGATTCAGTTTGAACAAGCCTTACGGAGGGAGGAGTCCTGGCAGAATAAGGTGAGGCTTTTAGCGGATGCACCCTGACCAACATCGAGACAACAAGAGGAAAGCCATCGTCACCTCTGACCCCGCCCCCCCCCCCAGGGGAGGGGTGCAGACGGGAATAGGCACAGTCACTGGGAAGGGGAGATAAGGAGGACATTGTTTGTCATCACCTCAGGGCACACCAAAGCGCTTTACAGCCAATGAAGTAGTTGTTTTGACGTGTAGTAATGTAGGAAACCTAGCAGCCAATGTGCGCACAGCAAGATCCCACAATAAGCAGTGTGATAAATGACCAGATAATCTGTTTTAGTGATGCTGGTTGAGGGATGCTGACCCTAAACATCCTAGTCTGACCCTGTCTGACCCCACACAGTCCAGTCTGACCCTGTCTGAGCCCACACACTCCAGTCTGACCCCGCACAGTCCAGTCTGACCCTGTCTGACACCACACACTCCAGTCTGACCCCGCACAGTCCAGTCTGACCCTGTCTGAGCCCACACACTCCAGTCTGACCCCGCACAGTCCAGTCTGACCCTGTCTGAGCCCACACACTCCAGTCTGACCCCACACACTCCAGTCTGACCCCACACACTCCAGTCTGACCCTGTCTGACACCACACACTCCAGTCTGACCCCACACACTCCAGTCTGACCCCACACACTCCAGTCTGACCCCACACAGTCCAGTCTGACCTCACACACTCCAGTCTGACCTCACACAGTCCAGCCTAGAAGATAAGAACATAAGAAACAGGAGCAGGAGTAGACCACACGGCCCCTCGAGCCTGCTCCTCCATTCAATAAGTTCATGGCTGATCTTCGCCCTCAACTCCACTTTCCCGCCCGATCCCCATATCCCTTGATTCCCCTAGAGTCCAAAAATCTATCGATCTCAGTCTTGAATATATTGAGACCCCAGCACTGATCCTTGCGGCACTCCACTAGTTACAGCCTGCCAATCTGAAAATGATCTGTTTATCCCTACTCTCTGTGTTCTGTCCGTTAACCAATCCTCTATCCATGCTAATATATTACCCCCAACCCCATGAGCCCTTATCTTAACCTTTTATGTGGCACCTTATCGAATGTCTATCGAAAATCCAAATAGACTACAAGTTCCCCTTTATCTACCCTGCTTGTTGCATCCACAAAAAACTCTAATAAATTTATCAAACACGATTTCCCTTCCACAAAAACATGTTGACTCTGCCTAATCATATTATGATTTTCTAAGTGCCCTGTTACCACTTCCTTAATAATGGATTCCAGCATTTTCCCGATGACTGATGTCAGGCTAACTGGCCTGTGGTTCCTTGTTTTCTCTCTCCCTCCTTTCTTGAATAGTGGGGTTACATTTGCTACCTTCCAATCCACTGGGACCGTTCTAGAATCGAGGGAATTCTGGAAGATCACAACCAATGCATCCACTATCTCTGCAGCCACCTCTTTTGGAACACTAGGACAGGGGATTTATTGGCTTTTAGTCCCATTAATTTCTCTAGTACTTTTTCTCTACTGATATTCATTATTTTAAGTTCCTCACTCTCATTAGCCCCTTGGTTCCCCACTATTTCTGGTATGTTTTTTGTGTCTTCTACTGTGAAGACAGAAACAAAATATTTGTTTAACATCTCTGCCATTTCCTTATTTCCCATTATAATTTCTCCTGTCTCAGCCTCTAAGGGACCAACGTTTACTTCTGCTACTCTCTTCCTTTTTACATACTTGTAGAAGCTCTTACAATCTGTTTTTATATTTCTTGTTAGTTTACTTTCATATTCTATTTTCTCCCTTTTTATCTATTTTTTGGTCGTCCTTTGCTGGTTTCTAAAACTCTCCCGATCCTCAGACTTACTACTCTTCTTGGCAACATTATAAGCCTCTTCTTTTAATCTAATACAATCCTTAACTTCTTTACTTAGCCGCAGGTGAATCACTTTTCCCGTGGAGTTTTTATTTCTCAATGGAATGTATATTTGTTGAGAATATTGAAATATTTCTTTAAATGTTTGCCATTGCTTATCCACTGTCTTACCTTTTAATCTAATTTCCCAATCTGCCTTAGCCAACTCACCCCTCATACCTATATAATTGGCTTTATTGAAGTTTAAGACTCCAGTTTCGGACTGAAGTATGTCACTCTCAAACTCAATGTGAAATTCTATCATATTATGATCACTCTTCCCCAGGGGATCCTTTACTGTGCAATTACTAATTAACCCTGTCTCATTACACAATACAAGATCTAAAATAGCCTGTTCCCTGTTTGGTTCCACGACGTATTGTTTCAGGAAACTGTCTCGAATGCATTCCATGAACTTGTCCTCCAAACTACCTTTGCCAATTTGATTTGCCCAGTCTATATGAAGATTAAAGTCCCCCATGATTACTGCATTACCTTTGTTACAAGCTCCTATTATTTCATGATTAATACTCTGTCCAATGGTATAGCTACTGTTAGGGGGCCTACAAATTACTCCCACCTGTGTTTTCTGCCCAGTCTGACCCTGCCTGACCTCACACAATCCAGTCTGACCCCAAACAGTCCAGTCTGACCCCAAACAGTCCAGTCTGACCCCAAACAGTCCAGTCTGACCCAGTCTAACCCCACACAGTCCAGTCTGACCCAGTCTAACCCCACACAGTCCAGTCTGACCCAGTCTGACCCCACACAGTCCAGTCTGACCCCACACAGTCCAGTCTGACCCTGTCTGACCCCGCACAGTCCAGTCTGACCCCGCACAGTCCAGTCTGACCCAGTCTGACTCCACATAGTCCAGTCTGACCCCACATAGTTCATTCTGACCCAGCCTGACCTCACACAATCCAGTCTGACCCCAAACAGCCCAGTCTGACCCCAAACAGCCCAGTCTGACCCCAAACAGTCCAGTCTGACCCCACACAGTCCAGTCTGACCCTGTCTGACCCCGCACAGTCCAGTCTGACCCCGCACAGTCCAATCTGACCCAGTCTGACTCCACACAGTCCAGTCTGACCCCACATAGTTCATTCTGACCCAGCCTGACCCCACACAGTCCAGTCTGACCCCAAACAGTCCAGTCTGACCCTGTCTGACCCCGCACAATCCAGTCTGACCCCGCACAGTCCAGTCTGACCCTGCACAGTCCAGTCTGACCCTGCACAGTCCAGTCTGACCCCAAACAGTCCAGTCTGACCCTGTCTGACCCCGCACAATCCAGTCTGACCCCGCACAGTCCAGTCTGACCCCGCACAGTCCAGTCTGAACCCACACAGTCCTGTCTGACCCTGCCTGACCTCATATAGTGAATTTTGCCCCATCATGTCAAAATTGTGAGTGATTGATTGCCTTGACTGCGTTCTTATGATGGGCACTGGCCCAAGCCGCCCTCCATCAGTAACTGAGGGAGACTCTCTGTGAGTCTCGGACACACAATATCGGAGACACAATCAGTGACAGGTTGCTGAATTCATTCTCTTCATTTAGGAGCAGACTGTGGAACAGAATTCGGGCTCCTCACCGAGCGGGTCCAGCGGGAGGAGGAACAGGTGAGCTGGTCAACTTCAGGGGCTGTGGGCGATTCAAAGAAATGACTGAGGGCTGTCAGCGTGAGAGTGTGCACGTAAGTGTGCACGTAAGTGTGCGCGTGAGTGTGCATGCCTATGTGTGTTCCTGCTTATGTGTGTGTTTGTGCATGCGGAGTGTGTCTTTTCACGTTTGTATCTGTATGTTTGTGCATTTATGTCTGAATGTGTGCATGCATACGTGAGTGTGTGTATGTATATCGGTGTGCGTGTGTCTGTATGCCTCTGTGCACACCTATGTATGTATATCTGTGTGTGCATGCCTGCCTCTATGTGCTTGTGTGTGTGTGTGTATATACATATGTGTTTCTGTGTGTGTGCGTGAGTGTGTGTGTGTGCATGAGTGTGTGAGTGTGTGAGTGTGTGCGTGAGTGTGAGTGTGTGTGAGTGAGTGTGTGTGAGTGTGAGTGTGTGTGTGTGTGAGTGTGTGTGTGTGTGAGTGTGTGTGAGTGTGTGCACACTGAGGCTCATAGACTGGGCGATGAATCGGGTGCAGCAGCAATAAACAAATCAAAGCTGAAACTCACGGCTGCTTCTCGGTGTCTGCAGGGAGAAGGCGTCGGATTCAGACGATGATTACGACGATGTTGATGTGTAAGTGACGGTTTTTGTGCCGAGGAGTTTGGTGCCCGTGGTGCAGACGGGAGTCCGTTAGTAACTGATCACCATCCCAATTAAAATAAGACAAACCAAATCCTCACCAGTGCCCACTGGGGGTGTCTTAACCTCGCCAGTGCCCACTGGGGATATCTCAACCTCGCCAGTGCCCACTGGGGGTGTCTTAACCTCGCCAGTGCCCACTGGGGGCGTCTCAACCTCGCCAGTGCCCACTGGGGCCGTCTTAACCTCGCCAGTGCCCACTGGGGGTATCTCAACTTCGCCAGTGCCCACTGGGGGTGTCTTAACCTCGCCAGTGCCCACTGGGGGTGTCTTAACCTCGCCAGTGCCCACTGGGGGTGTCTTAACCTCGCCAGTGCCCACTGGGGGCGTCTCAACCTCGCCAGTGCCCACTGGGGCCGTCTTAACCTCGCCAGTGCCCACTGGGGGTATCTCAACTTCGCCAGTGCCCACTGGGGGTGTCTTAACCTCACCAGTGCCCACTGGGGGTGTCTTAACCTCGCCAGTGCCCACTGAGGGTATCTCAACCTCGCCAGTGCCCACTGAGGGTATCTCAACCTCGCCAGTGCCCACTGAGGGTATCTCAACCTCGCCAGTGCCCACTGGGGGTGTTTCAACCTCGCCAGTGCCCACTGGGGGTGTCTCAACCTTGCCAGTGCCCACTGGGGGTGTCTCAACCTTGCCAGTGCCCACTGGGGGTGTCTCAACCTTGCCAGTGCCCACTGGGGGTGTCTTAACCTTGCCAGTGCCCACTGGGGGTGTCTCAACCTTGCCAGTGCCCACTGGGGGTGTCTCAACCTTGCCAGTGCCCACTGGGGGTATCTCAACCTCGCCAGTGCCCACTGAGGGTATCTCAACCTCGCCAGTGCCCACTGAGGGTATCTCAACCTCGCCAGTGCCCACTGAGGGTATCTCAACCTCGCCAGTGCCCACTGAGGGTATCTCAACCTCGCCAGTGCCCACTGGGGGTGTTTCAACCTCGCCAGTGTCCACTGGGGGTGTCTCAACCTCGCCAGTGCCCACTGGGGGTGTCTCAACCTCGCCAGTGCCCACTGGGGGTGTCTCAACCTTGCCAGTGCCCACTGGGGGTAGCTCAGCCTCCGACTGCCCCCACCAGGCATATCTCAGTGCAGATCCCCGGGTACTCCCCAGGCTAATATCCGTATCTCTCCACCTATTGCTCTGTGATCGATGGGGGTTTAACAGCTTCGATAGACGGACCGGGTTAACCCAAGCAGGTTACGTTTCCCCAGTTACTGTCATAATTAATATAACAACAGCAGCAAGAATAAGTTTGCGCCTTTATATGGCACCTTTAACGTAGTAAAACATCCCAAGGCGCTTCACAGGAGCGATTATCAAACAAAATTTGACACCGAGCCACATAAGGAGATATTAGGACAGGTGACCAAATGCTTGGTCAAAGAGGGAGGTTTTAATGAGCGTCTTAAAGGAGGAGAGAGGTGGGGAGAGTTTTAGGGAGGGAATTCCAGAGCTTAGGGCCTAGGCAGCTGAAGGCACGGCCGCCAATGGTGGAGCGATGAAAATCGGGGATGCACAAGAGGCCAGAATTGGAGGAGCGCAGAGATCTCGGAGGGTTGTAGGGCTGGAGGAGGTTACAGAGATAGGGAGGGGGCGAGGTCTCGCAGGGATTTGAAAACAAGGATGGGAGTTTTAAAATCGAGGCATTCCCGGACCGGGAGCCAATGTAGGTCAGGGAGCACAGGGGTGATGGGTGAACGGGACTTGGTGCGAGTTAGGATACGGGCAGCAGAGCTTTGGATGACCTCAAGTTCATGGAGGGTGGAAGATGGGAGGCCGGCCAGGAGAGCATTGGAATAGCCCAGTGTGGAGGTAACAAAAGCGAGGATGAGGGTTTCAGCAGCAGATGAGCTGAAGCAGGGGCGGAGACGGGCGATGTTACGGTGGAAGTAGGCGGTCTTGGTGATGGAGACAATACAGGGTCGGGTTATAATTGTGATTTTCAGAAATTTAGGTTGTTTTTCTGTTCATTTCCCACCGAGCGCCGTGGATTCCCATCAATTGGCTCCATCTGATCACCCAGAGCTGGCCAGAGAAATGGGCAGCTCCAGAGTGTGAGGCTAAAGGGCTGCAATACAATGGGTTCAATCGCATCCTTACCCAATGTTCAATCTGTCTCAGTCTGTGTCTCTCTGTCTCAGTCTGTCTCTCTCTCTCTGTCTCAGTCTGTGTGTCTCTCTCTGTCTCAGTCTGTGTCTCCCTCTCTGTCTCAGTCTCAGTCTGTGTCTCTCTCTGTCTCAGTCTGTGTGTCTCTCTCTCTTTGTTTCAGTCTGTGTTTTTCTGTCTCAGTCTGTGTGTCTCTCTCTGTCTCAGTCTGTCTCTCTCTCTGTCTCAGTCTGTCTCTCTCTCTGTCTCAGTCTGTGTGCCTCTCTCTATCTCAGTCTGTCTCTCTCTCTCTCTGTCTCAGTCTGTGTGTCTCTCTCTGTCTCAGTCTGTGTGTCTCTCTCTGTCTCAGTCTGTGTTTCTCTGTCTCAGTCTGTGTTTCTCTGTCTCAGTCTTTGTCTCTCTCTGTCTCAGTCTGTCTCTCTATCTGTCTCAGTCTGTGTGACTCTCTGTCTCAGTCTGTCTGTCTCTCTCTCTCTGTCTCAGTCTGTCTCTCTCTTTCTGTCTCAGTCTGTGTATCTCTCTCTCTGTCTCAGTCTGTGTCTCTCTCTGTCTCAGTCTCTGTCTCAGTCTGTGTGACTCTCTGTCTCAGTCTGTGTGACTCTCTGTCTCAGTCTGTGTGTCTCTCTCTGTCTCAGTCTGTGTCCCTCTCTCTGTTTCAGTCTGTGTATGTCTGTAAGGTTACAGTTTAACTCCTCTACTTTTGATAAAACTTTAGATCAGTGGAGGAACAGTCGAAGTTCGAAACAGGCTGAAACCCCTGAGGCTGCTCCTGTCGATGTGACTGGTGCCCTGGTCCGTGTGGGACACTGTCCTCACCAGAAGGCCAGACCTGCCGTGCAGTGCAGTAGGGTTGTGTGTGTGTGTGTGTGTGTGAGTTTAATCTTATTCCCTGATCTGTTGCAGACTGACGGAGACCCTAAGGGCTGCTGACATCCCTCCACCATTACCACCCAAGGTGAGCTGCACTTTCTACCCTCTGTATCAGGCCAAGTCCCAAGTAGGGAGCAGGATAGGAGGAGTGGGCATCAGGGGGTGGGTTTTTCTGATGAAAATTCATTGAAAACATCGGTGAATAATGTCAGAAATAAGTGGAAAACTGACCGTGCAGTTTATCTGTTAGAAGATTCCTGGACTGTCTGTGTTCATTCCTGGATCAGACATCGAATAGTTAATATCTAACCAGCTTCGCCAGCAGTTCTAAGTCTGTCAGGAGGGATGGGCCTACTAATTTATGTTTGCTGGGCTGCCATCACGTTGCAAGGCCTGCTAAATATTGTGGATAAGCACTCACTCCTGTGGCCTGTTTAACCAAACCGGGTCCTAGGAAAGGCCAGGGGCTTCACACAGGGGACCTCAATACCTCATTGACCCAGCATGTGGCCAACCCACAGAAGTGAGCACAGAACACCCGAAAGAGAAGAATCAGAAAAAGTAGGCGGAACAGAGATTGAGAAGAGATTTGATCGAGGTGTTCAAAATCACGAGGGGTCTAGACAGAGTGGATAGAGAGAAACTGTTCCCATTGGCGGAAGGGTCAAGGACCAGAGGGCATAGATTTAAAGTGATTGGCAAAAGAACCAAAGATGACATGAGGAAAAACTTTTTTACACAGCGAGTGGTTAGGATCGGGAATGCATTGCCCGAGGGGGTGGTGGAGGCAGATTCAAACATGGCCTTCAAAAGGGAACTGGATAAGTACTTGAAGGAAAAAAATTTGCAGGGCAACGGGGATAGGACGGGGGAGTGGGAGTAGCTGGATTGCTCTTGCAGAGAGCCGGCACGGACTCGATGGGCCTTTCAATGATTCTATGAGTGTTAAAGGGAGAGGGTATAGGAAAAGGAGGAGGCCATTCAGCCCCTCGAGCCTGTTCCGCCATGCAATTAGATCATGGCAGATCTGTATCTTAATTCCATTTACCCATCTCTGTTCCATTTCGCTTAATCCCCTTGCCTAACAAAAATCCATCAATCTCAGTTTTTGCAATTTTCAATTAACCCCCCCAGCCTCAACAGCTTTTTGGGGGAGAGAGTTCCAGATTTCCACTCCCCTTTGTGTGAAGAAATGTTTCCTGACATCACCCCTGAATGGCCTAGCTCTAATTTTAAGGTAAAGCCCCCTTGATCTGGACTCCCTCAGCAATCAGTGTGAGCAAAAGGAATGATCGCCACTGGGGGGGTTTGTTCCGTTTAGTTGGAGAAGGGATGCACGTTAAGAACATTTCGGGGCGTAGGCCCCTCTCTGGACCATTCTGCACCCATGGAGAAGTTATGGAGCTGTGGACTGCCCGTCCCAGGTCAAAGGTGAGAGCCCAACGTCCAACCTGCCACTCAAGCCACCCAGATCCAAGCTTCAGTCCATCACCAATATAACAGGCCCTGGTGCACTGCTTGCTGTTCTACCACTAGGTGTCACTAGCACAGCCTCATCACTTCGCAAAGCAGTGCCCTCTAGGGGCAGATTGTGATCACTGCAGCGCCTAGCACCAAAACCCCAGATCCAGTGGATCCATTCGCTCCCAATAAGAAAGACTTGCATTTATATAGCGCCTTTCACGACCTCAGGATATCCCAAAGCACTTTGCAGCCAATTAAGTACTTTTTTTGAAGTGTACTTACTGTTTTAATGTAGGAAACATGGCGGCCAATTTGCGCACAGCAAGCTCCCACAAACAGCAATGTGATAATGACCAGATAGTCTGTATTTTAGTCATGTACGTTGAGCGATAAATATTGGCCAGGACACCAGGGAGAACTCCCCTGCACATCTTCGAGATAGTGCCATGGGATCGTTTATATCTATCTGAGAGGGCAGACAGAGCCTCGGTTTAACGTCTCATCCGAAAGATGGCCTCTCCGACACTGCAGTGCTCCCTCAGTACCAGCACTGGGAGTGTCAGCCTTGGGTTTGTGCTCAAGTCTCTTGAAGCGGGAACTTGAACCCATGACCTTCTGACTCAGAGGCAGGAGAGCTGCCCACTGAGCCATGCAGACTCTGCCTACTCATGGGCTGCCTTGCAAAGAATGTTTCCTGCAGTTTGAAATTATTTAGTGAAAGGGGGTTAATTACCAGTTGAGTCCCATTCCCCATTATCGTGTCTCTGACACTCTCCCATCGAACAGGGGTTTCCCTGATGGGGGAACGCGGCTTTGACCCGTGCCTGATCCCAGTGAGCTGACGTGTTTCCCTCTCTCTCTGCACCCACCCGCCCCCACCAACACAGCCTAAATTCCGGAGCAGCTCTGAGGACAGCGTCCCCGAGGAGGAGAAGATGAAGACAGTGACCCGGACCCCGCAATGCCAGTACCTGCCGGCCACCCTGGTCCGGTGCTCCAGTGGCCCGTCAGCAGCCAAAGCCCCCAAACAGCCCACGGCCGGAGCCTCCAGGAGCCCTGTCCATTCCGCCATCAATATCAGCGGCTCAGGTACTTTGAGAGCGAACTTGCATTTATATAGCGCCTTTAACGTCCCGAGGCGCTTCACAGACAAAATTTGACACCGAGCCACCTAAGGAGATATTAGGACAGGTGACCAAAAGCTTGGTCAAAGAGGTCGGTTTTAAGCAGCTTCTTAAAGGAGGAGAGAGAGGCGGAGGGGTTTAGGGAGGGAATTCCAGAGCTTAGGGCCCAGGCAGCTGAAGGCACGGCCGCCAATGGTGGAGCGATGAAAATCGGGGATGCGCAAGAGGCAAGAATTGGAGGAGCGCAGAGATTTCGGAGGGTTGTAGGGCTGGAGGAGGTTACAGAGATAGGGAGGGGCGAGACCATGGAGGGATTTGAACACGGGGATGGGAATTTTAAAATTGAAGCCAGACCGGGAGCCAATGTAGGTCAGCGAGCACAGGGGTGATGGGTGAACAGGACTTGGTGCGAGTTAGGATACGGGCAGCAGAGTTTTGGATGAGCTCAAGTTTACGGAGGGTGGAAGGTGGGAGAGCATTGGAAGAGTTGAGTCTGGGGGTAACAAAGGCATGGATGAGGGTTTCAGCAGCAGATGGGCTGAGGGAGGGATGGATTCAGGCGATGTTATGGGAGGTGGAAGTAGGCGGTCTTGGTGATGGAGCGGCCATCACATCCTCAGGACATCCCAAAGTGCTTTACAACCAATGAATTGCTTTCAAAATATAGGCAGTTATATGTGCACAGCAAGATCCCACAAACAGTAATGTGATAAATGACCAGATAAACTGTTTTAGTGATGTTGGTTGAGGGATAAATATTGGCCAGGACACCAGGGAGAACTCCTGTGCTTTTCTTCGAAATGGGATCTTTTACGTCCACCTGAGAGGGCAGACGGGGCCTCGGTTTAACATCTCATCCAAAAGACGGCACCTCCGGCAGTGCAGCACTCCCTCAGCACTGCACCGGGAGTGCCAGCCTGGATTTTGCGCTCAAGTCTCTGGAGTGGGGCTTGACCCCATGACCTTCTGACTCAGAGGTCAGAGTGCGACCCTCCATAAACTGGGGGCCAATTCTTGTGCCACCCCGGCTGAGGTCAGGGGGCGCAACCCTGGACGTAGCTGGGCTCCGTCGGCGACAGATTCACTCAGTCTGTGCCCTCGGAGTGCCCGCGGGTTCCTGGGTCTGGGAGGCACCAGTTTTATTTCTTGAATTGTGTCCTGACAGATCCCAGCCATTGGTCGAGTCACCTTGCCAAGGACGCGGGAAGTACGCCACCGTTATTACCACGCAGGAAGGAGAAAAAGGAGCGACCGGTAAGTCCAGTGGGCCATGAGACTTACGACGCGTCGCCGACAGACCTGAACAGACCATCGCAAGATCCGTCGCCAGTGGCTCCCCCCCCACCCCGCCCGTGGGACAAAGTCCTGGCCGACTTATGGGGACATCGCAATAATGTCGGTCATTCCTGCGGGAGACATTTTCTACTTACTCATTGGAAACAGGAGTAGGATTCCCTCCAGTTTTCTCCCTGGTTCCTATTTGGCCACTCGCCTGCACCTCACCCAAGCGTCCATCCATCAAGGGTGAGCCTGGGCGGTCAGTAGCACCGGGCTATTTAACCGTGGGGAGAATCGCAGCTGGGTTTAATCTCATCCTTACCCAGTGTCCAAGGCTGGACAACGATCAGGATGTCCCCATTCCCTAGTCCAGGGAGTGCTGAGGTTAAATGTACCACCGCCCCCCCCCCTCAGAAAATATGAATCATGGAGCTCTGCAGACCCTGTACAGATCTCGTGGTCCTGTTACTTTGAGGTCATAGAATCTTAGAATGATACAGCACAGAAGGAGGCCATTCGGTCCATCGTTCCTGTGCCGGCTATCTGAAAGAGCTATCCAATTAGTTCCACTCCTCTGCTCTTTTCCCCATAGCCCTTCAAGTATTTATCCAATTCCCTTTTGAAAGTTACTATTGAATCTGCTTCCACCGCCCTTTCAGGCAGCGCATTCCAGATCATAACAACTCGCTGCGTTAAAAAAAAAATTCTCCTCATCTCCCCTCACCTGGTTCTTTTGCATGAATTTTAAGGCTGCTTGTACGTTTTTTCAGCGTTTTTTAATCCGAGAAGAGCCTCTGAAGCTCTTTGCAGTGTCACTTCACCAGTGGAAATATTTCCCCAGGGATCTCCCCACGTAGGTGTTGAAAGAGTTCATGAGTTTGGGTGAGCTGCTCCTTTAAGGACTTCAGAAGAAGCTGCAGTTTCGTCAGCCGTCCCCCTGATGGCGCTGCGGCACCATTGGAGGTCACATGTGCCTTCACTGCCACCAGCTGGTACCTGGTGGTACTGCATGTTGGGGGAGGTTTGCAGCAAATTGCAAACCTCAAAATAACAGGAACCACGAGATTTGTGCGGGGTCTGCAGGGCTCCATGTTTCGTGCTTCTGACATGGAAGAGGAATTAATATTTAATAATATGAAAATGAAGGGGTGTGTGTGAGATACAGAGTTGGTCTGATCATGGAGTTAAGGCTCAGACTGGCTGCTATACCCAACCCGGGGCTGTTTGACAGCGTTCAGCTGTTGTGAGCTGGGTTCAGTGTTAGCCGTGACAGCACCACCTTCAGAAAGTGTCCTGATATAGGAATTGCCTGGGAATGCTCTGCGTTCGAGAGGAAGGTTTGCATTTATATAGGGCCTCGGGGCGTCCCAAAGCGCTTTACAGCCAATGAAGTCCTTTTTGAAGTGTAGTCACTGTTGTAATGTGGGTGTCCTGGCCAATATTTATCCCTCAACCAACATCACTAAAAACAGATTATCTGGTCGTTATCTCATTGCTGTTTGTGGGAGCTTGCTGTGCACAAATTGGCTGCCGCGTTTCCTACATCCCAACAGTGACTACACTTCAAAAAACTACTTCATTGGCTGTAAAGTGTTTTGGGACGTCCTGAGGTCATGAAAAGCTCTATAGAAATGCAAGTCTTACTTGGAGTGAGGCTTGAATGTCGAACTTACTGACTCAGAGGTGAGAGTGCTACTGACTGAGTCACAGCTGACATAAGAACATAAGAAACAGGAGCAGGAGTAGGCCATTCGGCCCCTCAAGCCTGCTCCACCATTCAATAAGATCATGGCTGATCTTCGACCTCAACTCCACTTTCCTGCCCTATTCCTCGATTCCCTTAATATCCAAATATCTATCGATCTCAGCCTTGAATATTCTCAACGACTCAGCATCCACAGCCCTCTGGGGTAGAGAATTCCAAAGATTCACAACCCTCTGAGTGAAGAAATTTTTCCTCATCTCAGTCCTAAATGGCCGACCCCTGATCCTGAGACTATGCCCCCTAGTTCTAGACTCTCCAGCCAGGGGAAAGAGCCTCTCAGCCTCTACCCTGTCAAACCCTCTAAGAATTTTATACGTTTCAATGAGATCACCTCTCATTCTGCTAAACTCCAGAGAATATAGGCCCATTCTACTTAACCTCTCCTCATAGAACAACCCTCTCATCCCAGGAATCAATCTAGTGAACCTTCATTGCACCCCATCTAAGGCAAGTATATCCTTCCTTAGGTAAGGAGACCAAAACTGTGCACAGACACTGCTGCTCACCCCTGGTCTGCTGGATCAGAAGCTCACGAGCTCGGAGCCTTGGGCCTAGTCCCAATTCCGGATCCCGTGATGGAGACCATGTGACCGGACTGTCAGTGAGATTCTCGCTCTGCTGTCCTGGATTCTACAGGCTCTGGAATTAGCTTTCTCTCTGTGGCGGCCATTTCCGAGCGGGAAGCGGAGATGGGGGGGGGGGGGGGGGAAGGGCACTGACAGGCGTCTCTGTGGGGACAACGTCAATGAGAACTCTTTTGTCTCCCAGGTACCTCCTGATACTGAAGTCCCAACCGTTCAAAAAGTGCAGGTGAGTGACATCCAAAAACACTGCTGGCTGTCGGATAGAAGATTACTGGAGGCGGGGGGGTGGTACTGTGCAGGGCTGGGAGGGGGAGGGGCTCACCTCTGTGTAGGGTGGGACGGGGGGAAGGTTCTGTGGGTTTGGTACTATCCCAGTGTAGGGCTGTTGTGGGAAGGTCTGTGGGTTTGAACTCTCTCGCTGTGAAGGTCAGGATTGGGAGGGGGCTCTGTGAGTTTGCTACTACCCCACTATTGGGCTGCGATGGAGGGGGGTTTATGGATTTGACTCCGTTCTTGTGTAGGGTGGGATAGGGAGTCTGCGTTCTGGGGCTGATGCATTGGGCTGGGTGTGACCAAAACTGAAACATGGGTAACTTTTAGAATCAATCAGGAATGCGACGAATGGGAGGGCGTTTGTTGTGCTGACATTTTGAGGCAGACAGTCAAGGCTATAAATCACTATAAATATCCTGTTGGTACTGAGTGTGCTGTAAAATGGTTACAGCACAGAAGGAGGCCATTCGGCCCATCGAGCCCGTGCCTGTTTGCTGGTTTATACCCTGCACCTAAGCGGGACAGAATGTAAATTCATTCACGTACCAAAGTCAAGCAGGTCTGGGGCAGCAGGTGATGAGTACCAGTGAGCCAGAGAGCAAGGCAAAAGGGTCTATGATTGACCCTGGGGTCTCTATCTGACCCTAGGGGTCTCTATCTGACCCTGGGGGTCTCTAACTGACCTTGTGGTCTCTGATTGACCCCAGAAGCCACTGTCTGACCCTGGAGTCTCTGTCTGACCCCTGGGGTGTGTGTCTGACCCTGGCAGTCTCTGATTGACCCCTGGCGGTCTCTGTCTGACTCCTGGGGGTATATGTTCGACCCTGGGGTCCTGTTATATTTACCCTGGATACTGGGCAGGTAGCTGTTCACTCTGGTTTGTTACAGGATGTGAGTGGTGATTGACACTGAACCCAACTAGAATATCTAGCGTAAATACCCCCGAAAGATGTGCCAGTCATTGGCTCCTGTTGCTCCCTGTGTAACTCGGAGACTGTCTCTTTCAGTTGGAGGTCCCGTTACTGAAAGTTTTTAATGGCTGCCCTTTGAAGATTAACTGTGTATCGTCCTGGACGCACCCCAACACCAAAGGTAACTGCCCATCAGTACTGAGTAGGACAGCATGATCCAGCATTGCTGGGAGTGACAGTGAGTAACAGATTAGTGTTACAGCATTGCTGGGAGTGACAGTGAGTTACAGATTAGTGTTACAGCATTGCTGGGAGTGACAGTGAGTTACAGATTAGTGTTACAGCATTGCTGGGAGTGACAGTGAGTTACAGATTAGTGTTACAGCATTGCTGGGAGTGACAGTGAGTTACAGATTAGTGTTACAGCATTGCTGGGAGTGACAGTAAGTTACAGACTAGTATTACAGTATTGCTGGGAGTGAGAGAGAGTTACAGACTAGTATTACAACATTGCTGGGAGTGACAGTGAGTTACAGACTAGTATTACAGCATTGCTGGGAGTGAGAGAGAGTTACAGACTAGTATTACAACATTGCTGGGAGTGACAGTGAGTTACAGACTAGTGTTACAGCATTGATGGGAGTGAGAGAGAGTTACAGACTAGTATTACAGTATTGCTGGGAGTGATAGTGAGTTACAGATTAGTGTTACAGCATTGCTGGGAGTGACAGTGAGTTACAGATTAGAGTTACAGCATTGCTGGGAGTGACAGTAAGTTACAGACTAGTATTACAGCATTGCTGGGAGTGAGAGAGAGTTACAGACTAGTATTACAACATTGCTGGGAGTGACAGTGAGTTACAGACTAGTGTTACAGCATTGCTGGGAGTGAGAGAGAGTTACAGACTAGTGTTACAGCAATGCTCGGAGTGACAGTGAGTTTCAGACTAGTGTTACAGCATTGCTGGGAGTGACAGTGAGTTACAGACTAGTGTTACAGCAATGCTGGAAGTGAAGAGAGTTACAGACTAGTATTACAGCATTGCTGGGAGTGACAGTGAGTTACAGACTAATATTGCAGCATTGCTGGGAGTGACAGTGAGTTACAGACTAGTTTTACAGCATTGCTGGGAGTGACAGTGAGTTACAGACTAGTATTACAGCATTGCTGGGAGTGACAGTGAGTTACAGACTAGTATTTCAGCATTGCCGGGAGTTACACACTAGTGTTCAGCATTGACAGTGAGTTACACACTAGTGTTACAACATCGCTGGGAGTGACAGTGAGTTACAGACCAGTATTACAGCATTGCTGGGAGTGACAGTGATTGCACTGAGTTAGCTGGAGTTGTCGAGTTCAGTGATGTTGCAGATCTCTGATCGATGTTTGTTTTATAGGCCAGCACCTCATATTGGGGTCAGAGGAAGGGATTTATACCCTGAATCTAAACGAGCTGCAGGAAGCCATATTAGAACAGGTAAGGTCAGATGTGTGCACTCACTGCCCTCACATATACATGGATACACATGTGTACCACACACACATATACACACAAACATCTCCATCAATACACAAAGATATATCCATTCACGTGGATGCATGTATACTTATTCACACTTGTGACTGTGTTTTAGATACACCTGGGACTATTAAGTGTGCGTGTTAATGTGTGCATGTTACTTGTTTGTGTGTTACCTGTAACCTGTGTACATTTTGCCTGTGATTAGTGTAAATGAACTGTGTGCATCACCTGTACACATGTAAAACCTGTGTGTGTGACCCATATGAGTGTGTGGCCTGTCTATATGTTACCTGTGTGTGCGTGTGTGTTACCCATGTGCTACCTGTGTGCATGTTACCTGTGTGTGTGTGTGCATGTTACGTGTGTGTGTGCATTTTACCTGTATGCATTTTGCCCGTATGAGCCTGCTGCCTGTGTGCAGTACCTGTATCCATGTGTTATCTGTATGTAACTGTACTCTGGCTGTTTCTTGAACCCGTGTTTCTTTGTCTCTCAGTTGTATCCAGGACGATGTATTTGGGTTTACGTCATCAGTAATGTATTAATCAGCATCTCAGGTAAGGATAATCTTGCACCAAGCTCCGCCCTAACTCTCCCTTCAAACTAACATTTCTAAGACGTAAACTTTGGGAAGGTCGTGTGGAGATTATGGATTGTGTTAACTCTCAGGACCTCCCCCATCACTAACAAACTAACCGGAGATATTAAAATACAGAAGGTGCATCTTTTCACAATGGCGAACACTAATTAAATGCTCTTTTTAAAAAGATATGATTTAATGAAGCTTCATTAACGTAGGATAACATGTCACAGTGGAAAGGATGAATTTGCAAAGTCTCAGTCACTGGGAGTTAATTCCGGGAAATCATCCGGAGTGAGCCTGTTATTTCCTGATTATACAGTCCCGGGATGGTTGGGGGAGGGGGGCGGGTGGCGGGGAGGGGTGAGGGAGCTCCTCCCTAACAACACGTCTGTAAAATCAGCCCTTATATATATATATAGCAATGTATTAAATGAACTGTTCCTTTCTGAGTCCCTCGATGGGGTCACGGGCCCTCTCCCCAGCTTCGAAGCTGAATTCTCGAGCGTTGAGGGGGGGGAACACAACATTAATAGGAATATCAGATCTGGCGATCACTGATAGTCTGAGGAGGGTAAAGCACCAGGCCCAGGTGGACCTCCAGAAATGGTGACTGAAATCAGCCAGCTTCCGGCCACTACCTCCATAACAATGATTAAAATCCAGAAGGTCGGAAAATAGCAACCGCGACGCGAAGCTTTTAAAAAGGGACTTAGACAGTCAGCACCTATCAGAATCGGAGAATCATAGAATGATGCAGCGCAGAAGGAGGCCATTCGGCCCATTGTGCCTGTGCCGGCTCTTTGAAAGAGCCGTCCAATTAGTCCCAATCCCCTGCCCTTTCCCCATAGCCCTGCAAACTTTTCCCCTTCAAATATTTATCCAATTCCCTTTTGAAAGTTACTATTGCGTCTGCTTCCATCGCCCTTTCAGGCAGTGGATTCCAGATCATAACAACTCGCTGCGTTAAAAAAAATTCTCCTCATCTCAGCTCTGGTTCTTTTGTCAATTACCTTAAATCTGTGTCCTCTGGTTACCGACCCTTCTGCCACTGGAAACAGTTTCTCCTTATTTACTCTATCAAAACCCTTCATGATTTTGAACACCTCTATTAAATCTCCCCTTAACCTCTGCTCTAAGGAGAACAATCCCAGCTTCTCCAGTCTCTCCAGATAACAGAAGCCCCTCATCCCTGGTACCATTCTAGTAAATCTCCTCTGCACCCTCTCCAAGGCCTTGACATCCTTCCTAAAGTGTGATGCCCAGAATTGGACACAGTACTCCAGCAGGGGCCTTACCAGTGTTTTATAAAGAATCCTTGGTTTATGCTTTTTTTAACAGCCTTCTCAATTTGTCCTGCCTCCTTCAAAGATTTGCGTACATGCACCCTCAGGTCTCTCTGTTCCTGCACTCCCTTTAAAATTGTACCATTTAGTCTATATTGCCTCTCCTCATTCTTCCTACCAAAATGCATCACTTCACACTTCTCTGCTTCAAATTTCATCTGTCTTGTGTCTGCCCATTTCACCAGTCTGTTGATGTCCTCCTGAAGTCTATTACTATCCTCCTCACTGTTTACTGCATTTCTGAGTTTCGTGTCATCTGCAAACTTTGAAATTATGCCCTCTACAACCAAATCCAGGTCATCGATATATATCAAAAAAAGCACTGGTTCTAATCCCGAGCCCTGGGGACACCACTGTGTACTTCCCTCCAGTCTGAAAAACAACCACTCACCACTACTCTCTGCTTTCTGTCTCTTAGCCAATTTCGTATCCACGCTGCTACTGCCCTTTAATCCCATGGCTTCAATTTTGCTAACAAGTCAAATTATCAATGTCTTTTGAAAGTCCATATACACAATATTAACTGCACTACCCTCATCAACCCTCTCCGTTACTGCATCAAAGAACTCAATCATGTTAGTCAAACATGATTTACCTTTAACAAATCCGTGCTGGCTGTCATTTATTAACCCATATTTTTCCAAGTGACCATTAATTTTGTCTTGGATAAATGTTACATCCCTGACAATAACAGTCCTCCAGTCATCTGGCACCACTCCCATATCTGGGGAGGATTGGAAGATTGTGGCTGAAGCCTCCGTTATCTTCACCCTTACTTCCCATACACACCGTACACCTCCCAAACCCGCGACCTCTACCACCTAGAAGGACAAGAGCAGCAGGCACATGGGAACAATACCACCTGCACGTTCCCCTCCAAGTCACACACCATCCCGACTTGGAAATATATCAGCCGTTCCTTCATCGTCGCTGGGTCAAAATCCTGGAACTCCCTTCCTAACAGCACTGTGGGAGAACCGTCACCACATGGACTGCAGCGGTTCAAGAAGGCGGCTCACCACCACCTTCTCAAGGGCAATTAGGGATGGGCAATAAATGCCGGCCTCGCCAGCGACGCCCGCATCCCATGAATAAATAAAAAACAAAAGCTCTTTGACCAAGCTTTTGGTCACCCCTTCCTCATCTCCCCTCCTTTGACTTGGCATCCATTTTATTTTCTTTACGCCTTGAGACCTTTTTCTATGTTAAAGACGCCATCAAAGTACAAGTTGTTGTTGCCGTTGACTGGGCAGGAGACACGGCCCTTATCTCCCAGCAAGCAGGGTGGAGGTGGAGGGGAGAGAATTGGAAGGAAAAAACAACGATTGACCATCTCTCACAGAGCAGAGCCCCTCACACCCTTGCATTCAAACCAAGGCCTCAGAGATAGATGGACGTTGGTGGGCACCCAGTTAGTAACAGTGCCCAGGTTGACTGAAGCTCCCTTCCTGCTTTCTTTGTGGGACGGGGGAGTGGAAGGGGAGCAGCAGATCAGCGCCTGTCTCTGAGCTGTTCGCGCGAGGTCAATGGGGGAGGGCTAACATGGCTCGCTTGCTCTTCCAGGGAAGACGATGCAGCTGCACTCGCACAGCCTGCTGGGACTGTTCGAACAGGCCAAGAAGGAGCAAAGGTCAATGGTTCACATTCCAACCCATCGACTCTTACCCAGGTAAGGCCCAGAACCTGCCGGTTGAGGCAGGGCAAACTGTGCCGAGACTGTTAACTCAATGCCGACTTGCAAAGTGAAGCAGGCAATGAGGTAACCACGAGATCAGTGTACGGAGCCAACCATCCCGCCATTTTGTCTTGGCTGTTAGCAGGCTGGGTTCTCCCCGCATGTACACACCGGCGATGTGGCTTCCACATTGACATCAGGGAGGACTTGTTTCCATTACCATCGCCGAATCCCCCACCATCAACATCCTGGGGGTCACCATTGACCAGAAACCCAACTGGACCAGCCATATAAATACTGTGGCTCCTAGAGCAGGTCAGAGGCTGGGTATTCTTTGGCAAGTGACTCACCTCCTGACTCCCCAAAGCCTTTCCACCATCTACAAGGCACAAGTCAGGAGTGTGATGGAATACTCTCCACTCGCCTGGATGTGTGCAGCTCCAATAACACTCAAGAAGCTCGACACCATCCAGGACAAAGCAGTCCATCCCCCGCCTTAAACATCCACTCCCTCCACCATGGCTGCAGTGTGTCCTATCTACTGTTCAACTGCTGCTACACCAACAAGACATTTAATTTTATACCCTTCAATCTACATCATTGCTCTGTGACCATTTTTTAATGACACTTCCCAAGTGTCTCAGTTGTAAGCTTCCCACCCCTGGTCGGACATATTCCTGGAAGTTTTATCACATGACCTCTGGCCTCCAACCCACCCCCACCCACCCTCCCCACCCCCGCACCTGGCCAAAGTCTTTTTCTCTCCCCATCTCCAATTTCTTTATCACTAATAAATAAAAGTGTTCAAAGAAAATGGAATAAAAAACGGAATTATTTTAATACCCCTATGATTTATCTCCCGGGCGTTGCTTGTAGCAGTGTCCAGGAAATTAATCTTTAATTCCTGGAGACTCCAGGACAATCCTGGAGACAGGGGGTTGGCGACCATACTCAGTTGGTGAATGCGTTTCCTGGCACAGTACAGTCCAGGAGGTTCCCAGGTTTGATGTCCAGTCTGCTCTAAATTTATTGATCTCACCAGGACAGCAGGGCTGAGGATTCAGCTGTCCTCTGCCCATTAGGGCAGGATCGAAATCAGCTCCTACTCTCACTCTCCAGTGACCCGCAGATGGAAAGGGCGTGCGTGTAGACGTCGGGTGAGATCGGAAATAGGCGCGGCTGTACCTCCTCCCGATAGCCGAATAGCCTCCCATGCGTTCAGGGCCGTTTCTTTTAACACGCCCAATTCAGCTCTTTGTTTCATTGCTTCATTCAGCTCCACAGACAGAGGGGACAAGAGCAGAGAAAGAACAGGGCCGTGGGAGAGAGACTGGGGCCATGGGCAAGGGTGGGGCAGGGCCTTGGTATAATAGAGCTGTCCTCAGACTCGTGTCTGTCTGCCTTCTGCAGGAAGAATGCGGTAACCAATAAGATTCCAGACACCAAAGGCTGTAGGAAGTGTTCTGTTGGTGAGTAAATTAATCAACGTGCACCGACAACCCACCCCCTCACTCAACATTCCGATATACCCCGCACCCCCTCACTCAACACTCCGATATACCCCGCACCCCCTCACTCAACACTCCGATATACCCCGCACCCCCTCACTCAACACTCCGATATACCCCGCACCCCCTCACTCAACACTCCGATATACCCCGCACCCCCTCACTCAACACTCCGATATACACCGCACCCCCTCACTCAACACTCTGATATACCCCGCACTCCCTCACTCAACACTCCGATATACACCGCACCCCCTCACTCAACACTCCGATATACACCGCACCCCCTCACTCAACACTCCGATATACACCGCACCCCCCCACTCAACACTCCGATATACCCCGCACCCCCTCACTCAACACTCTGATATACCCCCACACCAGTCACTGTAACACTCTGATATACCCCATGCTCCTCACTGTAACACTCTGATGTACCCCACACCCCTCACTCAACACTCCGATATACCCCGCACCCCCTCACTCAACACTCCGATACACCCCGCACCCCCTCACTCAACACTCCGATATACCCCGCACCTCCTCACTCAACACTCCGATATACCCCACACCCCCTCACTCAACACTCCGATATACCCCGCACCCCCTCACTCAACACTCCGATATACCCCGCACCCCCTCACTCAACACTCCGATACACCCCGCACCCCCTCACTCAAAACTCCGATATACCCCGCACCCCCTCACTCAACACTCCGATATACCCCGCACCCCCTCACTCAACACTCCGATACACCCCGCACCCCCTCACTCAACACTCTGATATACCCCGCACCTCCTCACTCAACACTCCGATATACCCCGCGCCCCCTCACTCAACACTCTGATATACCCCGCACCCCCTCACTCAACACTCCGATATACCCCGCACCCCCTCACTCAACACTCCGATATACCCCGCACCCCCTCACTCAACACTCCGATATACCCCGCACCCACTCACTCAACACTCCGATATACCCCGCACCCCCTCACTCAACACTCCGATATACCCCGCACCCCCTCACTCAACACTCCGATATACCCCGCACCCCCTCACTCAACACTCCGATATACCCCGCACCTCCTCACTCAACACTCCGATATACCCCGCACCCCCTCACTCAACACTCCGATATACCCCGCACCCCCTCACTCAACACTCCGATATACCCCGCACCCCCTCACTCAACACTCCGATATACCCCGCACCCCCTCACTCAACACTCCGATATACCCCGCACCCCCTCACTCAACACTCCGATATACCCCGCACCCCCTCACTCAACACTCCGATATACCCCGCACCCCCTCACTCAACACTCCGATATACCCCGCACCCCCTCACTCAACACTCCGATACATCCCGCACCCCCTCACTCAACACTCCGATATACCCCGCACTCCCTCACTCAACACTCCGATATACCCCGCACCCCCTCACTCAACACTCCGATATACCCCACACCCCCTCACTCAACACTCCGATATACCCCGCACCCCCTCACTCAACACTCCGATATACCCCGCACCTCCTCACTCAACACTCCGATATACCCCACACCCCCTCACTCAACACTCCGATATACCCCGCACCCCCTCACTCAACACTCCGATATACCCCGCACCCCCTCACTCAACACTCCGATATACCCCGCACCCCCTCACTCAACACTCCGATATACCCCGCACCCCCTCACTCAACACTCCGATACATCCCGCAGCCCCTCACTCAACACTCCGATATACCCCGCACCCCCTCACTCAACACTCCGATATACCCCGCACCCCCTCACTCAACACTCCGATATACCCCGCACCCCCTCACTCAACACTCCGATATACCCCGCACCCCCTCACTCAACACTCCGATATACCCCGCACCCCCTCACTCAACACTCCGATATACCCCGCACCCCCTCACTCAACACTCCGACATACCCCGCACCCCTTCACTCAACACTCCGACAAACCCCGCACCCCTTCACTCAACACTCCGACACACCCCGCACCCCCTCACTCAACACTCCGACACACCCCGCACCCCCTCACTCAACACTCCGATATACCCCGCACCCCCTCACTCAACACTCCGATATACCCCGCACCCCCTCACTCAACACTCCGATACACCCCGCACCCCCTCACTCAACACTCCGATATACCCCGCGCTCCCTCACTCAACACTCCGACATACCCCGCACCCCTTCACTCAACACTCCGACACACCCCGCACCCCCTCACTCAACACTCCGATACACCCCGCACCCCCTCACTCAACACTCCGATATACCCCGCACCCCCTCACTCAACACTCCGATACACCCCGCACCCCCTCACTCAACACTCCGATACACCCCGCACCCCCTCACTCAACACTCTGATATACCCCCACACCAGTCACTGTAACACTCTGATATACCCCATGCTCCTCACTGTAACACTCTGATGTACCCCACACCCCTCACTGTAACACTCTGATGTACCCCACACCCCTCACTGTAACACTCTGATATACCCCACACCCCTCACTGTAACGCTGATATACCCCACACCCCTCACTATAACGCTGATATACCCCACACCGCTCACTGTAACACTCTGATATACCCCACACCCCTCACTGTAACGCTGATATACCCCACACCCCTCAATATAGCGCTGATATACCCCACACCCCTCACTGTAACACTCTGATATACCCCACACCTCTCACTGTAACACTGCTATACCGCACACCCCTCACTGTAACTCTCTGATATACCCCACACCTCTCACTGTAACGCTGATATATCCCACACCCCTCACTGTAACGCTGATATACCCCACACCCCTCACTGTAACGCTGATATACCCCACACCCCTAACTGTAATGCTGATATACCCCACACCTCTCACTGTAACGCTGATATACCCGCACACCCCTCACTGTAACACTGATATACCCCACACCCCTCACTGTAACGCTGATATACCCCACACCTCTCACTGTAACGCTGATATACCCGCACACCCCTCACTGTAACACTGATATACCCCACACCCCTCACTGTAACGCTGATATACCCCACACCCCTAACTGTAACACTGATATACCCCACACCTCTCACTGTAACGCTGATATACCCGCACACCCCTTACTGTAACACTGATATACCCCACACCCCTCACTGTAACGCTGATATACCCCACACCCCTAACTGTAATGCTGATATACCCCACACCCCTCACTGTAACGCTGATATACCCGCACACCCCTCACTCTAACTCTGATATACCCCACACCTCTCACTGTAACGCTGATATACCCGCACACCCCTCACTGTAACACTGATATACCCCACACCCCTCACTGTAACGCTGATATACCCCACACCCCTAACTGTAATGCTGATATACCCCACACCCCTAACTGTAATGCTGATATACCCCACACCCCTCACTGTAACGCTGATATACCCGCACACCCCTCACTGTAACACTGATATACCCTACACCCCTCACTGTAACACTGATATACCCCACACCTCTCACTGTAACACTGATATACCCCACACCCCTCACTGTAACACTGATATACCCCACACCTCTCACTGTAACACTGATATACCCCACACCCCTCACTGTAACACTGATATACCCCACACCTCTCACTGTAACACTGATATACCCCACACCCCTCACTGTAACACTGATATACCCCACACCCCTCACTGTAACACTGATATACCCCACACCCCTCACTGTAACACTGATATACCCCACACCCCTCACTGTAACACTGATATACCCCACACCCCTCACTGTAACACTGATATACCCCACACCCCTCACTGTAACACTGATATACCCCACACCCCTCACTGTAACACTGATATACCCCACACCCCTCACTGTAACACTGATATACCCCACACCCCTCACTGTAACACTGATATACCCCACACCTCTCACTGTAACACTGATATACCCCACACCCCTCACTGTAACACTGATATACCCCACACCCCTCACTGTAACACTGATATACCCCACACCCCTCACTGTAACACTGATATACCCCACACCCCTCACTATAACACTCTGATATACCCCACACCCCTCACTGTAACACTGATATACCCCACACCCCTCACTGTAACACTGATATACCCCACACCTCTCACTGTAACACTGATATACCCCACACCCCTCACTGTAACACTGATATACCCCACACCCCTCACTGTAACACTGATATACCCCACACCCCTCACTGTAACACTGATATACCCCACACCTCTCACTGTAACACTGATATACCCCACACCCCTCACTGTAACACTGATATACCCGCACACCCCTCACTGTAACACTGATATACCCCACACCCCTCACTGTAACACTGATATACCCCACACCCCTCACTGTAACACTGATATACCCCACACCCCTCACTGTAACACTGATATACCCCACACCTCTCACTGTAACACTGATATACCCCACACCTCTCACTGTAACACTGATATACCCCACACCTCTCACTGTAACACTGATATACCCCACACCCCTCACTGTAACACTGATATACCCCACACCTCTCAGTGTAACACTGATATACCCCACACCCCTCACTGTAACACTGATATACCCCACACCCCTCACTGTAACACTGATATACCCCACACCCCTCACTGTAACACTGATATACCCCACACCTCTCACTGTAACACTGATATACCCCACACCCCTCACTGTAACACTGATATACCCCACACCTCTCAGTGTAACACTGATATACCCCACACCCCTCACTGTAACACTGATATACCCCACACCCCTCACTGTAACACTGATATACCCCACACCCCTCACTGTAACACTGATATACCCCACACCTCTCACTGTAACACTGATATACCCCACACCTCTCACTGTAACACTGATATACCCCACACCTCTCACTGTAACACTGATATACCCCACACCTCTCACTGTAACACTGATATACCCCACACCTCTCACTGTAACACTGATATGCCCCACACCTCTCAGTGTAACACTGATATACCCCACACCTCTCAGTGTAACAC
Organism: Heptranchias perlo; assembly: GCF_035084215.1. Taxonomy (NCBI): domain Eukaryota; kingdom Metazoa; phylum Chordata; class Chondrichthyes; order Hexanchiformes; family Hexanchidae; genus Heptranchias; species Heptranchias perlo. The sequence goes on from NC_090365.1 coordinate 9,360,633, forward strand.
TGATATACCCCACACCCCTCACTGTAACACTGATATACCCCACACCACTCACTGTAACGCTGATATACCCCACACCTCTCACTATAACGCTGATATACCCCACACCCCTCACTGTAATACAGTTATATCCCACACCGCCCACATATTCTCTACTGGTATTAATCCCTCTTCCTGTTTCCACAGTGCGGAACTCCCCCACGGGCTACTGCTACCTGTGCGGGGCGATGGAGTCCAGTATCGTTCTCTTGCAGTGGTACGAGCCCATGAAGAAATTCATGCTGATTAAGGTGAGTGTTCCCACAGTCCGTCTCTTCACCGGTGGCCGCAGTCAGTGACTGATGGTTGAAGATTCAGCGATCCTCGGCTGATTCCCTGCAGGCCCTTGACTCGCTTTCAGTTAGTCAGAGGTTTGCGGGCTATCTAATGGCTTTTGGGGGGTGGGAGATCCAGAACAAAGGGGCCGCAGTCTTAAAATTAGAGCTCGGCCATTGAGAAGTGAAATCAGGAAGCACCGATCTGAAAATCTGGAACTCGCCAAAAGTCTGTGGATGCTGGGAGTCAAATGAAGATTGATTTTTGTTGGGTGAGGGTATCAAGGGGAGGTTGAGGTACAGATCAGCCACGATCCAATTGAATGGCGGAACAGGCTCGAGGGGCTGAATGGCCGCCTCCTGTTCCTATCTGTCGCTCAGAATTGCTCAGCTTGGCTGGGGAGTGTTGAGTGAGTTCTTAGCCAAGCTGCTCGAGGGTGAGGGGACAGAGATGTGATGGACTTTTAAATAGTGTGAGATGGATCAACTCTGATTTCCTGCCACTTCCCGCATCACTAAAACAGATGGACTCAGACTTTGGGCCTGGACTCAGGCTTTCCTTCAGACTCTGCCTGACATTGTGTTCTTTACGTTTCCAGCACTTTGACTTCCCGCTGCCCAATCCCCTTCGAATGTTGGAAACTTTAGTGGTCCCGGGGCAGGAGTATCCACTGGTTTGCGTTGGAGTCAGCAGAGATTGTTCCTCCAACAGGGTTGTACAGTTCCAGACGATTAACCTCAATTCCTCCTCCTCCTGGTTTACAGACCTGCGAACAGGTGAGTCTCTGTCATAGGCGGTCAGAAAGAACGTCAAATTCTAGCTCCCCAGGCCAGGGACCAGACCCTGCCGACGCACAGCCCTATCTGGCGATACTGCCCCACCTCCGTGTCTTAAAAGACAAAACACTGCACCAGATCAGTATGGTGGCCTAGTGGTTATGGTCCTGGCAGCCCAGAGGTCATGAGTTCAAATCTCCACCATGAACTGAGCTCAATAAATCTGGTAATTTCTGGGCTGGCAGATAAAAGTTACCATGAAAGCTGCCGGATTGTTATAAAAACCCAACTGGTTCACCAACGTCCTTCAGGGAAGGGAACCACCCCTGGTCCAGGCCTACTCGTATCTCCGGTCCTTAAAGAGCGATAAGGTTGCCCCAGTCTCATCAACTGAAAACCATATTTTTTTTAATGTGCTGCCTTTTTTTTAAGGGGCACAACTAATAAAAGAACGGAACCATAAACAAAAGGAAACTTATAAAACTAAATGATGATGTTGCTCCCGGTGTCCAGTACACACTCCAATCCCTGTGGTGCCCACTGGTTGCGGAGATCCTCGTGAACCTGCAGACAAGCGTGCTCCCTCTCCAGGGCCACCCTGGTGTGGACAAGACCGCAGAAGAGAGGCAGGCAGCCAGAGTGACTTCCCCTCTAGGCCACGTCCATCCTGGACCTGTTAGTGGCCACCTTAGTATGTGTTTGACTCTTGGCTTAATGCTGAGGTTAAACTAGGGTTTTTTTTTCATTCATTCTTGGGATGTGGGCATCGCTGGCGAGGCCAGTATTTATTGCCCATCCATAATTGCCCTCGAGAAGGTGGTGGTGAGCCGCCTTCTTGAACCGCTGCAGTCCGTGTGGTGAAGGTTCTCCCACAGTGCTGTTAGGTAGGGAGTTCCAGGATTTTGACCCAGCGACGATGAAGGAACGGCGATATATTTCCAAGTCGGGATGGTGCGTGACTTGGAGGGGAACGTGCAGGTGGTGTTGTTCCCATGTGCCTGCTGCCCTTGACCTTCGAGGTGGTAGAGGTCGCGGGTTTGGGAGGTGCTGTCGAAGAAGCCTTGGCGAGTTGCTGCAGTGCATCCTGTGGATGGTACACACTGCAGCCACGGTGCGCTGGTGGTGGAGGGAGTGAATGTTTAAGGTGGTGGATGGGGTGCCAATCAGGTGCCAATGGGTTGGACAACAAATACCTCCTTGTCAGGGTGGCCCACAGCCCAAGAACACATTTCCCATCGCGCTAAATTAACTCCCTGACCTCTCTCCGCACGACTTGTTATCTTTTCGAACCTGCAGGGGATCAGCCATTTTGAGCAGATGTTTCCTCCCGTGAAAGGCACAGGCAGGATGGGCCGAATGGCGTCCCACGTGACATCGTGACGTTCCATCCGGTGACACTGCGAATGGGCAATACCCATAATCCACTCTGCACACTCATGATATCACAGTCGTGGTTATTATGGTCTGCAGGTAGCTGAGATGGCAACGGGTTATGGGGAGAGGGTAATCTCGCTGGCTTTCAACCTTTGGCTCGTTCCTCTTTCTGCCCCTTTAACGGAGACATGAACCCCTTTATTTTAAACAGGATAACACCTGGGGGTGTACGCACACAAATCTTTAAAGTTGAGAAGGCTGTTAAAAAAGTATATGGGATCCTGGGCTTTATTAATAGAGGCGTAGAGTACAAAAGCAAGGAAGATATGCTAAATCTCTATAAAACACTGGTTAGGGTCAGCTGGAGTATTGTGTCCAATTCCTGGCCCCACACTTTAGGAAGGATGTCAAGGCCTTGGAGAGGGTGCAGAGGAGATTTACTAGAATGGTACCAGGGATGAGGGACTTCAGTTATGTGGAGAGATTGGAGAAGCTGGGATTGTTCTCCTTCGAGCAGAGATTTGATAGAAGTGTTAAAAATCATGAAGGGTTTTGATAGAGTAAATAAGGAGAAACTGTTTCCAGTGGCAGAAGGGTCGGTAACCAGAGGACACAGATTTAAGGTGATCGGCAAAAGAGCCAGAGGCGACACGAGGAAATATTGTTTTACGCAGTGAGTTGTAATGATCTGGAATCCACTGCCTGAAAGGGCGGTGGAAGCAGATTCAATAATAACTTTCAAAAGGGAATTGGATAAATACCTGAAGAGACAAAATTTACACGGCTGTTGGGGAAAGGGCAGGGGAGTGGGACTAATTGGATAGCTCAGGCACGATGGCCCGAATGGCCTCCTTCTGTGCTCAATTAATCTATGTTATAAATAGCAAAGAAATATTGGGGTAGATTTTCATCTTCTGGGCACTAATCTGGCAGATCGCACGTCTGTTACAGAACCCTTGCGATTTTCATTCCATTGAAAGCTTTGAAAGTCGGACGGGCTGGATAATGGGCTGCGATCGGTGAGCTCTCACCCAGGCGGTGAGGGGGAACGTCCACCAAACGGTCCGTCTGCCCCAAGTTCTCGGACTTTTTTGGCCACTTCTCCCGTTTGTAACTATTACGGTCCGGCTTTTATTTTTTGGTTGTGTTTTTCCAAGTAAGTGAAGGCAGCTTTACACCCAATGCCGCTGGGGTCAGGGCAGAGGTCACGGAGACGACCTTTCTGAGGGCTGCTTCTGGAATGTTCCTTCGCATGTCACCCGGCTGAGGTAACGCACGGCTTTCTCTTTGCAGCAGGGCCGCAGGAGGAGTTTGTCCATGTGAGTCAGCTGGGTAACGAGACGGTGCTGGTGTGCATCGGCCGTAAGTACAATCGCTGCTCGCTCGCTCGGTTCAGGGAGCGTTCCCCGCGGTCAGGTGACCCCACCCCGAGGGTCGCCCGTCGTTACCAGCGGCTCCGAGGAGCAAGCGACCAGCAGCCCATTGGGGTAGATACACCGCCCGGGCGTAACACTGTCGTTGCGATCGCCCGCCCGATATAGAAACCGCCCGATTGTCATTTCCATCGAGGGCGGTTTCTATAACGGGCGATCGATCCGCCAGGTTTATTGAAAATCGACCCCATTGAGTCCGCTCCAATTACCAAGTGAGCCAATCGAGTCGAAGCCACAGGCCCCTGTGAGGGTGGGAGAGGGGTCATTGGGGAGAGTGTGGGGGGGAAGGGGGAGGGGGGAGTGTCGGGGGGAAGGGGGAGGGGGAATGTGTCGGGGGGAAGGGGGAGGGGGAATGTGTGGGGGGGAAGGGGGGGAGTGTGGGGGAATTGGGTAGGGGTGTGGGGAGGGGGGGGTGGGAGGCTGGGGGTTGGGGAGGGGGGAGTGTAGGGGGGGATGGGGAGGGGGTGTGGGGAGAGTGGGTGGAAGGCTGGGGGTTGGGGAGGGGGGAGTGTATGGGGGGATGGGGAGGGGGTGTGGGGAGAGGGGTGGAAGGCTGGGGGTTGGGGAGGGGGGAGCGTAGGGGGGGATGGGGAGGGGGTGTGGGGAGAGTGGGTGTGGGAGGATGGGGGTTGTGGAGGGGGGAGTGTAGGGGGGATGGGGAGGGGGTGTGGGGAGGGGGGTGTGGGATGCTGGGGGGATGGGGAGGGAGGGGGAGAGTGAGGGGAGTGTGGGGAATGGGGAGGGGTATGGGAAGGGGGGTGTGGGAGACAGGGGCATGGGGAGGGAGGGGGAGTTTGGGGGGGAGGTGTGGGATGGGGACGGGGTGGGGAGGAAGTGTGGGGGGTAGGAGGGAGTGTGGGGTGGGTGGGGCGGGGGGTGCTGTACTACTATCGTTAGCCACTACTTCTGGAACTTTCCGTCAGAAGTGAAGCACCCGGTGAATATGCTAACCCAAACACGGGCGGACATATTTAAGGTCGGTAATGATGGAGTGACGTCACACATCACATTTTTCATGATTATCGCCATAGCGACGTTGGGCCTTAGTAACGCCAGAATGTTACTGGCATCTAAGGGCTGCCAAAAGACCCTTTATATTTAAATTTCCCCCCTCCCCAAGGATTGGAAACCATCGTGGATCGATGGAATCATTGCTTCCACTTGCAAACTTTAATTTTAACCCTCAGGGGCCTCCTTTCTGTGTCCATCCCTCCCAGGGGCCTTTGGCCCTCACTCCTCTATCTCAGGCCTCCCAAGGACTGTAGGCCCTGAGGTGGGCCTGGAACATACTAATGACACTGACCCCCCCCCGCCAAGGGGGCTGCAGGGGTCAGTGCGAGGTCAATCGAGCGGGTGGAAGTCCCTCCCTCCCTCCCAACAGAGCCAGCAGTCAGGTCACCGCTTGGAGGATTTGGACCTTTTCTCTCGAATATGTTCATTTAAGAAGCTTGTTTTGTTTTAACAGAAAATATCAAAATTGTAAATATTCATGGATGCCTCAAGACAGATAAAGAGCTGGTCCCAGAGGTGACGTTTGATGTCCCAGTGGAATCAGTCGGTAAGGAGTTAAACGTTATTCAAGACTTGACTATTTACAGCCTTATAAGTGGGTGAATTTTAGGGTTAATTTTGGGGGATGTTAGTTCTTGGGAGTGGAGCACTATCTATTTTAGATACCCAGTACATCGGGGCAGGTACAGCACGGGTTAGATACAGAGAAAAACTCCCTCCACACTGCCCCAACAAACACTCCCAGGGCAGGTACAGCACGGGTTAGATACAGAGTAAAGCTCCCTCCACACTGCCCCAACAAACACTCCCAGGGCAGGTACAGCACGGGTTAGATACAGAGTAAAGCTCCCTCTACACTGTCCCATCAAACACTCCCAGGGCAGATACAGCACGGGTTAGATACAGAGTAAAGCTCCCTCTACACTGTCCCATCAAACACTCCCAGGGCAGGTACAGCATGGGTTAGATACAGAGTAAAGCTCCCTCTACACTCTCCCATCAAACACTCCCAGGGCAGGTACAGCATGGGTTAGATACAGAGTAAAGCTCCCTCTACACTGTCCCATCAAACACTCCAAGGTATATATTAAAAATCCTACATCTGCTTGAACTTCCTATCAGCTTTTTCCATTGTAAATTATTTTGTCCCCATTTAGAATGGAAGTTGTTCATGTAAATTTGTCACACTGTAATTACACTCTCCCACTAATGGTGGTGCTGATGTGCCACCTCTGATGTGATGGTGTAATTACAATGTGACAAGTTTAAATAGGCAATTTCCATTATAAATGGGGACATAGGCATTTATAATGGGAACATAAAAAAAGATCAGAATGTATAACTTTAAATTTACATTGACTAATAATACGTTAATAGTCTTGCATGTAGCCTACACTTCTGCAAGTGTCACACTTACTTCCTGTAACATTTTCCCCGTCACACTTCATTTATAAAACCTCTATTGCTCTAACTCCTACCACATGGGGTAGTTGAGGCAAATAGCACAGATGCTTTTAAGGTGAAGCTAGATAAGCTACATGAGGGAGAAAGGAATAGAAGGATATGTTGATAGGGTTAGGTGAAGTAGGGAGGGAGGAGGCTCGTGTGGAGCATAAACGCCGGTATAGATCAGTTGGGCCGAATGGCCTGTTTCTGAGCTGTAAATTCTATGTAACTTGCAATGAGCAATGCCACGGGTGATCTGCTAGTACTTATACTGCGTCTCTTCCCTCGCCCAGTCTGCTTCTCTGACAGTGTCCTGGGATTCTGGAAACACGGGATGCAGCGGAAGAGCTTCAGGTCCTGTGAGGTGAGTGGAGTTTTTTGTTTCAATTGTTAACCAACATTCTGATCGCCAAGAAACGAGGGAGACGTTCGAGTAATGGAGGGTGATCCCTCGTGTCAGGGTCTGAGTTATGAGGAAAGACTTGGACTTTTCAGCCTGGAAGGGAGGCATCTGAGGGGTGATCCTAGACTCATAGAGCACAGGAGGAGGCCATTCGGCCCATCGTGCCTGTGCTGGTTCTTTAAAAGAGCTTTCCAATTAATGATAGTGGTACATTCAGGGCATTGGAAAAGTTAACCCTGGATAGTACTTTAAATTAACCTGTGGGAGTAGAACTAGGGACATAGGTTTACATAGAATTTACAACACAGAGCAGGCAATTCAGCCCAACTGGTTTATACTTCACATGAGCCTCCTCCCATCCTACTTCATCTCACCCTATCAGCATATCCTTTCTATTCCTTTCTCCCTCATGTATTTATCTAGATTTCCCTTAAATACATCTGTGCTATTTGTCTCAACCACTCCATGTTATATCAAGCTCCACATTCTAACCACTCTCTGGGTAAAGAGGTTTCTCCTGAATTCCTTATTGGATTTATTACTGACTATCTTATATTTATGACCCCTAGTTTTGGATTCACCCACAAGTGAAAACATTTTCTCCACATCTACTCTATCAAACCCCTTCATAATTTTAAAGACCTCTATCAGGTCACCCCTCAGCCTTCCCTTTTCTAGAGAAAAGAGCCCCAGCCTGTTCAGTCTTTCCTGATAGTTATAACCTCTCAGTTCTGATATCATCCTTGTAAATCTTTTTTGCACCTTCCCCAGTGTCTCTATATCCTTTTCGTAATACGGAGACCAGAACTATGCACAGTAAGTGTGGACTAAGCAAGGTTCTATACAAGTTTAACATAATTTCTCCGCTTTTCAATTCTATTCCTCTAGAAATGTTCAAACTAGAGTAGGGAACTTTTAGGACTGATATCAGGAATTCCTCTTCACATAAGATGTGATCGGCGAGGGGAATAAACTTCCAGATAAAGTCGCTGAGGCAAAATCCCAGGAATAATTTAAGAATTTCTCTACGGAAATTCCGGCTCGACGGAAGGGGGCAGCTTGGTGGATAAATTTCTGCTTTTTACGTTTAATCAGTGATAATCAGAAAAATGACTCAAAATAATATTCCCATTTATTTGCAGATTTTTGAGGAGAAGACAGAACACAGTCGGATTTATCGCTTTTTGGGAGCTGACAGGTAGGGACGTCCAACAGTAGCTGCGTCCTGCTCCCAGTCCTTACATTGAAATGCTTTGCAGTTGATCTTTGATAAACCCAGGTGTAGTTTGGTGTGCAATGTGTATGGAGCCTGTCGTTTCTGTAATTACAAGTAAAACAGCCCCTCGAACCATTCTTTCAGGGACAGAATATCTCCATAAAACCAACAAAGGGATTAGGCTGTAAAATATACTGCTGTGTCCAAGGGTTGAGTATGTTCAGTGTGCGTCACTGACCACTAAAACTGTGGAACTGGTTTGGGAACTTTATATTGTGGAAGTGAATGGGAAGGAGGTTGGGATTCTGTACAGTGGGAGTGAATGTGAAAGGATTTCACCCATTGGGATTCTGTATAGTGGGAGTGACTGGGAAGGGATTTGGTCAATTGGGATTCTGTACAGTGGGAGTGAATGGGAAGGGATTTGATCCATTGAATGTCTATACAATGAGAGTAATGGGAAGGGGTTTGGTCCATTGGGATTCTGTGCAGTGGGAGTGAATGGGAAGAGCTTCATCCATTGGGATTCTGTACAATTGGACTGAATGGGTAGGGATTTAGTCCATTGGGATTCTGTGCAACGGGGGTGAATGGGAAGGGGTTTGGTCCATTGGGATTCTACAAAACTGGAGTGAATGGGAAGGGATTTGGCTCATTGGGATTCTGTGCAGTGGGAGTGAATGTGAAGGGGTTGGTCCATTGGGATTCCATATTTTGTGAGTGAATGGGAGAGGCATTGTGTTATCCCAGATAACTAATCAGTTTTGCCTATGATGGACCCGTGGTCAAATAGTTTGCCAATACTCACTGTTTAGGCATACAGTGAGGGCATGTACGAGGGAACCCGTACTCCAGATACAATCCATGCCTTCAAGAGAGATAGTGGGGAGAATTTTGGTGAGGGGGGAGCTTAACATGCTCAAAGATATCCCACTCAGTAGCTACCATCGCAGTCGGTTTCAGTCATTGGGTTCGCTCGAGTGAAAGTGACATCTTGTCATTGGCGACTTTGTTTGTCTTTCTTTAAAGCTTTAAAGCTTTCTTTAAAAATTTCTTTAAAGCTGCAGACTGGTGGTCTTTGAAACTAAGCCGGCCGAGGACCCCACCTCCCACAGCAACCTGTACACCATGAAAGTGCCCGAGAACCCGCTGTCTGGGATGGGGGCTGGGCACTCGGACCCGATCACAGCCCGGCAGTGATGCCAGTCCCCCACAGGAGACGGACAGAAAAGAGATTGTTGGCAACTGGACGAGGTTTGCCCTATATTTAAAGCTGCTCTCACATGTCAGTGTGTGGGTCAAAGGTTCACTGTTGGATGCGAATCTCCTTTGAACGTTTCGGACTGGGTGTCCTTGTATTATAGAAACATCTATAAACCCGGTAATGTGTAAAGTTTGAATGATGAATATTATAAAGTAGAATTGAGGAATGGATGAAGTCAATTGTGGTAATCTATAAATAAAGAAATATATTTGAAGTGTTACATCTTTCTTTTTGGTGCTGTAAGGATTCATTCCCTGCAGTGCACTGATTTTACCCTAGTGTCTGCTCAGTTGTGACAGGATGTGGAGAAAGCCTCAACCCAGCAGATAATGGTGTCAGAACATGTGCATAATGCACTATGGTTTAAGCAAGCCAAGGAATTCATGCTCAATACACAGACCCTCACCACCGATTCCAGCCCCCTTCCCGGCAATTGTCTCAGGCTGAACCAGAGTTCACAATCTTGGCGTCCTATTCGAACACGAGCTGAGCTTGAGATCTCATCTCCTCTCCATCACCAAGACCGCCTACCTCCACCTCCGTAACATCGCCCCCACTCCGCCCCTGCCTCAGCCCATCTGCTGCTGAAACCCTCACCCCCATGTCTCTGTCACCTCCAAACTAACTATTCCAATCCTCTCCAGGCTGGCCTCCCCATCTCCCACCCTCTGTAAACTTCAGCTTATCTTCATATTTAAATACATGGCCTCCTTGCCCCTCCCTATCTCTGTATCTGGCCCTACAAACCCACCCCCACCTTCTCCCCTTGAACTTTCCGTCCCTCTGACTCTAGCCTCTTGTGTATCCCGCTTTCCTTTTGCCCCACCATTGACGGCCGTGCCTTCAGCCGTCTAGACCCCACGCTCTGGAATTCCCTCCCTAAATCCCTCCTCTTCTCCACCTCCCTCTCCAAGTTTAAGACCCACCTTAAAACCCATCTCTTAGGTCACCCTTCCTAGTTTGGGATTCCCTTCTTTGGCTCGGTCTCCATTTTTGTCCGATGTCACCTCTGTGAAGCACCTTGGGATGTTTTTCCACGTTAAAAGCGCAGGTGGACCTGTGATGGATTTGGACTGTCCTACTCCACAGTGTAACAGAGAGTCAGATGCATTTTAGTAAAGATATGATCAGATTGGACCCTTCTTTTGCTCAGTAGAGGAAGCTGCTCAGCAGAATCGGTTTCCGTGAGAGATTTATGGATCGGCTATTTCATCTGCAGTTTATAAAATTGCTAATCGAATTTGAACATTGAATTCAGGTCCTCTTTATAGATTGATTGCATCTCGTACTTTCCCAGTGCCAAGTATTAAAAGAAACCCACAGCCTCCCACTGTGTGGCTGGTCGGGGTGGGATTGTTAAAGGAATAAATATCTTAATGGAATAAGAGCCACTTGTAGTAAGTATCCTCATTGTAATGTCAAACACAAAGCCCCAGGATGATCTTGAACACAAAAACAGTTTGGCAGACGAGCTGTTTGCTCCAGACGCCCTGTGAATAATTCCAACAGGGAGCTGCATCTAGAGGGTGTTGGTCTCAGGTAAGTCATACTCCCTCCCTCCCACCTCCAGCCTCAGGTAAGTTATGTTAAACTGGTATAGAATCATAGAATCAAAGAAAGGTTTCAGCATGGAAGGAGGCCATTCGGCCCATTGAGTCCGTGCCGGTTCTCTGCAAGAGCAATCCAGCTAGTCCCACTCCCCCGTCCTATCCCCGTAGCCCTGCAAATTTTTTCCTTTCAAGTACTTATCCAGTTCCCTTTCGAAGGCCATGATTGAATCTGCCTCCACCACCCCCTCAGGCAGTGCATTCCAGATCCTAACCACTCGCTGTGTAAAAAAGTTTTTCCTTATGTCACCTTTGGTTCTTTTGCCAATCACCTAAAACCTATGTCCTCTGATTCTTGACCCTTCTGCCAATGTGGACAGGGAGTAAGTATAGAACCTAGGTTAGACCACACTTGGAGTATTGTGCACAGTTCTGGTCTCCATAGTATAAAAAGGATATTTTCTCGAGGGCAATTAGGGATGGGCAATAAATGCCGGCCTTGCCAGCGACGCCCACATCCCGTGAACGAATAAAAAAAAAATATAGTAGCATTAGACAGGGTGCAAAAAAGATTCACAAGGATGATATCAGAACTGAGAGGATATACTTATCAGGAAAGGCTGAACAGGCTGGGGCTCTTTTCTCTCGGAAAAAGGTGGCTGAGGAGTGACCAGAAAGAGGTCTTTAAAATTATGAAAGGGTTCGATAGGGTAGACATAGAGAAAATGTTTCCACTTGTGGGGGAGTCCAAAACTAGAGGCCATAAAAATAAGATAGTCACTAATAAATCCAATAAGGAATTTCAGGAGAAATGTCTTTACCCAGAGAGTGGTTAGAATTTGGAACTCACTATCACAAGCAGTCGTTGAGGCAAATAGCATAAACGCATATGAGGGAGGAAGGAATAGAGGAATACTGATAGGGTTAGATAAAGTAGAGAGGGAGGAGGCTCATGTGGAGCATAAATGCCGGCATAGACCAGTTGGGCCGAATGGCCCATTTCTCTGCTGTAGTTTCAATGTAACTCGATGTACTCCCCCACGACCCCTGGCCTCAGGTAAATCTTACTCCCACCCCCTGATCTCAGGTAAATCTCACTCCCCACCCCCCTGACCTCGGGTAAATCTCACTCCCCACCCCCTGATCTCGGGTAAATCTCACTCCCCACCCCCTGATCTCGGGTAAATCTCACTCCCTCCCCCTGATCTCAGGTAAATCTCACTCCCCATCCCCTGCTCTGGGGTAAATCTCACTCCCCACCCCTTGATCTCGGGTAAATCTCACTCCCCACCCCTTGATCTCGGGTAAATCTCACTCCCCACCCCTTGATCTCGGGTAAATCTCACTCCCCACCCCTTGATCTCGGGTAAATCTCACTCCCCACCCCCTGCTCTGGGGTAAATCTCACTCCCCACCCCTTGATCTCGGGTAAATCTCACTCCCCACCCCCTGATCTCGGGTAAATCTCACTCCCCACCCCTTGATCTCGGGTAAATCTCACTCCCCACCCCCTGATCTCGGGTAAATCTCACTCCCCACCCCCTGCTCTGGGGTAAATCTCACTCCCCACCCCTTGATCTCGGGTAAATCTCACTCCCCACCCCCTGATCTCGGGTAAATCTCACTCCCCACCCCCTGATCTCGGGTAAATCTCACTCCCCACCCCCTGATCTCGGGTAAATCTCACTCCCTCCCCCTGATCTCGAGTAAATCTCACTCCCCACCCCTTTGTCCCCATTGATAATTTTCTTCGCCTTTTTGTATCAAGTGAAAGATGTAACCGATTGAAGCGGCCTATCAGAACGCAGGGTTGGCCTCACGTGCCCACGGCCTCCAATGGGGTTGAGCAGAGGCGGGGCTTCGAATGTTACAATGCACACGTGACCATGGCTCCTGGGAGAGACGGGAAACCCTGGGTGACAGGTCGGGAGTCTGGAGTCTGGACTCGGGAGTCTGGAGCCGGAGCCAGACTGAAACTGACCATCTCGGCCCAGCGCAGCACAAGGAGCCGGCTGAGCGGACAGGGCCAGAGGGGCACAGGGGGGAAAGGGAGAAGAACAAGAGGCAGAGCGTAGAAAGAGGGGAGGATGGAGTGAGGCAGGGAAAGCAGCGGGATCCGCAAGGGAAGAGATCCCCGGAAATCTTAAAAATCCAGCATTCTACATCTAGAGAGAATCAGGAATTAGAGAGAAAGAAACAGCAACAGAGAGAGAGAGAAACAGCAACAGAGAGAGAGAGAAACAGCAACAGAGAGAGAGAGAAAGAAACAGCAACAGAGAGAGAGAGAAACAGCAACAGAGAGAGAGAGAAAGAAACAGCAACAGAGAGAGAGAGAAACAGCAACAGAGAGAGAGAGAAAGAAACAGCAACACAGAGAGAGAGAGAGAAACAGCAACACAGAGAGAGAGAGAGAAACAGCAACACAGAGAGAGAGAGAGAGAGAGAGAAACAGCAACATAGAGAGAGAGAGAGAGAAACAGCAACATAGAGAGAGAGAGAGAAACAGCAACATAGAGAGAGAGAGAGAGAGAAACAGCAACATAGAGAGAGAGAGAGAGAGAAACAGCAACATAGAGAGAGAGAGAGAGAAACAGCAACATAGAGAGAGAGAGAGAGAGAAACAGCAACACAGAGAGAGAGAGAGAAACAGCAACACAGAGAGAGAGAGAGAGAGAGAAACAGCAACACAGAGAGAGAGAGAGAAACAGCAACAGAGAGAGAGAGAGAAACAGCAACAGAGAGAGAGAGAAACAGCAACAGAGAGAGAGAGAGAGAGGAACAGCAACACACAGAGAGAGAGAGAGAGAGAAACAGCAACACAGAGAGAGAGAGAGAAACAGCAACACAGAGAGAGAGAGAGAAACAGCAACACAGAGAGAGAGAGAGAAACAGCAACAGAGAGAGAGAGAAACAGCAACAGAGAGAGAGAGAAACAGCAACAGAGAGAGAGAGAGAGAAACAGCAACAGAGAGAGAGAGAGAGAAACAGCAACAGAGAGAGAGAGAGAGAAACAGCAACAGAGAGAGAGAGAGAGAAACAGCAACAGAGAGAGAGAGAGAAACAGCAACAGAGAGAGAGAGAAACAGCAACAGAGAGAGAGAGAGAGAAACAGCAACAGAGAGAGAGAGAGAGAAACAGCAACAGAGAGAGAGAGAGAGAAACAGCAACAGAGAGAGAGAGAGAGAAACAGCAACAGAGAGAGAGAGAGAGAAACAGCAACAGAGAGAGAGAGAGAGAAACAGCAACAGAGAGAGAGAGAGAGAAACAGCAACAGAGAGAGAGAGAGAGAAACAGCAACAGAGAGAGAGAGAGAAACAGCAACAGAGAGAGAGAGAAACAGCAACAGAGAGAGAGAGAGAGAAAAACAGCAACAGAGAGAGAGAGAGAGAAACAGCAACAGAGAGAGAGAGAAACAGCAACAGAGAGAGAGAGAGAGAAACAGCAACAGAGAGAGAGAGAGAGAGAAACAGCAACAGAGAGAGAGAGAGAGAAACAGCAACAGAGAGAGAGAGAGAAACAGAGAGATCTTTAAATAAACAACACAAATCTATACTTTGTGCTGAAGATCAGAACAGACAAGGACAGACTCCCCTTGTTGCTGACGGTTTGGGTATTTGGGTCCAGGCAGTGAGATGGAGAAGTACGAGAAGCTGGGTAAAATCGGGGAGGGCTCGTACGGGGTGGTGTTCAGATGTAGGAACAAGGACACGGGCCAGATCGTGGCCATCAAGAAGTTTGTGGAGTCAGAGGACGATCCCCTGATAAAGAAGATTGCTCTGAGAGAGATCCGGATGTTAAAGGTAAGCTGACATTAACTGCAGCATTTAGCCAGTCTCGGGCTGTCGATTGTAACTGTGTATATAGAGAGAGATTGCGAAATCCCTCTTCCTGGACGGTGTGAATCTTAACTCACACCAAGTCCCGTTCACCCATCGCCGACCTACATTCACTCCCAGTCCACCAACGCCTCGATTTTAAAATTCTTATCCTTTTGGTTCAAATCCCTCTTTGGCCTCGCCCCTCCCTATCTCTGTAACCTCCTCCAGCCCTACGACCCTCCGAGATCTCTGCCTTCCTCCAACTCTGGCCTCTTGCGCATCCCCGATTTCCTTCGCCCCACCATTGGCAGCCGTGCCTTCAGCTGTCTAGGCCCTGAGCTCTGGAATTCCCTCCCTAAACCCCTCCACCTCTCCCTCCTCCTTTAAGGCGATCTTTGACCAAGCTTTTGGTCTCCTGTCCTTATTTTTTACTACTTTAGAAGAAAAAAAGAAAGACTTGCATTTATATAGCGCCTTTCATGACCTCAGGACGTCTCAAAATGCTTTACAGCCAACGAAGTACTTTTGAAGTGTAGTCGCTGTTGTTATGTAGGAAACGCCGCAGCCAATTTTGACACAGCAAGATCCCACAAACAGCAATGAGATAAATGACCAGATAATCTCTCTTTTTAGGTGTTGGTTGAGGGATAAATATTGGCCAGGACACTGGGGAGAACTCCCCAGCTCTTCAAATAGTGCTATGGGATTTTTCACATCCACCTGAGAGAGCAGATGGGGCCCTCGGTTTTCCGTCTTAAAGGCCCTATATCAATGCAAGTTGTTGTTGCATTGTCCCTGTTTGAGATCTCTGCACTAAAGAATGTGAAATGTCTTCGCTAAGAGAGATGGGTTGTGTCATTGGGATTGCAAGAATGTGACTGCATCAATCACTTCATTCCCTGAGAGAGACAGAGACACAGGGGGTATGGAGAGCACAGGGGCCATGTCAGAAATGTACCTCATCAACCATCTGTCAAAGGGTGGAAGGCTCCCAATCACCAATTTGACCCAGCCCCCCTATGTCTAACCATTGCTCACCACTTGCCTTTAAGATGCTTGCTCGTGGGTTTGCGCTGTCTCTGGCTCAAAAATAACATCTTGTATTTATATAGTGCCTTTAACGTAGTAAAACATCCCAAGGCGCTTCACAGGAGCGTAATCAGATAAAATTTGACACTGAGCCACGTATGAGATATTTGGACAGGTGACCAAAAGCTCGGTAAGCGAGGTAGGTTTTAAGAAGCATGATAAAGTTGATTGGATTCCTCTGCAGTAATAGAATTCTACAGTGTGCACCTATTAACTTCTCGATGAAGCCCCACAATGGTTTCACAGTATTAACATGGCTGATCCAGGAGACTGGGTGTGTGATGGGGACTGAGGCACACTTGAGTTTTCAGTCTGACCAGCAATGGTCTAAAACTACCACCGTCCAAATCTAAATTTGAGGTTCCTGTGAGCCTCAGAACTCTGGTGGGTACCAACTGTAAACTAATTGATCCACGCCAAACATTTATTGCCTCCTTCCATTAGACCAGAAGGGACCTGAATACCCCCTCCACTCTCCCCTCCCCACTGGACCAACAAGGGCAGAGAAACTCCTTCCACCAAGGCCTGAGATGCATCCTTCCCAATGGACTGCCATGAATTACACTTTCCCCCACAAGACTTTCAGAATCTGTCAAGGGTCTCCCCATCCCCTCCCACTCAGAATCGTACCACCCTCCCTCCTCCCCCAAACTCAGAGTCGTACCCATTCCCCTCCCCCCACTTCGGAATCGTACCCATTCCCCTCTCCCCCCCCCTTCGGAATCGTACCCATTCCCCTCTCCCCCCCCCCCCCCCCTTCGGAATCGTACCCATTCCCCTCTCCCCCCCCCCCTTCGGAATCGTACCCATTCCCCTCTCCCCCCCCCCCTTCGGAATCGTACCCATTCCCCTCTCCCCCCCCCTTCGGAATCGTACCCATTCCCCTCCCCCCCCTTCGGAATCGTACCCATTCCCCTCCCCCCCCCCCCCTTCGGAATCGTACCCATTCCCCCCCCCCCCCTTCGGAATCGTACCCATTCCCCTCCCCCCCCCTTCGGAATCGTACCCATTCCCCTCCCCCCCTTCGGAATCGTACCCATTCCCCTCCCCCCCCCTTCGGAATCGTACCCATTCCCCTCCCCCCCCCTTCGGAATCGTACCCATTCCCCTCCCCCCCCCTTCGGAATCGTACCCATTCCCCTCCCCCCCTTCGGAATCGTACCCATTCCCCTCCCCCCCCCTTCGGAATCGTACCCATTCCCCTCCCCCCCCCCTCGGAATCGTACCCATTCCCCTCCCCCCCCCCCTTCGGATCGTACCCATTCCCCTCCCCCCCCCCCCTTCGGATCGTACCCATTCCCCTCCCCCCCCTTCGGATCGTACCCATTCCCCTCCCCCCCCCCCCCCTTCGGAATCGTACCCATTCCCCCCTCCCCCCAAACTCAGAATCATACCCACTCCCCTTCCCTCCCCATATAAGATTTGTCACAAATGACAAAAAACTAAATGCAGGAAATAGCCCCAAGGAACACCGATCAGTCACCAGGGTTTATAACTTTTACTGAGACAAATGATTTCTTCTGTATAAGAACAGATTGTGCTCTGGCTTTAATCGCTGCACTACCTCCAAGTTGGGTTGACATGTATAAAATGCACCATTTTCCTTCTGGCAAAGTGAGCGCAATCTGAACCCCTGGATGTGTTTATTCCCAGTGCTCTGTGCGTTATCCGACATTCAGTACACACAGGAGAAAAGAGTGAATGGGCTGATAGAGGGTTCTAGGAGCTAATGGACAGTCCAAGTGACAATCGTTAAATTGCTACAGTTAATGTTCATGTTTATTTACAGTTTCCCACATTACAACAGTGACTACACTTCCAAAAAAAACTTCATTGTGTGTAAAGCGCTTTGGGACATCCTGAGGTCGTGAAATGCACTGTGTAAATACAAGGCTTTTATGTGAGAGTGAGATTGCGGTAGAATAGAATCTTACCCCCTTTTTGTAACCCAGTTGGTTCATTTCAGTGTACGTTTCCATTCATATCTTTATAAAGGCGAAACATCTTCACCTTTAGGTTTTGATAGAGTAAATAGGGAGAATCTGTTTCCACTGGCAGGAGGGTGGGGAACCAGAGGACACAGATTTAAGGTAATTGACAAAAGAACCAGGATGAGGATGAGGAGAATTTTTTTTTACGCGGAGTGTTGTTATGATCTGGAATGCGCTGCCTGAAAGGGTGGAGGAAGCAGATTCAATGGTAACTTTCAAAAGGGAATTGGATAAATTGCAGGACTGTGGGGAAAGAGCAGGGGAGTGGGACTAACTGGATAGCTCTTTCAAAGAGCTGGCACAGGCACGATGGGCCGAATGACCTCTTTCTGTGCTGTCTGATTCCATCTCTTGCACAGCTGCCCTCTTCGTATTAACAATGGGCGACCAATCTGCTGTAAATTCTTTAATTGGGTGATCTACCAGTGGGGGTCAAGGTCAGGTCAGATCAAGGGGTGGGGTCCATTGATGGTGGAGGTCGGGTTAATGAGGGGGATGTGACTTTGTCCCCTTTGTCCTTCATTGACATTGGTCTGTACAATGGATTTTGCAAAATCTTCATTGGCCCATTCAAACTGCACTGGATGGCTGAGTTTGTTACTTGCACACACGCACACACACTGTCTGTATGATTCAAAGTGGGTGAATCGTTTTGAAGCAAAGCAGCAGGTATCCGCCATCTTGATTTTGATTCAATCGTTTCTACAGAATCACAGTTATTAACCCTTTATTCATGAAAAGAGGAAAATACAGACCTAAATTCTTCAATAAAGGGACAAAGGAACAGTAAGGCTTTTTTCATTTGTTCTCAGGATTTGGGATGACACTGGCAAGGCCACATTTATTGCCCATCCGTGGTTATACGGAGAAGGTGGTGGGCCACCTTCTTGAACCGCTGCAGTTCTGGCGGTGATGGTATTCCTATGATGGTGTTAAGTAGGGAATTCCAGGATAATTATCCAGCAACACAGCAATGGTGATACGCGTCCAAGTCAGGATGGTGTGTGACCTGGGATGATGGTGTTCCCATGACATTGCTGCTCTTCATCCCATTCCCTTCAGCTCCATTGATGCGTCAGATCACGTCAAAGCTCAATGCAGATTGAAACTTTCTCATGTATGACTGTAATATAACTTGTTTAAGATCAAACCTCACTTAAAACCAATTAAGTGTAGACTTGTAATTTAATCTGTAGTTGCTTGTGTTCAAACCCTTTCTGCCTGTCTGGGACAATAATTGGTTATTGAAGTCATTGACAGGAGATCATTCTGACTGTAAATAAACACTCCTATCAGTTTACCTCAGCAAAACTCAACCTGTTGGTTACGGTGTGGTGTGCTGTGCCATCTGTTCTACCCAGCGCCACCCGTACCATCCAGCAAATGTGTACCGACCAGCATCATGTCCTGTGCTATGTTTTATGCTCTGCTTATCATGGTTATAAATCAACATGCAACTCACTGATCTGTTGAGATTAAATTGGGTTTATCAGTACAACTTCTGATAGGTAATTTTTTTTTCCAGAAGTTAGGGGAGGGGGCCCCACATGGCTTACAGTCAGTTAGTATGTGCTTTGTGAATGGTCAGTCTTGCTGTCAATCATAAAACAAAATTCGGAAGCTTTAAATACTTACCTGAGTCTTTTTTGGATTGGACGAAACAAACCAAATTCCGTCCCAGATACAGCCTTCTGATTGAAAAACAAGTTTTCTTTTCAAAACAACGGCATCCAATTTTCACTGCGTCTCTGGCACTTTGAGCCCTGTAGTTAAGTGGCTTTGTGGGCAGTGGTTAGCTGACTAAGATGGGTCCTGCTTCAAGAATCTTTTGGCGCATTCTGCTTGGTGACCGCGATGGATAATCTAGTGTTTCTCTGCTCTGATGAGTTATGAGTTTGTTTTGAGGTTAATAGGGCATCTGTAAGAAAATCACCAGACGGCCCAACTCCACTCCACCTCCAATGACGTTAATTCTAAAATTCTGCACCCCATTTTCTGCCTCCTCTATGCAGTGCTCCCCTGCGTCAAATGGAACATCACAACTGTCTCTTGCATCCACACTATCCACGAGCAATGCCACGGGGGGGGGGGGGGATAGAGAGAGAGACATGAGCACAAAAGTAGCTACAGTTCTTGGTCATGCTGCAAAAGTGGGTTTGGGAGGAGTCAACGAAGATCTGGACAGTGATCGTCACCGGGTGTATTCAGCATCTTGTACTATCGTGTCCTAGAGAAGGTCACGTTTGTATCAATACGCAATGTATGATGCACTTAATTCATCCCCAAGTTGTTCTCGCTACTCCCACCCCACATGATCCACCCTGATATTGCACAACACAAAATTCTCCCTCCATAAACAGCCCTGTTTTGGAATAATTATATCTGTTATTGTGCTGTGCGATATTCACACTTCAAGTGGTTGAGGATGGAAACTTTACATCGTTTTCCCAGTGATAATGCAAGGAGAAGCTTTGATCACAGAATCTGCATAATGGGCATGAATGGTAAGGATTTAGTCCATTGGGTTCTATATAATGGGAGTGAACAGGAACAGATTTGGTTCATTAGGTTACATACAATGGGAGTGAACATGTTGATGACTCCCAAATCCATGCCCATCTTTCCCGCAACTCCACGTTTGAATCTTTCCAGTCAGGTTTCTGCCACTGCACTGAAATGGCCCTCATCAAAGTCACAAATGACATCCTATGTGACTGTGACCATGGTAAACTATTCCTTCTCGACCTGTCTGCAACCTTTGACACAGTTGACCACACTATCCTCCTCCATCGCCTCTCCTCTGTTGTCCAGCTGGGTGGGACTGCGCTCACCTGGTTCCATTCTTATCTATCCAGTCGTAGCCAGAGAATCACCTGCAATGGCTTTTCTTCCAGCTCCTGCATTGCTATCTCTGGAGTCCCCCAAGGATTGATCCTTGGCCCCTTCCTATTTCTCATCTACATGCTGCCCTTCGGTGACATCATCCGAAAACACGACATCAGATTCCTCACGTACGCTGATGACGCCCAGCTCTACCTCACCACCACCTCCCTCGACCCCTCCACAGTCTCTTGATTTGTCACACTGCTTGTCCGACATCCAATACTAGATGAGCAAAAATTTCCCCCAACTAAATATTGGGAAGACCGAAGCCATTGTCTTCCACCTCTAACATCGCCCGTCTCCACCCCTGCCTCAGCTCATCTGCTGCTGAAACGCTCATCCATGCCTTTGTTACCTCTTGACCTAACTATTCCAATGCTCTCCTAGCTGGTCTCCCATCTTCCATCCTCCATAAACTTGTGCTCATCCAAAACTCTGCTGCCCGTATCCTAACTCGACCAAGTCCTGTTCACCCATCACCCCTGTGCTCACTGACCTACTTTGGCTGCCGGTCCGGAAATGCCTCGATTTAAAAAAAATACTCATCCTTGTTTTCAAATTCCACTCTGGCCTCGCTCCTCCCTAACTCTGTGACCTCCTTCAGCCCTACAACGCTCCGAGATCTCTGCGCTCCTCCAATTCTGGCCTCTTGCGCATCCCCGATTTTAATTGCTCCACCAGTGTCTTCAGCTGCCTAGGTCCTAAGCTCTGGAATTCCCTCCCTAGACCTCTTCCCCCCCCCCCCCTCCACCTCTCTCTCCTCCTTTAAGACACTCCTTAAAATCTACCTCTTTTGACCAAGCTTTTGGTCACCTGTCCCAATACCTTCTTATGTGGCTCCGTGTCAAAATTTGTTTGATAATGCTCCTGTGAAGCGCCTTTGGATGTCTTACTACATTAAAGGCGCTATATAAATGCAAGTTGATGTTGTAGTTGAACAGGAAGGGGTTTGGTCCATTGAGCTCTATACGATGGGAGTGAACGGGAAGGGGTTTGGTCCATTGGGTTCTATACGATGGGAGTGAATAGGAAGGGGTTTAATTGGGTTCTATACGATGGGAGTGAACGGGAAGGGGTTTGGTTCATTGGGTTCTATACAAAGATATAATTTTGGTCTAATTATTTTGAAGGTTCTCAAATGACCCGAGGGAGGTTCAGTGAAGAGCTGGATATCAAAGCAGAGAAACACAAAGTCTGCACTTTTCTCCGCAATGCCTGAATAGGTTATTTGAGTCTCTTTAAAGCTTTTTGATATGCTGATTCCCTTTCACCTTTCGCCGCCATGGTGGGGGAGGGGGGTGCGGGGAGCGGCCAACCATTGATAGTGGGTGTCTGCCCAGATGTTGAACAGTGGCCCGGGACTTGCTGCACCCTGGCATTACAAGGACCCGCCATCGGCTGCATTGTGCCATCTACTTCAGCTGCCACGTATAAAGCATTCACAGCAGAGATCCATTGGATCCATGCCAGGGATCCACTGGATTTCATGTGAATGCAGTACCATCCACAGGATGCACTGCAGCAACTCGCCAATGCTTCTTCAACAGCACCTCCCAAACCCATGACCTCTACCGCCTAGAAGGACAAGGGCAGCAGGCACATGGGAATAACGCCGCCTGCACGTCCCCCTCCAAGTCACACACCATCCCGACTTGGAAATATATCGCCGTTCCTTCATCGTCGCTGGGTCAAAATCCTGGAACTCCCTACCTAACAGCACTGTGGGAGAACCTTCACCACACGGACTGCAGCGGTTCAAGAAGGCTGCTCACCACCACCTTCTCAAGGGCAATTAGGGATGGGCAATAAATGCCGGTCTTGCCAGTGACGCCCACATCCCATGAACGAAAAATATAAAAAAAGAGCCTCAGGAATTTGATGTATATTGTGTTTATGTCTTGGTCTCTGGTGATTTTCATAAGAAAACATAACTTAGAATTTAATATTTTGAGTTTTCTTTCTTCAATTTCCTCCCCCACCTCCATACTTCGGCAGCCCTCTGATATACTGCCCAGGTGCCCATTGCTCATATGGGTCTCAGCAGTGTCTGCAGACTATTCTACCATGAGGAGATCACACTCAAGCCTGAGGTTGTCCTCACCTGATGTACAGCAGGGGTCACTGGGTAGTCATCAGGAGCTGGCTGATCTATTCTCCCCCTCAACCCCCCCCCTCCCCACCCTACCTCCGATACTGAGGCCAATAGTAATGGCTGAATGAGTTTGAGGATCAAAGCAGAGTCTGTAAAAGAAAGACTTGAATTTATATGGCGCCTTTCACAACCTCAGGACGTCCCAAAGTGCTTTACAGCCAATGAAATATATTTAAGAATGTAGTCACTGCTGTAATATAGGGAACGGTAGCAGTTATTTGCACAGAGCAAACTCCCACAAACGGAACAACGAGATAATCTTTTTTTAGGTGTTGGTTGAGGAATAAATATTGGCCAGGACACCAGGTAGAACTCGTTTGAAATAATGCCATGGGATGTTTTACACCCACCTGAGAGGCCAGACGGGGCCTCAGTTTAATGTCCCATCCAAGAAACGGCACCTCTGACCATGCAGCCTAGATTGTGTGCTCCAGTCTCTGGAGTGGGGCTTGAACCTTCTCATAGTTTGCAGGGAGTCACTGGATAGCAATCTGAAGCTGAATCCTCCCATCTCAGTCTGAAGGACGCTGGGCTTCAGTGTAGCTCCCTTATTATGCGCGGCTCCAGTTGATAGCAGTGAGCTTAGACTGGGGATAGGCCCTGGGACGTAGCTCGGAGCCACACTGGGCAGTGAGTCTACCCGTCAAGGTGCTGCTTGTTTAATTTATAATCAGTTATCAGGCGCAGCTCTAATCGAAGTCTTTCCGTTAATTGAAGTGCTTTCTATTTAAAGCCCTATCTTGTTGCTGCCCACGTCAGGCCTGGATCTTGTGCTCGTTTCTGGCAGAGACGCAACATCAATCCTTGCCCCAGAAACAGTAACCATCACACGGGCAGAGCCGGCCTGTTGTCTCCCTCGCAATCAGAGCCCTGGCTGGCTGCTCGAATAAAGGAGCGAGATAAAGCTTGGGACCTGTCACCGATGTATAATTGATTGGCAACCCAGTTAGCCGAGTGTATAGAGTCGGAAACGGGTCAGGCACCGAGCCTGCACTGCGGAGCCAAACAGGCCCATTGCACCTTAAAGGTTACCATCCTGCAGTGCGGCCTGTCTATCAGAGCATTAGTGGTTCGATCATAGCAAAAGTGTTCAATGAAGAAGTGCTGGTCCTTGGTGGAAACTGCACCAAGTATTCGTGCTTTGTAGTTATAAAGAAAGAGAGAACGAACTTGCATTTATATAGCGCCTTTCACGACCTCAGGACCTCCCAAAGCGCTTTACAGCCAATGAAGTACTTTTTGAAGTGTAGTCACTGTCGTAATGTAGGAAAGGCGGCAGCCAATTTGCGCACAGCAAGATCCCATAAACAGCAATGAGATAATGAATGGATAATCTGTTTTTAGTCACGTTGGTATTGGATAGGACACCGGGGAAAACTCCCCAGCTCTTCCTCGAATAGTGCCGTGGGATCTTGCATGTTTACCTGAGAGGGCAGATGGAGCCTCGGTTTAACGTCTCATCTGAAAGGCGGCACCTTCGGCAGTGCAGCACTCCCTCAGTACTGCACTCGGAGTGTCAGCCTACATTATGTGCTCAAGTCTCTGGATTGTGACTTGAGCCCATAACCTTCTAAATCAGAGGTGAGAGTGCTACCACTGAGCCAAGGCTGACTCTCGATCATATCTAGTTTGATCATATCAAAAATATTAAATGAATAAGTGCTGGCATTTAGTGGAAATTGCACCAAGCATCAGTGCTGTAAAGAAAGAGAGAACGAACTTGCATTTATATAGCGCCTTTCATGACCTCAGGATGACCCACAGCCCGTATTTTTCTCTTAAACGCGGGTTCAAATAATCATTTTCTTTTACTGAATTCCATTCTGGATAATGTTTAACCCACACCAGGTGCTTTACAGAGTTCCACAGGTGCAGCACTGTACAAAACACTTACTTCAGTGCATTGTGCCTGAAGGATGTTTAATTACAGGCACGCACTGGACCAGAACCAGTGGGACTCTTGATCTGACTGCTGCCCTTCCCCCTCTCCCTTCAGCCCTCAGTTCCCCATTGTCCTCTCAGAAGCAGTTGCTCAATGCTGCCCCGAGAGTCCGTTCTGACCCTGTACTCTTGTATTAATGTCCCTTCCTCCTGGAAACCTTGGGTTAGATCTTCATTTTGGTTCCTCTGTCCGTCTTTCATTAGATGTTAAAGATCCTGTATCTTATCCTGGCACTATTTGAAGAAGAGTCGGGAGGTCTCCATCTTTCCTGGCCAATATTTATCCTTCAACCAACCTCACTGAAACTGATTATCTGGTCATTTATCTCATTGTTGTTTGTGGTACCTTGATGTGCACAAATTGGCTGCCGTGTTTCCTACAGAATATTGGTGTTGGTTGAGGGATAAATGTTGGCCAAAAAACTCCCCTGCTGTCCTTTGAAATAGTGCCATTGGATCTTTTACATCCACCTGAGAGGGCAGACGGGGCCTCGCTTTAACGTCTCATCCGAAAGACGGCACCTCCGACAGTGCAGCACTCCCTCAGTACTGCACTGGGAGCGTCAGCCTAGATTTTGTGCCCAAGTCTGGAGTGGGACTCGAACCCACAACCTTCTGGCATAAGAGGCGAGAGTGCTACCCACTGAGCCATGGCTGAAACCCTAAGTGAGAGTTCTGTCCACTGCAGTGCTGAGCCACACGGACCAGGATTGATCCCTGGTCCGAATTCAATTAGCTGATGACCCTAGGGTGGCTTTAGTGCCCGTGGGCTGGGGTGGTGGTGGGCGGGAGAATCAGGAAGGGTTCCTGCACCTGATGGCTACGTAGCGACCTTATTGAAAGTAAGTGCATGTAAATAGTGAGGGTGAAAAGGATCGGGCTAAGATGTGATGGTGCCCATGGCTGAATAGCCTGTTGACCCGGTCAGCTCAAACTTGAAGAATGGCAACTGGGTGACACACTCGAGGGGTGTTGGTGCTTGTAACCTAGCAAGAGTCAACACTTTGGGTGGTTGAGGGGGGTGCGGAGAACGAGAAACAATGGAGGTCAAAGGGAGCAGGATGGAGCAGTTTGTGGTAAACCAGCAACTTCACAGCATGTGGCAAGGATGCCTCGTTTGTTGAATGGGACAAAGCACTCCCTTATTTATAATATAACCTGTGGCACCAGTTCCGACACGTGCCCTTGACACATTGCTAGCCAAGGGCAGACCACACTCTGAGCATTTGTATTGAGGGACAGCAAGCAGCAATGGTACCTGCAGTCGAGGAATAAATACGAACACTTACTGGCGCATTCTTCATCTTAGTTATTCATTAACACTGACTTGCAGTGTACTTTTGAGTAACTGGAGGGAGCGAGCTCCCCGTCTCTCGCGCTCGCTCCCCGTCTCTCGCGCTCGCTCCCCGTCTCTCGCGCTCGCTCCCCGTCTCTCGCGCTCGCTCCCCGTCTCTCGCGCTCGCTCCCCGTCTCTCGCGCTCGCTCCCCGTCTCTCGCGCTCGCTCCCCGTCTCTCGCGCTCGCTCCCCGTCTCTCTCCCAGGGGAGGTAGAGTATGGGTTAGATACAGAATAAAGCTCCCTCTGTGCTGTCCCATCAAACACTCCCAGGGTACGTACAGCACGGGTTAGATAGAGAGTAAAGCCCAGCCCATCTTCACCCGAGTTTCGGAAGATCACCCACAACAATACTGTTGGGGCTGTGTGTCAGCCACAATGGAAAAATGGATGGATCAGAGTGAGTGGACGCCCGGGTTTGTGAATGACCTCCCAGTACTTGAAAACAGGATAGTAAAACCGGGGTTACGGTCATCAGTCTAGGTGAAGAGCTGGCATCAGTGCAGGTGCGATGGGCTGAATGGCCTCCTCCTATTCTGTAAATTCTGATTCTTAAAAGATAAAAGACTGTGCGCTGCCTTTATTGAAAGCTTCTCTTTCTTCCTATCTGGCCAGAAGCTGGCAGCTTGCCAGGGCACCAGACTTGACACTTCTAAACGTGCTCCTCTCTGACAGTAATCTGTACAGTACAAACCAGCCGTCAGCCTTTCTCCATCTGCTCCCCGATGTGTGTCAGCATGTTAAACAGAGCCCTCTTTGTCCCGAGACTGCTGTGTAAGTGAAGTGACTAACAGTTGTTGGGTCAACCCTCCCTATTCCCAGCCATTGTTTGGCGTGTCAGTGTATTGCTTTTTGCGGTGCTAAGCTCTGCATACCTCAGTGCGTGCATGTATAGTCGTATCCATGGAGACGGACAGCCATGATATATCTGTACATTGTATGCTCGGTGCTTGCTTGTTATCCGAGCATTGGCAAACAGTTCAGACGTGACCCAGGTGCCAGGCTGTTCAAATTGTTGCTTTGATCTTCTTGTCACTGTTGGCGTGCCATCGAGGGTGGCAAGTCTGTCCCATGGGCGGTGGAGGCATTGGCAGAACCACCCTGTGCAATTCAAACCCTGCATTTTTCTGGTCCTCATTCCCTCTCCCTCCTTCCCTCCCCAAGTTATGCAGAAGGGTTTCTGAAGCTTGGAACCCCAGGTGAACAGGGCAGGACATCATTGAGGTTGGAGGCGGGGGGGAAAGAGAAGGCTGGATAAAAGAACAGTGATGCGTTGATGCCAAGCTTGGGTTTTTGAATCCTGGCGATTACAGGAGGAAGATGGAGCCTTTCACTTGATCAGTGCCCCTGCCACTGAACTCCATCTCCACTCGCCCCACCCTCGGTATACTGTACAACCTACAGGATGCACTGCAGCAACTCACCAAGGTTACCTCAGTGGTATGTCACTCCCTTGCGACTTCAGCCACCAAGAAGAACAAGAGCAACAATGTCACGAGAACACCTCCAAGTCATACAGTCTTCCTTCAAGGGCGCTGCGTCACTATCCTGGAATTCCTTGTCTAACGTCATTCTGGGAGCACCATCACCACGTGGACTGCAGCGGTTCAAGAAGGCTCACCACCCCCCTTCTCTCTGACCCTTGCACCCGGGGAACTGAGCAGGGACACAGGCCAGGGAAATAGCCCCCTAAAAAGTGAGGTAATGGAGCTACATTAAAAGAGTGGGGAGGCCAATATAAGCCATCACTTCCTGATTGAATGGCTGCTGGGCTGTGCACAGACCCCATAGAATTAGAATCATAGAATCTTACAGCACAGAAGGAGGCCATTCGGCCTATCGTGCCTGTGTCGGCTCTTTGAAAGAGCTGTCCAGTTTAGTCCCAAATTATTCACGCTCACTTTCTCTTCCTCCTTATTCCAGAGGGGTCAAAGTTCCTTGCCCTTTCCCTGACTTATCTTTCGACACCCTTCCAATACTGCTCTATTCTTCCGTCTTCTGTTAATCAAGTAATGTAGAAGCTCAAATTGCTGGTGTGCAGTCTACGCAGAGTGGGATCTGAGGGCAGGAAGAGAGAGAGAGAGAGAGAGAGACAGACAGACAGACACAGAGGCACTTTGCTAACATGCCCTGGAAATTGGTTTATTTCACAGCTGACAAGTTCAAGGCTGCCGCGTCGGAACTTGGCCTTTAGTACTGCTGCACCCCGGTCCAGCAAACAGTAGCTGTCACAGGGCTGTAAATTCTTCCCTTAGGTTGTTAGGTTTATGGACACAGGGCACAATGTGAGGGCATAAACAACGTGATGAGAAAGAAGACCATTAAGTGGTTTATTGTGGACTCGTAAAGGAGCCTGCAGTCCAGCTTGGAGAGAAAGTGTTGAATAGATGTTTTTTTTTAATGCACTTACCCTCATTCTCTAGACCGAAGGGATTCCTACTTAAGGCATTTGTTCAAAAAAAAAGTTTCTTCCAGTCGGAGATGAAGCCACGCTGACTGATTCAGCCCCTGTTGGCATCTTTTTTTACTCGCGTCTCGAGTTGGCACCATCACAAACCATCATAAAATGGAGAGATAATGTGGGAGTCGGAGTTTCTCAATGAGATGGCTGTGGGGGTGGCCTCGCAGTGAGTTCTGTAGCTGTGATGATATTCTGGGAGTTGGGGCTTCTTGACCTGGGACCATTCACCATTCAGCGATTCCTTTGACGTCATCAGCTGTGGGAGGTGCTTCCGACTAGCTCTGGACTATCAGCTGCACTCAATGGTTGTATCAGTGCCTTGTCTTAAGAATGTAAAACAAGTCAAGAGGTGAGAAAAGGCCATTCGGCCCATTAAAGCCCATCCCTATAGGACAGTAGCCCATCCCTCTAGTACATTAACTCTCCCATTAAAGCCCATCCCTCCAGTACATTAACTCTCCCATCAAGCCCATCCCTCCATACATTAACTCTCCCATCGAAGCCCATCCCTCCAGTACATTAACTCTCCCATTAAAGCCCATCCCTCCATACATTAACTCTCCCATTAAAGCCCATCCCTCCAGTACATTAACTCTTATCGAAGCCCATCCCTCCAGCACATTAACTCTCCCATTAAAGCCCATCCCTCCATACATTAACTCTCCCATTAAAGCCCATCCCTCCATACATTAACTCTTATCGAAGCCCATCCCTCCAGTACATTAACTCTCCCATCGAAGCCCATCCCTCCAGTACATTAACTCTCCCATTAAAGCCCATCCCTCCATACATTAATTCTTATCGAAGCCCATCCCTCCAGTACATTAACTCTCCCATCAAAGCCCATCCTTCCATACATTAACTCTCCCATCAAAGCCCATCCTTCCATACATCAACTCTCCCATCAAAGCCCATCCCTCCATACATCAACTCTCCCATCAAAGCCCATCCCTCCATACATCAACTCTCCCATCAAAGCCCATCCCTCCATACATCAACTCTCCCATCAAAGCCCATCCCTCCATACATCAACTCTCCCATCAAAGCCCATCCCTCCATACATTAACTCTCCCATCAAAGCCCATCCCTCCATACATTAACTCTCCCATCGAAGCCCATCCCTCCAGTGCATTAACTCTCCCATCGAAGCCCATCCCTCCATACATTAACTCTCCCATCGAAGCCCATCCCTCCAGTACATTAACTCTCCATCGAAACCCGTCCCTCTGGTACATTAACTCTTCCATTAAGGCTTCACTTTTGTTCTCGAGAGAGAGAGATGGATACGTGTTTACGTGTTTACATGTTTACATGACTTGGGCCGAGGAAACGTCATATTAACACTTGCTGATGTCACATAAGTAGGCATTTGGCAAACCGAGAGCAGGACTGTAGGAGAATAATGGAATGAGAGTATACATTCAATAGATAGATACTGAAGGATGTGGATGAACAGAGACACACAGGGATTCAAATACAGACTTCCCTGAAATGGCTTTATCCACCTGCACTCGCACTAAGACAGGCCGGTAGCATTTGGGGTTTTGTAAATAGAGGGACAGAGTGCAAGCAAATGAAGAGGTTGTGATAAATTTGTGACCAGGCAATGGTTAGACCACAGTTAAACTACGGAGTACAATTTTAGGCATCTCTTTATAGAAAGGACATTAAAGTCAGAGGGAGCGGGAAGTGTGAATTCATCTGATTAAACTGAAATTAGGAGGAGAAATTTGAAATAATGTGACTATTTCTACTGGAGCAGAGGAGGAGCTTTAACGAGAGGTTTTTAAAACTCCAATGGGTTTTGATGGTTGAGTAGGGAAAGACTTTATCCTTTGGGGTGTCAGTGACGAGGGGTCGTTAATTAAAAATTGTCACTAAGAGAAAGTGGAGAGAGGTTAGCAGACATTCCTTCACACGGAAGATGAAATGTTTTGCCACAGGGAGCAGTTGAGGTAGCGACTGTTGCATCTGTTAAGGGAATAGTGGATGAATATTTGAAGCAAATTTGGAGAGAGACTACGATGGGCCGAATGCCTCCTTCAGTACTGTAAACTTCTATGGCTCTAATTAAAATACCAAATGATTGCTTCACTACTGAGTAATCTGCCACCAGGGACTCAATGGTACCATTACTACAGATCTCCGAGTTGGATTTAAAGGCTAAAAGCTCAATAAATCCCTAGGAATAAGCACCATATGCCCGAGAATGCCAAGTGAGACTGGGACGGGATCTACAAAGTGCCACTTGTATGGAAATAACCCAGTAAATGCAGTCAAAACAGTCTTAGAAAGAGCAGATCCTACCTGGCCAACCTGTTTGAATTTTCTTTTTAAGACGTAGACATTGGAAAGCCTTATGACGTAGTGTACCTGGACCAGAAAAGTTCTGGTAAAGTTCCCCATGAAAGGCTGCTGGCCATTGAATATTTAGAAAGAAAGAAAGACTTGCATTTATATAGCGCCTTTCACGATCACCAGATGTCCCAAAGCACTTCACAGCCAATGAAGTACTTTTGAAGTGTAGTCACTGTTGTAAAGTAGGAAAATTTAGGTCAAATTTGGAGGTGGATAAGGAATTGGCTGAGAGGAAGAAGCGGGTACTAGTTAGGGAAGTGATGTTGGGCTGGGGAGATGTGTGAAGTGGAGTGCCCCACAAATTGGCGATGGGGCCACAACTGTTTCTCATATACAGATACAACCTGGATTCAGAAACAAAATGCAAGTAGGTCAAATTTGCCGTGGAATAAATTGGGATCAAGTGGGGCATCGGAACATAGCAACAGGAGTGGGCCATTCAGTGAGATCATGGCTATTCTATATCCTAACTTCATCCACCCGCCTTGAGTTCCATATCCTTTAATGCCCTTAGCTAGCACAAATCTATCAATCTCAGATTTAAAATTTATTAATCGACTGCTTTTTGTTGGAGAGAGTTCCACACTTTTACCATACTTTGCGTGAAGAAGTGTTTCCTACCTTCTCTCCTCAAAGACCTAGCTCTGATTTTAAGGTTATGTCCCCTTGTCCTGGACTCCCCCCACCAGCGAGAAAAGTTTCTCTCTACCCTACCAATTCCTTTCAAAATCCTAAAAACCTCAATCAAATCACCTCTTAACCTTCTATATTCCAGGGACTACAAACCTAGTTTATGTAATCTCCCCTCATAATCTAACCGTGGTAACATTCTGGTGAATCTGCGCTGCACTCCTTCCAAGGCCAATACATCCATTCTAAGGAGCTGTGTCTAGAACTCTACACAGTACTCCAGATGTGGTCTAACCAGTGCTTTGTATAGCTGTAGCAAAACATCCTCCCCTTTATATTCCAGCCATCTAGTTACAAAGGTTAACACTCCATTAGCCTTTTTGATTATTTTTTGTACCTAACTACATTTTAGTGATCTGTGTTCATGGACCCCTAAATCTCTTTGGACCTCCACTGTTCCTAACTTTTCACCATTTAAAAAAAAAATACTTTGATCTATCCTTTTTTGGTCCAAAATGGGTAACGTCACACTTACCTGAGTTGAAACCCATCTGCCACAGTTTTACCTATTCACTTAACCTATTGATGTCTCTTTGTAATTTTATGCTCCTGTCTACACTACTTACTGTGCCACCAATCTTTGTGTCAGCAGCAAACTTGGATATATGGCTATCTATTGTGTTATCTAAGTCATGAACAAATTTGGTGAATAGTTGAGGTCCCAGCACAGATCCTTGTGGGACACCACTAGTCACTTCCTTCCAATCTGAGTACATACCCATTATCCCTACTCTCTGTCTTCTACCACCTAACCAGTCTCCTAACCGGGTTAATAATTTGCCTTCAATTCCATGAGCTTTAATTTAGGCAACAGTCTCTTATGTGGAACCTTATTGAATGCCTTCTGGAAGTCCATATAAACTACATCCACAGACATTCTCCTGTCTGCTATTTTAGTTACTGTGTGCAATTACACAGCTTGGGCCCCCAGCTATGGGCAAGGCCCGCAGCCCAGGTAGTCCCAGCCTTCCAGGTGACGGAGGAAGTGTGGGACCCACTGGTGGCAGCGATGAGGAGTGGGGACGAATGGGTGTTTGCAGCCCCTATACTTCAATGGCTAGGTGGCCACTTGACATACCGAGTGTGGTACTGAGCCATGCAGAGTAGCAAGGTCCAAGGTTCTTTTCTTGGTCTGTATTGAATTAGCTGGACTCTGCTAGGCAGGGTGCAGATGCTTAAGCTACCCTGCACTGGGGAGGGGTGGGGGTGAGAAACCAGCCAGGGGTTCTAGCTGCCAGTCGCAATGCTGGAGTAGGTGCCTGTTTGGACCTCGGGGAACGACAGGATCTAGCTCCTCTGTGATGCCGCGGAGGGTTGAATAGCCCGTTGGCTTACTGTTTCGGCTCACGCGTGAATCAGGCCACTCGGGGAAGCTGGGAGCTGCCAGCAAAAGTCAGCACCTTCAGGAGAGGAAGGGTGGGGGGAGGAGAAATCAGGTGGGGAGAGGTGGAAGCGGGGGGGAATACACTTTGTAAAATTAACTTCGTGCTTCGTTTGCTGTCCCACTAATTGTTTTCGACCCAGCAGCTGTGTTCCGAGAGGATCGCGATGATCTGTCACAGCTCCTTGCATTACTACAAAACCACCAGCCCAGCGGGAATGCAGTTTGTTTAGCGAGGCGTCGACAGGAAAATAGGAAGCCGTTATCCACTGGTATCCCTTACAGGCAGATGGTGCGAGGCAAGGGTTAGATTGCGACTGCTGCCTCGGGTTGGTGGGGGGTGGGGGGATTGCGAGGACCTGCCAAAGTAGATGCAAGCCAAGTTCAGTAAAGGAGAGGTGAGCCTCGGTGGAATGTTACTGATACCCTGCAGCTGTGTGTGTGTGTGTGTTGGGGTTGGGTTACAGGATTAAGTAATCAGCGGGTGAGTGATTCCTTGCTGAATGCTGACAGCACTGTATCCAAGTTACCCTCGTGCTGTGCTGCATCGAGCAAGGACGCTAAACCCAGGAGCCTTGGCATCAGGGCACCTTTGAAAGGGGGCCGGTACGTTGAGGTTGAACTAGGGCCTGGAAGGGTGCAGAATGCTGCTTAGTGGGTACAACTCTTGCCTCTGAGCATAAAATCTAGGCTGACGCTCCAGTGCAGTACTGAGTAGAATAGGATAAGCTCACCCCAAGGACAACTTCCCTGCTCTTTTTTGAAATAGTGTTATGGGATTTTTTTTTTACATCCACCTGAGAGAGCAGATGGGGCCTGGGTTTAACGTCTCATCCGAAAGTCGGCATCTCCGACAGTGCAGCACTCCCTTAGTACTGCACTGCACTGGAGTGTCAGCCTAGGTTATGTGTTTGTGTCTCGGGAGTGGGACTTGAACCCATGACCTTCTGACTCAGCAGCGAGAGTGCTACCCACTGAGCCACAGCTGACACAAAGCAGAGAGAGGCAGTGGATTCTTGTTGCCTTAGTGAGTGCCAGTCAGGCAGCAATACTGACGAAAATAGGAACTGAATCATTTAAAGGAAACTGAACATGTCAACACTGAAAGGACAGAGCTCCAACAGTTTACAAGAAGACGGAAACAGCCAGGACGAAAACAGGGAGGGTCGGGGATGGAGGGAGAGTTGAGAAGTACAAAAAATATCAAATCGGCTATACGATATTATACAACCGGGGATTGCTAATAATAGGTTGCGATTGGCCTGTTAACTTTATTTTCCATGTTATGAGGAGCGAGAGGAAATACTTTGAATTTCACGAAAACTGTATTCGTGTATGTTGTGTTCAATAAAGCAGTTTAATGGTTTACATTTAGCTCCATCTCACTGGGGAGAAGGCCTTCCAGATGATGATAAAAAACACACATGGCAGCATATGCAAGGTCACAGTGTCTAGTGTATACAACGAGGGATCTTATTGTTACAGCCCCCGGGTCTCTATTGTTTAACTAGACAATGGGCAGTAAAGGTAAACTCCTGGATGTAAGGGGTGCAGGGTCCGCTTACAGGAGAGACCATTGATGCAGAATATCTAGTGCAGACCCCAAATTTGTATCGTTGGATTACTACTTCCTGGGGATTCTTGGCCTACTGTTGGGGAAAGTTTCTGTGCAGCGGGATTTTCTCAAACATGGAGCAGGGTTTCGATTTGGTGAAGTCAAGTGAAAATTTAACCAAACTTAGTGGCTATTGAAAATGGGTCATTCAATGCATCATAACCCACCCTTGGTATGCAAAGCTCTGTTATGACCCTCTCTGGTCCACCTTCATTAAAAGGCCCTTTTAACACTATTACACATTAAGGTTCTCCATTATACATCCCATGTTTATGATTAGGTGTTCAACCTGTTCCTCGTAATCAATAACGTTCTTGAGACAATAAGGTCAAATGGCCACAGATTTATTCAGCGTAAGCATAAGGTTAATCTCGTGGCAATTACAATCACACCTGATGATTGGGGATTCAACCGCGTTACAGTTCTGACTCAGTATTCAAGTTGATCAAACCCTTCAAATCCAAATTCTCACTGCAATTCTCTACTTTTTATACCTTTTCTCTGTCACGTAGCAGGAATAAATCAGCATGTGTCTACACGATTAGACCAAAAGTTAATAAACAACTGCATATAAGGAGAAACTAATAAGGAACCGAGACCTTATTAATAGCTCCGTCAACAAGCTGAAATCCCCCCCCCCACAATAACGAGCTCCTTTTCCGTTGAGCTAACGAGATCAGTGTAGCTCCTTATTTTTGTTATCGCGCATTTCATTCCTGTTGCATTTAATTGCTGTTTGACCATGTGAATCTGTTCTGCATCCCTCAGCACTTCCTCACTATCTGGTCCTCCCATTCTGCATAAACTTTAATTAAAAAGATAATGTGTTCACGGGTGTTTGTCCTTCGCTGGACTGGCTTATGAATCATTCGGCACTAGCACATCACCCATTAAGACACATTCACGATCAGGTCATTACTTCACCCAAGCATTATTAAAGCTGCTGTAAGGGTCAGTTCTCCGTTCAAAAGGTCACCATCTTAGAATTGCTGTATAGCTTTACGATTGTAGCATCAATTAAAGAAAGAAAGAACTTACATTTATATAGCGCCTTTCACAACCTCAGGAATCCCAGCCAATGAAGTACTTGTTGAAGTGTAGTCACTGTTGTGATGTAGGAAACGCAGCAGCCAATTTGCGCACAGCAAGCTCCCACAAACAGCAATGACCAGATAAGTCTCGGGAGTGGGACTTGAACCCACAACCTTCTGACTCAAAGGTGAGAGTGCTACCACTGAGCCACAGCTGACACCTATTTATTAGTTATTCTAAGACATTACAATTTAAGAATCTTGCTACCCTACTTAACTAGAAAAGAGAAGGCTGAGGGGTGACCTGATAGAGGTCTTTAAGATAATGAAAGGGTTTGATAGGGTAGACGTAGAGAAAATGTTTCCACTTGCGGGGGAATCCAAAACTAGGGGTCATAAATATAAAATAGTTGCTAATAAACCTAATGGGAAATTCAGGAGAAACGTCTTTACCCAAAGATGGTAAGGATGTGGAACGCACTCCCACAAAGAGTGGTTACGGCAAATAGCATAAAAACATTTAAGGGGAAGCTAGATAAACGCATGAGGGAGAAAGTAGAAGGATATACTGATAGGGTGAGATGAAGTAGGGAGAGAGGAGGCTCATGTGGGGCATAAACGCCGGCACAGACCAGTTGGGCCGAATGGCCTGTTTCTGTGCTGTAGTTTCGATGTAATAACTACTAGGACACCATATTCCACCCTCATTGTGAGCCCAATGACTAGTGGATGTGTGACTCGCAGCAGTGCTTTGGGACACATCCCCCGACTACCCGCAGAGGTGCCGAGTGCTGGGATGGTGAGCTACAGTTCCCCTTTGGTGAAGCGCGCAGCCCAAGTTACAGCCTCCGCCATTCAGCCCACCTGGTCTGTGCCGGTGTTTATGCTCCACATGAGCTTCCTCCCTCCCTACTTCATCTAACCCTATCAGTATATCCTTCTACTCCTTTCTCCCTCATGTGCTTATCTAGCTTCCCCTTAAATGTTATTATGCTATTTGCCGTAACTACTCCTTGTGGTGGATGCAGGAGTTGACACTGAGACCTCCCCCGACAGCAGCTGCACGTTTGTCTGAAATGTTGCCGTTTATTCATTGTGAAGACACATGTCTTCCACAGCCTCACCTGCCCCATCTTGTGAAGATTGGTTTAGTCAGTAGAGATTCTGGTGTTTAGTGACCTTGTTGCTGAGTTACAGGCCGCAGAGGACATTCAATACTCGGTTGGATAATACCTTGTGTTTTCAAGGGCTTGAGACCAGTTGAGAGCAGCACTGACATGTTGGCTTTTACTGTACCTCATGCAAAAAGGAGAGCTTTGTTACCACTTAAAGGCGTCTCGTAAAGACTATCCAATCTCTCCAAGTGGACCTCTTGTCTTCATCGCCACGTGGCCTCGTTTAAAGCTGTTAAATTAGTGGGAAGTTGTCAGCAGCGATTTCTTGCTTTCAAGCCTAAAATTCCAGCATGGCAACCAAGGCCAGTTCTGGGCGTCCTGATGAGTGACTGCCATTGTGGGCTGAAATCTTTTGAGGGATGTTAAGGTGGAACGCGATTGTATGAAATGCCCTTGTCTGCTGTTGTACCAAACTCGTTTGTTTATTTTAATTGGATTTTAATTGCGGTTAAAATGGCAGAGAGAGGAATTTCATGCAAACGCAATCGCTATTGATACCGCCCCGCGCAATTTATAACCCCGCGAGTAAGAATGGGAGTGTGTTTTAATTCTAGTTGTACGCAACCAGTACACTGAGGCTGCATCCCCACACCTTGTTGACTCTACTTATTGCTGATAGAAAGAGAACGATATAGTGCGTTTCACATCCCCAGGGCTTCCCAAAGCAATTCACAAGCAACAAGTTACTTTGGAAGTGCAGTCACTGCTTTTATGTAGGCAAATTATTAAGTGGTAATAAATTTGTGCACAGCAAGGTCCCACTAACAGCAAATGTGGTAAATGACCTCGTTAATCTCTTTGGTGGTGATTAAGGGATGAAGGTCAGCCAGGACACCAGGAGAATTCTCCCTTCGAATAGTGCCTGGGATCTTTTATGCTCACCTGAACAGGTAGACGTGGTTTCTGCCTTAACATTTTATCTGAAAGACGGCATCTCCGACCGTGCAGCAGCTCCCTCAGTGCTGCACTGGAGTGTGGGTCTGGGTGATGTGCTCAAGTCTCTGACGTGACTGCTACCACTAAGCCAAACTGGCATTTAAATGCTGAGAATACCGGGGTAAAATAATAGGGAAAAACTGGAACGACACAGCAGGTCAGTCAGCATCGATACAGAGGAAAGACAAGTGATAATGTATCCGGTATCTGATGGAAGGCCTCTGTACAGATGCTGACTGACCTGTGTATTTCCAGCATTTTCTGTTTTATTTTAAGGGGATGCCAGGGTTGGGTGAAGTTAATGATTTAAGATGTAGCTGTAGGTAGGTGAAGCCTAGACTGGGCCTGGGGCACTCCCTCTGCTACTGCCTCTTTGTCTTACAGCAACTCAAGCACATGAACCTGGTCAATCTGCTGGAGGTGTTCAGACGGAAACGCAAGCTGCACCTGGTCTTCGAATATTGTGACCACACTGTACTGAACGAGCTGGACAAGTACCCCAGGGGGTGAGTGAGTGACCGGAACCCCCCCCCCCTCTAATATACAGGAGCCGTTAAAATGCTGTCCAACTTTGTGTCACTTCCCTTAAAGGTTGCATTGCTGAAAGTTTCTGCTTTCCATTCTAAAGATGAATTAAAACAATTTAGTTCCTGGCCCCTGGATGGTGTGATTGACACTCGCTCTGGCTCGCCCCAAAGAGCACTCTATACGGTAGGCATCGATCCCACCCCCTCTACACTGGTATATACGGTAGGCATCGATCCCACCCCCTCTACACTGGTATATACGGTAGGCATCGATCCCACCCCCTCTACACTGGTATATACGGTAGGCATCGATCCCACCCCCTCTACACTGGTATATACGGTAGGCATCGATCCCACCCCCTCTACACTGGTATATACGGTAGGCATCGATCCCACCCCCTCTACACTGGTATATACGGTAGGCATCGATCCCACCCCCTCTACACTGGTATATACGGTAGGCATCGATCCCACCCCCTCTACACTGGTATATACGGTAGGCATCGATCCCACCCCCTCTACACTGGTATATACGGTAGGCATCGATCCCACCCTCTCTACACTGGGATATACGGTAGGCATCGATCCCACCCCCTCTACACTGGTATATACGGTAGGCATCGATCCCACCCCCTCTACACTGGTATATACGGTAGGCATCGATCCCACCCTCTCTACACTGGGATATACGGTAGGTATCGATCCCACTCTCCCTGCCTGTAATGGACACCTCTCCATTACTGCAGTTCTTCCCTCCAAGCCCTGCATCCAGCTATCCTTAATTCACCTGGATCTATTTTCAGACTGTCGAGCAGCCTGGGTTTGTCGTGGTGTCCTGTTTAACCGTGTTGATGTCAAGAAACCCAAGAGCTTGTTGCTGATGGGATTGTGGGACTGGGGTCATGTAGCCAAAGCCAATATTTACAGCCATGGACCTGTGTTACTGTCTGCTGTGTCTGGGCTAGCTCAGGTCCTCAATGGAGAATATGGTTTCTCGTTCTCTATTAATGAAGCACTGGAAACAATATTTCTACCTGGGGTGATCACAAAAGCCATTGTAAAGATATCCTCAGCTCTGCTGTGCAGATGAAAGGGTCTTTTCAACTGTGTAATCCAGTTATTATCAGTGATGTTTTTTTTTAATTCAGAGAGTCACTTAGCGTTAATGGTATCACTGCGTTCTGGCAGTGTGGGTGGCATTAGGGACTGGCTCAGGGGCTTTGTCTTTGCACGTTATCTGGGAGTCACTAGCTGGTTGCCTGGCGACGCATTGTGCCTGGAACCTCAAACCAAGGCCTAAAGGAAAAGAATTCTGAGTGTTCAGCTGTGCGCAGTTAAACAACTAAAGAAAACCATTTCAAAAGGCCCGAGGAGCAACAATAGAACACAAAGGGTTTGAGGAAAAGGTTAATCCATGCACGAATTGAGATATATGATCTGATTTTTAGCTATTTACTCTGGCAGAGAGGCCTTAGGGGCACTGAGCCAGGTGAGAGGCTGATGATTGACTTGACAGACTCCACTGCATTGGGATCATTTCACACCGACACAACATTATTATATCGTCATTGCAGCAATTTATTTTTTAACGTTTTCCTTTTGGAACATTCCAATTCAAGTATTGGACGGAAAGTACTGCTACTTTAGGAAGATACCAAGGGTGCGGCTTTTCTCCATGGGTCAGTGTATGCACACCCTCCCCATGGGGCACACCCCACTTATCTAACTCCAGCAAGCTTGTGTGCAGGTTGGCATAGCTGAGTCTTGGGATGCCACTAAAATGGGCACAGGGCTACTGTTGGACCTTAACCAGCTAAAGCCATGGAGCTTACCAATACAGATCACTGGGTAGTGTCCTGCTGCTCATCTAGCCAGGACTACTCTACCTGTTAGGATGTTGACTTGGAGCTGGGTGGGAGGAATCCCAGCCCCCTGTGGTAGGCCTACCCCTCGGGGATTACTTTATTGATGATCTACCATCAACTGTTGCCCTGGAGCACCGGAAGCACTGGATTACGGAGTCTGTCACAGCGGTTTTTTAGTGGATCTGACCTTCTATTGCCAGGTGTGCCATCTTGGAGCCACCTCGTGCATCCCACACACTGTGGCCGCAAGGACGACGGACACTAGTTGGTCATCGGACAAGAACCAAATCCCTGTAGGCCACGACATGAAGGCTGAAAAGAATAGGAGAGAAGAAAGATCAATTGAGATTGGGTGAGGCCAAGCATTGGTTTTACAATCCCGTGGCTTGTAGGGAGAATAGAAGACTGAAGACCAGTGAATGTCTGCTTTACCACAATCACCGCATCTGGCATGGCTGCACTCTCAGCGGCCAACAAGACTGTGGTGACTCTGGACTTGCTTTGACCCATCAACCCCATTCCTCCCAAACGACTGTCTCTCTTTTCTCCCCGCCCCTGGCCTGACGGACTACTGCCAACTTATTTAATGTGCTCGGCAGGGTAAATGGCCCCAAGTAAGCCTGGAGGTTTCAGAGTAACGAGCGCCCCTTGTACTCCAGTCGGTGCTGGAGAGAGCTGATGGAGACAGCTAGAGAATGGTGGGGGGGTGGGGAGTGGGTGATGGTAAGGGAAGACGAGCCAGTAGTAAAAAAAGAACGGAGATGACAAAAGAGGATGTGAGCGAGCAAGAAACAGCCCAGCGCGTGGAGGGGAAAGCTAAATACAGCAGGCTGTTTGAAGGTTGCCATGGCAACGGCACTGTTTGCTCCTGCCCCCAAGCATGTTTACAGTATGAGCCGGGCTCTGCATGGCATATTAACCAGCTGGTTTGAGGGGAAGCACAGCGCACTTAATGAGCAGAGGGGAAACAATTAAACAGCAGCTCTCGCTTCTGATTGAAACTGTCTTTTTAAAAAAAAAACGCATTTGCAATTTTATTTCCTGAGGGAGCGGCCTGCTCCCTGAGATGGAAAGTTATAAGCACACTGAAGTTTAATTGAAACTGCACAGCTGAGGAGGAAAATGGGATAAGGGCAATAATCTAGCAGGTCCATGAAAGTTAGAATCTTTTCCATGAAAGGTAATAACTAACCTAATGTATGCTGGAGGTAATAAATAACTGCTCCTGAAATACGTTCCCGACCTTTCACCCCCGGGACTTTGGTCCAAGTGAGGCCGAGTCACGTTCACCGCCAGCTTGGTCTCGCTGAGAGGCGGGGGCGGCGTTGGGTGCTGGCGGATCTGATTTTCCACATCTCACCCCAGTGAAACGGGAAGGATTCCTTTCCCCTCATGCCCGGCAAGGGTCCAAAGTGAAATATCGGAAAGATCTCAAGAAATGTCATAATTTTTTTTTAAAAACAACCTAGGACATTGACCATCTGGGGGTGGGTGGGAGGAATCACAATCCCCAATGGTTTCGCGTTTTGTTCAAAAGAATTTTTTTTAAAAAGAGAAAGAAAGCCAGCCGTTATCCTGCTGGTTTTTCTATCTCTGAAGGGGAGCCAAAGATTTACCAGCAACCGCCAATCTACAGAGAAACAATTACCCTCTAATTGACCGCAGAATATTTCTATTTACGGAGATTGGCCTCAAAAGGGCAGGTTACGTTACACGCGGCTCCACCTTAGCAGGATAAAACATTGAGTTACGTGGTCCTTGTATAACATAGGGACAAGAGTAGACCATTCTGCCCCTCGAGCCTGTTCCGTCATTCACTTAGATCATGGATGACCTGTAGCTCAACTCCATTTGTCCACCTTTGATCCATATCCCTTGATACCCTCACCCCACAAAAAGGTATCGATCTCCGTCTTGAATAATTCAGTTGACCCCCAGCATCCGCAGCCTTTTGGGGGCGACAGTTCCAGATTCCCATTACCCTTTGAGTGAACAAGTGCTTCCTGAATTTACTCCTGAACAGCCTAGCTCTAATTTTAAGATTGTGCCCCCCCCCCACCACCGCTTTGCTCTCGATTTCCCCCACCGGAGGAAAAACTGAACGCAGAACTCCAGATGGGTTCTGACCAAGGCAACTGAAGCATCACTTCCTCGACTGTGGAGGGAAACATACCCAAATCTCCTCCTGTCCTCACTCAACAATCAATTTTGAATTCCAGCCCCCTTGAGATAAAGGCCAACATCCCATTTACTTTTCGTACCTGTGCAAAAATGGTGAGCAGTGCCACGGGAGATCGACTGTCCTTGAAATTTAAAAAATAAAACCAAAGTGCTTGAAGTTCGCAGCCGGTCCATCAGCTTCTGAAAGAGAGAAATTGGGGCCAGCGTTTCCGAGTGTTGACCCTTCCTCAGAAACGGAAAGCGGCTATTTCGGAGGCTAACGGATCCTCTGTTTGTCTCCAGAATTCATGGTTTTTGGTTTATTCCTGGAGGTCTTGTGGCCGTGCTCCCCTGGGGGGGTTCCCAGAGGTGTTGAGAATTGGCGCTGTATAAATGCTGGGTGGTTGTTGGTTTAAGAGTGTCACATGTTCTGGCACAATATCGAGGTGTTCTGACTCGGTGCCCACCCACCTTGTCCCCAGTCGCGGGTGGGTCTGAGCCGTACAGACCAGAAGGTCTCTGCTTCAATCCCTGGTTTGTGCTGAGCTTGTGTGCCTCTGTCTGCAACTCTGAGTGTGTGTGTGTGTGTGAGAGATTGGTTGTTGAGTGAGGACAGGATGGGATTTGGGTATGTTTCTCTCCACAGTCGAATAGCATGCTACTTGGGAAAGAGCTGCCAGAGCCCAGCAGGAGGCGTCAGAAGAGAAAGGGAGAAAATTAGGAGGGAGAAGATTTAATTGAAGTTCTCAGCTTGTCGACTGTTCCAAAACCTTCCCTGCAGCAGATCTGCGAGTGGCGGTCGGTGTCTTTCCCTCTGTGCCTGCCGGCTAACTGCTGCCTCGTTAGTTTTGCGTGCCAGTAATTAATTTGTGCCGCAGCCACCTTGTTTTTTACAGGAGGAGAGTGCTATCTGGAGTCGCTGTGAGGGTTTGGTAAAAAGGATGATTAAATTGTCAAGTGAAAGCAGGCCTTTGTGACTAATAATATCAGACTCTTTGCTGCTGGTGTCTGTCGCTTTGAATAATGCAACACGACTTCTAAAATAAACTCAGAACCAAGG
Source organism: Heptranchias perlo (assembly GCF_035084215.1). NCBI lineage: Eukaryota > Metazoa > Chordata > Chondrichthyes > Hexanchiformes > Hexanchidae > Heptranchias > Heptranchias perlo. The sequence continues at coordinate 9,403,883 of NC_090365.1, forward strand.
CCGGCTCCTCTTACACTGACGCACCTGATTCAGTCTAGTGTACGATCAGATCTGAGGTGAGCTGTGATTAATTGACAGGACAGGATTTTTTTTCTTCTCTCTCAGGGTTGCAGAGGTCCAAGTTAAGAGCATCGTACGGCAGACGCTGCAGGCTGTCAACTTCTGTCACAAGCATAACGTAAGTGCGGAGTAAAGATTGTTCTAGAATGGCACCAGGGGATGAGCGACTTCAGTCAGGTGGAGAGATTGGAGAAGCTGGGGTTGTTCTCCTTGGAGCAGAGAAGGTTAAGGGGAGATTTGATAGAGGTGTTCAAAACTATGAGGGGTTTTGATAGAGTAAATAAGGAGAAACTGTTTCCAGTGGCAGAAGGGTCGGTAACCAGAGGATACAGATTTAAGGTAATTGGCAAAAGAACCAGAGGGAGAGATGAGGAGAAATTTTTTAGGCAGCAAGTTGTTATGATCTGGAATGCGCTGCCTGAAAGGGCGGTGGAAGCAGATTCAATAATAACTTTCAAAAGGGAATTGGATAAATACTTGAAAAGGAAAAATTTGCAGGGCTATGGGGAAAGAGCAGGGGAATGGGACTAATTTTTTTTTATTAGTTCATGGGATGTGGGCGTCGCTGGCGAGGCCGGCATTTATTGCCCATCCCTAATTGCCCTTGAGAAGGTGGTGGTGAGCCGCCTTCTTGAACTGCTGCAGTTCGTGTGGTGAAGGTTCTCCCACAGTGCTATTGGATTGATCTTTCAAAGGACCGGCAGAGGCTCGATGGGCTGAATGGCCTCCTTCTGTGCTATAAGATTCTATGAATAGGCTTAGCTGGTGAAACATGTCGTTGAACCATTAGACAGCTTCACCCCTTCCCCCCCACCCCCCCCACCAATGGTTTGGTGAGTTTATCCAGTGAGTACGGACCAGCTTTGATCCCTGGTCTCCGCTGAACTCGCTGATTTGAGGGGCAGTAGTTGGCTCGAGTTGTGGAAGGGAAAGTCGGCCAGCGGTATCCGACACTATCCAGCGACCTCTGCTGGTTAAGAGAATGTTGGGCCGGTACAGACTGGGTTCTCTGGGTGTGATGCTGCTCCCACCATGGCGGAATATCCTGCCCATGCTCTGTTGAGGCTGGCCTCTGATGATGTTCTCGTGATGCGGGCAAGGCCACGTCAAACGCCCATCCCTAGTTGCCCTGCGGATCTAACTGGGTTGGCTGGCCGCAGAGGGCATTAAGAGTCAACCAAGTAGTGTGGGACGGGAGTCATGTGTAGGGGGGAGGAGTGGCAGCTCCCCTTCCCTTCCGTTGGGCCTTTCAACGGTAATCCGGCAACTTTCACAGTCAGTTTCTGGCGCATTCAGTTTCACAACCTCGCCAAGATGGGATTTGAGCTTGTCCTCTGGGTTGCTAGTCCAGTACCATAATCCCTACACTACCATGCAGTTACTGGTGAGACATGCTGGCTGCAAATAAGATGAGTTGGGCAGTCCCAGTTCGGTTCTTTGCAGGGGGCCACGGATCCACAGCACAAAACACCCACTGTGCATTCTGTGGTAAAACACATTTAAGCCCCAACATCGAGCCTTTGGGCACACGACTAAATTACACGCGCTTCAGCCTGACTCGAGAGTTGAATCAAATGTTACGCACTTGTGTGTCCGGAGGCTGGGTGTTCGTGTGCATGCTTCCCCCGTGCTCTGCGGTGCATCGGACTGAGTGCTGCAAAGCTCGTTGTTTACAGCGGCTGACTGATTTTCAAATGCCTGTGTCTCTCTCAGTGCATCCACAGAGACGTGAAGCCAGAGAACATCCTCATCACCAAGCACGGGGTCATCAAGCTCTGTGATTTCGGCTTCGCGAGAATCTTGAGTGAGTTCATTTTCTTTCTCGGTCTTCAGGCGCCAGCGCCTGCGTCAGGAGTCCCTCAACCCCAGACGTGTCGTGGCTGAGTCAACGAGGCTGGGGAGGGGAGAGTGGAGGCAATAACTCTGCGCTACGGAACGGGAAGGGAGATGGGGTCAAGTCCGGCTCCCCTCGCATCCTGATCGGAGCAGGGTTGAGTCTGAAAGTGTGCTGCAGGGAGAGAGAGAAAGAACTTTTTTTATAGCGAGTTTCACAACCTCAGGACATCCCAAAGCACTTTAAAGTCAATGAGCTACTTTTTGAAGTGTAGTCACTGTTGTAATGTGGGAAACGTAGCAACAAACTTGTGCACAGCAAGATCCCACAAACAGCAATGTGATAATGACCAGATAATTTTTTTTTTCAAAAGAGCAAAATCTAGGCTGACGCTCCAGTGCAGTACAGAGGGAGTGCTGCATTATCAGAGGTGCCATCTTTCCGATGAAACTTAGACCGAGGCCCCGTGTGCCCTCCCAGGTGGATGTAAAAGATCCCACAAAGAAGAGCAGCGGAGTTCTCCCCGGTGTCCTGGCCAATACTGATCCCTCAACCAACACCTAAAACAGATGATCTAGTCATTATCTCATTGCTGTTTGTGGGAGCTTGCTGTGCGCAAATTGTCTGGGCCCAGCTGTCTAATTAAGAGAAGCTCGGGCGGTAACAGTAGGAGCCCCTCCTGGGACCCCCGCAGTTTGTAGCAGTGAGGTGTCTGTCACTGGCCAGTGCTGATCTCGACACGGTGACGTTTTAACGTTGATACTTGCGTTCCAGCTGGTCCGGGGGACGACTACACGGATTACGTGGCAACTCGGTGGTACCGCGCCCCGGAGTTGCTGGTCGGAGACACGCAGTACGGCCCCCCAGTGGACGTCTGGGCAATAGGCTGCGTCTTCGCTGAGCTCCTCTCGGGCAATCCTCTGTGGCCCGGCCGGTCAGATGTCGATCAGCTCTATCTAATCAGGAGGACGCTGGGTGAGTTCCCGACATCTCCGTCTGGCGCTCGGGGCCTGTCTGGGATTGAATGTGTTTGTTGTGTCTAACATTTTGTGTTAATCAATTAATTTGAGAGTACATTGAATAATGAGTGAGTGCTGCGAAGGGGCTGCTTAGAATCATACAGCATAAGGACACAGGCCCATCGTGCCTGTGACGGCTCTTTGAAAGAGTTTTCCAATTAGTCCCACTCCCCTGCTCTTTCCCCATAGCCCTGCAAATTTTTCCCTGTTAAGTATTTATCCAATTCCCTTTTGAAAGTTATTATTGAATCTGCTTCCACCGCCCTTTCAGGCAGCGCATTCCAGATCATAACAACTCTCTGCGTAAAAAAAAAAAAAATTCTCCTCATCCCTCCCCTGGTTCTTTTGCCAATTACCTTAAATCTGTGTCCTCTGGCTCCCGACCCTCCTGCCAATGGAAACGGTTTCTCCTTATTTAATCTATCAAAACTCTTCATAATTTTGAACATCTCTATCAAATCTCCCCTCAACCTTCTCTGTTCTAAGGAGAACAATCCCAAATTGTCCAGTCTCTCCACTTAACTGCAGTCCTGCATCCCTGGTACCATTCTAGTAAATCTCTTCGGCACCCTCTCTAAGGCCTTGACATCCTTCCTAAAGTGTGAAGCCCAGAATTGGACACAATACTCCAGCTGAGGCCTTATCAGTGATTTATAAAGGTTTAGCATAACTTCCTTGCTTAACTAATTGTTGGCTGTTTTTGAGGCAGGGACCACCATCATCGAGGCAGTTCTACTTGCGTTATTTAGTTTTTTAAAAAAGTTTTTCAAACTACTGAATTGCAAAGTCAGGAGTGAATTAATAATTTACGCCTTACCCCATCACTGTAGATCCCATATTCTACCCATCTTTGCGGGAAATCACTGAGTAGAAAACACTATTAACTGGCGTGAGCAGAGGCCTAAGCCAGGCTGTGGCTTAGTTCCCCTCGCTCTTCAGAACTCGCTAACTCAGGAGAGAGGTGGCGGGGCCTCCTTGTACTATCGGGGCTCAGTAATGGTGGTCTTTAACCCTTCCAACGCTGCGGCTTGCTCTTTCTGGCCTTGTGCGGCTTTTAGCAAAAACCAACTATTGTTCTAATTCCGCACTGCCCACTTACTAGTTTGAGGCCTAGTCACAGGGTACAGTAGAGTAGCGGTTTTGTTACTGGACTAATAATCCAGAGAACATGGGTTCAAATCCCACCATGGCGATTTGAGTTCAGTTTTTTAAAAAAATATTTAATCAGGAAATAAAATTCAAAAACTTATCAGTAAAAGTGACGTAGAAGCAAAAAACCCAACTGGTTCACTAATGTCGTTTAGGGAAGGAAACCTTACCTGGCCTGGCTTACGTGTGACTCCACATCCCCACACCAACGTAGTTGACTCTTAATGGCCCTCTGAAGTGGCCCAACAAGCCACTCAGTTGGTTCAAGAAGGCAGCCCACCACCACCTTCTCAGGGCAGCTAAGGGTGGGCAATAAATGCTGGCCTTGCCAGCGATGCCCATGATCCTGTGACGTTCTTGTGTCAATCTTCAGATGTAGGGCGTTCCATTGGCTGGGAAACTTATTTCAGTATGAACTTTTGCACTCATAAGAGGAGGAAAAAAAGCAGCAAAATCCTGAACTGTGTCAGCGTGCAATATCCAGTGGGTGCTCTGTAAACAGAAGTGGTTATTAAGCTGGTTCTAGGGTCCTATTGTGCTGCCCACTCCAGTCCCAGCCATCCCTGGATGTTGAGGGAGGAGATGGACATCTAGCTCGCTCGACATTGTACCTTGGTGGCTTTCCTCGCACGGACCCTGCGTGACATTTCCTCTCTGCTCCCACAGGGGATCTCATCCCTCGGCACCAAAAGGTATTCAGTTCCAACCAATTCTTCAGTGGAGTCAACATTCCAGTGCCTGACGTCATGGTAAGTGCCCCCTTTATAAAAAGAAAGAACTTGCATTTATTCAGCGGCTTTCATGACCTCAGGGCACCCCAAAGCACTTTACAGCCAATGAAGTACTTTTGGAAGTGTAGTAATGCAGGAAACGTAGCAGCCAATTTGCGCACAGCAAGCTCCCACAAACGGCTATGAGATAATGACCAGACAATCTGTTTTAGCGATGTTGATTGAGGGATAAGCATTGGCCAGGACAACGGGGAAAACTCCCCTGTTCTTCGAAATAGTGCCATGGGATCTTTTGCGCCCACCTGAGAGGGCTGACTCGGGCCTTGGTTTAACGTCTCGTCCGAAAGACGGTACCTCCGACAGTGCAGCACTCCCTCCGTACTGGCTCTGGGAGTGTTAGCCTGGATTTTGTGCTTAAGTCTCTGGAATGGGACTCGGACCCACAACTCCTGGCGAGAGTGCTACTCACTGAGCCACAGTTTACAACCAGGGTCACATCCTTGAGTTTGCAGTCGTGGGCCTTGGGAGTTCATACCAAGAGAACGAAAAGAAAGAAAGACTTGCATTTATATAGCGCCTTTCGCAACCAAGGAACATCCCAAAGCGTTTTACAGCCAATGTGGTACTTTTTTGGAGTGAAGTCACTGTTGTGATGTTCCTCGGTCAATGTCTTGTCCTCTTTCCTCCTCCAAGTTTCTCTCCTCCCGACCTGGCGGAGATGTCTTGAGCTGGGGGTTTGGTTCCAAGGGGTGGTGACACCCAAAGGGGTCCTTCTTTTCTGTGTGAGCTGAGACAGTGAATGCTGGAGGGCCATTCAACCAGGGGGAGCATCACAGTCACGCCCATCCTGCTCTCACCTGATATCCATACACTGGATAGTGACCAGGAGCCCGAACACTGGCTCATTTTGCTCCCCTCTCTTCCCCCCAATCCCCCAACCCAGGGGTGCTGAGCCCAACAGTAGCCTCCCAACTGCTGCCCCAGCAGAGATTGTCTAACTCAGCGCAGACTGTAGCTGGAACCAGTGGTTGGTCGGCGGCCTATTCACACGCCAAGGCCATTGGGGCAGATAAGATGGTTGCAGTTAACGCAATATCTGATGCAGCATGAAATGATCTGTGACCTATGTATGACCTTTTAGAAAAAGGTCAACGATGTATAATGGCGCATGTGGCATGATCTCGTTGTCTTGCCAATTGTTCCCCTCATCTTTACAGGCGCGAATGGGATGACAATCACCCTTCAAAGTGCCCGGTAGCTAAAGAGTCTGTCACCATGTTGCATACCGGCCAATCAGGAATTTCTACTTGGAAGCCAGGAATTCCTGATGGTGCTGTTGCTTCAATGCTAATGTTGGGGGTTTTGTTTCCGTAGCAACTGCGCATTCCACACGAGAAACATATATGCCCCAAATGCTCCCCCTGGAGGTGGCGAGACGCAGGCAGGTGTCGCGAGTGGATGGGTAGAGTCTCTCTCCTGGGGTTTCCTAGTGGCCTCAGGTACTGCCCTCTGTTGACAACTTCTAAACTGGGAGAATCCTAGTGGATTCAGGGAAGGTGTGTGTGTGGGGGGAAGGAGAACAGGTTTGGATCCAGAGGTGGGAATCTTGCCTGTGCTGAGAGAGACGGTGCGGAGAGAGGATAAGACGGGGCGCTAATCGTGCCCTTTACTTGTCCCCCCAGGAGCCGTTGGAGGTGAAGTTTCCTCACATCTCTGCTCAGGCCCTCCACTTAATGAAGGTGAGTGACCAGCATCAGCTGTCCGCAGCCCATCACTGTGTGAAACATCCCAAGTAACTCTGCGCTGTGAGAGACACCACGCAGAGCTTGATTCAGGCATTTCCCGTCTGACCCATGTGAGTTGGGGCTGCGGAATTGATAATATCGGAAGCCTGATCGGCTACCAGTTCAATCTAGTGCCACTTGCTAACGTTTAACCCATTCTCTGTACTAGAGACCCTAACCCTGTCCGTATAACTATCTTATCTACACTATACCCCTCACAGTAACACTTTCATATACACCACACCCGAGTAACAATCTCTGATATATCCCACACTCCTCACTGTAACTCTCTTTGATTTACACATCTCTCACTGTAACACTCTGATATAGCCCACACCCCTCACTGTAGCACTGATATACCCCACACCCCTCACTGTAACACTCTGATATACCCCACACCTCACTGTAGCACTGATATACCCCACACCCCTCACTATAACACTCTGATATACCCCACACCCCTCACTGTAATACACTTGAACACCCCTCAGCCCTGGGTGGGCATGGCTCGGTCTCTGCTACATTCTGTGCCTTGGGGTCTCAGTTGCTGGACGCCACTTTAACACAGTGTTGAAGAGTTGGGCAGGGCTCAGTGTGAAAGTCTGTCACCTCTGTTGCTTGTCCCAGGGCTGCTTGATGATGAACCCCACGGAGAGGCTGCCGTGCGAGCAGCTGCTGCAGCACCCGTACTTCGACAGCTGCCGGGAGGAGATGGAGAACAGCAGAGACGCCGAGAAATTCAGCAGGAGGCACGAGAGGATGCCCCGCAGGCGGCCGCCAGGGGTAAGGGCACAGGCTGCTTCAACCCATTGAGGGGGTAAACTCGCCACTGCCCAGTCACTTTAACCGTGAGAAGCAACTGGAGGTGGGCAAGGGCCTCTTATATTCCGCTGATAGCACTAATCTATACAGGGGATATAACCCCCCGATAGGCACATCATATTTCCCTTCAGTTACATATTTAATGAGCTAAATGACCAGTTAATCTGCTTTTAGTGATGCTGGTTGAGGGATAAATGTTGGGCCAGGACAACGGGAGAAATTACACCACAGGGACAGGCGTTCAGCCCAACCAGTCCATATTGGTGATACGAGCATATTCCCAATTCCATGTGTCCCCCTGTTCCCGAATCCCTTTATCCCCTTTCCTTCAACCGCCTATCTAACCCATCCTTAAATGTTGACGTGGCCACTGCATCAATCACTAACAGTGCTTTCCACAGCCTCACAACTCTGTGTGTATATATATAAAAAAAAGTTTCTCCTGCTCTCAGTCCTAAATCTCTTGTATCTACGTCCCCTTGTTCTAGCGCCTTCAACCTCTGGAAACAGTCTGTTTCTATCTACTCTGTCTCGTGCTGTCAGAATTTTAAACACCTCGATCAGATTACCCCTTAATTTCCTCTGTTCTAACAAAAAACAGCCGCAGTTCTTTCGTCTCCCTTTGAATTTGCATTTCCTTGTACAAGGCCGCATCTTGGCGAATCTGTGCTGTCCCCTCTCTATCGCCTCAACATCCTTCCTACAGCATGAAGCCCAAAACTGCACGCTACTCCAACTAAATCCTTACTAAGGTTTTAGAGATTTACTATCACAGGTCGACTTTTATATTCTGTGCCTCTTCCCATAAAAGCCAATATTCCATTAGCTTTTTTTACGGTCTTATCCACTTGAGACGCCGCTTTTAATGTCTTGTGAACCTGAGTCCCTCTGCTCCTCCACATCACCCAGCCTTCCCCTAATTCAAAGAATAATTATTACTTTAATTTTTCTACCAAAACATACCAGCTCACACTTACTGACACTTTTTGACCATTCCACCATCTTATTAATATCCCCTTGAAGTTCTTTTGGGTCCTCAGCATTATTTACAAGTTTCCTATTTTAGTATCATCTGCAAATTTGGACACCGCGCTCTCTGGTCTGATATCCAAATCACCTGAGCAAGGAGATGAGGCCTCGGTTTAACTTCTCATCCAAAAGACGGCACCTCCGACAGTGCGCTCCCTCGGTACTGTGCTGAAGTGCCAGCCTAGACTCTGTGCTTGAGTTTTGGGTAAACACAGCACCCAGTGTGCTTACGGAGACACAACAGACCAGGAACCATTCCTGGCCTGTGCTGGGTTAGCCGATCCCAGCCGGAAGAATAGGAGGGAGCCTGGCAAGTTGGGTCTTGGTGCGTCTGGGCTAGGGAGTGGGGAGAAGCCAGCCGGGATTCCTACTGCTCATCGCCATCCAGTGACCCCTGCTGGAAAATGCGTGGTGTGTGTGTGTGTTGGCCAAGGAGAGGACCAGGCAGGGCTGCAATGCCCCCGAGACCTCAGAGTCTGCACGATGAAGAAAGTCCGAATTCTGAGTATGTGATTTTAGCTTCTCTTTTGGGTTTTTTTCTGCCCTCCCAGCTCCAGTATTTGCCTCAGCTAACGAGCAGCAACATCTCGCCAGCGCCCGAGGCCAAGAAGTACCACCGGCACAAGTACGACCACCACCTGCCCAACATCTGACTATATGGCAGCAAAGGCCAGCGAACCCAGCCAAACGCCCACCTGCACCTCCACAACTTCCCCACCAAGTGGGACTCCTGACAACAACTTCCAAACCCACTCTACATTTAAAGGGACCTGGTCATTCATTTCAGGGCGTTAAGGGGGGGGGGGAGGGGACGTAGAGTGTTCGGTGAGGAATTGTACCTAACGGGCGCTCTGGAAGTGGCGTCATTTCTGTGCAGCATCGCCAACCCACACTCGAACGTCTGCTCCATCGTGTTATGTGACAGACCTGTGCTGATATTGCAACCTGTGGTTGGTGGTGCCTCCCTGGCAAATCGTAATTCTCCTGATGACCAGACCCCTTTACTATATGACGATACCAGAGATATATAGCCATAGAGCTGATATATTCACAATAAACTTGTACCTGTCTGGTTTGCAGATTCTTTTTATGGACCAGTAAATCACATGTGGCAGTCCTCCAAGGCGGTAGATGAATAGTCTTGTTTAGATACAAGATGACAATGGAGTTGAGGCTTCAGAAACTTGTTGCACAGAGCCACCTAGTGGCCAGAGCCTAGAACTACAGCATGACTGTTGACATAGCAAAATTGAATGGGAACTGTTGACATGGGGAAATGTTGGCAGAAAAGTGCAACCAAAAATTGTGATGGCAAGAAGTAAGCTTTTGTGGACAGTAAGTGTGCATTCTATGTAAGATTTTTAGATAACCAAAAAGAAATCAGATTCTGTCTCCAGTATAGTAGTTTCAGTAGGATCTGCATTAACACATGTATGTGTGTGTGCATGTCATAGGGGTGACCTTTCCCTCTTGTCTGAATCCTGAGCCTGTACCCAACCCCCCCTCATACTCCAACCTCCCTCTCTCCTAGGGTTGGATGGATGAGAGACGTAGCTTCACCCACCTCAGTGCAGACTTCCAGCCGAATCCCATTAATCCGGCCTGAATTTAAACCTGGAACGGTCTCTTATTAAGTGAGAAAAATCATAGGGGCATTAAAAAATTTGTTTTTTTAAATTCTTTGAATACTTTCATTTATTAGTTATATTGGAGATGGGGAGGCTGTTTGACTGGGTGGGGCAGTTGGAGGCGGGAGGTCATGTGATGAAACCTCCAGGAACGGTCTCTTATTAAACGCTTCTTTTACAAAATTGACAGCCGTAAAGTTTTTAAAATGCACGGCAGGCACAAATGTTCCAGTTATGAATTCAGTTTTTTCAGTCACATCATTTCTGTTAAACACAAGACACCTTGTCTAGTTCATCGAGCGAGAGGTCACTCAGGTGAAGCTAACCTTGTGTCTGACTTGGGGACTGTGTGCGGCTGGGATGAATTAAGAATCCACGGCAGCAGGTGAGGCGATATTGGATGTTGGGGTAGAGGGCACTGGCGGTGGAGAAGTCATTGTTCTTTTGGGCAGTGGGTAGAGCAGAGGGACTACTTTACCCATGCACTTCTTGTCCACGTGGTGGACGGAGCCGGTGGGATGCATATACCAGTATTGGCTTTCCCACACAGTACTTGAAAGAATGACCAATTTTCCTATTGACCCTATTTATACGGAAATAGAGCAGCTTCACCACCGACTGGCCTGATTCTCCAGGTTGGCTGTCCATCGAGCAATAGAATAGTAATACAATAGCCCAAAGAGGCAACTGGAACTGTAAGGTCACAAAATAGAGTGAGACGGGGAAGGCCGATCAGCCCATCTTAGCTGTTCCATCAAGCAAGAACATACATCCCCACCCCTCTGCCCATCCAACTTAAAGGAATAATTTCAACTGTTGAGTGACTCCTGAGTCACTGGGTCCAGTTGGATTGCGTTGTATGTTGTGTTCAATGTGACCCTGTGGGTTGGGCCAGAGTCTGAGCTTCAGCGTAGCTCCTGGTTTATTTAACACAACGTTCACAGATTGGAGTGTGTACATAAAGAAAACACAGTAGGTGAGTGTACTCTGGATTGGCCTCTGCTCAGGGGATAGTCCAACCCTTCGTTCCTGTTAGTACCTCAGAGACAGAGTGTGAGGACGGGACCTCACTTCGCATGTGCTACAACCACCTGATTACTTCCTAGCCATAAGCGTACAGTTATCACTGTTTGTGGGAGCTTGCTGTGCGCAAATTGGCTGCCGTGTTTCCTACATTGCAACAGTGACTACACTTCAAAAGTACTTCATTGGCTATAAAGTGCTTTGGGACATCCTGAGGTCATGAAAGTGGCTATATAAATGCAATTTTTCTTTTTTCATTTACCCGGCGGGCAAGTTTCTCTTCGTTCAGTTAATCAAACATTAAAGGAGTGTCTCTATTAAACATTAAAGGAGAGTTATTTCAGATCCTGAAGTGTTATAACAGGCTATAGAGAGCTGTACACTGACCAGCATCTCTCAGTAATCCCTAGCTTAATACCCTGTCTGTAGCCAGCACTTAAAGTAACAAGAGGTGACTGAGACACGCCACAAGTTATTTTAAGATTTTGGAGCAATTTAGTAGCCTGTAAATCTTTTTTACCGAAATTATTCCTTTAAGTACTACTTGAGTGCTATACTCAGACAGTTTGACAGCTCAGTCTCCTTCCTGGCTAGACTTCCCTTCCCCTTCAGGATTACACTGGAGTCTCCAGAAACTAAAGGTTAATCTGCAGGGCACTGCTGCAAGCAACACGAGAGAAAAATCATCGGGGCATTAAAAAATGTATTTTTAAAAAATTCTTTGAACACTTTCATTTATTAGTTATATTGGAGATGGGGAGGCTGTTTGACTCGGTGGGGTGGGTGAAGGTGGGAGATCATGTGATGAAACCTCCAGGGATACATCCAACCAGAGTTGGCAACCATGTCCTCCTTTGGGTTGCCCTGGAGGCTCCTCATACAGTATGGTAACAGTTCCTTTGAGTTGAGACAAAGTTGCCGCTCATTAAATCCTGCACGGGTACCAGGCTGATGTCTCTTCTTGCAGAAGAACATTGGCCTGTGGAGAGAGGCTTGTGAACTCTGGGTATGTGGTGTGTTTTGGTCATTCCTAACCCGAGAGGCCAGCAGTGCTCTGATTTGGGGATGATTTAAGGGCCAAGGGTTTGATGCAGACATTGGATATCATAGTTGGAGGCCATTCGGCCCATTGTGCCTGTGCCAGCTCTTTGAAAGAGCTATCCAATTAGCCCCACTCCCCATAGACCTGCAAGTTTTTTTCCTTTTGAAGTATGTATCTGATTCCCTTTTGAAAGTTACTGCTGTGTGAAGCCAGCTTGAGACTGGCTAACAATCCAAGTGGCCTGTAAATGGGATCATACTGGATCAGTGCGAGTGATAAACCAAACAGGTTACAGAAGACTGGTGGCTTTGTGTACCCACTATATGGATACAGGAAGGGACTGCCGGTCCCAAGGCCTGGTGATCCGATCTTGGACAGTCAGACAGATGCTCTGCCAGTTCATCTTCACTCCATCCCCTCGATAGAACCAATGCATATGTACACCAAGGGCCCAGCCCAGGCAGGCACAGGGTGCTTCTGTATAATATTAAACCTGTTTCTTTGAAACTAAACCGAACAACTTTTTAAAAATGTTTTTATTATCTGTCAACACAAATACTAACGATGGAGGTGATCTGGCCTTCAGCCCAACACCTCCCAATCGCCCTCCATTTTTCAAGTTTAGCACTAGGAGCTATTAACCCTTCCTAGACTGACCAATTAAAAAGGGGATGTTTCAGGCTATCGGCATAGCAAGGGTTAAAAGTAGAGTTAATAGCCGGAATGGTTCAGCAGTCTCCCTCTGTTGGCCATTGAGGGGCTGCAGTAACACCTTGTTGCCTTTTGGCGGTGCTGCTGAGCAGAAAAGCCATAGTAAATGTAACAGTGCCACCTAGAGGCTGTTGGATGTTCCTGCAGCTGCTCCCTCCGACAGAAGGTCGAGGGTGGAAGGGTCACGTGTGAATATTGGGCTGAAAGCAAAATACTGCAGATGCTGGAAATCTGAAACAAAACCGGGAAATGCAGGGGACGCTCATCAGGTCAACAATCTAAGTGGCCTGTGAATGGGATCATACTATGTGCGCCTTCAGCTGCCTGAGCTCTGGAATTCCCTCCCTAAACTTCACCACCTCTCCTCCTTTTAGACACACCTTAAAACCTACCTCTTTGTCCAAGCTTTTGGTCACCTGTCCTAATATCTCCTTATTTGATAACACTCCTGTGAAGCGCCTTGGGACATTTTCATACGTTAAAGGCGCTATATAAATGCAGGTGGTTGTTGTTGCAATAAGATTCACACCTGGATAGATTAGCAATCCAAAACAATTAGCTGTGGCCTCTCATTTTACAAGACAGAGAGTGGAAACAGCTACTTAGTCCTCTATCCTTTAACTGATTAATTGCCAGATCAAATAGCCTGGCCTGTTTGTTACAGGCGACTTTGTCTCCAAGCATATCCTTATAAACAGGAGGCTTTCATTCTGGGCTTGTCTGAGGCTGTGCACATGTTCTTCCAATGTAATGGAAGACATCAGAGAAGGAAATTATCTGAAAAGTCACACTATTTACAGAATTGAGGATTGCTGGCCCAGACTATCTCTGTATTCTACCTGGACTGGCTGCTCTGTATTGAGAACAATACAGAACAGACAGAAACTCCCATGAGGAAATATTAAAAATAGAGAAGGGTACATCCATCACTTGGCAAAGCTTATGTGCAAACACTTAGCTCGCTCATTGGCAGGTGTCAGTTACTCAGTAGGAGTGGTAAGTGTAGCAGGCTGGGAAAGAACAGGTGACTTTGGACCTATGGTTCCCAAAGCCCTCCACCACTGGGGGTTTTCCTCGCCTCATGTCTGGGCCTGTTGTAGACTAATTGATCGACATTGATTGTCAACATTATTGTTGTATCATGTGAGTACCAGGATGGTAGGTGAATTAGATGGACTTTAGTCTTTTTTCATCTAGCAATTCCTATGTTCTGATGACATTTTCCTCAGGAGACCGAGCGAGCTGTGCCTCCAGCATTGTTTATACAATGAAAATACTTCTGATGGGGTGCTTGTCATAAGACAAGGAGGGTCATTTTGACTTTGTGCAATAGTGTAAAATGGGCAACGGCGAATAAGCAGCCCATATTACATCTCTCCTGATTTTTATTTCCATTGAAGGTTTTTCCTCCTGTCTGCGGTGCTCTCTTCCTGTCTGCCATGTTCCTGTTACTATGTGCGTTGCTCTCTTCCTGTCTGCCATGCTCCTCTTCCTGTGTGCATTGCTCTCTTCCTGTTTGCTATGCTCCTCTTCCTGTCTGCCTTGCTCTCTTCCTGTCTGCCTTGCTCTCTTCCTGTCTGCATTGCTCCTCTTCCTGTCTGCATTGCTCCTCTTCCTGTCTGCATTGCTCCTCTTCCTGTCTGCATTGCTCCTCTTCCTGTCTGCATTGCTCCTCTTCCTGTCTGCATTGCTCCTCTTCCTGTCTGCATTGCTCCTCTTGTCTGCATTGCTCCTCTGAAATTCTCTCTCTATTTTTCTTCCACCACCAATCAAGTGATTTCAATTTCTACCTCTTCTGCTCTGGTTATTATTTTACATATTATTGTCTCTGTTCCAATCACTTTGAAATCTTAAATGTTTTTGAACCATCTTCATCACCAGTGTAACCAGTATACCAGGCAGCTGCCACCAATTCGAGTCCACTGTAGATACTGCCTTGGGTTCAGTGGTGTCAGTCATTCCCGTAAGTGGTCTGAGCATCTCACTTTTATGGGAGTAGGCTCACATTGCCCTATAATTAATTATATGATAGCAGAAACCAGGGGTATGAAAATGAAACACATTTGTAATTTCGACTGAATCACCGTGTCTTTCCAGAGACAAACCAACTTAACATTCGAGAAGACAATATTTGGTTTGAATCATGAAACCACTTTATTCTACAGTAAGGTGAATGCACAAAGGAACAGGTACAATCAATCGGTAAAACTTATCCTGGCATATTATAAAAATAACAATAACACACTACCCCACTTCATCTTAACTTAAAACCAATAAACATTCTGCATTCTGTTCTACAGCTCAGGGCAGAACCTCCTCTCTCTGCAGTTTTATGTCTTTTGCAGTCTTTTTCTGCCTAACTACCTGTGTAGCACCCGTTTCCAAAATAAAGGCACTGCTTTTCTGATGTTTGTGACTCTTGTTAACTCCCGCTTCATACAGAGATTAAAGGGTTTCCCAACACAATGGGTGAGCATTGCTTTCTGATTTACCCAGACAAGCTAACAAATCATTTGTTGTTTAGTCCCTGGAAGAAACAACTTCTGTTTAACATATCACCCACCCTTTAACCTGTAAGAATAAACATTGCTGTTAAAAATTTAGCATTAAATGTCACTCTTTTATAAATCTTTTCTGTGGAAAAATGATTTTTAAAAATCCTAATAAGTGACAAAAAGGGTTTGAATAAATAAATGCAGACATTTTGTTTAATTAATGTCTTGATTCAAAGATGTAGTTTCCAATAAATGAGATTGCAGCTTGTTGCTGACAATTATAGCAAAGGAGTTCATTACCGAGAGATAGAACACAAGGAGTTAAAAACCCTGCAGCTCCCCATTTGAGGCCTTTGTTGTCTGTCGAACGGCTCAGACTGTTTGCACAACGATGTTTCCTTTCCTTTGGCCATTTTCAATATCAATTCCTCTACTTCAGACTTGCTCTTACCAAATACAATACAAATAAATCCTTCCCCCTACAACCAGTTTTGTTCTGATGATCCCTAATACATGTAGATGTACAGCATCGCCTTGGCTGTTTTCATTCTAACACTTTGCACGTGATCTGACAGCAAAGCAATAATCTCATCACAAATCTGACCTGCAGACAGTGACCTGCAATAATCCGGTGGTGCATTGTACATAAGAAAACCTATAAATGTGACTGCGTTTTCTCTGATCTGAGGTAGCACATTCGTAAAGAAGGTGACACAGCTCCTTATGTAGAGGGTGATCTGGTTGGGCAAGTCTTTGCCAATGTGCCTGGAGATGATGCTTAAATATTTCTCATAATCCAGGGCAGTAGCCTCCAATGAAAGCTCCTGAAACATCTTGAATATGTTTTCTAACTCCATTATTGGACCGAAGAAATTCAGCACTGATTTCCAGATTTTTACGACCTCACTGCTCTCATCGTTGAGATGCAGCAGTAAACTGATCACGGTGGACCTGATATGCTCCATAAACGGAGTGTTCATTTCCAGAGTCCAAAATCTGATTAGCTTCCCAAGTACATTAAATGCTGCAGCTCTCACTTTCTTGTATTGATTTTCAAAGTAAGGCTGAATTGCAAGTACTACATCACCAGGAATGGGATTTGTGGAATTCTCTTTGCAAATGCTTGACATTGCTTCAACAGCAATGAGATTCTTGGGTTTGGACTTCTCATCAATCACAGAAATCATTGTGGACAACAGTTTAATGCAGCATTTGTCTACCTTTTGAGAAGCTCCAATTACAGCATTTCCCAAAACCTCTTCAGCGAGTCACTGGACAATTGGAGAATCATCAATCAAGCATTGAAACAAACTCTCCAGAAGAATATCTGTGAGTAATAACTCCGACACCACCAAATGATTAAAAACTCCCTAAAGAAGGCAGCTAGTGTGATTCTCTGACTCATGCATATGTTGAAAGAAAGAACTTGGACTTATATAGCGCCTTTCACGATCTCGGGACATCCCAAAGTGCTTTAAGGCCAATTAAGTACTTTTGAAGTGTAGTCACTGCTGTAGGAAACGCAGCAGCCAATTTGCACACAGCAAGATCCCACAAACAGCAACGTGATAATGACCAGATAATCTGTTTTAGTGATGTTGGTTGAGGGATAAATATTGGCCAGGACAAGGAATGGGGTGAGTTGTTCTACAATGCTTATCAGATGAGGGGCAGCACACACGGCCAATGTTCCTGCAAGCAGTGCGACTCTTTCATGGTGCTTTCTTGGACTCATGATGAGATCCCAACCTCCCAGTTCTCTCATGTTTTTATCATCTCCTTTCTCCTGTAACAGGACAGCTTGAAGTATCGCAGCCGAGTAACGGCAAGCATCAGCGTCATTAGGTTTTAAAGACAGGCTGAAGGTTTTCCCATCCTTTGGAATTCTCAAAAAAATGGTCTGAAATCAAATCCAGACACCGGAGTTGAGATGAACCAGAACAGTGATAAACACACTATGTGCTACAGCATAGAGTTAAGTGTCAGCTACCAGTTGGTAGCACACTTGCCTCTGAGTCAGCAGGTTGTGGGTTCAAGTCCCACTCCAGAAAATTGAGCACAAAATCTAGGCTGACGCTTCAGTGCAGGACTGAGGGAGTGCTGCCCTGTCGGAGGTGCTGTCTTTTGGGTGAGATGTTAAAGTGAGGCCTCGGTCTGCCCTCTCAGGTGGATGTAAAAGATCCCATGGCACTATTTTGAAGAAGAGCAGAGCCAAAATTTCTCCCTCAATCAACACCACTAAAAACAGATTACTCCTAATGTAACACCCTTATTTAAAAAGGGTAGTAGGCAGA
This sequence comes from Heptranchias perlo, assembly GCF_035084215.1. Taxonomy (NCBI): domain Eukaryota; kingdom Metazoa; phylum Chordata; class Chondrichthyes; order Hexanchiformes; family Hexanchidae; genus Heptranchias; species Heptranchias perlo. The sequence goes on from NC_090365.1 coordinate 9,421,504, forward strand.
AGGCTGGAAATTATAGACCAGTTAGCCTAACATCTGTGGTGGGTAAAATTTTGGAGTCTATTATTAAGGAGACAGTAGCGGAACATTTGGATAAACATAATTTAATAGGACAAAGTCAGCATGGCTTTACGAAGGGGAAGTCATGTCTGACAAATTTGCTTGAGTTCTTTGAGGACATAACGTACCGGGTGGATAAAGGGGAACCAGTGGACGTAGTGTATTTAGACTTCCAGAAGGCATTCGACAAGGTGCCACATAAAAGATTATTGCTCAAGATAAAGAATCACTGGATTGGGGGTAATATTCTGGCATGGGTGGAGGATTGGTTATCTAACAGGAAGCAGAGAGTTGGGATAAATGGTTCATTCTCGGACTGGCAACCAGTAGCCAGTGGTGTTCCGCAGGGGTCGGTGCTGGGTCCCCAACTCTTTACAATCTATATTAACGATTTGGAGGAGGGGACTGAGTATAACATATCAAAGTTTGCTGATGATACAAAGATGGAAGGGAAAGTAGAGAGTGAGGAGGACATAAAAAACCTACAAGTGGATATAGACAGGCTGGGTGAGTGGGCGGAGATTTGGCAGATGCAATACAATATTGGAAAATGTGAGGTTATGCACTTTGCAGGAAAAATCAGAGAGCAAGTTATTATCTTAATGGCGAGAAACTGGAAAGTACTGCAGTACAAAGGGATCTGGGGGTCCTAGTGCAAGAAAATCAAAAAGTTAGTCTACAGGTGCAGCAGGTGATCAAGAAGGCCAACGGAATGTTGGCTTTTATTGCTAGGGGGATAGAATATAAAAACAGGGAGGTATTGCTGCAGTTATATAAGGTATTGGTGAGACCGCACCTGGAATACTGCATACAGTTTTGGTGTCCATACTTAAGAAAAGACATACTTGCTCTCGAGGCAGTACAAAGAAGGTTCACTCAGTTAATCCCGGGGATGAGGGGGCGGACATATGAGGAGAGGTTGAGTAGATTGGGACTCTACTCATTGGAGTTCAGAAGAATGAGAGGCGATCTTATTGAAACATATAAGATTGTGAAGGGGCTTGATCGGGTGGATGCGGTAAGGATGTTCCCAAGGATGGGTGAAACTAGAACTAGGGGGCATAATCTTAGAATAAGGGGCTGCTCTTTCAAAACTGAGATGAGGAGAAACTTCTTCACTCAGAGGGTGGTAGGTCTGTGGAATTTGCTGCCCCAGGAAGCTGTGTAAGCTACATCATTAAATAAATTTAAAACAGAAATAGACAGTTTCCTAGAAGTAAAGGGAATTAGGGGTTACGGGGAGCGGGCAGGAAATTGGACATGAATTTAGATTTGAGGTTAGGATCAGATCAGCCATGATCTTAATGAATGGTGGAGCAGGCTCGAGGGGCCGATTGGCCTACTCCTGCTCCTATTTCTTATGTTCTTATTATCATGTTGCTGTTTGTGGGACCCTGCTGTACGCAAATTGGCTGTGTTTACTACATTACAACAGTGACTGTACTTCATAGGCTGAAAAGCGCTTTGGGATGTCCTGAGGTCGTGAAAGGCGCTATATAAATGCAAGTATTTCTCTCTTTTACCTGAGGGCCACTGCTGGCCTGGCAGCCACCTGATCTTCCAGTCCTCTTCTCCAGCCAATTGCCTCGGGGCACCCATTAGCTGCCAACAGCTCGCAGTTACAACGAAGCATGAGGCCCAATATTAAGTGCGCCTTGGGCCTATCCACTCAGGCGCAGCGACCGCTCCCTTCCCGCCCGTTCGCACGCGCCAACCCCTCGCTCTAAATCAAAACACTGCGGGATGCGGGAAATCCGAAATAAAAACAGAAAATTGCTGAAAAGACTCAGCAGGTCGGGCAGCACCTCTGGAGAGGGACAAACAGAGTTTAACGTTTCAGGTCGATGACCTTTACCTCAAACCTCCAAGACTCGAGCCTCCCGAGCGGAGCTCAGTGCGCATGCTCCCAACCATCCGGCGGGCAGCGTGAAATGCGCACGCGCTGCCCGTCGAGAGCTGACAAACTGCGCACGCGTCAAGTCGGCCTCGCTTGTGGGAACTGCGCAGGCGCGGAGTTCCGCGGGTGGTTGAGAGCGGGACGGAGGGAAAGAAAACGGTAAAAAAAAACACGCGGTGAAATCCGGTGAGGGGAGCGGCGGGGGTGGGGGGTCAGACGGTAGGAAGAGGTCGTGGTCTGGGCCTGCGAGCCCCACTCCCTCTCTCTCTGTGTGTGTGTGTGTGGGGCCGGGTAGCGGCTTCCTCCGTGTGGTGGCGTGGAGGTGCAGGGTAGGCCGCAGGCCTTTGTTGCCGCGGGGTCGGGTAAGGGAGAGAGTGCAGCCGGTTAGAGCTTCACCCCACCCCAGTCCCGGGCTTGTGGTGGGTCACCGGGCGGGGCCTCGCTGACCTGAGGGCTGGGTAAAGGGCGCTCGGTGCTGGGGTGGGGTGGGGTAGGGTAGGGTAGGGGGGAGTTGATGCGTCTGTGGCCGGTCTGATGGACCGCGTGTCCCGGGGGATGTTGAGTCCTTGGGGTCTGGGCCTCTGTCTCTGTATTCCTGGGGCCGCTGCTGAGACCCATCTTACTGCCGCCTGCTATAAACCCGGCGTTGGGGTTCTGTCAGACGATGGGCGGGTTCGGGGGCTGTGGCTCTGGCTCCCCAGCTCGTTGTACTGGGGCAGCCCCTGATGTTAAAGGCGACACTTTACATTTATTTATACCTTGAACTGAAGTCAGGAGGAGCCTTTCATTCCTATTAATAAGCTTCTTTCCCATGCATTTAAATATGTTTAAACTACTCTCCTAGTATATATTTTTTTCTCCCTTTCCCTCCTTTGCTGGGGTATTCCAACCACCCTCTGGTACCAGTGACTATTTGGCCACAGTTGGGAGTAACAGCCCGATCCTCTCTTTCCCTGGTATCCATGTAGACTGACTGGTAGGAGTGTGGACTCTTATTAACTGACTCTTTATATCTCTGGGAATGCTGAGGCCATTTAAGGCAAATCTGCCACCATGGTTAAGAGCTGTTAGTGTCGATTGGGGATGGAGTCCAGTACCTACTTGGTCTAGTCACTACCTTAAATCAGCTGGGGTGGGGAGTTTCTTTGACTTTTATAGAGGGTAGTTTCAATCCAACTCAAAACAGTTTGGCTGTACTACTTTCACTATCATTTTTTTCAAAAAAGGTTTCCTTTAGCTGTTTTGAAATTTGAGCCACTTTACATCCTAGTACTAAAGCTGTGTTCAAGATGCGATTAAAATTCCCTGATGTCTTCGTGAGTTAATACATTGAGTAACTGAACTATACAGAGCAGAAAGGCCTCCAGTTTAACACCTGGTTAGTGCTGAGCAGGCTGATCTCAGTCGGGGCAGCAGTTGAAGCACTAGAGAGCCCATGGTTGAATAGTATTCTGATATGCTGCAGAGGTTTGTGTATGAATAAGAGGCATTTGTGAGATACTGCAACAAAAGACTTGCAAATTTTATCGTGCCTTTCACGACCTCAGGACACCCCAAAGCGTTTTATAGCCAATGAAGTACTTTTGAAGTGTAGACACTGTTGTAATGTAGGAAACGTGGCAGCCAATTTCCACACAGCAAGGTCCCACAAACAGCAATGAGATAATGACCAGATAATCTGTGATATTGGTTGTGGGATAAATATTGACCAGGACACCGGGGAGAATTCCCCTGCTCTTTGAAATAATGCCATGGGATCTTTTACGTCCACCTGAGAGGGCAGGCGGGGCCTCGGTTTAACATCTCATCTGTAAGGTGGCACCTCCGACAGTGCAGCACTCCCTCAGTACTGCACTGGAGTGTCAGACTAGATTTTGTGCTCAAGTCTCTGGAGTGGGACTTGAACCCACAACCTTCTGACTCTGATGCAAGAATACTACCACAAAGAAATACTGGAGAGATTCCAGACCTTTGGTACCCAGGTCAGTTTTTTCCAGGAATGGGGAACGTTTGCAAGCAAGGGAAGTAAAAATCCCCATAAGATGTCAAGCCTCGACAATTTGTTACACAAGCTACTCATCTACTGTGACTTGCTTTTGGCTAGTGTGGCTCAATGTTATTGGCGTAAACCATTGCTGCCTGATATTCCTCCTCTGTATAAATTGGATCCATACGTTGTTCTTGGTGAGTGTGTTTGGGATTTTTAAAATACTGCAGTCGCCAACTGCAGTGCCACGTTACATTGTGATTTAAGCTGCATTTGTATTGGTTGTAGTGGGATGTTTGTAGTGTGGAAAAAATAAACTACCCGTCAGCTACTTAACTTGAGCGAATTGTGTGGGTCTTGGCACAAGTTGCTTTGTTTTTCATATCTTTAAAAAGTTTGTTTCTGGCCACACTTCTAGTTTAGAATATGGATTGCTGCATGATATGAGCTCGTGTTCTAATCGTTTTAACATGGCTTTGTGGTGTCTGTTTCACACCATGTTGCTAAGTGACACTGTGCATCACTAAAGTTCCAGTAGTTCCTTGTAGGTAGGGGCAGCTAACCCATTGAACTCCACATTCACTGTATAAAACACTGGATTCAGTCTGAACATATAAATGGAGCACGTGTGGCTACATTCTGCATTTGTTTTATGTCACTGGTGAGATATTGTTTTTCAAGATTATGGATTAAAAGTGTAAATGCTCAAGGGTACCAGTTTAGAATTTGTACTTTGGCCTATTTCAATGAGCCAAAGAAGGAAATATTAGGAAGGGTGACTATAAAAGCTTGTCAAAGAGGTAGGTTTTAAGGTGCATCTTAAAGGATGAGAGAGCGCTATGGAGAGGTTTAGGGAGGGAATTCCAGAGTTTAGGACCTATACAGTTGAAGGCACAGCCGCCAATGTTGGGCTGAAGGGAGTGGGGGATGCACAAGAGGCCGGAGTTGGAGGAACGCAAAGTACTTGGAGGGTTGTAGGGCTGGAAGAGATTACAGAAATTGGGAGGGGCGAGGTCACAGGGATTTGAACATAAGGGTGAGAATTTTAAAATTGGGGCATTGTTGGACTGGGAGTCATTGTAGGTCAGCGAGCACAGGGGTTGATGGGTGAGCGGCACTTGATACGGGTTAGAATATGGGCTGCAGCGTTTTGGATGGGAAGTGTATGGATGGTGAGAGATGGGAGGCTGGCCAAGTGAGCATTGTGATAGTCGAGCCTAGAGGTAACAAAAGCATATGTGAGGGTTTCAGCAGCAGATAAGCTGAGGCGGATTGGATGTTGGACAAGCAATCTGATGACACTGAAGCAGTGGAGGAGTCGAGAGGTGGTGGTTTGGTAGTGCTGGGTGTCGTCAGCATACTTGTAGACTTTGACGTCATGTCGTCAGATAATGTCGCAGAAGGGCCGCATGTAGATATGAAATAGGTGGGGTAAAGGATAGATCCTTGGGGGACTCGAGGTAACGGTGTGAAGGCGGGAAGAGTAGCCATTGCAGTAGATTCTCTGGATAGGCAAGTGCAGTCCCACTCAGCTGGACAACGGAAGAGAGGAGGATGATGTGGTCGACTTGTCAGGCAGCAGAGAGGTCGAGAAGGATGTAATTTGTGACTTTGATTAGGGCCATTTCAGTGCAGTGGCAGGGAACCTGATCAGAGGGGTTCAATCATGGAGTTGGGGGAAAGATGGGCGATAACATGTTCAAGGATTTTGGAGATGCTGTGGCAGTTTGCAAGGTCAGCGGGTCATGGGTGGCTTTTTGAAGAGGGAGGTGATCACTGTAGATTTGAAAGGGGGGGGGCATTATCATGGGGGCCAGTCGGGTGGTCAACAGTTTAGTAGGAATAGGATCGAGCTAGCAGGAGGTGGGCAAGTTGAGCTCAGAGTGTACGAGAAGAGATTGGAGCAAAACTGGAGAAAGATGGAAATTCAGGGCTAAGGCAGGGGGGATCCTTGAGGGAAATTTGGCTGGGTTGGCAAGGGGAACGGGGGAATGTGGCAGAGGCAGCTGAATGGATGGTCTCAATGATCTTACTGAATGGCGGAGCAAGCTCGAGGTGCTGTATGGCCTAATCGTGCTCCTATTTCTTCTGTTCTTAATCTTACTAACAAAGAAGTCCATGAGCTTTTCACACTTGGTGGAGGAGACAGGGGAGAGAGGTTTAAGAAGACTGTTTGTAGCGAAGAGACAGCGGGGGTTATATTTGCATTCCAGGGTAATCCTGGAGGAGTGAGCAGTTTTGGTAGAGGAGAGCTGGGCCTGATAGTGCTTCATGTGGTCCAGCCTGATGCTACGCTGAATAGCTAAACAAGTTGTGCACCATATACGTTCAAGTCCGCACCTCTTAAGGGAGCGAAGATGGGGCTGAACCAGGGACGAGAGTAAGGGTTTTGCTGGGGACAAGGGCATTGCGGGTGGAGGTGAGGAAGCGATTGAGCAGAAGTATTGTGGCATACAGAGGGTCAAAGACAGTTGGGAGTTTGAAAATGTCGCCGTAAGTAACTTGGTGGAGAGTTTTTTTTCCAGTGGTGGATGCAGAGGGAATGGGGTTGGAAGGGGTGTGTGAGGGATACAAGGAAGTTATCAGAGATGGCCTTATCTGTGATTGAGATGATGGGAATAGAGAAGCCATATAACCCAGAAAGTTATCCAGTTGTTTACATATTAATTTTCACGTGGTTGTTTGTGTACACAACACCATGTTAAAAGGAAAATTCTCAGGGTTTATATGTACACAAAGTGAGTGCAGTTTCACAGGCTCTGCTTTTATCTTTGTTTTTCTTTCTCTCAATCTGGCTGAAACAAGTTTAACAACCCTGCCTGTGGTGCTCTTTATAAGTACTTAAAATGGGATAGGTTCAAAGAAAAAAAGCACAAATGTTCAGGGTAGGGCAACAGCCAAATCCCGATATGGTCCCCCGACATGATGGGAGGTATTGAGGCTTTGGAAAGAGTGCAGTGGAAGACCACAAGATTGATTCCCAGTTTAAAACACCTTAGCTACTCAGAAAGGCTTAGAAGAGCTGGGTCTGGATACTTTAGAGAAACGTAGATAAGGGTCGATCGAGGTTTACGAATAACGTCAGGACTAGTTTGTGTTCACGTAGATAAATTATTTCAACTAGATAGGTTAAGGGGGACCAGGGGTCACGCTTGCAAGTTACGTAAGGGGAGGATTACAGATTCACAAATCATTAAAAGTAGCAATGCAGATTAACAAGGCTTTTTTAAAAAAAAACGCCAACAAAGCACTTGGGTTCATTTCTGGAGGAATAGAATTGAGAAGCATAGAGGCTATGTTAATCTTGTACAGAACCATGGTTGGACTGCACTTAAGAGTACTGTGCTCAGTTCTGGTCTCCATATTACAAAAAGGATATGGAGGCACTGGAGAAGGTGCAAAAAAGATTTACTAGGATGATACCAGAATTAAGAGGTTATAACTATCAGGAAAGACAGAACAGACTGGAGCTCTTTTCTCTAGAAAAGAGAAGTCTGAGGGGGTGACCCTAGTAGAGGCCCTCAAAATTATGATTGGGCTTGATCGGGTAGATGTGTAGAAGATGCTTCCACTTGTGGAGGAGTCCAAAACTAAGGGATATAAATATAATAAATCCAATAAAGAATTCAGGAGAAATTTCTTTACCCAGAGAGTGGTTAAAATGTGGAACTTGCTACCACAAGGAGTAGTTGAGGCAAATAGTGTAGATGTATTTAAGGGGAATCTGGTACATGGAGGAGAAAGAAATAGAAGGATATGCTGATAGGGTTAGATGAATTAGGGGAGGAGGAGGAGGCTTGTGTGGGACATAAATGCAGGCATTGACCAGTTGGGCCGAATGGCCTGTTTCTGTGCTGTAAATTCTATGTAAGATTGAGGTTGGATGTTAGATGGTTCTTTTGCCCTGAGGATAGTTGACCTGTGGAACAGGCTGTAGGCCTGTGCGGTGGATGCTGATTCACTGTATTGCTTCAAGCGTGAACTGGACCTGTTTCTGGCCGGGGCGGAGATCACCTCTTACAAGAGGTAGGTATCCTGTAATATAAGTCGGGGCAATGTGACCTGGACTAGTTTCCATCACCTAAAGGGGTCAGAGTGGAATTTTCCAATTTCCACCCCCACCACTGTTAGCCTGGATTTTTATCTGAGACTACATGGCTCTGGGTGGGTAGGGAATGTCCATATTGTGATGCATAAAGCATCATGACTGTGTAGGACCGGCTCGATGGACTAGTGGGTCTTTTCCTGTCCCAACGTGTAACATTCTCGGACTGTCCTGCGCCATTGCTGTCTTTCGTTCTGTAATTTTGGCATGCAAACTTTCAACGTAACTCCCAATGGGCCTTTGAGGGCTTCCGACACTGCTAGATCTGCGTGGGCAAGGTTGATCAGTGGCCTCGAGCTGAACTTTGCAATGCAAATTTGATTGATTCCAGTAGACTTTCATCTTTTGGTGTAAAATATTTTGCTCGTGTGGTGTTGGCCCTTTGTGGTAAATAAGTTTTAATAAATGTACTTGTTTTGGAAAAACTAGAGGTTTTTTTTAAATAGAAAATGCTGGAAATAGGCATCAGTCTGTCACCCTCAAAAAATGGGTGTGTGTTTGAGTTGGAGGCACTCAGAAATTTGAACCAATCTTTTTTTTTTCAAAAGTCGATTGACCTGTTCTGTATTTCCAGCATTTTGTGTTTCTGTTTAAATCCTATCTGGTGTCAGAAAGGAGGGGGGTGCACGTAGCTGACTGGTTACAAATGATTCCTCATTCTCCCATGGCCTGGGTTTTTATCTGAGATTACATGGCTCTGGGTGGGTGGGGAGTGTCTGCATTGCGATGCATAGGGCAACATGACTGTGTGGGACAGATGGATTAGTGGATCTTTTCCTGTCCCAACATTTTCGTATATTCATATGTAACATTCTCGGACTATCCTGCGCCATTGCTGCCTTTCATTCTGTAATTTTGCCATGCAAACTTTTCTCGTAACTCCCAATGGGCCTTTCCAACACTCCTAGATCTGCTTTAGTCTCTAAAACCCTAAGGAATTCAAATGGTGCACTACAGTTGCAGCTTTTGTTGCTGGTTATTAACCTGGTTGTGCGATTACTGAGATCTGCATGTATTGTTGTTACTTAATTGACACAGGTCCCCTTTCTGGGCTCAGGTAGTGGTATTTTGCACTTGCAATACATAGAGCTGCTTCTGTATCTGCCCTCTTCACTCAACTGCAACTGCGTCTCACTGCCTTTGTCCCCTGCAGCTGCTATGACGCTGTCTCTAATGCGAATGAAATCTCTCCATGTGAATGAAAAGATGTAATCTAATTGAAGTGTTTAAAGGAGTTGATAGGGTTTATGGAGAGATACTCTTTCCTCTGGTGGGGGGGAGAGTCCAGAACATGGGGGACACAATCTTAAAATTAGAGCTAGGCAATTCAGGGATGATGTCAGAAAAGGGTCACACAAAGGGTAGTGGAAATCTGGAACACTCTTTCCCCCAAAAAGCTGTTGAGACTGGGGGTCAATTGAAAATTTCAAAACTGAGATTGATTTTTGTTGGGCAAGGGTATTAAGAGTTATGGAACCAGGTGGGTAGATGGAGTTAAGATATAGATCATCCATGATCTAATTGAATGGCAGAACAGGCTCAAGGGGCTGAATTACCTACTCCTGTTCCTATGTTGTAGAAGATTGTAATAACTTCCCTGCAGCACCCTGAGCTAGTATCTGTGCTGAAATCACTTTTTTTTAAAGTTGAACCCTGTTGAGCTTGAAGGTCTCGTTTAACCCTTGCTTTCAAAGTTGTTGCTGTTTCTTTGCACAATGCTCAGAATAACTTGAATTTTGGTTTATGGTGATATTTTGATCTAACAAGATCGCTAGGTCTATTAGTGTCACATTTATAATCTGTACAAAACACTTAATTCTCATCTCCCAGAACATTACATCTGCTGAATCATGATGTGTTTGTAGGGCAATGGGGAAAGGGCAGGGGAATGAGACTAATAGCTCTTTCAAAGAGCCGGCACGATGGGCCAAATGGCCTCCTGCGCTGTATCATTCTATGATTATAAACTTACAAACAGAACAATCTAATATTTAAGCACTCCATTTTCAATCAATCCCCAACACACAAGAGAAGTTCTTTAACCATTTGCTTGGTTATTTACAGCATTACATCTTAACCTAGTGAATGGTAGTGGTGAGAAACGGTTTCTTCTGGTGGAAGAGTCCAGAACAAGGTGTACAATCTTAAAATTAGAGCCAGCCCATTCAGGAGTGAAATCAGGAAACACTTCTTCCCACAAAGGGTAGTAGAAATCTGGAATTCTTTTCCCCCAAAAGGCTGTAGATCCTGGGTCATTGAAAATTTCAAGACTGAGGTCGATGGATTCTTGTTCGGTAAGGATACCAAGGGCTATGGAGCAAACACAGGTGATGTACAGATCAGCCGTGATCTAATTGAATGGTGGAATGGGCTCAAGGGGCTGAATGGCCTACTCCTGTTCCTATGGAGATCTTTCAGAGGGCTTTGGTTTTCGTCAGAAAAGCTGTTTAGTTTTAGTGCACGCTTTTAACTTTCAAAGCAACTAATACGGTATCTGAACCATTTTCTGTATGTGTAGTACTTCGAGATCCTGCATTCGACCTGGAAATTAAATGTGGCTTTGTTCACTGGTGAAAGTGCATGATCTTAAGACAAGTTCTTCATTGCTGTTTGCTGAATTAATGCCATTTGCACAGGGCTGGTGTTGCCACAATACCCGGTGACTGAATGGAAACATGTATTTCCAAAGGACACGTGAGAAATTCAGTATCCTTCCCCACTTCTTATCTGTAGAGACTCAGAGTTGACTGTTCCATTTCATACCAGAAAAGACATTAAAATATGAACTTGCTGTGCAGGCAAGAATATGTATCCTGAAAACCATCTTGTTTTAAAATTGAGCCAATTTCTCATTGAATGCAGCTGGGGCAATGAGACATACAGGTGAGATATGCCTGCTGCCTGACCAGCCGGGTACTGTGACCTTGAACTGCCCTTGGCACTGGCCCTTGTCACATTGGGAGCATTAGAGGTGATGCAAGTTTTCAGAGAACATACTTGGCACAAAAGCATTGAAATGGTTTAAAAATAATACTGACCTGCTGTCTAAAGGAGATTGCCAAGACTCAAATCGGTTACACTGCTAAAATCCATCTGACATTTTGGGTAAATAGCATTTAATCCTTGAGGTGTTGCAATCTTTTTAATGTCAATGTCCTGAGGTTAGTACTTAATGGGGTTTGTCTTGTTTTTAAAAATGTCCTCCTAAATGAATTTTAAGAGATGCTGCTCCTGTTGCAAGCTCAACTATGTCAAGAATCCTTACTGTATCAGCACGCTGTGCTTTGCTGTATGCCACTATGCATTGCTTCAGAGAGTATCAGAATTTCTGCTCAGATTATATAACTATAAAATGGAAGGGTACTTTGGTGAGGGAGAGAGAAACCAAATATTGCTGCTAGACGTTCCTTCCTCTAACTACATAGATGTCACAACAAAAGAATTCCTTGTGTGCATTTTTTTTTAAACTGGAGGATTTTAAACCAATGTTGGGAGAGGAAACTCTGCTCTGTGTCTGAATGTGCACTGTTCTGACCTAGCAGATACATTTAGAGTGCTGAAGTGCCTGTGTTCCTGCTGTACAGTCTGCTCCAGTGCCTGCAGGTATGGGCCACTGTGACCGACCACTAGATGCAAACATTACGCATTCTCCAGTTTAGCTGTGTGAAGGCTCGAAGCTCTCAGGGTTCTGAGAGTATTGTTTGTTGCTGAGGTATTTTATACGCTCTCTCATACTTAGTGTTGCTTTGTTGTCTAGTTCTCTCGATTTAACATTTTCTAAAGGAGGGCCAGGCGCTACGTGAAACGTGGTCACGTGCGATGGCTAAGTGTTTGAAAATGGTGATGTTCAGGTGCTCGCTGTAAATGCCATGGCTATTTTAGGAATCTGGTACTAAAGCATGACAACCATGTAGAATTATAAGTCGTCACATTCTGGGCCAGAGTAATATCAAAACATTCAAAGTGGGCAGTGATTAAGGGAAGAAAATGACTGCTTTGAAATTGCTTCTGTGGGAAGTGATGGGATTGTGTTTTTTTTTCCATTTTTGCTTTTGTACAGGAGCTGAAGAATGTCGTATTATTCCAGAAGCTCCAGAGCTTCAGACTGTAAGGTCTACGTTGGTGATTTGGGAACGGGAGCTGCCAAAGGGGAGCTGGAGCGCGCTTTCAGCTACTATGGCCCTCTGAGGAACGTATGGGTAGCGCGGAACCCTCCGGGTTTTGCTTTTGTGGAGTTTGAAGACCCCAGAGATGCAGAGGATGCCGTGCGTGGGATGGATGGCAAGTGAGTATCCTGAACAGCCCCTCAAACTATGCAGATGCAATATCAACGCACCTGACTTCCATTGGAAACCTTGAGTCCAGGCTCCCGTGATGTCTGAGCTGGTTTGGACGGTAAATGACTGAGTCATAAAGACCTCAGCTTCCATAGCATGTACAGCACAGAAACACGCCATTTGGCCCAACTGGTCCATGCCGCTGTTTATGCTCCACTCGAGTCTTCTCTCACCACTCTTCATCTAACTGTATCAGTATATTTTTGTATTCCTTCCTCCCATATGTGTTTATCTAGCTTCCCCTTGTGGTCGCAAGTTCCACATTCTAACCTTCTCTTCAATTCCCTATTAGATTTATTAGTGACTATCTTATATTTATGACCCCTAGTTTTGGTCCCGTCCCCGTCCCCCCCAACAAGTGGAAACATCTTCTCTCAACCCCTTTCGTAATCTTAAAGACCTCTATCAGGTCACCCCTCAGCCTTCTCTTTTCTAGAGAAGAGAGCCCCAGCCTGTTCAATCAGTCTGTGATGAGTTAGCCGAATTCAGCAGTGTGGGGTGGGGGAAGAGGGCTCTTTGCTGCCCTGTGTTCAGGAGGGGAAAATCAGCCAGGCTTCCCACTCTTCATCACATCTCCTGGAAAGTACCAGTGGGGATTTTGGGTTGGGCTTGGCTGAGACCCACTGGTTGAATAACCTATAGGTAGGTACACATTGTCTGCTTCACTTTGGCACGGGTGATGGGCAGCCTCGAGCTGAACTTTGCAATGCAAATTTGATTGATTCCATCTTTCCTTTTTCAAATGTTGATGTACCTGTTCTGTATTTCCACCATTTTGTGTTTCTTGTTTAAAACCTATTTGGTGTTGGAGATTTGGAAACGGTGGGGGGGCACATAGCTGACTGGTTTCAAATGATTCCTCAGACTCCCAATACCTTTTTTGTAAAGAATTAATAGTGGGGTTAAGGACCTGAAGTGGATGTGCATCTACCCATAATGTGAGGCACTGTTGCCCCAAACTCTTTAGAAACCTGTTTGTCTCTCGTTCAGGGTTCTGTGCGGATCGAGGGTGCGAGTCGAGCTGTCAAATGGGATGTCGCGCAAATCGCGTTTTGGCCGCCCTCCTGCTCGCCGCCAGTTTGACCCCAATGACCGTTGCTATCAGTGCGGCGAGCGTGGCCACTACGCCTACGACTGCTACCGTTACAGCAAGAGGAGGCGCGGCATCAGGTAAGCTGCAGCGGGCACGCTGGCTGAAAAGTGGGGAAATCAGTGTCTTAAGGTCAGCAGAATAAGCGTGAGTCTTAGGAAGAAACTGCTATATAAGTAACTGGCCCTTGAAAAATCTGAGCCAAAAAAAAACTGTGTAAAAGTCCAGGGAGCGCAGTAAGAGTGTTTGGATAAACTTTACCAGCTTGGTGTTGCCCTAGCACAAGGGTTTCACAGGGTGACAATACAAGATTTTCCTTGGCCGTAATTCCCACCAGTTACTCTGTGGTGCAATTTCCTTAATACATTCGGCCAAATTTGGTACTGTCTTGTTCTCTGGTCTAATGCACTGAAACTCCTGATCTAGCAGCCCACTGACTGGTAAAGCTCGGTTCAGTTATGTTCTAGCACACAGCAGTATTGAGGCAGCCCCGTTACCTACAGCTTTAGAAGATCATATAATTTGCCCCAAACTGGCCGCCTCCCCTCTCCCACCACAAGAAAGTCCAGTGCAACATTTGGGTGCTCTGTTATATTTTTCTAGGCTGTAGGTAACTGAATTTGGCAATGGAGGTATCCAAAATATTATTTTATCTTGAGGTGACTAATGAAACTTTTAGAAGACTTAGAAAAAGTGTTTTCCAATTTCCATGTTTAATTTTTTTGTATGTAAGCATATATAATATGTCTGACCTGTCTTCTGTCTAAATGCTAGAATATGTAACGTTTGACCTTTTTAAAATTTGCCCTGTGTATATGTAAAGTAAGTTTTCGCTATTCACTGTACCTGTACCATGCAGTTGAACCCTGTTAATTGGGACTCCCAGGTGGAAATGTCCTAATATATGTAATGTTTACAGATCAAAGTATCCCACAGACCTGAATCCATTGGGAACCGGTTGATCCCGGAGAAGGTCCTGCCTCGTCTGTCCAAATTAACAGACGTCAGCTGTTTGTGAAATAAGTTGAAAGTTATGAATTAGTGAGGTGCATGTTGACTCCAATGTAATAGTAAAGACAGATCCTTGGAATAGTTAGTGGTCCCAGGCAGTTATTCACTGATTTTTAGTTTTGAGGAATATATTTATTGTGTTGGTGGCAGGGATGAAACAATCAGTGTTTTTTTTAAATTATTGCCCAATGCCCACACTGACGGTAATCTTTTAACCCTTTGTTTCCCTTTGTGGCAAATTGCCAGTTGGAGAAACCATAGACACTTTTTTTCCTCCTGAAGGTGCTACCTCCTCCTGAAGTATTGTTCCCTTGGTGTTGGACTCCCTCTGGTTCCTTGCACAAAGTGGCTATTCTTCATTTGTGAGTCTAGATGGCGAGTGTCAGTAGCTCATTGCACCGTGGAGGGCATCAAAGTCAAGTCCAAACCTGGCTTCGCCTCCTGCACTTTTTAACAGGGGTCCTGCATAATGATAAAAGAATGGGAACTCTGCCCCCACCCCCCCAAAATCCCTCTCAAGCAGTGCTGAGGCCAATTGAATAGCTGCCTCTGCTGAGATTGGTTAACTTGCTGCGGCTGGTAATTGGAAATGGGACCTTCTGGACTCTGGCTTTTAGTACTTCGCAGTGTGGTGCATTTACCCATTTGGCCGTTGGGAATGGGCGGGGCAGTTTTGTAGAATTAAAAGTTGATGCGACCGTTTTTGGTCGTACAATCTTAATCCTTCTATTGTTCCTCCCTAACCACCAGGCTACTGTATTTTTCAAGGGCTGTTAACAATGTTTCTGGTGTAATTATTCTTTGGCTAACGATTCACCTGATCCAACCTTTCAGGTTGCTGCATTTGAGTCTGTCGCCATGATTAATGATCTTCTGACCCTCATGGCACCGGGCCTTCTAGCAAACATTGGCCACTGCGGGTTCAGATCTTCTGTTGTGTGCATATACCAGTCCTCTCCCTGAGGTTCTGCTTCGTCCTGCCTTAAAAAAAAATCTACAGTCTTTGAGATACAGAAAATTGGCCAGTTTAAAAGATGTAACGCTAAAGTACGCCCATCAAGCTGACTAATCGGGCTCTCCGGTTTGCTAGAGGAGCGTCCAGCTTAGTCCGTCCTAGTCCAAACTCCCCTCAAACATTCCACAATCAAGCACCACATGTATCCTGATTTGGGCTTTCTGTGTTTGGAAGATCTGCTAGACACAACGAGAAATGAACATAATTAGACCAACCTGCGTCTTCTAGATCTTCTAGATCTCTCTGGGGGCAGAGACGGCTAATCTGTTCTGTAAAGGTTAATTTCTTATCAGGAGTAGTTTTTAATTTTACAAGACTTTTTATAAAAAGAAGTATTTAATTTTAATGTGACTTTTTTTTAACACTTCAATAAATTGGCTGTACGAATCCACGTTTAACTTGACAACATTTTAAAAGTAACCGTTTTGATAATTTTTGACACTTTGTGCAGCATGGCTTGCTGTCGCGCGTGCACTTGCACCACGCGCGCTCATTCTACTCTCTTCTGTTTTAGTCGGTCTCGGTCTAGGTCTCGTTCCCGTTCGAGATCCAGATCAAGGGGGCGTCGTTACACCCGGTCCCGCAGCCGCAGCCGCGATCGGTAAGTGTCTGAACCTGGCTTTGGGGGGTGGGGGCGGCGTTTTCCGGTTTTGGGGGCGGTAACTTGCTTTTTCTTTTCCCTTCGGAGACTGATGTTCTGTAAACATTTTTTTTTTTCCGTGCAGCCGGTCTCGTTCCCGTTCTCCTTCATATTCCAAGAAGAGAAGTCGGTGAGTGGCAATCAGCAACTTTAAAATTAGAGCTAGGCCGTTCAGGGGTGATATCAGGGAGCGCAAAGGGTCGTGAAAATCTGGAACACTTTTCCCCCCCCCCCCACCCCCCCCCAAAAGAGGCTGAGGTGGGGGGGGGGGTCAAATGAAAATTGCAAAATTGAGATTGACCGATTTTTGTTAGGCAAGGTTATTAAGGGTTATGGGACCACGACAGGTAGATGGAGTTAAGATACAAATCAGCCATGATCTAATTGAATGGCGGAACAACTTCAAGGGGCTAAATGGCCTTCACCTGTCCTTATGAGATTTGAGGAAGAGGAAAGCTTGGAAATGTCTGTGGCTATTTCTCTCTCTCTCTCTCTCTCTCTCTCTCTCTCTCTCTCTCTCTGTGGCGCTCTCGCTCGCTCTGGTTCTCTCTGTGTGGTGCCTGCTCTCGCGCGCGTGCTTTCTCTCTCTCTGTGTCTGTGTGTGGGGATCTGTCTCTGTCTCTGTCTCTGTCTCGCTCCTGGTCGTAAACTTTGAACAAATGTAATGGAGCTCATCCAATTTGATATCCACACATGCTTGTTAACGCTTTGTAAACAGGCGACTTTGACTGAATTGAACTATGACTTTGGTACGGGTGAAAATACCGGGGAATGCAAGTTTTATTTTATTTTTTTAAATTTTAAATGAGGAAGTTGGGCATGGGAAGAAGGGGGGTTAGCTGGAAAGGTCGCCGAGTTGTGGAATAAATTTACCAAGGAAGGCCATTAAAGCAGTCAGTATAAGTGAGGGCTAGGCAGATATATTTCTGCAAAAAGAAAGAATTAAGGGATGTGGTGGGTAGGTAGGGTTGTCCCATGATGAGGGGTGGGATTTTAGAGGCTGATTGCCTTTTTGTGATCCCTAAAATTCTTACATTCTTAACTGTTCCTATAGGACCCAAACAGTACTGCTACCACATGGAGTAGTTGAGGCGAAAAGCATAGATCCATTTAAGGGGAAGCTAGACAAACACACGAGGGAGAAAGGATGAGATGGAGGAGGCTCGTTTGGAGCGCAAACACTGGCATAGACCAGTTGGGCCGAATGGCCAATTTCTGTGTGATCGTACACATCTGTTTGTTGCCATCTGTTAGCCCAGTTGCTTCACATTTTCAATGAGTTGTGCTGTTGGTCTGAGTCCACGTAATGGAGATTAAAGTCGGCGATGATGGGCTTGGATTATATTATGTTGTATCCTGATTGTGGCTGTTAGCAGGAAGACCTTTGTTTAATTTGGGATTTTGATACAGTTGAATCTAATAGGAATGGTGGGTTACGTATGTGTGAACTATTGTTCAGAGTATTAGGATTTAGGGAGTGTAAGCAAAGTGAAATGACAGTAACTTGCCTGAATGTCCTTTTAAAATAGCGTTCGTATGGCGCGGTTTAAAATGTTTAATGTGTAATGTTGGAGTTAATAGCAACCTGTCTCTCTGCAGGTCCCTCACTCCAATGAGATCCAAGTCCAGATCTCCAGTTAGAAGAAGGTAGATGGAATTTTGTTTTGCATAGAGCACAGCAGAGTCATACATGTTGGAAAGCTTTATATGAATGACCGTGGAGGGGAGACGTGTGTGGCTATTCTCTTAAAGGAAAGGGCATGTGTGGAGGAGAGTAAACTTCTCTCCCAAAGCTCCGCTGGCTCAGTGAATAGCTGAACCATGCAAATCAGGAAGTTTCCAGGCTCGTTTGCTGGTCTGCAGAGTTAGCTGACTGTGGCGATGATATCGGTGCTTCAATTAACCTCCACGTTAACCTCCTCCTCCTCCTTCTCCTCCTGGGTTGGGGAGGAAGAATTCTACCTGGATTCCGTCTCCTGATCATTATCCAGTGACTCCTGATAGGAGTCCACCTATGTGGACATTGGACAAAGACAAGAATCAGCTCGGCTGTGATTCCTTCCGTAGTCTGCCAACACTTGGGGCTCACGTGATTAATAGTCAATTGGGTAAGGTAGTGGGATGGTGCAATCGTTAAAAGGAGGGGAGACAATTGGCAAGAATTTTAGTTTTTTTTTTAAAAAATGAACACCCCCCCCCCCCCCCCCCCCCCACTAACTTTGCCAGGTAGATGTAATTTTCCTGCTCTGCAAAGTCCTTTCAGCTCTGCAGACTCATGATGACAACTTGCATTTACATAGCACCTCTAATGTAAAATTAGTTCCAAGCCGCTTCATAGTAGTGCAAACAGACAATAATCAATAATCAACACCGAGCCAAAGGAGGAGATGGGGTGACTCAAATCTTGGTCAGAGGTAGGTTTTAAGGGCACTAATGATTAGAATTGTATCCCCTCCTCTCCTGAGACTGTTACCTGCTTGCTAAGATGCCCGATATACTCAGGCGAGGACGCTTTATTTTTGAGAGTCTTGACTGCAAGTGCTGATGGGCCATTTGACTGCAGGAGGCATTACATCTGAGTCTGATCCTGGCTGGGTTTCTCCCCCCTCCCCCCACACAAACCCAGGGCCATTGGGGCTAACTCAGCACTGTCCTGGGATTGAACTAGGTGTCTTACTGATGCGTATAGGTCAGCTACTTGCTGCAAAAAATGTGTGTGTCCCCCCCCCCCCCCCGCCCCGTAATGGGACTTCTGTAGTGACACATTAACAGAAAAGATGCTGACTGGGAAAAATCTAGGAGTTCCTTTTAAACTGCCAGAGGAGTCCTTTTACAATGAACGGAAATGTCTTGATTGAGTTCTTGGTGAGAGTTTTAAGCGGTAAAATGGTGAATTGCTTTTGTGTGGTACGTGATATTGAAATGAATGGTACCTGAGTGCATAGTGGTGTTGAATTGTGTTTTCTCTCTTTGCCCCCTTTCCTGAAGGCCCTGACTTGTACTTGGTGTTTTTCATCAAGGGGGTGGCCCTGTGCCAATCAACTGTGTGCCTGCGGTATAATTGCTAAGCCTATCCACTTACAGGGCTCACTGGATAGTGATCAGGAGTGCTGATCCCTCCCTAAACTGGAGATTCTGGAGCCAATTGTTCCACTGGTCTGTACCCCATGCCATGTACCTCCACACCCACCGTTTACCCACTGATCCACCATGGGTTCCAGGTAAAGTGGGAGGGACTACCATGTATACTCTTCCCATCTAAATAGGGCTATGTAGGAAGCCATGCAGTGCAACAATCCACTGTTAGTGAGTAAAGGGTACGCTGCAGTCAGTTCACCTGCCTACTGAACTACAGTTCGCCTGTCGCATTAGAAAATGAAAAATATGGTTAGCTAACTTGTGGGGCAGTGATGCAGTGAATCGCTGTGCACACAACACATGTTCCGGGTTCAGACAGTGCAAGGTCTCTTGACAGTTGAGGAGTTCATGACATGGAGAGAAAATCTGATTAGGCTTGGCTGATCACTGTTGGCATTGTATTATCACTGCTCCATGTCTGGAGAGAAATAACTGAACGATGTGGTTACTGTGTGATTGGAGCTGTGTGTGTTGCGGTTACGGTGTGATTGGAGCTGTGAATGTTGCGGTTACGGTGTGATTGGAGCTGTGTGTGTTGCGGTTACGGTGTGATTGGAGCTGTGTGTGTTGCGGTTACTGTGTGATTGCGGAGCTGTGTGTGTTGCGGTTACTGTGTGATTGTGGAGCTGTGCGTGTTGCGGTTACGGTGTGATTGCGGAGCTGTGCGTGTTGCGGTTACTGTGTGATTGCGGAGCTGTGTGTGTTGCGGTTACTGTGTGATTGTGGAGCTGTGCGTGTTGCGGTTACGGTGTGATTGTGGAGCTGTGCGTGTTGCGGTTACGGTGTGATTGTGGAGCTGTGTGTGTTGCGGTTACTGTGTGATTGCGGAGCTGTGTGTGTTGCGGTTACTGTGTGATTGCGGAGCTGTGTGTGTTGCGGTTACTGTGTGATTGCGGAGCTGTGTGTGTTGCGGTTACGGTGTGATTGTGGAGCTGTGTGTGTTGCGGTTACGGTGTGATTGTGGAGCTGTGTGTGTTGCGGTTACTGTGTGATTGCGGAGCTGTGTGTGTTGCGGTTACGGTGTGATTGTGGAGCTGTGTGTGTTGCGGTTACTGTGTGATTGCGGAGCTGTGTGTGTTGCGGTTACGGTGTGATTGTGGAGCTGTGTATGTTGCGGTTACGGTGTGATTGGAGCTGTGTGTGTTGCGGTTACGGTGTGATTGCGGAGCTGTGCGTGTTGCGGTTACGGTGTGATTGCGGAGCTGTGCGTGTTGCGGTTACGGTGTGATTGCGGAGCTGTGCGTGTTGCGGTTACGGTGTGATTGGAGCTGTGTGTGTTGCGGTTACGGTGTGATTGTGGAGCTGTGCGTGTTGCGGTTACGGTGTGATTGGAGCTGTGTGTGTTGCGGTTACGGTGTGATTGCGGAGCTGTGTGTGTTGCGGTTGCTGTGTGATTGTGGAGCTGTGCGTGTTGCGGTTACGGTGTGATTGTGGAGCTGTGCGTGTTGCGGTTACGGTGTGATTGGAGCTGTGCGTGTTGCGGTTACGGTGTGATTGGAGCTGTGTGTGTTGCGGTTACGGTGTGATTGTGGAGCTGTGCGTGTTGCGGTTACGGTGTGATTGTGGAGCTGTGTGTGTTGCGGTTACGGTGTGATTGTGGAGCTGTGTGTTGCGGTTACGGTGTGATTGGAGCTGTGTGTGTCGCGGTTACGGTGTGATTGTGGAGCTGTGCGTGTCGCGGTTACGGTGTGATTGGAGCTGTGTGTGTTACGGTTACGGTGTGATTGTGGAGCTGTGTGTGTTGCGGTTACGGTGTGATTGTGGAGCTGTGCGTGTTGCGGTTACGGTGTGATTGTGGAGCTGTGTGTGTTGCGGTTACGGTGTGATTGGAGCTGTGTGTGTTACGGTTACGGTGTGATTGTGGAGCTGTGTGTGTTGCGGTTACGGTGTGATTGTGGAGCTGTGCGTGTTGCGGTTACGGTGTGATTGTGGAGCTGTGTGTGTTGCGGTTACGGTGTGATTGTGGAGCTGTGCGTGTCGCGGTTACTATGTGATTGTGGAGCTGTGTGTGTTACGGTTACGGTGTGATTGTGGAGCTGTGTGTGTTACGGTTACGGTGTGATTGCGGAGCTGTGTGTGTTACGGTTACGGTGTGATTGCGGAGCTGTGTGTGTTACGGTTACGGTGTGATTGTGGAGCTGTGTGTGTCGCGGTTACTATGTGATTGCGGAGTTGTGTGCGTTGCGGTTACTGTGTGATCGGAGCTGTGAATGTTGTGGTTACAATGTGATCAAAGCTGTGAGCATTTTGGTTACGGTGTGATAGGAGCGGAGTGTGGTTGCGATGTTACTAGACCTGTGCGCATCGGTGTGATCAGAGCTGTGACCACATTAATTGGGTTAGAATGGAGCTGGACACTGGTTACGCTAACATTTCTCTCTTTGTGTTCAGCCCTTCAAGATCAAGGTCTCGATCAAGGTCTCTTTCCATGAAACGAGAAAGGTAAGTCCCATCCATTTAGGAAACGACAACTTGCATTTATTTAACACCTTTTTTTAAGGTAGAAAAATGCACAAAAGGACTTCAGGTGTAATCAAAAAAAATGGACGCCAAGCCAAAGGAGAAGCCAATCGTGCCGTTCTGGACTGTGCCCCATGCCCACCATTTACCCACTGAGTCAACATGAGTTCCAGCGTAAGGGATCGGGAGGGGAGGCCTTCCTTGAATACTCTTCCCATCTATATTAAGGCTATGTAGGAAGCCATCCAGCTTGGTCAAAGGAGTGGGTTTTAAGGAGGGTCTTGAGGGAGGTAGAGAAGCAAAGGGAATTCCAGAGCGTGGAGCTGAGATGACTGAAGGCGTCATCGCTAGTTTGGGAGGTGGGAGGGAGCATGGAGGTCAGAAACAGTGGGTTGTAGGGATGGGGTCATGAAGAGAATTAAACAAGTGGGTGAGTGTTTAAATTTGAGGGGTGGGGGGAGCTAGGAGCCAATGTAAGCCAATGAGGAGAGGGAAGATGGGTGAGTAGGACTTGGTGTGGGATAGGATTTGAGAGCAGTATATTTGATGAGTGGAAGTTTACAGAACAAGTGGAGAATGGAAAACACCAACGCGAGACACAAGAATGTGTATTGGTCAAACTCACTACAGTTTCAACCAACCTTCAGTTTGCTATTAAGGGATGGGGTTCTTTCTGGTCAGGTTTTATCCTCTCCCTGCACAATAACCTCAAGCTCAGTTAACACAATTCTTTGCTAATTTAGCTTATTAATCTTGTAGTAATAGGATAACTCGAAAGAGGAAGCTAACATTTTGGGTATGAGCCTTCAGCAGAGCCTGTTATTGCAGATACCCAACCATGCTACTGGGTAAGATGGAAACTACCATGTTTGTCTTCATTAAAGGCCAGTTAGCCTCTAAGTTCTGATCCAGCACCTTTTTCCTCCTCTTTCTCCACACACACACACACACACACACACACACACACACACACACACACACACTCTCTCTCTCTCGCGCTGTCTCTGGCATTACACCTGAAGTACTCGGACTCCATTCATAGTGGGTACAGCACAGGAGGAGGGCATTCAGCCTATCATGCCTGTACCGGCTCTTTAAAAGAGCTAACCAATTAGTCCCATTCCCCTGCTCTTTCCCCATAGCCCTGTACATTTTTTCCCTTCAAGTATTTATCTAATTCCCTTTTGAAAATTACTATTGAATCTGCTTCCACCACCCTTTCAGGCAGTACATTCCGGTGGGACTCGTGCTCCCTGGACATTTTGTGAAATTACTGTGGTCATGAACTACTGGATGGACATCTTAACAACTCATTACAACTCGCTGCATTAAAAAATGTTTCCTCATGCGCCTCTGGCTCTTTTGTGAATCACCTTAAATCTGTGACCTGGTTACTGACCCTTCTGCCGCTGGAAACTGTTTCTCCTTATTTATCAAAACAGTTCATGATCTTGAACACCTCTATCAGATCTCCCCTTAACCTTCTTTGTTATGTGAAAACTGAAATCAAGTCTAAGGAGCTGCATTTGAAAGGATGAGCACTTAGTTGAACTGACAGGATTTCAGTGGGACTTGTGCTACTTGGACATTTTATGAAATTAGTGCAGTCATGAACTTCTGGATGGGCATCCTAACAACTCATATTTATGAGGATAGACTCCAGGAGTTAGCAATTTCTCATTTGCGAGAAACACAAGCTTAGTTGGGATATGACTTGAAAATGAAGGGATTGGACAATCTGGTTAGATGGGTTATTTGAAATGGATGGAGATGGTAAGAGTAGAGATCATGCCTTTAAAATCTGTAGAGTTAGGTTAGATGCCAGGAGCACCTTTCTTTTTGTAGTCATTGCACTCTGGGTGGGGAAAAACCCGCTGAGACGCGAGTGAATAGTCACAGCAGTCCTCTTCACAAGTTCCTGATTTACAGACAACCGTGCTGTCCTGGAGCTTGCTTGGTGGCCACGGGCTGTTGGAAAGGAACTCCCCAGAGACGGTGAGTTCAAACCCCACCGTGGTAAGTTGTGAAACTGAATTAAATAAATCTAATCATCTGTGGGTTAGCACCAGAAGATGACCGAGAAAGCTGCCGGTTTGTCGTAAAAACCCAACTGGTTCGCTAATGCCCTTCAGGGAAGGGAACCTGCCAACGCATGACTCCGGTCCCACTCTACATGGTTAACTCAATGTCCTCAGGGCAACCAAGGATGGGCGATAGATACTTGCTTGTCACTGTTGCCCACATTCTAATAACAAATAGATTTTTTAAATTGTTTTCTTTCTTTGGGATGAGTGGTTTCTGTGCCTCACTGGATGGCTTTACCTTGATGGGCCAGTGGTCTTTGAACCCACAAAAAGAAGGGTGCGAATTCAGTTGCTAGCTTTTGACACTTTTTTTCTTTTTTCTTTCAGCCGTTCCCCTTCAGAGAGTTCTCGGAAGAGCCCAAGTCCTGCAAGAGCCGATTGAAACGGAAGAACTTTGTGAAGAGCACAGCAATGGGGCCCTCATCGCCCGACACCTTTTAACTAACCTAGATGTTTTAGTGCCTTTTTACATGCATGCATTCCACAGAGAAGTGTTACTGCTCTTCATTTAGTACGAGTAAATGTTATAATTGAATGTTGTGAAATGAACTGTACAGCTTGTTCGAGGAGGAGCTTCCTCATTAGCTGGCAGAGGTTCGGTAAACTGCTCTCATTTCTTTGTATTAAATTTTACACGTTTATCAAAGTACAGAGATTCTGCTTCAGTGAATTTGTTGCAGAGTATGTCAGGTATTGTTATGAAGGTTATACAATCGAGAATTTCTAAAGCTTCCAAACCGGTTAACTAATTTTGTCTCTTTACAGTTTTTTTTCTCCCAATTCCCAATAAAAAAAAAAGGCTTAAAATGTAACTTAAGTATGTGCTCTGTATTATAATGGTATGATGGAGAGGATTCAAGGCTGGCAAAAGTGAGAGATATGTAGTGAAGTCTCTAGAATGGCTTCATTTGCATCACTCAGTCAATGCTGCATGTTTGCTCACCAGTTGGGCTGCATTTAAGATTAACTGCTGTCTTAGTAAGTGCTGAACATCTGGAGGTATTAAACTAACGCAACAACTGCTTGAACTTCTATTAAGCTGGCAGATATCTCAAAGCATTTTATATTAAGGAGGACAACACCATGCGGCTGAGTAGGAACGGAAGATTGGAGACAGTTGGTGGGGGGTGGCGGGGAAGGCTTAGCAGAAAAGAGCTTTGAGATCTTTAATGGCAAGAAGCTAGGTAGAGGGAATGGGACGTGGATTTTCATAGGACAGGAGCATCGTGGCCATCAATGGACAAGCAGGGACAAGAACAGAAGGTGTATGTGGGGACACATGGCAGGAGGAGATCACAATGGTGAGGCCATTGAGGGATCTGAATACTAGGATAGGGCTTTTGAAGCCAATTCGGGCATGGGAAGCCAGTGGAACTTGAGGGCAAGGCAGAGTGTGTGGGACTCGGTGCAAGTGGGCTGCAGTGTTTTGGATGAGTTGAAGCCCGAGCATTGGAGAATTCAGATTGATTAAGCTGTGGGCTCAGGCTTGACTGCAAAAGGTAAGATGTTGCAGAGGCAGGAAAATTGTCTCGGTGACTTGGATGTGAGTTTGTGGTCGAGCACCACGCCAAGATTCAGCACCTTCTGACGGAGCTGGATGTGACGGCCCTGCAGGTTGAAGCCAAAGTGCTGGTAGCAGCCTCAAGAGGATGGCTTCAGTTTTGCTAACATTAAGCTGAAGGAACATTTGGCTCATCGGGTCTTGATATTTGATATGCAGTTGGAGAATGTAGTAACGGACTTTGGAGGTAGTTGTGTACTGTCTGCACACATCTGGAAGCTGATCCTATGTTCCCGGATTCATGTCACCAAATCGCACACTGAGATGAATAGGAGCAAAAGAAAGGTTGGATCCCTGGAGATGAGTTGAATAAGGACAGCAGTTCCATGTTAAACAACTTGCATGTAGTTAAACGTCCCAAGGCGCTTCACAGGAGCGTTATCAAACAAAAATTGACAGTCACGTAAGGAGATATTAGAACAGTTGACCAAAAAGTTGGTCAGAGAGAGATTTTAAGGAGTGCCTTAAAGGAGCAGAGGTTTAGGGAGGGAATTCCAGAGCTTGGGGCCTGGGCAGCTGAAGGCACAGCTGCCAATGGCAGAGTGATGAAAATCAGGGCATGCGCAAGAGGCAAGAATTGGAGGAGCGCCAGGATCTCGGAGGGTTGTAGGGCTGGAGGAGATTACAGAGACAGGATGGGGCAAAGCCATGGAGGGATTTGAAAACAAGGATGAGGATTTTAAAATTGAAGCGTTTCGGGACTGGGAGCCAATGTTGGTCAGCAAACACGGTGGGGTGGTGGTGTATGGGACTTGGTGCGAGTTGGGATATGGGCAGCAGAGTTTTGGATGCGCTCAAGTTTATGGAGGGTGAAAGATGGGAGGCTGTCTAGTAGAGCAATGGAATCATCAAGTCTAGAGGTAACAAAGGCATGGATGAGGGTTTCAGCAGCAGAGGAGTTGAGGCAGGGGTGGAGATGGGCGATATTACGGAGGTGGAAGTAGATGGAGCACATATATGGTCGAAAGCTTATCTCATGCTCAAATAGGACGCCATGGTTGCAAACGGTCTGGTTCAGCTTCATACAGTGGCCTGGGAGAGGGATGGAGTCGGTGGCTGGCCAGGAGAACGTTGGAATCCTAATGAGCTTGTACTGTGAGGGTTTCCATCATTGAAAGAAAAAAGACGTGTTGATAAAGCACATGATTGTATCTCAAATGTCTCGATACTTCACACACACAATGAAGTGCGCTAACAGTTATGTTGGCAAATTGCTTACTAGCACATAATTGATTCTCTTCCAAAACCCCTTTCAAAGGAATGTGATTTTTTTTGCATCATTTGAGGTTGCTTTGTACCCTAGTGATGTCTGTGTCTAGGGTACTACTGTCTTCACTATAAAAACAACTATCAAAACGCAGATGCATTTAGTTACAGTTCCCCTTGCACACTGAACACTGCAGGATCCCACTTGCATCTGTTAATGTGACTTTTTTAAAATTTGGGATTTTTTTTCCCCCTCTACTTTTAATAGTTTGCGGACTGAAAGTGAACACTGAAACAATACGGACAGTTAATTGAAACGAAAGGGCTGGGAATGCAAATAGGAAGGGTAATGTTTGCGAAGGGACCCTTCATCAGAACCAATGAGAAAAGGTTTCACCTGGGATATTGACCGTTAACCTATCTTTTCCCTTTCAAGTGATGCCTGACCATCCCATACTTCTCAACATTTGTGGTTTTCCTTCTGATCTCATTTTTACTAGTGATGCTGGATGAGCTAGAATCACTAATATTCACAATGAAATCTTATTAAAGCTTTTAAACTAAACTCTTAAGGGTTCAGACGGGTCATAGTTCAGACGGGTGCAGCTTTAAATAATGGAAGAATCTGGGGCATTCGCTGGCTTTCTCCTCTGCAGCGGACGTGCGTCAGCAAGTGCCTGAAATCTAGCAATAGCCTGGGGAATCGGAACTGATTACTCTGGCCTGATCATCTGACGATCGTGCACCAGCACAGCGCTACTTTATATCAGAATAGCCAAGCAGGAACTTGTCCAATTTTTTTACTCTTGTCTTCCAAGGTATAACTAACATGTCCAAAATAGTCAGCAATTCCTGCTTTGGAGAGGGCCATGGAAATTCTACTGTGTTGCAGACAGGACTGATCTTCAGGCCCAGACTGGTAACTCAAATGGGAACTGGAAAGTCACGAGTCAAGATCCGAGAGTACCTCTTGATTGACTGACCAGGGACAGGAGTAGGTTATTCAGCCCCTTGAGCCTGTTATGCCATTCAATGAGATTGTGGCTGATCTGTATCCTAACTCCATCCACCAACCTTGGCTGTATATCCCTTTAATACCCTTGGCTAGCAAAAATCTATCAATCTGAGAGTTAAAATTATTAATTGAGCTAGCATTTACTGCTTTTTGTGGGAGAGTTCCACACTTCTACTACCCTTTGCTTGAAGAAATGTTTCCCAACTTCTCTCCTGAATGGCCTGGCTCTGACTTTAAGGTTATATCCCCTTGTCCTAGACTCCCCTACCAGTAGAAAAAGTTTCTATCTATCTACCCTATCAATTCCTTTCAAAATCCTAACAACCGCAATCAAATCACCCCTTAACCTTCTATATTGACTATTGTAAGAAGTGACTGTGATTGAGCCAGACTTGCGCTCTGGAGGATAATTGATAAGGTTGGAGTTTCCGAATGGTTATAGGTGTAACCTTTCTGGAAAGTGGGAAGAGGTCTGTTTCCCTATATTTCTGCCTATTTACAATCTGTTACAATTTGTCCAGTTGGGTTTTGTACTGGTGCTAGGTTGCAATTAATTCTACAATGCAATTAAAACAAAATACCCCAATGCTATTCATGTAATTTTCTGATGTTTATGCCACTATAGCGCTAAGCCATCTACCAAGGCTGTTCAAAAAGCCCTTAAGATTCCTCATAGCATCTAGAGATGATTTTTTTAAAATTATTTCCTGTTTGTCCATAGGTGATTAGGAGGTTTTGGTGCCATGTATTCAGGCATTTTGGGTATGTCCATGATATTGGCGCAATGGGTTTCCCAATGGGAATTCCATTTATGTTTTTGGAGATACAGGAGAAGTAATGGAGAGATGGCAGACCGCACCTACCTGCCACCCTTTTGCCTATATTTACAGGTAGATGTACACCTACCTGGCATTGTCCATACAGACTGACTGCACAAGCTCCAGATCAGAACTCAACCAGAGGCAGAGCAGTGCTCTCTGCTAAGGACACCAGCTGTTAATGTGCACCACAGAGCTGGCACTGCCAGTGGCAGTAATGGTCACATGTACCCTCAAGTCCTCTTCCTCTATCTGGGCGTGCTGCAATGCATGAGAAGAATGCCCTGAAGTGGAGCAGGGTCACCCTCTTCACTGCCATCTCTGTTTTGCTGGCCATTAAACAGGATTTGAATATTATGCCACTCCATAACACTCATAAACTTGCAGGGCTATGGGACAAGAGCAGGGGAGTGGGAATAATTGGATTGTTTATGGGACTTTGCTGTGTGCAAATTGGCTGCCGTGTTTCCTACATTCCAACAGTGACTACACTTTAAAAAAAAAGTACTTAATTCGCTGTAAAGTGCTTTGGGGTGCCCTAAGGTCATGAAAGGTGCTATATAAATGCGAAGTCTTTATTTTTTTTTCTTTATAGTTCTTTCAAAGAGTGATGGGCCTCCTTTTGTGCTGTATGAGTCCATCACTTGGCTGCCTCCCTCCTGATATATTGTGCCACCCATTTTGTTACCCAACAACTTTTGCAAAATCTGAAATATGCATTAGCTTTTGTAATTTCTACCAAAGTTTTCATCCCCATATGCAACAACTTGATTTTAAGTGGGCGCATCCCTTTAAATTTACCCATCAAACCTCGTAAGCTTTACAAAGGCTGCTTACACATGACCTGCTTCATTCTGGGAAGGGCCAGTGTTGGCTGGGAGCTCACTATTACTGTAAATTAAACTTAATCTGCAAAATCCTGCAGGGACAAGGGTGCTAATAACTGGACAATCTACCCCATAGCCTCTTGTGGGGAGGGTACAAGAAGTGGTGGTATAGAAGGTGCAGTGTTCTCAGGACACTTAAAATATGCAAAGCACTTTTTTTGCTTTTACTCTTTGTTTTAAAAGCTTGAATCTTTTTAAGATCCAACTTGCCCAAAGCTTCTTTGATAGTACAGCTGCAGATTCCACTGGGCAGGGGTGTAGCACCTGCCCAGTGCTGCCATAAGTCAAATGGACTCATCTTCCACCTAAAGGGTGGATGGAATTAACACATGCATTTCCAACCCAACCATATTCTGTGTTTCTAAAGCCCCCATTTAGTAACAGTGAAGATTCTGCAACCTTGCACCTATTTTGTCAGTCTCTTCCAATGGCTTGACCTTGGCAATGTTAGCAGTTCCCTGTTGCACAGTAATGCGTAGTGTTTACTTTCCAACTGTCACAAGGGTTCAGTTCCAATATTTGAGACTGTGGCCTGATAAGGATTTGTGGTTTGTTTGGGGAGAGGGGGTGTGGGGGCGGTTGAGGGTTGAAGGACAGGAATTGATTTTATTTGGTCTAAAACTGCAGTATTGCAAGATAAGTTAATTTTTAAAAATTGCATTTACATAACACCTTTCACAGCCGGAGGACATGCCAAAGCCAATTTAAGTACTTTTGAAGCGTAGTCACTGTTTTAATGTAGGAGATGCAGCAGCCAATTTGTGCACAGCAAGATCCCACAAACAGCAATGAAATAAATGACCAGATGATCTGTTTTAGGGATAAATATTGGCCCGGGGAAAACTCCCATTGTTCTTCTTCAAATAGTGCCACAGGATCTTTAACATCCACCTGAGAGTGCAGATAGGGCCTCAGTTTAACGTCTCATCCGAAAGACGACACCTCTGATCGTGCACTGTTCCCCCAGCACTGCACTGAAGTGTCAGTCTGGATTTTGTGCTCAAGTCTCTGGAATGGGACTTGAACCCACGGACCTTCTGACTCTAGAGGCAAGAGTGTTACCCACTGAGCCAAGGCTGACACCATAATACCAATGACTGTATTGCACCTCATGCTACTGGAAAGAAATCCTGACGTAGGGGCTGTTGTACAGTATGCCTTCCAAGGATGGGAAGGCTGTTTCACTGCAGTTGCAATACTGATCAGCGTAATACCAGTTTGACCCGAGTTGCCCCTCTAATTGTTCAGTGGTAATGCACTGTGGTGAGCTACACACCATTCAATCCCTGCTCTCTGCCAATTTACCTGTTTTTACTGGGTGGAAACACTGCCTGATCTTGGTGGGCCCGTCTGGCTATCTGTGCACCTGAAATTGAGTTAGATCTGGGACCTATAAGACAATGCAGCTAAAATATAAACGGGCTGCGTTCATTGCTATGAAATGAAGAGGCAGCAGTACTGAACCAGCTCTCGAGCCCGTCAATGCTCAGGTGGATGTGAAGAGAAGGGAGTTCTCCTGGTGCCAACATTCCTTCCTCACCCAACACAACAAAGAACAGATTGTCTTGTCATTTATCCCGTTTGTGGGACCTTGCCCTGTGCTGCTTTTACCCACATAACAGCAGCACTTTGGAATTTCCTGAGCCATGATAAGGTACTAAATAAATGCAAGTTCTTTTTTCTTTCATAAGAATACAATGTATCCCCTTCCACCATCAGAATCCTTTTTACTCCTACTGAGCACAAATTACTTAATGATTGTCTCTGAGCATGCCCAGTCATGTCTGCTTGAGGGGTGTATCTTGTTTACATGAGACTCATTTTAACTTTATATTGTGAACTTAAGTCCATTATAATGCTCTCATCTCACCTTAAAGTTCCTGAGCGTTACTCTGACAGATCAGCCTTGTACCATCCTGCATTCAAACTTATAGAATCATACAGCACAGGAAGGAGGCCATTCAGCCCATCGTGCCTGTGCCAGCTCTGTGAAAGAGCTACCAATTAGTCCCACTCCACTGCTCTTTCCCCATAGCCCTGCAAATTTTTCGCCTTCAAGTATTTATCCAATTCCCTTTTGAAAGTTATTATTGAATCTGCTTCCACCACCCTTTCAGACAGTGCATTCCAGATCAAAACAAGTTCTCATCTCCCCCCTGGTTCTTTTGCCAATTATCTTAAATCGGTGTACCTCTGGTTACCGACCCTCCTGCCAGTGGAAACAGTGTCTCCTTATTTACTCTATCAAAACCGTTCATATTTTGAACACCTCTATTAAATCTCCTCTTAACCTTCTCTGCTCTAAGGAGAACAACCCCAGTTTCTGTAGTATCCACATAACTGAAGTCCCTCATCCCTGGAACCACTTGAATAAATTTCCTCTGCATCCTCCCCATGGCTCTGACATCCTAAAGTGTGATGCCCAGAATTGGACACGATGCTTCAGTTGAGTCCTAACCAGTAGTTTCTTATTCTATGACCTTGTTACATTGAATAACAAGCTACCAAAAAATTCCATTATAAGGTGTGAAACCCAATCTTGGGGGAAATATACAAAGACTGCTTTAGTTTCCAGTCATTACTAAGGTGTAAAGATTTATAACAACCCTGTTTGCTTGTTTATTTCAAAGAAGTCCCATGGTATAATACTCTGGCTGCTAGTTTTGAGTTTCAGTCTAAGAGTAACAGACTCCATGGGTGAAATGGAGCTTATGTCCTCCACATGCAACAGCTTATCTTCAAAGTCTATGAAAGAGAAAATATGGCTGTTCCATCTAAAGGACATGTTGGTTGCCAACGGAAGTACCAAGGGGTTTGCTGTAACAGGGCATATAACCCCTTGTGGACTGATTCATGTTCAATTGTATAAGTGTTGTGATATTTGGTATCTTGCGGTTTCTTTTGCTTCTGTATATTATTTTATCTGCAAATAAATGTGACCCAGTAATTTAGCCTGTACGCACTGGTCTGCGAGAATGTGGCGAGCATCCCACATGTTCTCCATTAGAGATTAATTGCAAGTTCTATATAAATGCAAGTTCTTTCTTTCAATTGTGAACCTGGGCATGCTAATCCATAAATAACAGAGAATAAAGATCATAAGGGACTCAGTCTGCTATGGAAATAAATGTAGCTACAAACACGAGAGGGAAAGGGGCTGAACCATAACGGATATGGGTTTAAAGCTAGCCCTTCCCCACGTTGCTCAGTTCTCAATCTCGGGAAAGTCCTCCTGAGGATCAATCAAGTGGGGGACAGGCACTTACCCCACTGAGACAGAGAGAATCAGAGTGATTGCTATACGCCTGTCACATGCCTGTTGGCAGCCGGTTTTCATGATGGCAGAGCCCAGGAAACAAATCCAGTGCCAGCCACTGACTGTGGGCAGTATGTGGCCTGTAAGGAACAAGCTGGAGAAAAGGAAGGAAATAAAACTGAGTGTTACCCTCACTGTGGGTACAAGGGGGAGAGAATCTGAATTCTAAGGCTCTGGGGTCATAAGGTGGGTTGCATTCCACACTGACTTGTACCCTTACTGCGATGTACTGTTCCTGCGATGTACCGTTACTGCGATGTACCCTTACTGCGATGCTGTTGCTTGTTGATGCGTCCACCAGGTGGTGTTGTTCTAAAACTTGTGCTCCACAAACGGACCACCTTGCAATCAGATCGTAGAAGTTCCTTTTGTACTCAATCAATCGAAAAATATTTGCACTGCTAAACTCAGCGATTATTTCATCTACCTCCACCCATATTTTCACCTTTACTTCTTTTCATACTGGAAAATGGTTCCATTAGTGTTTGCCTTGGCTCACCTCTGAGTCAGAAGTTTGTGCGTTCAAGCCCACTCCAGAGACTTGAGCACGTAATCCAGGCTGACACTTCCAGTGCAGTCCTGAGGGAGTGCTGCACTATCGAAGGTGCCATCTATCCGATGAGACATTAAACCGAGGCACCGTCTGCCCTCTCAGGTGGATATAAAAGATCCCATGGCACTATTCAAAGAAGAGCAGGGGAGTTCTCCCTGCTGTCCTGGCCAACATTTGCCCCCTTACCATCGGGGAATATTTCCTAGATGGGTTTAAATTTATGGCAGGTTTTAAAGTCTCTTTTGACTGCGGGAAACCCGTCACTAGCAGTCACGGATTGCTCAGCGCTGTCTCTGTGGGCGATGTAATTGCCGGAGCCATGGTGAAACCTGAATAGAACCGCTGCCAATTGGCGCTGTGCAGCGAGTTACAGTGACAGGGCTCAGCCTAATTGGACATCACTCCTAAAGGGAGCTGTTTACTGCTGAGAATCCACACACTGCAATTACCGTATTGTAATTAGTTGATCAGCTATGATGTTAGCCATGATGTGGAGATGCCGGTGATGGACTGGGGTTGACAAATGTAAACAATCTTACAACACCAGGTTATAGTCCAACAATTTTATTTGAAAATCACAAGCTTTCGGAGGCTTCCTCCTTCATCAGGTGAATGTGACATTCACCTGACGAAGGAGGAAGCCTCCGAAAGCTTGTGATTTTCAAATAAAATTGTTGGACTATAACCTGGTGTTGTAAGATTGTTTACAGCTATGATGTTGCTTATGGGTCATCTGGGGTCTGAACACAGTTGTAATGATTAGTTGCCAACCTGGCCTGTGCCTTTAAGGCCCCTTGCTCAGGTATTGCTTATGAAAAATTGATCTAACTAAGATCCAAGGACGAGCACAGGTTATTTATTGTTGGTGGGGAAAGTGTGCAGATGGCCAGGTGCTTGTAAATTCCAGCTCAATCTGCCAAACTTCCTCACCAGCGGAAATCCACCTGTAATTGACTGCATTTCTTTTTGATATATACTTCTAACACTTCGAAGCATGACCTCTGTACCGTGACCCCTGTAGTGTGACACATGCATTAAAAATTTCCATGTCGGTAAGATTTTTTTACTTTTCCATTAAACACATTGGCTCCCAAGGGGGCAGACTATGGACCTGCTAACGGGCCATGCCAATATCTGGCTGCTAAGAGGTGCTGGGGGACTGCCCAGGGGTACATTCCCACCCCTGACTCTGCCCCTTCTCATCTCCACCCCCCCAGTTCTTCAACTCCTCATCTTCCCTCACCACAGGGAATGACTCAGAAGATGGTCCCACCACCTAAGACATTTCCCTCACACCCACCCCCCCACTGGGACTGGGGAAACAGTGTGTTAAAATGAGGCCTGTAAGAGGAAGGTTTGTGATAACAAGGTTGGTGTTCACTGCCGATTAATCTTAGGGCAACTGTTTGCGCAAACAGTTGCATGATGCCATCAGCACGCTTTATGATCTGATTGTATTACCAGCTGAGCCTTCTCCCTGTATTGGGAATTATTGATCCAGATAGCTGTGAGATAGCAGCTCCTGCTCTACAACAACAACTTGCATTTATACAGCACCTTTAACATAGTAAAACGTCCCAAGGTGCTTCTCAGGAGCGATTATCAGACAAAATTTGACACCGAGCCACATAAGGAGATATTAGGACAGGTGACCTAAAGCTTGGCCAAAGAGTTTTAAGGAGCGTCTTAAAGAGAGGTGGAGAGGTTTAGGGAGCGAATTCCAGAGATTAGGGCCTAGGCAGCTGAAGGCACGGCCGCTAACGGTGGGGCAATGGAAATCGGGGATGTACAAGAGGCCAGAGTTGGAGGAGCGCAGTGATCTCGGAGGGTTGTAATGCTGGAGTGGTTACAGAGATAGGGAGGGGTGAGACCATTGCAGAGATTTGAAAACAAGGGTTCAATGCAGCCAAAAAAGCAAGGAAGTCCTTTTAAAAGATTCATTACCACTAGTCTTATGTTAGTTGAGGTGCATCTTCTTACTAAAACAATAAATCTCTGTGGTCCTCCACCAAATATTGTCAACCAAATACCCTAAATCTTCTTCCCCATTCTCCCCTGAAGGCGCTGACTCGCGCTGGAGTATCATTCTGCGAGCGCCAGCCGCAATCTCCGGCACCTGGCCCAAGTGGCCATTCTTCACGTGCGGACCTAGAGGATGGGTGACAGAAGGCTATTCGACCACGGAGAGCATCGCCCTTCCTTCCTGATCCTTTCCTTCAGCGCGTACTTTCCGGCAGCGGTCGCTGGTTACGCGGGGCGAGCAGGGACGCTAGATGGCGTCTTTCTCTTGCTTGGCGCAGGGAAATCAAGTCCCTTCTATATCCCTTCCCCGCCATGCCAGGCAGTTTTCAGAGAAAGCAGCGCAGGCCAGGGATAGAACTTGGGAGCTTCCTGGTTGGCATGGTGAGTGCCACCAAGGCAGCTGCATTTACCCACTGTGCCAGAGGAACCATCCTGTACCCACGTACAATGACACAGCACAACTGTGCCACATTCTGAGGTGGGTAGGGCTAGCAATAGTGTAAAATGATACCTGCTGCAAGTTACGAGCAAGTTACAGAGCAGTGACCCACTCTGGTGTTGATCCATCACCATCAGAAACCTAGGACTGGATTAAGCTTTAAAACACTACAACATCAACTTGCATTTATATAGCGCCTTTAATATTGTAAAACGTCCCAAGGCGCATCAGACAAAATCAGGCAAAATTTGACACCGAGCCACATAAGGAGATATTAGGACAGCTTGATCAAAAAAGGTAGGTTTTAAGCAGCATCTTAAAGGAGGATAGAGAGGTAGAGATGAGGAGAGGTTTAGGGAGGGAATACAAGAGCTTAGGGCCTAGACGGCTAAAGGCATGGCCACCAATGGTGGAGCGAAGAAAATTGAGCCTCTGTTGTCATATATAATAGGCATGAATGTTCTTTCTAACATTCACAGTTTCTATCTTTTTGAGGGCTGTTGCAATTCATCTGATTTCCCTGATTCCCTTTGACATTTGCAGCTGCAACTAACTCTGTAAGACCCGAGTTCCCCAAGTCAGGGTCCTTGGATGCTCCGAGCAACTTCTCAAGAGATAATGACTCCCGGATGACTGTGTGGGCCTGCGTGGTCCCGAGATATAGAGGCCAGAAGGTCCCAGGTTCGATTCCCCCAGGCTGTGCCCACTTACCTGATCTCTGCCAGGACAGCACCATGGATCCTGTGACTGGCTTCAGTCGGAGATGACCTGGAGCATTCCATTTGCCAGCTACCTCTGTGACTTACTGGCAGCCCAGCAGTAACTAAGCAGCTTGTCAGTAACTTCTGTGAATTTCTCCTTCCATCTCTAGTCTTTCTCTGTTAATATCTGTTCCCCATACTTCAGTGTAATTATCTCAATTCCTCCATTTCCTGCCCTTCACTGAGAATATCTCTATCCCTTCATCTCCATATTATGTCACTCCCTCTGTCTCCCATTCTTCAGTGTAACTATCCTTATCTCTGTCCCTTGTCCTTCAGGGGGATTATCCCGATCCCTCCATTCCTTGTCCTTCAGTGGGATTATCCCATTCCCTCCATTCCTTGTCCTTCAGTGGGATTATCCCATTCCCTTCATTCCTTGTTCTTCAGTGGGATTATCCCATTCCCTCCATTCCTTGTCCTTCAGTGGGATTATCCCGATCCCTCCATTCCTTGTCCTTCAGTGGGATTATCCCATTCCCTCCATTCCTTGTCCTTCAGTGGGATTATCCTGATCCCTCCATTCCTTGTCCTTCTGTGGTATTATCCCATTCCCTCCATTCCTTGTCCTTCAGTGGGATTATCCCAATCCCTCCATTCCTTGTTCTTCAGTGGGATTATCCCATTCCCTCCATTCCTTGTCCTTCAGTGGGATTATCCCGATCCCTCCATTCCTTGTCCTTCAGTGGGATTATCCCGATCCCTCCATTCCTTGTTCTTCAGTGGGATTATCCCATTCCCTCCATTCCTTGTCCTTCAGTGGGATTATCCCAATCCCTCCATTCCTTGTTCTTCAGTGGGATTATCCCATTCCCTCCATTCCTTGTCCTTCAGTGGGATTATCCCGATCCCTCCATTCCTTGTCCTTCAGTGGGATTATCCCTCCATCTCCGACCTATCTCAGGTTCTGTCTCTGTTTTCCTGCTGTATCTGTCCTTTAGTTCCCTCGAGCAGCTTCTGTACCAGCTGTGAGATGCCGTTGCTGCCGATTGCTGGCTTATATTTTGGTGAGTAGTTTAAATTGATTGCCCTTAAAAGATGTCCTGCTCATTAAGCAGTGAGTGAAACATGTGCCAGCACTGGGGGGGAGCCTGGGTTCACAAATCCATCTGTAATCTGTTTTTCTCCCCACTGTAATCACTAGTTCCATGTGCTGCAACCTTTCTCTTAAACCTATTTAATTTATTTGCGTTGTAAGGAAAAAACTTGCATTGATAAAGCTCCCTTTGAGTCACCAGAAATTAAAAGTTAATCTCCTGGGCACTGCCATGAGCAACCCCGGGGGAAACTCATAAGGGCATTCGAAAAAAAATGGACGTGTTTTTCATTTTCTATGAACACTTTCGCTTGTTAATTATAAAAATATTGGCGATGGAGGACAAAGGCTGTTTGACTTTTTAAAAAATTAATTCTCGGGAAGTGGGCATCACTGGTAAGGTTGGCATTTATTGCCCATCCTTAGTTGCCCTGAACTGAGTGGTTTGCTAGGCCACTTCAGAGGGCAGTTAAGAGTCAGCCACATTGGTGTGGGACTGGGGTTACATATAGGCCCAGACCAGATTAGGGCAGCGGGTTTCCTTCTGTAGAGGACATTAGTGAACCAGTTAGATTTTTACGACAATCCGACAGCTTCATGTTCACCTTTACTGATGCCAGCTTTTTATTTCCAGATTTTTTTTTAAAACTGAATTCAATTTCTCAAACTACCCTGATGGAATTTGAACTCACATTCTGTAGATTATTAGTCCAGTAACCTCACCCACTGTGCCTACGTAGAACAGTCAAGAATCATCCAATTAGGGTTATGTACTGCAGTGGTGGAAGGGTGGGGGGAGGGGATTTGGAGTTGAGCCCAATCCTGTCTGCACTTAACATCCACACACTCGGAATACTGAGTCTAATTATTGCACTTCAACCACCACCGCAGCACGGATCAAACTCTGCACAGACTGGGGATCAAACCTGAAGCCTTGCTTATCTATAGGGCTCAGTACCACAAAGTAGGGCTCAATATTACACAGTATGGCTCAGTATCACACAGTACCACACAATATAGCTCAGTATCACACAGTACCACACAATAGGGCTCAGTATCACACAGTACCACACAATAGGGCTCAGTATCACACAGTACCACACAATATGGCTCAGTATCACACAGTATGCCTCAGTATCGCACAGTACCACACAATAGGGCTCAGTATCACACAGTACCACACAATAGGGCTCAGTATCACACAGTACCACACAATATGGCTCAGTATCACACAGTACCACACAATATGGCTCAGTATCACACAGTATGGCTCAGTATCACACAGTACCACACAATATGGCTCAGTACCACACAGTACTACACAATATGGCTCAGTATCACACAGTATGGCTCAATATCACACAGTACCACACAATATGGCTCAGTATAGGAACATAGGAACAGGAGTAGGCCATTCAGCCCCTCGTGCCTGCTCCACCATTTGATAAGATCATGGCTGATGTGATCTAACTCCATATACCTGCCTTTGGCCCATATTCCTTAATACCTTTGGTTGCCAAAAAGCTATCTATCTCAGATTTAAAATTAGCAATTGAGCTAGCATCAATTGCCGTTTGCGGAAGAGTTCCAAACGTCTACAATCCTTTGTGTGTAGAAATGTTTTCTAATCTCGCTCCTGAAAGGTCTGGCTCTAATTTTTAGACTGTGTCCCCTACTCCTAAAATCCCCAACCAGCTGAAATAGTTTCTCTCTATCCACCCTATCCGTTCCCCTTAATATCTTATAAACTTCGATCAGATCACCCCTTAACCTTCGAAACTCTAGAGAATACAACCCCAGTATCACACAGTACTACACAATATGGTTCAGTATCACACAGTACCACACGAAATTGTTCAGTATCACATAGTATGCTATAAAAATAATTATCTGTATATTAAATAACCACTGCACCAGTACCACACAGTATGCCTCAGTACCACACAATATGGCTCAGTATCACACAGTATGTCAGTATCGCACAGAATGTCTCAGTATCACACAGTACCACACAATATGGCTCAGTATCGCACAGAATGGCTCCGTATTACACAGTATGTCTCAGTATCACACAGTATGGCTCAGTACCACTCAGTATCATACAGTATGGTGCATTTACGCACTGAGCCTCTTAGGCATTCAAATTCCTTATTGTCTCAAGACAATGAAATGTGCCTTTATGCCTCTAGAGGGTGCCGTTTTACAGAGGTCGTTACTAAGCTGTCACCCCACTCCAGAACACCAAGTACGCCCCACATCTGTCACTGCCCCCACAGTGCCGTGGCTGCCCACATGGGATCAACGTGCAACTTGGACAGGTATTGTGCGGCTGCAGACTGTTCGACCCACGCCCATTTCAAATGGCCCTTGTCGGCGTGCAGGTTTCACAAGTCACCTTGAAAAAAAAATTTTTTTTTTATAAATAAAAATATTTGATTATAGATTGATGGTAAAATTGTAATATTAATCAATACTACCCCCAACAACAGTTATAGTACATCAGCTTACATTCACATTTCAAACACTGGGAGTGTTCAATATAAGAATAGATATAAGGAGGGATTACAAGGAATGATTCAACTGGGGTTCGGAGCTCCTACAGCAAACCTCAAGCAGGGTCTCAGTGACCTCGGGGAGACCAAAGTTTACTTATTAAATTTGTGCTAATGACAATGTAAAAAAGACATAGGCGGCGGAAGGGAGGTGGGGGGATTGCTAAACCACACTTTAGAGGTTTTGTAGAGGGGAGCGACAATCATATCAGATTAGATAGCGCTGGAAACACTCCCTGAGTGTAAATTGCTGAACATAGTCATCGCTTAACTTGACTAGCATGACTAGGGTTCCCCGCCCGGTCACTATCCAGCCACAATCATGCGTGAGTTTCGGCTGTGAAGCTCCTATAGTCGAACAGCCAGCACTCGCAGTTTAGGGCAGAAGTGTCCAACTTGCGGCCCCCTGAGCCCCGGCATTGTGGCCCTGTTTGTGCTTATGTTTGGTGCTGGTTTTATCCTGTTTGAATTTTGTGGGGCTGGAGCATTGGGAGAGGCCGTTCATTGCGCCGTTGCCTCATTGGTGGATAAATCCTAAATCAGAACAGCGAGAATCAGGAAGCTTGAGATATCTGCAAATGGATAGGAACACAGATTTAAACTTTATAATGTGGCCCTTGAAGAGAAAAAAAATGAGGAATGCCAACTTGAATGAGGCATCAGAGGGTGAAACCACACCCCAACAAGGTCCTTCAGAAGAGGGGCAGAATTTTTTAAAACGATTAGCATGCAATAATATACACCAAGAAACACACGGCGAGGTTTAATAGGAATTTACTGCATTCCGTACTCTCAGGCATTTATGAAACCGAATATTTTCTGAAGCATATAATCTTTTACAGATCCGCCTATTGCACCACACATATAAAAACCGTGGCATAAAAAAATAGGCGGGGGGGAGGAGGAGGAAGAAAAAAAAAGAAGGCAAGGCCACCTTAATAGAGGGCGGGCAGTGCCATTTTAAAAGTTGCAGAGTGGGAGGGGAAGAGAGTGAGTATGTGCGCATGCTTGGTCGCTGCTGTAATCTACATCCGCGCCCTTTCCTCTCCGGGGCTCGGAGTTCAGTTTCATATATTTAAAAAGAAATTGATTTTTTAAAAAGAAAATCCAAAGGGGGAGAGAGAGAGAGAGAGAGAGAGGAGAGAAACACCGAGAGGATGAATGTGAAGCGAGGGGAGAGGAGCAGTGCGGAAGCGGACGGGTGAGATTGTGAATCGAAGCGTTGGATACAATTTGGAGACTTTGTATCAAAGGGCCTGAAACGGATCACACAACGTTCCATTGAAACTGAACGTTCCATTGAAACTGAACGCTCCATTGATCGGCCCCGCAGCCATCGCCTTTCTTTGCGTTCATTTCACCTCGGGAGCCGGAAATTTGTGTCTCTCTTTTTCACCACCCCCCCCCTCCCTCCCCATCCCCCTTTCCTTCCCCCCCCCCCTTCCCTCTCCCTCCCCCCCTTCCCTCTCCCTCCCCCCCTTCCCTCTCCCTCCCCCCCTTCCCTCTCCCTCCCCCCCTTCCCTCTCCCTCTCCCTCCCCACCCCATCGCACCGAAGATGGGCGGCGCGTTTGCCAAGATATTCGGCAGCAAGGAGATGAGGATACTGATGCTGGGCTTGGACGCCGCCGGGAAGACCACCATCCTGTACAAGCTGAAGCTGGGCCAGTCGGTCACCACCATCCCCACCGTGGGCTTCAACGTGGAGACGGTGACTTACAAGAACGTGAAGTTCAACGTGTGGGACGTCGGCGGCCAGGATAAGATCAGGCCGCTGTGGAGGCACTACTACACGGGCACGCAGGGGTTAATCTTCGTGGTGGACTGCGCCGACCGCGACCGCATCGACGAGGCCAAGCAGGAGCTGCACCGGATCATCAACGACCGCGAGATGAGGGATGCCATCATCCTGATCTTCGCCAACAAGCAGGACCTGCCCGATGCCATGAAACCGCACGAGATCCAGGAGAAGCTGGGATTGACCAGGATCAGGGACAGGAATTGGTACGTGCAGCCGTCCTGCGCCACCTCGGGAGACGGACTCCATGAGGGACTCACCTGGCTAAATTCAAATTACAAATCCTAACTTTCGACACAAGACGGCCCTGGATTCTTTTCTGAATTGATTCGGTTGGATTAAAGCTTAATAGAAAAATCCTAACTTGTACAAGACACAACAGTGGGGTGGGTGGGGGAAGTTTACTTTAATGAAAATGATTTTTGTTTTGGATGGGGAGGGTGGGGAAGATGAATTTTACAACCGGCTAATTCTGACTTCCAGGCTCTTCTAGTGTCAGACTCAATCCAGCAAGGGCCTGAAATTAGAGGGAAAGCATAGAGGGACTTTAAGGGCGGGGGAGACAAATATACCCAGGCTATGCAATGGTGGGAGCGATTCTGTCCACTCGGTTCTCAAAACGCTGCTGTTCGGTGACAGATCTCTCACTGTACTTACAATCGGCTGCTTAGTCATTGGTTTTGATTTTTCCATAGATTCATTAAATGCGATACACACCTCCCCATCATGCTATGCAAAAGAGGTATGTGTTTTAAAGCAGTTTCAATGGGAGACGCTTCCCAATCTCTTCCTCAACCCCCCTCCTCCCTGTTCTGATTTGCAATGATTTAAATAAAACCATTAATCTCTCGGATAGAATTCACCTCTTTAAATCCAGAGTGATTCTCGACTGTAATTGATAGCAATCTGGGCCTATTGCTTGGGGTGTATGGACGGATGGCTTGAAGTTATTTTTGTAACAGATTTATATAAAAGGAGTATTTCTGCAAAGGGGGTTTGTCAAAGTTTTCCCCCACACACACACTCTTAAATTGGGTTGTGTTGTTAGCTGATCACAGCTTGGGTCAATTTCTGGCCTTGAATGAGAGCAAAACCAGCCAAGGTTCCTAGCGAGCTGGGCTGGAGAGTGCACATATCAAGTGAGGAACGGTTTTCAGCCGCGATGCCCTCCTTGGTTGAGAAGCCCGCTGACCATATTCTCTCACGTGAAGAATGCCCGTTCAGCTAGTGACAGCAAGAGTGAGAGCCTTCAGGAGGGGAGAGGATGACATTGAATTAAAGGATTGAGGAACGCAATGCCTATAATTTAAAAGCATTATGTTTACCCCACGCCCCAAGAAATAATTAGGCTGTTGCACCCCTAAATAACGAATGCTTGCAACCTTTTTTAATTTTGGGAGGGGCAAGCAAGAACTTAGGAATAGGAGTAGGCCATTCAGCCCCTTGAGCCTGTTCCACCATTCAATTAGATCATAACTGATCTGTACCTCATCTCCATTTCCCTTGATACCCTTTACCTAATAACGAAACTATCGCTCTCAGTCTTGAAAGCTCCAACTGTCTCAGCATCCACAGCCTTCTGGGGGAGCGAGTTCCAGATTTTCACACTGTGTTAAGAAGTGCTTCTTAATTTTGCCCGGCTGCAATTTTTAAGATTCTTCCCCCCCTTGTTCTCGTCTTCCCCACCAGAGGAAATAGTTTACTCTGTATCCACTCTATCTAATCCCTTTATCGTTTTAAAGACCTCGATTAAATCACCCCTCAAATTTCTAAATGCAAACTAAGTTTCCGCACCTTGTATTCACAGTTAAGTCACTGTATCGTTCTGTAATGTGATTCTGTTAATCAGTATCACAGGAACTCATCTGTGACTTCCTCATTTTCTCTTCCCTCCTCTGCCACCTACAGTCCGTCCTGGTAGATCTGGCCATGCGATGCAGTCATTGGAATGTCTAAGATCAGGCCTTAAACTGATATAAAGTTTCCAGGCTACTGACTGATTCCACCAATTATTTACCCAGCGGTTTCTGGATTATTTAAAGAGGCATGGAACACGCTGGCATTGGGGGGAGAACGTGCAGTCACTACAATTGGCTCCCCAGCCCTGGGCTAGGGAGAGAGCGCGAAGTCGGCCAGGTCTCTGGTTCCTGATCGTTATTCATCTCCCCCACCACCCCGCTCCATGGAATGTGCACATATGTGAATCTCAGGAGAGGACAGAATTGGCCTGGCCTGTGATGTTCCCCATGCCTGCCGATACTCAACTGTCCAGGCTCTCTCAAAAGATGGCAGGGTATGTGGGGGATGCTTAGCATGCACCTATTGACAGAGGAGGAGAGACAGCTCAAGGGGATGAGGAAAGCCGTGCCTGCTGTCGGGGTGGAATACTCCATTCGTGTTAGGGTTACAGGTTTGGGTGCTAATGATGGGAAACTGGATTTTGGGATGTGGTTGCTAGCTGCTTTCGGAATGATTTAGATAATGCTTGCATTTCTAAGAGGAAGTTTTAAATTAGTTCTGCATTCTAGGGGAAAGTTTCAGGTGACTTCCTGTGATACTACAGTAGGGTTTAGGGTGCAGTGTCAAACTGACCAACGAGAACTTATTTAAACAATGCTGGAGTTTTCTCAGTCTACTTAAAGGCACTTAACTCAGGGCTCTCCCTAAGCAAATTGGTCTGGGTCTTCCTTTCTCTGAACATTGTACCACACACCCCAATGGGATAGTGGGGGAAAAGGTGCTGTTGCCCTGTGCAACCATCCAGACCAGAAGGTGCCAGCTTTGATTTTTCCAGCCTCTGACTAAATGACTTGATCCCAACTCCGGTGTCGGTGGGAGTGTCACCGTCATCCTTC
Source organism: Heptranchias perlo (assembly GCF_035084215.1). Lineage (NCBI taxonomy): Eukaryota > Metazoa > Chordata > Chondrichthyes > Hexanchiformes > Hexanchidae > Heptranchias > Heptranchias perlo. Next base: position 9,466,142 of record NC_090365.1, read on the forward strand.
CGGGAGTAGGTATGGAAATATTGGCCAGATTCCACTCCCAGTTGCCGTCAAGGCGCTCTGATGAAAAGTAGCAAGATTCCCCAAAGGCAGCGGGTGCCTGTAGAACCATATCCCAGGTGTCAGTACCATGAGGAGGGGGGGGGGGAAAGTGAAGAAAATAATGTCACAGGGTTTTCTAAATCTGTTCTGTGATCTCCACAGAATCAGACATCTTGCATTGTGCATGGGAGCTTGTTTGAGATGTCTCCTGTTGCCATCTTACTTCCGTTTTTTTAATTACTCAGTGGAACCCTGCACTTGCACCTCTCCCGACCTGCTCTGAAATATCCCCACTATCCAGGGTAGAGCTGTGTTAGACTGGCCTGTGTTTGTAAAATATGTAGAAGGGGAAGAGGGTGGAACAGCACCTGTGCAGTACCATTTAAATACCAGCAGGTGTCACTATCGAGCACTTTCAGCGTGTGCTATCGACCCCTAGTGGAAGATAAAAGGTTGGCACGGTCAACATTTACATTCACGCACTGATGGCCAAATGGGAAGGGTCTTCTCATTCCGTTACATTGCCAACATTTTTTTTTTCAATTCTATTTTGAAGCATCCTTGTGTTGTACAATGTTGTACTGGAGGATTGCATCATAGAAATGGTGGAGGTGGGTTTGCAACTGACTTTGCCATGATGTCTCAGTTCCTGGGGGAGGGGAGGATGCCAGATGTGTTCAGTGGAGGGGAAGGCAGAGGTTTATTCAGCCTGTGGCACCCCTAAATCAGCGGGCACATGATAACAGGTCAGTTGCCTGTCCTTGGTGTGATTAAAAAGGGAGGTGAATAGTGTACGATGTGAATAACCTGGTGAGGTTAGGGAGTTTATTCTTTTTTTCTTTTAAAGACCATTTTATGTAAGGACCGAGTCTTTGCATCAGCCTTTAATGTCACAAAATGGCCCCTCATCAGTAATTCCGAGAGTGAGACTGATGTGTGTGCCAAAGTGTGCTACAGAGCTTGAGGTACTTGGCCTCAATCAGTGATTTTATTGAAGGATATAAATTGACATTCTCCGCAAGCAATGATGTGTAATGTATGTCCCTCTCTAGACTCTGTCTGCCTGCTTCATAAAGCACTGAGTGACCTGTTACTGTCGAAGGATGGTGGGTGTGGCACTGCTATTTACTTTGCACAGATCAGTGCCCAGTTCCACAATCTGCACTGAAATATTGCAAATTACAAATTTTATATCTTTTCAAAAGCCCCCAGTCCTGCACGGCTGCATATGCAACAATTTCAAGATTAAATCGGGGACTGGGTCAAACATCAGGGACCTGGATTCAAGTCCAGCCCATACCAATGGGATTAAAGTCTCCTCTGTTTGTCTAGAAGAGGCCCATGTGAAATAAGTTTGGGGAGGGTCACCTCAGTTATTAGTGAGCACAGGCCTGCAGCTCGAAACTGTCTGTAATTTGGCACCAAATTGTCAGTCTTGCTCCATAGAATGTATGTGTGTGAAATGACCGTGTCACTCGTGCAGTAATGGCTACTGCTGTGAGGTTGAGGCACATTTTTAGGGTAGAGGGAGCTTTACTTTAACCCATGTCGTTCCTGACCTGGGAGTGATTGACGGGACAGTGTAGAGGGAGCTTTACTCTGTATCTAACCCGTGTCGTTCCTGACCTGGGAGTGATTGACGGGACAGTGTAGAGGGAGCTTTACTCTGTATCTAACCCGTGTCGTTCCTGACCTGGGAGTGATTGACGGGACAGTGTAGAGGGAGCTTTACTCTGTATCTAACCCGTGTCGTTCCTGACCTGGGAGTGATTGACAGGACAGTGTAGAGGGAGCTTTACTCTGTATCTAACCCGTGCTCTACCTGCCATGGGATTGTTTGATGGGACAATGTAGAGAGAGCTTTACTTTGCACATAATTCTTACTGTACCTGCCTCATAAGTGCTGGATGCTGACACTGGTATATAAATTACGCAGCACCGCGATGAACACAAAATCAAGAGGTTTGGGGATATAACGCTGTAAATTTAGCCTCAATAAAGACTTGCACCACTTATTTCCACGGGAGTTCTTTTGATCATTTGGCGCAACTTGGGCATAAGATCGGCAGAAACCCTAAGGTGCAGTGGTGTAAGAGGCTGCTTACGATGTTTCTCCGGGGTTTCTGCCAAAGTTACGGTGGACGATCGAGGGAACCTCCGTGGAATTTCTACCCCTCTGATGTTCAGCCAAGGAGACCCAGTTGACACGGCGCTCGATTGCTCTCCGAATGGCCCTGGAGGAAATCAGTGGGGTAACGTGTCTTGTGTTGGGTTGCCAACTCTGGCTGGATATATTCCTGGAGGTTTCATCACATGACCTCCTCCTGTCAACTGCCCCACCCCATTGGCCACCCAACATTCCATTCTCGCAGTGCCCCGCCTTCCCACGGCCAATTGGAAAGCGAACACACTCTTCATTACTCGATTGGATGATTCTTGACTGTCAGTCAAACATCCTTTTCTTTCCCATCTCCAACATTTTTATAACTAATACACAAAAGTGTTGAAAGAATGTTTGTTTTTTTTAATGTCCCAATCATTTTTCTCCCAGGTGTTGCTCGCAGCAGTATCCTGGAGATTAAAGTTCACTTCCTTGAGACTCCAGGACAATCCTGGAGGGTTGGCAACCCTAGTGTGGTGTGACGCAGGATCTGAGCTGACTGAAGCTTTCTGCTGAGTGCACAAGCTGTCTCCCTTAATCCGCTGAGTGCTGAAAGATTCTGTTGCAGTGTCATTACTGGGGACCCCCTCTCTACCTTGGTGCTGTTATTATTTAAAAAAAATATATTAAAAATGTTCATCATGAATCTTCAGATTGGGAATATGATTTTGGGGAAAGTAATTCTGCTGTTTGCAATGAAAAGATGTTTGCATGAGACTCTCTCTCTCTCTGTCCCTCTCGAGTCTTCAGTGAGGGCTGATGCCTTGTGTCGTGCCCCAGTGCTGTTGCTTAGCTCCAGACTCTTTGGGAGAGCTGGCTGGGCTTTTTAATAACACAAATGGAGCTGCCAGCACCTGCTAGGACACGTCTACAGCGAGAGAGCTGAAGAACAGGGGACTGCTTAGAGCAGAAACATGCAACGTCGGCAACAAGGACAAAAAAAAAAGAATTGGAAGCTTCTGATAAAATATCATTGCAGACTCTTATAGAAACTTGGACTTTTCCTAAAGGATAACATTGTCTGAATAAACGAAAATCCCTGAATTCTGGATGGTTTTTATTTGATTTCGCAGAGCTGCTGCTGCTGCTGTTTTTGGGATGATGGTTGAGGGAAGTTTGCTTTCTCCCCTCCCGGAGGTGTTGGGGTACTATTCATGTAATCTTGCAGCACAGAAGGAGGCCATTCAGCCCAATGTGCTTGTGCTGGCTCTTTGAAAGAGCTATCCAATTAGCCCCACTCCCCTGCTCTTTCCCCATAGCCCTGCAAATTTTTCCTTTTCAAGTATTTATCCAATTCCCTTTTGAAAGTCATTATTGAATCTGCTTTCAGGCAGTGCATTCCAGATCATAACAACTCGCTGTGTTTAAAAAAAATATTCTCCTCATCTCCCCACTGATCGCCAATTACCTTAAATATTGTCCTGATTACCGAGCTTCCTGCCAGTGGAAACAGTTTCTCCTTATTTACTCTATCAAAACCCTCTCATAATTTTGAGCACCTCTATTAAATCTCCTTAACCTTCTCTGCTCTAAGGAGAACAACCCCAGCTTCTGCAGTCTCTCCACATAACTGAAGTCTCGTATCCCGGGTACCGTTCTGGTAAATCTCCTCTGCACAACTCTCCCGAGCCCTTGACATCCTTCCACAGGCATCAGCCATTTCCCTGCGGCCTTTGCCCCGAGGGCCGCTTTTCAATGCGTGAGCCTAGATGGTGAGTGCTGGCAGGCTCTTTGACTGGATGAGGCATCGCAGCTAACTTTCCCACCCCCGCCAATCCTGCTCGCACGAGCGCACACTCCAGTGGGATGGCTGAATGATAATCGGGAGTCCTGACTGATGACTTTTGTATCTCCCCACCCCTCCTTGGGGTACTGAGGTCAATTGTGTTCCTCATAGAATCATAGAATCATAGAAGTTTACAACATGGAAACAGGCCCTTCGGCCCAACATGTCCATGTCGCCCAGTTTATACCACTAAGCTAGTCCCAATTGCCTGCACTTGGCCCATATCCCTCCATACCCATCTTACCCATGTAACTGTCCAAATGCTTTTTAAAAGACAAAATTGTACCCGCCTCTACTACTGCCTCTGGCAGCTCGTTCCAGACACTCACCACCCTTTGAGTGAAAAAATTGCCCCTCTGGACCCTTTTGTATCTCTCCCCTCTCACCTTAAATCTATGTCCCCTCGTTATAGACTCCCCTACCTTTGGGAAAAGATTTTGACGATCTACCTTATCTATGCCCCTCATTATTTTATAGACTTGTATAAGATCACCCCTCAACCTCCTACTCTCCAGGGAAAAAAGTCCCAGTCTATCTAACCTCTCCCTATAAGTCAAACCATCAAGTCCCGGCAGCATCCTAGTAAATCTTTTCTGCACTCTTTCTAGTTTAATAATATCCTTTCTATAATAGGGTGACCAGAACTGTACACAGTATTCCAAGTGTGGCCTTACTAATGTCTTGTACAACTTCAACAAGACATCCCAACTCCTGTATTCAATGTTCTGACCAATGAAACCAAGCATGCTGAATGCCTTCTTCACCACCCTATCCACCTGTGACTCCACTTTCAAGGAGCTATGAACCTGTACTCCGAGATCTCTTTGTTCTATAACTCTCCCCAACGCCCTACCATTAACGGAGTAGGTCCTGGCCCGATTCGATCTCCCAAAATGCATCACCTCACATTTATCTAAATTAAACTCCATCTGCCATTCATCGGCCCACTGGCCCAATTTATCAAGATCCCGTTGCAATCCTAGATAACCTTCTTCACTGTCCACGATGCCACCAATCTTGGTGTCATCTGCAAACTTACTAACCATGCCTCCTAAATTCTCATCCAAATCATTAATATAAATAACAAATAACAGCGGACCCAGCACCGATCCCTGAGGCACACCGCTGGTCACAGGCCTCCAATTTGAAAAACAACCCTCTACACCCACCCTCTGTCTTCTGTCGTCAAGCCAATGTTGTATCCAATTGGCTACCTCACCTTGGATCCCGTGAGATTTAACCTTATGTAACAACCTTGTCAAAGGCTTTGCTAAAGTCCATGTAGACCACGTCTACTGCACAGCCCTCATCTATCTTCTTGGTTACCCCTTCAAAAAACTCAATCAAATTCGTGAGACATGATTTTCCTCTCACAAAACCATGCTGACTGTTCCTAATCAGTCCCTGCCTCTCCAAATGCCCGTAGATCCTGTCTCTCAGAATACCCTCTAACAACTTACCCACTACAGATGTCAGGCTCACCGGTCTGTAGTTCCCAGGCTTTTCCCTGCCGCCCTTCTTAAACAAAGGCACAACATTTGCTACCCTCCAATCTTCAGGCACCTCACCTGTAGCGGTGGATGATTCAAATATCTCTGCTAGGGGACCCGCAATTTCCTCCCTAACCTCCCATAACGTCCTGGGATACATTTCATCAGGTCCCGGAGATTTATCTACCTTGATGCGCGTTAAGACTTCCAGCACCTCCCTCTCTGTAATATGTACACTCCTCAAGACATCACTATTTATTTCCCCAAGTTCCCTAACATCCATGCCTTTCTCAACCGTAAATACCGATGCAAAATATTCATTTAGGATCTCACCCATCTCTTGTGGTTCCGCACATAGATGACCTTGTTGATCCTTCAGAGGCCCTACTTTCTCCCTAGTTACTCTTTTGCCCTTTATGTATTTGTAGAAGCTCTTTAGATTCTCCTTTGCCTTATCTGCCAAAGCAATCTCATGTCCCCTTTTTGCCCTCCTGATTTCTCTCTTAACTCTACTCCGGCAATCTCTATACTCTTCAAGGGATCCACTTGATCCCAGCTGCCTATGCATGTCATATGCCTCCTTCTTCTTTCTGACTGGGGCCTCAATCTCCCGAGTCATCCAAGGTTCCCTACTTCTACCAGCCTTGCCCTTGCCCTTTACTTTATAACTCATAGTGCCCCAACTATGAGTTAACCTAAGCTTACACTGGGCGTGGAACCTGGGACTATCCTGAGCTGTTCAGTTCATCCCCACGCTCTCACTACCTGTTGCTCCTTTAACCCAGTGTGGTTGGTTGGATTGCCTGCTGCTCCAAGCCCCTACTTTGAAAACAAAGCACCCACCGGGGAAGTGGCAGAAAGTTAAATGAAAATAAATGATTGCGGATAAAAAAAAAGGAATTAGGTTATAGTTATACTGGGGTGTGTAAGCTTTCAAAGCCAGAATTTCTGTTTGAGCTCAATCCAAGCTGCCAGAATTACTGTAGAAACCCTTTTAAACCCATTTATTTAGGGTCAGTTGCTTAAATCTAAGAAAGACTTGCATTTATATAGCGCCTTTCACAACCTCAGGACGTCCCAAAGCGCTTTACAGCCAATGAAGTACTTTTGAAGTGTCGTCACTGTTGCAATGTAGGAAATGCGACAGTCAATTTGCGCACAGCAAGATCCCACAAACAGCAATGAGATGATGACCAGATAAACTGTTTTAGTGATGTTAGTTGAGGGATAATTGTCAGTCAGGTCACCGGGGAGAGCTCCCCTGCTTTTCTTCGAAATAGCGGCCTTGGTGTGTAAGCTTTTACGGGCAGACTGGGTCTCGGTTTAACGACGCATCCAAAAGACAGCACCTCTGACAATGTAGCACTCCCTCAGTACTGCACTGGGAGTCTCAACCTGAATTATGTGCTCAAGTCTCCGGAGTGGGATTTGAACCCACAGATCATTCTGACTCAGGCAGAGAGTGCTACCCACTGAGCCAAACTGACACCTATGGATGCTACAATTGGCCTCACAGCACCTGAATGAGGGAGGTGAAGAATCATCCATGGTTGCTGCGCTTGAGCGCTGAGCTCTGCTGGAGAATGTGTGTGTGAGAGTGAGAAAGGGCAGAGGGTATGTGCAGGCACAGTCTGCTGGATTAAGATATGCTGATGTGAGTGTTTTTCTGTAGCGGACTGCACCAGACAGCCTGACTGAGGAAATTCACTGAAATGCTCTTGAAGTGGAATCCAGAAGTGGATGAGTGTGGCTGACCATCAGTTTGGAGCTTTCTTGTAGCCCCCGCACGTTGTGAGCCCCACCCTCTGTCTGGTTTCCCCTCGCCCAAGCCTCTCAGCAGAAAGTTGAAAATCCCAGATTCTCTGCGTAAAATCATTTGCGATCGATTTGTCCTGTCGTAATTGCAGTGGGAGGCTATAAAAGAAAGATTGAAAAATGAAGGCTTTTTTCACAAACCGAGAAGGTTAAGGGTGGATCCAATTGAGGTTTTCAAAATTATGAAAAGAATTTAAGAGGGTAAATAGTGAAAGATTGATTCTACTGGTTGGTGAATGGGTAAGAAGGAGGCACAGACTGAGGATTATCACTAGATGAACAAAGGGGGAAATTAGAAAGCTTTTTCCCACACACTGGGTAATTAGAACCTGGATTGTTATGGCAAAGATGCTAATATGTCAGAGTCTAGAACATCATTTTAAAAGGGAATTGGATAAATATTTGAATAGGAAGAACATAAAAGGCCACAGGGAAAGGGAAGGGAAATGGGATTAGATTTTAGACAGGTCCAGTTGAAGAGCCAGCACTGGCACGATGGGCTGAATGGCCTCCATCTGTGCTGTAATTTCAGTGGTTTCTACGTCACTGTGACTCTTGCAACTCCTTTCATTTTCCAGCGTGGCAATAATTTCCCTTTAAGGTAGAAGGAAAACCAGCCAGTGTCCCCACTCCCGAGGGAAAACCAGCCAGTGTCCCCACTCCCGAGGGAAAACCAGCCAGTGTTCCCACTCCCGAGGGAAAGCCAGCCAGTGTCCTCACTCCCGAGGGAAAACCAGCCAGTGTCCCCACTCCCGAGGGAAAACCAGCCAGTGTCCCCACTCCCGAGGGAAAACCAGCCAGTGTCCCCACTCCCGAGGGAAAACCAGCCAGTGCCCCCACTCCCGAGGGAAAGCCAGCCAGTGCCCCCACTCCAGAGGGAAAGCCAGCCAGTGTCCCCACTCCCGAGGGAAAGCCAGCCAGTGCCCCCAGTCCCGAGGGAAAGCCAGCCAGTGTCCCCACTCTCGAGAGGACGGCACCCAGAATCCCTGCTCCTGGTTAGTTGTCAATGCTCCCTCCCCCCACCCCTCAGGAGAGGTGCTGAAGGCTGTTTAGCTTCAGGACATGCTGTAAATTTAATATTTTAAAGGAAAAATCATGACTTCCTTAATAACTCATTGCAGTGTCCAGTGTGGGACCAAGTCAAATGGACCAGGGAGGCTCCAACATTCAATCCCTGGTCCATGCTGAGAGGGTGAGACTACAGCCTGGCTTCCTGCTTCTGACTGCTGTCCAGTGACCCCTGCTGGAATTTCTGTGTGTGCATGGATGTCAATTGAGGACAGGATCGGACTGAGTTGTGATGTCCTTCATGGCCAATTAGCCTGATGACAAGCACATGAACAATAGCCACTTGCATGAGGCGCCAGCAAACCCCCTTTTAATTATTGAGCTGGTACTGTCCTAATGCATGTAATGGATCCATGTGAAATATTTATCTGATGCTGACTGGTCTTAATGAGTCAAATAATTAACCCTGACTCATCACCACCCTAACTTTATATGATTCATGAATGATTTGTCACTTCATTATTGCATGGCATCTTTACAGTATTTTAACTGTAAAATAACCATGCCTCAAACATGGCTTCTGATCTGTGTGGTGTCTCCCCTGCATTGTGGCAACGAGACGTGGTGGGACAGGTTCAAATGTAAGAGAGAAAGACTGAACAGGCTGGGGCTCTTTTCTCTAGAAAAGAGAAGACTGAGAGAGGACCTGATAGAGGTCTTTAAAATTATGAAGGGTTCAATACAGTAGATGTAGAGAAGATGTTTCCACTTGTGGGGGAGACCAGATCTAGGGGTCATAAATATAAGATAGTCACTAATAAATCCAATAAGGAATTCTGGAGAAACTTCTTTACCCAGACAGTGGCGAGGATGTGGAATTTGCTACCACAAGGAGTGGTTGAGGTGAATAGCTCAGATGTCTTTAAGGGGAAGCTCGATAAACACATAAGGGAGAAAGGAATAGAAGGATACGCTGATAGGATGAGATGAAGTAAGGTGGGAGGAGGCTTGTTTGGAGCATAAACACCGGCATAGAGCTGTTGGGCCGAATGGCCTATTTCCATGCTGTAAAATTCTATGTAATTCCATGACATCTGACCGTATTTGAGCCCATTCAGGTAGGCAGACTTGTTTAAAAGCAGCACCAAATAGTTGCAATGCAGAGCTTTAAGTACAAAGTGGAAAATTCAAGAGGCCTCAAAAGTTATAGAAAGCCATATGACCCGTGGAGTAGATTGAAATGGTGCACTGCCTGTCTTTTGCCACAACTCTTATTTGCTCAGTGGTGGCTCCTAGTGGCAGAGGCAGAGACTGCTCGGGGACCCAAGAGTTGGATACCATCAGAACTGGGATAGTAAGGCCACAGAAATATTGCTTCAGTTGTACAGAGTCTTGGTCAGACCCCAGTACTGCGTTCAGTTGTGGGCGCCGCACCTCAGGATGGATATATTGGCCTTGAAGGGGGTGCAGATCAGATTCACCGGAATGATACCGGTGCTAAAAGGGTTAAATTATGAGAACAGGCTGGACAAACTTGGTTTGTATTTCCTTGAGTTTATAAAGTTGAGGGGTGATCTGATCGTGGTGTTTAAAATGGTCAAAGGATTCGACAGGGCAGATACAGAGAAATGATTTCCTCTGGTGGGAGAACAAGGGGGCACGGTCTTAAAATTAGAGCTGGGCCGTTCAGAAGTGAAATCAGGAAGCACTTCTTCACACAAAGAGTAGCAGAAATCTGGAACCCTCTTCCCCAAATGGCTGTCGGTGCTAAGTCAATTGAAGTTTTCAAGACTGAGATCGATAGATTTTTATTAGGTAAGGGTATCAAGGGATATGGGTCAAAGGTGAGTAAATGGAGTTAAGATACAAATCAGCCATGATCTAATTGAATGGAGGAACAGGCTAACAGTTTTTACCATGAGTAACTGAATGTGCCAGTGTGGTGTATCACTCAGGTATCATGGAGGGCATCCCAGTGGGTCAATTGTCCAAAGTGGAACTGAGCTATACAGACGCGAAGGACCCAGGTTGGTTCCCTAGTCCATGTTGAGTTGAGTTGGCTGATTTCGGACAGGCAAAATTCACGACCCTTCCACCTGGTAGTGACGGTTGGGCGAGGACAGGATCGGGCTCTGCTGTGATGCCACCATTGCCAAATAGCCTGTTAACACTCACGGGATTCACACCTTGAAGGACATGAGTGGATACTTGTATAAGACATTCGAGGACTGTGGGACTGTACTCCAGCGAGAGTCAGTGGCGTCAGGAGAGAGGGGAAGAGATTAAGATTGAGTTTCTTCGATGGCTGATTTGGTGAATGCACGGTGTAGTCTGGAATTAAGTCTCGGAGCCCAGGAAGGTGCTGGCTTCAACACCCCCCCCTAGTCTGTTCTACTTTCGCTGATCTCAATCAGGCAGCAGCAGAAGATGGGCAATTGGCCTCCGTGGGCCAGGAAGAGGAAACTCGGCCAGGGTTTCCCCTCCTGATCTCTGGTTCCACCCGTCAGCATCTTACCCCAGTGGCCATTCTTCAAGGGCGATGCCAGACAATGAGTGTCCCAGAATATTCCACCATGGAGGACATCAACAACAACAACAACTTGCCTTTATATAGCGCCTTTAACATAGTAAAACATCCCAAGGTGCTTCACAGGACTGTTATCAGACAGAAATTTGACACCAAGGCACATAAGGAGATATTAGGTCACTTGGTAGGTTTTAAGGAGTGTCTTAAAGGTGGAGGGAGAGGTGGAGAGGTTTAGGGAGGGAATTCCAGAGCTTCTGGAGAGGTTTAGGGAGGGAATTCCAGAGCTTCTGGAGAGGTTTAGGGAAGGAATTCCAGAGCTTAGGGCCTAGGCAGCTGAAGGAACGGCTGCCAATGGTGTGGCGAAGGAAATTGGGGATGCGCAAGAGGCCAGAATTGGAGGAGCGCCAAGATCTCGGAGGGTTGTAGGGCTGGAGGAGGTTACAGAGATAGGGAGGGATGAGGCCATGGAGGGATTTGAAAACAAGGATGAGAATTTTAAATTCAAGGCGCTGCTGGTCCAGGAATCAATGTAGGTCAGCAAACATAGGGGTGATGGGCGAAGGGGACTTGGTACGAGTTAGGATACGAGGCAGCAGAGTTTTGGAGGAGCTGACATTTACAGAGGGTGGGAGATGGGAGGCCGGCCAGGAGAACATTGGAATCGCCCAGCCCAACCCAGTCTTTACCCAACATCCATGTATTCTGGTAGGGGGTCACTGGTAGGGGAATCGGGAGTGGGACCATTGTCTGATTATCTGTTCGCTGGTTCTAGGAGGGCTTAATTGCAGCACCCCCCTTACAATTGTCCTGAAGGTCAACCAATTAAAAATGCTGCACTTCCACACTAAGCCACTGGGGGTGCCTTGACAGTGATGTTAAAGGGGCAGTCCACGCTAGATCTGCCAAGTATACAGAGGAATGCTTCAAGCCAGCTCTTCCTCGGCACTGCGACGAGGCGCATAGTTACAAATAACCTCGGGGAGGGGTCGGGAAGAGGGACCGAAGCCCCTCTCTGCCATATTCCAGCTCCTAGATCTGCAGAGATTGGCCTTCGAATTATTAGCTCCAAGCTAAAGGGTCAGAGGCCATGTGGCCAGGCTGTAGTGTTTTCAGTCCGGTGGGATTTACACTGTTGGGAATTTGACACGGGGGCGTGGCCGCTAAAACAGGGAAGTGGTAGAAGGGGAGAGAGGGAGAGCCAGGGTGCGATAGACCTGAGTGATCCTGATCTCCTGCTCGCTCCTCAAAGTGACTCATTCTTTCTCCATGAAGTCACGCTGTACCTGCTCATCCAGCCACCCCCGCACACATTCTCTGCACACACACATAGACAGGATGTCAATCCACACAACACTTAGGGACCTGTGGGTTACACTGTGGGAGGGAGAGCAGTTTACTTCTGCAGAGAGCAGTGAGTTCCTGTTACCAATGTTCTTGTGAAGGGCAGACAGGCAGACTGTTTCTGTCTGTGAGCAGGGAGACAGGCAGACTGTCCCTGTCTGTGAGCGGGGACACAGGCAGACTGTCCTTGTCTGCGAGCAGGGACACAGGCGGACTGACCCTGTCTGTGAGCGGGGACTCAGGCAGACTGTCCCAGTCTGTGAGCGGGGACACAGGCGGACTGACCCTGTCTGTGAATAGGGAGACGGTCCCTGCCTTTGAGCAGGGAAACAGGACGACTGTTTCTGTCTGTGAGCAGGGAGGCAGGGAGGCTGACTCTGTCTGTGAATAGGGAGACGGTCCCTGCCTGTGAGCAGAGAAACAGGGAGACGGTCCCTGTCTGTGAGCAGGGAGACAGGGAGACTGACCCTGTCTGTGAGCGGGAACACAGGCAGACTGTCCCTGTCTGTGAGCAGGGAACAGAGGCAGACTGTTCCTGTCTGTGAGCAGGGACACAGGCAGACTGACCCTGTCTGTGAGCGGGAACACAGGCAGACTGACCCTGTCTGTGAGCGGGAACACAGGCAGACTGTCCCTGTCTGTGAGCAGGGACACAGGCAGACTGACCCTGTCTGTGAGCAGGGACACAGGCAGACTGACCCTGTCTGTGAGCAGGGACACAGGCAGACTGACCCTGTCTGTGAGCAGGGACACAGGCAGACTGACCCTGTCTGTGAACAGGGACACAGGCAGACTGACTCTGTCTGTGAGCTATTGAACTTTAATCCTGGTTAATACGTCCTAAATAATCCCAAAAGTGGGTAGCTATTAGCTGTTTTTTCCCAGTGAGATCCACCTCTTCTAATTGTCTTAATTGGTGTTTTAGTCAACTTGATTCATTGCATTATAGGCTTGGTTATGAATATACAGAACCCTGCCTGTCCCAGTAATTACTGGCAGTGAAAATGTATCATATCTAGCAGTAGACCTGATGTAACACATCCACACATTTCCAGGACTCTCTCTCTATCTTTCTCTCCTTCCTCTTTTTCTCCTCATCTGTCTCCTCTCCTTCTTAATCTCCTCTTCTTGCGCCTCCTCATTCTCTACTCTCCTCTCTCTTATCTGTGTTTATTTTCACCCTCTTCCCTCACTGCCTGTCTTCTCTCCCTCTTTATATCTCTGCTCCTCCACTCACCTGTGTCTCCTACCCAATCCTCTCTCTTCCTTATCTCCCTCTCTCTCTGCTTTTCCCCTCTGTCGTCTCTCTGCGTCTCCTCACTGTATCTCCTCTTACACAGTTTGCCTCCCTCTGTCCTCTCTCCACCCCCTCTCCTTCTCACTTTCCCTATAGCCTGGGAATTGCTGGTGGTGGTTGCACGAAAAGCATCTGGGAGAAGTTACTCCTGCTGGTTCACTTGTGGTTTTGCTGTTTGCAGTCCGTGGGCTAATGTGTGAGTTTTCTATCCCGTACAGGGGGCCAGCCAATGTAAAGTCTATTTTACAGAAAACAAAGTCTTTTTACTCAGCAAACAGAGTCCATTTAAAAAGCGCACTACAGCAAACAGTCTACAGATTCTATTTAAAAAGAGACTCTACTAACTACAGCAAACAGAACTTATGACCGAAACTACAGCAACTTCTCCCGATAAAAGCAGGATTATTGCTCCAGCAAATTGGAGTGAGTGGAGGATAGTTACATAATATAAATTGTGTGCGTAAAATCAATCCCAGTCACTTACAACAGTGATTGACAGGGGAATTACCCAATCATCTCCATTCTGGCCGGGAATAGTGGTGTCACTACATGCAACCCAAAATTGCTGTAAAATTGTGTGTTACTAAGTAAGGAAAGAGAGTTTTACGGGCCGGGAGCTGGAAACTCTTCTGCAAGGATTATGGGATAGGAAGTATTCTGTTTAAGGGTCTGGTAGCTACACCCTCCAGAATGCCTGGTGCACTAGCGATAGATAAAGGTGGCTTAAAACAGGTAACATTAGTCTCAGATTCAGCTTTGCAGAGCCCAGAGAGGTCTATTACCACCACTATCCCAGCAAGCTCTTGGTGAAACCTTGTAATCAGGCAACACACTCCCACAAGGGAAAGAGCGGTGGATTGGGAGGGCCACACATTTGAAACAAAGCACCAGCATCGTTGGGCAGCACCGTGCCAACTCAAGTGCCAGCCTTGGCTCGATAGTAGCATTCTTGCCTCAGAGACCTGAGTCCATAATTCAGGCTGACACTCTTAGTGCAGCAATGAGGGAGTGCTGCACTGTCGGAGATGCTGTCTTTCAAATGAGATATTTTCCACCTTTCAAAGAAGAGCATGGAGTTCTCCCAATGTCCTGGCCAACATTTATTCCTCACCCAATGCCACCAGAAACAGAGGGAGTGTGCACTGTCAGATGAGGCGTTAAACCAAGGTCCCTCCTGCCCTCTTAGGCGGACATAAAAGATCCCATGGAACTGACCACACTTCAAAAGAGTGCTTTTAAAGCGCTTTTGGACGTCCTGAGGCCATGAAAGGCGCTATATAAATTCAAGTCCTTTCTCTGTTATCCTGGGCCCATCAAGCTCACTTACTTCCACCTCCGCAACATCACTGACTTTAAAATAGGAACACTTTCTGTTGTAAACACGTTCCCTGCCCCCCCACCCCGTGCGCATCACACACATTAGGGGAAGATTTTGTTTTGTCAGATGTGCTATTCTTACACTGACTGTGAACTCGGTTGAATCTGTCATGATCCACGAGGCTGCTTTTTGGTAGAAATCATTGCTGCAGCTGTCATATTGGGCAGGAAGTCTGAGTTCAGCACCGTGAAGTCGTCAATGGTTAATAGCGTAACTTGCCTCTTATGTCAAGAAAAGGCTGTTTGTTTTTTCCCATAACAAAAAACAGGGCAAAACTGTCCAGCTTTTGCCCGCGAGAAATCTCAGCCTTCCCCCTGCCTTTCAAGGCCGAATTTTTTCAATTGCGGGTATCAGTCCAGCAAACTGGTCATTAGAGTGAAACATGATTGAAGTCTGAATTCATATTGGGGGGGTTTGAGGAAATTTGGAGGCCCACCCCTCTCCCCAATCAGTCTCAAATCTCTCAGGATGCTACTGATCATTGACGATAATTTGAGGGTCTTGTCAAAGGTCACATATTGGCAACATGTTAGGCTTTCTCTGAGTGAGGTCCCAACCCAAGGCCTGGTTGAGTTCTCGAACGTTATGATGATGCTCGAAGGCGATGGTGTTTCAGAACGTCGCGCCCGTACCATCTGTTCCTCATTACTGCGTCACAACCAGCACTTTCCAACTCATCACCAAATTACACGTCCCTCAGCCCTAGCACAATCAGGTACATGCCAGGCCTGTGACTGCTCCAATTGTAGGCCTCCAGTCTGGAAACCCCTTGATTTTAAAATTCTCACCCTTGTTTTCAAATCCCTCCATGGCCCTCGCCCCCTCCCTATCTCTGTAACCTCCTCCAGCCCTACAATCCACCAAGATCTCTACGCTCCTCCAATTCTGGCCTCTTGCGCATCCCTGATTTTAATCGCTCCACCATTGGCGGCCGTGCCTTCAACTGCCTAAGCTCTGGAATTCCCTCCCTAAACCTCTCCACATCTCTCTCCTCCTTTAAGATGGTCCTTAAAACCTACCTCTTTGACCAAGCTTTTGGTCACCTGCCCTAATATCTCCTTATGTGGCTCGGTGTCAAATTTTGTTTGATGACGGTCCTGTGAAGCACCTTGGGATGTTTTACTACATTAAAGGCGCTATATAAATGCAAGTTGTTGTTGTTATTGTTGTTGCAACTGAAAAGGATTGAAAGCCATTTCTGGTGTGTTGTCCAATTTGGCTATCATCCTTGGTGTTTCAGAGGAGAAGATGTGAACCAACGTAGCTTCCACATTGAAACCAGATCACAACAGATAACTTCAAAGCTTCCAAAATGGCAGCCAATTTCTAAATCAGGAACCATGAAGCGGGAAGTCCCTGATGATTCAGTGGGTAAATGCACTGCTTGGTGTGGCACGGAGTGACCTATCTCAGCAGGGAACGAGGCAGTGACAGGGCACTATAATTGACATCAGCACCCCTGAGGTGGGAAGGAGAAAAATCAATCTGGATTCCCGCTCTTGTTCGCTATCCGGTGACCCTTGCTGGAGAGCGTGGAAGTTGACTGAGGACAGAATTATGTTCAGCTGTGATGCCACTCATAGTCGAACGGCCTGCTGGCGCTCAATTTCTAGGCTCACACATTGGCACTTTAAATAGAACTACATTACACATTACATTACACTGCAGCGACTCGCCAAGGCTTTTTTGACAGAAACCTCCCAAACCCGCGAACTCTACCACCTAGAAGGACAAGGGCAGCAGGAGCATGGGAACAACACCACCTGCACGTTCCCCTCCAAGTCGCACACCATCCCGACTTGGAAATATATCGCCGTTCCTTCATTGTCGCTGGGTCAAAATCCTGGAACTCCCTACCTGACAGCACTGTGGGAGAACCTTCACCACACGGACTGCAGCGGTTCAAGAAGGCGGCTCACCACCACCTTCTCAAGGGCAATTAGGGATGGACAATTAATGCCGGCCTTGCTAGCGACGCCCACATCCCATGAATGAATAAAAAAACATAGAATGTACAGCACAGAAACAGGCCATTCGGCCCAACTGGTTCATGTCAGTGCTTATGCTCCACATGACCCTTCTGCCACTACTTCATCTCACCCTATCAGCATAACCTTCTGTTCCTTTCTCCCTCATGTGTTTATCTAGCTTCCCCTTAAATGCATCTATGCTATTCACCTCAACTACTCCTTGTGGTAGCAAGTTCCACATTCTAACCACTCGCTGAATAAAGAAGTTTCTCCTGAATTCCTTATTGGATTTATTAGTGACTATATTATATTTATGACTCCTAGTTTTGGTCTCTCCCACATGTGGAAACATCTTCTCTCCGTCTAACCTATTGAAACACTGGAGGTGGCAAGAGCCCATGGAACCCAATCATCACCATCAGATAAGGAAGGGAGAAACCTGGAACCAGAAGACAAATAAAGTACGCTCGCAGAAATTTAATCCTATCTAACTGCAACACAGACGCTAAGCAACTGATTACCTCTGATATCCCTGGAATTTAAACAGACCGAGGGGGGATCTCAGAGTCCACTCTCTTTGAAATGATGGTTTTGTTATTTTTTTCAAAACTCTGTAAATTGACGCAGGTCACCAAGGGTTAAAAATAGCAGTCAGAGTTTCCTGAGCATGTATGTTACGCGATTTAGCATCAGTTTCTGTTAGAAACCCATTGCGTATTGTCTTCCTTCTCTGTGGTTTCAGACAGGTGCCATTCTTGTGTCAGATAAAATTTCTCAAAGTTCCTATGCTTTCATACTGTGGCATACACAATTTTTAAAAATTCATTCTCGGGGTTTGGGCATCGCTGGCAAAGCCGGCATTTATTGCCCATCCCTAGTTGCCCTTAAGAAGATGGTGGTGAGCCTCTTTCTTGAACCACTGTGGTGAAGGTGCTCCCACAGTGCTGTTGGGTAGGGAGTTCCAGGATTGTGACTCAGCGTCGATGAAGGAATGGCGATATATTTCCATGTCGGGATGGTGGGTGACTTGGAGGGGAACTTGGAGGTGATGGTGTTCCCATGTGCCTGCTGCCCTTGTCCTTCCAGGCGGTGGAGGTCGCGGGTTTGGGAGGCACTGCCAAAGAAGCCTTGGCGAGTCGCTGTGAATAGGACACACTGCAGTCATGGTGCGCCGGTGGTGGAGGGAGTGGATGTTTAAGGCAGTTGGTGGGCTCTCGATCAACGGACTGCTTTGTCCTCGATGGTGTTGAGCTTCTTGAGTGTTGTTGAAGCTACACCCATCCAGGCAAGTGGAAAGTATTCCATCACACTCCTGTGCTTTGAAGAGAGGCTTTGGGGACAAATATATTGCTTCGCCACGGGCTGAGTGGGTCAATGTGAAAGTATTTGACTAAAAGTTGGAGCAAAGGATTCTAACCTTGTGCAAATCACTGGTGAGGCTTCTTTTAGCATAATGGACAGTGTCGGACATTGGAGAGGACTCAGAGAAGAGACACAAGATACCCCAAGGAATTAGAGCTGAAAAATATGAGCACAGCTAGCTTATGTTCAATGCAAGAAAAAACTTCTGAGGGCGGACATGATTCAGGACATGATGCAGATGTGAGCAGCTGTTTACCTTGAACTGCGAGCGCACAACTAAAGGGACACAGGTCCAAAATGAACCAGCACCAGCCAAGAGTAGAGGGTTCAGGATATCTTTTCTCACAGAATAGTAGAGACCTGCCTAACGAAAAGAGAAATGGAAGAGATGGAAAGAGCAGAAAGCCTGAGGGTCAGGTTTGAGTTTGAAACAGAACGAGTCCAGCTCCAAAAAATAGAAAGAACAGGGCGACAACGAGGATGCAGTCCCTCCCCGCCCCACCCCATTGTGTTCTGACGAAGGTTTCCCTCCCCCTTCCCCCAGCCATGGCTCAGTTGGTAGCACTCTCGCCTCTGAGTCTCAAGGTCATGGGTTAAAGCTCTACTCCAGAGACTTGCGCACATAATCTAGGCTGACACTCCAGTGCAGTACTGAGTGAGTGCTGTATTGTTGGAGGTGGCATCATTCAGATGAGACATTAAATGAAGAACCTGTCTGCTTGATCAGGTGAATGTAAAAGAAAGAATTTGCTTTACTCTACCACTATTTCCATCCTCAGGATGTCCCAAAGCACTTCACAGCCAATGAATTATCCTTAGAAGTTTAGTGACTGTTGTTATGTGGGGAAACGCGGCAGCCAATTTGCACACAGGAAGCTCCCACAAACAGCAGTGAGATAAATGACCAGATCATCTGTTTTAGTGATGGTGTTTGAAGGAGAAATATTGTCCAGGACACTGGGGAGAACTCCCTTGCTCTTCTTCCAGTAATGCCGTGGGATCTTTTACATTCACCTGAGAGGGCTGATTGGGGCCTTGGTCATCCGAAAGACGCCACCACTTCAAATACTTTCTTTGAAGAAGAGCGGGGGGAGTTCTCCCGTGTCCTGGCCAACATTCGTCCCGTGACCAACATCACCAAAAGCAGGTCATTTATCTTATTACTGTTTGTGCGCTGCATAAAATGGCTGCCGCGTTTGCCTAAAATAACAACGGTGTCCATATTTCAAAAACAATTCATTGGCGATGAAGCATTCTGGAATGTTCTGAGGTCATGAGGGCGCAATATAAATGCACGTTCTTCCTTTCTGTCAAAGATGTGACATCTAAATTCAGGGAAGATTTCTTTTCTCATTTTACATTTTTCTTTGATATTTTCTTCACCCCCTCCCTCCCCGACTCATCCAGGAGTAAAGTTCTCTAGGTGTTAGTCACTATCTGGTAAATCAAGTGAGTGCAGGTGGGCTATTTAACCATGGTGGGGGGGGGTCTATAACAGCTGAGCCTGATCTTGTACTCACCCCATATCTACATTGGGTGCACCTGACAGCAGTGTTCCCTGATCAGTGATCAGGAGTGGTAGCCTTGGTGGGTTCGCCCCTGCGTCCCCCCTGCCACCCTTTCTAATCCAGGGGCTCTAAGGACCATTGTTCCTCCCACTGTCCTTTTCTGAGGTTAGCTGACACGGACCAGCGATTAAACCTGAGGCCTTTCTTCTTTCAGGTGAGAGGTTAAACCCGAGGCCCCGTCCGCCCTCTCAGGTGGACGTAAAAGGTCCCACTGCACTATTTCGAAGAAAAGCAGGGGAGTTCTCCCCGGTGTCCTGGCCAACATTTATCCCTCAACCAACATCACTAAAAAAAATCTGGTCACTTATCTCATTGCTGCTTGTGGGATCTTGCTGTGCGCAAATTGGCTGTTGTGTTTCCTACATTACAACAGTGACTACATTGGCTGCAATGATGTCCTGAGGTCGTGAAAGGCGCTATATAAATGCAAGTTCTTTCTCTCTTCTTGGTCTTTATGAGCCACCAGGCGAGCTGCAGCTGAAGTGATCATACATGGAAATCCCCTCTCTCTGAAAGGATAGATAGAGGTGGGAGGGGAATTCTTCAACCCTTATTGTATCTCAGTGTGAGTCAATTATCAAGTCACCCCTTATCCCTTTGAGAACTTCGGCATATTTTAAGATACTTGAAACGAAACTTTGGGTGGATAACAGGAACAGAGAGCAAATTTAGAAATAGAAACTCACTACTATTTTTCTGTCCAAAAATATCTACAGAATTTAAAGTCATGCTTGTAACATGTATCCATTGCGTCGTATCTTTCAATGGCGTCACACCTGAAAGTATCACTAGTCAGACCGTCACACTTCTGGAACATCAGCGGCTGGGTTTCCCCATCTGGCAGCAATCCCACCTCCCACCGGCGAGGACCGATCCAGTGCATCTTCTGGGGTCAAAGTTCATTTACGTGCTGGTGTGGGGCTTTTGTTGGCGCTGGTCAAACTCGTCTTAGGTGGCATGGGGGGGTGATGGAGGTACAGGGAGAAGGGCAATGGCAGCAGCAACTGATGCATGTGTAGCAAGGTTAGTCATCGATTGCACAGGTGGGGGGCCCTTTAAATTTTAAACCTCCCCTCACCCCGCTGCTTCAGCAATCTGGACACCAGGAGCACATCAGCATTCCACACACCCAGTGTTCCAGGCGTCTAGTGTTCCAGACACCCAACGTTCCAGGCGTCTAGCGGGAAATCTCAGCAATCGCAGCGGACTCTGAGGACAGGGCTGAATGTCTCCGTGGCCCATCTCCCATGTCCCTCCCCCTTCAACCAGCCAAAGTCAGCAATAGCATTGCAGAAAATCCACCCATATAGGTCATCAAATCATGATGACTCAGATATTCGTATATCTCTCATTACCAGTCATGATGTGACGTAACTAGGCTTCCAAAAAGCATTTAACAAGGTTCCAGACAAAAGGCTGCTACATCATTAAATAAATTTAAAACACAAATAGACAGTTTCCTAGAAGTAAAGGGAATTAGGGGTTACTGGGA
Organism: Heptranchias perlo; assembly: GCF_035084215.1. Taxonomy (NCBI): domain Eukaryota; kingdom Metazoa; phylum Chordata; class Chondrichthyes; order Hexanchiformes; family Hexanchidae; genus Heptranchias; species Heptranchias perlo. The sequence continues at coordinate 9,487,376 of NC_090365.1, forward strand.
GCGGGCAGGAAATTGGACATGAATTTAGATTTGAGGTTAGGATCAGATCAGCCATGATCTTATTGAATGGCGGAGCAGGCTCGAGGGGCCGATTGGCCTACTCCTGCTCCTATTTCTTATGTTCTTATGTTCTTAAGCTTGAAGCTGTGGGTATGTGGGAAGCTAACAAGTTCCCCTCCAAAATTCACATCCCATCCTGACTTATATATCGCCATTCCCTCATCGTCGCTGGGATGAATTGCCCACCCTAAACCGTTCCCATATTCTCTCCCGCCTACCCGACCCCACTCCGGGGCAGAGTCCGCCTTCGAAGAACAAGGAACGGCCATTCGGCCCATCGTGCCTGTCTCAGGCCTGTCTCCAATCCGTTCTATCTGTTTCCAGAAGGGAATCTTCTTACCAAGCTTCTTGATTGCCTCATGCCCAGGTAAATCCAAGCCTAGCTTTCTGTAGCACCTGTGAGATTAATCATGGGTGCGCCCTTCCCAGCCCAGCCTTTCCCAATCCGTCATGCCGTTTCTTTTTTTTTACCCAGCCCAACCCAGCTGCTCAAACACTTTATTTACTTTCCCGACCTTTATACAGATTTGCTGTACTCCTATCACACACCCTCCAATCAGAAAAATAAAAGACAAATCAAATATTAAACAAAATCGTATGAGATATAGTTCATTATTTTTAACACCGACATGGATTAAAAATCCTTTTCCATTCCCATTCTGATCAGTATTTTGGGATCGTCAGGATCGACAGTCTTGTCAGACAGTCAGGAGTAATCAGCACTCAGATGTTCCCAGGTTCCCTTTTATCACTTAGAGCTATCTTCCATCTCGTCACTACATCCCAATCTTAAAATTTGTAAACTACACCCAAAAAGCACTGAACAACGTGTGTTCTTGTAGCTGCCTGATTCGAGAGTTTCCTTTCCTGTAAAAATCTATTGCTGGGGTGAAGGGGTGGGTCAGCAGGACCCAGGGCAGGAGTGCACCAAGCTCCTGAGCTGTGGGGGTATGGGGGCATGGTTCAGAAACACACCAAGAGTAGGGGGGGCAGTTTGGAAGCTCGCCAATGTGCAGTCTGGATAATTAATATTTAGCAGCAGATAGCACCCATTTTATCCATTGGTGCAGTCCCCCATCGATCCATATGGGTCATGATCCATCCATCCATAGGGACCTTTCCCATCCGTAGGGACCATCCCCATCCCTAGGGCCCATCCCCCATCCATCCATAGGGACCATCCCCCATCCATAGGGACCATCCCCCATCCATAGGGCCCACCCCCCATCCATCCATAGGGACCATCCCCCATCCATAGGGCCCACCCCCCATCCATCCATAGGGACCATCATCCATCCATAGGGACCATTCCCATCCTTAGGGACCATCCCCCATCCATAGGGCCCATCCCTAGGGCCCATCTCCCATCCATAGGGACTATCCCCCATCCATAGGGCCCACTCCCCATCCATCCATAGGGACCATCATCCATTCATAGGGACCATTCCCATCCTTAGGGACCATCCCCCATCCCTAGGGCCCACCCCCCATCCATCCCTAGGGCCCATCCCCCATCCTTAGGGACCATCCCCCATCCCTAGGGCCCATCCCCCATCCATAGGGCCCATCCCCCATCCATCCATAGGGCCCATCCCCCATCCATAGGGACCATCCCCCATCCATAGGGACCATCCCCCATCCATAGGGCCCATCCCCCATCCATCCATAGGGACCATCCCCCATCCATAGGGACCATCCCCCATCCATAGGGCCCATCCCCCATCCATCCATAGGGACCATCCCCCATCCCTAGGGCCCACCCCCCATCCATCCTTAGGGACCATCCCCCATCCATAGGGCCCATCCCCATCCATAGGGCCCATCCCCATCCCTAGGGCCCATCCCCCATCCATAAGGCCCATCCCCCATCCAAAGGGTCCATCCCCCATCCATAGGGTCCATCCCCCATCCAAAGGGCCCATCCCCCATCCAAAGGGCCCATCCCCCATCCATGGAGACCATCCCCCATCCATCCATAGGGATCATTCCCCATCCAAAGGGACCAGTCATCCATATATTTATGACTCGATTAACCCCGCTGGTGTAAAATGCTTTTCTGCATTACATCAATGGGTTAACAGCCATGATAATATAGCTCACACAGGGATTTTATACAGGTTGTTAAAATTAGTTCTCTGAATAATTTCTACCCCCAGGCGATAAATTCTGTTCCTTTTTCTAATTAACCCGGAGTCTATTGAGCAGGCTAACCTACACTGCAGCATGTACTGGCACAAAACACACCTCCTTCTCTGTCCCCACACTGTGCAGATGCTGGGTGGATAATTAAAACAACCCACCCTCCCCCCACTGCCATTCATTCAAGGAAAGCCACATGGTTTGAAGCACAATTTCTGATACGGTCTATCTCACATGTTTATGCAACAGTCACGGTTAATATTTCCCCTTTTCTGAATCACCTCTCCTTTCAAAAATCACCTACTCGCTCCCCTCATTAATGAAGTGACCTGTGTGGCACTGATGGAAGGTTTCAGGCCCTACTCTGTGCTGAGTTAGCTCATTTCAGCCAGGGTTGAGGTGGGGGGGTGCAGTGGTGAGTTGTCCCAGCCGAGATGGCTACGGGGGGGGGGTTCCTAGGAACATAGGGAGCAGGAGTAGGCCATTCAGCCCCTCGAATCTGTTCCGCCATTCAATTAGTTCATGGCTGATCCCCATCCATGATTGCTGGAAAGTGCATGCGTGTGGGTGTTGGGTGAGGATGGGGAGTGGCCTTGGCCGTGATGCCCCACAGAGTGGAATACCCCACTGACACTTACCATCTCGGCTCACACATGGATAGTCACTGGAGGGAGATACCAGAGGGCTGCTGGAAATCCCTAGATCTGTACCTCAGCACAAATCTGAGAGGGAGGGAAGAAAATTGGATGGAAAGTGTATCAACGTTAATGCATAAAGGAGAGGGGGAGACTGCCCAGGGCCCACACTGACATCCCCTCACACGATGGGTGTATCACTCGTGGTCACTGACTGGGCACAATGAGTCACACAGCCAGACTGACTCACTGTGGTATTATCATTATGGAGTTCGCAGCATAGCGTGCAAATTGTAACTGTGTGTTTACATCCTGCCGAGCCAGTGAGGGTCAGTGGAGGGCAAGCTCATGGGCCTGAGCCTACGCCATACATAGACTGTAAGACAATGCATTTTCTTTGCTCAAGTCGGCTGAGGTGACCTTGGACAGAAAGCAAGATTATTCTATCCTAACGTTTAGGAAGTTTGTGACACTCATTTACGACTTGTTGGGGCCTTGCCTTACATCTTCCCTTGCGTTTATAAAGCGCCTTTCATGAACTCAGGATGTCACAGCCAATTAAGTACTTTTGAACTGTCGTCACTGTCGTAAAGTAGGGAATAAACAAAGGCAGCTATTTGCAATGTGCAGAGAACTCCCGAGCAACATATAATACCAAAGCCACAATATCTGTAGGCTCTTCATTATCCTTCCCACAGACAGAGGCAGGGTTCTCATCTCCATCGCCTGAGTAGCAATTAACCTTTAAATGTTTGCGTAACAGAAATTAGACTTAAAAGGAACACACCATAACACTTTAGCAGATGAACAATAGATTCTGTTTGTATGTTTTAGTGTTCCTGTGCTTATGAAACAGTGCATCCTTTGATTTTCTAGAGTGCATTATTCGGATGCAAACCATCTTATTAAGTATTAAACAGAGAACGAAAGCCAGTCATTCTCTGCTGCTTTTTCTGATCTTTGGGGGCAGCCAAGCTAGAGAGAAACAGTCACCCCCAGATTGAACTTAAAGAAGAACGAACTTGCATTTATATAACGCCTTTCACAACCTCAGGAAATCCCAAAGCCCTTCACAGCCAGTGAAGTACTTTTTTGAAGTGTAGTCATTGTTGAAATGTAGTAAACACGGCAGCCAATTTGCGCACAGCAAGATCCCACAAACAGCGATGAGATTAATGACCAGATCATCTTTTTTTTAGTGATTGTGGTTGATGGTTAAATATTGGCCAGGACATAGAATCATAGAATCATTACAGCACAGAAGGAGGCCATTCAGCCCATCGAGCCTGTGCCGGCTCTTTGTAAGAGCAATCCAGTTAGTCCCATTCCCCTGCTCTTTCCCCGTAACCCTGCAAATTTTTTCTCTTCAAATATTTATCCAATTCCTTTTTGAAAGCCACGATTGAATTTGCTTCCACCGCCCTTTCAGACAGCGCATTCCAGATCATAACTACTCGCTGCGTAAAAAAGTTTTTCCTCATGTCGCCTTTGGTTCTTTTGCCAATCACTGTAAATCTGTGTCCTCTGGTTCTCGACCCTTCCGCCAATGGGAGCAGTTTCTCTTTATTTACTTTATCTAAATCCGTCATGATTTTGAACACTTCTATCAAATCTCCCCTAAACCTTCTCTGCTCTAAGGAGAACAACCCCAGCTTCTCCAGTCTATCCACGTAACTGAAGTCCCTCATCCTGGGAACCATTCTAGTAAATCTTTTCTGCACCATCTCTAAGGCCTTCACATCCTTCCTAAAACGCGGTGCCCAGAATTGGACAATAATCCAGTTGTGGCCAAACCAGTGTTTTATAAAGGTTCAACATAACATCAGGGAGAACTTCCCTGCTCTTCTTCGAATTGTGCCATGGGATCTCTTGTGTCCCCCTGAGAGGGCAAATGGGGCCTCGGTTTAACCTCTCATCCGAAAGACGGCACCTCCGACAGTGCAGCACTCCCTCAGTTGAGAGTGCTCCACTGAGCCAAGGCTGACACTTGATCTTAAGATGTGCATATGAGGAATTAGCCTCTAATTGATTCCTTTACAACAATTAGATCTTGTGGCCTTAAAAGAACGTTCGATGGAGCACAGAGCTCCCCTTTAACCGCAGAATAATGTGATGTGTGTTATACGGTATAACACTCCTGTCCTTTAGAATACTGACTTACTGTAAGCATTGCCAGAAGAGCACAGCTTTATTTAAGTATTGAATCAAATACCAAGTTATAATAAGGGAGTACAGTGGAGCCCAGTTAATTGAATACCTGATACATGAATAGCCTGCTTAACTGAATGAGATCTCAACGCACAAATTTTCTTATGACTCCTGGGCTGGGAATTTCCTGGGAGCCATTCCCATTCCACTGCCGTAACTTTGTGGGAAGTGCGTCGGGAACCCCATCTACGCAGGAGTTTCCATCAAACTTGGAGCAAAGTTACCCCAGCGGAGCGGCTTCCAGGATATTCCCAATCCTGATGTTTTCCAGATCATTTTGGATGAATTGGATAGCCTGTGTAAGCTAATTAAGTTGTTACTATCTGTGACAAAAATGAAGCATTTTTATCTATGATGTATTATATTATTAGGTTCTTTCTTGTTATGGTATATATGGGAATAAATCTAGATTCAATTAAAGGAGTGACCCAGTCTAGCTGATATATATCAGGATAGGAGAGAGTCAATCCATTTGTATAGTTCAGGAAGGCCTTGATACCCAAATATATATTGCTACAGTTGTTCTCAAATAAGAACATAAGAACATAAGAAATAGGAGCAGGAATAGGCCAATCGGCCCCTCGAGCCTGCTCCGCCACTCAATAAAATCATGGCTGATCTGATCCTAACCTCAAATCTAAATTCATGTCCAATTTCCTGCCCACTCCCCGTAACCCCTAATTCCCTTTACTTCTAGGAAATTGTCTATTTCTGTTTTAAATTTATTTAATGATGTAGCTTCCACAGCTTCCTGGGGCAGAAAATTCCACAGACCTACTACCCTCTGAGTGAAGAAGTTTCTCCTCATCTCAGTTTTGAAAGAGCAGCCCCTTATTCTAAGATTATGCCCCCTAGTTCTAGTTTCACCCATCCTTGGGAACATCCTTACTGCATCCACCCGATCAAGCCCCTTCACAATCTTATATGTTTCAATAAGATCGCCTCTCATTCTTCTGAACTCCAATGAGTAGAGTCCCAATCTACTCAACCTCTCCTCATATGTCCACCCCCTCATCCCCGGGATTAACCGAGTGAACCTTCTTTGTACTGCCTCGAGAGCAAGTATGTCTTTTCTTAAGTATGGAGACCAAAACTGTATGCAGTATTCCAGGTGCGGTCTCACCAATACCTTATATAACTGCAGCAATACCTCCCTGTTTTTATATTCTATCCCTCTAGCAATAAAAGCCAACATTCCGTTGGCCTTCTTGATCACCTGCTGCACCTGCATACTAACTTTTTGATTTTCTTGCACTAGGACCCCCAAATGAAGGAATTTCACTGTTGTTTGTGGGTTCTTGCTGTGCACAAAATGGCTGCCACATTTTCCTGCATAACAACAGTCACTGCACTTGAAAGTAGCGAAGGGCTTAGAAACATTTCAAAGATGAGAAATGGCTGCGCAAAATTCAAGTCTTTATTTGTTTATTGTTTATGATCCTTATGACTCTCAGCCTTATGCAGAGCAAAGTCCTTTCTCAAGAGCTAACTGAGACAGCAAATGAAGAAGGGGAAAAAAGCAAGTGAATGGCCTCTTAATCTGCTCTTGTTGGCATTGGTTGAGGGAGAAATGTTGGCCAGGGCATCGGGAGAACTCCCGATTCTTCTTCCAGTAATGGATATTCCTGTCAACACATTGGATGAGGATTAGTCTAAAATATTACCACAATCACGCACCTTTCTGTCCTCACAGCATCATAACTCACTCAATGAAAGATCTCATTCCTGACACAATTGAACTATGGCCTATTTTTTAGGCCCCACAGGGAAAGCTTCTGTTTCCCTCAACGTAACTGTTTCGTCTCTTTCAAAACGTGTCCCTTTTTTGGAAAGAAAGTTACTTTCTTATGCCTTAACTTCCTTTTTGTGCAGCTTATTTTGAAAAGGCTTCTCGGCCTCCTCCCTATGGAGAGGTAGAGGTCGGTCCTGTTAATATTACACCAAAGAGTAAGCAACTGAATTATTTATGGGTAGGGATGCTTTGGTTATCTCTAATAGGCATTAGTGTTTTATTGGCTACAGGTGACTATGACGTAGCAGATGTAGAGGTCAAGCATTTAAAGGAGACTGGTTGTTGATGTCTATTTTGCATTCTAAAACTTTTTTGCTGACAATGTCTGCTGTGACTCAGTGGGTAGCACTCTCGCCTCTGAGTCAGAAGTTTGTGGGTTCATGTCCTACTCCAGAGATTTGAGCACAAAATCCAGGCTGAGACTCCCAGTGCAGTACTGGGGGAGTGCTGCACTGTCAGAGGTGCCGTCTTTTGGACGAGAGGTTAAACCAAGGCCCCGTCTGCCCTCTCAGGTAAAAGATTCCACAGCGCATAAGGAGTGTGGATTTTGTCATGGGAGTGGCCTTAGGCACCAAACACGAGTGACGTCCTCAAACCTAACCGTGGGGATTTTCTTCTAGATGAATTGTTCTGATTTTCCGCAGTTTGGGACAGGTGCTTTCCAGTTCGTGCTTTGTTCAGTTGCCAAGGAAATTCCCTGGTGAGATCAGAGCAGGGGCTGTCCCCATGTGAAGCTAACAGTCCTTACTGGCAGGCTAGTAACTCCAGAAGTGATGGTGTGGGGGAGGAAGGAAGCCAATGTTGATGATGCACTGGCTGCATACAGATAAGTAGGAATGGAACTATGCAAGAGCAGCCTCACGGAGCTGGACAACAAAGGATACACATGGCAGGAGGATGCCATGGTTGACTCTATCAAATGCTGCAGAGAGGTCATGGAGAATGAAGAGCAATAATGCACCATGGTCACAATCACAAAGTATGTCTTTTGTGACTGTGGGTAGGGCCATTTCGGTGCTGTGAGAAGGTCAGGTCAAACTGGAGGGGTTCAAAAGGAGAGTTTCAAGAGAGATGGGCAGAGCGTGAAGGCAGTAACACATTCAAGGACCTAAGACAAGAAAGGAAGGTTGGAGACGGGGTGGTAGTTGGAGAAGATGGATGGGTCGAGGGTGGGTTTTTGAGGAGGAGATAATGATGAAGGATTTGAAGGAGAAAGGGATGATGCCTGAGGAGAGGGAGCTATTGACAATGTCAGCTGGCATGGGGATCAGGAAGGGAAGTTGAGTGGTAAGGAATTAAATGAGGAGGAGATTTAGGGAGCAATAGGTAGATGAATTTGGAGAGGGGAAGAGGGGCGATGGGGGAGAATATGCAAAAATACGATGGTTCACAGCTCAAGTGGGTAAGAGACTTTAGGGAGGTTGGGGGCTAAAAGTAAGAGGAATGAGAGTAAGTGGTGGAGACAGCTGCATGGTTGGTCTCAATCTTAGAGATGAAGAAATCTATGAATTCCTTGCATTTGCTGCTTGAGGTGAGGGTGGAGGGGACGAGAGAGAGAGAGGTTTAAAGAGGCAGATGAAGAAAAGGAGCCTATGGTTGTCCTGGATAATCCTGGCATAGTAGGCAAACAAAGCAGAGTAAATGCTAGACTTGAGCAATCCCAATCTAGTGATTGATGATCAGGTTACCACTCGAGTTTTGCCCTCTGACCTGAGGATGTGAAGATAGAGGCTATACCAGGGGGAAATGACAGAGGTCGGAGGTGATTGCTGGGAGTAAGGGCACCGAAGAACGAGATGAGGAAGCACGACAGCAGCAGAGACATCATTACGAGCCAACGGTGAGGGAGTTGGAAGTTTGTGAGGGAGCTGGGGGAAAGTTTTATCCACGGTCAGATGGCGGGATTCATGGGGTCGGATGGGGTGGGGGGAGGTGGGTGGTAAGGGAGATGAGCAAGTGATCAGAGATTGCATTCTCTGGGATCAAGACCGTTGGTGGAGAGAGACTGCAAGAGGTGACAAGGTTGAGGGAGTGGCCAAGGATGTGGGTGGGGGAATTTACACAAAGGGTGAAACTGAGGAAGGGCAGGAAATTGGTGAAGTTGGAGGAGGGGAGGGCAGGTGTAGGTTGAAATCATTGAGAACGAGCTGGTCGGAAGAGGGCAGGAGAGAAGGCAGGTCACCTTGGTGAGAAGGCCAGCGTGTGACAGATACGACAGGGACCTTTGGTTGCGTCTTCATTTCAGTTTATGGTAATAAAGGAACTTTCAGCTCTGCCTGCAGTTTGAGGCTATTTGACAATCAAAACAAATCTTATTTCCTGGCCTCTCAGTTGCTTTGAGAGGTTATCTTGAGAGGAAAACAATCTTATCAATGATTAAGTTGCACGAAGTGACACTTGGATCCTATCAGTGTTGGCCTTCCCTCTCGGCTGTTGTCTAATTCTACCGTTCTGCACCAACACTTATTGCCTGCGAGCTTTCAGCTCTTACAATGACAGCTTAAACACTCTCTTTATCTTTGCCTAAATTCCATTATACATTGACCAAAGAAGCATAATGGAGTTGTCACTGCACATGCATGGGAGAAGACTCATGAGCCCAATCACAATCGCCATCTTCCAGACAAGACGTTAAACTGAGGCCCCGTCTGCCCTCTCAAGTAAGAGATATCCCATGGCACTATTCGAAGAAGATCGGGGGAGTTCTCCCCGGCGTCCGGGCCAATACTTAAGCCTCAGCCAACATTACTAAGACAGATGATCTGGTCATTTATCTCATTGCTGTTTGTGGGATCTTGCTGTGCGTAAATTGGCGACTGCATTTCCCACATTACAACAGGGACTATACTTCAAAAGTACGTCATTGGCTGTAAGGTGCTTTGGGACATCCTGAGGTTGTTACAGGCGCTGTATAAATGCAAGTTCTTTCTTTCTTGTTTGAAAAGTTTTAAGAAACTTCCCCTTACGTTAGAAGCTTGGTCATTTTTACAAGGGAAATGGGCCAGGGAATTCCTCATTCCCATTAATGGCAAACTAGATGCATTAGTGAAGATCCTTCTACAGGGTGTTTCCAATTTTGCTAGAAACACCAGAGGAAACTTTCACAGGCTTACTCGCCGCATCGCCTGGCAAAGGCCCTGAAATGTTGCCGTGGGACATTCCCTGTAGGGAAGCTCAAAATGTTCACCTGAAATTCTTCCTCTGTCATTTTAACTGAGGCGTTAAGACATTAGCGCCCCCACTAAAATAGCACTGGGAGGATTTTCAGACGGAAATGGCAAACATTCGTACACAGGTATCCCACAATTCAATTTTGGGTGCCATAGTAACCAGAAGAATCCTTACGACATGGATATAGGAAGTAGGCAGGAATGAATGGGAATAAAACTGGTAGAAAATAGTCATGGACTTTTGGTGAAGTTGAATCACTGTCTCTTCCTACGCTGATCCTATTTTCTTGTTCAGGCCTGTCAATTATGTAGGCGGAGGTAAAAATGGAAAATGAGCTTAAGATCAGATCTGCGAGTCACTTAGATGAAAGGAGGACATGACTTACAGTCCCAACACTGCTAGTATTTATTATTTATACCCACCATGGTTGAATTGCCTCATGCATGAGGAAAACCCACCTGGTGAGACAACGGGGGCTGCAACGGGGGACGGCATCTTCACGAGAGAAGGGAAAGAAAGAGAAGCCTTGGGAAAATACTCGCCTGGAATTTCTGCATGGAGCCTCCAGCGGGAGATCGGTGGGAACCCCAGAGAAACGGCTAAAGGTGGCCTGTTACGCTGCATCTCCAGGGTTTCACTGAAATCCAAGGCCAATGAGCTTTAATTATATGGGATTAAACGCGCCCTGACTTTCACGGGATCACTCCCTCCCTCCCTGAATTACACGGGATCACTCATTCCCTCCCTGAATTACACGGGATCACTCAATCCCTCCCTGAATTACACAGGATCACTCAATCCCTCCCTGAATTACACGGGATCACTCAATCCCTCCCTGAATTACACAGGATCACTCATTCCCTCCCTGAATTACACAGGATCACTCAATCCCTCCCTGAATTACATAGGATCACTCATTCCCTCCCTGAATTACACGGGATCACTCATTCGCTCCCTGACTTACACGGGATCACTCATTCCTTCCCTGAATTACACGGGATCACTCACTCCCTCCCTAAATTACATGGGATCACTCACTCGCTCCCTGAATTACACGGGATCACTCAGTCCCTCCCTGAATTACATGGGATCACTCACTCATTCCCTGAATTACGTGGGATCACTCCCTCCCTCCCTGAATTACACAGGATCACTCATTCCCTCCCTGAATTACACGGGATCACTCACTCCCTCCCTGAATTACACGGGATCACTCATTCCCTCCCTGAATTAAACGGGATCACTCACTCCCTCCCTGAATTACACGGGATCACTCACTCGCTCTCTGAATTACACGGGATCACTCACTCGCTCCCTGAATTACACGGGATCACTCACTCGCTCTCTGAATTACATGGGATCACTCACTCACTCCCCGAATTACATGGGATCACTCACTCGCTCCCTGAATTACATGGGATTGCTCACTTGCTCCCTGAATTACACGGGATCACTCACTCGCTCCCTGAATTACACGGGATCACTCACTCGCTCTCTGAATTACACGGGATCACTCACTCACTCCCTGAATTACATGGGATTGCTCATTCCCTCCCTGAATTACATGGGATCACTCACTCGCTCCCTGAATTACATGGGATCACTCACTCACTCCCTGAATTACACGGGATCACTCACTCGCTCCCTGAATTACACGGGATCACACACTCGCTCCCTGAATTACACGGGATCACTCCCTCCCTCCCTGAATTACACAGGATCACTCATTCCCTCCCTGAATTACACGGGATCACTCACTCCCTCCCTGAATTACACGGGATCACTCACTCGCTCTCTGAATTACACGGGATCATCACTCGCTCCCTGAATTACATGGGATAGCTCACTTGCTCCCTGAATTACACGGGATCACTCACTCACTCCCTGAATTACATGGGATCACTCATTCCCTCCCTGAATTACACGGGATCACTCACTCGCTCTCTGAATTACATGGGATCACTCACTCGCTCCCTGAATTATACGGGATCACTCACTCGCTCCCTGAATTACACGGGATCACTCATTCCCTCCCTGAATTACACGGGATCACTCACTCGCTCTCTGAATTACACGGGATCACTCATTCCCTCCCTGAATTACACGGGATCACTCACTCGCTCTCTGAATTACATGGGATCACTCACTCACTCCCCGAATTACATGGGATCACTCACTCGCTCTCTGAATTACACGGGATCACTCACTCGCTCCCTGAATTACACGGGATCACTCACTCACTCCCTGAATTACACGGGATCACTCACTCGCTCTCTGAATTACACGGGATCACTCACTCACTCCCTGAATTACACGGGATCACTCACTCACTCCCTGAATTACATGGGATCACTCACTCGCTCTCTGAATTACACGGGATCACTCACTCGCTCCCTGAATTACACGGGATCACTCACTCACTCCCCGAATTACACGGGATCACTCACTCGCTCTCTGAATTACACGGGATCACTCACTCGCTCCCTAAATTACACGGGATCACTCACTCGCTCCCTGAATTACACGGGATCACTCACTTGCTCTCTGAATTACATGGGATCACTCCCTCCCTCCCTAAATTACACGGGATCACTCACTCGCTCCCTGAATTACACGGGATCACTCACTTGCTCCCTGTATTATACGGGATCACTCACTCATTCCCTGAATTACACGGGATCACTCACTCGCTCCCTGAATTCTACGGGATCACTCACTCACTCCCTGAATTACACGGGATCACTCATTCCCTCCCTGAATTACACGGGATCACTCACTCGCTCTCTGAATTACACGGGATCACTCAATCCCTCCCTGAATTACACAGGATCACTCACTCGCTCCCTGAATTACACGGGATCACTCAATCCCTCCCTGAATTACACAGGATCACTCATTCCCTCCCTGAATTACACGGGATCACTCAATCCCTCCCTGAATTACACGGGATCACTCACTCGCTCCCTGAATTACACAGGATCACTCATTCCCTCCCTGAATTACACGGGATCACTCATTCCCTCCCTGAATTACACGGTGTCACTCACTCGTTCCCTGAATTACACGGGATCACTCACTCGCTCCCTAAATTACACGGGATCACTCATTTCCTCCCTGAATTACACGGGATCACTCACTCGCTTCCTAAATTACACAGGATCACTCACTCGCTCCCTGAATTACACGGGATCACTCACTCCCTCCCTGAATTACACGGGATCACTCATTCCCTCCCTGAATTACACGGGATCACTCACTCGCTCCCTGAATTCCAGGGGATCACTCACTCGCTCCCTGAATTACACGGGATCACTCAATCCCTCCCTGAATTACACAGGATCACTCATTCCCTCCCTGAATTACACAGGATCACTCAATCCGTCCCTGAATTACACAGGATCACTCATTCCCTCCCTGAATTACACGGGATCACTCATTCGCTCCCTGACTTACACGGGATCACTCATTCCCTCCCTGAATTACACGGGATCACTCACTCCCTCCCTAAATTACATGGGATCACTCACTCACTCCCTGAATTACACGGGATCACTCAGTCCCTCCCTGAATTACATGGGATCGCTCACTCATTCCCTGAATTACGTGGGATCACTCCCTCCCTCCCTGAATTACACAGGATCACTCATTCCCTCCCTGAATTACACGGGATCACTCACTCCCTCCCTGAATTACACAGGATCACTCATTCCCTCCCTGAATTACACGGGATCACTCACTCCCTCCCTGAATTACACGGGATCACTCACTCGCTCTCTGAATTACACAGGATCACTCACTCGCTCCCTGAATTACATGGGATCACTCCTTCCCTCCCTGATTTACACGGGATCACTCACTCCCTCCCTGAATTACACAGGATCACTCACTCCCTCCCTGAATTACACAGGATCACTCACTCGCTCCCTGAATTACATGGTATCACTCCTTCCCTCCCTGATTTACACGGGATCACTCACTCCCTCCCTGAATTACACAGGATCACTCACTCCCTCCCTGAATTACATGGGATCACTCCTTCCCTCCCTGAATTATACGGGATCACTCACTCGCTCCCTGAATTACACGGGATCACTCACTCCCTCCCTGAATTACACGGGATCACTCACTCGCTCCCTGAATTACATGGGATTGCTCACTTGCTCCCTGAATTACACGGGATCACTCACTCCCTCCCTGAATTACACAGGATCACTCACTCCCTCCCTGAATTACACGGGATCACTCACTCGCTCTCTGAATTACACGGGATCACTCACTCGCTCCCTGAATTACACAGGATCACTCATTCCCTCCCTGAATTACACAGGATCACTCACTCCCTCCCTGAATTACACGGGATCACTCACTCGCTCCCTGAATTACACGGGATCGCTCACTTGCTCCCTGAATTACACGGGATCACTCACTCGCTCCCTGAATTACACGGGATCACTCACTCCCTCCCTGAATTACACGGGATCACTCCCTCCCTCCCTGAATTACATGGGATCACTCACTCCCTCCCTGAATTACACGGGATCACTCACTCGCTCCCTGAATTACACGGGATCGCTCACTTGCTCCCTGAATTACACTGGATCACTCACTCGCTCCCTGAATTACACGGGATCACTCACTCCCTCCCTTAATTACACGGGATCACTCCCTCCCTCCCTGAATTACATGGGATCACTCACTCCCTCCCTGAATTACACGGGATCACTCCCTCCCTCCCTGAATTACATGGGATCACTCCCTCCCTCCCTGAATTACACGGGATCACTGCCTCCCTCCCTGAATTACATGGGATCACTCACTCACTCCCTGAATTACACGGCATCACTCCCTCCCTCCCTGAATTACACGGGATCACTCACTCACTCCCTGAATTACATGGGATCACTCACTCCCTCCCTGAATTGCACGGGATCGCTCACTTGCTCCCTGAATTACACGGGATCACTCACTCCCTCCCTGAATTACACAGGATCACTCACTCCCTCCCTGAATTACACGGGATCACTCACTCGCTCCCTGAATTACACAGGATCACTCACTCGCTCCCTGAATTACACGGGATCACTCACTCACTCCCTGAATTACACGGGATCACTCACTCACTCCCTGAATTACACGGGATCACTCACTCGCTCCCTGAATTACACGGGATCACTCATTCCCTCCCTGAATTACACGGGATCACTCACTCGCTCTCTGAATTACATGGGATCACTCACTCACTCCCTGAATTACATGGGATCACTCACTCGCTCCCTGAATTACACAGGATCACTCACTCGCTCCCTGAATTACACGGGATCACTCACTCACTCCCTGAATTGCACGGGATCACTCATTCCCTCCCTGAATTACACGGGATCACTCACTCGCTCTCTGAATTACATGGGATCACTCACTCACTCCCTGAATTACACGGGATCACTCATTCCCTCCCTGAATTACACGGGATCACTCACTCACTCCCTGAATTACACGGGATCACTCACTCGCTCCCTGAATTACACGGGATCACTCATTCCCTCCCTGAATTACACAGGATCACTCACTCGCTCCCTCAATTACACGGGATCACTCACTCGCTCTCTGAATTACACGGGATCACTCACTCCCTCCCTGAATTACACGGGATCACTCACTCGCTCCCTGAATTACACAGGATCACTCACTCACTCCCTGAATTACACGGGATCACTCACTCGCTCCCTGAATTACACAGGATCACTCACTCACTCCCTGAATTACACGGGATCACTCACTCGCTCCCTGAATTACACGGGATCACTCACTCGCTCTCTGAATTACACGGGATCACTCACTCCCTCCCTGAATTACACGGGATCACTCACTCGCTCCCTGAATTACACGGGATCACTCATTCCCTCCCTGAATTACACGGGATCACTCACTCGCTCTCTGAATTACACGGGATCACTCACTCCCTCCCTGAATTACACGGGATCACTCACTCGCTCCCTGAATTACACGGGATTGCTCACTCCCTCCCTGAATTACACGGGATCACTCACTCGCTCCCTGAATTACACGGGATCACTCACTCGCTCCCTGAATTACACGGGATCACTCATTCCCTCCCTGAATTACACGGGATCACTCACTCGCTCCCTGAATTACACGGGATCACTCATTCCCTCCCTGAATTACACGGGATCACTCACTCACTCCCTGAATTACACGGGATCACTCACTCGCTCTCTGAATTACATGGGATCACTCACTCACTCCCTGAATTACACGGGATCACTCACTCGCTCTCTGAATTACACGGGATCACTCACTCGCTCCCTGAATTACACGGGTTCACTCACTCGCTCCCTAAATTACACAGGATCACTCACTCACTCCCTGAATTACATGGGATCACTCACTCGCTCCCTGAATTACACAGGATCACTCACTCACTCCCTGAATTACATGGGATCACTCACTCGCTCTCTGAATTACACGGGATCACTCACTCGCTCCCTGAATTACACGGGATCACCCACTCCCTCCCTGAATTACACAGGATCACTCACTCCCTCCCTGAATTACACGGGATCACTCATTCCCTCCCTGAATTACACGGGATCACTCACTCGCTCCCTGAATTACACGGGATCACTCACTTGCTCCCTAAATTACACGGGATCACTCAGTCCCTCCCTGAATTACACGGGATCACTCACTCACTCCCTGAATTACACGGGATCACTCACTCACTCCCTGAATTACACGGGATCACTCACTCGCTCTCTGAATTACACGGGATCACTCACTCGCTCCCTGAATTACATGGGATCACTCACTCACTCCCTGAATTACACGGGATCACTCATTCCCTCCCTGAATTACACGGGATCACTCACTCGCTCCCTGAATTACACGGGATCACTCACTCACTCCCTGAATTACACGGGATCACTCACTCGCTCCCTGAATTACACGGGATCACTCCCTCCCTCCCTGAATTACACAGGATCACTCACTCACTCCCTGAATTACACGGGATCACTCACTCGCTCTCTGAATTACACGGGATCACTCACTCGCTCTCTGAATTACACGGGATCACTCACTCGCTCCCTGAATTACACGGGATCACTCCCTCCCTCCCTGAATTACACAGGATCACTCATTCCCTCCCTGAATTACACGGGATCAATCACTCCCTCCCTGAATTACACGGGATCACTCACTCGCTCTCTGAATTACACGGGATCACTCACTCGCTCCCTGAATTACACAGGATCACTCATTCCCTCCCTGAATTACACGGGATCACTCACTCGCTCCCTGAATTACACGGGATCACTCACTCGCTCCCTGAATTACACGGGATCACTCCCTCCCTCCCTGAATTACACAGGATCACTCATTCCCTCCCTGAATTACACGGGATCAATCACTCCCTCCCTGAATTACACGGGATCACTCACTCGCTCTCTGAATTACACGGGATCATTACTCGCTCCCTGAATTACACGGGATCACTCACTCGCTCCCTGAATTATACAGGATCACTCACTCACTCCCTGAATTACACGGGATCACTCACTCGCTCCCTGAATTACACGGGATCACTCATTCCCTCCCTGAATTACACGGGATCACTCACTCGCTCTCTGAATTACATGGGATCACTCACTCGCTCCCTGAATTATACGGGATCACTCACTCACTCCCTGAATTACACGGGATCACTCAATCGCTCTCTGAATTACATGGGATCACTCACTCGCTCCCTGAATTACACGGGATCACTCACTCGCTCCCTAAATTACACAGGATCACTCACTCACTCCCTGAATTACATGGGATCACTCACTCACTCCCTGAATTACACAGGATCACTCACTCACTCCCTGAATTACATGGGATCACTCACTCGCTCTCTGAATTACACGGGATCACTCACTCCCTCCCTGAATTACACGGGATCACTCACTCGCTCCCTGAATTACACAGGATCACTCACTCGCTCCCTGAATTACACGGGATCACTCACTCGCTCCCTGAATTACACGGGATCACTCACTCCCTCCCTGAATTACACGGGATCACTCACTCGCTCCCTGAATTACACGGGATCACTCACTTGCTCCCTAAATTACACGGGATCACTCAGTCCCTCCCTGAATTACACGGGATCACTCACTCGCTCCCTGAATTACACGGGATCACTCACTCGCTCCCTGAATTACACAGGATCACTCACTCGCTCCCTGAATTACACGGGATCACTCACTCGCTCCCTGAATTACACGGGATCACTCACTCCCTCCCTGAATTACACGGGATCACTCACTCGCTCTCTGAATTACACGGGATCACTCACTCGCTCCCTGAATTACATGGGATCACTCATTCCCTCCCTGAATTACACGGGATCACTCACTCGCTCCCTGAATTACACGGGATCACTCACTCACTCCCTGAATTACACGGGATCACTCATTCCCTCCCTGAATTACACAGGATCACTCATTCCCTCCCTGAATTACACGGGATCACTCACTCGCTCCCTGAATTATACGTGATCACTCACTCGCTCCCTGAATTACACGGGATCACTCACTCCCTCCCTGAATTACACGGGATCACTCACTCCCTCCCTGAATTACACGGGATCACTCACTCGCTCCCTGAATTACACGGGATCACTCAGTCCCTCCCTGAATTACATGGGATCACTCATTCCCTCCCTGAATTATATTGGATTACTCATTCCCTCCCTGAATCACATGGGATCACTCACTCACTCCCTGAATTACACGGGATCACTCACTCCCTCCCTGAATTACACAGGATCATTCATTCGCTCCCTGAATTACACGGGATCACTCACTCACTCCCTAAATTACACAGGATCACTCAGTCCCTCCCTGAATTGCACAGGATCACTCACTCACTCCCTGAATTACACGGGATCACTCACTCGCTCCCTGAATTACACGGGATCACTCATTCCCTCCCTGAATTACACGGGATCACTCACTCGCTCTCTGAATTACATGGGATCACTCACTCGCTCCCTGAATTATACGGGATCACTCACTCACTCCCTGAATTACACGGGATCACTCACTCGCTCTCTGAATTACATGGGATCACTCACTCGCTCCCTGAATTACACGGGATCACTCACTCGCTCCCTAAATTACACAGGATCACTCACTCACTCCCTGAATTACATGGGATCACTCACTCGCTCCCTGAATTACACAGGATCACTCACTCACTCCCTGAATTACATGGGATCACTCACTCGCTCTCTGAATTACACGGGATCACTCACTCCCTCCCTGAATTACACGGGATCACTCACTCGCTCCCTGAATTACACGGGATCACTCACTTGCTCCCTAAATTACACGGGATCACTCAGTCCCTCCCTGAATTACACGGGATCACTCACTCACTCCCTGAATTACACGGGATCACTCACTCGCTCTCTGAATTACACGGGATCACTCACTCGCTCCCTGAATTACATGGGATCACTCATTCCCTCCCTGAATTACACGGGATCACTCACTCGCTCCCTGAATTACACGGGATCACTCACTCACTCCCTGAATTACACGGGATCACTCATTCCCTCCCTGAATTACACGGGATCACTCACTCGCTCCCTGAATTATACGTGATCACTCACTCGCTCCCTGAATTACACGGGATCACTCACTCCCTCCCTGAATTACACGGGATCACTCACTCCCTCCCTGAATTACACGGGATCACTCACTCGCTCCCTGAATTACACGGGATCACTCATTCCCTCCCTGAATTATATTGGATTACTCATTCCCTCCCTGAATCACATGGGATCACTCACTCACTCCCTGAATTACACGGGATCACTCACTCCCTCCCTGAATTACACAGGATCATTCATTCGCTCCCTGAATTACACGGGATCACTCACTCACTCCCTAAATTACACAGGATCACTCAGTCCCTCCCTGAATTGCACAGGATCACTCACTCGCTCCCTGAATTACACGGGATCACTCACTCCCTCCCTGAATTACACAGGATCATTCATTCGCTCCCTGAATTACACGGGATCACTCACACACTCTGTGAATTACACGGGGCCGCTCCCTGATTTAATAACTCTCTTACAATGCCTTGGGGAGTTTATGATTTCATAAGAACATGACAAAGCAAAGGCCATTCGTCCCATTGAACCTGCTTCTCCCACAGACCTTGTAGAACTTGCTCTATCGTGGAGTCTATCAACCCCCTTCTCTTTCCACCTTTCCACCTCCAATAACGCTCCCGAATCTCTCTCTAACCTCACAACCGACATCCCTGAACAGTTCCCTTCCTGCACATGACGTTTCCCTGGCCACAAGGACAGGAACCAACATGTTCTACACATTATTTCCTCATTTCTATCTGTACTTAACCTTCTCTGTGCTACCTTCTTACAGCTGCTATTCAACTCAGTATTAAGTTGGTGGAAATAAAATAACTTTTAACGTCTAGGTGTATACTTTTACAAGTGGACTGTGTTGACAGCATACAGAAAGAAAGCAATATTGGATTGGGGGAAAGGGGCTTCAATGGGGGGCTGGACTTCTCCAGTGCTTCACCAAAATGTGGCCACTCTTCGCTCGCCTGAATGTGGTCCTGACATTGATGTTCATACTTTTTGCCCCCACCCCACCCCGGTCAAGCTGCCTTTCTTCCCCCACCCTAGACTGACTCGGGGTGAAATTGGATATGGACGAGATGCAAAACAGGCAATATCGCATTGGACGCCCACCATGCACTCCACCCGATATCCAGTCCCACTGTCTTCAACAGACCTGAATCCCGGGTGTGTTGTATTGTGGGCAGCAAAACCGAATCCGTCTCTTCTGCATCTCTGCCCAAGACCAATTTCACCGTCACTATGTTGACCCCAACTGTAACGGTCTGCATTACCACCACAGCTAACTCGGCACAGGCCCGCATCGAACCTGGGACTTTCCTGGCACGTCTGGCTCAGATTCATTAAGGGCACTGTGGGATAAGATTTTCACCAAAAGGCCATCTGCCCTATTGCATTCCTAGGGCATCTATGATTTCCTGCATCCCTGATTTTCATCGCTACATCATTGGCAGCTGTGCCTTCAGCTGCCTAAGCTCTGGAATTCCCTCCCTAAACCTCTCCGTCTCTCTCTGTCTCTCTCCTCCTTTAAGACGCTCCTTAAAACCTATCTCTTTGACCAAGCTTTTGGTCACTTGTCTTAATATCTCCTTATGTGGCTCGGTGTCAAATTTTGTTTGATAATCGCTCCTGTGAAGCATCTTAGGACGTTTTACTACGTTAAAGGTTTTATATAAATGCAAGTTGCTGTTGTTGTTATAGCACAGGAGACAATTCCAGAGAGAGTCTTATCCTGAAACTGCAATCACACTAACTGGCCAGAGCAGGGGAGCACCTGATACCTGCTAAAACACAGCAACTGAGCCACAGTGGGCCTTTATGTGTGTATCCAATCCATCTGTCTTAATTCTATTGAATTAATTACTCACAGGCCTATACTCACTGTGCAAAGCTGACAATGCGGCCATTAAGGGAGGATTTAAATACAGATCATTATTTTCGATGGGGCCGGATCTCCCTGACTCTCGGCCTATTACATAAATACAGCTCCTTAATTAAACTGCAGGACAGGGCAGCTAATTAGTGCGTTCTGGCACTGGTACTCCCGACTGCTCAGTAATTACAACATCGTTATATAACATGACCACTTGTACACAAAGTGGGTCAAAACAGGTCCCAGAAACCATCAGGACTATTCCTGACCAGAACAGATCTAATTGCACTGTCCTCAGTTATGTAACATGCCCTGTTTCCCCTGATTTAAAGACACCTCCCTTCAGTCATCGCCAGATAAAGAGGCACGTGATTCACTCTTGTATTCCCATTGTGTAAGGTTCCAATGGATAAAATCCTTACCTATTCACTCCCATTGTATAAGGTTCCAATAGAGTAAATCCATTCCTATTCATTCCCATTGTATAAGGTTCCAATGGAGAAATCCCTTCCTTTTAACTCCCATTGTTTAAGGTCCAACGGAGAAATCCCTTCCTATTCACTCCCATTGTATAAGGTTCCGATGGAGAAATCCCTTCCCATTCACTCCCATTGTATAAGGTTCCAATGGAGAAATCCTTTCCTATTAACTCCCATTGTTTAAGGTCCAATGGAGAAATCCCTTCCTATTCATTGCCATTGTATAAGGTTCCAATGGAGAGATCCCTTCCCATTCACTCCCATTGTATAAGGTTCTAATAGAGAAATCCCTTCCTATTCACTCCCATTGTTCAAAGTTCCAATGGAGAAATCCCTTCCCATTCACTCCCATTGTAAAAGATTCCAATAGAGAAATCCCTTCCTATTCACTCCCATTGTTTAAGGTCCAATGGAGAAATCCCTTCCCATTCACTCCCATTGTAAAAGATTCCAATAGAGAAATCCCTTCCTATTCACTCCCATTGTTTAAGGTCCAATGGAGAAATCCCTTCCTATTCACTCCCATTGTTTAAGGTCCAATGGAGAAATCCCTTCCTATTCATTCCCATTGTATAAGGTTCCAATGGAGAAATCCCTTCCTATTCACTCCCATTGTATAGGGTTTCAATGGATGAAAACCCTTCCCGTTCACACACACTCTTTAGGATGAGGTCCAAACCATTTTCCAGTTATACCCCTTGGAGCCAGTAGTCTTCCCATATTCAAATTCACCCTCTACCTCCTTGTGACTTCTAACATTGTGGATCATTCCCCAGCTGAGAGAGCAGTCAGTTAACCAGCCCCTATATACCTGCCAGAACCACAGTTGAGCCAGCATATAGCAGAGTTCCACCACTACATAGCACAGCTAATTGGAGCACCAACACACTCAGCTAGTTCGCTGTCAGTGATGTCAGCTTTAAACTATTCAAGTCCATTCAAGTATTTAGGTGCTGACTGAGCTCTTCTGTAAGGATTAACCAATTTACAGTGTAATCTTTGCAAATCTCTCCAAAAATCCAGTTAAACAGAATGTTAATCTAAATACCTACTAATCAGGCCATTTTATTTTCCCTTTAGAGTGAGAAGAAGAAAAGGGCCACTGTGAACTGGAGGGGGTGGGGAGGAGGGGAGGAGGGCCACTGTGAACTGGAGGAGGAGGGGAGGAGGGGAGGAGGGCCACTGTGAACTGGAGGAGGAGGGGAGGAGGGCCACTGTGAACTGGAGGGGGTGGGGAGGAGGGGAGGAGGGCCACTGTGAACTGGAGGGGGTGGGGAGGAGGGGAGGAGGGCCACTGTGAACTGGAGGGGGTGGGGAGGAGGGGAGGAGGGCCACTGTGAACTGGAGGAGGAGGGGAGGAGGGCCACTGTGAACTGGAGGGGGTGGGGAGGAGGGGAGGAGGGCCACTGTGAACTGGAGGGGGTGGGGAGGAGGGCCACTGTGAACTGGAGGAGGAGGGGAGGAGGGGAGGAGGGCCACAGTGAACTGGACAGGGAGGGGAGGAGGGCCACTGTGAACTGGAGGGGGAGGAGGGCCACTGCGAACTGGAGGGGGAGGGGAGGAGGGCCACTGTGAACTGGAGGAGGAGGGGAGGAGGGGAGGAGGGCCACAGTGAACTGGAGGGGGAGGAGGGCCACTGCGAACTGGAGGGGGAGGGGAGGAGTGCCACTGTGAACTGGAGAGGGGGGAAGGAGGGTCACAGTGAACTAGAGGGAGAGGGAGAGGAGGAGGGCCACTGTGAACCAGAGGGGGAGGGGAGGAGGGCCACTGTGAACTTGAGGGGGAAGGGAGGAGGGCCACTGTGAACTGGAGGGGGAGGGGAGGAGGGTCACTATCGACTAGAGGGTGGGGGGAGGAGGGTCACTATCGACTAGAGGGTGGGGGGAGGAGGGCCACTGTGAACTGGAGGGGCTGGGGAGGGTAATGTGATAGGTTAACAAATTGGGGACCAGGGAATGTGATGGGTTAACACACTAGGGACCAGGGAATGTGATGGGTTAACGCACTGGGGACCAGGGAATGTGATGGGTTAACGCACTGGGGACCAGGGAATGTGATGGGTTAACATACTGGGGACCGGGGAATGTGATGGGTTAACATACTGGGGACTGGGGAATGTGATGGGTTAATGCACTGGGGACCGGGGAATGTGATGGGTAACAAATTGGGGACCGGGGAATGTGATGGGTTAACATACTGGGGGCCGGGGAATGTGATGGGTTAACGCACTGGGGACCAGGGAATGTGATGGGTTAATGCACTGGGGACCGGGGAATGTGATGGGTAACAAATTGGGGACCGGGGAATGTGATGGGTTAACACACTGGGGACTGGGGAATGTGATGGGTAACAAATTGGGGACCGGGAAATGTGATGGGTTAATGCACTGGGGACCGGGGAATGTGATGGGTTAACACACTGGGGACCGGGGAATGTGATGGGTAACAAATTGGGGACCGGGAAATGTGATGGGTTAATGCACTGGGGACCGGGGAATGTGATGGGTTAACACACTGCAGTTGGAACCTGGGAATGAAAATCTCCTCTCTGCTTAAGCATTCAACACAGTTCCTCATGGGCCTTTGGCCACAGCACAAAACATCCCATAATTTGGCACAAATTTAGAGAAGCTGTAACGATATTGGAAATGGAAAAATCCATATTGGTGCAGTACGATTGTTTATCTGAAGCACAATGTTATAGCAGGGTAAAGGGAGCTCCACTCTGCAGCTAGATGTGCTTAGTCAATGGGAAGGGCTTAATGCTGGCAGATGAACCCCAAAATTGTGCCACTTTTACCCTTAATGAGGATTTACACTAGAACTTCCTTGGTCAGTTCATTTCGATGCCCATTAGAGTAGTGATTGGCGTAAAACACGTGTACAATGGGTGTAATTTTCTGGGGTTTTTTTTATTCGTTCATGGGATGTGGGCGCCGCTGACAAGGCCGGCATTTATTGCCCATTCCTAATTGCCCTTGAGAAGGTGGTGGTGAGCCGTCTTCTTGAACCGCTGCAGTCCGTGTGGTGACGGTTCTCCCACAGTGCTGTTAGGAAGGGAGTTCCAGGATTTTGAACCAGCGACGATGAAGGAACGGCGATATATTTCCAAGTCGGGATGGTGTGTGACTTGGAGGGGAACGTGCAGGTGGTGTTGTTCCCATGTACCTGCTGCTCTTGTCCTTCTAGGTGGTAGAGGTCGCGGGTTTGGGAGGTGCTGTCGAAGAAGCCTTGGTGAGTTGCTGAAGTGCATCCTGTGGATGGTACACACTGCAGCCACAGTGTGCCAGTGGTGAAGGGAGTGAATGTTTAAGGTGGTGGATGGGGTGCCAATCAAGCGGGCTGCTTTGTCCTGGATGGTGTTGAGCTTCTTGAGTGTTGTTGGAGCTGCACTCATTCAGGCAAGTGGAGAGTATTCCATCACACTCCTGACCTGTGCCTTGTAGATGGTGGAAAGGCTTTGGGGAGTCAGGAGGTGAGTCACTCACCGCAGAATACCCAGCCTCTGACCTGCTCTTGTAGCCACAGTATTTATGTGGCTGGTCCAGTTAGGTTTCTGGTCAATGGTGACCCCCAGGATGTTGATGGTGGGGGATTCAGCGATGGTAATGCCGTTGAATGTTAAGGGGAGGTGGTTAGACTCTCTCTTGTTGGAGATGGTCATTGCCTGACACTTGTCTGGCGCGAATGTTACTTGCCACTTATCAGCCCAAGCCTGGATGTTGTCCAGGTCTTGCTGCATGTGGGCATGGACTGCTTCATTATTTGAGGGGTTGTGAATGGAACTGAACACTGTGCAATCATCAGCGAACATCCCCATTTCTGACCTTATGATGGAGGGAAGGTCATTGATGAAGCAGCTGAAGATGGTTGGACCTAGGACACTACCCTGAGGAACTTCTGCAGCAATGTCCTGGGGCTGAGATGATTGGCCTCCAACAACCACTACCATCTTCCTTTGTGCGAGGTATGACTCCAGCCACTGGAGAGATTTCCCTCTGATTCCCATTGACTTCAATTTTACTAGGGCTCCTTGGTGTCACATTCGGTCAAATGCTGCCTTGATGTCAAGGGCAGTCACTCTCACCTCACCTCTGGAATTCAGTTCTTTTGTCCATGTTTGGACCAAGGCTGTAATGACGTCTGGAGCCGAGTGGTCCTGGAGGAACCCAAACTGAGAATCGGTGAGTAGTTTATTGGTGAGTAAGTGCCGCTTGATAGCACTGTCGACGACACCTTCCATCACTCTGCTGATGATTGAGAGTAGACTGATGGGGCGGTAATTGGCTGGATTGGATTTGTCCTGCTTTTTGTGGACAGGACATACCTGGGCAATTTTCCACATTGTCGGATAGATGCCAGTGTTGTAGCTGTACTGGAACAGTTTGGCTAGGGGCGTGGCTAGTTTTGGAGCACAAGTCTTCAGCACTACACCCGGGATGTTATCGGGGCCCATAGCCTTTGCTGTATCCAGTGCACTCAGCCGTTTCTTGATATCACGTGGAGTGAATTGAACTGGCTGAAGACTGGCTTCTGTGATGGTGGGGATATCGGGAGGAGGCTGAGATGGATCATCCACTCGGCACTTCTGGCTGAAGATGGTTGCAAACGCTTCAGCCTTGTCTTTTGCACTCACGTGCTGGACTCTGCCATCATTGAGGATGGGGTTGTTTACAGAGCCTCCTCCTCCCATTAGTTGTTTAATTGTCCACCACCTTTTACGACTGGATGTGGCAGGACTGCAGAGCTTTGATCTGATCCGTTGGTTGTGGAATTGCTTAGCTCTGTCTATAGCATGTTGCTTCCGATGTTTAGCATGCATGCAGTCCTGAGTTGTAGCTTCACCAGGATGGCACCTCATTTTTAGGTGCGCCTGGTGCTGCTCCTGGCATGCTCTTCTACACTCCTCATTGAACCAAGTTTGAACCCTTGGCTTGTTGGTAATGGTAGAGTGAGGAATATGCCGGGCCATGAGGTTACAGATTGTGCTGCTGCTGATGGCCCACAGCGCCTCTTGGCTGCCCAGTTTTGAGCTGCTAGATCTGTTCTGAATCTATCCCATTTAGCACGGTGGTAGTGCCACACAACACGTTGGATGGTGTCCTCAGTGCGAAAACGGGACTTCATCTCCACGAGGACTGTGCGGTGGTCACTCCTACCAATACTGTCATGGACAGATGCATGTGCGACAGGTAGATTGGTGAGGACAAGTAAGTTTTTCCCCGTGTTGGTTCGCTCACCACCTGCTGCAGGCCCAGTCTGACAGCTATGTCCTTCAGGACTCGGCCAGCTCGGTCAGTAGTGGTGCTACCGAGCCACTCTTGGTGATGGACATTGAAGTCCCCCACCCAGAGTACATTCTGTGCCCTTGCTACCCTCAGTGCTTCCTCCAAGTGGTGTTCAACATGGAGGAGGACTGATTCATCAGCTGAGGGAGGGCGGTAGGTGGTAATCAGCAGGAGTTTTCCTTGCCCATGTTTGACCTGATGCCATGAGATTTCATGGAGTCCGGAGTCAATGTTGAGGACTCCCAGGGCCACTCCCTCACTGTATATCACTGTACCGCCACCTCTGATCAGTCCGTCCTGCCGATGGGACAGGACATACCCAGGGATGGTGATGGAAGAGTCTGGGACGTTGGCTGAAAGGTATGATTCTGTGAGTATGGCTATGTCAGGCTGTTGCTTGACTAGTCTGTGGGACAGCTCTCCCAATTTTGGCACAAGTCCCCAGACATTAGTGAGGAGGATTTTGCAGGGTCGACTGGGCTTGTTTTGCCTTTGCCGTGTCCAGTGCCGGGTGGTCTGTCCGGTTTTATTCTTATTGTGACTTTCTGTAGCAAGATTGTACAACTGAGTGGCTTGCTGGGCCATTTCAGAGGGCGATTAAGAATCAACCACATTGCTGTGGGTCAGGAGTCACATATAGGCCAGACTGGGTAAGGACGACAGGTTTCCTTCCCTAAAGGACATTAGTGAACCAGATGGGTTTTTATGACAATCTAGTAGTTTCATGGCCACTAGTTATTTTTTAAAAATTCCCGATTTTATTAATTGAATTTAAATTCCCCAGCTGCCGTGGCAGGATTTGAACTCATGACTCCGGATTATTAGTCCAGGCCTCTGGATTACTAGCCCAGTAACATAACCACTCATGAGTCTGTCAGCCAGCTCGACTGCATGTCTCATGGGCGTTTTCGTACCACCTTACAAGAATGTGTAAGTTGGGAGAACATGGCAGAGACAGGCAACGGGGACAAGGCCGTGACCCAGAGGCAGAGAAGATGCCACAGTTCCGTTGAGTCTGACCTGCAAACTCTCCTCGATGAAACAAAACGGAGAAGAGACAGAGAGCTGGCTGTTCATTGGCAGGAATCAACACAACAACTTGCATTTATATAGCACCTTTAGCATAGTAAAACGTCCCAAGCATAATCAGATTAAGGCTGACACCAGCCAAAGAAGGAGACATTCTGTGCTGATCCAGAGCCTATGGTTAAGTACTACATTTGGGGTGGGAGGAGGCTTGTGTGGGAGAATGGACCAGTTGAGCTGAATGGCCTGTTTCTTTGCTGTAGATTCTATGTAATTAGGATAGGCATGGTCAAAGAGGTAGGTTTTAAGGAGCACCTTAAAGGAAGTGGAGCGGTGGAGAGGATTAGGGAGGGAATTCCAGAGCTTAAGGCCTAGACGGCTGAAGGCATGGCCGCCAATGGTGGGGTGAAGGAAGAGGGGGATGCGCAAGACTCTACTTTAATGAGTACATTTTCTTCAGAGCAATCAGGGCCTTAGTATTGGTGAGACCGCACCTGGAATACTGCATACAGTTTTGGTCTCCATACTTAAGAAAAGACATACTTGCTCTCAAGGCAGTACAAAGAAGGTTCACTCGGTTAATCCCGGGGATGAGGGGGCGGACATATGAGGAGAGGTTGAGTAGATTGGGACTCTACTCATTGGACTTCAGAAGAATGAGAGGCGATCTTATTGAAACATATAAGATTGTGAAGGGGCTTGATCGGGTGGATGCGGTCAGGATGTTCCCAAGGATGGGTGAAACTAGAACTAGGGGGCATAATCTTAGAATAAGGGGCTGCTCTTTCAAAACTGAGATGAGGAGAAACTTCTTCACTCAGAGGGTAGTAGGTCTGTGGAATTTGCTGCCCCAGGCTGTGGAAGCTATTTATTTATCATTAAATAAATTTAATGATAAATTTAAAACAGAAATAGACAGTTTCCTAGAAGTAAAGGGAATTAGGGGTTACGGGGAGCGGGCAGGAAATTGGACATGAATTTAGATTTGAGGTTAGGATCAGATCAGCCATGATCTTATTGAATGGCGGAGCAGGCTCGAGGGGCCGATTGGCCTACTCCTGCTCCTATTTCTTATGTTCTTATGGTCTTTTCTCCGTGATGTTTCCTGAAGTGACTTCCTGTCTACCCCACCTCAATCTCTCTGCCATCCGAGATGGACGGCTTTCGTATGTGTGGTGTTCACATTAGAAGTCTGACTGAAAGCAGACAAGCCTCGTTCAATGAAGGCGGCCAAGTCTGTCACTCAAAGCCACGATTTGAACTTTGTGACCTGCTGGCTGGGAGCCGAAGTCTGTAAGTGGTGAAACTCTGAGCTGACCAGGTACCTGTTGCATGTACTAAAGCAAGACAGAGAAAGCTTACTGATGCATGAGAGAACTGAGTATACATTAGTCCAAAGCCACTAGGACCGTGGAAAAACTTTAATTAAAGAGGGACTTGCAATCATCAGCTAACTACAAGTAAGTATGTGAGTGGGAACTAACCAGCATCTAATGATGTGGAGATCAATTTCCCAGCATTTTAATGAGCTTTTGGAGTGATATTGCACAACTGTATCTTTGGCGTTGAGCCAGTTATGAAATTTGCCATCATTTTTGTTGGTGATGTGCCAGTCTTTGTGGGGGAACGGGGTGAAGCAGAAAGCATGACTCTCTCACACTGCCAAGGATTACTCTACAGCACGGGTATTGGGGGGTGGGGTGTGTGAGAAGAATTATGGAAAAAGCTCCCCATGGATAGGAAAGGGGGTTTTAAAATAAGCCGTGTGATTAACGTGTTCTGATCGGCTTTGTCACTTTCAAAAATGACAGGGTAATCCTTTATACGGTCATGAGGATGGACATTAGCAGGACAAAGTTTCATGATATATTTACGTTTCCCAGAGGTGGTGAAGGATCATGTAGTTTGAAGATGTTCAGGATAATGTCTGAGCAGTCAGCACTGGATAAATGCTGGGATTGGGATTTTCATTTGTAAACTGTACACCTGAGGTGTCACACACTCTCACACGCACACACTCTCACACTCTCACACTCACACACTCTCACACGCACACACTCTCACACTCTCACACTCACGCACTCTCACACTCTCACACTCACGCACTCTCACACACACACACTCTCACACACACACTCTCACATGCACACACTCTCACGCACTCACACGCACACACTCTCACACGCACACACTCTCACGCACTCTCACACGCACACACTCTCACACACACACACTCTCACACGCACACTCTCACACACACACACTCTCACACACACACACTCTCACACACACTCTCACACGCACACACTCTCACACACACACACTCTCACACATTCATAAACACACACACACTCTCACACACACACACTCTCACACACGCACTCTCACACATTCATAAACACACACACACTCTCACACACACACACTCTCACACACGCACTCTCACACATTCATAAACACACAGACACTCTCACACGCACACACTCTCACACACACACACTCTCACACGCACACACACTCACACACTCTCACACACACACACTCTCACACGCACACACTCTCACACACGCACTCTCACACATTCATAAATACACACACACTCACACACACACATAAACACTCTCTCAGACACACACAATCTGGAATCTGAAGCACAGAAGCAGAGGCTGGCAGTTTGTGGAATGTGTTGTGTGATGAAAATGTTGGTTATCACCTGGGAGGTTGGAGGGACCTACACTGAGGTAATGAGAAGGACTGGCCTGCATACAGTAATGGAGCACATTACAACAAAGGACAGGACATATGTAGACATGTGGCTGAAGACTCAAAGGGGAGACGGAATGGGTCCCAGCTGGGAAAAGATCGCATGGAAAGCCAAGACTGAGATGGTGGGACTGTGTCTAGGAAGGTCTGAGTGGAGGAGTGACAATAGATGGATGGCAGCAAAAGCAAGAGGGGAGAGTGTGATGATGAAGTCTTGTACTGTTCATGGGCATGATGACCACTTGTCACCCCATGTTAACTCCCCAGACCTACTTCCAACCACTCTGTAATGCAATTCTTGCATGATGATAATCTACATTGCAGCATTAGCGTAGCTGGGTGTCCACAATTTACAGTGGAGGAAGCAAAACGCGTGAATCAAGCTACTCCAACATTACCATCGGTCAAAAACCTCGGCCTGTCTGGACATGGGTTTCATAAGTCCAGGGGTAGGAGAGGGTATTCCCTTGAATTCTGGCCTCTTACGCATCCCCGATTTTCATCGCTCCACCATTGGCACTCCGTGCCTTCGGCTGCCTAGGCTCTAAACTCTGAAATTCCTTCTCGAAAACTCTCTGCCTCTCTACTTTTCTTTCCTTCTTTAAAACGCTCCTTAAAACCTATCTCTTGGACCAAGCTTTTGGTCACCTTTTTTTAAATTCGTTCATGGGATGTGGGCGTCGCTGGCAAGGCCGGCATTTATTGCCCATCCCTAATTGCCCTTGAGAAGGTGGTGGTGAGCCGCCTTCTTGAACCGCTGCAGTCCGTGTGGTGAAGGTTCTCCCACAGTGCTGTTAGGAAGGGAGTTCCAGGATTTTGACCCAGCGACGATGAAGGAACGGCGATATATTTCCAAGTCGGGATGGTGTGTGACTTGGAGGGGAATGTGCAGGTGGTGTTGTTCCCATGTGCCTGCTGCTCTTGTCCTTCTAGGTGGTAGAGGTCGCGGGTTTGGGAGGTGCTGTCGAAGAAGCCTTGGCGAGTTGCTGCAGTGCATCCTGTGGATGGTACACACTGCAGCCACAGTGTGCCGGTGGTGAAGGGAGTGAATGTTTAGGGTGGTGGATAGGGTGCCAACAAGTGGGCTGCTTTGTCCTGGATGGTGTCGAGCTTCTTGAGTGTTGTTGGAGCTGCACTCATCCAGGCAAGTGGAGAGTATTCCATCACACTCCTGACCTGTGCCTTGTAGAAGGTGGAGAGGCTTTGGGGAGTCAGGAGGTGAGTCACTCACCGCAGAATACCCAGCCTCTGACCTGCTCTTGTAGCCACAGTATTTATATGGCTGGTCCAGTTAAGTTTCTGGTCAACGGTGACCCCCAGGATGTTGATGGTGGGGGATTCGGCGATGGTAATGCTCGGATTCGGCGATGCTCTAATGTGGCTCGGTGTCCAATTTTGTTTGATATCATTCCTGTGCCAGGAGAAGCTCCTGGCGTACCTAAAAATGAGATGCCAACCTGGTGAAGCTACAACACAGGACTGCATGCATGCTAAACAGTGGAAGCAACATGCTATAAATAGAGCTAAACGATCGCACAACCAACAGATCAGATCAAGGCTCTGCAGTCCTGCTACATCCAGCCGTGAATGGTGGTGGACAATTAAACAACCAATGGGAGGAGGAGGCTCTGCAAACATCCCCATCCTCAATGATGGCGGAGTCCAGCTCGTGAGCGCAAAAGACAAGGCTGAAGCATTTGCAACCATCTTCAGCCAGAAGTGCCGAGTGGATGATCCATCTCGGCCTCCTCCCGATATCCCCACCATCACAGAAGCCAGCCTTCAGCCAATTAGATTCACTCCACGTAATATCAAGAAACGGCTGAGTGCACTGGATACAGCAAAGGCTATGGGCCCTGACAACATCCCGGCTGTAGTGCTGAAGACATGTGTTCCAGAACTAGCTGCGCCTCTAGCCAAGCTGTTCCAGTACAGCTACAACACTGGCATCTACCAGATAAAATGGAAAATTGCCCAGTTATGTCCTGTCCACAAAAAGCAGGACAAATCCAATCGGGCCAATTACCGCCCTATCAGTCTACTCTCAATTATCAGCAAAGTGATGGAAGGTGTCGTCGACAGTGCTATCAAGCGGCACTTACTCACCAATAACCTGCTCACCGATGCTCAGTTTGGGTTCTGCCAGGACCACTCGGCTTCAGACCTTATTACAGCCTTGGTCCAAACATGGACAGAAGAGCTGAATTCCAGAGGTGAGGTGAGAGTGACTGCCCTTGACATCAAGGCAGCATTTGACCGAGTGTAGCATCTATGAGCCCTAGTAATATTGAAGTCAGTGGGAGTCAGGGGGAAAACTCTCGAGTGGCTGGAGTCATATCTAGCACAAAGGAAGGTCGTAGTGGTTGTTGGAGGCCAATCACCTCAGCCCTAGGACATCGCTGCAGGAGTTCCTCAGGGCAGTGTCCTAGGACCAACCATCTTCAGCTGCTTCATCAATGACCTTCCCTCCATCATAAGGTCAGAAGTGGGGATGTTCGCTGATGATTGCACAGTGTTCAGTTCCATTCGCAACCCCTCAGATAATGAATCAGTCCATGCCCGCATGCAGCAAGACCTGGACAACATCCAGGCTTGGGCTGATAAGTGGCAAGTAACATTCGCGCCAGATAAGTGCCAGGCAATGACCATCTCCAACAAGAGAGAGTCTAACCACCTCCCTTTGACATTCAACGGCATTACCATCACTGAATCACCCACCATCAACATCTTGGGAGTCACCATTGATCAGAAACTAAATTGGACCAGCCATATAAATACTGTGGCTACAAGAGCAGGTCAGAGGCTGGGTATTCTGCGGTGAGTGACTCACCTCCTGACTCCCCAAAGCCTTTCCACCATCCACAAAGCACAAGTCAGGATTGTGATGGAATACTCTCCACTTGCCTGGATGAGTGCAGCTCCAACAACACTCAAGAAGCTCGACACCATCCAGGACAAAGCAGCCCGTTTTATTGGCACCCCATCCACCACCTTAAATATTCAATCCCTCCACCACTGGCGCACTGTGGCTGCAGTGTGCACCATCCACAGGATGCACTGCAGCAACTCGCCAAGGCTTCTTTGACAGCACCTCCCAAACCCGCGACCTCTACCACCTAGAAGGACAAGAGCAGCAGGCACATGGGAACAACACCACCTGCACGTTCCCCTCCAAGTCACACACCATCCCGACTTGGAAATATATCGCCGTTCCTTCATCGTCGCTGGGTCAAAATCCTGGAACTCCCTTCCTGACAGCACTGTGGGAGAACCTTCACCACACGGACTGCAGCGGTTCAAGAAGGCGGCTCACCGCCACCTTCTCAAGGGCAATTAGGGATGGGCAATAAATGCTGGCCTCGCCAGCGACGCCCACATCCCATGAATGAATAAACAAAAAGAACCACCTTGGGACTACATTAAAGGCGCTATATAAATGCAAGTTGTTGTTGTTGAGTATAGAAGATTAAGGGGGGATCTAATTGAGATGTTTAAGATGATTGAAGGATTTAATAGAGTAGATAGAGAGAAACTATTTCCTCTGGTGTGGGAGTCCAGAACAAAGGGGGTGTAACTTTAAAATTAGAGCCAGGCCATTCAGGAATGATGTCAGGAAGCACTTCTTCACACAAAGGGGAATCTGGAACTCTCTCCCTTTAAATGCTGTTGAGATTGGAAGTCGATTAAAAATTTCAAAATTGAGCTTGATAGATTTTTGTTAGGCAGGAGCATTAAGGGAGTAAATGGAGTTAAAATACAGGTCAGCCATGATCTAATTGAATGGCGAAACAGGCTCAAGGGGCTGAACGATCTAATCCTGTTCCTATTTTCCCTGAGTGTAGGATTATAGTCTACCTTAAATCTGCCTCCAGCCCAGTACCTATGAAAAGTTATGATAACCCGTCCGTCCCATACTGAAACTGACAAGAACCTGCATGACCTGTTTTGTTAGTTTCGGAGTATTATAATTCTGCGGCTTGTCGAACACACTGAATATCTTCTGCAGCCTATCGAAAAGCTCAGATTCCTTGCCCCTGCTTAAAGCAGATTATAAATCGCCCCTGACTCATTAGGAGGAATTTGTATGTGCAGGGAAAATTTAAAATCTAAAATAAATCTCAAGTTCAATAAGTATTCAATGCTCCCCTCAGTGGGAAAAAGCTCCCTGTGGTGAGGTACTGAACAGTTCAGGGAAGTCCCAGGTTCCATTACTGATCTGTGCAGAATAAGCTCTTTTCAGTTTAGACAGCGGAACCAGGCTAAAAAAAGGCTTCGGTGCCCCTGAGTTAAGGAGTGGAAGTGGATCAGCCAGAGTTTCTGCTCTCAACCAGTATCGAGTGACCGCTGCTGAGAAGTGGGTACGTCATGGGGTCACGCCTGAAAGATCATTACTTGGTTGGGTTTATCAACACTCCCGGATTGCCCTGGAGCTTCCCAGAGTTAAAAATTAATCTCTCGGGCACTCCTGTGAGCGACATTTTCTGCCCCCGTTCCACTCCGGTTGGTTTAGACTAACGGCAGGGCGGCAACGCTCCCAGGGTGCAATGCGGTGCTGTCGCATGCACTAACTCATTAACAACTGCGGGATGGATAGAGCGGTTTCTGGAACGCAGAGGACTGTGGGTATTGTAGTCACCATTATTGACCCATTGCCGCGAGGATTGAGGTGTAGGGAAACCAATGACAGGACCGGCGGGGGAGGGGGAGGGAGGTTGGAGGTCACGCGATGAACCCTCCTGGAATGACGTCCAACCCTACTGCCTGGCACTGGAGTCAGCCTGTGCTCAGCAAACCAGCCTCCTGAATCGGTGTCATTGGTAAAGAGGTGGAAGACTTGGAAATGGAAGTGAAAGTTATTCGAATATTCAATGCCACCAGATTAATCCAGGCAGGACGCACAGAGGCTGAGATGTCCCCCTGTGTTCACCCTGGTGTAGCTCAGTTAACCTCCTGCTTGAGCAAAGCATGCGTGAGGTGACTCGACCCACCTCCACATTCTTAGTAATACACATTTAAATTAAATTCAAATCATTTTAGAGATCAAAAGAGAATGGACCTCCCTTCTAGCACTGTGCAAACCCAGGGTCACCACCAGCTTAATGCAAAGACTCCTAACGCTCTCTCACCACTCCTTCAAGGAGGCCAAGGCCTCCATTTCATTGCTTGGGAAGCCAAGACAATAATATTGCCAGAGGGTATCTCTGTGGACATGTTCCACAACAAGATTGATTTAATCTCAGGGGAACCATCAGTATCCAAAAGAAAAGGTCACAAACTATCACCGATAGCAATGAGAAACCGGCAATCGGCGGTGACTCGACCGATTCGACAGTCCGAGCGAAGTTAGGAGTCAACTTATCTGTTTGGTTCCCTCCTTTTCTTTAGGCCAACACTCCCAGTGCAGTTCTGAGGGAGTGCTGCGCTGTCGGAGGTGCTGCACTGTCAGAGGTGCCGTCTTTCGGATGAGACGTTAAACCGAGGCCCCATCTGCCCTCCAGGGTGGACGTAAAAGATCCCATGACACTATTCGAAAGAGGGCAGGGGAGTTCTCCCCGGTGTCCGGGCCAATATTTATCCCTCAACCAACATCACTAAAAAACAGATTATTTGGTCATTATCACATTGCTGTTTGTGGGAGCTTGCTGTGCGCAAATTGGCTGCCCCGTTTCCTACATTACAACAGTGACTAAACTTCAAAAGTACTTAATTGGCTGTAAAGCACTTTGGGATGTCCTGAGGTGCTATATAAATGCAAGTCTTTCTAAGTTGAAAATACTGACTCTCGCTGCTGCTGCACCCAATGCAGCCATTCCTCATGTGTGAACCTAGTTGGTGGCCTGCTCGACCATGGGGGGCCTCACGGTTGAGCCCAATCCTGTCCTCACCCAGCATTCTCACATGCACGAGCGGAGACTCACGTTCCAGCAGGGGTTGCTGGAGAACTATCAGGCGTGGGAAGCCCGGCTGATTGTTTCTCCCCCTCCCTAGCCCAGGAACGCTGGGGCCGATTGTGCAGCAACCCTACTGCCCTTGCCCTTGCCTGCCCCCTCCCCTCTCTCCAGCCAACTCAGCGCAGGGCATGGGTCGAAGCTGAGACCATCTCGTCCGTTACGGCTCAGTACCACACAGGGCGACACACTCACCCTCACTGAGCCATGAGTTGCTCTGGGTTGGGGGGGGTTTTCTCTCTTACGGAGTGAATAAAATTCTGCGGTCGGGTTGACTGAACTCCACCCATCCTCTTCCCTCACCCTCGGCAGCATAGTGTGGTTCCTAGGGCGTAAACAAAACTCAAGGTTTCATCACTTGTGGTGCACAGTACCTCCCCAGGAAGTGATGACACTGATCTCTCCGCATATAGAACTGTATAAAAGAGAAGAGTCTTGCAGTGTCAGTGCAGGAACTGTGAGAGAGAGAGAGAGAAAGGAACAAAGACTTGCATTTATATAGCGCCTTTCATGACCTCATGACGTCCCAAAGCTCTTTACAGCCAATGAAGTACTTTTGAAGTGTAGTCACTGTTGTAATGTAGCCAATTTGCGCACAGCAAGATCCCACCAACAGCAATATTGTACAGTATACAAACACAGTATCGGTGCCTGCAGAACAACCATCGTGCGATTCGACTCCCAGTTAGCTTTTATATGTGATCCTACAAAGGAAAATCTAGAGGTTCTGGGATGAGAATTTCCGTGTGATACTCCCGATCTCCCTGTAACTTTGGCTGAAGGTCAGTGGAAATCCTAGCCGTTTTTATCCACTTGAGCCATTTCCCCAGGGGTTTCCGCCATCGATCTTCTGCCAAGGTTACAGCGGGAGATCGGGAGAACCCCATGGAAATCCCATGCACTGCTCTTTTGTGCGGCAAAATTCGGTGTACTGGGAGCGGAGGGGCAAGAAACTGAGGCGGACCCATTACCACCCATGAGAACTTCCTGTGGAAGGTCATACGCCAGTAAATCAGGGTCAATGGATGGTCAGTGGATCAGGGTCAATGGACAGTTAGTAGATCAGTGTCAATGGATGGTCAGTGGATCAGGGTCAATGGATGGTCAGTAGATCAGGGTCAATGGATGGTCAGTAGATCAGGGTCAATGGACGGTCAGTAGATCAGGGTCAATGGATGGTCAGTGGATCAGTGTCAATGGATGGTCAGTAGATCAGGGTCAATGGATGGTCAGTAGATCAGGGTCAATGGATGGTCAGTGGATCAGGGTCAATGGATGGTCAGTGGATCAGGGTCAATGGATGGTCAGTGGATCAGGGTCAATGGATGGTCAGTGGATCAGGGTCAATGGATGGTCAGTAGATCAGGGTCAATGGACGGTCAGTAGATCAGGGTCAATGGATGGTCAGTAGATCAGGGTCAATGGACGGTCAGTAGATCAGGGTCAATGGACGGTCAGTAGATCAGGGTCAATGGATGGTCAGTGGATCAGTGTCAATGGATGGTCAGTAGATCAGGGTCAATGGACGGTCAGTAGATCAGTGTCAATGGATGGTCAGTAGATCAGGGTCAATGGACGGTCAGTAGATCAGGGTCAATGGACGGTCAGTAGATCAGGGTCAATGGACGGTCAGTAGATCAGGGTCAATGGATGGTCAGTGGATCAGTGTCAATGGATGGTCAGTAGATCAGGGTCAATGGATGGTCAGTAGATCAGGGTCAATGGATGGTCAGTGGATCAGGGTCAATGGATGGTCAGTAGATCAGGGTCAATGGATGGTCAGTAGATCAGGGTCAATGGACGGTCAGTAGATCAGGGTCAATGGATGGTCAGTAGATCAGGGTCAATGGACGGTCAGTAGATCAGGGTCAATGGACGGTCAGTAGATCAGGGTCAATGGATCAGTGGATTAGGAGGAGAAACACTGGCTCATTTCCCCTTCCCTTGTCCAGGGGTACTAGGGATCCCCTATTGCTGCTTCAGCTGAGATCAGCCAACTCAGCGCAGATGAGGACTCAAAACTCTGAACCTTGCTGGTCTGTATGGTTTAGAGAGGTGCCACAGGGTGCACATAATGACTGAACCACTGGGAAAACGTGGCCTTTCTGCTTTTTTTTGCTTGTCTTGGGGTGGAGCCTGACTGGATTTCCCCTATCTCGTTGGAATGCGTTCAAGAGGCTTTTTGCCTGAAATCTATAAGAAACAGTTTCCTGAATTAGTTCCTTTATCGTTTAATGCGCTTTATTGCATCACCAAGTCAGCCGCTGCTTTGGGAACTTGGATAGGTGGATGTTACTTCTCCAAACAAACAAAGAATCCTTTTGAATTCTGCCACCTATCAACCCAACACCCATCTGAATTGTGTTGAAACTTTTCACCACCTGTAAATTGGTTGTTAAACTAGTTTGCTTTAATCAGATTGGTCTTAATCCTTAGAATATTATCTCATGTTTTTTGTTGAATGTTATTCACAATCCAAGACTGTTATATGATTCTTGTTTGTTGTGGCCTCTTGATGGAGAAAAGTGGGACCTTCTGAGGGGAGTGCTGGAGACTATGGGATTTGGAGAAACATCCATCAAATGAATCTTCCAGCTATGGTCTTGTCCTCATTCTATGCTTGTCATTAATGGTATCACTTCTCCCTTTGTCGAGTTATCTAGCAGTACACGGCATGTCCATCACCGACACGACTCTCCTTGTAATTGAGGCCTTTAACTGGGTTCTTCTCTTTGGGGTGAAATTCCGGCAGGGCAGGATGTTCGTTCACCCCTCCAAAAAAAATGGATCGGGGTGCGAGATACGCGAGGAGCTCCCAGCCGGATTCCCGCTGCCAAGACGGAGTCTGCCAGTGTGAGGGCGCAAAATCCTGGGGACGCAGCTGCAGTACCACAAGAGGGTCCTTAAAAGGGGCAGGAGCACTCTGAAGATGGCATCCCACTGGTGCTGGGCCTGAATTCGAGGTGGAAGCTCCGAGGCCCTCTCTCTCCACTGGGCCTTTACTGCCGCTTCATGGGGCCTATCACCACCTTCCAGGCGGGAGGGATATTCTCTGGGGTTCCAGGCCCAAAGCCTCCGCTGCCATTTGCAGGGAATGAGATTCCAGCGGCGTTAGCGGGAGGAAGGAAATCCCGGTCGGAGCGATGGTAGGCCTCATCATCTGAACCTTCCCACATTCTCCTTCATGCTTCCACCCCATCTTTCGACAAGATCATCGTGGAGAATCCCTGCCTTTATCTGGCTTATCAGCTTAATGACCCAATTTGGACACAGCAACCCTAGGCTGGCTAATCCTTCTCGTTCCCTCTTCAATGGACCAGTTCTAAATTGTGGAATGAATGCATTCAGATTCCTCAACATCTGGGTCTTCTGTGTTGTGTTGGGAGCTATTTCCAAGGATACAGTTAGATGGTCTGATCTCCATCTATCCTTGCTGGGTACAGTCATAGGAACATGGGAACAGGAATAGGCCATTTACCCCTCGAGCCTGTTCCGCCACTCAATGAGATCATGGCTGATCTGTGACCTAACTCCATATCCCTGCCTTAGCCCCATATCCCTTAGTACCTAATCTATCAATCTCAGATTTAAAATTAACAATTGAGCTAGCATCAACTGCCGTTTGCGGAAGAGAGTTTCAAACTTCTATCACCCTTTGCATGTAGAAGTGTTTCCTAACTTCACTCCTGAAAGCCCTGGCTCTAATTTTTAGACTATGTCCCCTAGTTCTAGATTCCCCAACCAGGGGAAATAGTTTCTCTCTATCTACGCTATCAGTTCCCCTTAATAACTCAAAAACTTCGATCAAATCACCCCATAATCTTCTAAATTCCAG
Organism: Heptranchias perlo; assembly: GCF_035084215.1. Lineage (NCBI taxonomy): Eukaryota > Metazoa > Chordata > Chondrichthyes > Hexanchiformes > Hexanchidae > Heptranchias > Heptranchias perlo. The sequence goes on from NC_090365.1 coordinate 9,528,271, forward strand.
GGAATATAACTCTAGTTTGTGTAATCTCTCTTTGTAATTTAACCCTTGGAGTCCAGGTATCATTCTAGTAAATCTACGCTGAACTCCCTCCAAGGCCAATATATCCTTCCTAAGGTGCGGTGCCTAGAACTGAACACATTACTCGAGGTGTTGTCTAACCAGGGCTTTGTATAGCTGTAGCATAACTTCTACCCCATGTATTCAAGTCCTCTAAAGACCAGCATTCCATTAGCCTTTTTGATTATTTTCTGTACCTGTCCATGACATTTCAATGATCTATGTACACGGACCCCTAAGTCTCTTTGGACCTCCACTGTTTCGAGCTTTTCACCATTTAGAAAGTACTTTGATCTATCCTTTTTAGGTCCAAAGTGAATGACCTCACATTTGCTTACATTTGCCACAGTTTTGCCCATTCACTTAATCTACTAATATCTCTCTGTAATTTTATGCTTCCATCTACACTGCTAACCATGCTACCTATCTTGGTATCATCAGCAATCTTGGATATGTGGCTCTCTACCCCGTCATCTCAATCATTGTTCCTACGATGATACTTCCCCGTTCACTGGTTCTTTTTAGAAGTCCTGCTGTCTATAACTAAAAGCACCTTGAGGTAGTTGGGCCAGAAGATCTTATGCAAATATAACCCCACGTAAGGCTTTGGCTGGAGCAGTGCCCATGCGTCAAGAAGGAGCAGCTCCCTAATGGATCATTTTCCGATCAGTTGTCATAGTCTTGGCCTATCCCGACTAGGATTCGTGCTCCAAGTTTATATTCCTGAGTGGAGATGGAGCAGCCATGCTCTACACTTGTTCCTATCTCATGTCTAACTAGATGTCAGCCTTGGCTCAGTGGTAGCACTCTCAGAAGGTTATGGGTCATAGCCCCACTCTACAACTTCAGCACATAATCCAGGCTGACACTTGAGTGCTGTACTGAGGGAGTACTGCACAGTCAGAGGTGCCATCTTTTGGATGAGGCCCCGTCAACCCTCTCAGGTGGAAATAAAAAATCCCACGGCAGTATTTGAAGAAGAGCAGGGGAGTTCTCCCCATTGTTCTGCCCAATATTTATCTCTCAACCAACATCATGAAAACAGATTATCTGTTCGTTTATCTCATTGCTGCTTGTGGAATCTTGCTGTGCGCAAATTTCATTTCCTTACATTACAACAGTGACAATACTTCAATGGCTGTGACGTGCTTTGGGATGTCCTGAGGTCATGAAAGGCGCTATAGAAATACAAGTTCTTTTTTTTTCATCTGCTCGGCAATACTCCTCTCTGAACATTCTTACACTTTGGTCGGGGTGGGGGGTTATACAGATCTAGTGAGGTAATCTCTTGGGTATTTCTGTCAATCCCTCACAGTGAAGCAATGCCAAAATGCCTTCTGCTGTGGTAGGGTTGAGGGCAGTGCTGCAAGTGGCCTGTTCTAGGTCTTCACACTCATTCTCAGGTTTAATGAGAAGATCTTCAGTCTAATGTCTCTTTCCATCAAGAATCTCCCCTCAAAGATGGAGATTTTGTCTCCCAGATGACTCACTGGGAGCATGTTGGTACTGAACCAAGGTTCCAACTTCAATACTGAGTTCATTGTTCTCAGCCAAGGCTGGCAGGAGTGCTCACATCTGTGCCCTTGGGGTGAGGTGAGGAAAAATCAGGCAGGGTTCCCACTGGCAATCACTGTAAGGTAACCCCTGGTGAAAGTGCGTGAGGGTCGGGCTGGGATAGGATTGGACTCAACCGCAATTGCATTTTTAGATTGAGAAATCGAAATGAAGGCCCGCACAACCCTGCCACGGCAACCTCTGCAAGACATGCCAGATCATCGACACAGATACCACCATCACACGAGTGGACACCACCCACCAGGTACATGGTTCATACTCCTGTGACTCGGCCAACGTTGTCTACCTCATACGTTGCAGGAAAGGATGCCCCGGAGCATGGTACATTGGCGAGACCATGCAGACACTGCGACAACGGATGAACGGACACCGCGCAACAATCGCCAGACAGGAGGGTTCCCTCCCAGTCGGGGAACACTTCAGCAGTCAAGGACATTCAGCCACTGATCTTCGGGTAAGCGTTCTCCAAGGCGGCCTTCGAGACACAGGACAACGCAAAATCGTCGAGCAGAAATTGATAGCCAAGTTCCGCACCCATGAGGACGGCCTCAACCGGGATCTTGGGTTCATGTCACGCTACGCGTAACCCCACCAGCGAAAAAAAGTTATCTGTTTTTAATACAACGGGTCATTCTCTCTCTTTCTCTTCCTTTCGGATGTTTCTCTCTCTCTCTCTGCCTTTTGTTCTGTCCGTTTGTATATTCGGTGGTCCTGTATGTACTGTCTCTCTGTCTGAACACTTTGATTGCCTTGACAACGGGCAGTTGGAAAGATTATCTGTAATCACCAGGCATTGTTCTCTGACTATAAATGCGGTACCCTTCAAAGAAATCCCACACTTCACCTGACGGAGAAAGCCTCCAAAAGCTTGTGATTTTCAAATAAAGCTGTTGGACTATAACCTGGTGTTGTAAGATTTCTTACATTTGTCCACCCCAGTCCATCACCGGCGTCTCCACATCACAATTCCTTTAGGGCAGAACAGCTCTGAGGCCCAAAAGAAAAGAAGTGAGAATGTGTTATCTCAAGAACTAGTGATTAGCTGACGCCAAACCTGTTTATTCTTAAACTGGTAATTGGTAGGAGGAAGAGAAGATTAAGGAATTGGTCAATGCTTTTACTCAACAGAGCCACCGGGGAGCTGTAGATTTTCTGGTTGGTTTGTCTGGATTGTCATGTCATCATGGCAACATGACTCAGCCTGTCATTTGACCAGGTCCTGCTGTTGACGTCTCCTGTGATTCAGTTGAATTATTTAATCACTGATCATGTACACGCTGGAAAAAAGAGGTCATTTTTAAAAATAAACTTTAATAGTAACCCACATGGAAACCACACGGCCATCTACGTTGAAAAAGTGAAAGATTCGCATTTATATAGTTCCTTTCATGACCTCAGGCCCTCCTAAAGCATTTTACAGCCAATGGTGTACTTTTCAAGTGTAGTCACTGTTGTAATGTAGGAAACGCGGCAGCCAATTTGCGCACAGCAAGATCCCACAAACAGCGATGTGATAATGACCAGATAATCTGTTTTGGTTGATGGATAAATATTGGCCAGGACAGCAGGGAGAACTCCCCTGCTCGTCTTCGAAGTAGTACCAAGGGATCTTTTATATCCACCTGAGAGGGGCAGACAGGGCCTCAGTTTAACATCTCATCCGAAGGACGGCAGCTCCGACAGTGCAGCACTCCCTCAGCACTACACTGGGAGAGTTAACCTAGATTTTGTGCTCATGTCTCGGGACCCACAACCGCCTGACCCAGAGGCGAGGGAGCAACCCACTGAGCAATGGCCGTCCCCCGTCCACTGCCGTACGACATCAGTGAAATGCTCAATACTTTCTGATCCATTCATCACTAGGATTTACCACAGTCAGTGGACAGGAAGCAGCTCTCATTCACACACAGCCGATCACTCGTGGGAATTTAAGATCAGCTGATGGTGTCTCTCTAACCTTGCTGCCTTTGTGGTCATACCATGAGCTATTAATAGAATACAATGGCTACCTGGCAGCAAGTCACCAGGATGGAATCGAATTAAAAGGTTCCGATCACATTACTTCTCCTGAGGATACATCACCTCAAGAAATCCAAAAAAAAACCATTCAAAGAACAGCAGCTGAGTGTCACACAAAGAGCAAAGCTTCGGCTTTTACTTATACAACAAAAGTTAAAGGGTTAATTCATGATTTCGGGCGTCCAAACTTGCCGTGATAGAGAAAGCTACATAAAGGGGCCTAACTAAGAAATTGTTCTGGCCCCTTTGTGCAGTGACCTTGTGAGTGCGTTGAAAAAGATTGTCCTTCCAGGCCCATAATAACACAGTGCAGTGTGCCTCTGTATTTAACCATCAACCCCACCCACCAGCCACAGTGAACAAGGCACTTTGGAGCAAGAATAATTAGACTAATAAGTATGAATCAGAAAAGGCTTTATCATTCACTAGACCTGTTCTTTCCACAGACTGTGTACAATCCGCTCTGTCCGCAGACCGCGCACAATCCGCTCTGTCCGCAGACCGCGCACAATCCGCTCTGTCCGCAGACCGCGTACAATCCGTTCTGTCCGCAGACCGCGCACAATCCGCTCTGTCCGCAGACCGCGCACAATCCGCTCTATCCGCAGACCGCGTACAATCCGTTCTATCCGCAGACCGCATACAATCCGTTCTGTCCACACACCATGTACAATCCGCTCTGTCCACAGACCGCGCGCAATCCGCTCTGTCCACAGACCGCGTGCAATCCGCTCTGTCCACAGACCGCGTGCAATCCGCTCTGTCCACAGACCGCGTGCAATCCGCTCTATCCGCAGACCATGTACAATCCGCTCTGTCCGCAGACCGCGCACAATCCGCTCTGTCCACACACCATGTACAATCCGCTCTGTCCACAGACCGCGCGCAATCCGCTGTCCACAGACCGCGTGCAATCCGCTCTGTCCACACATGTACAATCCGCTCTGTCCACAGACCGCGCGCAATCCGCTCTGTCCACAGACCGCGTACAATCCGCTCTGTTCACAGACCGCGTACAATCCGTTCTGTCCACAGACCGCGTATAAACCGCTCTATCCGCAGACTGTCTACAATCCGCTCTATCCACAGACCATGTACAATCCGCTCTATCCACAGACCATGTACAATCCGCTCTATCCGCAGACCGCGCACAATCCATTCTGTCCACAGACCGCGTATAAACCGCTCTATCCGCAGACCGCGTACAAACCGCTCTGTCCACACACCATGTACAATCCGCTCTATCTACAGACTGTATACAATCCTCTCTGTCTGTAGACCGTGTACAATCCGCTCTAAGACTTGCAGTCTTCATGCAATATCTCATTTCGACATACTCCCAGATACTGAATTTATTCACCGGGAGTTTCCTCGGGGCTACTCCGCTTCACCGTGGTAACTTCAGTGACATATTTATACATATAAACAGTGTTTCTGTTAAACTTCCGCCAAAACTATGGAGCAGGGTCGCCAACCCTCCAGGATTGTCCTGGACCCTCCAGGAATTAAAGATTAATCTCCAGGACACTGCTGCCAGCAACTCCCAGGAGAAAGGTCATAGCAGCATTAAAAAAAAGTGTGTTTTTTCATCTTCTCTGAACACTTTTGTTTATTAATTATAAAAATATTGGAGATGGGGAGAAAATGGCTGTTTGACTGGGAGGAGCAATTGGAGGCGGGAGGTCATGTGATGAAAACTCCAGGTATATGTCCAACCAGAGTTGGCAACCCTACAATGGCGGTGTTGCAGGTGAATCCCCAAAAGAATTCCCAGCCAATGCCTCCACTAACCCATTAAAAAAAGAGCTGGATGACTAACAGGTACGGAATAGGGTTGAGGACTCTAAGTCCAGGCAAAGAGGATCAAACATCACATCGTAGGAAGAACAGCTTTAAGATGAATAATGTAGAACATAAGACAAAACCAGAACAATCACTGAGGGAACTGAGCCTCCAGTCCAACTCCTCATTATATTAATGTGATTGGTGGAGTAGGGTCACATGACCATAGCTGGTGTCTGTCATGTGACCATGACTGGTGTATCAGGTGACCATACTCTGAGCCAATAACATTTGTCTGTTGGCTGCCTACTTTCTTAATGGGTGCTGGAGTGAGAGGCATGTTACAGACAGATTGACTCACTCAGCACTCAGTCAGACTCTGTGGTATCAAACACTGGATGTTCTTGAGGTTTGGGAGAATTAATTTCACGAGAATCTGAGCTCACTCTTGAGTCAGGATCCTGATCTCTTGACTAAGCTTCTGCCTTTCAGTCTTTTTCTGAGCTAATACCCAATTTATTTCACACTGAGGGTTGGCAGGTTCAGACTCTTTTTCCTTGACACCAGGGCAGTTTGAGACAAGTGGGGTTTTTCGGACAGGGATCTCACTGAGCTTGGGCAGCAGGCAGCCTCTTTGGGTTGAAAGTGTTATCAGAGGAATCATAGAATAATACAGCACAGAAGGAGGCTATTCAGCCCATTATCCATGTGCTGGCTCTTTGAAAGAGCTACCCAATTAATCCCATTCCCCTGCTCTTTCCCTATAACCCTGCAAATGTTTCCTTTTCAAGTATTTATATTTTTCCCTTTTGAAAGTTATTATTGAATCTGCTTCCACCACCCTTTCAGGCAGTGCATTCCAGATCATAACAATTCGCTTGTAAAACAATTTCTCATCTCCCCTCTGGTTCTTTTGCCAATTACCTGAAATCTGTGCCCTCTGGTTACCGACCCTCCTGTCAGTGGGAACAGATTTCCTTATTTAGTCTGTCAAAACCTTTTATTGTTTTGAACACAGCAGGGCTGAGGTCTCCTTGATAACTATGTTGGGAGGGAGGGAGCCATCAAGGACTGTATAGGGCTACGGAGGAATTATGCAGGACAGATTTGGATGGAGACCCAAGTTATAGCTAAAGGTTTTCAATGATTACTTTTAATCATTCTTCACTACTGAAGGTGATGCTGAGTTACCAGTGCTGTCACGTAGAGGTGATGCTAAAATCGATTGTGCAGAAGTGGATGTAAAAATAGTCCCCGCTAGAATTAGGGCTCTTAAAGCAAATCGGGGTGCTGACTCTGATCGTATTCACCCTAGGGTGCTAAAACAAATGGGCTGTTTTATGCGAGCCACTGGCTCATATGTAGTAGGCTCATAGGCATCACCCTTAGCTCAGTGGGTAGCACTCTTGCCTCAAAGCCAGATGGTCAAGGATTCAAACCCTACTCCAGAGACTTGAGCACAAAATCCAGGCTGACACTCCCAGTGCAGTACTGAGGGAATGCTGCACTGTCAGAGGTGCTGCCTTTCAAATGAGATGTTAAACAGAAGCCCCGTCTGCCCTTTCAGGTAGACGTAAAAGATTCTATGGCACTAATTCGAAGAAGATCTTTATGTAGCATTGAATCTTCTCATTTCTATTTAACCCCCACTTCTTTCCTCCAACCTTCCACATAACAGACGATAAACAGCCAGGGCTAAGAACGGTCTGCTTGATATTTTTGACTAAGCTAACTGCTGCAGTGACAAACCCTTGTTTCTTAGGCACGTGTGCTACCTATTGATCAGTCATTTATAAATGCCTGCTTGCCTTAGCCTGCTCAGCCTTATATAAATTCATGTTTAGTAGTGTTGGGCAAAGCCCATTTCAATCATCAAGTGTCTCCTTGTTGACACGGAGGAAACCAGAAACGTTTTAAGGATGAAGTAGAGGACCCCTTGTCCAAACAAAGAACAAAAATAACTTAAATCACAATTCAAGGCCCAGCACAACTGAACAGAGAGTTGTTATAATGCAGCGCCCTAATCGACAACCAAAGCAGTAATAATTGGGGTTTAAAGCTCCTCCTCCTGTGGCCCCCTTCACACCTCTATCCTGGGAGGACCCCCTTCGACCACAAGGCCGTCAGACAGTGGTCGACATGCAACGTTCTCAGAGTCCTGCGAGGAACTGAGAGGGTGGACTCGATCGGTTTCTTCCCCTACCAGACGGTCGATACCATTTGGCAGAACGTCTCTTCACCGGAACTGACCAACAGGATGTAGCCTGGATGGTGGTGAGAAAGGCCCTCCCAGTGCGGTCCTTCCAACACGCACGGAACCTCAGCGCCACCGCAAGCTGCCCTCGAGGCTGTGGCGGGGAGGAGACCGTCTTCCACCTCCTGATGGGCTGCCCCTTTGTGCAGAGGGTGTGGAGGGAGATGCGTTGGGACCTGTCCTGGTTCATCCCGAACAGTGCGGTAACACAGGACGCTGTGCTCTACGGGCTGTTCCCAAGACAGATATCACCTGTGGCTGGAAGACCGGTGAAGGAGGCCCTTTGGTCCGCCCGAAAGCTGCTGGTCTTCCAGCTGAAGGAGCTGTCCACGACCGAGTGTTGCCGACTGGCACACTCCGAGGTCCAGGAGTACGTGCTGCAGGATGCGCTGAGGCGAGGTGCGACCTACGCAAAGGCTCTAAGGGGAAAGGCCATCGTGTAAGGCCATCCCATCTTGTATTGTACACCTTGAGTCATAAGAAATACTGTGTTTGAATTGTAATAATGAGATCGCTTTGTGTACGATCTGTTGTGTTCTTGGTTTGAAATGCACTGGTTTGGAATTGTGATATTTACTTTGAACTGTGTGTACCTTTAAATTCTATGAAATAAAGTGTATTTTGAAATTTAAAAAAACCCTCTATCTAGGGATGCAAACCCTCCAGGATTGCCCTGAAGTCTCCAAGAATTAAAGATTAAAAAAATTGTATTTTAAAAAAAAATTTCTTTGAACAGTTTTGTTCACTAGTGAAAAAACGTGGGGTAAAAACGGCTGTTTGACTGACAATGAAGATTCATCCAATCGGGTAATGAAGTGTCTTTCCAATTGGCATGGGGAGGTGGGGCACCACGAGGATGGACATGTCGGGCGACCAATGGCAGGAATGTGGGGGCGGAGCGTTTGGATGCAGAAGGACATATGATGAAACCTCCAATAATATGTGCAACAAGAGTTGGTAACCCAACACTTGCCCCCGACCCTACCCCAGCCCGGTAATCTTCTTGTTTAGAATTTGTTTTAGGTTTCTTTATAATCCAAGGTTGATGAAGCAAATATCATTCACGTTTTAAAGCAATGTTCCACATACAGATCCTCGATGCGATTCTCTGTCTCTCCTCCATCTAGCATCCTGGTGCAAACTGCAATGAACCAGTTGACCAATTGTAACATTGTCAGGTGCTAATGGGGGAATGTCTCTAACTTGCATTCTCAAACCTAAATGAAATATTGACATTGAAGCCTCACACGACTTAAATGGCATCGATGACCACATTTTTAGTTAAAGCCACCGCCGCGCATTTATGAGGATGGTTATGGCCATGGAAGGAGTGTTCACATCGCGGCTTGTCAGACTGTGAATCAACCTGTGAGTCTTTCCGCTACTTCACACTGTTGTCCAAGGGAAGAGTGTGAAGCTACAAAAACAGCAACATTGAAAATTTATCAGTGGTAACCAGGGAAATCTCCAAGGCCAGGAAAAGCAACGATTATCATACAACCAACGCAATATTTAGTCCGAGTGCAGTTTGTTTTTTCAGTGACAGTGCTGTGTTGTATTTCTTTGTATGATTTGAATAATTGAAAGCATGCCAGACTGAAATACTGCACCCTTTGTCTCATTCTTATAAACAGCCATTCAAGACCCTTTATCTGGCCTATAGTTGCACACAGAGCCTCAGTGATGTTCAACCTGCTGCTATGACAACCTGCTGCTACAGCACCAGACTTAGCAACACTTGAGGGATTGCGACTGTTGAAAATGATGAACTATGACATTACTCTCAACCAATCAGTAAAAGTACGTCAACAATGCAAGAGGGCCGGGTCAAAGCATCGAGGTCAACAAGGCCTGTGTGCTTGGACCACCCCACACTAACTGGAACCGCCTTTCAGAAGTGTCCACTCATGGGGTGAGGGGATTTACCTAATGGGCGTTGCTTGAACAGAGATTTTGGCCCTCGCTGTCCAAGTTAACTGATATGCCTTTGGAGGCTGACAAGAACCAACTGAACTAAAGGCTGGGCCGAGATCTTCAATCCAGAAACACAGGCTGCTTTGTGCAGAAATGCTGTTCCGCTCAGCCCCGGCCTATCACACCCCTCCTAACTGCTGGGGAATGGTACATGCCTGGAGAGCACCTTAAGGGGGCCTACCTAAAAAAACACTACCAATACATTATTAAAATGGAGCCATGTGAGGTCCCTTTAAGATTCCACCTGCTACAGGCATTTTAATTCAAAGCATTCTCTAAAAACCTGCTGGACAATCAGATTACCTGTTTCATTTTATTTCATAGAATGATACAGCACGGAAGGTGGCCATTCGGCCCATCGTGCCTGTGCTAACACATTTATATGTAGATGCGGAAAATCAGAGTGCACCAATTTCAATGTTAATGGATAGAAATCTAACAAAGATCTCAATGGGTTAGAATCTGATGAGTGTGACTCAGTGATGTCCTTTCATGAGGACGGGAAAAAGAGCAAGACTGGGACAAGGTGGGGCAGGTAAACGCTGACCTTTCACCTCTGTGACCTGCGAAGCTTTAATTTTACTCCAATTTTCTGCCCTCCTCTCCTGAAGATAGTGACAACTTATGTCTGTACTTTTTGTTTGGGAATTAAAGGGGCGGGCCAATTTGTACTGAAGAACATCCCGGGGCGTGGGGGAGTCACGAGCATGAAAATAACTCGGGACTCTTCTCCTGCTGAACTAAAAACAAAAATAGGTTTGCAAACACTTTTACATTAAAAATCCCCCCTTTAAATATGAGTTTATGCCAGGTGAAACAAAAAACTGAAACCACTGGGAACGCACAGCAGAACAGTCAGTGTATGTAGAGAGAACAGTCGGGTTAACACTCTGGGTGTGGACCTTTCTTCTGAACTGAAACATAACATAGGAACATAGGAACAGGAGTAGGCCATTCAGCCCCTCGTGCCTGCTCCGCCATTTGATAAGATCATGGCTGATCTGAGATCTAACTCCATATACCTGCCTTAGGCCCATATCCCTTAATACCTTTGGTTGCCAAAAAAGCTATCTATCTCAGATAAGAGGCGGACAAGCAGATTATTAAAAAAGTAAAGAACTTGCATTTATATAGCAGCCTTCACAACTTCAGGACGTCCCAAAGCAGCTTCAAGGCCAGTGCAGTACTTTTGAAGTGTGGTCATTGTTGCAATGTAGGAAACGTGACAGCCAATTTGTGCACAGCAAGGTCCCAAAAACAGCAATGAAATAAATGAGCAGATAATCTCCTTCAGCACCCCTCAGCTAGAGAGAGCAAAAGGAGAAGTGTGTGTCTGGGGGAATCTTTGTGTGTGTGAGTGTGTACATCTTTCCATTGGGACTCACCTGTGCTATCTCAGTACCTTCGAATATCTTGCCAATAATTTCTGTCCAGTCTGACACACGAGGAACGGCCGGTTGGGCGAGACACCAGCAGATTGCAACCACAGGGAGGGGACAGAATTGGGTGGGGGGAGTGTACAAGCTAATTACACAGGAGGAAGGCCATTTGGCCCATCTTAATTCATCCAGCCATGGAGATTCTAAAACGCTCCTCATTGGTGTACAAATTGTTCCTTAAATGATTCCAGGGTTTTTACCTCCATCTGGAAGTTTATTCCACTCGTTGACCATTCTTTATATGAAATAAAATCCTAATATTGGTCCTCAAATGATCTTTTACTAGTTTGAACTAATTTAATTTAAGGTAATATTCTGGGTTAACAATTCCATACTTTTAACAATCCTCTATAAGATCGTCTCTCGGACGCCTCCTTTCTGGGCTGAAAAGCCTAAGTTTCTCCTGACTTTCCTCATGACTTAGACCCCGATGCTGGGGATCAGCCTTGTGCCTCTTCTCTGCACTGCCCTCAGCATTTGAGTGTCTCCCCTGTTTCTTGGCAACCAGAATTGGATGCGGTATTCAAGGTGCGGTCTGACCAGAGAACTGTACAGTTTGATCATCACTTCCTCTGACTTATAGTCTGCTGTTTTGGCTCTTTGTAGGTCAACATCCTATTGTTGATTGCTGCTCTCCATTGGTTGGACATATTTAGCGTTGAGTCTACGGAGACTCCGAGATCTCTTTCAGCTTCATCGTTGGTTATTTCAACATTCGCCTTCCTATGTGTCACACTTTGGATTAAAAGTCTTGCAGTAACTGATGTCCAATACTGGTTATAGATTCTGTGACACTCAGTGTAAATGTCGATGTGTGCTCCCAACCCCCTTTAACCTTTAACCTCCTTGGTTGAAAGACATACAAAAGCAAATTAGACCATAAGAGATAGGAGCAGGAGTAGGTCATTCGGCCCCTCGAGCCTGCTCCGCCATTTAATGAGATCATGGCTGATCTGATTTTTACCTCAACTCCACTTTCCTGCCTTTTCCCCATATCCTTTGACTCCCTTGCTGATCAAAAATTTGTCCAACTCAGCCTTGAATGTATTCAATGACTCAGCCTCCACAGCTTTTTGGGGTAAAGAATTCCAAAGATTCACGACCCTCCGGGAGAAGAAATTCCTCCTTATTTCCGTCTTAAACGGGCGACCCCTTATTCTGAGACTATGCCCCCTAGTTTTAGATTCCCCCATTCTCTCAGCATCTACCCTATCGAGTCCCCTCAGAATCTTGAATGTTTCAATAAGATCTCCTCTCATTCTTCTAAACTCCAGTGAGTATAGACCCAACCTGTTCAATCTTTCCTCATAAGATAACCCTTCCATACCCGGAATCAACCTAGTGAACCTTCTCTGAACTGCCTCCAATGCAAGTATGTCCTTCCTTAAATAAAGGCACCAGAACTGTACGCAGTACTGCAGGTGTGGTCTCACCAGCACCCTGTACAGTTGTAGCATGACTTCCCAGCTTTTATACTCCATCCCCCTAGAAATAAAGGCCAATATTCCGTTTGCCTTCTGGATTACCTGCTGCACCTGTATGTTGACTTTTTGTGTTTCATGTACGAGGACACCCAGATTCCTCTGTACCGCAGCATTTTGTAATATTTCTCTATTCAAATAATATTTTGCTTTTTTATTTTTCCTCCCAAAGTGGATGACTTCACATTTTCCCACATTATATTCCATCTGCCAATTTTTTGCCCATTCGCTTAACCTGTCAATATCCCTTTGCAGACACTTTGTGTCCTCATCACAACTTGCTTTTCCACCTATCTTTGTATCATCAGCAAATTTGGCCACAAGACAATCTGTTCCTTCATCCAAGTCATTGATATATATTGTAAATAGTTGAGGCCCCAGCACTGATCCCTGCGGCACCCCACTAGTTACAGATTGCCATTTTGAAAATGACCCTTTTATCCCGACTCTTTATTTTCTGTTAGTTAGCCAATCCTCTATCCATGCCAGTATATTACCCCCAACACCATGAGCTCTTATCTTGTGTAGTAATCTTTTATGTGGCACCTCATCGAATGCCTTTTGGAAATCCAAATATACTGCATCCATTGGTTCCCCTTTATCCACCCTGCCTGTTACTTCCTCAAAGAACTCCAATAAATTTGTCAGACATGATTTCATAAAACCATGTTGACTCTCCTTGATTGTGTTATGAGTCTCCAAATGTCCTGCTACTACTTCCTTAAAAAGGAATTCTAGCATTTTCCCAATGACAGATGTTAGGCTGACTGGACTATAGTTACCTGCTTTCTGTCTCACTCCCTTCTTGAATAGGGGTGTTATGTTTGCGGTTTTCCAATCCGCTGGGACCTTTCCAGAATCTAGTGAATTCTGGAAGATTACAACTAATGCATCCTTTAAGACCCTCAGATGCAAGCCATCAGATCCAGGGGACTTGTCAGCCTTTAGACCCATTAGTTTACCTAATACTTTTTCTCTAGTGATAATGATTGTTTTTAGTTCCTCCCTCCCCTTTGCCCCTTGATTTTCGAGTGTTATTTGTATGTTATTAGTGTCTTCTACTGTGAAGACAGAAACAAAATATCTGTTCAATTCCTCTGCCATTTCCTTATTTTCCATTATTATTTCCCCAGTCTCATCCTCTAAGGGACCAATGTTTACTTTAGCTACCCTCTTCCTTTTTATATACTTGTAGAAGCTTTTACTGTCAGTTTTTATATTTCTTGCTAGTTTACTCTCATAATTTATTTTGTCCCTCTTTATTATTCTTTTAGTCATCCTTTGCTGGTTTTTAAAGTTTTCCCAATCTTCGGGCTTACCAGTAATCTTTTCCATGTTATATACTTTTTCTTTTAACCTGATACCATCCTTGACTTCCTTAGTTAGCCATGGTTGGTTCACCCTTTTTGTAAAGTGTTTCCTCCTCACAGGGATATATTTTTGTTGTGTGTCATAAAATATCTTTTTAAATGTTTGCCACTGCTTATCCATTCCTTTATAATTGCCCTTATTTAAGTTTAATGCAGTAGTTTCAGACCCAAGATCCTCGCTCTCAAACTGGATGTGAAATTCTATCATGTTATGATCACTGCTTCCCAAGGGATCCTTTACTTTGAGATCATTAATTCCTTCAAACTCCTTCAAAGGATCATTGACTCTGTTGCCTGCCCGTTCCCTTCTTATTTCATCACTGTTAGGAGGTGTTGTAACATTTTTTGATTTTGTTACATCTGCAGGCTTACGGGAAAATGTGACAGAAGGCTGGCAATCGTCCACAGGACTCTGCAAACACCCCAACCCAAGGGGTGGGGGGTGATCTTGACAGTCAGAAACAAAGCTTTTGGTGTCAGCAATGGCTCAGTGAGTAACTTTGTCACCTCTTGAGTTAGGATGGTTGTGGGCTCAAGTCCCACTTGAGCACAAAATCTAGGCTGACACTCCAGTGCACTATTGAGGGAGTGCTGCACTGTCAGAAGTGTTGTCTTTTGGATGAGAGGTTAAACCGAGGCCCCGTCTATCCTCTCAGGTTGACATTAAAAAAATCACACAGCACTATTTCGAAGAAGAGCAGGGGAGTTCTCCCCGGTGTCCTGACAATATTTATCCTTCAACCAACATCACTGAAAAAACAAATTTTTGATCATTATCAAATCACTGCTTGTGGGATCTTGCTGTGCGCAAATTGGCTGATGCGTTTCCTACATTGCAACAGTGACTACACATTCAAAAGTAATTCATTGGTTGTTAAGCACTTTGGGACGTCCTGAGGTCGTAAAAGGCTCTGTATAAATGCAAGTCTTTCTTTTTTTCTTTAGGCAAAGAAGCATCGGAAAGTTTGAAAAGGCAAGGGCTGATAGCGACCTACTGCCAGCTGAACGTCGGAGACAGGGGAAGCATGGAAAGGCTGAGAGACTATCTACTGCAAACCTGTGGAGGAGGGAGTTGGGTGTCTTGGTCAATAATGCTGGGATGGCGTTTAAAACTAGTGCCAATGAGCCCTTTGGGCATCAGGCTGATGTCACCATGCACACCAACTTCTAGGGCACTTTGTCAGTTTCAGTGCCCATCGTGAAATGGCTGCACTGGGGGCCTTACTCTGAGTGAATAAGTCAAATTCCATTTTTGAAACATGGACTATTTACCATTTTTTGGGGGGATAGCATTCTGTAAATTTGTCCATTTTTCTGAGGAAAAAAGGGGCCTTCTACTCTGTGTCAGTTCCTCTGGTTTACAGTGACTGGGTAGGTGAAATTCTGTCCTTTATATGGGTTTTCCCATTGCTTCACGATCCCATTCTGTGATTCCATAGGGCTGACCTCAGTGCTAAGGAAATTGGGGCAGAGTTTATAGCGGGCAGCCAACAAGCTACCGCCAGCCTGGCAGTGAAAATTAAAATGTTGTTAAAAATGGCGTTTCCACAACGACAATGACACTCAGCGTCTCCAAGGCCTTTCAGCCCCTTTAATACTGGGAGCCGGGAGTAGCAACATTCAAAGTAAAGGGCACAAATTTGCAACTTACAGACAGAAGACATCAATGTGTTTGAAGGGGATCATTCTAACTTCGTCTCAGTAACTGACCCCCCACCCCCCTCCCTTGCTCCACCAGCGGTCAGAACATGGATGCCAAGACTAGTGTTCCCAGTGCAGTAAACCTTCCTGAATAAATCAAGTTTCATTTTGATCCTATGATCTCGCTCTTTCTTTCCGGAACTTTCTCTTTTTTTCTGCGCAAGGAACCTTAGCCTTGTTCTCCTTAAATCTGTAAATTGTCAATTCTCTCGCTTGCCAGTAGTAAAATTTTAAAAATGGTGGCTCGGTGGCCAATGCCACTCTGCGCATGTTGCCAATGGATGTGCTGGCAGTGTGGGTGGCGCCAGTCAGACAGCGTCACCAATGAGAACTCTCGAGTTCGTGCCAGGTACGCAACAAAAATATTCAGTGGGATGGAAGTTGCATTAATTTTCCTACCAGCTGCCCAGCTAGAGTATCATGGGGCATGCGTGTTCTTTCTCAAGAGCATTGTGTGAAAGGAAACACTGCAGTGCAGAACTGAGGGACTGCTTCACTGTCAGAGTTGCTGTCTTTTGGATGAGACTTTAAACTGAGGCCCCATCTGCCCTCTCAGGTGGATATGAAAGATCCCATAGCACTATTTTGAAGAAGAGCAAGGAGATTCACCCCAGTGTCCTGGCCAATATTTATCCCTCAACCAACATCACTAAAAACAGATTACCAGCTCGTTATCACATGTGGGATCTTGCTGTGCGCAAATTGGCTGCCGTGTTTCCTACATTACAACAATGACTACACTTCAAAAATACTTAATTGGCTGTAAAGCAATTTGGGATGTACTGAAGTCGTGAAAAGTGCTCTACAATTACAAGTCTTTCAAGTCTTTATCTTTGTATGTGTGCGTGTGTGTGTGTATGCACATGTATGTGTGTTTGTGTGTGCGTGTATCTGTATAAGCATGTGCATGTATGTGTGCATGTGCGTGTGTGAGGGTGTGTGTGTGCGTGTGCAGGTGTGTGCGCATGCGTGAGCACCTGTGTGTGTGCAAGTGTGTGTGAGCAGAGTTGCCATTGGCGCTCCCAAAGACAAAGGAATCAAGTCGTCCCCCTCCCCTCCCCCTTTCCAAATGTCCCCAAACCTCTGGGGAATCAATATCTCATTCATTACATTTCCACAAAGGTAGAGATCTGTCGTGAATTCAGTGAAGTAGTCGAACGTTGCTGAGCCCCAGGACTCTGGGACAGAGGTCCCAGAAAGAGGCACAGATTCTGACTGCCGCCTCATTTTGTTTAAAGATCTTTAGTCCCTACTGTGCTGCAGACTGAGGGCAGGGAGTTGTCCTCTTCCCAGGCCTCTTTTACCGTGTTACATTTGCGTGATGGATTAGGAACAACAGCAGATGGTAGCAGCCTGTACTGGGGCTCGCTCACCCGATGACAGGATGGATTGAGCGGAAGGGATGTAAATAAATAAAACCCGATTTCTCCAGTCAGTAGGCTGGAAGGGTCTTACATGAATGGTTTGGAGATGCATTGATGTCAGTTCCTATTTGGTATGGGTCTGTACTTAGGCATTAACTGGCCCAGAGTATAGTAAATTAAAGTGAGCTGTAAGGCCTAGCTTGTATTTTTTTCATCTCGATCCTGCTCCCAGTGAGTTTTGTATTTAAGACCCTATTTATACAGTCGTGCTTGTGCCAGGACTGAATCTCTACAGGAACTGAATTCCACCAGCACAGTCTGACCTCACACAACTATGACAGCACACCTTTTCTGAGATCTGAGGTACTGCAGATTATACAGTGCCTGGGGCTCTCAGTCAGTAACTCTCTCCTGGAAGGTGAGTACTGCATATATATTGTGTTTGTGAACGGAAAGGAAAGAAAGACTTGTGTTTATATACCGTCTTTCACGACCTCAGGGCATCCCAAAGCGCTTTACAGCCAATGAAGCACTTTTGAAGTGTACTCACTGTTGTAATGTAGGAAACGCGGCAGCCAATTTGGGCACAGCAAGCTCCCACAAACAGCAACGGGCCAGAATTTGCTGCCAAAATAAGGGTGAGGCTAATGGCATTAAATGGTAAATGGTGCAGCAACTTCAGGTGAGGAGCAGATTAATGGTTAGATGCGAATATCTAGAAGTTGCTGTCCGGGTTGCGCTGCTCTGCTGTCAGCTTTGCAAAAACGGCATTTCGCTGTCTGCCTCACCATTGACATGCATGGAATGTCGTGAAGTTGCTGTATTTGCGTGGTAGGTATGAACTAAACTCGCCGCAGATATTTAGGGCTAGTAATTAGTAGCGTTAATTATTGCCAATCAACCTCTCTTCCTCTGAAAATTACCTATTACAAGTGTGGAGTCTCATTCTTTTAGGTTTTGAATTTTTCTGATGTTAAAAATATCAAATTTTAAATTTTCAAACTTTTTTTCTTACTTTTCCTTCGGTCTCCTTTTTCTCTCTCTATTAATACAGTCTTTCTTTCCCTCTCTTTATTTTTCTTTCTGTACCTGATTTCGGAAGATAGGAAGATAGAAACAGGAATAGGTCATTTAGCCCCTCGAGCCTGTTCCGCCATTCAATGAGATCATGGCTGATCTGTGGGCTAACTCCTTATACCCACCGTAGCCCCATATCCCTTAACACTTTTGGTTAACAAAAATCTATCAACCTCAGATTTAAAATTAACAATTGAGCTAGCATCAACTGCCATTTGAAGAAGAGAGTTCCAAACTTCTACCACCCTTTGCGTGTAGAAGTGTTTCCTAACTTCACTCCTGAAAGTCCTGGCTCTAATTTTTGGGCTATACCCCCTAGTCCTAGACTCACTAGTGGAAATAGTTTTTCTCTATCTATCCTATCACTTCCCCTTAATATCTTGAAAACTTTGATGATTTCGAATTCACCCCCTTTAATTCGCCCTCCTTCTCAGTCCTTCCGCTGTTTATTTCCCAATCCTTAAATCTCATTGATTAAGCAGATACCCCGTTGGTTACCCTGTTCACTCAGGTCCCAGGTACCCTGTTTCCTTCGCTGCACCATTATCAGCTCGCACATTCAGCAACTTTGTGGGCAAAAACTTTTTGAGCTGAGGGGTGTAGGGGCAAGTCTAACTAATGGCAGATGCCAGTAGATGCCCTGCTACAGCAAAATCTGGCCCATTGTGATACTGACCAGTTAATCTGTTTTAGTGATGTTGGTTGAGGGATAAATATAGGCCAAAACACGGTGGAGAACTCCCCTGCTCCTCTTCAAATAGCGCTGTGGAATCTTTTACATCCACCTGAGATGGGGCCTCGGTTTGACGTCTCATCCGAAAGATGGCGCCTCTGACAATGCAGCACTCCCTCGGTACTGCACTGGAGTGTCAGCCTCGATTATGTGCTTAAGTCTCTCGAGTGGAACTTGAACCCATGACCTTCTGACTCAGAGGTGAGAGCGCTCCCACTGAGTCAAGGCTGACACTTAATGGCAAGTCAACATGCAGTCAGGATAGGACCCCGCCAGCTTTGGGTGGCTGGCTTGGCCGCCTGTTAGGAAACCTGTGTCAAAATTGTGGATGGCAGGATTTGGGCAGCTAAGTTACTCAGGGCACTTTAATTGCCAGGCCAGTTTCCACTGACTGGGTGGGTTGGGTTAAAATCCCACCAGAATGTCAGTCTAGAGTATCTGGTTAAGTCCTTAAGTGGGGTTCAAACCCACAACATTATGGGTTAATAGCAAGAGTGCTATCACTGAGCCAGGACTGACAATTAAAGAGGGCACTTAATAGAGGCACTCAAACATTGATAGGAAGATTTACATCACTTGTCTAGTATAACTAAATGTAATTACAATTATAATTAATTCCAGTGATTATTATACTTTTCACTTTATTAAAGGAGGAATGTTAAATGTTAAAGCATTAAACAAACACATTAATCTCAGCACTTTCAAAGGTTGGGATTGATATTTTTTTGAAATGATATAGATCAGCATGACAGCGCCCTCTGGTGAATGCTCAAGTGGGGATGACAAGTATTCAGAGTGTGAGGGACAAAAGAGTCTGCCTAAGTCATATTACAAAATCTTCATGTATTATATCTGTATGAATTTTTAGCTACAGCGATACACTGGGAATTAAAAATGAATCTATGAAAGCTGGATTTCATGTGTCCTTTCTCTTGAGATAGATGGAGCAAATATATAATTCTGTCTGGAGTCATTACATGTTAATTACACAGACATTCTCTCCGGTCTGCATGACATTAGTTGGCTGCGATGGTTTGCTGACACATAACATTTCACACGGGGAGGAGGGGGAAGGGGAATGGGGAAGGGGGAATGCCAGATGACAATATTTCAATTGGCTTTGTCTCAACCTTGATCTAATAAGCAACACCCCAGATGGTCAGACGAGCTGGGGTTTTTTTTCCCCTCTCTATCCACCTGGGTGATCAAAATAATTAATATTGATTATTGTCCTGTGGAGAAAGGGTTTGGGATGTCCTCTAAGATATTTGTCATTTGTGGAAAGTGTGTTCTTATTCGGGACCAATGAGTGGCGCAGATTCTGGTATATTTACTGCAGGCTTTCTCCCTGTCTTCAGTTCCCTTAGTCCAGCCGTGGGTCTCTGGCCCTTGTGTTAAGTCGGAGCTCCAGGGACTCGAGGCGCTCGTGTTATGTAGATCCAAGGTTCAGCTAAAGCAATGAGAAAAGGAACAGCAAGAATTCCAGAACAATTTGTCCTAGCAGTTTCAGAAAATGGTTGGAAGTATCAGTGTGAGTTAAACACAGTGGCCTCCTGGTCTCCTGTGGTAACTTTGGTGGGAGACTGGAAAAATCCTGTGGAATTTCAAGGCCAGTGTCACAGTTTATCTGCTGATTTATCTTGGTACTGTATAAATTTACATCTTACAATCTATCTACAGTATCCTGACCAATATCCATCCCTCAACCAACATCACTAAAGCAGATTATCTGGTCATTTATCTCATTGCTGTTTCCGGGAGCTTGCTGTGCACAAATTGGCTGCCACCTTTCCCTTTATTACAACTTCAAAAGCACTTCATTGGCTGTAAGGCACTTTGTGACGTCCTAGTGTCATGTATAAATGCATGTTCTTTCTAATAAAATTCTTATGTCTGCACGCAATTCCTGTATGAATTTTTTTGATTCTAAATTCCTATGTCTACATTTATAACTGAAACTGCCTATGCTTATCATGCTGTAATTGCAACCTCCCTCCAGTGGCGGTGCTGCAATGGATCAGTTTGGCATCTCCCAGCTCCTTGGCCTGTGCCTACTGCAAAATTCCACTCCTGAAACCAACTCTACTTCTCTGCTTCCCAAATTGTCATAAGTTTTTCTGTTCAACTATAAATAAATAAAACTGCCTACATGTTCTGTCAACTTTTCCATTATATATTCCTAGATCCACCTTTATAATGGAAACTGCCTATTTAAATGGTCAGGTTGTAATTACACCCAGCGACCTTCCGGCCCATGGAAGTGCTGCAGCGCCAACACTGGCAGGGAGTGTGTAATTACACATTTTAGGTAGGCGCATTCTATTAAAAATGTGGACATAAGAATTTATAATGGATTTACAACATTAAGGGCAGAACGTGTGACTTTAAAATGGGGACTGATGTCTGTGTGTTCTTCTCCAGCCATTCCCTGCCCTCTAACCACGTTTCTCCTGAAGATAACACCATACTACCACTATGGTAATACTAGTGGTACAACACAACTTGTATTTATATAGCGCCTAGTAGTAAAACATCCAAAGGCGCTTCACAGGAGGTTATCAAACAAAATTTGACACCGAGCCACATAAAGAGATATTAGGACAGGTGACCAAAAGCTTGGTCAAAGAGATAAGTTTTAAGGAACATCTTAAAGGAGGATCTCCTTTAGAGGTAGAGATGCAGAGAGGAATGGGGAGGGAATTCTAAAGCTTAGGGCCTAGGCAGCTGAATGCACAGCCGCCAATGGTTGAGCGATGAAAATCAGGAGTGCACAAGAGGCCAGAATTGGAAGAACGCAGGGATCTCGGAGGGGTGTAGGGCTGGAGGAGGGGTGGGGCCTGGGAGGGATTTGAAAACAAGGATGAGAATTTGACAAGGGCAGATTATTACCCCTGAGGCAGGTCTGCTGATGGAAGCTGCCCTTTGCACTCTGTATCCCCAATCATCTGAGTGGACCAAAATTGGACAGCATATCATCTCCGACCCTATAGACCGTGAACCTGGGTTCAACTGGCCATGCTGTAGGGTGCTTCTCAACCGCCTTCAAACTGGACAGGGACAGTGCACGTCAAATCTTCACCTATCGGGCCTTTGTGACAATGACAAATGTCCTTGCGGACAAATACAATTCATGTCCCACATCGTTGGATCATGTCCACTAACCAAATTATCTGGTGGCCTATGCAGCTTTGCACACTGGTGATTACAGTGCTCTAAGATGGCTGGAATTATACACTGAGTCTAAATAAATAACCCACTACCCCTCACTGAAACTGTGCTGCAAAAAAGACTGTCTACAAGCACAGGCCTTGCTCACTGGTAGCACTCTCGCACTGAGTCAGAAGGTTATGGGTTTGAGTCCCACTCCAGACACTTGAGCACAAAATCCTGGCTGGCACTCCAGTGCAGTACTGAGGGAGTGCTGCACTGTTCCCCAGGACGCACGTGACAGATGTCAACTGCTGCTGGAAGACCATCAACCCGGTGAAGGAGGCCTTTTGGTCCACTTGAAACCTGCTGCTCTTTCAGCTAAAGGAGCTGTTCACGACCGAGTGTTGCCGACTGGCACACTCCAAGGTCCAGGAGTACGTGCTGCGGGACGCACTGAAGCGAAATGCGGCCTATGCAAAGGCTCTATGGGGAAAAGCCATCATGTAAGGTCATCCCACCTTGTATTGTTCACCATATCTACTGTGTTTTGAATTGTAATAATGGAATCGTATTGTGTATGATCTGTATTGTATTGTTTTGAATTGTAATTATGATATCTACATTGAACTGTGTGTATCCTTAAATTTTATGAAATAAAGAATATTTTGAAATAAAAAACACTGTTGGTGGTGCTGTCTTTTGGATGAGACGTTAAACAGAGGCCCCATCTGCCCTCTCAGGTGGAGGTAAAAGATCCCATGGCATTATCTTGAAGCGGAGCAAGGGAGATCTCCCCAGTGTCCTGGGCCAATATTTATCCTTCAACCAACATCACTAGAACAGATTATATGGTCATTATCACATTTCTGTTTGTGGCACCTCCGACAATGCAGCACTCCCTCAGTGCTGCACTGGAGTGTCGGCCTAGATCTTGTGCTCAAGTCTCTTAAGTGGGACTTGAACCCATAACCTTCTAACTTATAGGCGAGAGTGCTACCAAGGAGCCACAGCTGATTGCTTTAGGAATTCCTTTATTTGTTTGCGGAGAAACATTCTTCGTGTGTCAATGATAATGACCTTGTTTTTTTTAAAAAAAGAAATACACCCCGATGTATTAAAAAACTTGAAGTCTGAACGATAAACCAAAAATGTTGGAACTGCAAAGCAGATCGATCAGCATCTGTAGAGAGAATAAAAACAGAAAATGCTGGAAATACTCAGCAAGTCAGGCAGCATCTGTGGAAAAAGAAACAGAGTTAATGTTTCTGGTCGATGACCTGTCGTCAGAACTGGAAGAAGTTGAAGATTAAACAGTTTTTAAGCAAATACAGAGCCAGGGAAAAGAGGGGATGAAAGGGAGGGGAGGAAAGAACAAAAGGGAAGGTCTGTGATAGGGTGGAGGGCAGGAGTGATTAAATGACAAAAGGGATAATAGTGCGAGGCAAGGAGGATGGTAATGGGACAAGTAATGAAGCAAAGGAGGAGCTGTAAATGGCAACATTAGAACCATTACCAGCACCTGCTGTCTGAAAAATGGGAGCAGTGGTTATGATCTGAAGTTATTGAAATCAATGTTAAGTCCAGAAGTTTATAAAGTGCCTAATCGAAAGATGAGGTGCTGTTCCTTGAGCTTCCATTGAGCTTCATTGGAGCAGTGTAAGAGGCCGAGGACAGAGAGGTCAGAATGGGAGTGCGTCGGGGAGTTAAAATGGCAAGCGGCCGGCAGGTCAGGGTCACGCTTGCGGACTGAGCGGAGGTGTTAAGCAAAGCGATCAACCAATCTGCATTTGATCTCCCCAATGTAGAGGAGACCGCAATGTGAGCAGCAAATACAATATAATAACTTGAAAGAAGTACAGGTAAATCGCTGTTTCACCTGGAAGGAGTATTTGAGGCCCTGGACCTGGTGGGAAGGGAGGAGGTGATAGGGCAGGTATTGCATCTCCTGCGCTCGCACGGGAAGGAGAGCTGGTGTTGGAAGTGATGTAAGAGTGGATCAGGATGTCACAGAGGGAACGGTCCCTTCGGAATGCTGAACGGGGAGGGGAGGAGAAGATGGGCACAGAATGTACTCTGGATGGGGGACTGCAATGTCCATCACTAAGAGTGGCTCAGTAGCACTACTACTGACCGAGCTGGCCGAGTCCTGAAGGACATAACTGCCAGACTGGGCCTGCGCCAGGTGGTGAGAGAACCAATACGAGGGAAAAAACAACTTGATCTCGACCTCACCAATCTGCCTGTCGCAGCTGCATTTATCCATGACAGTATTGGTAGAAGTGACCATCGCACAGTCCTTGTAGAGACGAAGTCCCGTCTTCACATTGAGGATACCATCCATTGTGTTGTGTGGCACTACCACCGTGCTAAATGGGATAGATTCAGAATAGATCCAGCAGTTCAAAACTGGGCATCCATGAGGCGCTGTGGGCCATCAGCAGCAGCAGAACTGTATGCCACCATAATCTGTAATCTCATGGCCCGGCATATCCCTCACTGTACCATTACTATCAAGCCAGGGGATCAACCCTGGTTCAATGAGGAGTGTAGAAGAGCATGCCAGGAGCAGCGCTAGGCATATCTAAAAATGAGGTGCCAATCTGGTGAAGCTACGACATGCATGCTAAACAGTGGCAGCAGCATGCTATCGTCAGAGCTAAACTATCCCACAAACAACAGATTAGATCAAGTCTCTGCAGTGCTGCCACATCCAGTCGTGAACGGTGGTGGACAATTAAACAACCAATGGGAGGAGGAGGATCCGTGAACATCCCCATCCTCAATGATGGCAGAGCCCAGCTTGTGAGCGCAAAAGACAAGGCTGAAGCATTTGCAACAATCTTCTGCCAGAAGAGCCGAGTGGATGATCCATCTCGGCCTCCTCTCGATATCCCCACCATCACAAAAGCCAATCTTCAGCCAATTCGATTCACTCCACGTGATATCAAGAAACGGCTGAGTGCACTGGATACAGCAAAGGCTATGGGATCCGACAACATCCCAGCTGTAGTGCTGAAGACTTGTGCTCCAGAACTAGCCGCACCACTAGCCAAGCTGTTCCAGTACAGCTACAACACTGGCATCTACCCGACAATGTGGAAAATTGCCCTGTTATGTCCTGTCCACAAAAAGCAGGACAAATCCAATCCGGCCAATTACAGCCCCATCAGTCTACTCTCAATCATCAGCAAAGTCTTGGAAAGTGTTGTGGACAGTACTATCAAGTGGCATTTACTCACCAATAACCTGCTCACTGATGCTCAGTTTGGGCTCCGCCAGGACCACTAGGCTCCAGACCTCATTACAGTCTTGGTCCAAACATGAACAAAAGAGCTGAATTTCAGAGGTGAGGTGAGAGTGACTGCCCTTGACATCAAGGCAGCATTTGACCGAGTGTGGCATCCAGGAGCCCTAGTAAAATTGAAGTCAATGGGAATCAGGGGGAAAACTCTCCATTGGCTGGAGTCATACCTAACACAAAGGAAGATGGGTAGTGGTTGTTGGAGGCCAATCATCTCAGCCCCAGGACATCGCCACAGGAGTTCCTCAGGGCAGTGTCCTAGGTCCAACCATCTTCAGCTGCTTCATCAATGACCTTCCCTCCATCATAAGGTCAGAAGTGGGAATGTTTGCTGATGATTGCAGTGTTCAGCTCCATTCGCAACCCCTCAGATGATGATGCAGTCCGAGCCCACATGCAGCAAGACCTGGACAACATCCAGGCTTGTGCTGATAAGTGGCAAGTAACATTCGCACCAGACAAAATCTAGGCAATGACCATCTCCAACAAGAGAGAGTCTAACCACCTCCCCTTGACATTCAACGGCATTACCATCACTTCCTGGGGATCACCATTGACCAGAAATTTAACTGGACTAGCCACATAAATACTGTGGCTACAAGAGCAGTTCAGAGGCTGGGTATTCTGCGGTGAGTGACTCACCTCCTGACTCCCCAAACCTTTCTGCCATCTACAAGGCACAAGTCAGGAGTGTGATGGAATACTCTCCACTTGCTTGGATGAGTGCAGCTCCAACTACACTCAAGAAGCTCGACACCATTCAGGACAAAGTAGCCCGCTTGATTGGCACCCCATCCACCACCCTAAACATTCACTCCCTTCACCACCGGTGCACTGTGGCTGCAGTGTGTACCATCCACAGGATGCACTGCAGCAACTCGCCAAGGCTTCTTCCACTGCACCTCCCAAACCCGCGACCTCTACCACCTAGAAGGACAAGAGCAGCAGGCACATGGGAACAACACCACCTGCACGTTCCCCTCCAAGTCACACACTATCCCGACTTGGAAATATATCGCTGTTCCTTCATCATCGCTGGGTCAAAATCCTGGAACTCCCTTCCTAACAGCACTGTGGGAGAACCTTCACCACACGGACTGCAGTGGTTCAAGAAGACGGCTCACCACCACCTTCTCAAGGGCAACTGTGCATGGGCAATAAATGCCGGCCTCGCCAGTGATGCCCACATCCCATGAACGAATTTTTAAAAAATGTTTGGTGGTGGCATCGTGCCATTTGATTTCCAACATCTGCAGTATTTTGCTTTTGATTTTCTGTAGAGAGAATAGACAGGCTGACGTTTGAGGTTAACTTTATTCAGTTCTGATGAAGGATTTAGACCCCAAATATTAATCTGTCTTTTCTTTGTACAGGTATTGACTGAAATTATTATTTGACTTATTATTTAATATTTTGATTTGTTTGAAATTAAAACACACCCTAACACCCCCCCCCTCACTTTCTTATAAAAAGGCGCCTAAAAAAACAGGTAATGACTGAGCAGCTGTATAATTCCAGCCCTTTCTGTTTGCACTGCAATGCATTCATTGTGTTTGCCACAATATTTCATGAATGAAAACCGGTGGTGCCCAAGTGATGAATGGCTTCCCTTCGGACCAATCAAAGTAGCTACCGGAGAAAGAAGCGGGCGGACTGACGAGTCCTGATTGGAAGAGGGTTCACTGATTGACGTCAATGCACCCACAGCATCCGGTTGCGGCGCGAGGGCGGAACGTCCGGTGGAAGGAGACTTGTGCGGCCGCCATTTTTCTTTGATCGTGTGTGAGGCGCCGGCGAGCGAGAGATCGTCAGTCAGTCAGTCAGAGCGGGATGGCGGGCAGACACCAGGCGAAACGCTTCAGATTCGACAGGGTGAGTGGCCGCGCGTATTTAAAGCCGCCCTCCCCCCGCCTAGTGTTTCGATCGTAACGGCTTGAGGGATTAACGGCCACACCTCCCCCCCCCCACCCCCCCCTAATCCGGGGAGGGGGTCTGAACAAAGGGGCTTTCAGGCCTAGGCCATGATGGGTGGTCGGTGAGCCGGCGGTTCATAGTGGGCCTCTGTTTAAATGGGTCTGGAAGGTGGGTGGGGGTGCAACACAGTCCAGTGCCACTGCTCCTGGCAATTCAGCCCCGCAGCGTGTTCACCGTTAAACGCCAGCCTCCCTCCGATCACCTGGTGCTGAGTTGTTGGAGTAACGGAGCATTGCTGCGACCGCTGTAGTTCTGTGTTTAGTTGCATTACATGAACTAAAATTAACGCCTTCTCAGTGATTGAAAGTGGGTTTTTCCTTTTGGAATCTATGTTGTGCATTTATAATTTTAGTGTTGTGTGGTTTATACTTTTGAATGTTTAAAAAAAATTGCACTTTTTGGTAAAGATGCATGCTTAAAAAATCTTGGGGTTCTATAATTAGCCTCAGTGTCTCTGGGTTATGGAGGTACAAAATTCAGATGTGGTTCCTGCTAGTAACCCCACTGCATGGAAAATAACCTACAGGGACTTGATCTGAACATGAGGAATGGTTACTTGGACCAGATATCATTCAAGTCGAGCCCTATCCTTGCCTCTGATCAGTTCCATTTGCCACCCCTCAGATAATGAAGCAGTCCGTGCCCACATGCAGCAAGACCTGGACAACATCCAGGCTTGGGCTGATAAGGGGCAAGTAACATTTGTGCCAGAAAAGTGCCAGGCAATGACCATCTCCAACAGGAGAGTCTAATCACCTCCCCTTGACATTCAATGGCATTACCATCGCCTAATTCCCCACCATCAACATCCTGGGAGTCACCATTGACCAGAAACTTAACTGGACCAGCCACATAAATACTGTGGCTCCAACAGCAGGTCAGTGGCTGGGTATTCTGCGGCGAGTGACTCACCACCTGACTCCCCAAAGCCTTTCCACCATCTACAAGGCACAAGTCAGGAGTGTGATGGAATACTCTCCACTTTCCTGAATGAGTGCAGTTCCAACAACACTCAAGAAGCTTGACACCATCCAGGGCAAAGCAGCCCGCTTGATTGGCGCCCCCTCCCTAAACATTCACTCCCTTCACCACCAGCACACTGGCTGCAGTGTGTACCATCCACAGGATGCACTGCAGCAACTCGCCAAGGCTTCTTCGCCAGCACCTCCCAAACCCGTGACCTCTACCACCTAGAAGGACAAGTGCAGCAGGCACATGGGAACAACATCACCTGCACGTTCTCCAAATCTCACACCACCCCGACCTGGAAATATATCGCCGTTCCTTCATCGTCGCTGGGTCAAAATCCTGGAACTCCCTACCTAACAGCACTGTGGGAGAACCTTCACCACACGGACTGCAGCAGTTCAAGAAGATGGCTCACCACCACCTTCTCGAGGGCAATTAGAGGTGGGCAATAAATGCTGGCCTTGCCAGTGATGCCCACATCCCATGAACGAATAATAAAAAAAGATATGCACACTATCCTTCTGGGGTGCTGGATGGTGATCAGAAGTGGAAACCTTGGTGAATTTTTCTTTTCCTCTGTCTAGGGATGCAGCGGCTAATCTTGACATGTCTGTACATTTGTGGTTGTAAATGGTGCCCATGAACTTACACTCGGATACTTTTTCCTCTTATTCTCTCTTTAAGTAAAAACATTTTGCTTCTGATCGAAGCCTCCACCACAAATGGTTCCTTGTATCCAACCATTTCCCCCCCCTCCCTCCAAAGCAAAGGTGATTTCCCTACTGGCAAATGTTGGGATGTAGTTTGTGTCCTGCCAAGCCCTGCAATATTTTGTTCAAGTGATTGTTATTCATGTGTTCTGGGGGAGTGTTCTTGTGCTGTCCTCACTTGATGTGCACATAATTTGATCAGTGATAAGGATGAAGAGTGGGAATGCCAGCTGTTTTTTATTTCCCACTCCCAAACTAAAGCACTGTTGATTGTAATACCCCTACTGAACTGAGCCGGTACACAGCCCATTGATTGGATGTGGGACCTGTATGGCTGTTACCACACTGGGCAGTTCCTTTAATAGCTAAGCCACTGAGGGGAGTAGCTGGAGTGTAACTTATAGAGTTATTTCCTATTAATACTGTGCTGATTGGCAAGGTGATAAAGCACTGAAATGACTCCCTTTTGTAACAAGTGGTCAGGTAAAGTGCTGTTCGATTACACAGAAAAGATTGAACTCTGGGTGACCTAATGAAGATCTTTAAAATTATAAGGGAATTTGATGGGCTAGATGTAGAGATGATGTTTCCACTTGTGGGGGAGTGCAAAACTAGGGACCATTAATATAAGATAGTCACTAATTAATGAAATAAGAAATTCAGGAGAAACTTCTTTACCCAGAGAGTGGTTAGAATGTGGAACTTACTACCACGTGGAGTAGTTGAGGCAAATAGCATAGATGCCTTTAAGGGGAAGTTAGACAAGTACATGAGGGAGCAAGAAATAGAAGGATATGCTGATAGGGTTAGATGAAGGAGGGAGGGAGGAGGCTGCAGTGGAGCATACATACACACTGGTATAGACCAGTTGGGCTGGATGGCCTGTTTATGTGCTGTAAATTCTAGTTTTAAAAAAAAATCTTCGAGAAATAACTGGATTACTGTGAAGTACTAGTATGATCAACAATTAACCCATTTTCACTTCAGGATGGCGGTGCTGAAGACCACAATAAGATTTTGCCATCTGCTGTGGTACATGTCCGAGGGTTGCTAGATGGAGTAGTGGAAGTTGACCTTATGGAGGCTCTGCAGGACTTCGGCAATATCAGGTATGTTAAAGGAGAGAATATGAAGTGAAATGTTGATCTGGTGCAAATGTCTGTTGGTAAGACTTTGGAATATTTGAATCAACAGTAGAAAGAACATGCCTTAATATTATTAGATGTGTTCTGTTGCTTACAAGTTGGCAAGTGCTGATTTGTAAAGTTTTCTGTGCTTGGGAAGGAGCACTGTATGCAAAATAAAGTGGCAGTTTACTCTGGGTGAAATTTCTGCTTGGCTAGTGTCAGGCATTAGAATCTTGAACATTGCAGTTTTTTAACCAAAAGTTTTATTGAATTTAGTGAAGCTTACACTTCATGGTTATGGTTTAGGTATTGAGCCTAGCCCATTGGTAGCACACTCAGAAGGTTATGGCTTCAAGTCCCACTCCAGAGACTTGAGCGCATAATCTAGGCTGATAGTTCAATGCAGTACTGAGGGAGTGCTGCACTGTGGGAGGTGCCATCTGACAGGTGAGACATTAAACTGAGGCCCTGTCTGCCCCCTCAGATGGAGGTAAAAGATTCCATGGCAATATTTGAAGAAGAGCTGGGGAGTTCTCCCTGTGTCCTGGCCAACGTTTATCCCTCAACCAACATCACTTTTTAAAAAAAAACAGGTTATCTGGTTGTTTATCTTGTTGCTGTTTATAGGACCTTGCTGTGTGCAAATTGGCTGTCAATGGTTTCTGTAATACAACAGTGACTACACATCAAAAAATACTTCATTGATTGTAAAGTGCTTTGGGACATCATGAGGTCGTGAAAGGTGCTATCGAAATGCGAGTTTTCTTCTTTGGTCACTGCAGGTTATGTCACACCACTATATACTGTATATTCAATTAAAACTACTTGGACGTGGCGGTCAGCATCAAGTGCATGCTAACTATAAACAAATATAGTATTTGAATGTCAAATGCTGCTCGAGCATTGTACTGTAGCGCACTTATTTTGGTGGCTTCATCACAAAACAAAAATTGAAACTGAGCTGTGGGAAATGCTATATTTACTCTTACCCAGGAAGAACATAGGAACAGGAGTAGGCCATTCAGCCCCTCGTGCCTGCTCCGCCATTTGATAAGATCATGGCTGATCTGTGATCTAACTCATATACCTGCCTTTGGCCCATATCCCTTGATACCTTTGGTTGCCAAAAAGCTATCTATCTCATATTTAAATTTAGCAATTGAGCTAGTATCAATTGCCGTTTGCGGAAGAGAGTTCCAAACTTCTACAACCCTTTGTGTGTAGAAATGTTTTCTAATCTCGCTTCTGAATGGTCTGGCTCTAATTTTTAGACTGTGCCCCCTACTCCTAAAATCCCCAACCAGTGGAAATAGTTTCTTTCTATCCATCCTATCTGTTCCCCTTAATATCTTATAAACTTCGATCAGATCACCCCTTAACCTTCGAAACTCCAGAGAATACAACCCCAATTTGTGTAATCTCTCCTCGTAACTTAACGCTTGAAGTCCGGGAATCATTCGAGTAAACCTACGCTGCACTCCCTCCAAGGCCAGTATGTCCTTCTGAAGGTGAGGTGCCCAGAACTGCTCACAGTGCTCCAGGTGCGGTCTAACCAGGGTTTTGTATAGCTGCAGCATAACTTCTGCCCCCTTGTACTCCAGTCCTCTAGATATAAAGGCCAACATTCCATTTGCCGCCTTGATTATTTTCTGCACCTGTTCATGACACTTCAATGATCTATGTACCTGAACCCCTAAGTCCCTTTGGACATCCACTTACCATTTAGAAAGTACCCTGTTCTATCCTTTTTTGATCCAATGTGGATGACCTCACATTTGTCTACATTGAATTCCATTTGCCACAATTTTGCCCATTCACCTAATCTATCAATATCGCTTTGTAATTTTATGTTTTCATCTACACTGCTTACAATGCCACCAATCTTTGTGTCATCGGCAAACTTAGATCTGAGACTTTCTATGCCTTCATCTAAGTCGTTAATAAATATTGTGAATAATTGAGGCCCCAAGACAGATCCCTGCAGGACTCCACTAGTCACATCCTGCCAATGTGAGTACCTACCCATTATCCCTACTCTCTGTCGCCTTTCGCTCAGCCAACTTCCTAACCAAGTCTGTACTTTTCCATCGATTCCATGGGCTTCTATCTTAGCTAACAGTTTCTTATGTGGGACCTTATCAAATGCCTTCTGGAAGTCCATATAAATAACATCCATTGACGTTCCCCTGTCCACTACTTTAGTCACCTCTTCAAAAAATTCAATCAGGTTTGTCAGGCACGACCTACCTTTCACAAATCCATGCTGGCTCTCTCTGATTAACTGAAAATTCTCGAGGTGTTCAGTCACCCTATCCTTAATTATAGACTCCAGCATTTTCCCCACAACAGCTGTTAGGCTAACTGGTCTATAATTCCCCAGTTTCCCTCTCCCTCCTTTCTTAAAAAGCGGAGTGATATGTGCAATTTTCCAATCTAGAGGGACAGTTCCTGAATCTAGAGAACTACCTAATGTGCAAAGAGGATGTTGGATGCATGTGTAGATATGGTGCTTGCACACTACTGTGGTCAGTACAGGTGTTTAGCATCAGGACCCGATATAGTGGGTTACCGTATTGTCCTTTCACCTTTGAGACTTTGGTTCAATTCTGATTGGGGTGAACATTTCTCTAAATGCTGGAAGACAAATGAGTTGGGGCATTCTCAACGCAGTTCTTAGTGGGTGTGAGCCAACACTAGAAAACTACATATTTCAATACAAATGGATCTAAAATACCAATCTTAGAGGATGGATGCCTGCTACGAGAAATGGAAATGTCACTTGTGCAGTTGGGGAGAGTGTTTGAGATTGGTGCTGTTGGTGCGAATTAGCTCACAAGTGGGAAACTTATTTATTATGACTGCATCTACTCCCACCATATGACAGTGGGTAGAGGACGAGTGCTGACCTAGGTTAATGGGTGATGGTGTCAGTCTCAATACATCAGTGGTCAGTGTTTGAATGTAAACCACCGCTGGAATGAATCACTATTTTTACTCCCTAACCCCGAGTTAAATGGTTGTTTACTTGGTGCAGGCTTGCTTACAGTGCTGGGGCATCATTGTGCTTCACAAAGACAATCTAAATTTTAAACACTCCAGAAACTGCTAGTAACAGTCCTTGTGTTTGATTTACAGTTGCGTGATGCTGATGCCAAGGAGAAAGCAAGCGTTGGTGGAGTTTGAGGACATCGATGGTGCATGTAGCTGTGTGAACTACGCAGCAGATAACCCGATCTATGTTGCTGGACAGCTGGCATACATTTGTTTTTCCACAAGCCAGAAAATTGCCAGGCCAGACGATGACGACTCCAAAAGCAATAATGTCCTGTTGATCAACATTGCTAATTCAATTTATCCCATCAATACAGTAAGTTTAGCAGAAGTCTGTATTCAGCACTCTAGGATAGTGGTTTGGGTATCTTTCCAAAGTATAAAACTAAGCAAGTGCTGTCTGGTTTGTCATTTTTTGTTGCTGCCGATAGTACCCAGCTTTACTTATCTACCACCGTTGATCCCAAGACTATGCTGCCCTTCTGCCTGCCTGATATTGAGTAGTGAATGAGCCAGAACTTTTCGCAAATAAACATTGGCAAGACCAAAGCCGTCCTGTTCGGCTCCTGCCAGAAACTCTGTGCCACTGCCCCTGGGTTCCATCCCTTCTTCCTGGAGGCCTGCTCAAGCTGAACCTTAAGGTGCACCGCCTCATTGTCCTGCCTGATACTGTACCTAGCTTTAAACCCCGCATTAGATCATTACCAGGAAGATCTCCCTGCTCCTCTTCAAATAATGCAGTGGGATGTTTTGCATCCACCTGGAAGGGTTTAGCATCTAGTTTAATTTTCAGTACCAGTGTTTGTGTGGAAATCATGTTGCAGTTGTTTCTCAAGACCATGTGGGCTCGAGCCAAAGTCAGTTTTCAATTCTTTGACTGTCCAAATGTTGACTGTCCTGAGTCCCTCAGGCATTTTAAAGGAGTGATGTTCTTTAAATGATTATGGTGGAATCACTGCTCTGGAGATCCTATTGCCAGCAATCTGCCAACTATAATCACGCAGCAACATTTTACTTTACAGCCTGTGCTGCATATAGAGGACTGAGACTACTCTGCAAGTTCCTTCCCACCAGCAGTTTCTCCCAAGTCCATTGCTACCTGCAACATAGCAAAGGGTTTGGTAGGGAGTTAGGTGAGATGCACACTTAGTGGATTTTCCCGTCACTGACACAACAGTGGGTTGTTAATCCTTCAACAATAACTTCCATAACGGGAAAATCTGCTAACACACTTAACAATTCTAGACTGTACTTTCCAATGGATGAGGTTTTAGAGCAGGAATGTCCAAGGTGCAGCTTATGGGTCATGTAGCTCCCGAATCCTGACAATCCAGACCTCAAAGCCGAGGCAACTCCATTCAATTTGTGCTTCAATTCTTTTTTTGCTGTTTATTCCTGATCGATTTTTGGTGCTCCTGGATCAGAACATTAATCTGTTAGTATCAGTAAAGTGGAATATTATGAATAGCAATGTTGGATTAAACTTTACATTTGGCCCCTGAGGCTCCATGATACAGACCTATGGGGTCGACAAGGCACAAAGCTGGGATATCCTGTTATGACATGTCCACATTTTTTTTAGAATCTCAATCCATTCAAGCTCATTAATTGTGTGTCGTGTTCATCTGTCTGCTTCCTAGGAAATGAGATGCTTTAATTGCAGTCCTGAGAGAATTTGAGCTTGAGTGTTTACTCTTTGCAACTGCCTTGTTTTTCAGGATGTTCTGTACACTATTTGTAATCCATGTGGGCCTGTTCATAGGATCGTGATCTTCAGAAAGAATGGAATTCAGGCAATGGTGGAATATCCTTTACGCAGTGACATAAGGAAGAATTTTTGAGCCTTCTGTTCCCAAAACCACAGTTAAATTTGGATGCTTAATTCTACAAGGGCATTCCTGCGTATTGGTTGCTATTAACTGCTGCCTGCACTCCCCTTCACAGTGGCGTTACATTGAATACTAACTGGCAATAAAGTACTTGTAAATGCTTCCCTTCCAGTTGGCAGTATCGTAACACAATTCCAATCTCCATTTTAGGAGGCTTGGTGATAAAATTAAGACACACCGTGTTAAAGGGAATGTGCCCGCGTGGATAGGAAGTTGATTAAAGTACAGAAACGGTAGTGGTGAATGGATGTTTTTTGGACTAGAGGGATATAAACTGTGGCGTGTCTAGACTTGGGTATAAGGTACACTATCAGTTTGCAGATGAGACAAAAGTAGTGCACATGGTTAACTGAAAGGACTAAGTGACTTAAGGAGAATGCGGACAGGTTAGTAGATTTGGCGGATATGGGGAAATGTGATGCATTTTGGAGGGAACAATATGGAGATGACTAATGTACTGAATGGAGCAGAGAAATTCTAAATGGATTAGAGAAAGTGGGAGGATAATTTGATAAAGCTGCTTTTTTTAAAAAAAGGAGCCTCGAATTTATAAATTGGGGGGTCTATGGTCCAAAAGCGATTCAATAAGATGATACCAGCGATGAGCAGCTTTATTTGTGAACACAGACTTGGAGAAACTGGGACTCTTTATTGGAACACAAGGACGGGGTGAGATGATCTGATGGCGTTTAAAATTGAGCAGGTTTGATGAGGTAAATTTGTTAGTCAGTAATTAAAGGGTATGCATTTACATATAATTTACATCACAAATTCGGCCCAAATGGTTTATGCTCCACACGAGCCTCCTCCCACCTTGCTTCAACTCACCCTATCAACGTATCCTTAAATTCCTTTTTCCCTCGTGTACTTATTTACTTTCCCCTTAAATGCACCTATGCTGTTCGTCTCAACTACATGTGGTATCAAGTTCCACATTCTAACCACTCTCTGGGAAAAGAAGTTTCTCCTGAATTCCTTATTGGATTTATTAGTGACTATCTTATTCCCTAGTTTTGTACTCCCCCCCCCCCCCCCCCCCCCCCCACAAGTAGAAACATCTTCTCTACGTCTACCTTATCAAACCCTTTCATAATTTTAAAGACCTCTGCATTCTCTTTTCTAGAGAAAAGAGCCCCAGCCTGTTCAGACTTTCCTAATAGTGATTACATCAGTGTTCTGGTATCATTCTTGTAAATCTTTTTTGCACCTTCGTCAGTGCCGCTACATCCTTTTTGTTAGAGACCAGAACTATGAACGTTTAAGATCACGGAGGAAGAGGTCAGTATTTTTTTAATTTAGGGGGTTGTTAGTACATGGAATGTCCTACCCGAAATAGTGGTGAAAGTAGAAATCCATGAGAGCTCTTAAAAGGAAAGTGGATAAATATGTGAAAAGAACAATTCAAAAAGGG
Source organism: Heptranchias perlo (assembly GCF_035084215.1). Taxonomy (NCBI): domain Eukaryota; kingdom Metazoa; phylum Chordata; class Chondrichthyes; order Hexanchiformes; family Hexanchidae; genus Heptranchias; species Heptranchias perlo. Next base: position 9,564,679 of record NC_090365.1, read on the forward strand.
GGTAGGGGAATGGGACTTAAGTGGATAACTGAGAGCCAGGGCTGAATGGCCTCTTTGTGTGCTGTGAATTTCTTTGACTCATTGGGAGGCAGAGACTTTTTTAAAATGCAAGTAGAACGGGAGTGGCTGAGATGGCCAGTTTTCGTAGATTGTTGGTGAACACGTGTGGGAAAGCATACAAAGGGGGAGGCTTGTATATGAACATACTTATTATCGGATACCTGGTTTACTTAAATAATTGGTATATTTTTGTAATTTCGCTACTTTTTAAAATCAAATTTCTTTTCTCCCTCACTGCTGAGGGTGGTGATGTACAGCTCCATGAATGTCGGCAGCACTTCCGATTCTCTGCAGAGTTGGCCATTTTTCATGCACGTACCTAAGTGATGAGTGCTGGCAGGCAATTTAACTGTGGGCTACCTCTGAGCTGAACCTCATTCTGATCTCGTTTGATGTCCACGAGCGCGCTTTCTAGCAGAATTTGTTGATAAACAATCAACTAAAGGAACCCTGGCTGTTTATCTTTTCACTGCCCTCTATCTTTAAACACCCATCCCTTGCACACCCGAAAAAAAAGCTCACTCCTCTCCGGTTGAAATCATTAACCTGGGACAGAGGGACATTCTATCCTTTGCGTGGCTCAATTGTACAATGGGTGGTGCATTTACCCACTAAGCCATTAGGCGGAGCTGTTGAGCTTCTGAGCTCTTGCTGTACATGTTAATTTATTGCAGAATGTATACATGTGTATTTTCCTTAATTTGCTATACATTTGACTCTGTTCAAAGTGCACAGAAGGCCAAAGCATCTCTCAATGGTGCTGATATTTATTCTGGATGTTGTACTTTGAAAATAGAATATGCAAAGGTAAGTGTATGTGGTATGTGTAAATCTGTGTGCATGAAAAGATCTGTTGGATATACTGCAGTAGAACCATCCAGTGCTGGGCTTATTCTCATTGTTCTGGATTACTGGAATCTATTTGTAGCTGTTCTCATTTTCTTTTTTAAACCCTCGCTTCTCCTCTTTTCCTCCCCCCCCCCCCCCCCCCCCCCCTTAATTATCTTCCCCTTTTTACTCCTCTCCTGAAGCTGTTGACTCCTTGTGTGTGGTTCCAAGGGCGGCTCTCCAGGTGCCTTGCCCAAATGGATATTCTACATCTGTAAGCCTAGACCGTTGGCAGGCTGTTTGACTGTGGATGGCGTCACTGCTAACCAAGTCCTCCTCTGGCACCCAAACATGCTTTCCATCAGGTCGTGATATAATGATGAGCTGAAATCTTGCCTGTTTTTTTAACCCCCTTTCCTAGCTTGGGGTGCTGGGGCCAATTGTAGTGCCAATTCCTGCTCTGGCAGACATCAACTAATTTGGCACATACAAGATTGATCCTGGAACTCTGTGGCTGTGTGACTTCATACCATTCTGTGCTTTTAGGGGAGATAGCAGGTTTGGTTATCCTCAGTTCTTGGGCTGACTGCTTCAATAGCTTTTTTTTTGGTTACCTGAAGCAGAAACTGCCTGGTGTCTGTGGAAGCAGGGCAATCTAATTGCAATTGTGGGTGGTAAATGGCAACAATCTTCACGTCATTTAGCTCCATAGCCAGCTGGGAGATGGGTTTAATACTTGGGCAATTAGCGATCTACCCTTTTGATTTTCTTTGTGTCCCTGATAAATGTTCTCAAAGCTTTACCAAATGTTATGCAATTCTTGCTTTTACCTGTGTAAAATTCATCCAGTCTGTTCCCATTGAATTCAGTAGAAACTGGAAAAGGGCAGTAAACTGTTTTCTCCACCTAAATCTGATTTTATAGGCTCAAATTTTGCTGGGGTCTCTTTCTAAGAGAGTCATGGTATGTTATACTTTTACCTGCCTACGGGATTCAGTTTTGTTAGTGATCATTCATTACCATTCCATGAGTCTAAATATTGTGCAAAATGGTCTCAAAATAGATTTTCTGCCATTTTTGAGCCATTATGTCCTCTTCTACAGTGTAGGCTTGCTAGTGCATATGACTCTTTATTTTCTGTTGCAGCCAACCCGTTTGAATGTCTTTAAGAATGATGCTGATACCTGGGATTATGTGAACCCTAACCCTGGTAGACCAGGTAAGATCATAATTAGAGTATTGCTACTATTCTTTCTTGCACAACTTGTCTTTGCTTTCTGCTTTCATTCAATGAATGCCATTTTCTGTTTGCAAACCTATACCAGAACCTCTGACCTTCAGCCATACTTAATTGGGAGTGCCGGGGCAAAAATATCTTGTACATAACTTTTGTGTATGTGGAATACAGGAATATAAACAGCTGAAGTGGGCTTACTACAATCAAATTGCAAGCCTGAGATTTTTGAACAAGGTTTATGGTTGGCTTTTTATAACTTTGCACTCTTAATTCCTCATTTTAAGGCAGCTGTCCATCTTCACAAAGCTGAGTTGACTTTGGCATTCTGCCTTCTGCCCTTAATTGTCAGATGAACAAGGGGGTGTCTTTGACTTTAAAATTCTCATTCTTGTGTTCGAATCCCTCCATAGCCTCGTCCCTCCCTATCTTTGTAACCTCCTACAACCCTCCAAAAACTCTGCATTCCTCCAATTCTGACCTCTTGTGCTGCTCCCAATTCCTTCACCTCACTACTGGCAGCCATGTCTTCAGCCGTATAGGCCCTAAGCTCTGGAGATCCCTCCCTCAGCCCCTGTCTCCCCATCGCTTCTCCTTTAAGATCCTCTTTAAAATCTACCACTTTGACCAAGCTTTTGGTCACCTGTCCCAATATCTCAATTTTAATTTAATTACGCTCCTATGAAATGCCTTGGGAATACATTTTCCTATGTTAAAGGCACTATGGAAATGTAAGTTGTATCCATAGACAAATTTGGCTGAGAAATTAAATGCCCCCCCCCCCCCCCAGCCTTTCCTTTTCTCTACTGAAGACACTGACTTGTGGTGAGTGTGTGTTAGTGGGTTATTCAGCTGTGGGGTGCTAGCTGAGCTGGTTCCAGTCCTCTGCATGTGTTTGCTTTCTGGCAGAAACAGGATCAGGAGCAGGAATAGGGTTGTATGGGTGCGCTACAGTGCTTTGAGAGACTTAACAAGTTCTCGAGGGAGAAGACATTAAAGCTGTGACAAAAGTGAAGCTTGGGGATATTTTAGTTCTGTCAAGGAAGTTCAAGGGTTAAAAACCAGCTTCACTCGAGGAAAAACATGCCTCATTTATTCATTTGCTCTTTTACAATTTGTTTGCCAGTTGAAGTCCAAGTTAAAAACTAGTGTAATTCTACTGCCTTCTGAAGATGGAGGCTCCTGTGATGGTGTGCAATAAAACCTGTAGCCAGATTAAACTGGATTAGGTTCTTCGAGCCATGGGCGCACGTCGAATTTCTGGGCAAATGAAAACACTCTAGCACGTAGGGAGCTAGGACTCAGAACAGAAACATAATTTAAAAAGTCACTCTTTTTTAGAAAAGTAAAGAAGCTTCATAACAGAAGTGTGTGGGTTAGTAAAGTATGGCTTGCAATGTATCATAGATAACCATTATCTTTTGGAGTTTCATTGGGGTTAGTGAGAGTTCTGAAATTGTCTGTGACTTTCTTTTTGCCTCCCCTAGTATCACTAATAGGGGAGGGTTCAGCACATGGCTGCACTATGCAGCTGGATGGCTGAGCATTTATGGGCCTGACTCTCTTTTCTTATCCTCCTTTGGACGTACTGGTTAGCAATCAGGAACGAAATTGCTGGCCTCTTTGCCACTTTCCTAACCCAGGATTGCCAGCACTAATTTTTGTGCCCCGGCTAAGAAATAACTCAGCACAGATCAGCAATCGAACCTTCAGGCTTCCTGGTCTCTGGCTCAGATTCACACTGGGCAATGTATTTCCCTCCTGAGACATCAGAAGGAGCCATATCGGTGGCCCTATCACATCTTTCAGTCCTCAAATGCAATGCAATAATTTAGATTCCTACTGGTTAGTTATAGTCACTTAGTATTAGATTGAGTAGTAAGTAATGCTGTATCTTTGTTCCACATGCACATTCAATGTAACTTTGTTTCTTGCCCCTGTTCTCCAGTTTAATATGTAATTAGCACTGCATTTGGCAAAGATTTTTCAACCTGAGTCCTAAAGTCATTAAGTGGTTGGAGGTCAAAGGTTAAATCTTGAATCTACACTCAACTAAGCTTCCAGCACCCTGGTTTAAGAGTAATATTGGTGGTCTGTTCTATGTTGGGATTGGGGTTACCCAATCCTGCCACATTTGGGGTACAAAGTTTAGGATTGGTGTGAGCAAGGTGATAATATAACAGTAATGCAAGCACTTGGGTACCCACACAACTGCAGTTTAAAATTCCTTTAAAGTTTTTATCATGTGGAAACACACTTGAATCTTCACAAATATGTTCACGGCAATCTCCAACTGCATATATTTATAAACAGTGTTACAAGTGAATTCAATGAAGTTGCACTGATGTGAACTTTAAACTACTTGTATAGCATTTGAAATGGCCCACCCAGCACTGAACCATATGTAAATATGCACAGCATTGTTGCTCCCTTGAGTGTTGTCACTAGGGATCATTTATTGGTGTTAATGCACTAACAAAATCATACTCAAACCAATATACTTTAATATTGTATAGCTGATAGGCTTGTTGTGTGACACTTAAATCATAATCTCAAATCCCTCAAGTCACTGCTACCTCCAGTGACAGCCCTGTAACCATCAGTACTTCACGCGAATATTGTGCAGCTCAGAATGTTCTGTAGATGTAACCCACGCTTGGAAAGTCAGAATTGCAGTGGGTGTTTTTCACAGTTAAAGTGGGATTGTACAAACATTTCACACTCGCTATACTGTTCGACTGAAACCCTAGTGACAACACTGCACTCCATGTTGCTACTGTTTTCGGGGGGTAGTGGGTGGAATTGAGCACCTAATAAAATGGATTCAGGCTGACCACTGAGTCTGTTTGGTTTAAGTTCTGCAATGACCTGGCTCCTGCAGTACTAGCACTCATTTGTTAGCACACCTCACCGGGTCCACAATGTGATTATTGTGAATTTCTGATCTAATCAATATGTGTGATGAAGTTATGACTTCAAGAAAACCTAAATATTTTCATGTGTGGGAATTCATTACAAAATATCTCCATATAATACATTTGCCCTATTGTTCCCAATAAACAGTTGATTTACCCTTCGATTAACTGATGCAGTTACAAATTTAGCCTTCAGAGTGGGCGTTAACACAATGCACTGGCTATTGACTTTGCCACTAGTTTGCAGTTTAAAAAGACTTACCATTTCTCAGTTTGACACATTACATTGATTTTAAGGCTAGAAATTCAACTTGACCTTGTGGTTTGTTCTTGTTATCCGAGCCTGTCAGATGCCTCCCGATATATTCTCTAATGTAAAACTATTGGATAGCTAATTGCAATCCTAAAATGATAGCCAGTAGCTCTGGTGTAATATTTCTTGTGCATTGTGATTTCGACAGGACCAGCCAGACTTGATGTTATTAGGGATCATTGACCAATATGCTGATCTGAGTCTAATTAGTGTTTTAAGTCCTCTGCAATTGATTGATTTGTTACAAAATTAAACAACCGTACAATATCTAGCCCACCTCACTGTGGTTATTGTATATAGAGGTATTTAGTGACAAACAACTTGGCAACGGTCTTTTTTCAAAAATTAGCTTGTGCCGTGAAGTGAGGGAGTTCATTTTGTGCGCCTGTGAATAATGTCACCTCAGTTCTTCAGATGCTTCTTTTCACCAAATCTGAGCAGGGGTTTTCTTAGGGTTCCAGGTTCCTGTCCAAAATGAGCTGCTGATCTGTCCATGAACATTAACCTGTCACCTCATTGCTATTCAGAGTGTAAATACTCTGCAGTATTTTTATATGTTCCTGTGTTCACACTCCTTAACCCATAGACAGTAATATTCAAGAACCTTACACAGTGTAAATATAATATACAAATTAATGTATGTATAATGCTATTTTCATGTCTGTCCTTTGTTACTATGCACAAGTTGAGGGTTACAGAACCATCTTTTAATTCTGTGATTTTTGCCTGAGGAAGTGAATGGGGAAGTTCAGTTTCTCACTTTTTCCCTCACCTCTTGCTCTCCTCCCCTCCATGTCCCCACAGTAGTACTGATTATACAGTGGGGTTTAATTCATTTTTTTAAAAAAAGCTCTACTCTTCTAGATTGATTTCTTCAGTGAACAAATCATCACATTAATGCCATAGGAACGTTGAACATTTCTCTGCAGAGAGGGGTGTGCCACGTACTCTGGGTTTGGATCACCTTGTTTACACTGCTCTTTAATTTGAGTCAACTGGTTATTCAGGCAATCTGGAGATTGGGAAGACTAATGTAAATGGGGATTAAACAGCTATTGTTTATAGTTATTAGCTTTTAATCGTTCACTACAAACTAAGGTAGTAGATGTCTGTGGCACAATATTAGTGTCCCTGTAATATTGTAGATCCTGTATTCCTTTACTGAAAACTTCCCAGCAATTGGTAACAAGGTCCCAGTATGGTTTCTGATTTGGTTACGTTAATTGTTGTGCTGAATCTTGGACTCTTTTACGTGCCAGTCAATCCCAGTGTGCGAACCAGAAATCGAAGGTTGCTGGAAGCTTATCCTTTACGTACAGCGATCCTTCAGCTTTTTCTCAACAGCCTCTATTCACTGACTACAATACAAGATGCTCATTTGTATATACACTTATAACGATGAGCCTAACCGTCGCTGGACGTGGACTACACGCACAAGTTGTCATGTAGCTAGCATTGTGCAAAAGGAGAGGGGGAGAGAGATAATCCATGTGATCACCACTGTACTCACAAGAAAACACAATGAATGAGGATGCTCTTCAAGCTGTCGAGACCATGAAATACCTGAATAATTCACCTCAAATATGCCCTGAGCTTTACATTATAACTACCTCACCAACCTCCTAACAAGGCGAAGACACTGAAATCATTCATCTACAAAGCCTTTTTTCCCTGTTAGCTGCAAAAAAGATGACACCTTTTTCACTCTACCTGGCGTGCACTGAAACTCAGCCTTCTAAGTTTTTCCACCTGTACAGAATGCTATTTTGCACAAAATACTCCAATCATACAGAATCTATGAAGCATACCAGTTCCTTCCACTGGGCAGACCATTCTACAGCCAGAGAGCCAATCACTTCTGCAGGAGAAGTCATTCTGATATCATCTGTGAGCAGGTACAGTCAGTGCTAAGGGTATGTGAGGAGAGCTCAAGGGCAACTAAACATTAAAAGAACTGAGCAGTTGGAACTTTTCTAAAACCCTGTCTTTTTTTATGGATTTAAAATTTTTGTAAACCTTCTTTGTGGAGCATGGGGCACCATGTCGCTCTATTTATGCAATGTAGTTTGAGAACCAAGGTTTGAAAGTCCTATTTAAATGCCCATGTGAATGTAGAGCTGTAGGGTGCATTAAACAATGACTGCTCTTAATGCAACAGCTGGCTACTATTTTTCAGGGTTTTTTTTAAGCCGAGGTGTAGATACTTGCATATGCTATCTAAAACTTGAGTAATATAGTGTCACAACACCCATTTAAGTAGCAAACATTTCTGCAGTTCAGGAAGCATCTGTGGAGAGAACAAGTAACTTAACTTTTCAGGTTTGCAATCTTTGTCAGGAATAGCATTTAAAAAGGAAACTGAATGAGGGGTGGAATACAAACACACACGTAGAAAGGAAATAATGACCTGCAAAAGTGCTTATGTGCCAAATAGATAATATAAGCATGAGACAGTAGGAGGCATAATGATAGAAATCAAAGAAATGAGAAATGGGGTGTGTTTGAATAGCTAAAGGGAGAGGGGGGGATAGGCACTTGAAAGGGTAGCATGGAAAACTGGCAAAGTGGAGCAAACTCCAGTAGTCGAGGATCCTGGCAGGGGCAAAAAAAAATCAGGTCAACACCAGAGGAGGGCTCCCAGCCCAGCCACTGACCTGCTCCAACCACCCCCACCCAGAGCACCCACCCCACATTGCCAGCACCTACTGCTAGAGAGAAAGTAGGAGGTGAAGTTAGTCAATATTAAGGCCAGAGGGGTGCTGAGTGCTTAGTAGAAAGATACAATGCTATTCCCTGAGCTTGTGTTGACCTTTGTTGGAACAATGGAGATGGTCATGGGAATGTGATGAAATGGCAAATGACAGTAAGTTTTGTCGCACTTGCGGGTAGAGCAGGTGTGTTCAGCATACCACCCTCCCTAATCTGCACTTGGTTTCCCCAGTGTAGAGAAGACTCCACCGTGAGCAGCGAATACAGTATACTGGGTTGGCGGAAGAACATGTAAATCGTTCTCTCACCAGGAAGGAGTGTTTGGAGCCCTGGACAGTGATGAATGGGAAGATACTGTATCTCCTGTGCTTGCCTGGGAAGGTGGCAGGAGAAAGAAAACAGGTGGTAGGGTTGATGGGAGAGTGAATTACCTCTCTAGCAATATTTGTGTAGTTCAGGTTCTCCCATTGTCTTAGTACCATATCACACACCACCCACTGACTGAGAAGATCCAGGGTCTGATCCTTGCTCTTTGCTGAGTTGGGTTAATGTAGCCCTGGCAGCAGTTGCAGTGCTACAGTTTAGTGTCCCTAGGCTGAGGAATGGGGAAAACTCTTGTGAGCCCATCTGGAAGTGTGATATCTGGTGAGTCCTGGTCTTGATTTTTTTCTTCCATTCTACTCTTTTCCTCCTACAAGAGAAAAATGGTCACTGTATGGATTCTCGCATAGAAAGGTCACCAGGGCAGGGTACTGGAGGGTCATTTATGTCAGTGGAGCCAAATTGCTGCATGAGTCAAACTTTGAGAGAATTTTTTTTGCAGGGAGGGATGGAAAAGTAGTGCATAGTAAAGCTTCAAGATGCCATTTATTGTTGAGAAGCCCATCTTTATTTTTTGTTACTTATAACTAGTAATGGTGACTCCTTCAGCCTGGCTGACACAGGCTGGGTTAAAAGTAACTTTTCCAAATCTATGCGCTCTGTTGAAAAATGCAATAAATATATGGACTTTAAGCTTCCCATTTAGACTTATTTCAGCACCCCTTGTGTAGCTCAGATTCTTGGAAGGGGAACCTTTCTGACTGCATGTGTATTGTGTGTCCCAAGATAACATTGCAAAAGAGAAACATGGTGCTCCCATAGCAAGCTACACAGAAGTAGTTGCACTTATTCATTTCAATCCCACGGTGTCACCAGTGGTGGGTTTTATGTTACAGCTCTGTCCATCTATACAGTGACTGTCACCTCAAGTCCCAAATGCTTTACCGGGTTTCCACTAAACTGCACTGTTCTATGAGCTGCCTCGGCTTTACATATTCAACCCACCGTGATTCTAAATCGTGCACGTTCATTTATACCACGGTCACGTATGGGCAGGGGGTGAACTTCATCTCACAAAAGTGGATTTTTCTCTTTCCAGTGGCATTTGCATGTCTCTGCTGTTCTGATACATAGACAACATCCTGATTGATCTCCAGGATCAGTTATCTCGGCATTTTTTCCGAGGGATTTCTTTTTTGATTATTTAGTTGCCCATATTGTTTTAAATGGGACTATATACTTTTCAAAAGCGTCTTGCAAGACAGGATTCACAAAGACCAAACTGAAGGGGAGGGACTCCAACAAGTTGGCACATGGAGTCTATATATGTAATGTCAACTACTCTAGATTCCATTTCTGAAATAACAAACTCTTAGCGACTCTTAACTGTGCACTGGTAATTCCCAATTTGGCCCCAAGTAATTTCTGTCTTGTAGAATGCTTTAAGAGATTATATAGCCTCTTTTACACTGCACAGACTAGTGTGCAACAGTGGCCATGAAATGCCTTGGCTGAATTCCATAGTTCAGCCAAACAGTTCTGAACATGTGGACTCCAATGTAGAACTGCCTTAAAAGAAATTTACCCCCTGAGCCCTGAGTACTACCATGGAATGGAGAACATAGGCCCCACTGAGCAGGCGTGGTGTCTCCCTGTAAGTTACCTAAAGGGGTATTAGAGTTTGGGGAGCGGCAGAGTGCAGACAGATGTGAAGAAATGCAAAACACATTTTAATAACATCCCCTCGTGGGAATGTTAGTTTGTTAATGTGATATCAAAATGTGTTACTTTGATGTGTTACCTCATTTATATTCACACGCTATTTGGATAGTGGGAGTAGTGGCTCATCTTTAATGATTTCAGAAAATGCTTAAAATTACCCCCTTATGGGTCAAGTCCCCTTGTTGCTTGCAACATAAAACTTTAGTAGGTCTAGGAGGGAGGTACTTGTTCAGTGAAGTATATGTTCCCCCTTCAAATTTTCTCTGCTCCCCTCTTCTGTGTTCGCCTGAGGTACACTCGAGTGTACTTGGGTACCTTGCCCGAGTAGCTATTCATGTGTGAGCCTTGAAGGCTACAGTGAATGTCAGTAGGTTACTCAACTGCATGAGCATCGCAGCTGATCATATCCTCACCCAACGTCCATGCATTTCCAAAAGGGGTTGCTGGAAAGCAATGGAGAGTGAGAACCATGGCCTACGGTTGCCGAAGCTAATTATAATACCACTGCCCCAACTAAAATGAACTAAGTACAGACAGAAGATTGACCCTTTGACCTTCCTGGTCTGTGTGACTCAGATGACCCATTCGGGAGCTCCCTAATGGTGTTTTCTAAACTGATCTTGTAGGTTAGGTTTGGCTGAACTTGAATTCAGCAAGCTTGTTGCAGATATGGTCACTGGCCAAGTTTAACCATTATGAAGTGGCAAATTTGGAGCTATTCATGATGCACTATTTAAAAATCTGTCAACTGGCAACGTAGATACATTATCATTCCATGTATTCATGTGCGGATCAAGTTTCAAAATGTATTTTACTCTCTGGAACCTGTTCTGAAACATGGCTCACAGTGTCTGCTGTCTTCTGTATGGGAATAGTTACATTTCCACAAGCTATTGTCACTAGTTAGTTTTTAAAAAAAAATGTAGACACTGCTCACTTTTTATACAATGGACATCAGTGCGGGAAATGTATACACAAACTTCCAAATGAACCAACATCGTGTTGGGAATGCTGCTACTTGAGGGCTCAAACACAGAAGAACAACTTTTCTTAAGTCACTTCTCACATGCTCTGACCTGCAATCTTTCAAATGTTAAAAATGCATTTCTTCTGTAATTTCCCTTTGTGTGCTGTAAGCTTTAAAATGCAAATAAAGAACTATGATGTGTAGAGAATTCTTTCTAATTGTAATCTTTTGTTTCTATGGTGTTCATTTACTGTAAAACGTATGATGCAGGGTTGAAGTTTCAAGCCTGTGTCGAATCTGCTTGCAACCGTATGTTTGATGGAGAACCATCTTTCAAACTGCCATTTGTTGCTGTTGAGGCATAAAAGTGGTAAGATAATGTTCACTTGGACCTTGTGCCCTAGCACTGCTGTAAGTAGACTCATTTATGTATTAGTTCTGTCTTCCTTCGTGAAAACTATGGTCTTATTGTATATACTTTTAAATTGACTTCTAATAACTCTGTTTAGTATTATTTGCTTGGGGAAAGCTACTTAATCTAGTGCTGAAAGTGGGACTTCGTGCGTAACAATTTTTAATACTTTATTCCACGTTGGATGTGATTTGCTCGTTAGCTTTCTTCTATTTCTATTCCAGACCCTCCAAACAAACGTTCAAGACCGCCTGCCTTACTTGGCGATGCTCCATCTGGCTTTGGTGAGTAACGATCTGCTCTGATCGTGCGTGAGAAAAATCCCAGGGTCAGAACAGAGTGTTCTATCTTTTTGTCGCTCCGATTCAAGTGCAATGCACTCATTCAATCTCTATCTGTCTAGAATTTAGAAATGTAATGTGTGCATACCCAGCACCCATAATAGAGATTTAGATTCTAGTCCAGAGGCTTGTGTGTTTGAGTCCCAGACATTCATTTTAATTTTACCTGACCTCATTGGGAAAGGAATAAAATCTGCCTGTACTAAAAATAAAGTCTCAATCAAAACACGAAGTCCTTGGTAATTTCTCGCCTATCCCTTATGTTGCAACAAGTGGGGGAATGGGTGAGGAATGATGTGCTAGTTTGAATCATTGTCAAGTGTAGGTAGACTTGCTAACCTTTTCCCTCACTAGATGAAATCTCGCATACAGCCCTACCACGCCATGTTATATCAACAGCTCGGTTTCACTTAAAATCTTTTAAAATTGCAATCATTGTAAAACTCCCAGCTTCTCTTTTCAAACATGAAAACTGAAGCCCACCGCATTCTCAGCTCTCCAAGTAATCAGGCTAGCTGATACTTGCAGAATTTTTGCAGGGGAAAGTCTTGTGAGAGACATTGCCTTATTGCATAGCCTGCCAGTGTTAGGCCAAATTTTGAGGGCTCCATAATGTCAGTTTCCATGAGGGGGGAGGGGGGAAATATGCTATCTCTTCATGGAGTAGGGATCGAACATGTGGCCTTTGTGGTCTGTATCGCCTAGCTGCTTAATGGGAAAACTCGCTGAGCCGTTGGATGAGTCATTTAGAAGGAAGATTGAAAGCTGACACGTCCTGTTGTTATGCTTCCCTTTAACCCTCAAACTGAAAAAGCAAAATAAAACCAGGTGACTTCAGAATCTCACTGGCCCTATCTCTGTGCTAACCACTAGCAATGGATGTGTACTGTTTTGAATACGAAATTAATAGTTTGGCTTTTTTTTGTCAAAAGGGCTTTCTTGTAGTCCCAGGGTACTTTTGTTTAAAGTGATTTTAATAAACCATAAAGAAGTGTAGTGGGTTATCTCCTACGGTGTATTTTCACCTTGCAGTGAGCAATGTACCTGACTAAGAGTCAGTGGCTTTCTAAACTGGCCATAAACAGGCCCACAAGAGCAACTTCCCAGGCAAAATAATTGGCCTCTATTCAATGCCTCCCAAAAATTTATTAGTTAAAAGATTACTAACTCCATTGTGTTAAATTTTCTTCAATCTCTGTTACACAGTGCATTGGAGTGCCTTTATTTTTTTAAACAATTGAATATCTGTGTTGATTTGTGGAAGATTGAGTCTGCCTCAGAACTAGATAACCTCTGGAGTTCCTCATAAATTTGTTCAGAGCCTAGAACTTGATCAGACCTGGCCTTCAATTTAGTTAAAACTTCAGTTAGAATTTGATATTTAAATGCTTGTAGTTGTTTTAACTTAGTTAAATTTTCACTTACAACTTTTAAATGGTTAGTTATTTCAACCTAAATGTCCAATTTTTGGTGCTGTGGATTGAGATTCTCTGGTCAGATTGGTGTAGCTAAACAAATGCTTAGGGATCAGTCAGAAGAGGGTACGAATGATTAATTAGAGCTCACATGTAATAGCACGTCCTCCGATCACCCCAAAATACTTTGCAGCCAATGAATTTTTTTTATTCGTTCATGGGATGTGGGTGTCGCTGGCAAGACCAGCATTTATTGCCCATCCCTAATTGCCCTTGAGAAGGTGGTGGTGAGCCGCCGCCTTGAACCGCTGCAGTCCGTGTGGTGAAGGTTCTCCCACAGTGCTGTTAGGAAGGGAGTGCCAGGATTTTGACCCAGCGACGATGAAGGAACGGCGATATATTTCCAAGTCGGGATGGTGTGTGACTTGGGAACGTGCAGGTGGTGTTGTTCCCATGTGCCTGCTCCTCTTGTCCTTCTAGGTGGTAGAGGTTGCGGGTTTGGGAGGTGCTGTCGAAGAAGCCTTGGCGAGTTGCTGCAGTGCATCCTGTGGATGGTACACACTGCAGCCACTGTGTGCCGTTGTTGAAGGGAGTGAATGTTTAGGGTGGTGGATGGGGTGCCAATCGAGCGGGCTGCTTTGTCCTGGATGGTGTTGAGCTTCTTGAGTGTTGTTGGAGCTGCACTCATCCCGGCAAGTGGAGAGTATTCCATCACACTCCTGACTTGTGCCTTGTCGATGGTGGAAAGGCTTTGGGGAGTCAGGAGGTGAGTCACTTGCCAAAGAACACCCAGCCTCTGGCCTGCCCTTGTAGCCACAGTATTTATATTTAAAGTACCTTCTGAAGTTCAGACAAACGAGGCAGCCCGTGCAAATAGCAGTAAGATGAATGACTTTCACTAAGTGTTAGTCTAGATTATGTGCTCAGGTCCTGCAGTGGGATTTGAACCCATGACCACCTGACTGAGGTATGATTGCTGCCACTGAGCCAACCTGATGCAGAGCAGTGATCATGTGATCCCAAGAACCAGCCGTATCGACCAAATGGGGCAAGTTTTTATCCTAAACTGGCACATTCTTTTGCTTATTTCAGTAGTGTTTCTGACCATACATTTGTTTTGCTTTGGCCAGGCCATGGCTACCCTCCTTCAGCATATCATGGCTTTTACGATGAAGATGATGACTATGCTCCACCACATCATTACGAAGGCAGGGGAATGGGTCCTCCACCACCGCCACCTCCAGTGGGAGGTTCTCGTAGGGGTCCACCGTCACGGCGCTACACACCTCAATATGGTGCTCCACCGCCACCACCTCCACCACATGCCGATTACGGTCCTCTGGCTGATAGCCCAGTACTGATTGTTTATGGGCTAGATACGAAGAAGATGAACCCAGACAAAGTGTTCAGCATCTTCTGTCTTTATGGCAATGTGCATAAGGTACGTTTGCACTGGTCTCGACGTGTATATCATGCCATACACAATGGCTTTTTAAAAAGTCTGATTGTTTGTGGTTTGCTCTTTTGAGTTTACAGCCTCTTTCCATTCAGTTTTTGAGAGGCTTTAAAATTAGTCTCACAATTGCACTCCATTTCTGTTAGACTGCTGTGCCATCTTGATCCTCAAGTGCAGAAAATAGGCATGGAATTATATGTGAAGCTAAACTATTGATTCTGTCTTGATCTTGGGCATATTTGTGATAGATGGATATACTTTTGAAGTAGTTATTGGGTGTAGTTTGGAAAATGTGGCAGCTGCAAGTTCCTACAGACGGGCTGGTGGCATGGGCGGACACGTGGCAGATGAAATTTTTCGCAGAAAAATGCGAGGTGATACATTTCGGTAGGAAGAATGAGGAGAGGCAATATAAACTAGAGGGCACAATTCTAAGAGGGGTACAGGAACAGAGATCTGGGGGTATATATACACAAATTGTTGAATGCGGCAGGGCAGGTTGAGAAAGCAGTTGAAAAAGCATACGGGATCCTGGGCTCTATAAATAGAGACAGAGTACAAAAGCAAGGAAGTCATTAACTTTTATAAAACACTGGTTCGGTCACAACTGGAGTATTGTGTCCAGTTCTGGGTGCCGCACTTTAGGAAAGATGCGAAGGCCTTAGAGAGAGTGCGGAAGAGATTTACTAGAACGATTCCAGGGATGAGGGACTTTAGTTATGTGGATAGACTGGAGAAGTTGGGGTTGTTCTCCTTCGAGCAGAGGAAATTTGATAGGTATTCAAAATCATGAAGGGTCTAGACAGAGTAGATAGAGAGAAACTGTTCCCACTGGTGGAAGGGTCAAGAACCAGAGGCCATAGATTTAAGGTGATTGGCAAAAGAACCAAAGGTGACATGAGGAAAAACTTTTTACACAGCGAGTGGTTAGGATCAGGAATGCACTGCCTGAGGGGGTGGTGGAGGCAGATTCAATCATGGTCTTCAAAAGGGAACTGGATAAGTACTTGAAAATAAAAGATTTGCAGGGCTACGAGGATAGGGCGTGGGAGTGAGACTAGCTGGATTGCTTTTACATAGTCGGTACGGACTAGATGGCCTGAATGGCCTCCTTCCACGCTGTAGCCTTTCTATGATTCTGTAACAGAAATGAGTTACACAACCACATAATCTGTTTTACTGAAGTTGGTTGATGGATAAATATCGGCCAAGTGTTGAGAGAACCCTGTAGTCAGATTTTGCTCTCAAATTTCCTGATATGTTTGTTTTCTCCCCACCCAAGGTGTGGCATAGCATGGCTAATAACATCACTGTACCACCAAAGCTCTGGTTTTAGGCCTTTTTTTTAAAGCAATTTTATACTGCAATAAAGTCTATAAATCTGTATCTGCAGGTTAAATTCTTGAAAAGCAAACCTGGAGCTGCCATGGTGGAGATGGGGGATGGATTTGCAGTGGACAGAGCTCTCACATGCCTGAACACCGAAAACTTTCTGTTTGACCAGCACATAAACGTGTGGTAAGAAAACTGTGGTTCTTGGTCCCAGTAATTTTGCCTGCTTTTTGAGAGTGTGTTACTGAGGTTTGTTTCCCCTCCTCCCCGCAGTGTATCGAAACAGAAGGTAATCGTTCCTGGCCAGTCGTTTGAGCTAGAAGACGGCTCTTGTAGTTTCAAGGATTACTCAACTAACCGAAACAACCGGTTCACAAATATGAAACAAGCTGCCAAAAATCGAATCCAGAAGCCCAACAACATGCTACACTTCTTCAGTGCTCCTCCAGCCATTACCGAAGAGATATTCTATCAGGTTTGTATTTCTTTTTTTTTCTTGATATCTCTCTTCCCTTGTGGGGGCAGCAGGCATCCATTTAGAAATATATTTTTCTCAAAACTGTTGGCCCCAAGCAGCGAAGGATTGAAAGTCGCCAGCCCCTGCCATGGAGCATCAATGAACGAGGTCATTATGCTAACTCCAAAGGCTTCCAAATCCAAGGCTTTTTAGTATATGTCCCTTAACATAGGAAAATACACTGAGTACATTCTCTGCCTCTGCTTCCCACGGAACCTTCTCTAAATGATGTTCAACATGAAGGTGGGCAGTAGATAATGATCAGCAGGAAATTTCCTTAACCTTGTTTGACCTGAAGCCGTGAGATTTTGTGGAGTCTGCGGTCTGTGTTGAAGATTCTTAGGGCCACATCCACCCAACTGTTAAATCATTGAGTCCCCACCTCTGGGTCTTTATCTGCCTTTAATGGTCTTGCTTTCATAAGAACATAAGAAATAGGAGCAGAAGTAGGCCTTATAGCCCCTCGAACCTGCTCCGCCAGTCAATAAGATCATGGCTGATCGTTGGCCTCAATTCCACTTTCCCTCCCGATCCCCATATCCCTTGATTTCCGTAGAGTCCATAAATCTATCGATCTCAGCCCTGAATATACTTATGACTGAGCATCCACAGCCCTCTGGGGTAGAGGATTTCAAAGATTCACAACCCTCTGAGTGAAGAAATTCCTCCTCATCTGTCATAAATGGCCAACCCCTTATCCTGAGACTATGCCCCCCTAGTTCTAGACTCGCCAGCCGGGGGAAACAGCCTCTCTGCATCTACTCTGTCAAGCCCCCTCAGAATCTCATATTTCAATGAGATCACCTCTCGTTCTTCTAAACTCCAGAGAGTATAGGCCCATTCTACTCAATCTCTCCTCATAGGATAACCCTCTCATCCCAGAAATCAATCTAGTGAACCTTAGTTGCACTGCCTCTAAGGCAAGTATATCCTTCCTTAGATAAGGAGACCAAAACTGTACACAGTACTCCAGGTGTGGTCTCACCAAAGCCCTGTACAATTGTAGCAAGGCTTCCTTATTCTTGTACTCCAACCTCCTTGCAATGAAGGCCAACATGCCATTTGCCTTCCTAATTGCTTGCTGTACCTGCATGCAAACTTTGTGTTTCTTGTATGAGGACACCCAGATCTCTCTGACACCAACATTTAACAGTTTCTCACCATTTAAAAAATATTCTGCTTTTCTATCCTTCCTACCAAAGTGATTAACCTCACATTTCCCCACATTATACTCCATCTACCACCTTCTTGCCCACTCACTTAACCTGTGTATATCCCTTTGCAGACTCTCTGTCCTCCTCACAGTTTACTTTCCCACCTGCCTTTGTATCGTCAGCAAACTTAGATACATTGCACTCAGTTCCTTCATCTAAATCATCAATATAGATTGTAAAAGGCCCCAGCACTGATCCTTGCAGTACCCACTAGTTACAGGCTGCCAACCTGAAAATGACCTGTTTATCCCTACTCTGTTTTCTGTCTGTTAACCATCCTCTATCCATGCTAATATATTCCTCCCCCAACCCCATGAGCCCTTTTCTTTCTTTGCAACCTTTTATGTGGCACCTTATCGAATGACTTTTGGAAATCCAAATATACTACATCCACTGGTTCCCCTTTATCTATCCTGCAAGTTACATCCTCAAAGAACTCTAATAAATTTGTCAAACACGATTTCCCTTTCATAAAACCATGTTGACTCTGCCTAATCATATCACGTGAACACAAGTACCATTGTGGTGGTACTTGTGTTCACACTTCTGCAATCCATGAGCTGTTGGGAGGTGGATCTCTCCCTCTTTCACACCCTAAAATGGGGAGATAAGAGTTTGAGTGCGAGGGTGGGCCTTTACTGAACAAGTAGTAAGACTAAAGAGCAGCTTTACCTTGCTTTGTATTTGATGCTTGCTTGCTTGCCCGAAATGTCCGACTTCCTGGGTTGTATCCGTTATGCAACTAATGAATGTCTGTGCAGAGACCAGGCTGGTAAATTTTCACTTTATTTCCAGATATCTGACAAAGTTGATGTGAAGAAGCCTAAAAGTATTATATTTTTCAGTGGGAAAAGTAAGTGACTTGTTCTTAAAAAAAATTACTTTTAATAGCTCGGGTTAACCTTAGAGCAGTGTCCTCACTCGGATTTCAATAAAACGTGAGGGTGATGGGTGTATGAAATTTTCACAGAACTGCACCGTTGGCATTCTAACACTCAGTGGGACAAGTTTAAATGATGTCATCCCAAATTTGGGTTTTAAGTTGCCTACTATGCTGGGATGTTGGTGGGAATAATTTTTGATGGATCAAAAACATTGGTGCAACATTCAAATGTCTTGTTTTTTTTTCCTTTTATGGGAAACAATAAAGGTACCAATCTACTATATAAGCTGGTGACAGCACTGTAGTCATGTAACCAATATTTTATCTAGGAGATATCTTGCTGTTTTTTTGTTATGTCTGACTGGTATACTTCAAGTATTAGTGTACTTACTGGCTGCTAAATAATCATAAAACTGATCTTGGAAAATGATTTTTCAGTCATCACTCTTGATTTGTTATTTCAACCTGGAGGGAGGGATACTTTTACATTATGGTACAGAAGGAGGCAGTTCGGCCCATCATGCTTGTGCTGGCTCTTTGAAATTGCTATCCAATTAGTCCCAATCTTCTGCCCGTTCCCTATAAGCCATGCAAATTTTTCCCCTTCAAGTATTTATCCAATTCCCTTTTGAAAGTTGTTAATGCATCTGCTTTTGCCCTTTCAGGCAGTGCATTCCAGATCATAACAACTGGCTGTGTTTTTAAAAGAAATATTTCTACGTGCCTCACCTCTGGTTCTTTTGGCAATTACCTTAAATCTGTGTCCCCTGGTTACTGACCTTTGTGCCACTGGAAAGTTTCTCCATATTTATTCTTTCAAAACCCTTCATGATTTCTCTGTTAAATCTCCCTTTAAACTTCTCTGCTCTAAGGAGAACAACCCCAGCTTCTCTAATCTCTCCAGGTAACTTGATATCCTACCTAAAGTGTGGTAACATTGTAACCAAATGAACATTAAATGGATCTCTAGGGATTTTTGAGATTTTTCATTTAGTAAATATACTTGTAAAAATGTTTTTAAAGGGGAACATCAGTGTACTTGCCCCAATTCACTGTAGCTTCTCTTTTCTGTGCTTTTCATGTATGTACAGTGCTCCGCAGTAGACTCGCTATCCATGCACTTTAATGGAGCAAATGCAATAGGTATGAGGTGGCATTTGTTGCAGTGCATCTACTGGAGAAAAGAAACCGTCTGCATTCTACTTTTGGGCAGTTTTCTGCTGTGTCTTAGCTTATGAGTGTTGAAGAACTCAGATCTTTTAATAAATCTGATGAAAGAAACTTTTTTTTTTCTTAGATTATCTTAGTAAATTTGTTTCTCTTAAACTGCAGAGACCTGATGTCAGTTAGTAGGAATTATTCCTCATACTTGCCTGGCACTAAAGGCCCCATTTAATTTGTTTTGTGTAATAGCTTGTGTGCTGTAGGTTGTATATAAATTCTCTGGTGGGATGGTGGAGGGAAGCATGTAATTAATTATATTTATGTGCTCTCTTTCATGGTGTTTGGCATTTTCCAATCTGGTCCAGCTGGATCAAAAGGAAATCAAGGTAGGACCCAAATTCATTTTCCTTTCCTAATGTCTGTTTTTGTAAACCATTAAATTCAAGCTGCTGTAAGGGCCGTTTTCCATCGTGATGGGGAGGAGGGCGTAGATATTGGGGCAAGGTATGCTAACACGTTCCAAAATGGATGTTACAATATAAATTAATTCTACAAATGCAGTTTTCAGTAACCTTTGTAATCTCGGGTCAGTAATATACAAGAACAGTTTGGTTACAGTTTTGTGTAGATATATCTATAATTAAATCTTGCATCGGCACACATTTCCTGTCAGCTTTTTTCATTAAGTTCCGGTGCTCGCATTTAGAATGAAAGTTGCCTGTTGGGCTGTAATTACACTCCCTCACCAGTGGAGCTGCTGCAATGCCACTGCTGGCAGACACTCTTCATACAGCATGACAAGTTTACATAGGCACTTTAGATTATCAGTGTGGACACAGAAATTTACAATTGAAATCTGAAAATAAATGGAGACTAAATGATGTCTACATGCCCTGGTCCAATTATCTCAGCCTGCATCACCTGAAGATTCCACTTGGTCTTGACTCCCCTTGTGCAATAATACAGGAGATCCAGCAGTGGGTTTTTAAACATAAATACTTCTTGAATATTTACAGGTTTTATTGAAACCAGCTCAGTGTTTCTGGTTAGATTTCTGATTCCAAGGACCATTATCTGAGAGGAATTCCTTTTTTTTTAATTTAAGGGGAGTTTTCTTCACTCCCATTTGGCCCCAACTCCTGCTCCCACTTGAAAGGTTGGGTTTCCCTTTGCTGCTGTGGGACTGGCAATCCCCTGCCTGCAGGAAACAGCTGAAATAGGAAGTCAACGTGTGAAGGAATGTGGGTGTTACCCTGCCCTCCACCATCTAATGTCTTTATATTAATGTTTCTGCAAATAACTTCAATACCCATTTTTTGTAGCTTTTCATGGGGCATAAAATGCATTGTGACTCCTAAAGTGATTCACATACAATAAATTATTTTAAGTAGGTGTATGTGGCACCCATTTTGAGCACAGAAAGGTCCCACAAACAGCATTTCATTGTACAACCCAGATTTCAATAAAACGTGATGGTGGGTGTTTGAAATTTTCACAGAACTGCACTGTTAGCATTCTAACATTCAGTTGGACAAGTTTAAATCTTGTCCTCCCAAATTTGAGTTTTAAGTTGCCTGCTATGCTGGGAATAATTTGTGATGGATCAAAGCATTGGTGCAACATTCAAACGTATTGGTTTATTTTTTTCCTTTTATAGGGAACAATAAAGGTACCAATCTGCTATATAGCTGGTGACAGCACTGTAGTCATGTAACCAGTGTTTTATTATCCAGGAGTTACCTTGCTGTCTGAGTGGTACACTAAGTATGGCTGCTAAATAATAATAATCACAAAACTGATCTTGGAGAATAATGTTTTTCAATCTCATCACTCTTTGATTTGTTATTTGAACCTGGAGGGAGGGATACTTTTACATTATAGTGTCATATGATTCCTTGGAGGGACGTCCACAGATCCCTGAAGGTAGCAGGATAGGTAGATAAGGTGGTTAAAAAGGCATACAGGATACTTTCCTTTATTAGCCAAGGCATAGAATATAAGAACAGGGAGGTTATGCTAGAACTGTATAAAAATATTGGTTAGGCCACAGTTTGAGTACTGCGTACGGTTCTGGTCGTCACATTACAGGAAAGATGTGATTGCACTAGAGAGCCTGCAGAGGAGATTTACGAGGATGTTGCCAGGGCTAGAGAATTTTAGCTATGAGAAAAGATTGGATAGGCTGGGGTTGTTTTCTTTGGAACAAGAGGCTGAGGGGAGATTTAATTGAAGTATATAAAATTATGACAGGACTAGATAGAGTGGATAGGGAGGACCTATTTCCCTTAGCAGAGGGGTCAGTGACCAGGGAGCATAGATTTAAAGTAATTAGTAGAAGGATTAGAGGGGAGCTGAGGAGAATTTTTTTCACTCAGAGGGTGGTGGGGGTCTGGAACTCACTGCCTTTAAAGGGTGGTAGAGGCAGAAATACTCAACTCATTTTAAAAGTACTTGGATGAGCACTTGAAGTGCTATAACCTACAGGGCTACGGACCAAGTGCTGGGAAGTGGGATTAAGCTGGATATCTTCTTTGTGGGGGGGGGGGGGCCAGCACGGACACGATGGGCCGAATGGCTTCCTTCTGTGCCGTAACTTTCTACGATTCCATGATACAGCACAGAAGGAGGCTATTTGGCCCGTGATGCCTGTGTTGGCTCTTTGAAAGAGCTATCCAATTTGTCCCACTCCCCTACCATTTCCCCATAGCCCTGCAAATTTTTCCCCTTCAAGTATTTATGCAATTCCTTTTTGAAAGTTATTGGTGAATCTGTTTCCACCACCCTTTCTGGCAGGGCATTCCAGATCACAACAACTCGCTGCGTTTTTAAAAAAAAAAAATTCTCCATCTTGTGTTTGCTTCTTTCGCCAGTTACCTTAAATCTGTCCTCTAGTTACCGATCCTTCTACTACTGGAAACAGTTTCTCCTTATTTACTCTATCAAAACCCTTCTTGATTTCGAACAACTCTTAAATCTTCTCTTAACCTTCTCTGCTCTAAGGAGAACAACCCCAGCTTCTCTAGTCTCTCCAAGTAACTGAAGTCCCTCATCCCTGTTATCATTCTCGTAAATCTCCTCTGCGCCCTTTCCAGGGCCTTGATATCCTTCCAAAAGTGTGGTAGCATTTTTTTTATTCGTTCATGGAATGTGGGCGTCGCTGGCAAGGCCAGCATTTATTGCCCATCCGTAATTGCCCTTGAGAAGGTGGTGGTGAGCTGCCTTCTTGAACCACTGCAGTCCGTGTGGTGAAGGTTCTCCCACAGTGCTGTTAGGTAGGAAGTTCCAGGACTTTGATGCAGCGACGATGAAGGAACGGCGATATATTTCCAAGTCGGGATGGTGTGTGACTTGGAGGGGAACGTGCAGGTGGTGGTGTTCCCATGTGCCTGCTGCACTTAACCTTTTAGGTGGTAGAGGTCGCTGGTTTGGGAGGTGCTGTCGAAGAAGCCTTGGCGAGTTGCTGCAGTGCATCCTGTGGATGGTACACACTGCAGCCACGATGTGCCGGTGGTGAAAGGAGCGATTGTTTAGGGTGGTGGATGGGGTGCCAATCAAGTGGGCTGCTTTGTCCTGGATGGTGTTGAGCTTCTTGAGTGTTGTTGGAGCTGCACTCATCCAGGCAAGTGGAGAGTAAGGAGGTGAGTCACTCGCTGCAGAATACCCAGCCTCTAACCTGTTCTTGTAGCCACAGTATTTATATGGCTGGACGAATTAAGTTTCTGGTCAGTGGTGACCCCCAGGATGTTGATGGGGGATTTGGTGATGGTAATTGTAACCAAATAAACATTAAATGGATCTCTAGGGACTTTTGAGATTTTTTTTCAGTTAGTAAATGTACTTGTAGAAATGTTTTTAAAGGGGAACATCAGTGTACTTGCCCCAATCCGCTGTAGTTTTTCTTTTCTCTGGTTTTCACATATGTATAGTGCTCCACAAAAGACTCAGTATCCATGCTCTTTAATGGATATGAGTTGAGATTTGTTATAGTGCTTCCACTGGACACAAAGGAAACTCTGTCTGCATTTTATTCTTGGGCAGTTTCCTGCTATATTTTAGCCAGAGTATTGAAGAAGTAGGATCTTTAAGTAAATAAATAAACGAACCTGACAAAAGAAACTTCTCTTGCGTTACCTTAGTGTGGATGTGGAGATGCCGGTGATGGACTGGGGTTGACAAATGTAAGGAACCTTAGTAAATATGTTTCTCTTAAACTGCAGCGACCTGGTGTCAGTTAGTAGGAAATAGCCCTAATATGTGCCTGGCACTAAAGGGCCAATTAGTTTAGTGTAATGGCTTATGTGCTGCAAGTTGTATGTGAATTCTCTGGGGGGGGGAAAGAAGCCTGTTGTTGACTCTATTTGTGTGCTCTCTTTCATGGTGTTTGGCATTTTCCAACCTGGTCCAGCTGGATCAAAAGGATATCAAGGTAGGACCCAACTTCATTTTCCTTTCCTAATAGAGTCTGTTTCCTTCAGTGCAGTTTGAGAAGTTTTGAAGTAGTTAGGCTCCTGGGGGTAGTAGGTTGCGATGGATTACAGATGACCGCTGATCGTGTAATTTTGGTAAGGAGGTCTTGCTGCAATTATATAGGGCTCTGCTGAGACCTCACCTGGAGTACTGTGTACAGTTTTGGTCTCCTTACCCAAGGAAATATATACTTGCCTTTAGAGGGGTTGCAACAAAGGTTCAATAGATTGATTCCTGGGATGAGAGCGTTGTCCTATGAGGAGAGGTTGAGTAGAATGGGCCTATTCTCTCTGGCATTTAGAAGAATGAGGTGATCGCATTGAAATGTATAAAATTCTTAGAGGGCTTGGCAGGGTGGGTGCTGAGAGGCTGTTTTGCCTGGCTGGCGAGTCTAGAACGAGGAGGCATAGTCTCATAGTGGTCGGCATTTAGGACTGAGATGAGGAAAGATTTCTTCACTCAGAGGGTTGTGAATCTTTGGAATTCTCTACCCAAGGGCTATGGATGCTCAGTCATTGAGTATATTCAAGACCGAGATCGATAGATTTTTGGACACTAAGGGAATCAAGGAATATGGAGATAGGGCAGGAAAGTGGAGTTGAGGTCGAAGATCAGCCATGGTCTTATTGAATGGCGGAGCAGGCTTGTGGGGGCCATATGGTCTACTCCTGCACCTATTACTTATGTTCTAATCCAGTGAGCTCAGCGTCTTAATAAGAATTTACTATTTGTAAACCATTTAATTCATGCTGCAAAACTAGTGTAAGGGCAGTTTCCCATCAGGATGGGGAGGACGGCATGTATCCCAGCATTTACATACATATTGAAGCAAGGTATTCTAATGCATTCTAAAATGGATGTTACCTAAAAAAATTAATTCTACAAATGCAGTTTTCAGTAATCTTTGTGATCTCAGGTCAGTAATGTATAAGAACAGTTTAGTTACAAACTTATGTAGATATATCTATAAAACAAAATATTGCATCTGCACACATTTCCTGTCAGCTTGTTTTCATTATAAGTTCCAATGCACACATTTAGAATGAAAGTTGCCTTTTGGGCTGTAAATATACTCCCTCACCAGTGGAGCTGCTGCAATGCCACTGCTGGCAGACACGGTTCATACAGCATGACAAGTTTACATAGGCACTTTTCATTATCAGTGCGGACAATGAAATTTACAATTGAAAATAAGGATAGGATCTATGACTTTAAAGTGGAGACTGAATTATGTCTACACGTCCTGGTCCAATTATCTCAGCCCGCATCACCTGAAGATTCCACTTGGTCTCGTGCAATAATACAGGAGATCCAGCAGTGGGTTTATAAACATAAATACTACTTGAATATTTATTGAAACCAGCTCAGCGTTTCTGGTTAGAGTTTTGATTCCAAGGACCATTATCTCTCAAAGGAATTCCTTTTTTTTATTTAAGGGGAGTTTTCTTCACTCCTCTTTGGCCCCGACTCCTGCTCCCACCTGAAAGGTTGGGTTTCTCATAGGAAGTCAAGATGTGAAGGACTGGGTGTGAATCTGCCCTCTACCACCTCAGTCATTATAATAACGTTTCTACGAATATCTTCAATACTTATTTTGTCACTTTTCATGGGGCATAAAATGCATTGTGACTACAAAAGTGCTTCACATACAATAAATTCTTTGAAGTAGGTGTATGTGGCAGCCAATTTGGGCACAGCAAGGTGCCACAACAGTATTGCATTGAATGACCAATTAATCTGTTTTTGGTGATGTTGGCTGAGGTGGGAATCTTGACCGGATACTAGAAATACTTCCTGCTTTCCTTCTATTAGTGCTGGGTGGTCAGCCATGGCCTCAGTTTAACCAAGCATCCGAATGATAACACCTCCCTCAGTGCTGCACTAGAGTGTCAGTCTCAATTATGTGTTTGTCTTAGGTTGTAGCTCCAAACCTCACTCTTAACTGGGAGGCAAGATTGCGATCAAGATGATTCTCCTTAATACAGAATGATCACCTGGATGTGATTACAAAGCTGAAATCTTGCTGGAGGGATTCAGAAGAGATGAAAGAGTAAAGCTCATGATATTTGTAACTAAGATTACTGCAGAATTACTCCTTTCTAAGATGTAAGCTTAAATGGAGTAATTTATTTTGATATGGGGAGAGGGGCTTTTTTACCAACAGTGCTTAGTAATTCAAACTACTTCCAAAATACAATCAATGTTCAAGTATTTTATGAAGCCAGCAGAAGATGAGTTAATTACTGCTTTGGTAATATTGCTGGGTGTTTATTGTAGTGAGGTGGCCATTTATGGAGTTTCAAGCTATTTTGTCACTAGATTGCTGGGAGATGTCTACTGTGCAGAAGTATGGGATGGTTGGGTGTCGTCACACTGTTTGACTAAAGGCTCTGAACAACTTGGATTTATACTGAAAATGCCTTCCGGATGAGCATTACAGTCCTGAGTTCCAGCTCCAATACTGTAGAAACCTCCACATTTATTTTGCTGGGCCTTTTCCACAGCATCTGACTACAGTACCTTCCCTGGTGGTTGGGGAAGATCCATACAGGCAGTCACTTTGCTGGCTGTATCAGGCTAGGTGTGTGTCCTTCATGTACTTCGTCCACTGGTGACTAAATTAGTGTCCACCTCCGATGGTGATTCCACTCTGCATTGTTGTCAAAGGCGTCAGTTAAAGATGTCTTTTCATGGTGTGCCCCTGCCATTTACGGCACCAGTTTGTCGTCAACAGAAGTCAGCGGTGTAAGTTTTTTTTTATGGGAGGCATTGGCATGGCTGCATTTATTGTTCATCCATAAAAGTACATCAACAGGAAAGCACTGGGGTACCCTGTTTCCTGGCACAACTTTGCAATTTCAATTGCACTGATTTTTATTTTTGTTGAATAAACACAACCTGGCGACATAACATCAACTGGTTTGAAAAATCTTCTAGCACTTGGTTTTCACTGGCTGTTCTTTCTGGCAGGAGTGTTTGCCAGTGACTTTAACCAAGTGTGTTTACAGCTTCCTTTACATTGGGTTTAATGGGGGGGGGGCCTTCTGATACACAATGCCAACCCAGTGTAAACTTGTACATTCACGAGGCGAGTTGTTTTTTTAAATCTGGTGTTGCTGGCATTAGCGAATCCAGCAAGTTTACTCTAGGAGTTTGCGACTGGCTGTGAGTTCTGAGAGTTGAAAGTCAGCAGCACTTGAACCCTCCACCCCCCCCCTCAAAAAAATGAATTTAAGAGCAGCCAATGACTCCCTCTCTTTCTCCTCCCCTGCCCCCCCCCCCCTCCTCCACTGCTGAAAGAAACTTAACATTATAAACAATTTGGGGATTTCTGTGCTTAATCCAGCTGAAAACATAATGGCTTTATTTAGTGATAGGACAGCTCATTTCTCCAAAATAAATCATAGCTGCTATTGTGTAGATTAAAGATTCGTTCCGAAACGACTTTTATTGCAGCAGCTAATGGCTAGGAGGTAGATACTGCTCCAACTGTTAGTTGGCTTGTAGCTGTGCGAAGTCATGTAGGTTTAATATAATTTAGTGTGTGTTTATATTAAAAAAAACTAATTTTGGCTTCTCCATCTTGGCCAGAACTGGACACAAGACAAATGTTAATTTATTGCCTAAACGTTTCAATTTCAGTTCGTTTAGACTGATTGTGAAGGGGGGAGTAAACTTAGTGTCATTGGTAACAATCAGAATCCATATGGAGGGGAAGCTGCATGTTTGTGCATCCAAGTATTAGTCCTATACCAGAATCCAGATTCATCTCTCATTGAGTGTGTACACACTATTGTCTTCCTCAGTGGCAGAACGAATGTTCATCCCAAGTAGGTTGCTGTTTGGCTTGGAATGATAGCATGCAATCATTCACTTCACAATCTACTTCCTGTTAGTCATCTCCGGAGAGATTCCCCTGTATTATATGTGGAACCACATGCCCCCAGTGACTGATCCTAAGTTCTTGCCTGGAGAATAGAGACTGGATGGCTGGGGAGGTGTACCTCAATCTAATTCATTGTGTCTATGGACATAGAAATACTTAGAAGTTACAACACGGAAACAGGTCATTTGGCCCAACCAGTCCGTTATTGGCATTTACCCTCTGAGCGTATTGTCCTAATCATATTTACCTATCCTTTTGGCCCCTTTTCCTTCATCTACATATCCAATCTAATCTTGAATGTTGACACAGTTTCTGCCACAACCACTGACCTCAAGTGAATTCTACAGCCTCCCAAATGTGGTATGAAAAATTTCTTTTGCACTTTGTTCTAAACCTCTTGCATTTAATCTTGGGTCTAGAACGAAGGGCCATCGATCAATCAACTACTGGAAACAATCTGCTTCTATCTACCCTATCCTGTCATTACATAATTTTAAACACTAGGAAGGCTTGAACTAATGAAAAAAGCTGTTTTTTTTCCCCTCCATACCAGGCAGCATCCTAGTAAATCTGCTAGTCTGTGAATCGTCTCAGTCACTGTTGAAAGGTCTTTAATCAGAAATACAGGTCTTGATTAGAGGGCGAGAGACTCTTCTAACTAATTTCATGAGATCTATCTGACAGTTTGGCTTACTGAGACCAATGACTGTGTGGAATGTTAAGATTGCTGAAACGGTTCCTAAAGAAAACTGCCCCTATTTGTATTGCAGGGCAGATTCTGTTACAGGCAGTGAGTTGAAAATGTGTTTCTAAACTTTTAAAATCGGTGACTGTTCTGTTAAGTGCCACCATCCTTATAAAGCTGCGTTCTCTCTCTCTCTCTCTCTCCTCCGCCACCGCCTGCATATAGGCGGGCAGGCATGTTTTGACTGCCTTTACCTCTAGCGAGTCACTTGGTGTTCCTGCTGTCGGAGCCGTGTGTTGAAACCACCTATTTGCATGCACGGTGCCTTCAGCAAGTGCGCTGCTTTTTACATTTGCGATTTTTTTTTTCCCAGAAATGCTATTGGTGACAAACTATGAATAAAGAAAATATCAGAGAAGCTCCTTCCTTCTCTAGCCTGTAACGCTGCATAAACTATGGTTGTCTCCTGATTTCTCCTCTTGCCCAGAATCCCTCCTTCCCTCGCCCCCCAAAAACAATGATTCCAGCTGAGGGAGGGTTCCAAAGGCTCATCCCAAGTGGCTATTCTTTGTCACCAGATGCTATTCAACTGTGGTGAGCATCCTGGCCCAATTTTGTCCACGTGCACACTTTCCATCAGGATCCCTCACTCAGTGATATGGAATGGGGAACCGTAGCAGGTGTTTTAGGTACACTATTGTAACTGCCTGGCTATCATCCCAGCTGAGATCAGCTAACTCAGCACAAACCAGGAACTGAATTTGGATTCATGTCTTTACCAAATGATGGCAATCTTTGTTTTATGTAAACCTTGATTTAGCTGGTGAAAAATGAATGTCAGATCAGTCTGTGCTGTTACTCAAAATAAAAAATCACTAGGGTCTAAACTGGTATTTCATGCACAGAACTCTCCAGTGTTTGTAGTACAAAGTCTGTATGGCATTCTGCCAGACAATGTCTCCTAGCTACACTGTATTTCAGAGCCTGATTAGAACCAGACCCACATCGCAGGCTGTTTTGCTGCCAATCCTAATTCAGAACATGTCCACAACCTAGCAGCAGACCATATCCTTATCCCCTTTCTTTAGGCCCGTTTTCTCCCTTTCTCTCCTAAATGCAATGACACTTGGAGGGATCCATTCTGTGTATCTGACTGACAGACTATTTGACAATGGAGGACATCACTTCAGTGCCTGATCCTTTACTCTCCTGACATGGAGTGCTTTTCAGAATTGTTCACTGGCAAACAGTTCACTGTGGCGACACTTATTTAAACATGAGGGGGGGGGGAAAAACTGTCTGAAATGAAGAAGGTGAACTAATCGGCACAACTGTCATGGCAATTGTTGAAGCATCCTGTGTTAATATTTTTTTCTGATACTCCGTAACATGAAACAAATTCCCAAATGTCATGTTTCTGTGCGGTTCCGTTAGTGTTCAGTACAGTGTTGCTTTGTAAGTGGAATGCTGAAGGAGAAACTTTAAGCCAGAATTAGCTCGTTGTAATGCTTTTGCTGGGGCTAGAAGTCTAATTCTAGATGCTGCTGGGGGTCCTCTGTCTATAGCTGTTTAAAATTTTGGGACTTTTTCACATGATATATGGAATTTGCTTTTGTATATTGGTTCATGTGTCTGAGTGTGGGTGCTTTGATCTACATAACTTGCTTCAGTGTTGAGGGTGAAGCACTCAACTACAGCTGGCTCCAGTAGTCTCTGGTCAGTTTATGGATAAGATGAGCATGATTTTCATTTTCTATCATCCTCCATAAGGAGACTTAAGATTGATGTATTGAATTCCAAGCACAGTGCAATCCTAAACATCAACCTTGGAAATGGCCTCATTTTGGGGTACTTCAGTTGTGATAATTTGTGGCTGCTGACCACTTGTATGGATCCCAGCACTGAGTTTCAAGTAATGGGCTGTATTGGTGCATTACATGGAGGTATATTTAGTGGGCAGCTATTTATTTAGAGTACAAGATTTTTGATTAAAAGAGGAAGGTTTCTGTTTGGAAGCATCAGTTTTATGATGTTGCTATACTTTTTCTTGATCCATACATGATGTCAGAAATGGAGTTTGGATCTAACAAATGCATTCAAAAAAGTTAATGTCAATGCCCCCAAATTCTCATTTGTAGGTGAGAAGAGTTCTTCTGGCCTTCTGGAGTACGAATCGAAGAGTGATGCTTTTGAAGCATTGGTTATGCTTAATCACTACAGGCTAAAAAATCCAGGTAAGTTATTTTTAATGAAGTATAACACTGGTACAGAAATTCTAAACTAGCCACAGTAAAGGATTCTGAGCAGTGTGAATATTGTTTGAGACATCGCTGCATACTCATAACTAATCAGTTCTATTTTGTGTAGATCCCAAAACATTGGTCAAGCAACCTATTTCCTAGCCTACATTTTGTCCCTTTTGATACTGACTTTCATAAGGGGGTTTGAATGCAGCCAGTGGGTGAGAGAGAGAGGGGGTATCTGTATTTAAGCTTTAAAAATAGAAAGAGGTCCTGGAAAGGTGCAAAAAAGATTTACAAGGATGATACCAGAATTGAGAGGTTATAACTATCAGGAAAGACTGAAGCAACTGGGCTCCTTTCTCTAGAAAAGAGAAGTCTGAGGGGTGACCTGACAGAGGTCTTTAAAATTATGAAGGGGTTTGATAGGGTAGATGTAGAGATGTTTCCATTTGTGGGGGAATCCAAAACTAGGTCACTAATTAATAAATCCAATAAGGAATTCAGGAGAAATTTCTTTACCCAGAGTGGTTCGAATGTGGAACTCCCTACCACAGAGTGTTTGAGGTGAATAGCATAGATACCTTTAAGGGGAAGCTAGATAAGTACATGAGGAGGGAGAAGGAATAGAAGGATATACAGATAGGGTGAGATGAAGTAGAGAGGGAGGAGGCTTGTCTGGAGCATGAACACTGGCATAGACCAGTTGGGCCAAATGGCCTGATTCTGTACTGCAAATACTGTGTAAAATTTCACTGGAAGTTGATTGGTAACTTCATAGTCTATACATTCCATACTGTCCTTGAAAGATATACAGAAAATAAGTAGAATCCTGTTTTTTTTTTTGTTCTCTTGGGGTATTGATTAATGCTTGGTTTGGTCCTTTGCTGTGTCCATGCTTACACATGGAAAATGGCCACAAGTGTGGTATGAGGGTGGGGGGTGCCCATGGAATGTACCCCAGTGTATTCAGAAGAGAAAATTGGTTAGAAAACAAAAATTCCCTAGTTTGGGGAGAGGGCAGTGAGGGTGTACTGGGGCTCAACATTAACGTGCCAGTGGGATAAATGGGTGGATTTTTGAGTCTCAATCCACTAATCTGAGCTGCAACGAGCAGGAAGCTACTGCAGAGGCTGTACCATCTTCATTAGAATGGAGAGGGTGAAGCAGATCAGAGATTCCTGGGTGGTACTTTCTGGGAACCAGCTGGAGGGGGTGGATAGCAGCTTAGGAGTGGAAATTACTTGGCTGCAAAGATGTCTGTAGAGCCAAATAGATATGGTTGTAGGGGGGGAAAAAATTAGCCAATAAACTTGTCTGTGTGAGTATTTCAGGCATGAACCTGTTCCCAGTTGCACTAGCCCATTGTGCTGCAGTCACTAGGTAACTGTTCTGGATTTCAGGAATGCACTCTCACATAGATGCATTGTCAGTCATTTGTTAGCCACATTGCCTACTAATGTTGAGTGTCTTTTTTTCTACAACAGATGGACCTGACCTTTTCACGCTGAAGCTGTGCTTCTCTACTGCCTAACAAGATCCTGAGGTGGGAGCGGACACAACAAGGCTGATCACTGCTATTGATGTATCTGGTTTAGTTTCAAGTGTTTTTTCGCTTTTTTGTTTTTTTTTAAATGCTGTAACGTGTGATTACCCATGAAATGGAATTTGTATGTTTTCCAGTAAAAGGGCAATTTTTTTAGTTTTCCCAAGAATGAATGGTTAGTGAAATGTGGAATGTGACCGTGTTAGTGGTTAATGTGTATGAGCAACTGTTTGGACTTGTTTAATTATTGGAAGACTCCTGCACTGCATAAAACTGTACACTATTTGTGTTACAGCTGCAAAGTATTAATAAAAAAAACTTTTAGTCTTTGTGAGTCCTAGGAATGTTTGTTCAAAGTACCTTGGAATAGTATGTGTACGTACCTCGGGAACAGCTCGCTCAATACAAGTAACACACCCAGCCTGGAAATGCACGGCAGGTCAGTCGGATTCTGAATCAGATGTAAGCCTTCCATTAGAACTGAAGGCTGAAAGATAAATGGGCATTTTTGTGCAGTGAGACAAAATGGTGAGAGAAAAGGAGTGGATGAGAACACCAGATACACCAGTCACTGAGGGGGATGAATAGGCTATTAGATAATATAGAAGATCATCAGTGAGATGGTGACGACTGGTCCTTACAAACAATGTAAAAAAAAAGGACGAATTGATGAAACGAGTCTGAAATTAAAACTGAAAGTGCAAGTGATAGTGACTGTCAGGTGCAAGGAGGTCCACACCTCTGCCAGCCCTCTGTTCTCATGAAGGTTTTCCACCCCGAATGTTGAGCAGCCTCCCCTCTCCCAGGGGACAGAGACCCACTCAACGTCACAAGCTCCTGCTGCCAAGAAAATGGAGGACAAAACTACAGTCTAAAGTCAATCGTGAGACCAGAGGGCAGCAGAAAGATGCGCTATTGCTCCTGGTCTATGGTGAAAAGAAGGGGGCTGGAGAATCTGACATTGTTGGTGGCAGAGACCATCAAAGGATTCATGGATATTGATGGGTAGGGACTGGATGGGAAGAGGGGGAATAGTGTAGATAAGAAATTTGATGGGACAGGGGCTGAGACAAAGGACTGTCTGGCAGACTCCGTTTATGTATCTGGGCAAGGAGGTAGAAACAGGCTTTCCAGAGTTGGGAGAACAATGAGATTGGAGAAAGTGGGTGTGAGAGGGAGTCACCAGAAGAAATGAGATTGGTAATAGTCTGGGAAGTGGTGACTTGGTGTTCGGTCATGGTCTAGAGGGAGATGAGAAGAATTACAGTATCAGATCGTTGGCATTCAGCCTAGGCCAGGTAGAGATCCTTTTGCCATACAACAGCATCATCTTTGTCAGCAGGTTTGATGGGGAATAGAGCTACAAGAATCCTAGAGGACTGTGGATGCTGAGTCATTGAATATATTCACGGCTGAGATGGATAGATTTTTGGACTCTCATGGAATCAAGGGATATGGGGATCAGGCGGGAAAGTGGAGTTGAGGTCGAATATCAGCCATATGATTGAATGGCGGAAGGCTCAAGGGGCCCTATGGCCTACTCAAAAGGTGTTTGGTAGGCTTGTCATCAAGATTGCGGCCCATGGAATAAAGGGGCAGTAACAACATGGATACAGAATTGGCTAAGTGACAGGAAAGATTAGTGGTGAACGGTTGTTTTTCGGACTGGAGGGAGGTGTACAGGGGTCGGTGCAGAGACCACTGCTTTTCTTGATATATATTAATGACTTGGACTTGGGTGAACAGGGCACAATTTCCAAATTTGCAGCTGACATGAAACTTGGAAGGATAGCGATATACTTCAAAAGGATATAGACAGGTTGGTGGCATAGGCAGACATGACAGATGAAATTTAAGGCAGAAAAATGCAGTAATGCATTTCAGTAGGAAGAACAAGGAGAGGCAAAGTAAACTAGAGGTCACAATTCTAAGAGGGGTGCACGAACAGAGAGATCTGGGGGTACAAATTGTTTAAGGTGGAAGGTTGAGAAAGTGGTTTAAAAAAGCATACAGGATCCTGGGCTTTATAAATAGAGGCACAGTGTACAAGTGTAAGGAAATCATGATGGTTCAGCTACAACCAGAGTATTGTGTCCAGTTCTGGGCACCGCACTTTAGGAAAGATGTGAAGGCCTTAGAGAGGGTGCAGAAGAGATTTACTAGAATGATTCCAGGGATGAGGGATTTTACATGGATAGACTTGAGAGGCTGGAGTTGTTCTCCTTGGAACAGAGACGGTTGCAAGGAGATTTGATAGGGTCTAGACTGAGTAGATAGAGAAAAGCTGTTGGCATTGGCAGACGGCTCAAGAACCAGAGGGCATAGATTTAAGATGATTAGTAAAAGAACCAAAGGTGACATGAGGAAAAATGCTTTTACACAGCGAGTGGTTAGGATCTGGAATGCACTACCTGAGGGGGTGGTGGAGGCAGATTCAATCATGGCATTCAAAAGTGAACTGGATAAGTGCTTGAAAGTAAAAAAAAAAATTGCAGGGCTACGGGGATAAAGCAGGGGAGTGGGACTAGCTGGATTACTCTTGCGTAGAGCCGATCTGGACTCGATGGGCCAAATCGCCTCCTTCCATGCTGTAACCTTTCTGTCATTCCTGCTAATGTTTCTTATGTTCAGAGGGACACAGATGGCAGAGATCCCGGTGGCAGTTCTCAATGAAAAGATCTGAGAGAAGGGTCCAGGAGGAGTCGTCAAATTTACAGGGATACCTCTCAGCCAAAAAAAAAACGTGCAAAGGTAACAGAAGAGTTCACAGCAACATATCCGTTGTTGAGGCAGGGGTGTAGAGGGACAGCCTTTGCTGAAAACAGATCCTTCACGGGCTGAAAGAGAAGGGTATGGTGAAAGCCTAGCCAGGAGTCAAATTAGGAGAGGTTAATAGGGTTAGAAGTAAATCAGGGGCAAAGTGATTGAAAGCCAAAAGTTACTGCTAACCCTGACAGAACATAGGAACGGGAGGTGGCCATTCAGCCCCTCGAGCCTGTTCTGCCATTCAATTAGATTGTGGATGATCTATACCTCAACTCCATTTCCCCACCTTTGATCCATTTCCCTTGATACCCTTCCCTAACAAACGTTAAAATTTCAATTGGCCCAGCATCCACAGCCTTTTGGGGGAAGAGAAAGGTTCAGGATCTCAAATCCAATGGATTTTTCAGTAACTGACAAGTTGAGCTGATGGCTTGTCTAAGAGGTCAGATCATAACCACTGCTCCCATTTTTTTTGGACAGCAGGTGCTGGTAATGGTTCTGCAGTTTTCATTTACAGCTCCTCTAAACCCATCTTTTGTTTCTTTACTTGTCCCATTACCACCCCCTTTGACTTGCCCCATCATCCCTTTTGTCATCTAATCACTTCTGCCCTCCACCCTATCACAGATCTTCCCTTTTGTTCTTTCCTTCCCTCCCCCCTTTCCCTGACACTACTTGCTTAAAAACTGTTAAATCTTTACGACTTCCAGTTCTGATGAAAGCTCATCGACCTGAAATGTTAACTGTTTCTTTCTCCACAGATGCTACCTGACCTGCTGAGTATTTCCGGCATTTTCTATTTTTATTTCAGATTTCCAGCATCCGCAGCATTTGGCTTTTAATGTAACGAGTGCTTTTGTTTAGGTGTGAAAACCACCTCATCCAGATGCTAATGCTCAAACTTTGTGATGCTTATAACTTAGCCACCGCAAACACTTTAGCGACAAACTGGCAGAAACTCTGCCTCTGTGAGAAATGGAAACCTCTTGCTGATAAGGTGAAAGTAATTGCAAAACTGAATGGGCCCAAAAGTTTCCCCAGAGTGAAAGCGCTAAACAGTTTGGTGTATCTTTCAAAACTGAGATGAGGAGAAACTTCTTCACTCAGAGGGTGGTAGGTCTGTGGAATTTGCTGCCCCAGGAAGCTGTGGAAGCTACATCATTAGATAAATTTAAAACAGAAATAGACAGTTTCCTAGAAGTAAAGGGAATTAGGGGTTATGGGGAGCGGGCAGGAAATTGGACATGAAGCTGAGTTCGGATCGGTCAATGCCCTGTGGGTGGCGGAGAGGGCCCAGGGGCTATGTGGCCGGGTCCTGCTCCGACTTCTTGTGTTCTTTAGATTTGTGGTTGGGATCAGATCAGCCATGATCTTATTGAATGGCGGAGCAGGCTCGAGGGGCCGATTGGCCTACTCCTGCTCCAATTTCTTATGTTCTTATCACAGTCCTTTTTAAAAAGATTTGCTGTACTGTAATGTGTATATTGTAAAGAAGCAAATAGCAAATACATTGTTATCCATAACAACCATGAGATTGTTAATTGCAATCCAGTTTGCATTCCATTGTTAGCTTATCAAACTTGATACAGCAGTTAGAACGGTTAAGTAAATAAAATTACGTGGCAAAATCATTATTCATTTAACAGTTTTCCTCTGTATATATCACACTGTAAAGTTAAGGCTAAAACTAATAGATTTATTTATAAGTAAGATAATTACACACAAGAAACCAGCAGTGCAGCACTTGAGCTAAATATTATTTCTTCCAAAATAATAAGGCTGAGGAAATCGTTCCAGGAGCTTTTTTATTGAGTTTCTTTGATGTGACGTTATGTGGGTGACGATTGCACCCCTCTTAGCCGCCTCACAAGGAATAGGCAATACAATGCAGGGAACAAAAGATTACAGGAAAACCGACAGCCCCGCACAATTTTCTAGGACTCCAGACAGCTGTGGTGATCATGTATAATTGGGGAGGGGAGAAGAGAGAAACAGAAGGGGAGTTCACAGTGGTGTCATCCCACACTGATGAAAAGGAAAAAACTGATGACACAGAACAAGATTTTTGTAGAATTTGGCTGTCTACTGCCACCGCTATGGTGCGAGTGCCCACGTGCTAGTCGGTGGCAATAGTCACTCCGCAGTAACAAAACCCACCTTCCCCAGGTGAGGGTAGATTTGTCTTTCCCACTACACTATGATACTGATTTACGCGCCTGTAACTTTTTGTGGCTTTTATCGTAGTTAAAAACATCCCGAGGAGTGTTAACAGATAAAATTTGACACCAAGCCACATAGACATATTAGGACAGGTGACCAAAAGCTTGGTGAAAGAGGTAGGTTTTAAGGAGGAGAGAGGCAGAGAGGTTAAGGAAGGGAATGCCAGAGCTTAGGACCTAGGCAGCTGAAGGCATAGCCGCCAGTGATGGAGTGAAAGAAATCGGAGATGCGCAAGAGGCCAGAATTGGAAGACACCCTCAGTGAATTTACTTATTGGATATCAAGTTTCTTGGCACAACCGATAATCAGAGTGCATACAGCAATAAAGAAAGAAAGACATGCATTTATATAGCATCTTTCACAACCTCAGGATGTCCCAAAGTGCTTTCCAACCAATGAAGTACTTTTGATGTGTAGTCATTATTTCCATCAGGTTTTGCCCCGTGACAGGAGTTCCTCAGTGCTTAGTTCTCAATTCATTCCTGTTCATTTATGTCCATGACATTCCAACACCTGAAGAAAGGACTGTCAGTTGCTCACAGTTTGCTGATGATATCGTCGTTTAAGTATTCTAGATGAGCTCAGAAAAGCTCCAGAGAGGCCGGAGTTATCTGGAGGAACAGGTGTGCCAAGGGGAATTCTACTGAACCTCAGAAAATCAGAGTGCGTACTATTCTCCAAAAGAGGGACATGCCCACAAAGCAAAGACTAATCCATTATTGCCGTACACTACACTGATGATACCCAGCAAATTTACCTTCTCTTATCCTGGCCTAACAGGGCACATAACAATAGAAAGAAAGTTTGAAACCAGTAACAATTGCCTGACCATTGAGAAATATCCATTTGATCTTCAGAGACAGACCACATAACCTCTCATCAAAGAAACGCAATAAAAAAGCCCCTGGAAAGAATTTTATAAATCTGGACATAATGCTGCCTCAGATTCCTTAAAATAGATTTAAACCTACACCAGCCTCAATATCTGCTTGCTGTTCCAGTCGCAGACTCATGCCATTGAGGTCCTCCTCGTGGGTCTGCTCCTGGACCTGGCCAAGGTGGCCATTCACAGGTCCAGGTCTGCCTCTCTTCCGCAGCTTTGTCCGCACCCGGGTGGCCCTGGAAAAGGAGCATGCGGTGTCCGCCGGTACGCTTGAGGTCTTCCGCCACCGGTGGGCACCGCAGGGACTGGAGTGTAAAGTCGACATGAGTGGCAACGTCATTAATTAATTTGATAAGTTTCCTTTTTTTTTATGATTTGAGTTTCTATGAGTTGTGCCCTTCTGAGAAGGGGGCACTTTCGTTAGATTTTTTTTGGGGTTGATGACACTGGGCCAACCCACTGTCTCCTTATTGGTTTTAAGAACCATTGAGGTTTCCTATTTGCATCACAAAGTCAGCAGGGCCCACACTCTTGAAAGGTCACAATGGAAAACATGCTACAATCAGCCATCGGAAATGCTGCCCACTTAATTAGAACCTCAAGTCTGCATACACGTCAGATACATGGAAATTAAATAAGTATCTTCCTCAAGTTATTGAACAATACTTTTACACTTGGATACTTCACCGCAATCTGCTTACGCTGGTTGTTAAAATTGTATGAATTTTGCTTGTGCAGGAGGTCTCCAGTGCAAATCTGTCAGAAAATTGCTACTGTTTTTTTTTCCATGGCAAGAGATTTGATTTGGGTGATGCTCTTGGCTTCACCTTATTCAAAGACACACTAGAAAATCTAGTTTTACTAGATTCTGCAAATAGATTGGTCTGGTACTGTTCAGTCTAAAAATAACATACTCAAAATGCAAACCATTCCTCCAGTGTCTCTTAACGAGTACTAACTCTTTTATGACTTCATCCACACAGTCAAAAAACAAGCAGTGCACAAGCCACTGCCAAAACAAACATGAATGAAACATGTGTAGGTATTTACCGGTCCCATGGAGCTGGTAAATTCTGGGGATCTAGGCCCTTAAAGATCAGCATGACAGATTGGTCGGCCTTCCATCTTCCACCCTCCATAAACCTGAGCTCATCCAAAACTGCTGCCCGTATCCTAACTTGCACCTAGTCCCACTCACCCATCACCGCTGTGCTCACTGACCTACATTGGCTCCCGGTCC
The DNA here is from genome assembly GCF_035084215.1 of Heptranchias perlo. Lineage (NCBI taxonomy): Eukaryota > Metazoa > Chordata > Chondrichthyes > Hexanchiformes > Hexanchidae > Heptranchias > Heptranchias perlo. The sequence continues at coordinate 9,604,415 of NC_090365.1, forward strand.
AGCAGCGCCTCAATTTTAAATTTCTTATACTTATATTCAAATCGCTCCAAAGCCTCACCCCTCCCTATATCTATAGCCTCCAACAGCCCTGTGTTCCTCCAATTCTGGCCTCTTGCACATCCCCCATTTCCTTCGCTCCACCATTGGTGGCCGTCTCTTCAGCTGCCTAGGGCCTAAGCTCCGGAATTCCCTCCCCGCCTCTCCCTCCTCCTTTAAGTCGTTCCTTGAAACCTACCTTTCTCACCTGTCCTAATATCTCTTCATGTGGCTCGCTGTCAAATTTTGTCTGATAAGGCTCCTGTGAAGCGCTTTGGGCCGTTTTACTACGTTAAAGGCGCTATATCATTGCACATTGTTGTTCATCCATATATGACGTGGAGATGCCGGTGATGGACTGGGGTGGACAAATGTAAGGAGTCTTACAACACCAGGTTATAGTCCAACAGTTTTATTTGAAATCACAAGCTTGTGAATCACAAACTCCGAAAGCTTGTGATTTCAAATAAAACTGTTGGACTATAACCTGGTGTTGTAAGACTCCTTACATTCATCCATATAGATCAGCCTAATGATTCCCCCCCTCCCTATAAAAGAGGGGGCAGCCAACACAACTCAAGCAGTTGGATAACACCTTGCCTCAAAATGCTACAATGGCTGGGCACCCATGCCCACACTTTCCTCCCATCTGTCTGCCTGCACATTGGGTGACACATGAGCACAGGGTACAATTCACCCAGCCACCACTGGCAACCCCACCTCGGCACGCACGGCTTGGCCAGCTGTGCATCGATGCATGAGGTGAGCACAGTGGAAACGCCATGTGGCTGCGTTTCAAAGGCTTGAGATTTTTTTTTTAACCTTGCCTGTGGGAGAAGCTCTGGGCCCCACCGGCTAGCGCAGGCGCACTCGGGCCCTGGCCCCCCCACCGGCTAGCGCAGGCGTACTCGGGCCCTGGCCCCCCCCCCCCCCCCCCACCGGCTAGCGCAGGCGCACTCGGGCCCTGGCCCCGCATGCGCATTGCGGGTCAACTCCCTCCCAACCGCGCACGCGCATTGTGGGCCCTCGCTGCCCCCCCCCCCCCCCTTTTCACTAAAAGCGAGGACCGGAGGGCGAGCACCAAAAAAAAACAAAATGCAGCAGATGCAGGTAGTCGCGTAAAGGGAGGGAGGAGGGGGAGAGCTAGAGCCCGGAGGAAAGGGGGAGAAGGAGAGGGAGGAACCGGGGGAGCACAGAAAGTCAGCAAGCAGTCAGGGAGGTAAATGGCTTGTTGGCCTTTATTGCAAAGGGCGTTGGGAGTACAAGAGTAAGGAGTACAATTGTACAGGGCTTCGGTGAGAGCACACCTGGAGTACTGTGTACAGTTGTTGGTCCTCCTCACCCAAGGAAGGATATACTTGCCTTAGAGGTGGCGCAGCGAAGGTTCACTAGATTGATTGATTCCTGGGAGGGATTGCCCTCCCAGGAGAGATTGAGTAGAATGGCTCTGGAGTTTAGAAGAATGAGAGGGGGAATCTTCATTGAAACATTTGAATTATTAAGAGGGCTTGACAGGGTAGATGCTGTTTCCCCCTGTCATAGAGTCATAGAGTTATACAGCACAGATAGAGGCCCTTCGGCCCATTGTGTCCGCGCCTGGCTGGAGAGTCTAGAACTAGGGGGGCTGAGTCGCAGGATAAGGGGTCGGCCGTTTAAGACGGAGATGAGGAGGAATTTCTTCTCTCAGAGGGTGGTGAATATTTGGAATTCCCTACCCCAGAGGGCTGTGGATGCTGAGTGGTTGAGTGTATTCAAGGCTGAGATAGACAGATTTTTGGACTCTTAATGGAATCAAGGGATTGGGTGGGAAAGTGTAGCTGAGGTCGAAGATCAGCCATGATCTTATTGAATGGCGGAGTAGGCTAGAGGGGCCGTATGGCCTACTCCTGCTCCTATTTCTTATGTTCTTATGGGAAGGGGGGAGCCCTGATGGAGCAGTGCGGGCGGGGGGGAGGGGATCGAATGGGATCCAGGTCTAAGGTGGGGGGGGGGGGTAAGAGAGGGAGAACGCGGTCCAGTCGGGGAGATGGATCATGTTCTCCGCCTTCCCCCGTTAGACCTGGATCACAGTGTTGAGCTTGAATGGCAGCGAGTTGATTTCTCGGAAAGCCGGGCGCATGCGCGACATCACCGGATGCAGTATCACTATTCACTTTGTAATGTAAAAGGTGAGCCGTCCCTTTCTACCAATAAACCTGAAAACAATCCACGGCCCACACACGATGCCCCACCACTCACCGCAGCTCTCTCCCACAGTGTTTAGTTTGGCGGAGTGATTACTGACAATGTGCGTACTTCCGGTTTTCCGTCGTCACGTGACCTCCTCCTATGCATGCGCTAGGCCACCCGATGACGTCACTCACAGCGTGTGCTAAAAAGCTGCAGCTCCGCTAGTGGGGTCACTTCCAATGATGTAACCCTCACCCGTTCTTGTTGAATGAAATGCACCCTCACTAAACCAATGTTGCAGCTTAAATTCTGTAAAATAGTCAAAGCTGTGGATTTGTCAAATTCAGCCTCACAGAGAAATGGCTACAGCCCCCGCCCCTTCCACCCCCCCCCCCCCCCCCCTGCATGGCAGGCAAAATCCCTTATGACTACTGCATTACTTCATTGTCCCCCTGTGTAGTCCTTTGCCCCATGGTGCCATGACTCTCTCGAGGTGTTGTCATCCTCACTGATATTCAATGCTGAATACCACAGGGTTTGAGAGTGCCACACACCCAGAAGATTCCTGCACTGCCAGCCTCTTACCCTTTCGGATGGCCACCCACTTGCTATCCTGCACTCACTGTGGCTGCAGGGTGGCCACCTCCTGGAACGTATGATCCAGGAAACCTTCAGCCTCCTTTATGCTCTGCAGTTCTCTACCATCCATCAAGTACCACACCAAGTTTCTCACCGAAATGTCTTCACTGCTTTCCTCCCTCAGCCTCTGCACCGAGCAACTTCTCATCCTCCGAGACTTCAACCTCCATCTCAACTCATCATGCTCTCTCTCCTCTGAGTTCACTGCCCTCCTATCCTCCCTTAATCTCTCCTCTCCATGTAAACTGCCCGACCCATATTCATGCCTAACCCCTCGACCTTGCCATCTCACGTGGCCTCTCTATTCCCATCGTGTCAATCGCGGGTAAGGCGATTACTTCCTTGTATCCCTCTCCACCCGCATCCCCCTCCCAACCCCACTTCCTTCGGCGACTGACCCTGGAACAAAGTCTCCCCCAAGTCACTTACAACGGCACTTGCAGATTCCCAACTTGCCCCTCCATTCACCATGACATTTCTGCAGCTACCGATCTGCTCAGTCACACCCTCACCTCCACCTTTGATGCCCTTGTCCCCATTAAAACCATTACTCTCTCTCACCCTGGTTGTTCCCCCTGGTATGGCTCTCATCTGCGCTCCCTTAAGTTCAGGGAATGCAGACTTGAACGTTTATGGCGGAAAACTGGTTTAGCCATTCATCTCCAGATCTGGCTGGACCACATAAAGCACTATTGGGTTCTGCTCCCCTCTGCCAAAACTGCTCACTATTCCAGGATCATCCTGGAATGCAAAGATAACCCCCAGCTTCTGTTCTCTGCTACAAACCGTCTTCTTAAATCCCTCTCCCCTGCCTCCTCCACCCTCACCTCCAACAATGACATGCGAAGAGCTCATGGACTACTTTAACACTAAGATTGAGACCATCCATTCAGCTGCCCCTGCTGCTTCCCCCCCTTCCTCCAGCCCACCAAACCAAACTTCCCCTGCGGTTCCCCCCTGCCCTAGCCCTGAACTTGCATCTTTCTCCAGTTTCTCTCCTATCTCCCCTCGTGACAATAAGACCCACCTCCTGCTCCCTCGACCCTATTCCCACCAAACTGCTGAGCACCTAACTTCCCTTCCTGGCCCCCATGTTAGCTGATATTTTTAACAATTCCCTCTCCTCAGGTACTGTTCCCCCTCCCCTTTAAATCTGCCATCATCAACCCCCTCCTCAAAAAACCCACCCTTGATCCCTCTGTACTTGACAACTATCGCCCCATTTCCAACCTCCCTTTCCTCTCCAAAGTCCTTGAACGTGTTGTCACCTCCCAAATGCATGTTCATCTTTCTCACATGTTTGAATACTCTCCAATCAGGTTTCCGCCCCAGCCACAGTACTGCACCTGCCCTTATCAAAGTCACAAATGCCATCCCATGTGACTGTGACCATGATAAACTATCCCTCCTCATCCTTCTTGACCTGTCCGCAGTCTTTGTCATGGTTGACCACACCATCCTCCTCCAATGCCTCTCCTCCGTCACCCAACTGGGTGGGACTACCCTCGCCTGGTTCCATTCTCATCTAACCTGTCATAGCCAGAGAATCACCTGCAATGGCTTCTCTTCCCATTCGCGCACTGTTACCTCTGGAGTGCCCCAAGGCCCCCACCTATTTCTCATCTACATGCTGCCCCTCGGCAACATCATCCGAAAACACGTCAGGTTCCACATGTATACTGACAACACCCAGCTCTACCTCACCACCACCTCCCTCGACCCCTCCACTGTCTCTGATTTGTCACACTGCTTGTCTGACATCCAGTAGTGGATGAGCAAAAATTTCCTCCAGCTAAATATTGGGAAGACTGAAGCGATTGTCTTCAGTCCCCGCTACAAACTCTGTTCCCAAACCATCGACTCCATCCCTCCCCCTGGCCACTGAGGCTGAACCAGAGTGTTCACAACCTTGGCATCCTATTTGACCCTGAAATGAGCTTCCGAACATACATCTGCTCCATCACCAAGACCGCCTAATTCCATCTCCGTAACATCATGCGTCTCTGCCCCTGCCTCAGCTCCTCTGCTGCTGAAACCCTCATCCATGCATTTGTTACCTCTAGACTGGACTATTGCAATACTCTCCCGGCCGGCATCCCATCTTCCACCCTCAATGTACTTGAGCTCATCCAAAACTCTGCTGCCTGTATCCTAACCCACAGCAAGTTTTGTTCACCCATCCCCCCTATGCTCGCTGACCTACATTGGCTCCCCATCCACCAACATCTTGATTTTAAAATTCTCATCCTCATGTTGAAATCCCTCCATGGCCTCACACCTTCCTATCTGAACATGACAGTGTCAGTGCTGTGCATTCTCTGAACTTGGTAGTATTGGCACTGTGCCTTGTCTGAAATCGGTAGTGTTAACGCTGTTCGTTCTCTGAACTCGGCAGTGTCGGCGCGGTGCGTTCTCTGAACTTGGCAGTGTCGGCGCCGTGCGTTCTCTGAACTCGGCAGTGTCGGCGCGGTGCGTTCTCTGAACTCGGCAGTGTCGGCGTGATGCTTTCTCTGAACTCGGCAGTGTCGGCGTGATGCGTTCCCTGAACTCGGCAGTGTCGGCGTGATGCTTTCTCTGAACTCGGCAGTGTCGGCGCCGTGCGTTCTCTGAACTCGGCAGTGTCGGCGCCGTGCGCTCTCTGAACTCGGCAGTGTCGGCGCGGTGCGTTCTCTGAACTCGGCAGTGTCGGCGCGGTGCGTTCTCTGAACCCGGCAGTGTCGGCGCTGTGCGTTCTCTGAACTCGGCAGTGTCGGCGCGGTGCGTTCTCTGAACTCGGCAGTGTCGGCGCGGTGCGTTCTCTGAACTCGGCAGTGTCGGCGCGGTGCGTTCTCTGAACTCGGCAGTGTCGGCGCGGTGCGTTCTCTGAACTCGGCAGTGTCGGCGCGGTGCGTTCTCTGAACTCGGCAGTGTCAGTGCCAACCGATGATCCTGGCCCTTTGTTTGAGTGCCCACATGGGGCACAGGTGGGACCTTTGTTACAGATGGACCTTTGTTACCTTGAGTGACGTGAAGACCACCAATCGGCGTGCAGGAAAAGTCGGCGGCAAAGTCACCAATCGGATCTCAGCGAAGGCGGGCTCTCGTCAGCGGCGACCAATCAGTGCGAAGTGGAAGCGTGCACTTTGTTCCCGCACGCCAATAGGCGTGGGCCGGGGGCGGGCCCGGGGGGCGGGGCCGGGCCGGCGCGCGTTTATTTACCGCGGTCGCCATGTTGTCTCCTTGCGGCGGAGTCTGAAGGCGGCGGTGACAAGATGGCGACCAGGCAGCAGCAGGTGTACGACGGGCGCGCGGCGAAACGCCAGCGGACCGAAAACGACGGCAACCGAGTAAGAGCAGCCGAGAGGCGGCCGGCGATAAATACAACGCGGAGTTATATAACCGGAAAATGGTGGAGTTTCGAGCGGTGGGTGGGCGACGACTGCGCTCCGGGCTGTGAATGAGATCAGGATCGCCTGGCGAGGAGAGGGCGGTTGGTGTTGGTGGGGGGGCGACGGCCTGGTTGATGATGGTGACCCCCCCCCCCCCCGTTGATGATGGTGATCCCCCCCCCTCCTCCTCACTCCTTCGGGCAGCGCCGCTTCAACGGGGAATTGGGGCCTGCGGCCTTCTCACCGCGCGGTCTTCCGCCCGCCTTTGTCTCTCTTTTGAGGGCGGCGAGCCGCGCCTTTTCACAGTCTGGTTTGGTGGAACTGGTGGGGGGTGGGGGCCGAGTTGAGCGCCGTTGGCGGACGGCGGGGCCCCCGGGGTGGGTTCGCAGCTCCGTGCGGTCTCCCCGCCATTACGGCGGCGGGTTTACCCACTCTGAACAGCAGGGTCTGAGACTGGGCATGTTGGCGATGCCCGTGTGTCGCTGCGCAGTGAGCTGGATCTTTCATTTCAGCATTAATTGGAAGCCGTGCTCAATTTTTTGGGTTGTGAGGAGTCTCTCTGGCTGCCGACGGTGTGTTGGGGTACGCCGCATTACTGTTTAACAGTAGTTCCCTGAGTTGCCCATGCAACTGGTTCTCTTACACGTGGGCTGTTTTTAATATTCACCATTCTGGTTGATGTTGCAAACAGATGCGTGTAGTGATGAAGGGGCTTTTGAAGCGAACTTGTTTTCTTCATCCTTGATGTTGGTAAATCTGCTTTTAATTCAACTGAGTTGTCAGTTGTGTGGCTGCTTGTGTCCACGTGTCTGAATTTTTGTTAACTCGCATTTGGTGCTATCATTGAGTGACATTAAAGAATGTTATGGTCCCTCCCTACAATCTGCTTGCAGGGCATCCAGAAGGTATTGATTGGAAAATATAGGAACATCTTTGCTCTTGCCAACCTACATCTGGACTTGGGTAAATGGGGGTGGGAGATAGAGAGGTAGTGTACTTGTACATCCTGCCAGGTTAATTCAGTTGGTAGGACTCAAGTATTTGAGTACATAATCTCGGCTGATATTCTAGTGCTTTTGTCTTTAGGAAGTTTGAGAGGTGTGGTATTCTACCCGTGTGGGCTTATGTGGTTCTAGTTGATAATGTTTACCGATTTCCCTGTGTGTTGTGGTATGTGGCTAACCAAAAAAAATGGATGGAGGTTGTAGTGCTTGCCACCCTTCTTTCATCTCTTTCCCTTCTCATCCAGCACAAAGGTGGAGAAATCAGGTTTTCTGCATTGCATTAGGCTCTTTGGAACTGTATTATAATTGCTTATTTTTTGTTTTTCTAAACAGGAAATATATGAAATATGCAGACTTAAGTTCTAAAATCTTGACAAAATTCTCTAATTCCACTAAATAGTGCAGTACAAAGACATGGTATATAATTGTACAGTTTTGTATTTAAGGAACTTCATTTTATGCAGTGGCTGTTATTTTCTCAAGATCATAAGTCTGACTTGAATGGAGTCCCAGTGTAACTCTGCTCTTCAGGGCAGACGCCCCTTTCTGTCCACGTATGTAGCACATTTTCCTGTTGGAATGCATCCTTAGACAAATCGTGTATCTGAAGAGAAGTCAGCCATGACTGGGATGTGTGGGTTCTGCTTGGACCTATCCTGTGGATTCTACAGTATATTAATTCTATTGATATCTAAATAAAATCTCTACTGGGCAGTTTTGGAGCATGGAGCCAATTTAAAAACTGACTGTTGCCAAACAGTCCCTTCATTGCTGGAAGGTTTCTGGCTAAATGTCCCGTGGAATTGGATATTTTATTACATTGCGACTCACTTTTTCTCATTAGCTTCTTGCATCTGATCTTTTAACAGTAGCAGCTCCTTGTACAACATTTATTACCTAAACATATTTTCTTGTTGCAAGGCATACTTACTATTTCTCTCCTTCTCACAAAAGAAAACCAAGTAAATTTCTTAGCCAAGCAGACCCATTAGGCATTGTCACTAGACTTCCAGTGTTTTCTGATATCTGGGAGATGCATGAGAGCAACTGTAGATGGTGACCTCTTGCTCCTGCTCTTGTCTGAAGTGATTATACAGTCATCTTCCCCCACCAAGCTACTGCCTTTTTGTTGGTTTTGGGTAGTAATGGTGTCAGACGGTTGAATAAAAACGGATGTCATAATTTGAATCGCAGTATTTATTTGCATGATGGAAATGCTTGTAATTACGTTTGTTATAACCAGAAGTACTGCATCCTTTCCACCTTCCTTTTCAGTTCTAACCTTTTTAAATGTTAAAACTAAACACGTGCCTAACATATTCCATAATCAAGATTACCACTGCTTTGCAGTTTTTGTGCAAAAACTTATCCCGAAACTAGTTAAAATTCTGCTACCTCCCTCCTACCTGTGATTTTACATTATCTTTTTAGTGCCTTCAGTACTTTAACCACTTCAGTCCGTTATTGTATAGCATTTACTTAAACCTGTTATTGCATAGCGCCCTGTCAGTGGTTGGTCAGTCAGTACTCCATATGGGGTAGTGCTGTAATGGTATTACTAACAGAAACTGGATTGAGAGCACTTACCTGAGACCATTACTGCCACCCACCACAGGAAATTAAGACTTGTCCTAGCCTGGATTTTGCTTCCATCTTCCTCGGGTGAAGAACCACACACTGCACTGACCGATCCCCTGTTGCATAATTCTGATCTGACTTGCATGCTGTTATAAATTTGTGGTTTTCCTGTTTTTTTTAAGACAGGATGCTTAGTTTGCATTTTTTGTGGTTATTTAAGCTTCAAGTATATTGCTAGCAGTAAAACAAGAGCAAATAGGCAGCAAATCGAGGCTACTAGTATATTTATTGGGTTAGGTTACTGCTCTAATTAGGAAAAAAAATGTTTCACAACAAAGTATATCTGGAAACTAAAGCATTGGATAGAAAAGCTCATCTCAGTTGCAGTTGTGGGCTAATTCTGAAAGGTTTACTTTCCTGCTGGCAATTGGGGTGGATTCACCAGGTTTGGGGGGTGGGGGGGAGAGAAGCAGTATCTAAATATTGTCTCTGCTGTGCTAATGTCACTTTTCCTTTGCAGCAACAGGATGGCAGTTATCTTGAAGATCCCCACAAACCATCCCCATCTCCTGTGGTACATGTCAGAGGACTATCTGATGGAGTGATGGAGGCAGACCTTGTAGAGGCGCTACAGGAGTTTGGTGCCATCAGGTAAGCTGCTTGAGTTGAGATAAGAAGGCAGTTTGCCTAATGGAAATATTACATTTACAAATGATCTCTTGAGGTATGTATTTGGGCTTATTCAAAATGGGTGCTGTGTACTCTTAACTAGTGTTTCTGTAAGTAACATTGCTAACAGGCAGTCTTAGAAATCAGGCCGTTTCCAGCTCCCTTTCCTTTATCCATAGCTGGTTGTGACTCGAGCCTGATGTCCCTTCCTGGAATTGTACTTCTAACTACACTGACCTAGTTTCTCAGATGCTACTCTTGGTGCACATGTGCTTCTTCAAATAAGTAGAACTGGCATTCTACTTACTGACATGAATCCAGCTAATTGATCCAAGGCAGAGCCAAATGTCTAGCTTCATTTGTCAGGTAACATTAATCAAAAAAGAAATCAAATCAAGTGTTCAATTAAGAGGCGACTGCTTAACCTTGGTAATAGCAAATCACAGGATAGTGAAATTACACTCGTGCGTATGCAAATTTATTACAGCCGATTGGCTCGGATCCCATTCATAAAACATAACGAATGTTAACTGAACAAAAAGAGGAAAACCAATTAAGCAATTCTTCATTCTTGTTCACTGCCATAAAAGGTTTTTTTAAAAGAAAATCAAAAATAGTGAACTGATGAAATTGCCCCAAATAGGAAAATCCCTTTGGCTCTCATCTTGCTTTATCCAGAGAGCTGAGAACTTAATGGACACTTGGTTGTAAAAACATAAAATTAAATGCCTGCGAGTGTTTTTACTTGAGGTTTCTACCCACCCTGTTAGGATTGGTAATGAGGGTGCATTGGTTACCCATCACGTCAAGCTGCTGTGGAGGTTGATGTCCATAATTTGAGTGGGGAGGGTTCTGAAGTCTTAACATTTCAGAGGCAGCTGATACCAAATTCTGGATTGCAGGAATTGTCGACATAATTTCCTTGATCATAGTTGCTCACCCACAAGGGGGAGATGGTCAAATCAGGGATCAGCCCTTGGTTTATAGAATTTCCCCAAATTCAGGAAATGACTACAGCATGTTATGCAAATTTTACGAATCTGTGACGCTACAGATATATGGGTGGGCAATCTACGCGTCAGCATCAGAGCTTCAGTTGTGCAAACTGGTAAATCTACATATGGACCCTCTAGTCGCAAGGTGTGGCACAAATTTGGTACAGACAGTAAATGTTGCTGTCACTGCTCTGCCCTCCTTATGTTGGCCTATTGAGGGGGAAAACTGCCAGTTATGTAAACTTGTACAAAAATCAAATCAATAACTGAGTATAACCATTTAGAATTGCCAGCTGCAAAAAAAATTGAGTGCAATGTAGAAAGGAATGATGTGCATTTATTTAGCTTCAAGTATCCCAGCTGTGCTTTACGGTTCCCTGTACCCTGTTTCAGGTGTGCTAATCTACCAGTCTTGAGTGATTGTTGTGACTTGTGCCAGTGGCTTTCACATTGAATTTCAGCAGTGAGCAGCAAGGTTAACCCAGTTTTACAAACAGATTTAATCATTTGGAAGTATTTGAAACTGTACAGAAATTTCACACTGCTGATACTCACTGTTCCTCACTGAAATTCTGGTAACACTCTTAACTACTCATTAGCTGACAAGCAAGTGCTCAGAATAAAGTGTACTTCTACTTGAATTTCCATTACTGGCATAAGTTTCCTATTTCTTGGACAGCACCATTTCTGGCATTCAGACTTGGAAGACAGTTGCTTAGTTGACCTTTTGTGAGATGACATGAAAGCTAGGAATTTTGATATCAACTGACTGTACAGAAGTGCTTGGCTGGTACTGGCGTTTCCTGCCTAGTATCCAGGTTTTTTGATCTGCAGCAATGCTTTGGGACCTGTTTGTCCTGTATTTTCTGGATATCTGTCATACTGGATTAACAAGTTGGTGTGTAAAATAAGGTTCTATACTCTTGAGCCTTTTTTGTTTGGGGGGGGAGTGGTGTTGGGGGTTCACAGCACTTGGAAAATGTTTCTGCCTACTTGTGCACGGTAAACTCTTAATCAGTGTCACATTGATGTAACTGAAGTTGGTTATTGCCCTGTATTGTGGTCTCAAGATAAACCCACATGACAGGTTGGCTCTTAACATTTCAATGTTTTCTTAGCGACCTTACTGCTGTGAACTCTTTGGTCTTGCTACATCTTGGGCTTGCATAAATCATGACAAAGCTGAGATGAGAGGTTAAGCTATTTGAAAATGCAGAGCTCTGGTATGCAGTGCAAGCAGAGTGTGCCCTTTTTAAAATGTGAATACCACTTAATTATGTGCATATGTTGTACAGAAAGTTGACATCAATGTTTTTTGGTTTTGCAGCTATGTGGTGATGATGCCCAAGAAGAGACAGGCGTTAGTGGAGTTTGAGGATCTGAATGGCGCGTGTGCCTGTGTGAACTTTGCAGTTGAAAGCCAGATCTACGTGGGTGCACAGCCTGCCTTTGTGAACTACTCTACTAGTCAGAAAATTTCCAGGCCTGGTGACTCTGATGATTCCAGAAATGTGAACAACATACTGCTCTTCACAGTGATGAACCCTATCTATCCGATTACAACGGTGCGTTACTTAAATTTATTGCAGCATTGCATGGTGTTTACAATCGAGAGCATAGTGAAGTGAGTGGTTTTTGAAGATTATAAACTGAAATTTCCTGGAAATTATCTATTTTAATCCAGTATAGCTCACATTGACTAAATGTATGTGTATTATAGTCTGATCCAAATATGACAACTGAAGGATTTCTCAGTTAGGAAGGATATAATCAAGGAAGATGGCAGGGGTTTTGCCTTAACATAAGGTTTCCATCATTTGTGTGTCTTTTCCCCTTCCTCTCCAAATTCTGGTTTCATGACTAGGGCTCTAAGAAATTACCACTTTCACTCTGAAACAGTACTATTTTTTTAAAATCGAATGGGTTACAATATTGAAGTCATTTGGCATTGGTGGAGTATGAATTTTTAATGTGATTATGGTTTGAAGTTAGTAAAATTAATTGATTTGGCTTGACAATTGTAATTTTCTCAGAGCCTGTAACCTGATGTTATCTCTGGCTATGGCACTGTCTGCTGCTTAAGCCTGGAAAGTCTCTCTCTCTCTCTCTCTCTCTCTCCCTCTCTCTCTCTCTCTCTCTCTCTCTCTCTCTCTCTCTCTCTCTCTCTCTTTTTTTTTCCAAAAGGACCAGCAAAACAAGTTGTTGGATCAGTGTCAAGACTGATGAACTATGATTTGAGTTAAAGGTAGTTGTGTAGAAGTTGGAGGGGGCAGCAGAGTTGAGGAATGCATAATTCTAAACTCATTGTGGCAAATTGTTTTCTTTTCACCCTAGGATGTTTTGTACACGATATGCAATCCATGTGGACCTGTGCAAAGGATCGTAATATTTAGGAAGAATGGTGTCCAGGCAATGGTGGAATATCCTTTGCCAATATTGAACATGATGTGGAGATGCCGGTGATGGACTGGGGTTGACAATTGTAAACAATTTTACAACACCAAGTTATAGTCCAGCAATTTTATTTTAAATTCACAAGCTTTCGGAGGCTTCCTCCTTCCAACAACGTTCACCTGAGGAAGGAGGAAGCCTCCGAAAGCTTGTGAATTTAAAATAAAATTGCTGGACTATAACTTGGTGTTGTAAAATTGTTTACAATATTGAACATGGGAGGGAATGCGTATAGAAAGCATTTGAGGGAAGTTTGCTATTACATTCATAATTTGCTTTTAACAAATCCCAATTGTATCAGTTGCATATAAATGAACTGGGGTGTATGACTGACATCAGCATAAACTGACCTTTCATTCACCAACACAGGTTTGTCTTTGCTGCCAAATTACTAACATCTGGTGCAATGAGTTGCAGCTTAAATGGCATTGAGGGGGCAGGAAGGAGGTGAGGAGACTATCCAGTTATTTGGGGTGGTTGAAGAATGGAAAATGGGAGGCCTGGACCTATCCTTGCCCTCCCTCCCCATTTCCACATTTGTGTGTTATCCCCTGGTGACATCATCCACAGACATGTCAGCTTCCTCATATAGGCTTATGATGCCCAGTTCTACCTATCTACCATCTTTTGACCGCTGCCATGCTGACCTACATTGGCTCCTGATCCACCAACGCCTCATTTAAAATTCTTATCCTTGTGCTTTAATCCCTTTGCAGCATTGCCCCTCCCTATCTGTACTGTCCTTCTTCCCTCTTGTATATCCACTTTGCTCAGCCATTGGCAGCTGAGTAACAGCTGTCTAGGCCCCACTCTTTGGAATTCCATCCTTGACCTCTGCTTCCCATGCCTCCTTTTTAAAGGCCACCGCTTTCACCAAGCTTTCGGTTGCCCCTCCTAATATCTCCTTTGGCTATGAAGCACTTTTGGACATTTTTCTAACTTTATTTTACTGAAGTTCTAATTGACGGGACTCAGCGATTGCTTTCAAAGTGCCACCATTCTTAAATCCCAATAATGTAACTCGGAGTAGAAAAGAGATAGCTTGATGGTAATAGCTGATGGAATATATCAAAACTTACATTTGCAGTGTTTTGGTGGGTATCTTTATTCTTGATCAAACACTAGTGACTGAGGTAACTGGTGTGCTTTCTATTTAATCTTGTTTATTTACCTTAACTTGAGGCACATTTGACTCTGTACAGAGTGCTCAGAGAGCGAAAGCATCGCTCAATGGAGCAGACATTTATTCTGGATGTTGTACTTTGAAGATTGAGTATGCAAAGGTAAGTTTCCTGCCAAATTCAACATACTGACTAAAGAGGAGTGGTATAGAGAACTGGTTTGTAGAGAAGTGAGATGTTGAGGCTGAAATTAAATTCTATGCTGAAAATATCATTTCTGAAGTCCTATGGGGTTACAAGAGCAATGTGTGGAGATCTAAATGCAGTCTTAAGCTTAGAAAGCCACGAACCTTGAGATTGTGATTGAGGCAGCAAGATTAGGATTGTATAAATATATAGTATACTTATAAAAGTATTAATAATTATATAGCAGTTTGGTATCTGGCACTCCTCAGTGTGTGCACTGAGGTGTAAATTGGCCTGAAGTTGATACTGAGCTCAGTTTATGTTGTGTAAGGACACTGTTAATTTTTGGCTTGGAATCATGGCTGTTAACTGGAAGGCAGATATTCACTTAATCAATTCATTGAACTAACTTAATTTGAATTCCACTCTATAGCCTACTCGTTTGAATGTCTTCAAAAATGATCAGGATACTTGGGACTATACAAATCCTAATTTGGGAGGACAAGGTAATATAAATTTAGTATATGTGCAATTAATTTCTTGTGAATGTTTTAAGTTTTACACATTCCCACTTTTTTTTTGCAAATTGCACTCACCTCTAACCCTACACCATATTTTACAGTTATAACTTTGGTGCTGTCAGTTAATAGAATTCAGAGAAGCTTCCAGCAACATTGGAATACTGCACCACATAGACTTCTAACAATTGATTGATCTGTCTTATGGTGGTGGGCCCTTACTTTGGTGTATAGCTTTCATTTCCAGCGATTTGATGGATATGGAAGCTGGGACTAGCTCAACAGGCAAGCACTCAGGCAAGACTGGGTGCATTGTTGGCCATTTTAATAGTCCATTGGGCTGCTGGCAAGCTTTAATGTGATTGGGGTAGCTTTGTTGCATGGCACAATGTTTCTATTTTTAACCTGAAATTGTGTTTCAGCTTTCACTTAAATATCAAGTCCTTCTGTTTCTTTTGGTAATTGGGGGGGAAGGAGGTGGCAGTTCTTGATGTCTGCTATATTCTAGTAAATATGGGGTCCTTGCTTTGATATCTAATGCATACTTGTCAATGTGGCATGTGTTTTGGAAGTCCTGCTTTTTATTTAGATGGGACTTTTGGATACAGATGTACCCAGAGGGTGAGAAAGCTCAAACTTTGAGCCATTGCTGTGCACCCAGCGCATTCTAGTTTCTCCAACTGAAATGCACTGTCTTTTCTCATGTACTTGGTTTACTTCAATTTGGTCAATAAGGCAAGGCTACTCACAACATGCTTTTATCCCAGCAGCTACCTGCATTGTGACTAAAGGGTGGTATATTTGTAGCAGCTAACTGCTTTTCCTTCTGTTGCCCAAACACACTACAGCTTCTCTTCCCACCAAAATATTACAGCTGTTGGGTCTGGGTTTGATCTAGCAGGAGATCTTGGACCTTCCAATGTTCTGGTTGGGAAGCCAACATGTTTACTGTAAAGCTATTATTGGGACTCATTACATTTAGAATTGGATAACTGCGCTGCAGTATTTGAGTTTTGACTCCTGTTTCTGAATCTTGAATGGAGGGTAGTGAAATTATTTTAAATGAAGGGAGAGAGATTTTGCAGAATCACAGGTTTACACTTTTTGCTATACTTCTGGATGTGGCTCACTTTTCACTGAAGTTGTTCCAGCTGCCTACTCTGTATCAAAATAATTGCAGGTTAGGAAGATCATTTGGCCAGTGTTAGGTTCTTTCTGGAGACTATAAATTAAGTGTGTCTACCACCCTCCATTGCTGCATCTAGTTGTTAATATTGACTCTACTACTCTATCCATGTTTTCATTCCATATGTTGACCTGTCAAGATCTCTAAATTTGCCTTGTTAGTTTGTGCCTGTCCCAATGGCATTTATTTTAAAGCCATCATCTGGATTTACCTTTTTACATTCCATTAACCACTGCTGCAATTCAAGATTGAATTTTGGATTAATTAAGGCCGTCTCTCTCTGAACATAACTGGTTCCTTGTCAATCTTAACTATAATCGATCCACACACACTTGACTTGTTTCCCGAGTGCATATTTTTTTAAGAAGCCAATTGAGATTGAGCAGTCTCCATTAAATCCCACAGCCATCGACCTTCGCAATGACACGGCTGGTTCCAGAGCTGGCTCTTTTTTCTTAGTTTTCTTATCAATGGTTCAGAATTACATGAATTAAGATTTCTGCACCACTGTGTGTAGGTTGGGGCATCTGTTGCTGGACCAAGTATTACTACAAAAGGAAATGAGCTGAAGCCAATGGCCAGGGTGACAAAATGAGGACGAGATCTTGGCATCCTCCCAGTAGACCATGGGTATATCAGTGTTTTTGGCAGAGTAGTGTAGCAAAAAGACCCAAGTGGTAGTGCTAATCCGATGTCCTGTTATTACTAGGTTTTCATTTGTACAAGTGCATGAAAGGAAGATGATTTCCTGATAACCAGTAAAATTGTAAATGGGTGTATGAAGCATGTTTTCCTGTTGCTATTTGTAGCAAAATCTTGGATATTACCTAAAAATGTTTAGACAAATTTCAAAAAGCATAGAGCAGAATTAACTCCTTTCAAAGCCATAGCCTCCATCCTATGTACAAATAAAGCTTAATTTTTTTTTCCCTAACCTGCTTTCAAGTGAAATCCAGACTAGACATAATGCAGCTTTTTATCTGAGTGCTTTGCTCCAACACTCTGCTCTTTGCACTGTGTACAACTGCTAGGTCTTTGCAGTTTTATTTTGTTCAGTAAACTTTAAAGTTTGTTCTGTAAAGGTGATTCGTCACCTAGAAGGTGGTTTCACAGGTGTGAGGCAACCAGCACAGTGCATGGTGTTCCAGAGCTATAAATATGCAATTACGGGTCTATTGGGAGTTGTGCAGCCATTGAACAAATTATTTACATTTGGTGCCTCCTGGATGTTCTTGTTAATGACTGCTGCGTGCCACATGTGTAAACTTTCATTTTTCTGAAAGGATTTCCATAATGGATAATCTGAGTTTAAAAATCTTCTGCAGTGTGAATACTTCAGATTAAGTTTTGTGGTCGAATGCAGCTTTAAGTATAACGTGCTTGCTGGGTGAGGGGCCTGTGTTTAAAATGTTTTCTGACTTAAAACTGACTTTCATTACACTGACTGCACTTGTGTGTCAAAGCAGAATGTTGCTGGAAGTTTTTCATCTTTTGCACACCCCATAACAAGGTTTGACTTTCCTGGCAATTGGCATGTCTGTTCCACTTGGTGTACTGGAAATGTATGTAGTTATTGCATTGACTGATTTTTCTGTGGACTGCACCCATTAGTATAGACTATGAACACTTCTATGAAATGGAAGTAAAGATCTGAATTTAGGTGATAGCACCAAAAAACAAAAGTTTGTAGCAACACTGTGCTGGCTGCAGGTAACTGCTAACTGGGTTAGTACCACTTAATATCCTTCTCTAATTTGCAGGCAGTCTAATTTTCTGCAGCCAGATACCATGGACATCATTTCTGGTAAATTGATGCTGTAAGATCTTGACCATTACTTTGCCCCTTAAAGAATAGTGGCCTTTTTCTTGGGTGTGTGTTTTGTGTTGGGGGATGTGTTGAGCACTGAACATCTTGTTTTGTAAAAGGCTTCCATTGCCTTATTGAAACATCTGGAAATTCTCCTCCACTCTCCCAAGGATGGGTTGGGCAGACTTTATTTTGCTAATTTGGCATTGTTCCTCATTTGTATGCAATTGGGTTAAATTGCTGAGCAAACTTCATTTTACTTATTTCTTGTTATATGAAGTTAACCACTAAGCCTCAATTCATGGCTGTATATGGAGTAACATCATTTCTTCTGTGGCTGCTCTTAATAGTAGTCACTGGGAGGTGATTTTTGGGGGCTTGAAGTTTTTAAAATTTGATTATCGATTGCCAAGTAAGCAAAAATATAACTTGGTATTTTAACTATTGACTTTTTGTAGTCTGTTTTAAGTCTAGCTGTTTTTTAACGTCTGACTTTAGCTTTTGGATTTACCCTGATCATCTGATGTTACTGACTCCAATGCCAATTACAGAATACTTTCATGGCTACCCATTCAGTGTAGTACCTGATGTTCATGTTGGAAGTCGCCATTGAGAGGTTGGGAGACATGCTACTAGTTCACATCATGGCATGGTGGCTTCTTGCCCCAACCTATGGTCCTCTTATAGTCTCAGTAGTCACATGCATGGGTTTTGTCACAAGTGGCAATGTTAAGATGGGTATGTTTTAATCAGTACCATATTGTAATTCATCATTGCATTGGACAAAAGTGGAAAGTCAAACCTGAGATTTTGGCAGCCCAAATGGTGACTGTAAATTGCGACAGCATGTATTTAACAGTCTTGTATAAATACTTCATGGAATTCCTTCATTTAATGCACAGTAGAATTCATTTTGGGTGTAATGAAGACTGTACCTGAATCTAATCCTGAAGTGATTCACCTGTAATGAGCACATCTAATGCAGAATTGATGTTATATAATGCCTTTTAAAATGGGGTGTATATGTGTTGCCCACTATTTGGAGAAACCAAATATGCATAGCTTAAAATTAACAGCAACTTCTAGCAAGTTTGCAAATATCTCTTGGATGTAAATCTGGTGTGTGAGGAGCCTTTGCTAGCTTAGAAATGTTCAGCTGTGGCTATTTGTGTATGATTGCAATAAAGCAAACTGGAATTATTTCTTTTGGCTAAATATTGAACTGTGCTAGTAGTCAGTTAATTTTAAACTCTGCTCTTGCATTATATAATCAACCATTTGCTGGGTAAGGGCACACACAGTGCAGCAGTAATAGGCAGATCTTTCTGGAGAAGCAAGCAGAATTCTTTCCTTATTGAACAAGAACAAAAACCTGGTCCAATACATCGAGTGTCATACATTGACCCAAGATTACCCTGCAGCCACAACGATACGACATGCCATGACTTAACATACTGTGAGGCAAACCACCATTTTCCTAGACTTCTGAAGTGAAGGTAATGGAGGCAGTCAAAATGAGGCATATTCGCAAGAAATGTAACTGTTTCATTTTCAAGATTTCTTCAAATAAAAGGTCAAAAACACTGCCTCATGTGAACTGATACAGAAATGTCTCAGGGGTTTTCCCTCATTTTGCTTAGAGGAGTTTTCGGTCATAAGACGTGTGCATTCATACAGCGCTCTTGAAGTACATGCCGAGTTCCTTCCACCAGTCAACCCAACCTGCTGAAACACCAGTTTTCTACATTCCTACATTTCAGAGAACATTCAGACATCTGCCATAAACAGATGATACTCGGCAACATGCAGCTTCAACAGGAGGGATAAGAGGCACATTGTGTGAGGCACATCAGTACAGCCATTTTGCTGCATAAATGATACATTACCAATGGTACACTACTTCATTTTGGACACCTATGTGGGAGATGTACACAGATCCTTCCCAAGTAAGCCTTGCTACCACAAAGCCCAAGACCAACACATCCAACACTACTTTCAGGAGAGCGACATGGAGGAACACTGGGTTTTCATATTCACAACTTTTTACTGAACCATTTGACATCTGAAGAATCTTTTACGTGAACTGTGAACGTTAAGAAATTGTTGCTAGATGCAATTGTTAGAAGCTAGTACTGCCTTTTGTAAAAAATTTCTATTCATTGCTGTAAAACGTGTAATGCAGGGTTGAAGCATATGTTTGGGGCGCCATCTTTCAAAACTGCAATAAGTTGCTGTTGAAGCATTGGGTGGTAAGGAAAAAATACAGAAATGTTGTGCACATGGACGTTGTTCTCTAACTCTGGCTGTAAGTAGACCTTTTTATGCTTGAACCTTTGTGGCAATAGATCTGTTAGACTACACTGTTGTATAAAATTCAAAGCAGAACTCTTAAATATGTATCTCTGTGTACTGTGGAAAAATTGTAATACTTTTAATGTACTCAATGCTGATTTTCCTCTTTGATATTTGCTCTGTGACTTTTCTATTGTAAAATTTTTTTGGGGGTGCCATTGGCAGCGTGGGTGATGAATTTAACTTTTTTTTTCTACGTCCCCATCACTTTTGCAGGAGATCCTAACAAGCGACAGAGGCAACCAGCTTTGCTTGGAGATCATCCGTCAGAGTACGGTGAGAATTAGAGCTGGGGGGGTGCTGATCTGGCTTGACTACAAAGGCTATCTTGATTACTTTGAAAATAATCAATAGTTGTTCTCCCTTTTTTTGGGAAAGGGGGCAGAGAAAGTTTATTCTTGCTTAGGTTTTTCCCTTTTTTTAAGGTGGTAACTTGTGCTGGGTTCAATTTGTCTTTTGTAATTAGTTTAGTATATTGTCTGTTGCTCAAGTGACCATTCACTTGTAAGCTTGGGTAGTGAATGGTTGACTCTTCATTGTGTCACAACTGAACTTGATCCTGCCCTTGCTTTGAGGTACTGTGCACTTCCAGCAGGGGTTGCTAAATAGACACCAATGGGAGTGAATTCACTGGCAATCAATTTGGATTTCTGGCATCTCTGCTGTTGTGACAAGGCCAATTATAGTCATGCCTTAGCTGGGATTGGTTGACTGAACAGGGAATCCAACATGATCTGGCATGGCTGACCATCACATATGCAGTTATCTACTGAGCCATTGGTAGGAGAAGTCAGCCAGCTGAATTTGCAGCTAATTCTGAATTCTGAATGCTAATGTAAGTGTTTTTGCTTGTGACTGCTCCATGTGGTATATCTTAAATTTTTATAGGGCACAACATATCCCCATAGTCACTGAAGAATTATCGCTGTTCTTTACCCTACCTGTGTTGGCGCAGCAATATGATTGTAACTACATTGTGGCTGTGTAGAGTAGATTTTCCATTGTGTTAACTTCTAGTACAGAAAGAGGATGCCTGCTAAATCTCCCTTTTGCTTGTCTCCTAAGGAGCCCCACAAGGAGGATATAGTCACTATCCAGATGACGACTATGGTCCACCTGCCCATTATGAGCGCCGTAGGATGGGAGGTCCACCTCCAGTGGGGGGTCCTCACAGGGGCCCTCCCAGTCAACGCTATGGGCCTCAATATGGTCCCCCACCTCCGCCACCACCACCAGAATATGGGCCTCAAGCAGAAAGTCCAGTGCTAATGGTTTATGGGTTGGACCCTTCGAGGATGAATTGTGACCGAGTGTTCAACATCTTCTGTCTGTATGGAAATGTGGAAAAGGTATGTGTTTTTTGGGAGAGAATCTAAATGCCTTACTCCTCGGATTTTCAGATGAGGCCATATAATGATTGATGTGAATAAACTACCCATATTTCATTGGATAGGTGATAAATGCCTGTTGCTGTTTGAGATGGAGGTTTTCATAAATCAATGATGCAACTTCTCTTAGTACCAAAACAGGGTTGATGGGATACTCTTGTGATTGGGCCAAGTGGCTTTTTCATTCTGTGCTTTCCAAGTGACCTTTTGTTGTTTTTTCAGGTGAAATTCATGAAGAGTAAGCCAGGAGCTGCCATGGTAGAGATGGGAGATGGGTTTGCTGTGGATCGTGCCATCAGCCACTTGAATAACACTTATATGTTTGACCAAAAGTTAAATGTTTGGTAGGTGCCAACTTGAAATTTATATAGGTGAGGAAATGTGGAAAATTGATTTATTTCTCAAGGATTCCAGGAATAACTGGAATTGGACCACTGCTTTGACTTTTTTGGGTTTCACTCCCAATCTGGATACCCCTGTGGAAGTCTGGTATGATCTTTAAAATACGTGCTTGGTTAAAAGTGTACCTACGTACAATAGATCGAGGTGAAAGTGTAAAACAATTGGAGCTGCCATCGGTTGAGAGTAGGAGGTCCTAGTCAGATCCATGGTTTGAGATCTGCTACACTGTTAAACCAAGTTCTGGTAATCACTTGTGACTCAAGTGTTGGAAAATTGGTTTATAGTTAAGACATTACAAATGTGTGGAAGGGATAGCTGAGCACCAAGTTGGTGCTGTAAATGCTTGGGTTGGTTAAGATCTGGTCCCTGCTTCTGAAATCTGGGCCTCCTTTAAAATGGCGGTCTTGTCTGGCCTGAAGAAATCTCCTTCGGTGAAGGACCTGGAGAGAGTCTCTTCCAAATTGACTGGATTGATTTAAATAAGTGCAGGTATTACGACGTTGAGACTTCCTTCCTGATAAAATCCCTTTGGAAAGTTGGAGCAGTCTGTTGAGGATCATTTTACTGTGCAAAATAAATGATTTTGTAGCCAGGCATTTTATCATTGTCTGTAGGGCTTGGTATGACATTAATGCAAGTACCTGCATGGTACAGTCTCTGAAGATTGTATGAATTTGATAACTGTTATGGTGTGGGAAGGGGAGATTTCTCCATGCGAGGAGGATGCAATTGAGTGCCGTTTGGGGACTTGTGTTTGAAAATGTTTGTGCTTACTGATGTGTTTTGCCTCCAGTGTGTCCAAACAACAGGCCATAATGGCCGGTCAGTCATATGAGCTTGAAGATGGCTCTTGCAGTTTTAAGGATTTCTCTGGGTCCAGAAACAATCGCTTCACCACTCCAGAGCAAGCCAGCAAGAACCGAATCCAGCACCCAAGCAATGTCCTACATTACTTCAATGCCCCTCCAGAGGTGACAGAGGAAGCTTTCTGCGAGGTACTATGTGGTTATGAAAATTATTTTCAGTAAGGGTATGATATTTTGCATATCTTGGCTATTGGTTTATCTCTGTTTCTGGCCATTTTATCTTGCCAATCGTTGTCTATAGACCTATAAGACAATGAGGTGACTGTTTTGAATATGTGCACTTGAGTAAAAGATATGGCATTTGATAGCTTGGTGGTTTTGCTTTGAGACCACTCGGGGATCTAAACTAGAAGTAGGGCTGTTTTGCAACTTTAAACTTTGAGTTTGCTGATTGATAAACTCAGTAACGAAAGCGAAATGGCAAAAATTAAACTCTTTTCTCTCAGCATTTACTGGGGGTGGGGGGGAACTAACATGGCGGGCAGGACATTAGAAGAGATCAAAAAAGATAGTCATTTAAGATAGAATGGGGGGAGGTAATAAACTAATCAAACTTAGAGGATAAAACCCCTGTAATATTCAAAAGTTAAGGAAGAGATAGCAGAGGCACTTACATATATAAAAATTCATTAGAAAAGGGAATAGTGCCAGAGGACTGGCTAACAGCTAATGTGATTCCTATATTTAAAAAGGGAAATAGAACAAGTCCAGGGAACTAAAGATCAATTAGCTTAATGGCGGTGGTAGGAAAGATAATGGAATCCTTACTCAAAGATGTAATAGAAAAACATTTAGAAACAAGAAAATATAATAAAGAATAATTAGCACTGATTTCAGAAGGGAAGGTCGTGCTTGACCAACCTTACTGAATTCTTTGACAAAGGGTAGTGGACTCGGGTAATACAGTAGATGTAATATATTTGGATTTTCAAAGGCTTTCGATAAAGTACCCTATAGTAGATTCATGACTAAGGTCAGAGCTTGTGGAGTCCAGGGACATGTAGCAGCAAAATGGATACAAAAAAGTAGAGGTTAAGAGTGATTGCTCAGACTGGCAAAAAGTGTGAAGTGGTGATCCACAAGGATCGATGCTGGGACCACTGTTCACCGTTTCCATAAACTGTTTGGAATTGGAAGTACAATTTCAATTTGTGGATGACACCAAATGGGGGGGTATAGTTAATACTGAGGAGGACTGTGACAAAGTACAAGAAGACATTAATAAACTTGCAGAATGGGTGTAATTGGCAAATTAATTTTAACATAGATAACTGAGTTGGTACATTTTGGTAGGAAGAATGAGGCCACAATACTCCCTAAAAATGAGAGTCTAAATGGGGTAGAGGAGCAGTGGGATCTGGGATACACCAATCGATTAAAAATAGCAATGCAGGTTAAACGGCCATTAAAATACTAAGTACTAGGGTTCATTTCTAGAGGGAAAGAATTGAAAAGCAGAGGTTATGTTAAACTTATGTAGAACCTTCAAAAGCAAAATACTGCCAAGGCTGGAAATCTGAAATAGAAACAGAAAATGCTGGCAATACTCAGCAAGTCAGGCAGCATCTGTGGAGAAAGAATGAGTTAACGTTTCAGGTTGAAGACCCTTTGTCAGAACTAGAAGATTCAAGCTTAAATGGTTTTTAAGCAAATACAGAGCCAGGGAAAGGTGGGGGAGGGAAGAACAAAAGGGAAGGTCTCTGGGGTGGAGGGCAGGAGTGATTAAATGACGCATGGGATGATGGTGCAAGGCAAGGAGGGTGGTAAAGAAACAAAAGATGGGTCTAGAGGAGCTGTAAATGGCAACATCAGAACCATTACCAGCACCTGCTGTCTGGAAAAATGGGAGCAGTGGTTATGATCTGAAGTTATCGAAATCAGTGAGTGCAGAAGGTTGTAAAGTGCCTAATCGTAAGATGAGGTGCAGTGTAAGAGGCCGAGGGAGTGGGACTGGGAATTAAAACAGCAAGCAACCGGCAGGTCAGGGTCACGTTTTTGGACTGAGCGGAAGTGTTCAGCATAGAACCTTGGTTAGATCGCACTTGGAGTACTGTGAACAGTTCTGGTCTCTATTATAAAAGGACTGGAGACGATGCAAAAAAATTTACTAGGATGACACCAGAACTCTGAGGTTATATATCAGGAAAGATTGAACAGGCTGGGGCTCTTTTCTCTGGGAAAGAAAAGACTGAGGGGTGACCTGATAGAGGTGTTTAAAATTATGAAAGGGTAGATGTAGAAGTTTCCACTTGCAGGGGAGACCAGAACTAGGGGCCATAAATATGAGTCACTAATAAATCCAATAGGGAATTCAAGAGAAACTTCTTTACCCAGAGTGGTTAGAATGTGGAACTCGCTACCACAAGGAATGGTTGAGGTGAATAGCATAGATGCATTTAAGGGGAAGCTAGATAAACATGAGGGAGAAAGGAACAGAAGGATATGTTGATGGGATTAGATGAAGGGTGGGTGGTGGCTCCTGTGGAGCATAAATACTGGCATGGACCTGTTGGGCTGAATGGCCTGTTTCTGTGCTGTACATTATATATAATTCTATGTAACATCCACACAGCTGAATTGTAGTGATTCTCAGAATGGTAATGGCAGAGATGGAGATGTGTTTGCAGTTCTTGGCTTCAATCCCTCAATCAGCACTGCTTATAACAGTGAGCACTCAAACAGAGAATGCAAGGTGTCTCCTGTAACACCCAGTGTCAGTTTAAAAGTTGTGTTGTGGCTCTATTTTGCTTGGAAAGTGGGAGGGGGGGGGGGGTAATGTGACATGGGCATGAAACCATGGTAAATTGAAAAGCCTTCTAACTACAACAGGAAACTTATAGCTACTTTATTGTTTCAGGTGTGTGATGAGCTGGGTTTGAAGAGGCCATCTGCCTTCAAATTATTTTCTGGCAAGAGTAAGTACCTAATGTTTGTGGTTAGAAACCAGTGAGTTTGTGTCCCATTGCAGAGTGCTTGGGTCAGTAAACCCAGAGTTATTATAGGACAGCACACTTATAGTAAGAAAGCTACTGAGCAGCTTGCTGCATCTGATGTTTGTAACTGGGCTGTTCCTAGATCTAGGTCAGGAAATGCATGCCCATTCAAATCTAGAGCTATTCCACCTGTGTGAGTAATTCTGGTTGAAAATTCAACTTGCACCCTACTGTCTGGGCTTTTGAAGCAGTGTCTTCAGTTATCAGACTCTACAGCCAGCAGTGTTGCTTGATCTGTTAGTCTAGCCGTAGTATGGTAGCCAAGTGCCAACCGTTCTGCACTCTGTCATTTACAAAGAATTTCCACTACATGCATGGAAGGTGCTGACTCTTGTGTGTTTTCTTCTGCAAACTTGAAATTAGTCTTTTGGATTACATTTCTGCCCAGTTCAGTACATCAATTATGTATCAACATTGTGACCATTGCACTGAGGTTCAAAAGTTTCAGTCTTTAGCATAGACCAATTTAGAGATTAGCTGCCATTGATGTAGTCAGTTAATGCGACTGCATTAATCCCAGGAAATTGTGTAACTGTTCTAGGTGGCCAGCTTTGCAAGACACCAGTTACAACATTCATAGTCTGGGAACGGTGCTGGTAGCTGGCTGCATAGATTAGTGCCTTCAACACACTGACCTCACAATGAATCAAAAAGCTTTAGTCATTCTTTATCAACAGAAAACCATTTCATGCAGACAGCCTGCCATTCCCTTGGCTGTCAGTGACATTTGCTGTAAGTCACAGGGTAGTACAGGCTGTCCTTGACTACTTTCCTCTCCTGTACTGACCTGACGGTCTTTTATTTCCGTCTCTTCCCAGCTGCCAAAAATAAGCTGGAGGCTGAATGGCACCAGTCCATTGCTCTCCAGTGTTGCCTCTATCAAATGACTCTGGCCTTCAGCTATTGTAATTACAGCCAGGTTTTAGGTAGCTTTATTTAATATATCCAAGAGGCTGTAATGTTTTGGCACACAGGATCTGAATCCAGTTTATTATCCTTGTAGGTGAGAGAAGTTCCTCCGGCCTAATTGAGTGGGACTCGAAGAACGATGCAATGGAGTCGCTGTCCCTGCTGAATCACTATCAAATGAAAAACCCAAGTATGTCTTTCTGGCTAAGATCTTGCTGAGTTGTTTTGTTAATCACTTGTTTTAAAGACAACTAGTTTAGCTCAAAACACCTAACACATCAGTGTACTTGGCCATTCAAATGTTTTCTTTTCCATGTTCATTTTCCAAGTACTTGGGATGGTGTTTTGGTTCAGAGAGCAATGAACATTTATCTACCTCCACAAATGATTTTACCATTTGCTGTTGTAACCCTCTGCAAGCACTGCTGAGGCACTTACGACTGGTGTAAAGGAGCGTGCCTAATATCTGATGCCAATCCAGAATTTCCCATGAGAAGTTGCTGATGTACAAAATGGTTGCAGACAGATTTACAACATGCTACATCCAGCAAATGCAACCCCAGATCATTCCTTGCACTACTGTAGTACCAACAGTGCGCCCTCCAGTACAGCACTGTTCTGTATTAGCAACACAGTCCACCCTCAAATTATTACAGATTCTAGTTGCCCCTTTTATTGCTTGACCCACAAACTCTTCCTAAATGCATCTGATTTTTTTTTTCTTTTTTAGTGTGTGGTATTTTACCTGAGTTTTGTAAAGCTGACGTGGGATGTCCACTAGAATCTGAAATTAAATGTCCTTTGCTGTATGTAGGCCCTTTCCAAGATGAGTGATGGGGAGGAGTGATTCGGGTACCTATTGTGGAGTCACTAATGTATCTTTCCCCCCCACCCCAGGTGGCCCTTATCCATACACTCTGAAACTCTGCTTCTCCACGGTGCAGCATGCAGCATAAAGACTCGAACACTTCAGACAACATGGACTGCTAGCCATTCTCCATTATTGTGACTGTTGTATTTTAGTATTTTTATGCTAAGTTAACGTGCAGTAACCTTTCATTTGTGCAAAAGGAATGAGCCACAATTTACGACAAATATTCCAGTTTTTTATTTTGGTAGATTTCAGTTTAACTTTTTTTAAAGTAACCTGTATTGTAGAAGTGAAATGCCCCTTATTTTTATCTGCTGTGATTAAACGATGCTGCAGATCTCAGCACTACAATTCAATAAATGATAAAATCAGTTTAACTGGTACAACTGTGGCCTTTTTGTTTGAAGATTCAGTGGAAGGTCTTTTTGAGGAGCATGAGCTGAGTGCTGCTCTAACAGTCACATTAGTTTGGGTGGGTCTGGCTGACTCATTTCTCTTCCTACTTTCTGCTAGCCCCTCTCCCTCTTCCCACTTTGTGGAACAGTGACACAGTCCACACGGACTGCAGCGATTCAAGAAGGCGGCTCACCACCACCTTCTCGAGGGCAATTAGGGATGGGCAATAAATGCCGGCCTCGCCAGTGACGCCTACATCCCATAAGTGAATTTAAAAAAGTTTCCGAATCAAATGTGCAAATCATTTTATGACCCCCAAATCATTTGGGAGAGATTTTGAGCAGAAGCTGAGCGTGGATTTACGTCTCACTTCTCTACCACTTTATTATCAGACTGCTGTAAATAAATGGGTGGGAGACGGATCCTGTTTATAGCAGGTAATCCTTGTATTATATCTGGTGTGTGATGTGTACAATGGACTGTGGCAGTTTGATCTGGCAGATTGGTTGTTCAAGCCCAGGTGTCCAAATGTAAGTCAACTTTTCCACAACTTAACCCATCACAAACATCAAATGTGTCCGATGACACAGTCTCAGCTACTCTGGGACATCGTGCCTGGAGAGACTTGTTCTTCACAGACCTGGAGCTCACCTCTCTTGGGGCACAAGCAGGCCTTGCCTGCCTATAAGAAAGCTGATTGGGTCTGGCACCACTCCACACTCTTGTAGCCAGTTAGAGAAGCACGCCGTGCAGTGCCAGAGTACAGGCGGACTGTCTTAGGATTGCATGCTTGAGGTTTCAGTCTGTACCAGAAAAAAAACACAACTAAAGGAATGCTCAGCCGGTCAGGCAGCATCTGTGAAAAGAATATATCTCTGGTGTGGCCCCTTCATCAGAACTGGGATGAAAGGAATGCTGTGTGTTCCTTTGCCATTTTCTATATTTAAACCTATTGTAATTCTCCCTTGGGCTTCTTGGAGGCCAATTAGGTTCACTGCAGTGCCATCTTGTGGCCACACTTGCTTTTGGAAAAATATTAGTTGCCAACCAGACAAATTTCCCATAGAAGTTGCAATAAATAGATAGGTCAATGGGCACATCTTGGCTCATCCATCCAGAAATAGTCCTCCCATTGTTAATTAATTTTGGGGTTTTACCTCCACTACTTGAAGTCCATGCCTTTTGATTGATACTGGTCCTAAATTTGCCTTTTAATAGCTTGAACCCGTGTCCTCTTAACATTCTCCTGCAATTTAGAGTCATGTAAGTACAGCACAAAAAGCCATTTGACCCCATAGCAATCTGAAGTGAAAACCAGTGATGCAGTCTCTCCCCTCACTCTTGTATCTTCCTGTTACAATTTTTTTTTAAATCTACTTTTCCCTTAAAAGATGCATTGGCATCATTAACTACCCTCTGGCCCAGCAGTATTGAGGTAAGAGGGAGAAGCAAGAAGATTAAATTTCCCTTGCAGTTGCAGATTTGGGGTAGGCACTGTCATTTAAATATGTAGGGTTTAAATAACAGGCTCCCCATCTACTATAACTTAGAATTTAATAGAGAAAAACATCCCATTGCATTTCAGAGGCATAACCCATCTGGATCTATATGGTGTCATTGCACTATTTGGAGAGGAACAAGGAGTTTTCCCATTTCTGGCCAATCAGAAACCGATTAAAGTGAAACCTGTACATTAGACATCTAAGGGACTGGCACCACATGTCCTTTTCTTGTACGTGTCTTTATTTTCAAAATAGTCATTGAATGTACTGTAAAAAAAATTTTCAACAACCTTGAACCAGCTGCAACAATGCTAAGGACTTAAGTTTGGAAGTGAATAGGTCAACAAAACTGATGTGCCAGGTACAGCACCTGTAAAGTGGAGCTTGTTTCCAACCACACTCGGACGTCACAACTGTACTGTGGGATTGGGTGCGTGTGCAGCTAATGGATCTGCGTTGGGTGTGTGCATATCTGGGTCCGCGTGGAATCTGGTGCGTGCACATCTGGGTCCGTATGGAGTTGGGTGCACGTCTGGGTCCGCGTGGAGTCGGGTGCGTGCGCGTTTTCTGGCCTGCGTTGTCAACAAGGTTGCTTTTGGAAGCCGGGACAGCGGCTATAGGGGTCATTCAAACCCCAATACCTGCATAGACAGAAAGGAATCCGATAACAATCCATCAGACATTATGATCTTCAGCCTCAGATACAAGACGTACTTTAAAGTGTCAGGCTGCATCCTCTGTTTTAAGGTGTAAAAGGGCTTGACATTTGAAGGCTGTCGGTAGTTTGTAATTTGCGAGTGTCCCATTTCAGAGTACCTTGTATCTTTTATATTATAAGTTATTTGGGACTTAATAAATGTCCATTTTTTGGAAGTGTTTGTTTCAACAGGTTTCACTGTAACTGGTCATTCATCTCATTTGCCGTTAGTGGAAATTTAGTCAAAAGTAATTTATTGGATGTGAAGTATTTTGAGATAGCCTGAGGCTGTGATAAGGTTCTATATGAATGCAAGCTTTCTCCTTTTTTCAAATATCACTTACTCATAACATAACCCTCCACTCTTTCTAACTACTGCCCTTTTCTCTCTAAAGTAATGGAACATGTTGCCTCACAACATAACTTCCACCTCCTTATTCAAGACCCTCCAATCTGATTTCTACCCAGCCACACAACAAATGGTATCATGTGTGACTGACCACGGCCCTCCACCTCTATCCTGTCTGTTGCTTTTGACCCCATTGACCAATCCATCTTACGCATGTTGTACCACAAGCACAACATCTGCAACTGCTTCTCTTCATGGAATCTTACAGCACGGGAGGCCATTTACCCATCGTGCCCATGCCTTCTGCCTCTTGATTACTCCGGGCGGTGCAGTGGCGGGGTTTATCCGCTGGGCGGCGCTGTGATACAGTGGCGGGGTTTATCCGCTGGGCGGCGCTGTGGTGCAGTGGCGGGGTTTATCCGCGGGGCGGCGCTGTGGTGCAGTGGCGGGGTTTATCCGCGGGGCGGCGCTGTGGTGCAGTGGCGGGGTTTATCCGCGGGGCGGCGCTGTGGTGCAGTGGCGGGGTTTATTCGCGGGGCGGCGCTGTGGTGCAGTGGCGGGGTTTATCCGCGGGGCGGCGCTGTGGTGCAGTGGCGGGGTTTATCCGCGGGGCGGCGCTGTGGTGCAGTGGCGGGGTTTATCCGCGGGGCGGCGCTGTGGTGCAGTGGCGGGGCCCGGCCGCGGGGCGGCGCTGTGGTGCAGTGGCGGGGCCCGGCCGCGGGGCGGCGCTGTGGTGCAGTGGCGGGGTTTATTCGCGGGGCGGCGCTGTGGTGCAGTGGCGGGGCCCGGCCGCTGGGCGGCGCTGTGCCGGGGTCGGGCTGATTCGGGCCGATGGCTGTTCGCTTTGTCCGGGGAGCGCGGACCGTCCGTGAGTATCGCGGGGATCGGGACCCCGACCGAGGTGACTGGGCAGCGCGGCTCCCGGTTCGGCTCTCAGCCGCTCCCCGGGAGAGGGCAGCGAGGAGCGGGGGGAAACACCGACCTGCAGCCGGGAGACTCGGGCTGAATAAAAGCCGTGAAAGTGGGGTGAAAACCCGGGTAAACACCCCGCGAATTAGGGTAAAACCCCCGGGTAAACACCCCGCGAATTAGGGTAAAACCCCCGGGTAAACACCCCGCGAATTAGGGTAAAACCCCCGGGTAAACACCCCGCGAATTAGGGTAAAACCCCCGGGTAAACACCCCGCGATTTAGGGTAAAACCCCCGGGTAAACACCCCGCGAATTAGGGTAAAACCCCCGGGTAAACACCCCGCGAATTAGGGTAAAACCCCCGGGTAAACACCCCGCGAATTAGGGTAAAACCCCCGGGTAAACACCCCGCGAATTAGGGTAAAACCCCCGGGTAAACACCCCGCGAATTAGGGTAAAACCCCCGGGTAAACACCCCGCGAATTAGGGTAAAACCCCCGGGTAAACACCCCGCGAATTAGGGTAAAACCCCCGGGTAAACACCCCACCAACTGGGGGTAAAACTCCATTAAAAACTAAATACTGAACCCAGCTGGAGGGAGGCTCGGAATTTAACCGCTGGCCTGAAGTCGGTCAAACGTAAAAATTCAAACTTGCAGTTTCCCAACAGTGTTTGATTAGAGAATCTCACCATTGGCCTAAACATTCACCCCATCCACCACCCTAAACATTCACTCCCTTCACCATCGGCGCACTGTGGCTGCGGTGTGCACCATCCACAGGATGCACTGCAGCAACTCACCAAGGCTTCTTCGACAGCACCTCCCAAACCCGCGACCTCTACCACCTAGAAGGACAAGAGCAGCAGGTTCATGGGAACAACACCACCAGCACGTTCCCCTCCAAGTCACACACCATCCCGACTTGGAAATATATCGCCGTTCCTTCATCGTCGCTGGGTCAAAATCCTGGAACTCCCTTCCTAACAGCACTGTGGGAGAACCTTCACCACACGGACTGCAGCGGTTCAAGAAGGCGGCTCACCACCACCTTCTCAAGGGCAATTAGGGATGGGCAATAAATGCCGGCCTCACCAGCGACGCCCACATCCCAAGAATGAATTTTAAAACCAGGTGTAGTGGGCCCCGGGTCCAGGATGTGGTCCTGGCATGGTTTAACGCCGGCACATCCCGCAGCCGTACTTGGCGTTGGGACCGATGGAGACTGACCGATTGGGTTTTCCTGGGATATCATCCAATCACCGCCCTGTCTCCTGGTCACATCTGAACGGCAGAATTTGGCAACGTGAAAATAAGGGGTAGAAACGGGGCCCTGCCCCAATTGTACTGTGCCTGAATCCCTCTCCTATCCCCCCCCCCCACCGCCCAATGAATTTCTGGCCCCTTGACTGAAACATTTCAACATCACCAGGACAACAACCGAGTAAGTGGGACAGGGTTCATGGAACGCAAATGATGTAATCCTGGGCAGAAATCAATTAAATAAATAGAGATTTAGCAGAGAGAGGGAGAACCCATTAACACACAGAAAACTCTTCCTAACTGATAAAGAGGGAGCAGAGACTCTGCAATCTAATTGCAGCGTTCCCATATCATCATTTAATAATCCCAGTAACTTTCAGAGTGAGAGGCCCATTCACTGGGAGATAGGTCAGATTCAACAGGTTGTAAAAATAACAGGCTTTGTTAGGAATAGCAGAGGGAGTTTCGTGCCTGACTGCTGTTGGAAAGTAACGGTTTCAGGCAGGAGCAGACCTTTGGCCCATCTAGTTCCACCTATCCATCATATTCTCGTGGTGCATTTCTAATAACCCTGAATCCCATTTGTTGTCAAGAATCTTGTCTGGTTCCTTCTTGAAACCCATTAGGGTTTCTTGGTTACTGGATTGCCTGTTTAAATATTTAATAGTCAGGTGTTAATCTAAATATGACGATCAACATGAAAATACCCCTCCGTCATAATGACACACTTGCCAGCCTAAGTGTCTCCGGGATTTTACTCAGAGAGTGGTGAGAATGTGGACCTCTTGGAGTAGTTGAGGTGAATTGTATAGATGCATTTAAGGGGAAGCTAGATAAGAAGATGAGGGAGAAAGGGATAGAAGGATATGCTGATAGGGGTGGGAGGAGTCTCATGTGGAGCATAAACACTGGCATGGACCAGTTGGGCCGAATGGCCTGTTTCTGTGCTGTAAATTCCATGTAATTTCGCTGGACAGGAAGCTTCTTGGCTCCGTCCATCAGAAAGAGTTCCCGCTGGGCGTGGGTGGAAATGTTCCTGATGGGTCTTGCTGTGGGCTAGCAGATTGTGCGTTCACACTAAGCACAGAGTGTCGAGCAACATCGTTCCCTCTGCTAGTTGTGTGAGAGGTGGATGGGAGGGATGAGGGGTGCCTGCCCCATGGCCCCACTCCTGCCCTTGGCTGCCCTGCCTTATCCAGCCCCCCCCTTCGATCCCAGGGCTCCCATTCTCTGGTCTCCTCCTGCCCCATGCCCTGCCTTCAGGCTCGGGCCATCCCACAGAGCGAGTTTTGCTGAAACAAATAGTGGGGAGGGTTCACATTTTTCCTGCGACTGAGGATTTGAGTTTCTGTTCGAGTCTCATTCTGCTTTGTCCGTTCTTTAACTCGTAGGTCAAAGGTTGTTCCAATCTTTGCAAATCGGGATGCGGGCGATGTCTGCAGAGGCACAGGACATGGTGCCTTCGTACAGCTTTGAGACCCTCCGTGTCTCACAAGCGAGAGACAGTGTGCTGCACGTGGAACTGAACAGACCTGAGAAGAGGAATGCGATGAACAAAACCTTATGGAGGTCATTTTCAATCTGCTGATTGATGTTTGTTTAAGGATGAGTAACACTGACTACCCGCTGGTTAAAGGGACCTCCCAGTGTAACACTGACTACCCGCTGGTTAAAGGGACCTCCCAGTGTAACACTGACTACCCGCTGGTTAAAGGGACCTCCCAGTGTAACACTGACTACCCGCTGGTTAAACGAACCTCCCAGGGTAACACTGACTACCTGCTGGTTAAAAGGACCTCCCAATGTAGCACTGACTACCCGCTGGTTAAAGGGACCTCCCAGTGTAACACTGACTACCCGCTGGTTAAAGGGAGCTCCCAGTGTAGCACTGACTACCCACTGGTTAAAGGGACCTCCCAGTGTAACACTGACTACCCGCTGGTTAAAGGGACCTCCCAGGGTAACACTGACTACCCACTGGTTAAACGGACCTCCCAGTGTAGCACTGACTACCCACTGGTTAAAGGGACCTCCCAGTGTAACACTAAGCCAAACAAACCAGAAAGCCATAGGCTGTGCCAACTTAGCCGAACAGCAGTACAAGTGCTACAGTCGGCCTCAGTACACCCAGCCTAGGGAGGGGAAAGATCGGACAGGTTCCTCCTCAGGGCCCTTGCTGGAAGGTCTGAACCACCATATGAATGCCTTTTCCTTTGATTAACTCCTAGTTGGGCAAGGTGTAAACTGAGGTTCTTGGAGCATTTAATGGTTTGTTTTTGACACCTGACTCTGCCTGAGTGGCATGAAATGGAGAGAATAAATAAAGTACCCTGGCCTTCGAAGAACCCTGTAACTTGGCATCAAAGTCCCACTGGGCTTCAAACCATACACATTGTCTTCAAGGCATCACAACATTCCCAGATCTGCTTGAACTTCATCTTGAGGAGATCCCAATTTTAAAATAATATGTTGCTTACGAAATTAAACATGATCTTGGGACATGTCGCATACCCCAATCTGCGTCTTCCCACTGAGCAGCGGGGATACAGCCCATAATGTATTAAAAGTCCTGCACATAGCTTGCACTTTGTGCACGTGTCACACCTTCTTGTCGTCACACTTCAACCGTCACACTGACTCAACCACAGACAGCGCCGAGGGAGATCAGCTACGGGTCTGTAACCCTTTGTATTTGCCTCCAGCCCCACAATCCTCCAAGATCTCTGCCCTCCTCCCATTCTGGCCTCTTGTGCATCCCTGATTTTCTTCACCCCTCCATTGGCGGCCGTGCCTTCAGCTGCCTGGGCCCTAAGCTCTGGAATTCCCTGCCTAAACCTCTCCATCTCTCTCTCCTCCTTTAAGACGCTCCTTAAAACCTACCTCTTTGTCCAAGCTTTTGGTCACCTGTCCTAATATCTCCTTATGTGGCTCGGTGTCAAATTTTGTCTGATAATCGCTCCTGTGAAGCGCCTTGGGACGTTTTACTACATTAAGGGCACTAGATAAATTGTTGCATTGATAAACTGCTATTCTAGTCACTTGCTGTGACTCCAAACCCCATGACTTTCTCTAGGTAGGATCTCAGAATGTTCAGTGTCTTGTGTAATGTTGTTTAAATCACTTGAGCCTGAGCCCTAGGCCTTGGCAGGTTCAAGTCATGCTCAGTACAGAAGTAACAGTGCTGTCTTGGTCCAACAGAGAGATGGTGGAGTGCTTTAACAAAATAGCCCAGGACACCGATTGTAGAGTTGTTGTTCTATCAGGAGCTGGAAAAATGTTTACTGCAGGTAAATGTGACCTCAAAATCCACAGAAAGCACATAGAACCGGTAAGGGTGTATACACTGTGTGCAGATTCATATTTATTATTGGTATTTTCACATCGCACACCTTAACTATCGTAATAAAACTCCCGGTTTGTTAGTGGGGGGGTGGTGGTGTTTGAGGAGGAAATTGCTCCTGGCCATGGAGGATAAACACAGACCAGGTGGGCCGAATGGCCTGACTCTCTGTTGTGATGTCTCTATAACTCTATGGCTAATTCGGTCACCATTAGTGCGATGCAGAATAGGGTTTCATTCATTAATGTGCTGCGACCAGAGCTTTTAAAGACTCAAATAGGGAAAGATCGTTCACTCCGCAATGGGCATTTAGGTTTTGCGGAACTGAAAATGCTGTGTGGGGCCCACAGATTTGCCTTAAGAGCCCAGATTTCAAAGCTGCTCACAGCACAGTATTGTGCATTGACTACACAGTCTGTATATTGCAGTACAGTGTGGATTTAGTTGGTTGGTTGAAAGAGTTTTGGTCTGATTATATATTAGTTACCTTTCTTTGGGTTTTCAGCTGTCCAGTCACTACACTGACCTTCAGTTTGCACTGAATCGTCATTTTTTTTAAACGCACAACACTTAGTGTCAGCTTGGCTCAGTTGGTAGCACTCTCGTCTCTGAGTTCAAAGTTTGCGGGTTCAAACACTGCAGTCTGCAGTACTCCAGTGCAGTACTGAGGGATGAGAGGTTAAACCAAGGGTAGGAATGAAAGATCCCATGGCAATATTTGAGGAGGAGCAATTAAAAAAAAAGACTTGCATTTATATAGCGCCTTTCACAACCTCGGGATGTTCTGAAGCGCTTTACGGCCAATGAAGTGTAGTCACTGTTGCAATGTAGGAAACGCGGCAGCCAATTTGCGCACAGCAAGATCCCACAAACAGCAATGTGATAATGACCAGATAATCTGTTTTTTTATTGATGTTAGTTGAGGGATAAATATTGGCCCAGGACACCGGGGAGAGCTCCCCTGCTCTTCTTCAAAATAGTGACATGGGATCTTTTGCGTCCACCTGAGAGGGCAGACGGGGCCTCGGTGTAAAGTCTCATCTGAAAGACGGGACCTCCGACAGTGCAGCACTCCCTCAGTACTGCACTGGAGTGAAGTGGAGATGTGCATAGAAGTGGTGGAGGGAGCTGAAGGAGGTGACTGGCTAATATACTGCAGCTGAATCCATATCAGTATTGTGGTGATGTTCTGCAGGGATTGACCTGATGGACATGGCTGGAGATGTATTGCAGCCCAATGGGGACGATGTGGCCAGAAAGGCCTGGAAGCTACGGAACACAATCCTCCAATATCAGGAGAGCTTCAGTGTGATCGAGAAGGTAGGAACTGTGACTGTCATTAAACAAGGATCCTTCCTAATACACACTGCCGGACAGTGAGTCGGGGTGCAGCAATAGTAATTGGGCTCATGAAATCCAAGCACGACATTTACACGATTAGTGAAAACAGCACAAGTCGACACCAGTTGTGTTGGATTTCGTGAGCTGCACCTGCACGAACAATCAATAGTGTAATAACCCCGTGTGCGTCTCCCAGCACACACGCATGCATATACACACATATTTACACACGCACATACATGCATACACACACACTTGCTCACATATACACACGTACATGCATGCAAGCACCCATCTCTTCCCCTCCCTTCCCCGAAAGCGGAATGTAAAATCTTTTGCTCCAATATCTGCATGATGTTCCTGTGCAGTAGCAACGTTGCGTTGATCCTAATGATGTATTTTTAATTCTCTCAGATCACTTTGTTTTCCTATTTTATCTCCCCGGTCCGTGCAGCACAGGCAGGGGAGACTCTGCCAGGTCAGTGTTGGTGCAACCTGCCAGCTGCAGTTATACCGTGGGCACTGGAGGCAAGTCCAACCTCCTCTCCGAAACATGGGAGAATTCTGGCTTGCGTGCCAGAAACTGCAGATGGCAGCTCCTTCAACCGTTATAAATGTCTGTATATTGAGTGTCATTTTACTTTGTGCTGTGTTTCAGTGCCCAAAGCCAGTTATAACGGCAGTTCACAGCGCATGCATTGGAGGAGGTGAGAGCACGATTCATTTTAACGTCCCAGTAAGTAATGATCCATCACGCACAGGGCAAAATCCCCATCGCATGAGGTACGGTCTGACTCTTGTGTGTTTCCATGCCGACATGTACAGTAAACAGCTTATTTATGGGGAGTTGGGGTTACTGCGGGCTATCCCTGGCTCAGGTATCAGATTACCAAGGCTGCTGCTGTTCCCATCTCCAGGTGTATCATCTTTTTTCTTTCATTCCTGGGATGTGGGCATTGCTGGCAAGGCCGGCATTTATTGCCCATCCCCTAGTTGCCCCTTGGAGGTGGTCCGCCTTCTTGAACCGCTGCTGTCCGTGTGGCGATGGGGGAGGTGAGAGGGGTCTGACTCGCCTCAGAGAGTGGAACGGCAGATGCTGTGCAATATTTATTTGGCCAACTTTCCCTGTCGTACCGGGTGGAATAAAGAGCAGGCGGAGATGAAAGTTACACAAGACCGCTGGCAGTGAAAGGGCAGCACTGGCAGTGAAAGGGCAGCACTGGCAGTGAAAGGGCAG
Organism: Heptranchias perlo; assembly: GCF_035084215.1. Taxonomy (NCBI): domain Eukaryota; kingdom Metazoa; phylum Chordata; class Chondrichthyes; order Hexanchiformes; family Hexanchidae; genus Heptranchias; species Heptranchias perlo. Next base: position 9,642,958 of record NC_090365.1, read on the forward strand.
CACTGGCAGTGAAAGGGCAGCACTGGCAGTGAAAGGGCAGCACTGCCACTGTGTGTACGACCAATACAGTCGCCAATCCCATCATTAACTTCACTGTTCTATGGAATCGGCATGGGCAAAAGGAGCTGCTAGAATTCCCGTACACGGGGTATTCAGGAATATAACGGGAGGTGCGTTGTGTCCAGTGAACTGAAGGTGCCCTTTCTTTTGCAGGTGTCGATTTGGTTACGGCCTGTGACGTACGACTGTGCTCCCAGGATGCCTGGTTCCAGGTGAAGGTGAGTGTTTCTGTTTAGTGAATTACTTTCTCAACTGGTGCCCTCTGGAGACTGAGAGACAGGGAATTATTTACAGTTACACCGGACTCAGGGACTGAGAAACAGGGAATTATTTACAGTTACACCAGACTCAGGGACTGAGAAATGGGGGGTTATTTACAGTTACACCAGATTCAGGGACTGAGAGACAGGGGGTTATTTACAGTTACACCAGATTCAGGGACTGAGAAATAGGGGGTTATTTACAGTTACACCGGACTCAGGGACTGAGAAACGGGGGGTTATTTACAGTTACACCAGACTCAGGGACTGAGAGACAGGGGGTTATTTACAGTTATGCCACACAAGGGGCCTCAACGCCTCATCCGAAAGACGGCACCTCCATCAGTGCAGCACCCCCTCAGTACTGCACTGGGAGTGTCAGCCTAGATTTTGTGCTCCAGTCTCTGGGGTGGGATTTGAACCCAAGACCTTCTGACTCAGAGACGAGAGTCCTACCCACTGAGCCACAGCTGACACCCAACCATGTGATTGGTATCTAACCCTGGATAAAGGACCACGAGTCTCCCTCATGGCCTCCAGGTAACCTGTTCCAGTAGCTGTCAAGCCACGGTGTTTCCTCTACATGGTGAACATCTGCTGTTGGACGGCCCTTGGGCAGCTTGTTTGAACGACCACCTTGATGTTCTAGACTCAAGGCACCAACACATGAAGAGGGTCAGGTCCATGAATGTTCTCGCTACCCCTTCCTCTGTACAACTCCCCAACTGCGGGCAAAAAGAAAGAACTTGCATTTATGTAGCACCTTTCACAACCTCAGGCCGTCCCAAAGCGCTTCACAGCCAATGAAGTACTTTTGAAGTGTAGTCACTGTTGTAATGTAGGAAACATGGCAGCCGATATGCGCACAGCAAGATCCCACAAACAGCAATGTGATAATGGCCAGATAATCTGTTTTAGTGATGCTGGTTGAGAGATAAATATTGGCCGGGGCAGGGGAGCAATATCGAGGTTAGTATCCATCTTTCGGATGAGACATTTAACCGAGGCCCCGTCTGCCCCCTCAGGTGGACGTAAAAGATCCCATGGCACCATTTGAAGAAGAGCAGGGGAGTTCTCCCCAGTGTCCTGTCCAATATTCATCCTTCAACCAACACCTAAAACATCCTGAGGTCATGAAAGGTGCTATATAAATGCAATTCCTTTCTTTTTAGTGTTGATCAATTTTGGTGAATACACAAAACGTACTGTGACCATAAGACCATCTCCTGCTCCTATCTCTCGCTGCGAGCTGTTGTTTACTAAATGGAATGGTACAAGTTTTAACATATCCTTTCCATTCTGTGCAGGAAGTGGATATTGGAATGGCAGCGGATGTGGGCACTTTGCAGCGATTGCCCAAAGTTATAGGAAATGCCAGGTAACGTTTTAATATCAGAAGCAGACTGTGTGAGGTCCTGTCTGTGCCTCTGAGACTGTGCACCTGCGCTCCTGCCTGTACCTCAGTCGTCCTCCTGTTACTGACTCCTGCTGAACGCCCCTCTCCGTCCTTCCTACTTTCCTGTTCCCTTGTTTCATTCCCCGCCTCCTTGTGTCCCACTGCTACCCTTCCCCCTGCCACTGACCAGCTCCCCCTCGTACCAAAAAGATGCAACTAATTTGCTTTGGTTTTATTTTTAAACTGATCCATGTTTATTCGCAGGAAAGTTACATCGAATTTACAGCACAGAAACAGGCCATTCGGCCCAACTGCTCCATGCTTTATGCTCCACACGAGCCTCCTCCCACCTTACTTCATCTCACCCTATCCACATATCCTTCTATTCATTTCTCCCTCATGTGTTTATCTAGCGTCCCCTTAGATGTATCTGTGCTATTCGCCTCAACCACTCCAAGTTCCACATTCTAAACACTCTCTGGGTAAAGAAGTTCCTCCTGAATTCCTTATTGGATTTATTAGTGACTATTTTATATTTTTGACCCCCTAGTTTTGGACTCTCCCACAAAAAGACTAAGTTTTCTCCAGGTTTCTCCTCTTAAAGGGAAATGCCACAAAACCAAGGCAGGGTCATTCAGTCCAAAGTAACATCACACCAAACAAACATTCGATAGGGAGAATAAAGGTTGGACAGACTGTGCAAAGTTCACCTTTATGGTGCCCACCTTAGACTTTATGAATGAAAAGTTACTGGATGTGATTATTTTTAAAGTAGACTATTTGCCAAGTGTGACCAACTTTAAACATTTTTCAGACCTGAGATTCACAATTCATCCCACTTTCATCAAGTGGCACATCAATCAAATCAAAGTCAAGTATCGAAACTTTCAAAAACTATCCTAGACTCATGCGGATGTGACAGATACAGCAACTCCAGATACAGCACGGATGGAGGTCATTCTGCCCATCGTGCCTGTGCCAGCTCTTTGCTAATCCCACTGCCCCGCTCTCTCTCCATTACCCCGTATCAATCCCAAACTAACCCCACTGCCCCGCTGTCTCTCCATTACCCCGTATCAATCCCAAACTAACCCCACTGCCCCGCTCTCTCCCCATAGCCCTGTATCAATCCCAAACTAACCCCACTGCCCCGCTCTCTCCCCATAGCCCTGTATCAATCCCAAACTAACCCCACTGCCTCGCTCTCTCCCCATAGCCCTGTATCAATCCCAAACTAACCCCACTGCCCTGCGCTCTCCCCATTACCCCGTATCAATCCCAAACTAACCCCACTGCCCCGCTCTCTCCCCATAGCCCTGTATCAATCCCAAACTAACCCCACTGCCCCGCTCTCTCCCCATAGTCCTGTATCAATCCCAAACTAATCGCACTGACCCGCTCTCTCCCCATAGTCCTGTATCAATCCAAAACTAACCCCACTGCCCCGCTCTCTCCCCATAGCCCTGTATCAATCCCAAACTAACCCCACTGCCCCGCTCTCTCCCCATAGTCCTGTATCAATCCCAAACTAACCCCACTGCCCCGCTCTCTCCCCATAGCCCTCTCCCCATAGTCCTGTATCAATCCCAAACTAATCGCACTGACCCGCTCTCTCCCCATAGTCCTGTATCAATCCAAAACTAATTGCACTGCCCCACTCTCTCCCCATAGCCCAGTATCAGTCCCAAACTAACCCCACTGCCCTGCTGTTTTATCTTGAAATGTCCGTGATTTTGCCCCTCAGTCATGGGCACTTGTCTCCAACCAGAAGTCTATCAGGAGCCAAGTTGAGAAACACAGGCACCAAACTGTACAGAGTGTCTAATGGTGACAACTCAAACATTAAGGTGATTTGCCGATGGAAATATGTGTTCTGGTAAATAAACATTAATTATCCAGATGGAGGGAGCTTATCATATTATAGAATCATAGAAATTTACAGGACAGAAGGAGACCATTCGGCCCATCGTGTCTGTGCCGGCCAATAAAGAGACACCCAGCCTAATCCCACTTTCCAGCTCTTGGTCCGTAGCCTTGCCACTTTCCCTTGGATCCCATGGACTTTTACTTTTCCGACCAGTCTGCCATGTGAGACCTTGTCAAAAGCCTTGCTAAAATCCATGTAGACTACATCAAACGCATTACCCTCATCAACCCTCCTTGTTACCTCCTCAAAAAATTCAATCAAGTTAGTCAGACATGACTTCCCCTTAACAAATCCATGCTGACTGTCTTTGATTAATCCGTGCCTTTCTAAATGAAGATTAATTCTGTCCCTTGGAATTTTTTCCAATAATTTGCCCACCATCGAGGTTAGGCTGTCTGGCCTGTAATTACTCGGTCTATCCCTTTCTCCCTTTTTAAACAACAATACAACGTTAGCAGTCCTCCAGTCCTCCGGTTCCATGCCTGTATCTGGGAGGATTGGAAAATGATGGTCAGAGCCTCCGCTATTTCCTCCCGTACTTTTCTTAACAGCCTGAGATACACGGTAATTTATCTACTTCCAAAGATGCTAAACCCCTTAATACTTCCTCTCTCATTATGTTTATCCCATTCAATATTTCATATTCCTCCTCCTTAATGTCTGCATTGTCTCCCTCTTTCTTGAAGACAGACACAAAGTATTAAAAACCATACCCACATCTTCCGCCTCCACACACTGGTTACCTTTTTGGTATCTAATAGGCCCTACTCTTTCCTTAGTTATCCTCTTGTTCTTTATGTATTTATAAAACATCTTTGGATTTTCCTTTATTTTACTTGCCAATATTTTTTCTTGTCCCCTCTTTGCCTTCCAAATTTCTTTTAATTTAATCCCTGCACTTACTGTGCTTCTCTAGGCTACCTGCAGTATTGAGCTCCTCGACCCTGCCAACCTGGCTTGATACCGGGGGTGGAATTGGAGCGTAACAGGCTCGTAGCCAGTGGGCAGCCTGTTTTACACCAGTTGTCTCTCCCATTGAAGTCTATATCGGGATGTCCATTCACCGTGAGCCCGTTTTGCGATGCTGGTGTAGGCTAATTCCAGTGTGTGCCCAGACTGACTGGTAACATGGCTGAAGTGGAAGGAGATTTGGCAAATCTGTTTAATCAGCGTGTGACTGAGGCTTGGACCGGAGTTATACTCAAGGGTCCTCTGATGATTTAGGGAAAGTTGGGATTTTCAACAATAGGTGTATTTACTTTTAACGGGGATATATATCGGGGGAGGGGGAGGAGGATGAGACCTGAGGTGAACCAGGAATGGTTTCACAGTATTCTGTTTCTCCTGTTTGTTTTTTTGTAGTCTGGTGAGTGAGCTGGTTTATACAGCGAGGAAGATGATGGCAGATGAAGCACTGAGCTGTGGTTTGGTGAGGTAAGCCGCCTGGTTTAATATCAAATGTGAACTAAGTCACCGTGTTTGTGATCAGGCTACTGGGTTGCAGAGGTGAAGATGCCGGCTTCACCTCACCCATGGTCTTGTCGGCCAGCCCACTCCTGGCCGCTGCTGGAATCCACGGGTCAGACAGATCCATGAGTGTGTTGCCCGATCAGGAACAGGGCGTGCGTTAACCTCCCCTTGTTGAAGTGGGGCTGAACTAGGTCACACAGAAGCCCATGACTCACTTATCACCTCAAAGAGTTGGTGCACCTCACCGGCAGCTGTGGCTCAGTGGGTAGCACTCTCTCCTCTGAGTCAGAACGTTGTGGGTTCAAGTCCCACTCCAGGAACTTGAACCCATAATCTAGGCCGACACTCCCAGTGCAGTACGGAGGGAGTACATTAAACCGAAGCCCCGTCTGCCCTCTCAGGTGGATGTAAAAGATCCCATGGCACTATTTCGGAGAAGAGCAGGGGAGTTCTCCCCGGTGTCCTGGCCAATATTTGTCCCTCAACCAACATCACTAAAAACAAATTATCTGGTCATTATCACATTGCTGTTTGTGGGATCTTGCTGTGTGTAAATTGGCTGCTGCGTTTCCTACATTACAACAGTGACCACACCTCAAAAATACTTCATTGGCTGTGAAGTGCTTTGGGACGTCCTGAGGTCATGAAAGGCACTATATAAAAGCAAGTTCTATCCATCTATTGGATCTAGTAACACGTCACACGGCTCAGTAACTCTGAAGCCAGCATGAACGATGGGTGGTACATGGGTGTAATACAGCAGCAGGTCACTACTGGGAGACCCTGATAATCCTGTTCTTCATCTGCATTGCCCACTTGTTCTGAAAGTGACTTCTCCTGACTGGTTTCTCCCCACATTGTGCTTGGTGTTGGACGTTATTTGAAAGGTCTAAGGTCCCCAGTATGTTGGTGACCACCTGTACAGACCGGTGTGACACTGAGTTCCCCAGTGTGTTGGTGACCACCTGTACAGACCGGTGTCTCACTGAGCAACACACACCAAGTGGATCCTGGGCTTGATCTGTTCTGATTTACTTCATCTCAACCGGAGCTGCAGTTTTCCTCGGTGTCCCTGGGCTGGGAAGGGAGAAAATCGGCCGGGATTTCTGCTTGTGATCAGTGGCCTTGCTGATCAGTGCATGTGTGTGGATTTGGGGTAAGGACAGGATTGTGCTTCACTGTGACGCCACACACGCTCAAATAGCTCACCTAGGCCCACACCGTGAAGAACAGCAACTTGGGCAGAGTACTGGAGGTCTGCCTGCCCCTGTCAAACGCCAACACGTTGGAGGGAGGGCGAGGGGAGTTGTCCTCAGTTTTGACCTTTTACAGAGATGGAAAGCCCGAGACTTGTGCTGAATTAGCTAATCTCAGCTAGAATGGCAGTGGGCCAGTATGTTTGGCCCCAGTGAACCCAGGAACAGAGAGAGGATTCCCACTACCATTGACTCCCTCCTGGCAGGGGTATGTGCAAGGATGCCAGATGAGGTTGAGGCCAGACTTGACTATGCAACCCCACCCCCCATTCCATAGTTCAACGCACACAGACAGGTGAAGAATGGGCACTGGAGAATTGGCATGACCAGTTGAATCGTGCCCAGCATGAGAAGGGCTAACATCAGACGCTTTTTCTCCCTCTTGCCCAAAGCCGGGTGTTCCAAGACAAAGAAACTGCGTTGGAAGGTGCCTTCGAGATGGCGTCTGAGATAGCCAGCAGGAGCCCAGTGGCTGTGCAAGGAACCAAACTGAACCTGATCTACTCCAGGGACCACTCTGTTAAGGAGGGCCTGGACTACATTGTGAGTATGAAGCACACACTAGAGGTTGATGTGGTAGCTGGGTGGGCAGCCAGTTAGCTTAACATCTGTGGTGGGTAAAATTTTGGAGTCTATTATTAAGGAGACAGTAACGGAACATTTAGATAAGCATAATTTAATAGGACAAAGTCAGCATGGCTTTATGAAGGGGAAGTCATGTCTGACAAATTTGCTTGAGTTCTTCGAGGATATAACGTATAGGGTGGATAAAGGGGAACCAGTGGACATAGTGTATTTAGACTTCCAGAAGGCATTCGACAAGGTGCCACATAAAAGATTATTACTTAAGATAAAAAATCACGGGATTGGGGGTAATATTCTGGCATGGGTGGAGGATTGGTTATCGAACAGGAAGCAGAGAGTTGGGATAAATGGTTCATTTTCGGACTGGCAACCAGTAACCAGTGGTGTTCCACAGGGGTCAGTGCTGGGTCCCCAAATCTTTACAATCTATATTAACGATTTGGAGGAGGGGACCGAGTGCAACATATCAAAATTTGCAGATGATACAAAGATGGGAGGGAAAGTAGAGAGTGAGGAGGACATAAAAAACCTGCAAGGGGATATAGACAGGCTGGGTGAGTGGGCGGAGATTTGGCAGATGCAATATAATATTGGAAAATGTGAGGTTATGCACTTTGGCAGGAAAAATCAGAGAGCAAGTTATTTTCTTAATGGCGAGAGACTGGAAAGTACTGCAGTACAAAGGGATCTGGGGGTCCTCGTGCAAGAAAATCAAAAAGTTGGTATGCAGGTGCAGCAGGTGATCAAGAAAGCCAACGGAATGTTGGCTTTTATTGCTAGGGGGATAGAATATAAAAACAAGGAGGTATTGCTGCAGTTATATAAGGTATTGGTGAGACCGCACCTGGAATACTGCATACAGTTTTGGTCTCCATACTTAAGAAAAGACATACTTGCTCTCGAGGCAGTACAAAGAAGGTTCACTCGGTTAATCCCGGGGATGAGGGGGCGGACATATGAGGAGAGGTTGAGTAGATTGGGACTCTACTCATTGGAGTTCAGAAGAATGAGAGGCGATCTTATTGAAACATATAAGATTGTGAAGGGTCTTCATCGGGTGGATGCAGTAAGGATGTTCCCAAAGATGGGTGAAACTAGAACTAGGGGGCATAATCTTAGAATAAGGGGCTGCTCTTTCAAAACTGAGATGAGGAGAAACTTCTTCACTCAGAGGGTGGTAGGTCTGTGGAATTTGCTGCCCCAGGAAGCTGTGGAAGCTACATCATTAGATAAATTTAAAACAGAAATAGACAGTTTCCTAGAAGTAAAGGGAATTAGGGGTTATGGGGAGCGGGCAGGAAATTGGACATGAAGCTGAGTTCGGATCGGTCAATGCCCTGTGGGTGGCGGAGAGGGCCCAGGGGCTGTGTGGCCGGGTCCTGCTCCGACTTCTTGTGTTCTTTAGATTTGTGGTTGGGATCAGATCAGCCATGATCTTATTGAATGGCGGAGCAGGCTCGAGGGGCCGATTGGCCTACTCCTGCTCCAATTTCTTATGTTCTTATGTTCTTAGAAACCCCCTCGGCTGGTGTCTGAGCCATTGAAGATTTGCATGTGGAATTTCCACACCAAAGGGATGGTGTTTTAGATTATACCATGAACGCCATGAATTAAGAAACATTGACCTTATTCTGCTTGGTAATCAACATTGCCGCATGAAATCCCCGCAGGGGGCCCCGGGGAAAAGGCCAAGAACGGCCATTTATTCCCTTACTCCGTGGGGGTTTCACCAATCTCCCGCCAAAGTTGCTTCAAGAGATCGGGAGAACGCTGTGGAAATTCAAGGTCTAAAGAATAACATATATTTTGAAAGCTGAAAGGGCCTTTTAGTCTCAAAGGGTCAACAGGAACTAGAACAGACCTTTCCTCTCTACTAAGAATTGACCTCCCTGTCTCCACCCACCTCTTTGAAGCAAGTGCTTGATGGATACAGATCCCATGGCACTATTTCGAAGAAGAGCAGGGGGAGTTCTCCCCGATATCCTGGCCAATATTTATCCCTCAACCAACGTCATTTAAAAAAAATAGGTTATCTGGCCATTTATCACATTGCTGTTTGTGGGATCTTGCTGTGCGCAAATTGGCTGCCCCGTTTCCTACATTACAACGATGACTACACTTCAAAAGTACTTCATTGGCTGTAAAGCATTTTGAGATGTTCTGAGGTCGTGAAAGGCGCTATATAAATGCAGGTCTGTCTTTTATTAGCCCAGCACCTCTGGCAAGTCTTCTGAATTTTTGAAACTTAGAATATCGTGTACCTCCATCCGTTGTGTTCTGCCCCCAGGGCAGATCCTGACTCCAGATTATCTGCTCATTATCACATTGCTGTTTGTGGGACCTTGCTGTGCGCAAATTGGCTGCCACGGTTCCTACATTACATCAGTGACCAAGCTTTAAAAGTACTTCATTGGCAGTAAAGCGCTTTGGGACGTGCGGAGGTTGTGAAAGGCGCTATATAAATGCAAGTCATCGTCCTTCATCAAGCTACACGATGCCTCACCTGTGAAGGTTGTGTGCCTTTAACCCTTGGGTGGCACTGGGAAAGTCTATGCTCCGTTCAGCTGGCATTGTTCCGATATCACCTCACACATGGTGGCACTAAGAAAAATAACGAGAGTGATAATGTCACTCAGGACACTCTTAGCCGATCTCCTGTGGCATGTCTCATGGATAGTCTGAGGTCTGAGCACAGTTGCTTGGTTTAGCTTCTCACATGGCCTGTCCCTTTAAGGCCATTGCCCAGGCACTCCCAGTGGGGAAGTGGTTCCAGTCGATCCTGAGGTCACTCAGAGTTCAATTGCTGTTTGAGGAAAGTTTGCAGATGCTTGTAAATTTTCAGCTGCAGCTCAGGATAAAAAGGACACCTTTTTGAAAACTTTGATGCAGAAACTTTTATATAAATAAATAAATATTTAAACAAAAATAGTCTTAAGACCTCAGCTGCCCTGCCCTCTTGTTAGTTTTCCTCCATTCTCTCTATCTTCCCCCAAGATTCTCTCTCATTTATTTTCACATTTCTTTTTTGGTTGATGTCTTCCTCGCTCGTGCATCTCCCGTGGCATTGCTCGCAGGGATAACATTGAAAGATAGGGTTTTTTTGGGGGGTGGGGGGTTGGGGGAGAGCATTTTACAGCTCTATACATCGACGCTCCTCACACACTGCCGTGGTCATTGTCCACCCTGCGTACTCTCTCGGGATTTCCTATTTGTGTACGAGGAGCAAGATTCACCGAGATCATCTCCTTGTTTCTCTTCAGGCTACATGGAACATGTCGATGCTGCAAACGGAAGACATTATAAAGTCAGCTCAGGCCGCGATGGAGAAGAAGTCCCCCAAAGATGTGCCTTACTCCAAACTGTAATGGAAAAGAGTCTCGCAATATCTCCTTCTGATGAATGATTTATTTTTAATTATTCAATTTATCAAATATTTGTGTACAAAAATCAGTTATTTACCATTGAGATAAATGTTATATTGGATCATTTTGGCGTCCATTGATTTTATTTACTTGCAGTTTTTGAATTTGCAGTCTTACCACGGTGATCATGTAAAAGTCGTTCTGTTTAGCGCATTAAAGGTTAAATCACGCGTAGTAACGTAAGTGTGAATTGGAATGGAAATGTGTGATCCGTCCAAATCCATATACGGTGTCTTGCCTATATTTATCCCTCAACCAACATTACTAAAAAATATACATTATCTGGTCAATATTTAATTGTTGTTTGTGGGATCTTGCTGTGCGCAAATTGGCTGCTGCGTTTCCCACCTTACGACACTTCAAAAGTACTTCATTGGCTGTGAAATGCTTTGGGACGTCCTGAGGTGGTTAAAGTTGCTGTATAAATGCAAGTTCTTTCTTACAGCACTCACTCTGACCGTTTCTAGCTCTTTAAATTAAGCTTCTACCCACCCCCCCCCGACTCAAATTAACCAAGAATTGGTCCATATATTTTTACTACTTTTAATCTTTCTTCCCTGTTCTGGGTATGACGCCCTTTTGTTTTAATTCATTTTCTGAACATGTGAGCATCTTGCCTCCACTCCACGTCTTGGCCAATGCAGCTCACGAGCAACTGGGTGGAGGAGCTCAAAAGGCCCTGGTGATCGATTGTCATGGAGGCAGGGGGTGACCAAAAGTTTGGTCAAAGAGGTAGACCAGTGGAATTTGCAAAGAAAGACAGTGATTTCGCAGTTTTCAAACTGTTCTGTCCCTTAACTCCAAGAACTCTGCGTTCCTCCAATTCTGGCCCCTTGTAGATACCCCAGACCCCTTCGCTCCACCATTGGCGGCCGTGCCTTCAGCTGTCTAGGCCCTAAGCTCTGGAATTCCCTTCCTAAATCTCTCCCTCTCTCTGCCTCTCCTCCTTTTAAGACGCTCCTTAAAACCTACCTCTTTGACCAAGCTTTTGGTAACCTGTCTTAATATCTCATTATGTGGCTCGGTGTCAAATTTTGTTTGATAGTTGCTCCTGTGAAGCACCATGGGACGTTTTACTACGTTAAAGGCGCTATATAAATGAAGTTGTTGTTGTAATTGGAAATCTGGGGCTGTGGATGTGTGTCTGCCAGTTACCCTGGCGCCATGTGTAACTCCTTCATTCTGTAGCAGTGATCTACGACCAATTTGGGAAAGAGATAAGACAAAACACAACATTTCTTAATGCCCCTATGATTTTTCTCCTGGTTTGCTCTCAGCAGTGTCGAGGAAATTATTCCTTAATTCCTGAAGACTCAAGGACAATCCTGGAGGGCTGGCAACATTAATTTGATATTATTTCTCCCCCTCGCCCCCAGATTTATTTCTTTTTTAATCTCCTCAACCCCTTCCCTTCCCACGCTGGAGTGTCATCTGATGGCTGTTTTCTTCTATCTTGCTCTTGTGAATCTAACTGCGTGTGTTAACAGCCTACATTGGGGAGGGACGTTGCAACCAAGCTTGATCCTGCTCTCATTTGAAATCCACTTCCCGCTGGACGGCAGTCGGGAGCAGAAAACCATGGCTGGACTTAGCCCCTCCTTAGTCTCTTCATTGTTAAAGTACCTACTCCTGCTTTGCACACCCATGCTGCCTATATACAAGTTTTCCAAGCTCACTGCCTTGGCATTGTGTTGTTCTCAGTATTGGCCAGGACAATACCAAACCAGGTGGGTCTGATCCATGGGACATTTGGTGGTTGTAATCCATTGGCAAAGATGATGTGGCTACTTTAGAATTGGTGTGCCGTAGCCAACACCACCCAAAGTTACCATAAAAATTATTGATTGTGTAAACCTCCTCTCATTATCCCACCCAAAATCACAAGGCTTCGAATGATTTTAATTGTGATTTGTTGCTCCTTTAAGCCCGTACTTTGTATGTTTGCCTTTCTGGTGAGGTTTTTGGATGCTTTGATCCTTTAGTAAACCATCCGCTGTAATGTACTTTGGATCCCGAGATCTCGTGTTAGTTGACTGTACAACTTTAATCGATGGCTGTGTGTGTAAGTGTGTACCTTTACTCCTGACCAGTGCCCTTTACTACTGACCAGTGCCCTTTACTACTGACCAGTGCTTACGCCGCAGTGTAATTAGGGCCATTACCACTTTCCTTGGTTATAATCAAAGTAAAATAAGCTGCTGGGGTAAACGGGATTCATGTCTCACCGATTGTGACTGCTTTCTTTGTGAACAGTTTGGTAAGTCCTACATCTGTATTTGTATATTATTAAAAGGTGCTATCTAAATTAATGTTCTCTCTTTAAGAGTGCAAGATACAGCTAATTTGATAATTGGCAGTCTTTATTTTGAGATGGCAGTGCCAAATTCCACAGGACTCAAATAACTACTGAAATTTATCAAGTTCTATTCTGTCCACGTGATAGGACAATGTACTGCTCACATTCAAACAAGAAATCTGTATTCCAATTCCAATTTGTGTGGGGGAATATGAAAGAAAAGAACAGTAACTTCATGATGCAGATAGAATTCCAAAATCAGTAGGAGGCCTAAGTTGGGGGCAGCCTACTGGCCATACCTTATGTGATGTGGCTGTTCGACTGTTAGTGTCTGGGGTCAACTGTTTAAGTCAGAAATTTAAGATTACAAGAATATAAATGTTCAAGTGGACATTATTTGAATTTGTAAAGCACAAAGTTAAGATCCTGAGGGGTTAGAAGGAGATAAATTGATTTGAATTCCCAATCCCTTTCTCACAAAACCAGATACCTTGTACTGGCAGAATGACAGCAAATGGAAACTAAGGTCATAGTAGAATTTGATGGATGTATACTTCTTCTCAAGAGGGAAACAAATATGTCAGCTTGGCTCAGTAGGTAGCACCTTGCCTCTGAATCAGAACATTGTGGGTTCAAGCTCCACTGCAGGAATTGAACACATAATCTAGGCTGATATCACAGTGCACCGTTGCATTGTCAGAGGTTAAACTGAGATCCTGTATCCTGGTTCAGGTGGATGTTAAAGATCCTACAGCACTATTTGAACAGGGAGTTCTCCCAGTGTCTTGGCCAACACTTCTCCATCACCCCAAAAAGAAAATTAACTGGCCATTCATCTCTTTGTGAGATCTTGCTGGGTGCAAAGTGACTGCAGTGTTTGTCTATATATATTGTATTTCAAACTGAAGCATTGTATGTAATGCACTTTGGGATGTTTCTGACATGTGATAAAGCACTAAATTTGTACTTTTTTCTCTCTTTTTCCAGGAACAAAAACTGTTTAAAAATAAAAAAGGGAAAGAACCAATTGGATAAATCATATGTGACAACTTTACATATGGCAAGGATTCAAGCTAAGATCACCGTGGATAAAACTTTCAATTTGTTTTATAAGGTCAGTTGTAACGTTCTCAGCTCTCAGCCTAAACTAACTCCTGGTAATATAGTAACAGTTTCAGGCAGGAGAAGCCCTTTGCTCCATCTAGCCCACCTATCATATTAGGTACAGCACAGGAAGAGGCCATTTGGCCCTTCATGCCTATGCCAGCTCTTGAAAGAGCTATCCAATTAGCCCCACTCCCCTGCTCTTTCCCCATAGCCCTGTAATTTTTTTCCCTGTCCACGGTATTCCCCGTGGTGAATATCCAATAACCCTGAATCCCATTTGTTGACAATAACCTGTCTAGTTCCTTCTTGAAACCCATTAAGGTTTCTTATTCCACCACCCGCACTGGTAAACTGTTTCACATACTGACCACCCTTTCAGTAAAAAAAAAGTTCCTCCTGCATTTCCTGTGTTGAGTACAGAATATTTTAATGATGTTATCACGTTTTGTTATAATCAACTTCCACTTTGTTTTTAACCAAAATCGGCACTGCTGTATGGATGATATTAAAGAACATAGACAGTTGGTCACCGTGTCAGAGAACCATGCAAGTTTACAGCACAGAAGGAGGCCATTTGGCTCATCATGTGTGCACCAGCTCTTTGCCAGAGCAATCCAAAACTAATCCCACTGTCCTGCTCTCTCCCCATTAACCTGTATCAATGTCAAATTAATCCCACTGCCCCACTCATACATACGAACATATGAATTAAGAGTAGGAGTAGGCCATTCGGCCCCTCGAGCCTGCTCTGCCACTTGATAAGATCATGGCTGATCTGCTTGTGACCTCAACCCTACTTTCCCATCTACCTACTATAACCTTTGACTCCCTTGTCAATCAGGAATCTATCTAACTCAGCCTTAAAAAAAAACACTGCAGTCACTTTGCATCCAGCAAGATCCCACAAGTATAAAAATATACTCTCTCCCCATTACCCTGTATCAATGTCAAACTAATCCCACTGCTCCACTCTCTCCCCATAGCCCTCAAATATTTATCTATTTTTCCCTTAAAAGATGCAATAGTTTCTATTGACAACAGATTTATGAGGAAAATGATTGTGAAAATCTATTTAAACATGCGTTTACTTTTCAGAGTGAGATATATTAAAATAGGCCACTTTTCAAAAATTGTTTCACAAAGATAACAAGTTTTAAACTAAGCTTGGTGAGATATCTCAAAGGCATGGGGGACATCCAAAATTTCCTATGACTTTCTTGGTGCCGTCAGAGCTGGCACCAACCAAAGTCTTCTTACTGAGCGCAAAGCTGGTTTCTGTTCAACCTTAGCCTTTCGTAACCAGAGGGCACTGCAGAGAATAGTGTCATAGGAACTGGAGTAGGCCATTCAGCCCCTCGAGTCTGTTCCACCAGTCAGTTAGATCATGGCTGATCTGTATATTAACTCCATCTACCCCCCCTTGGTTCTGTAACCCTCAATAATCTATCAATCGCAGATTGTCTGATAGAGAGGAACAATGTTATGACTTAATTTTATGTTTCCTTTTGTTATGTTGAAAAGAACATTTTATGTTTTAAGTTTCTTTATTAGTTGTGCCCCTTTGGGGGACACGTGTAAATTTGTTGTTCTTTGTTGATGACAACCCAGTATCATCCTTATGGACAATTTCTAGCCACCTGCCCTTTATATGTGCAATCTGGCTGGCTTCTCCTTGATTGACATTTGAACAGCCCAATCACCAAGGGCCTTTTAAACATCTACAAACAATTGGATCTCAGTAGCCCAATCACAGCAGGGGAAAGAGATGGGCCTTACTATCGCCGTGAAGCTGATTTCCCCATTGGGCCTCCGCGGGAAGCCCCGCCCACAATCAACGCTGTTGAAACGCCGCGTCCGATTGGCCTAAAGTAGTGGGGTGGGGTGGGGTGGGGGAAGAGAGCGCGACTGAACTGTTTTCCCATTTCACCTTGCGGGGAATGTGAACCAATGAGACGCAGCGAGACAGAGCCGCGGCGGAAGAAAAACGGAGGCGGCGGGTTGAAAGGCCGCTCCCGATTGGCGATTTGGCAACAGCAGGCGCATTGTGAGCGCCTCATGACCAATGAGGAGCGCTGAGAGAAAACGGGCCGGCCGGTAGGCTGGCGCCAGGAAAGCGGGTGAAGGCAGGAGGCAGAGCGACGGCGGCCATTTTACCTGCAGACGCCGCGGCGACTGAGGGGGAGAATTTATTGAATTGAATCGTCCGTTGGATTTTTACTTTTCCCAAGTCGGCCTGAGGAGTTTTGTTTGTTTATTTTTCTTTGTTTGCAGGCCGACGCGTGGCTGCGTTGATCGGCGGAGGCTGTTTCGGTGGCTGGGGTTTGTTTTAAATGCAGGGATGAGTTCGCTGGACGTACGGAGACTGAAAGTGAACGAGCTGAAGGAGGAGCTGCACAAGCGCGGCCTAGACACAAAGGGCCTCAAGGCGGATCTGCAGGAGCGGCTGCAGGCAGCGCTCGACCGCGACGCCGCGGAAGAAGAAGAAGAAGAGGAGGAGGAGGAGGACCAAGCCGCCGGCGACGAGTACCCGGAGGAGGAGGCGGCGGGAGCTCAGGGAGGTGAGTGTCGCTGGGCCCTGCTTGTGTCTGCGCGCATGCGCATGCGCGGGCCCGGGAGAGGTGGCTCACCTGGATGGGGTCTGGGGTCTGGAGCCAGGCGCCCCCCTCCCCTTCCATTTGGCCTTTGATCTCGATTTCCCCTTTCAAGCAGAGACAGGGAAAGATCCTCCCTCCGCCTGGGAATGTGAAGGGATGAGTTGCCCCCCCCCCCCATGTCTGACCGTGGGAGCCTTAACCTGGGTACAGTGGAGCCTGTATCATATCCCACCTGCAAGTTTTTCGCACTTTTTTTTTTAAAAGAGTAATCATCCAATAATTTAAATTAAGTACTTGAAATAAAATGGGGGTTGAAGTGCTAAATAATCGTTGGATGGAGCAGACTGCATGCTATAAACTTCATAGAGCTTTACAGCATTGAAGGAGGCCATTCAGCCCAAGCCACAGCGCGTTATGATCTGGGGTGCGCTGCCTGAAAGGGTGGTGGAAGCAGTTTCAGCAGTCCTTGAAAAGGTTGCGTGGCTACGGGGAAAGAGTAGGGGAGTTGGATAGTTCTATCAAAGGGCTGGCAAGGCACGATGTGCCAAATAGTCATCTCCTGTGTTGTGCTATTCTTGGATGGGATACTCTGAGTTGCAGTTCTTCATAGTAGTCAGTCTATGACCAGAGATATGTTTTTCCAATGATGCAAAATATCCTGTTATTAACAGTAGCTTATGTAGGTAGGACTCAGCATAAACATTGGCCAGTAAGTGTACCTGCAATTGAAGTTCTTTTGGGGAATTCCGTTCCGTGTGTGCTACATGACTGAGAGCAAATTTCTGAAGTAAACCTGTGCTCTCTGAAACTGCTTATGAGGGAAGAAATTTATTTTACTGTACCTAAAAGAATATAGGACAGTATAATAAAGAATTTAATATTTTTTTAAATGCTAACGTTTGTGAGGCTGTGGAATGCACTACCAGAGTTAGTGATTGAGGTAGAAGCCATGTCAACATTTTAAGAATAGGAAAGGAGAATAAAGGATATGGGAACAGGGCAGCCACATGAGAAATAGACAATCTATTTGGTTAAAATTAAGGAATGATGTGGAGATGCCGGAGATGGACTGGGGTTGACAAATGTAAGGAATCTTACAACACCAGGTTATAGTCCAACTGTTTTATTTTAAAATCACCAGCTTTCGGAGGCTTTCTCCTTCGTCAGGTGAGTGTGGGACCACACTCACCTGACGAAGGAGAAAGCCTCGGAAAGCTGGTGATTTTAAAATAAAACAGTTGGACTATAACCTGGTGTTGTAAGATTCCTTACAAGAATTAAGGAACAACACAAGAGTTATCATGCTACTGGGTGTATATAATAGGCCACTAAATAGTGGGAAAGAGATAGAGGAGCAAATTACAGAAAGATGCAAGGACTATAGAGTAGTGATGATGGGGGACTTCAATTATCCCAATATAGACTGGGATAGCAACAATGTAAAGGGCAAAGAGGGGGAGGAATTTCTAAAATGTATACAAGAGAACTTTCTGGAACAGTGTGTTTCCAGCCCAACGAGGAAGGAAACAGTTCTAGATCTGGGGAAATGAAGTGGGGTAGGTGGAACATGTTTCAGTGGGGGAGCATTTGGGGAACAGTGATCATATATCATTAGTTTTAGAATAGTTATGGAAAAGGACAAGGAACAATCAAATGTGACAGTACTAAACTGGAGGAGGGCTAATTTCATTGAGTTAAAAAGGGATCTGGCCCAGATGGATTGGAATCAAAAATTGGCAGGCAAAAAAATAATTGAACAATGGGAGGCCTTCAAGGAGGAGATGGTTTGGATACAGAGTAGACATATTACTACAAAGGTGGAAAGGAAGGGCATCCAAAGCTAGAGTTCCTTGGATGACTAAAGATATAGAAATTAAAATGAAACAGAAAAAGGAGGTTTATGATGAATGTAAGGTTCATAATACAGTAGAGAACCAGGCTGAATACAGAAAGTATAGAGATCTTTAAAAAAAAAGGAATGAGGGGCAAAGAGAAAATATGAGAATAGATTAGCAACTAACATAAAAGGGAACCCAAAAGTCTTTTGTAAACATAAATAGTCAAAGGAAGGGTGGGACCGATTCAGGGACAAAAAAGGTCATGTTGTGGAGGGCATGGCTGAGGTGTCTCTTCGCTAGAGATGCTGCCATTGTAGCAATATTGGATAGGATAAAAATAGATGAAGAGGAAGTGCTTAAAAGATTTGCAGTATGCAAAGTACAAAAATCACCCAGTCCATATGGGATGCTTCCTAGGTTATTGAGAGAAGTACGGGTGGAAATTGCAGAGGCTTTGGCCACAATCTTCCAATCCTACGTTAGATGTGGGGACGGTGCTGGACGATTGCAAATGTTACACCCCTGTTCAAAAAGGGGGAGGGGGATAAATCTGGCAATTACAGGCCATTCAGCCCAACGTCGGTGGTGGGGAAACTTTTAGAGACAATAATCCGGGGCAAAATTAATTGGCACTTGGAAAAGTCTGGGCTAATAAATGAAAATCAGCCTGGATTTGTTAAAGGAAAATCATGTTTGACCAACTTGATTTGATTTCTTTGATGAAGTAACGGAGAGGGTTGATGAGGGTAGTGCGGTTTATGTGCATATGGACTTCCAAAAGATAAAGTACCACATAATAGACTTTGTTAGCAAAATTAAAGCCTGTGGGATTAAAGGGACAGTGGCAGTGTGGATACAAAATTGGCTAGGGGGCAGAGAGTAGTGGTGGTTGGTTATTTTTCAAACTGGAGGGAAGTATACAGTGGTGCTCCCCAGGGGTGTTGGGACCACTGCTCTTTTTGATTATATATTAATGACCTGGACTTGGGTATGGAGGATATAATTTCAAAGTTTGCAGATGACATGGAACTCGGAAATGTAGTAAACAATGTGGAGGATGGTAACTGACTTCAGGAGGACATAGACTCGTGAAATGGGCAGACGAGTGGCAGATGAAAATTAACGCAGATAATTGTGAAGTGATACATTTTGGTGGGAAGAATGAGGAGATGCAATATAAATTAAATGGTACAATTTTAAAGGGGGTGCAGGAACAGAGAGACCTGGGGGTGCACATACACAAATCTTTGTAGGTGGCTGGACAAGCTGAGAAGACTTATTTTAAAAAGTGCATGGGATCCTAGGCTTTATTAAGAGGCATGGAGTACAAAAGCAAGGAAGTTATGCTAACCCTTTATAAAACACTGGTTAGGCCTCAGCTGGAGTAGTGTGTTCAATTCTGGCACCACACTTCAGGAAGGATGTCAAGGCCTTGGAGAGGGTGTAGAGGAGATTTACTAGAACGGTACCAGGGATGAGGGACTTCAGTTATGTGGAGAGATTGGAGAAGCTGGGATTGTTCTCCATGGAACAGAGAAGGTTAAGGGGAGATTTGATGAGGTATCCAAAATCATGACTGGTTTTGATAGAGTAAATAAGGAGAAACTGTTTCCAGTGGCAGAAGATTCGGTAACCAGAGGACACAGATTCAAGGTGATTGGCAAAAGAGCCAGAGGCGACATGAGGACACTTTTTTTGCACAGTGAGTTGTAATGATCTGGAATGCACTGCCCGAAAAGGTGGTGGAAGCAGATTCAATTCAATAGTAACTTTCCAAAGGGAATTAGATAAATACTTGAAGGGGAAAAACATTACAGGCCTATGGGGAAAGAGCTGGGGAATGGGACTTAATTGGATAGCTCTTTCAGATAGCTGACACAGGCACGTTGTGCTGAATGGCCTGCTCCTGTGCTGTATCTACTATGATACTGCTCGTATGGAGGATAAAGATCGGAATGGACTGGATTGGCCGAACAGCCTGTTTCCATGTTGTAATTTCTGTGTAATTTTATTTAATTGTCTTTTCAATTAATGCTCTAAGACAAATGCTAATTTTTTTCTTTGTATTTAAAGGACATACAAAAACTGCATATGAATGTGCACTTAGTGTCCTCTTGGATTGCTACAGCGAACTTTTAATATAAACTGAGCTTTAAAATGTTTCTTAAACCGTTGACAAATTTAGGATTCACTGTAAAATTGTGCTTGTATCTATTTGATCTTAATGGTCATAGTCACCGGAACCATAAATTGGTATCAGAGGAGCCTTTTATTGGAATGCACAAACCTATTGTTTGTAATGTTTTAAAATGTTTATATCTGGTCCGTGTTTACGTCATGTAACGACTTAACCAGCAGTGTGGTATCTTGTCTAGATTCAAATCATCCAGCCAGTCAAGATAGCTTTTGGTTCTAATTCATGAAACGTGACCAGAGCCGTACACATCATATTGGTGCATCAAGTTGTCAACGTGGTCTATAGACAAACCATCTGAAAAAGTCTGGATCATGGTTTTGATTGACTTCAGAATTCATCATTCTTGGATGAATTGTGGCAACTGTCAGCTATGCTGTAATAGGATCATCCTGTCCTACACTTGCTGTCAGCTGATTATAAGAAAAAACTTGCATTTATATAGCGCCTTTCACGACCTCAAGATGTCCTAAAGCGCTTCACCAATTAAGTACTTTTTTGAAGTATAGTCACTGTGTAGTGGAGGAAATGATACTGACGAGTACTTCCCTGCTCTTCAAAATAGTGCCATGCGGTCCTTTACGTCCACTTGAGAGGTCTTCGATTTAATGTCTGTCTGATGGACGGCACCTCCAAGAGTACAGTACTACCTCAGTACTGCACTGAAGTGTCAGGCTAGATTTTGAACTCCGGTCTCTGGAGTGGGGCTTGAACCCATAACATTATAGGGTGACACTGGTCACCATGCAGATTTTCACAGCTCAAATGTCTTGATCTCCTTGCTGAAGTTGGTGAGCGTAGCAGCAAGGTTAGAGTAGAGCAAGGTTTTGATTTTGTCTGAGGGGGTACAGTGCGTTATAGTGCAGCAGTGTTTGGATATGTGTTTGTGCTTGATTCCCATGTTGTAGGGTTCTTGTTTGTGAAGGAGCTGTAACCTCCACCAACTCTGGCCTCTTGTGCATCCCCCGCTTTCTTCTCTCCACCAGCTCTACCTTCAGCCTTCTGGGCCCTACGCTCTGGAATGCCGTCCCCAAACCTCTCTGCCTCGCCTCCTCTCCTCCCTTAAGACTGTGCTTGAAACCTAACTCTTTGACCAAGTGTTTGGTCACCTGTCCTAATGTCTCCATCTTGGGCTTTGTGCCGATTTTCATCTGTTTACGCTCCCTGAAGCGCCTTTCTAGCCATGTTAAAGGCGCTGTATAAATGCAAGTTGTTATCCTAGTGAGAGGTATGGGAAATAACACGGGTAGGTCAGTAGGAACAAGTTACTGACCAGATGATGTATGATTGATTGATTTGTTACAAAATCGAACATTCTGGTGAGTCGGTGTGCAACCTTTTGAGCCAATGAGATTTAAAAATAATGGCTGAATGCTCCATTCGGATTCTGAAAACCAAAAAACTTCCGACATCCTAGATTGAGGAAATAGTGTTGCCATGAGATGAGGTTTCCATTTATGTTAAAAGCTTTTAAATCCTGAAACTTTTTGAACCTTAATTCTGAACCATAGGCTGTTAAACACTTCCAGAGGTTAGTTTCAAGGACACTTTTTCGTAGGAAGAGGTAACGGCAAAACAAATTGGTATTTCAAAAAAAAACTACCATTGGAGGAGTGACTTTTATAACCACTTGCTAGGGGAAGCAGACGGAAACTAATTGGGTGATTTTGTTCAATAATTCGAGTGTAGCAAATCACTTGAAGCTGTTCAGAAGAGTTGAGAATGTAGACTTGGGATTGATTTATTGATATCCTGTTCAACGAAAGAATGGATTCTGGGTTTCAATCATTTTGGACTGTGTCGTTTTAACGAGTGCTAGATCTGTTGAATTAATATTTAACATTTGGAATGCTTAGATGTGAGGAGGCCATGCACGGCACTTAGGAAGTTGGTAGCTGTTTTTTGGAGCAGATAATTAAATGTGCTTTGACTCATAGTGTGTGTACATATCGATCTATCGAATATATGCATTAGGAATTCTGTTGAATGAAGAAGCAGGCAGATTAAAAACACAGCTGGCCACCAGTCATTGTGTGGGGGAACACAGGTCCTCAATACTGCCAAGAAATCCTGGATGTAAATCCATGCCCTACTACTTTACGGCAGTGTTTCAGTATATTGATGCTGCTACGTTGCATTTGGTGATTCAGATGCTAAAGTTACCAGGTTAAAGCATGGAATGGTGGCATAAAGCCCTAGATGCATTGCAGAGGACAGCAGCAAGAGGGAAGAACTATTTGAAAGAAAAGAACTTGCATTAATCAAGTTATTGGGATGCTTCAAGGTGCTTTGCAGCCAATGGAACGTGGCATCCAATTTGAGCAACCGAATGAATGACCAGATTCAGTAATCTGTTTTTTGGTGATACTGGTCGAGGGGAAGATGTCCACAAGGGCTCCCTGCTCTTTAAATGGTGCTGTGGGATCTTTTTTGTCCACCCGAACTGGCAGACGTGGTATTGGTTTAACTTCTCATCTTGTTGTACCTTAGACAATGCTGCATTCGTGCATGTACATCATATGATTGCGTCTGTAGTGGGATTTTGAACCTGCACTCTTCTGACTGTGAGGCTAAACTGAGGAATAGCTTGATCAGCTCTTCTGTTTTGAAAAATATTTTAAGAGGGAAAACTCTTAAAGGCACTTGATAGGATAGTGCAATAAATCTGAATTGGTATATTCAGATATACCAGGCAGCAGGGCAAGAAGGCACAGGTTCAGGGTTGTGAACGGCAAATTTCAGACAGACGTTAGGAATTGGGATTTATTGTTCAACAGTTGGAACAGGTTGCCAAGAAGGGTGGTTTGAACAGCTGGTTGCTGTAATGGGGAGACCTTGGTATTCAGAAAGGAGGAGATAAGAGTTGTGATCTGATTTTTGAATTTTCAATTCTATAATAGTGATGTATGCCAGGTATTTTCAGCAGTGGAGAATAGGATAATTAAACATTCCCAATATCTTACAAAACTTAATAATTTAATGCTGTTTTGAATGGGACTAATATAGTCAATTTTTTTTTAAATAAAAAGGTCAATCGTTTACAGTAAGATTCTTTTGCCTCTTGTGTTAGCTATAATTCAGTGACAATAAGATCGAGGACTCGTAGAATCATACAGCACAGAAGTGGCCCATCGTGCCTGTGCCGGCTCTTTGAAAGAACTATCCAATTAGTCCCACTCTCCCTGCTCTTTCCCCATAGCTGTACAAATTTTTCCTTTTCAAGTATTTATTCAATTCCCATTTGAAAGTTACTATTGAATCTGCTTCCACCCTTTCAGGCAGTGCATTCAAGATCATTACAATTCGCTGCGTAAAAACTTTCTCCTCGTCTACCCTTTGGTTCCTTTGCCAATTACTTTGAAATTTATAGTAAATTGAGTTAACCATTGTGGCTTTTGTGATGTTATTTCTTCAAGGAGTAATCCGATTGAGTGGAATCTACATACAGCTCTCTTGCTCGAAGGCCAGTAATGTAAGAATATAATGCAACCACAAAAATGTTCTCCCCCATCTCATCTCATTTGTAATGAGATGCATCCTGATGTTTTGAAACTAACCTTTCGTGACTTGTTTTTAGACAAAATCTTACTGCCGTTTCATTTGGAAGGTTTTGGTGATCATGACACCCAAATTCACTCTACAACATTCTGTATAATTTGGCATAAGACTTTTGAATAATTAGTTAAGTAT
Organism: Heptranchias perlo; assembly: GCF_035084215.1. NCBI lineage: Eukaryota > Metazoa > Chordata > Chondrichthyes > Hexanchiformes > Hexanchidae > Heptranchias > Heptranchias perlo. The sequence continues at coordinate 9,667,053 of NC_090365.1, forward strand.
GTTATTTTATCTTCTTGCCTTCCAGACTTGTGCAATATCTGGGTGGGCATCTCTTTTGCATACTTCCACTATTCTTGCTCTGAACAGTTTATTAGGTGCATGCAAGTTCATCCCTGTAGAGATGCCTCATGTACACTCTGCACATATACACCATTGTATAGCTGTGAGTTCACATGCAACTATTTTGTAATTCTCCAGTGTCCTATGCTGGCTGTTTGCATGCAAGTTTACTGCATCAAACTGGCCTTTCTTCTTTGGGCAAAAGTAGCCTGTTATATCTGCCCATGTATAACATGCTGGAGTGCAGGGCCATGCAATGTTCAAATGTTACAGTGAGTATTTTATGCTTACTGGAAAAAGAACTTGCATTTATATAGTGCTGTTCATGTCCTCCGGACGCCCCAAAATGCTTCAAAGCCAACAAAGTAATATAGTCACTTGTAATGTAGGCAAACCACAGCCAATTTGCACATAGCAAGGTCCCACAAGCTGTGATGTATTAGTCATGTTGGTTGAGGGATGTATGTTGGACACAAGGAGAAGTTCCTGCTCTTCTTTGAATAATGCCATGGAATTTATTACGTCTTCAACAGGCAGACAGGACCTGGATTTAACATTGTACGTGAAAGTTGGCACCCATTTGCGCCCAGCAAGATCCCACAGACAGCAGCGAGCTAAATGTCCAGATAATCTGTTTGTGATGATGGTTGAGGGCTAGGACGCCGAAAAAAGTGCCATGGGATTTTTGCCTGAAGGCAGACGGAGCCTCAGTTTAATATCTCCTCCAAAAGATGGCACCCCTGTCAGTGAGGCACTCCCTCAAGTACTGCACTGGAGTGCCAGCCTATATTAGGTGCTCAAGTCTCAAGTGGAGCTTGAACTGACAATCTTTGTGGGAATGCAAATGCTGAAGTCAGCTATGTAAATGCACAAAATGTTGCTTTAGGGCTGTCACTGAAAAGTGGAATGTCCTTACAAATTGCTGGTAAACATCCTTAGCTCCTACCTACAATTCAGACAAGGAGACTGCAGTTTTATGGCTACTTGGTAGATATTGATATCACACCAACCTTATTTCCCTGAAGACTGTCAAGTGGGACATGGCTCCTCTTATTATACTGTTTGCATCTTTTCAGTTTGGTTTTCATTCACTTTCAGGTGACGGAACTGCTGATGGGGAAGCAAATTTTGGTGGAGACCTGAACTCCTATGGGCAGTGCGATAAGCAAGGTGGTGATTTTGGAGGGTCCGAGCAAGGAAATGTTGAGAGAAGCTATGAGAAGCCATCCATTGAGCAAGCAGCTGCACAGCAAGGTAAGGCTGGTAATCCATATTGGTAGATTTGTTGATGCAAACAAGTCAATTTGGTTGGATACATTCTAATAAATTTTAGATGCTTAAGGACCGTACAGTGAGTTGTATTAATAGAGGTTCATATCCAACCCAATGGACCCTCTGATAAATGTTTATTCTTCCCTCCCTTCCTGATTCTGACAAGTTGCTCTTGCTCAGTGAGTGATGTGGAGAAAACACTTGCGTCTGTACTTTGATTTTTTCCCTTTTTATTATGCTTCAAGCACAGTTAGCCTTATACCATACCTAAAGTAGGTTGGAGCTGTGTTCTCTGCAGCCAAATTGCATACTGTTTCAATTACGTGGTTATAATCTTTCTTATTTATTGTGTGGACATTAAAATATCCATTTCTTAGGAAACTGCAAATAGTTTCCTTCTGTCCAATACAGAAAATGGAGCCCATTTGAAACTTACACTTAAAATTCTGATTTGATTGTAGAAATTTTGCATATAAACAGGCTTGACTGTGTTGTTACAGTCTTGTAATCTCCTTAGTTTAATTGTTTCTCCTCCCCCTATCCCTTTTGATTGTCATTTCCACTTCTGAGATTGCAGCCAGGTCTTCCCATGCCCTGAATTTTAAAAAAAGAAACTTTGAAACCTAAGACAATTTATAGCTGTCCCTGATGGCACAGTTCATTTTATCTCATTTTTGTATTTCCATGACTATATTTAGTTTGTATAGTTATGTAATGTTTTTCTCTAACCTCAGGTAATGCTTCTAATAAAAAATTACTAATTTCTTCCTGATCACCACTTGAAAAATTTTAGGACATGTTTGTTGTTCACTCTTCCCCTGGAGGTTTCTGACTCATCACAGCTGAGTTGAATCCTGTCCTTGCTCAATGGAACACTCATGCACTTTCAAGCAAGGGTAACTAGCAGTCATGTTTTTAGGACTTTTAGATATTTCTTTCATCCATGTGCCAAAGCCCACTTATGTAGTTGTATAAGTACTCCCTAGAAGCTGGAATGTGGCTTTCTATGCAGTGTGCCTGGTAGTGTAGCTCACTAAACAGACATAAGCCCTCACATCATCCTAATCTTTGGAAAGCATAAACGCTATTGGAACACGCGACTTAAACTGTACACTAGAAATCTGATTGATTACAAGTGAAAGATAGTGGAAAATTAATGGTGATGATTTTACTCGCTTATATCTGCTCATGTGCAAAAAGAATAAGACATAACACTTTATTAGTAATACTAAATCTGGGCCAGTGTCCGTAACATAACTAGTATGTGAGTTTCATCTATCAATTCGGAATGGCAACATCTGTCTCGAGCTCGGAAAAGCTCCAATTGCCAAAGCGTGCTTGGGTCAGATTTACCTCTTTTTTGAAGTAGAAACTGGGACAGTGGAAATCAAAAATGTATCTTGCACAGTAAAAGCTGTCAATCATCCTTATGAACCGGCACACAGAGTGGGTCAGCTGTCGTGGGTTTGCTCCCCACCCCTTCCCGTGCCAGTCGATTCAGAATAGATGTTGTTTACAAATTTGATTGTAACTTGGTGCAGCAGCCCCCACCCTCTTTGACACTAGTTGTTCTTCAGCACATAGCTGGCATGTTTGCCGCATGGTTACTTAATGGAGTCACACCTATTAGCTCGTGACACTTATTTGTATGTGAAAAATGCGGTAGACTGGTCCCTTCAACAGTGTTAATTTCTAAGGGACAGAGCAACCCAAGTCTCCGGTGAAACGAATTTTAAAGTGACCAATCACATCTTAAATTCAGAAGAGACCTAATGGTTTGGAATATGATTGATCCCTGTTGTAAGCAATAGGGTACGGTAGCATAGTGGTTATGTTACTGGGCTAGTAATCCAGAGGCCTAGACTAAAATCCAGAGTCATGAGTTCAAATCCCGCCACGGCAGCTGGCGAATTTAAATTCAATTAATTAATTAAATTCAATTAATTAAATAAAAAAATCTGGAATTAAAATACTAGTATCAGTAATGATGGCCATGAAACTACCGGATTGTCGTAAAAACCCATCTGGTTCACTAATGTCCTTTAGGGAAGGAAGCCTGCCGCCCTTACCCAGTCTGGCCGATATGTGACTCCAGACCCACAGCAATGTGGTTGATTCTTAATTGCCCTCTGAAATGGCCTAGCAAGCCACTCAGTTGTAAAATCTCGCTACGAAAAGTCATAATAAGAATAAAACCGGACGGACCACCCGGCATCGGACCACTAGGCACCGGACACGACAACGGCAAAACACCAAGCCCAGTCGATCCTGCAAGGTCCTCCTTACTAACATCTGGGGACTTGTGCCAAAATTGGGAGAGCTGTCCCACAGACTAGTCAAGCAACAGCCTGACATAGCCATACTCACAGAATCATATCTTTCAGCCAACGTCCCAGACTCTTCCATCACCATCCCTGGGTATGTCCTGTCCCACCGGCAGGACAGACCCACCAGAGGTGGCGGTACAGTGATATACAGTCAGGAGGGAGTGGCCCTGGGAGTCCTCAACATTGACTCTGGCCCCCATGAAATCTCATGGCATCAGGTCAAACATGGGCAAGGAAACCTCCTGCTGATTACCACCTACCGTCCTCCCTCAGCTGATGAATCAGTCCTCCTCCATGTTGAACACCACTTGGAGGAAGCACTGAGGGTAGCAAGGGCACAAAATGTACTCTGGGTGGGGGACTTCAATGTCCATCACCAAGAGTGGCTCGGTAGCACCTCTACTGACCGAGCTGGCCGAGTCCTGAAGGACATAGCTGCTAGACTGGGCCTGCGGCAGGTGGTGAGCGAACCAACACGAGGGAAAAACTTACTTGACCTCGTCCTCACCAATCTACCTGTCGCAAATGCATCTGTCCATGACAGTATTGGTAGGAGTGACCACCGCACAGTCCTCGTGGAGATGAAATCCCGTCTTCGCACTGAGGACACCATCCAACGTGTTGTGTGGCACTACCACCGTGCTAAATGGGCTAGATTCAGAACAGATCTAGCAGCTCAAAACTGGGCATCCATGAGGCGCTGTGGGCCATCAGCAGCAGCAGAATTGTATTCCAGCACAATCTGTAACCTCATGGCCCGGCATATTCCTCACTCTACCATTACCAACAAGCCAGGGGATCAACCCTGGTTCAATGAGGAGTGTAGAAGAGCATGCCAGGAGCAGCACCAGGCGTACCTAATAATGAGGTGCCAAGCTGGTGAAGCTACAACTCAGGACTACATGCATGCTAAACAGCGGAAGCAACATGCTATAGACAGAGCTAAGCGATTCCACAACCAACGGATCAGATCAAAGCTCTGCAGTCCTGCCACATCCAGTCGTGAATGGTGGTGGACAATTAAACAACTAACGGGAGGAGGAGGCTCTGCAAACATCCCCATTCTCAATGATGGCGGAGTCCAGCACGTGAGTGCAAAAGACAAGGCTGAAGCGTTTGCAACCATCTTCAGCCAGAAGTGCCGAGTGGATAATCCATCTCAGCCTCCTCCCGATATCCCCACCATCACGGAAGCCAGTCTTCGGCCAATTCGATTCACTCCACGTGATGTCAAGAAACGGCTGAGTGCACTGGATACAGCAAAGGCTATGGGCCCCGACAACATCCCAGCTGTAGTGCTGAAGACTTGTGCTCCAGAACTAGCTGCGCCTCGAGCCAAGCTGTTCCAGTACAGCTACAACACTGGCATCCACCCGACAATGTGGAAAATTGCCCAGGTATGTCCTGTCCACAAAAAGCAGGACAAATCCAATCCGGCCAATTACCGCCCCATCAGTCTACTCTCAATCATCAGCAAAGTGATGGAAGGTGTCGTCGACAGTGCTATCAAGCGGCACTTACTCACCAATAACCTGCTCACCGATGCTCAGTTTGGGTTCCGCCAGGACCACTCGGCTTCAGACCTCATTACAGCCTTGGTCCAAACATGGACAAAAGAGCTGAATTCCAGAGGTGAGGTGAGAGTGACTGCCCTTGACATCAAGGCAGCATTTGACCGAGTGTGGCACCAAGGAGCCCTAGTAAAATTGAAGTCAATGGGAATCAGGGGGAAAACTCTCCAGTGGCTGGAGTCATACCTGGCGCAAAGGAAGATGGTAGTGGTTGTTGGAGGCCAGTCATCTCAGCCCCAGGGCATTGCTGCAGGAGTTCCTCAGGGCAGTGTCCTTGGCCCAACCATCTTCAGCTGCTTCATCAATGACCTTCCCTCCATCATAAGGTCAGAAATGGGGATGTTCGCTGATGACTGCACATTGTTCAGTTCCATTCGCAACCCCTCAGATAATGAAGCAGTCCGAGCCTGCATGCAGCAAGACCTGGACAACATCCAGGCTTGGGCTCATAAGTGGCAAGTAACATTTGCGCCAGATAAGTGCCAGGCAATGACCATCTCCAACAAGAGAGAGTCTAACCACCTCCCCTTGACATTCAACGGCATTACCATCGCCGAATCCCCCACCATCAACATCCTGGGGGTCACCATTGACCAGAAACTTAACTGGACCAGCCATATAAATACTGTGGCTACGAGAGCAGGTCAGAGGCTGGGTATTCTGCGGCGAGTGACTCACCTCCTGACTCCCCAAAGCCTTTCCACCATCTACAAGGCACAAGTCAGGAGTGTGATGGAATACTCTCCACTTGCCTGGATGAGTGCAGCTCCAACAACACTCAAGAAGCTCGACACCATCCAAGATAAAGCAGCCCGCTTGATTGGCACCCCATCCACCACCCTAAACATTCACTCCCTTCACCACCGGCGCACTGTGGCTGCAGTGTGCACCATCCACAGGATGCACTGCAGCAACTCGCCAAGGCTTCTTCGACAGCACCTCCCAAACCCGCGACCTCTACCACCTAGAAGGACAAGGGCAGCAGGCGCATGGGAACAACACCACCTGCACGTTCCCCTCCAAGTCACACACCATCCCGACTTGGAAATATATCGCCGTTCCTTCATTGTCGCTGGGTCAAAATCCTGGAACTCCCTTCCTAACAGCATTGTGGGAGAACCGTCACCACACGGACTGCAGCGGTTCAAGAAGGCGGCTCACCACCACCTTCTCGAGGGCAATTAGGGATGGGCAATAAATGCCGGCATTGCCAGCGACGCCCACATCCCGTGAACGAATAAAAAAAAGGAATGCAGAAACCGTGACTGATATCCTCCCTCACTCTCTTGTGGAGATGGAAACTTGTATTCTAAACACTCGAAGCTTGTCAGTTTGGTAGTTAGTCAGCCACATTACCCGTGACTGAGTTTTTAAAGATCGGGAGTTGTGCACTTTTTTTTCAGAATGGATAAGTTAACAGAACTGGATTTCTCAGTATCTAATGTCTTGGAATTATTCTTCATGCTCTTCTTTGAACTGAACTTTCAGTAGTAGGATTTGCCTATAATAATCTTTTAATACAGTACATTGATTATGCAGAATTTCAACCAGCTGAAATAAAGCAAGAGCCTGTGGATCAAACTGAGATCAAACAGGAGACACAGCTGAGCAGGAAGAGGCCATATGCTGACCAAGGCCATGGATATTATGAATACAGAGAGGACAGAAGTTACAGCCGGTGAGTAACACTTGCTGCTGCTGCTGCTCCTCCCCCTCTATTGAATGATTTAAAAGCACATAAGATCAAGTTTGTATCAGGACCACACTTTCCATGTGTTGTGGATGGAGTTCGCAGTAAACTGAAAGAAGCTATTGAGGTTGTCCGTTTCACTTTAGTGTGGATAAAGGAATGCAAAGTGATAGCTGCTTTAATGTGATTGAAGATCATTCAGTGTAGCTATAAAATAAGCTCACCTTTTGTGCTGCTAGCTATATTTTTATGGCCACCTAGATGGAATTGTCACTCCAATTGGATGACTGTTGTCATGAAAGTGAAAATGATGTGTAACAAAATTGACAATTTAAGGAAGTTATGACTGGAATCTACCTGCCAGAGTTTAGCTGCACACCTGGAAGGTCCTAAGGAGAAATATGCATTTTTTTTTTGCTCATTGGTTCTCTGTATATACAAAAAAAAATAACGTGTGTTTGGTATCTTGAATGGTTGCTTAGAGATCAAAGTAGGATAAATTGTTGGATAGGCTGGATTTTTTTTTTTCCCCCAGGGGTGGGGAACAGGTGAAGAAGAAATGAGAAACTATGACTAGGTCATAACTCCCACACCTAAGTTATGATATGCTGACTCCCTGTAACCTGTTAATCAGATATTCTGTGGCCTGATTCACAACAGGAGCATAGACTTGTTCCTAGGATGAATATGCCTAAGGATCAACAGTAGAACATCCAGTTCTGACTGTTGAATTATTGATGTGGTCCTTACTGTGCATACTGAGGGTGTTCAGCTGTGAGTGCTCCAACTGAAGCTGGTGTGTTGGGTTTGGTCCAAGTTAACTTGAGTGCTCAATAGAAAAGTTTTCCGGACAGGCAGCAGTCGACACTACATTGGCAGTCTTAGCTTGAAAAAGGCCACTCGGATGGCTGGTGAGAAAGTGGAACTTTATTTTCCATAAAATGTACTCTAGTTGATGTCTGAGTGCTCGATAATGATGTTGGGTGCCAAAACTCAGTGGTGCTAGCTGAGAGTTTTTGACAGAAAAAGACTAGCTTTATGCACCATGAAAATCAGTGGAGATTTTGTACGGAGGGGCAGTTAACTCTTTGTTAATGCATTTAATTCTGCCAGGAAGCAGTTGTCTATTAAGGAGTTAAACAACGATATTTTACGATTCCTCTTTTGATAGAGCAAAATCTCCCCAGCCACCTGCAGAAGATGATGAGGAAGACTTTGATGAAACATGTGTGGCTATTGACACTTGTAAGTATTAAGCAGACAATGTCTTAGTAACAAACTATTTTCAGGGTAATCGGAACTGGTTTGACTTGATATTTTCTTGCTTCACTGTCTTACATTTTTCCCTGTTTTCCATCCTAGATAACTGTGATCTGCACTTTAAAGTGGCTAGAGACCGCTTGAGTGGCTACCCCTTGACTATTGAAGGATTTGCATATCTGTGGTCAGGAGCGCGAGCAACATATGGGGTCAACAAGGGGAAAGTTTGTTTTGAAGTTAAGGTACTTATATTTTTCTTTGAGGGCATGGAATTGCCTGTTTTCTTTTTCTCCCCACACATCTCTCGAGGCCACGTATCTCTGGCTGAGCTGCTCCTAGGCCTCTGCCAGTACTGCTCACGAGCCACATGCTTGGATGTACTTGATAGTGGCCCTACGGGGTACCCATTCTTCTTTCACCAATGGCAATGCGTCTGGCTGTTGCTCATTGTCTTGGGGAGGTGGGTGGGGGGGAGGAGCCTTGTATCCCTGTACTTTGTTGTGCTATGTGTTGAAATTCCAACATGCTCTGTTAGCATTGTGCTGAGGTTAAGATGACTTGTTTTAGTCATTTTTCTGCATATATAATTGTGTTTGACTTTAAAATTGCCCTGTACAGTAGCCAGACTGTAAAGGAAGCAGTAGTGCTTTTATTTGTGCATATTAAATGCATTTTCCAGAAGGTTTTTCTTTGTCATTGGAGTCAGTATATTATTCCTAGGAAGGAAAAAAAACCCATCCAATTTAATGACTATCGGGTATCAGAAGAAACCGTGCAAGATCTACTGTCACCTCAATAGCCGAAGGGGTAGGTTTTAAGGAGGCTTTAAAAGATCAGGCAAGATGTAGCCAGATGGAAGGGCTTATGAAAGAAATCCAAGTGTAGTGTGAGAAGGCTCTGCTGCTGATGGAGCAGAGGATGAGGAAATGTACAACAGACCATTATCTGAAGAGCAAAGGAAGTAGAGTGGAGCGAGGACATGGAGCAGATTGTAAGAAAGATCTAAGATTGTGAAATTTGTGCACCGATGGGCAGGGATTCAGCTTAGGTCAGCGCAGACAGGTGAAATGTGAATGAGGCTTAGGGGTTAGGATGCAAGTGATAGCGCTCTACAGGTAATGAAGATGGGTGAGGGTTTCATAGGGGATGGAGATGGGCAATATTTCAGAGCCGGGTATCGAGTTAGCTATTGGTGATGGACTGGATATCGGGTTTGAAGCTCACCTTATGCAAAGTGTGGAATGTGGATGGAATTAGGGTTAATGTGCAATGTTTTTGGTTGGACCTGCACGGAATGGCTTCATTTATGCAGTTGTTGAATGGCAGAAAGTTCTGATATGTCCATAGCTTGATGTTTGCAAGCAGATGGACAGCACAACAACAGTTGTGGAATTAAGGGTTTTGCATCTAGATGCAATGCAAAATGGCATTGATATTGGTCAGATAAGTGTGATGTTCGATCAATATGTTGTGTTGTAAAAATGGGCACTCTTGAGCACGGATGGGGGGGCTAATCTCACGAATGGACTCTTAGATGACTTCTCTTGGCCTTTGTCATGTCTGAGAACAAAGGATTACAACGGTTCTGTTGCAAGAACCGTGGTGACTGGCATAGCTTTTGGAATGGAAGTTTCCTCATGCCCTCTTTGTTTCCCAAAGAGCATTCCCAAGATCTAAGAAGCAAAAAAGGAATAATTTCTTGACTTTATTGAGCAAGAAAACATGCTTCCCAGACCACCTTGTTCTCTACTTTGCTCAACTCCTCTTAGATTTTATACAGATGAGTGCCCACTGTTAAGCAACTTGATTTATTGAGCAGACTGTGGTAACTAAACAGCAATTCCTTCCTTCAGTGGTTGTGACTCTTCTTAAAGCTTACATCTTAAATGCCTGTTTTGATAATTAGGAAATATTTCTCCATTGGTACCAAGACTGTATCCCGTTGCGATACAGTATCCCGGAAAGTGTCTTAGAATGTTAACACTACAAATTTGCGCCAGTGTTAAACTCGTGAAATGTAAATCGGGTGTGGAGGCCTGAGCTGACTCCAGAGTGAGACTACCTCTTCCAGGAGACTTGTCCTTCTTTGCTTCAGTGTCAGATTTACACCATTACTTCAGTGTAGATGCAAAACAAAACCACATTGTGCGTTGCTTAAATTGTGAATGCACCTTGAGAGATTTCTTCACTGGGGCCCGTCTCCCGCCTTGCTGAGAATTCACACTTGTTGCCGTGTAGGACAGAAAATTCCATTGAATCCCTTGTAGTGACCAGATTCACGAAGTGCATCTGGAAGATAAACCACTTGATTTAACCAGTTGGTGCCCTGCTGGAATATAGATCTTTAATGAAGAAAGCTTGAGTTCTGTTCTTCTTGAGCTCACTTGATCTTCAATTCCTTGCATTTTAAGACCTGCACTTCAGATTGCCCTGAACGTTTACGGAGAACTTTCATCTTCAATTTTTTTTTTACTGCGTGCTGTAATTTGAGGGTTGAACAAGGAAGCGCATCAGGAAAATCAGGTATGAGAAGAGATTTGGCCTACTGTAGCATGTCCTCTTGTGCCTGAAATCTCCTAGCCTAGTGCCCAATTGCATTTTGAACTCTCCTAAAGTTTACATCTATTACTCTGGCAAAATATTGCAGACATTTGTTGCCCTTTGTGTGAAGGAGTTCTTACTGGTACATTTCATTTAAATTAACTTATAACTTAGCCTGCATTACTTTAAAGTAACATTCTGGATTCATCTTTTCAAAGTCATTTAATATATTTTATAAATACTTTTTTGAGCTCACCTTTTTAAAGTTTCTCTCTGGGCTTCCAAATTGAGCCTTCGAAGATTTTCTTGTAGCTCTGAACAGTGCAGTATACATCATCAGCATATCTTTAGTAGACTTCCACCGTTTTGGCTCTGCATCTCATGTTTTTGTTAGCTTTTTTTCAATTACCTCACCGGGTTGTTCAGCCATTAACAGTGACGAGGCCATTACTCGCAGGTCCTTTTTGAATGTGTTAATTTTATTCCATTCGTTTTGTACTTGAGCTACGCATTTCACAAAAGATGCAATACGTTAGTATTAAATATCCTGTCCCATGTCACCAGTTTACACGAATGATCCAAATTCACACTAAGGGCAGTGGAAATCTGGAACTCTTTCTCCTCCTCTTCCCTTTCCCAAAAAGGGTGTGATGTGATGCTGGGAGAATTGGAATTTTCAAGACTGAGATCGATAGATTTTTCTTAGGTTAGGGTTTCCAGGAATGTGGAGTTGAGGTACAGATCGGACATTTTTATGCTATTGGTAGCATGAACAAACTTCCACTAAACAATGGGGAGTAGCACTGGCTGCCCCTACCTGATGATGGAACAAATTATCTGTTACCAGCTGATGTTGGTCAACACATGCTCTACTCACTGGCACTTTAAAAAGACACTCTTCTCTTCAAAGTCAGAGTTCTAAATGTTTCAGGTACTGTTCAGGAGAATGCGTGTTGACTAACTCCAGCTGGTTACTACAGTCAGGCAGGTGGAGAGGGTGAGATTTAGGACTCGGGGTGGAGAGGAGGATGGACTTGTGCACTGCACCTGTAGAGCTATTTTTTTCTCTCCACAATTAACTATTTTTATAGTTAATTAACCATACATAAACTAATATTCTGTAACATTTGGATCTTGATATACTTTCTCCTTGGAAGCTGCTTACAGTGCATGAGGAGAGAGCCATGGTAGTCATCTGGCACCATGACCTCTTGTGAGAATATGGCCTATGGGATTCTCTCCCTGTTTGTGACGTGGGTCTAATCACATGCTTCAGTGAGTGGTTGAGTCATACAGACCAGGAATGTACAAAGTTCAATCACAGTTCTGTGCTGAATTAATCTTAGCTGGGGCAGTAAAGTTGACCTAGGCACCCCGGGTATTAAAGATAGAAACTTGATAAGGGTACCCATTTCTAATTGCTATCCAGTGACCCTGGCTGGAAGTTCTTGTGCATGGATATTGGAGGGCAATAGGATGGGTCTTGGCTGTGATGCTCCTGCAGTTTTATAGTCTAATACACCCAGTTCAGGCTCATGCTTAAGTAATGGACCCTGGTTGAGGCACTGGAGCATAATTGGCACTGGTGGACCTATACCTGAGCAAGGAGTCAATAGATTCAGGTGGTGACAGGAGAAAAGAAGCAATCTTTCTGCTGGGAAAGTGTGTAGAAAAAAAAGATATTGAAATAACCCCAGTTTTGCAAAAGTATATAATGCCCGTTGACTACTATAATTGGGTAGCTGAACTCGAGTTATAGAAACAAACTTTTTAGCTCGAGTTTAGGCCATTCACGGAGTCTGATTTTGCACGTTCCCATTTGGACTTCAAGTAGGACTTTAGTATGTGACGTTGCTAGTTAAGATGTCTGTCAGCATAGTAAAATTACTGAATTTGTTTTTTGTAGATTAATGAAGAGATTCCAGTTAAGCATCTCCCTCCAACTGAGCCTGATCCCCACGTGGTTCGTGTTGGTTGGTCACTTGATTCATGCAGTACCCAGCTAGGTAAGAAATTTTGTCTCTAACTTTTTGATAAGTCACACTTACACCGAGGATTGTATTGAATTCGGATCATGGTTAGCTCTAGAGTGTTAACTCTTTCTTCCTATCTCGGGTGGTATGTAATCAATGGCGTGGATTATGTTGTGGTTTGGTAGGAGTTTTGTATTGGCTTGTTTTACTAGTTCCATGCAGATCCTCCACCTACAGGCCGATATTGAAACAGAAAGGGAATTGAGCTTTAAGAATATAGTAGTTTTCAGTAAATAAATAAATCCAGTTTCGCTGTCTCTGGCTACTTTCTGACTTGCCAACTTCAGCCTCCCCACATGGCTGTTCGATCGCTGAAGATGTATACAAACTATTGGAAATTTAAACTAAAGGACAGGATGGGGAAGAGAAAAATAATGGGAAGAATGAAGGAAGGAAGGAGCTAGTTGAGAGAGAAGGAAGAAAAAAACATTATAAACCAAATAGATGAGGTGGTAAAAGAAATGCTCAAGGAACATTTGTGTATGGTTGTGTGCCAGTTTTGCTCCTGCAGAGCTTTGCAATATTTGACTCTGGTCCACAGCATGAGTAAAGGGAAACTTCGTGAACCTTTACATTTAACTGGGCTGCTTGTTTTGTCAGTTGCAAGCTCAGGAACCCGGTTAACAGTTACAGTTTGCCTGTTAAGTCAGCTCCTAAAGGAGCTTTCTGGTTTGGGTACACGTCGAGAATTATTTGTTGCTATGATACTGAATGAGATTAAGGCCATGAGGCAGAAACTTGCAGCATGAAACCTTGGTGTGCTGAGATGGATTAACTCAAATTTGCCGCGAGGGAGGCTCGCTTTGAAGCGGCAGAGAGCAGCTATTTTGGAGAAGATCGCTTAATGTAGTGGGAAAAATTCCTTTTGTAATGTCTTTGACTTTGAGAAAAGGTTTAAGCAAAACAATATTGAATTTTCAAGGTTCTTGCGCTGTAGGTGCTCCATGATGCCCTTTATTCAGAAGCTCCTACTAATCCCTCTGACTAAAGCTGGATCTATCACAATGTACTTTAGTCCCTAAAGCCGCTCAGATCGTCTTACTGTTGGCTTGCTGTTCTCATTATATCAAACTCAAGAAAAATCCTTTCAAAACTTGGTGTGGGATTGAGCGGCAGTGATAGCACCTCTTGTTTTGAGAATCTATCACGAGAAACTTAAGTTTCTTTATTAAATAAATACACGGGGAGAAAAAGCCAGGGACTATTCTATATCTTACGTTGCCCATCTCCGAGGCCTCAACACTGTCTTTAGAAGCTGTGTAGAATTTCTTTAACATAGTAAGGATTTGTACTCTGAATCCTTTAGTAGCGTCGCTGTTAGCAGTTGCTGAAAGAGAAGATCGTGACTCTGTTCCTTGGCAGATCCGGCTGTACCTGTAGCCCGAACCTTGTCGTGGGGTGTGAATCTGACTGCTAGATCTGATGCTCACAGTTCTGATCTTCCTGGAGTGACTCCTGATCCCTAATGTTTGTCTGTTTTGCTCCTCTTTTCCTTTCCAGCTTTTTATACTGCCTCATTAGGTATCTAATCGCTCAAATAGATTGCTTGGTGTTAAAATCATGCCCTTAATTACTGTAGCTGCAGTGGTTGACTTATGAAGACAATGGTGGTGAATCGGTATTCTGTGATTAGATTGTTGTCAGGGACTCATGCAGACTGTGCTGATGAACTGATTTATTTAAATGCTGGCTGGCCGGCTTACCTGTTCTGTATTTTGTGACTTATTGGTGATGCTATAAGACTTGTTTAAGCCATGTTTCTTAGCATATGTTTGAGGTGGCAGTGCAGAGCATTATTTTCCCATAGTTGACTAGTGGACCTCTGGCTTTTGAGTCCAAGTTGACTGAAGTGAATATCAAATAATATGGAGGTTCAGTTGATGCCTTCTGTTTCCAGGGTTGCCCTAGCTCTGGACAGTCTGATCAATGGTAATTTAATTTTCTGTATGCAATCATGTCAATCAATTAAAACCACTTATTGGTGCCAAACTGTTGGCTAGAGTTACTCTCTGGGAATGTCAATATTAAAAATTATTTGTTCATTTGTGGTATTTCCCTGAGATGTTTATAGAAATTTGTGCTATCATAAGCGGTAGAAATGCTGATTTTATATTTCTGACTGGGTGGAAAAAAATACTTGATTTGAATTACCGGATGGTTAAATATTTTTATGTATATCGATGTGGTAAATTGCGTCTCATTGGTACTTTGCGTGTTACTGCATACACAGTGGATTTTCCCAGTGCAGATTGATTGGGTCTTGTCAGTAGTGTATTTTGGGCATTGTTGTTCTGATTATGTTGGAAGCTATATATTACCGTGTTAATTTAGGTTTGTTTTGCTGTGCCATGACATCTGATGGAAGTGGTAGTTGGCACCATGCTTGTCCTTAGCAGCAAAGTTTATTTTTAGGTGACCTCCCTCCTCATTTAATTGTAACTTTTTTTTCCCCTTTGCTTGATTTTGGTGGGAACAAAAGTTGAAAGGTGGGGGGGGGAGGGGAAGGGGAATGAAAGAGCCTTGCAGTGAATTTCATTTGTGTGTGGGAGTGGGTTAAATTTGATTTTTTTTTTGAAGGAAGTGGAGAACACATTACGATCTTTGTATCTGTAATGTAAATTTTGCAGAATGTGCAATTTTTCCTCTGTCGCACTGGTTTCATTCTAGGGAGTGCAGTGGGAAGAGACCGTCAGATTTCAGATCCTTGGGTCTCAGGAACTCATTGGCTATTGCTGACTTTTGGGGGAGAGCCGCACCTATCCATATGTCCCTTTTTACTAGAGGATCTTTGGGTTTTAATGAGCACTAGATTTTATGCTTTTTAAAAATGTATAACACACAGTGGGTTTGGGAGATTTGCCTTAACCTAGGGAAGATGAGAACGTTCGTCCTGGATTGGTGGGCTAATTGTATTTAACTCTTATTTGCAAGTTCAAAGTCAGATTTCCCTTGTGTGGTTGAGCATCCTGTCCCTTTGTGCACCTGGAATGGCTCTGCATTTTCCTTCTTACTATTGCTTATCCATTACCTAGATGAGGCAGATGGTATATGCCGTGACAAGGGAGTGCAGCTCAACCCAGCCTCTTGCAGGCGATGACTTGACTGTATTGCTGCTTGTTTTTGAATCCCTTCATAAACTCTTGTCTCCCATCCAGGTCAATAATCTACTGTACAATCCAGCCCATTGCACCCATGTCTTTTGCACCACTTCTCCATCCCCCTGTCCAATAGGCTATCTACAGATAACATTCCTGCTCATTGAAAGCCTCAGGAAGGTTTTGTGGACCAAAATGACGATGTCCTTTGTTTAGTAGAGGAGTTGGGGCCTATGTCGAATCTATGCTCAGTGCTGTTTTTGATGCTCTGGAGGGTTGTGATGAGTACGGTGATTTTTTTTTTAGTGGCAAAGCAAGAAATTTGGGGCATTGATAGAGGAGCTGGTCAGCTTCTTCAATGACACCTCTGCATCACAGTGACCTTTTATTGGATGATTATCAGCAGTGGGAATGCTGTCTCATTGTTTTAAGGAAAAAAGAGAGCATCACAAAATAATTTTAAAGACCGGTACTTAAATTTCTCATCCTTAAATTCTTGTCCTTTTGTCATGTTGATCAGCCTGGGTATCCACTACACAAACTGCTGCAGTTCAATAAAAGTTGGCGTTGTCCTTTTTAGAATCAATAAGTACACGTAGTCTTGACTCTTGCGCCTTGGCCTCCTTGATTCAAGCTTCTTTGCAGTCCTGCCGCTAGCTTAAATTAGAATTGTAATGTTTGATGAATTTGTACCATGTATCCTAAAATTTTGTCAACTTGGTCAGAGATATGTTACAGCAGATTATTAAAGTATTTATAGTCCTGTCTGACCTGTGGAATATTAATACTCTAATAATTTGTCTGTTGTAACAGTTAAGTGCTATGTCTGTGTTTATCTGTTTATTTCTCTGTGATCCTGGATCAGTATACTCACAAACCTTTTCCGAGTTCACACAGTGAATTATACCAATTATTGTACTCTTAAGTCAGGTAATTCTATCGCTGGAGGTTGCTGTAATATTTTTGTGACTGACAGTTTCTTATGAGTGAAATTAGTGTAACAATAAAGCACCTGTGCATGCCTGCATACTTGCCCAAGGGCTGTTGTGCCTGGGCAAGTACACCCATGGAATGTTTTCATCACTCATTGTATATACTAAGCACCCCAGGGCACCTCATGGATTGCTGAATGAGATCAGTAAGAGTCACAGTATCAGAATTTGACTGACTAGAGAAACTCCTCCATGAAAGTACTTGATTTGCAGTTACACCCAGTAGCGACTATTCTAGAAATGGCCTCTCAGATCCTAAATTAACTGTACTTTTTTTTAGGTGAGGAGGATTTCTCATATGGGTACGGAGGGACTGCAAAGAAGTCATCAAGCTGCAAGTTTCAGGACTATGGAGAGCGATTTTCTGAAAATGATGTGATTGGCTGCCTAATTGTAAGAATTGCAAACTTGGTTTGAATTATAATATTTGACAGTTTATGGGATTATGGAAATTTGTTTAAAGATGCTCCTGCATAATCATTTGAACCCATCAATGTCTGAAGATTTTCTTATTCAAAATTTGAAATGTCTTGGAGCTCTGTTCTGTTACATGGTATTGTTTTGTTAGCATTCAAACTGGTACAACAGGTCAGAATAGGATTTGACTCTTCATACTTCACTTGTTCACATGATATCAACTTGGTATTTCCTTTAGAACTGCAAAGGGAAATTAACAAGCTGTTCTACCACAGATTTCATGCTAGAATGACAAAGCTGCTGTTTTAACTTTGCAGTGTCGGTTTGCTTTCTGCTGCAGAGGCTGTGGGTGCTGTCCAGTAATCATAAGTTGTGGTTATCCACATGGTTGAGAAGTCTGGCCTTGCCACTGCTTAAAACTACTTTGCTAGTTGGTGGAATGACTGGATCTATACTATGTCGGGGTCTTTTTGGCTCTTGGCCAGATTGTTAGGAGTGACACGGGGATAGAGCAATGGATGTAGTTGTCTATTGCAACCTGGTTACTGACTTACTGGGCAAGGTGCAGCGGACTGATGGCGAGATGAGATTTGTTGCTAGCTTGAGGGGACTGCACTAAGGGGGAAATGGAGGTAGTTGTTTAAACCAGTTCTGAAACATTTCACTGCTGCACATTTCACCTTTACTGTCTGTCACATCTATAGAACTTTGAAGCTGGTGAAGATGTGGAGATGTCCTTTACAAAGAATGGAAAGTGGCTTGGTGTGGCGTTCAGGGCCAAGAAAATGGCTCTTGGTGGATGGCCATTGTTCCCACATGTGCTGACAAAGAACTGCGCCATTGAATTCAACTTTGGACAGAAGGAACCGTGGTGCAGAATTCCTGATGGGTTCACATACATTCAGCATGTGCCTGTAGATCAGCGCATACAAGGCACAGCAGGACCAAAGAGCAAGTCTGAGTGTGAGGTGGGTGTACTGATTAAGGTTGGAAGAGTTATTATGATTTTAGCTCTGGACAGCCTATTTCAAGGAAACCTTTCCCTTGTGCTGCAACACTTTTTTAGGTCGAATTCCCCACGTGGTCTAATTTTAATTTTACCCATCTTGTTTGACTTTACTTAAATAATT
Source organism: Heptranchias perlo (assembly GCF_035084215.1). Classification (NCBI taxonomy): domain Eukaryota; kingdom Metazoa; phylum Chordata; class Chondrichthyes; order Hexanchiformes; family Hexanchidae; genus Heptranchias; species Heptranchias perlo. The sequence continues at coordinate 9,685,441 of NC_090365.1, forward strand.
TTACCTACTTTTAAGTTTGCTCAATTTGTAGAAAATGTAGCATTCCTCAAATCCTGGTTTTGCAGTATGTGCCTGGTGTTGGGACGGAGGTCTTCTCCCGTTGTACTCCCACAGATCATAATTCTGCAGTGGGCAAACCATGCAAAAAGGTACAGAGGAAGGACTGATAGAGATAGGAATGTGATTGGGGGTGATGCACCCCCAAATCTGTTTTATCTGGATTCAAGTCTACACAGTATCAAGAACATAATGGGAAAGGGCTTGTCCTTGAATGAGATCCCCTGTTGACCAGGTGCTTTAGAGTCCATTCTACTTAATTCCATCTGCACAGTCCATGTCCATTGCTTGTGTAGTGCAAGCATAGAATTACACTACAAATCAACTATGTTTTTATCAAGATTTAGCTCACAATCCCTATGCTCGGTTTTATTTTAATTGCGTTGGATGTGACAATTTCAGGAGCTGTTTTTAAAAAAAAAAAATGCCATGCTGGTGTACATATTTGAAAGATGTTCAGTTTATTAAGCAAATGAGGATAACAGTGTAATATCTTGGATTTCTGGGGCAATGGAGGATGGCTGGATATGGGGTTGGAAGGCAGTCAGTTTTAAATCACTGATTTGAGGGGTAATGAATAAGAGTTGGTGGTCTTTGTGTGTGTGTGTGTAACGCCTTTCTAAATGAGGTGCGAGACCGTTCTGCTTTGATGCCTTTTAGTCATCCTCATTCCAAAACTTGGGGACAAGTTGGCTGAAGGCATAGATGCCATTGGTGAGACAAAAGGAGGGGGATGCAACAGAGGAACGGACAGTTCATGGGCCTTATAACACTGGAGGAGTGAGAGAGACATGGCCATGGAGAGATTTAAACATAAGGATGAGAATTTTGACTGGCATGGGGAGCCAGGAGCCACTGTAGGACAGGGGTGATGGGTGAGCTTGATGCGGGATAGGATCTGGTCAGCAGAGCTTTGGATGAGCTGAATTTTAGGAAGGGTGGAGACTGGAAGACCAACAAGAACATTGCAATAGTGGGGTTTGGAAATGGCAAAGCCATGGATGAGGGTTTCAGTGCCTGATGGGCTGAAATAGGGTTGGAGGCAGACAATGTTACGGAGATGGAAGTAGGCAGTCTTGTCATGGAGGGGATATGGGTTCGGAAACTAAACCTGGGGTCAAATAGGACACAGATTGTGAACAATCTCGTTCAGCCTGACACTGTAGGTGGGGAGGAAGAATATTGTTGGGTGGTGAGGGAGCGGAGTTTATGACTGGGTCTGAAGACGATGGCTTTGTTTGTCTGGAGAAAAGCCTTAATTGCTCATGAAAAGGTGGGGTAAGAAACCTGTCCATGTGGAAAGCTTGAGCTGAAGGTAGCCAAGCTAACTAGGTGAAATTTCTGTACCCAAGTTGATCGAGCGATCATTCACCTTTTGTATGGTAGGAACCAGGTGCAGCCTAATATGGACAGCATTCTCCAGCCAGTGAAATTGCTGCATTAGTTCACCTTGGACATCTTAAGAACTGCAGCTCAGATCATTGTCCTCTTCAGAATCTCATGTTTTCACCCAATTCAAGGAGTGTGTGGAGCTTTCTCTCAGGTCAGAGAGTAAATTGAGATAATGCTGAAAAGCCTTAAAAATATGCCAGTAGCATCTGGTAAATAATCCTGCAGAGGGCAGTAAAGGGTTAGGCTAAACACGGGCAAATCTTTTTGTGAAAGCAGCTGGATTTTCAAACCAGAGGGAGATTTAACTTCGGGAGGTCTGCAAGAATCCAGAAAGAATGAACTTGCTGTCCCTGTTGGCACATAACCACTCTGATTGCCAGTCATGTCTGTGACTTGAACAGCCAGATCTGACGCAGCATTCCTCAGTTTCTGTTTCAAGGCAAGATTCTGAAGAGGCCAGTTCCGGAGCAGCCGTCACTGAAGGCTTACGGCACTGAGACCATAGTGCAATTCTGGCCTCTTGCGTGTCCCTGATTTTCATCACTCCACCATTGGCAGTTGTGCCTTCAGCTGCCTAGGCCCTAAGCTCTGGAATTCCCTCCCTAAACCCCTCTACCCCTCTCTTTCTTTTAAGATGTTCCTTTGTAATGACCCCTTTGACCAAACTTTTGATCACCTGTCCTAATATTTCCTTATATTGTTGTCAAATTTTGTTTGATAACACCCTTGTGAAGCACCTTGGGACATTTTACTACGTTAAAGGGGCTATATAAATGCAATTTATTGTTGTAAGGCTGTGATTTACTAAAGAGGAAAAGCTACGGGGAAGGGGAAACTAAAGAAAATAGGGAGCACAACACCTTGTTTAAAGAATTTTGAGTCGCAGAATTTTACTAAAGACATTTTCTTTAGATCCTGATGATGGTTGGCTTACCTGCAGCAGGGAAGACGACATGGGCTATAACGCATGCAGCTAGCACTCCATGGAAGAAATATAACATCCTCGGAACAAATGCCATTATGGAAAAGATGAAGGTAGGTATAGGGTGTACAGAATGACCCAGTTTCTTATGTTCGTGCCTGAACCAGTAAGTTGTTTGGAACTGCTCAGCTGATGTCTTTAAAACTGAACTCAATTAATGAAGTCCTCCAAAAATATGGTAAAACACTTATGAGGTCAGTATATATCCAATCTACTATCAGAAGTAAATGACGGCGAAGTGAAAAATCTAATGGGAACAGGTGTAACTGCCCATTAGCAGTTCTGCGGACTGACTTGCATTTTTCACTGAACTAGCTGCGCTGCAGCACAATATCAGAACAGTTGAAAACACTTTTCCATCAACAGCCCCGTTCAGTATAGTGTCATTACACAAGGGTCAAAAGTCAGCTTGTGCAGTGATATTTTTAATTGTTCTCTATTCTGCTACAGAACGGCATAAAACATGAATGTATGCACAAACATTAATGTTCTTTATTTGAATAATCTATAGGGGTGGGCAGAAGTTGGGTCTTATCTGTGACTTAAGTGTGATCATTTGAACTTTAAGTTACCGTTTCCATGTGTGCATAAAGTGGTGCCTCTGTGTAAAATGCATATCAAATGGTTATTGTCTCCCTGGTGTCAAAAGCCAGGATTGTAAATTGAGACAGAGTATAAAGGAGTGTTGGTAATTTTCAAAAAATACTGCAGAAGGAAGGTCCTGGCTAACATTAGAAAGCCTATTTCAGTACAAGTAGGGGTAATTGCATCAGTTGCAATATAATGGCTGCACACTAGAAGCGAACGGTCACCACAAGCCAAAGAATCAGGTCCTTTCAACAACAGACGTCTCTGCCATTTTCACAGGTGATGGGTCTTCGGCGTCAACGCAACTACGCAGGCCGTTGGGATGTCCTAATCCAGCAAGCTACTCAGTGCTTGAACCGCCTCATCCAGATTGCTGCTCGCAAGAAACGCAACTACATTCTTGACCAGGTACTGTTGTGTTTCCATGCTTCACTGAAGTAAATTTAGATAAGATACCTTTTATTTTTAGCTTGTTTATGGCAACACATTAATTATATGCTTATTCAGCAAATTAAATCTCTTGTAATTAAAAAAAAAAGCACATTGTAAATAAAAGATCAACTTTGTTTCATTGCTTGGGGATCAAATGAAAATACCCATCCCATGTAAAGAGCAAAAATACAAGATGAGATTTAATGATGTTGCTGCTTAGAAAATAAAACACCAATGGTGAGTAAGTGACTGATCTCCATTGTTACTAAGTTTTTTTAAAAAAACATGATTTTTAAAAGTAGACGTAGTAATTGGAACTTTGTTGATTGTTAAATAATTGGTGTGCAGGTAAGTTATCACTAATGAATGTTGGCTTTCCAGGGCCAGGGCCTACAAGATGGGCGAGGTAAGTACAAGTCTAAAGGACATTCTTTGGTACAGGATAACTGTAAGTACCACTGGTAAGTAGTTGTATGTTGTCTTGTCTGGGGCAGATGTTCTTATGAAGAACTGGTAAGTAAAGGTAAGTATGTGAGAGTGAGTGTAGTCAGGGTCGAGAAAGGAAAAACATCACACTTTCTGGATGGCTTTTGTAAGGTTGCTTGATCCCTTAGTCAGAGGAGTGCAAAGGATGGAATTCTAATTACGTTTTCGGCTGCTACTCTACACGAGAATTAATAAGCAGTCATCCACTGACAGAGCCACAATTGCTCTGATACACTCGTCTTATTCGTTCTACCATTAAAATCCTGTTATTAAAATTGGCTTTTTGATTAAATCAAAGTTTCTGAAAATATTTAATTGGATCCTTGGATGAGACGTTCTCCATTCTAGCAGCACAGTGACCCACACATTAACTAAATGTATGGATTCCTTGTACCACAAGAGAATTAGATAGCTCTAATCCTCAAAACGTTCACTGAAGATTGGCATGTCTGTACCTAACACATCTTGGAACACATTAAAGATGTGTGTGGTTAAATTTCACACCCATGTTTGGTGTGTATGTTGCAGTTGGTTTGTACTGCAAGGGTTTTAGGTCTTGTTTTGCTCCATAATTTCTGTAATCCAAGTCTGGAAATGACTTGAATTTTAAATGCAGATCAAGCAAATTTTATGCTTGCACAGAGTTTCTAATTAGGAAGCATTTTAAAGAGTGGCAATTAAGCATAATTTTGAAATGATCTTGGAGGGTTGTAATGTCCTTTTTTAGTACTTGTGTAAAAAAAGGATACAAGATATAGTTTAACCGCTGAACAGTTTACAGATGTAATGAGGTATATCATCACTTTGCATGTTTGTTGCATGTAGTAATTTAATGTTGCCAACCATCTTGTGAAAACGAATAGTTCATAGCTTTTAAACAAGTAAATATATGACTATAGGCAGGATTCTATACTGGATTGGCTTGCATTGTGTTCCCTAACATTAGGTATCCTTTTTAGTACTGGCAATTTGTGATTTCAATCTTAAAATCGGAAGTGATCTTGAATTTTGAAATTTAAATGCTAACTGGGCGGATTTGTTAGTTGCTTTACTGAGTTTTTATATGCATGCCAAAATGGATATTAATGGGCAGATACTCTAGTGCTATGGCTCAGATAGTAGCTTATGTGTTTTGAATTACATAATGTGTATCAGAATAGTTTTATCTAATACGTTGAACACAGTTACAACTTGGTAAAAAAATCAGTTTTGTGTCCTCCAGAAACTTTATTGTTAAAAGGGGGAGGAGAGTGAAATTGTGTTCCAGTGTAGATTTACATTAATGCTTTACTACTGTGTTGAGAAACTAAAATATTGAAGACTGTCCAGCATGTGTGAATTTAATTATTTTTGCTGTTTGAAAAGTTTGAGGGTGCCAATCTTGTATAACTAAACCTGAACCAGATTGACTTCTACATGGAGAAATTGAGTACAATTTTGAATGGACCCTTTTAGACAATTTTTTAAAAATTCCACTGAAACTAGTAGTGAGGAATGTAAGAGGTCTGCTACAGAATGGCATAAAACTCTGATGTATGCACAAACGTTAAGGTCCTTTGATCAATCTGTGGGGGGGTTGCAGAAGTGGTGCCTACGTGCGTAAAATGCATATCATGGTTCACTGTGACTTTTTTTGTTTTTTGAGAGCAAACTCAAAATTAGGGGATGATTTTCATGCATATATTAGAAATGGGAGATATTGTAGTCTTGTTCGTCCACCTTTCCCTCGTGCTACCACAGCAGTAACTAGAAAAGGAGCTGGATTCTCAAAGTGGGCAGAATTCGAGGTGGATCAGTCATTAGGCCCTGATGGGTGCTACATAGGCTGTTGAAGCAAGTCACAGGAGAATGCAGGGACTGAGAATTTTTCAGCCCTCCTTAGATATGAAAATTGTCAGGGACTGGAGGATAACCACTATTAACAGCTCTGTTCAAGAAGGGAAAGGAGGATAAACTGGTAACTATAAACAAGTTAGTATCAGAATTGGGCAAAATCAAGGACAGCCAGTTGTGTTTTATAAATGTAATTTTTTTTGAAGACTGCTTGGATAAAGGGAATGTAGTAGATGCAGTGTGTATGGATTTTCAGAAAACATTCATTAGATGTCACATGAGGTTTGTTACCAAAATTCAAGTGATGATAGAAGAGAAAATGTAGCAGTGCTGATAGAAAGTTGGAAGTTGGGCTGGATATGAAGGGTTAGAGTTGCCTGGTTTGGGAAAAACACTGAAGGATGCCGACGAACAGAGAGAGGGGTTTAAACACAATTCCCTGAGAGTGCAAGTTCGGGTGAATAAAGCCTTAAAAAAAAAAAGAAGGGCATTAGCAGTTGGGGTTTTGTAAATAGGGGCAGAGAGCACAAGAGCAAAGAGGCAGTTGTGCAAAACAATGGTTTGGCCATAGTTAGAGAACAGTGCAATTTTGGGTGCCTCATTAGTCATGTACACCAGGATGATCCCGGGGCTGGGAAACTAAGAGGAGAGACTTGAGATACTAGCACTATTTCCACTGGAGCCAAGAAAGCCAAGAGGAGATTTAGTAGAGGTTTGTAAAATTATGAAGCGTTTTATGGGGTGCATAGAGAGACTATTTCCTCTTGTTGGGGAGGCCGTGACTATGGTCACACTCACACTGAGAGTGAGGAGAGAGGTTAGGAGAAATTTTGTTACACTGAGTTGTAGGAGCTGGAATTCTTAGCCACAGAGAGGGATTGAGGCAGAGACCGTTGTATTTTTTTAAGGGAAAATTGGATCAACATTTGAGACAGAAGACAACACAGGTCCATGGGGAGAGAGCAGGGTAGTGGGATCAATTTTGGATTGCTCTAGCAAAAAAACCGGCACGGATAAATGGCCTCCTTCTGTGCTGTAAATCTCATTGGTTCAATACAATATAGTTTCAGGTATAACTACTGTATTAGCGTCTATGATAAAATGCTTCTGTGTACATATAGATATATACTTTTTCCACTGGCTAGGATGAGCTATGCTGCTCATTGTTGCATCCAATGTGGGAATTGTTGCTTTCTTTCAAATCCTAGCTTTGTGATGGTTAATATTTTTCATTAGTTAGTGTCTGGAGTTTTCATAGTTTATGCTGCGCTGTTTGTTTTTAATATTGAGGTTAAGGTATCAAGGATTTCATGATTATAATTGGATCATGTCAGGGATGCAGTTGGAGCCCTGTTTTACTGAGACCTGGAAGCACTTAGTCCTTAACTACCCTTATCTCCCTCCATTTATTATAATGTCAATACAGCAGCAACTAACATTCATACATGGTGCATTTTAGAAAACACCTTTATGGTGCTTTATGGAAGGAGGATGGGGGGAAAAGATGAAAGTGGATGTGGGCTGTGATGGGAGAGCGAGGAGAAATGACCAGAAAGGTGAGTTTTGAGAAGGTTTGTAAAAGTGGAGAGGAGCCGAGAGTTGTAGGGAGAATATTCCAGAGAGGATTGAGGTGGGTGGAGGTGAAGTGGGGCATGTGGAGATTGTACAAATGGCCAGAGTCTGAGGACTGAAGGTGCAGGAGGGGGTTGCAGGGCTAAGGTGGGATGACTCCATGGAAGAATTGAAGGTGAAAATTTTAAATTCAGTGCACGAAGATGGGGGTAATTGTGAGTGGGACTTGGTGCAGAGCAGGATATGGATGGCTGAATTTTGCTTAAAAGCATGACTTCATTATTAAGTTAATACTTTTTTTTGTGGCTATATGTTGTCTCAAACACTATAAATTAATTAAAGTCTCTGCACGTGTGATTTTACAAATATGGTTGAGATGCACTGACCCAATCCTTGTGAGTATAGGAAATCAGAATGCATTCAGGGGATGATGGGACAGAGCTGTGAAATGGAAAAGAACAGAGCTAGGGGAAAGTAAAACAGAAAATGGAGTAAAAGTGTTGAGAAACAAATTCAAGCTGTGAAGAATCGGAGTAAAAATATGTAATCCAATAAGGGATTTGCAGAATGAGGTTAAGGAGTATTAAATCAAACCAAAAGAAAATATAAGAGGGAAGTATTTTTATCTTTTAAGAAGAGCAGTATTGTAAGTGATGTTGTAATAACTCTGATCTGCAGACTATTTTTCCAACTTTTGGGAAACACTGTCTCTCACTGGAAGTACACCTGGCATTGGTTGTTCTGTGCTAATAGAGGGATAGTGATTTGATTGCAGTTGGAGAGTGGGAAGGGACGGGGATCCCGTGCTAATTTCATTCAGCGATGGATCTGTTGTGCAGTTATTTTTGGGGTGATGGGCAGGCAGCACAGGAAGAGTTAAGTGTTCGGTGATCGTTTGATTGAAATCATTTTACATTCAAGGGGTGCCTGAAAGCTGAAAAGCCCTAATATATTTTATACTGCTGATGGAAGGGTTACCATAATAACAGGAGTGCTGCGGAGCAGATTGCCGAGCTCCCCAATAGAGGCAGCAAATAGATCTGAAATAATTACAGAAATTCTTATGGTGCATAGCCCTCCTGTAATTGCAAAACAGACTTCCAGTAAACAGTCAATTCCACACTGCAGAGTCTATTTAAACAGTCTCTACGCACTACAGCAGAATCTCTACAAACTACAGCATACAGAACTCGTGACCGAAAATACAGTGGAAGTCTCCTGATAAAAGCAGGATTATTTCTCCAGCAAAATGCAGTGAATGTAAAATCAATCAGTCGCTCACAGCATTGCGGTCTCCAGGCGTAGTTGATGGGGGAATTACCCAATCATTTCCATTCCGGCTGGGATTTGTGGTGTTGCTATATGCAGCCTTTTTAATTTAAAAAAAAATAATTGTCTCCACTGATTTTTTAAAATGAAAACACTTCTGCAGTTATCAGACCCATTTGCGTCAAACTCATGATTGCAGCTTTTAATATCAGGTGATGCTTGTGGAAAGATGAGGAGAAAAGGAACATTTATTGCAATTATGTGTGAACTACCCCAATCAAAATGACTAAAAAAAAATTTGTTCAGGTGTCGTTTAAGTTATTAATGGTGTGATTTGTAGACTTTTAAAATTAAGGTATGAGCTACTTGTTTGTGCACTAAATTCTGGTTCGTCAAAGTAGGCAGTTTTCAGGTGGGGGGAATAGTTTGACGCAGCACTGTCTGATTTACCTGTTGGGTTTGCTTTTTAACATTTCGCTAATTACCGTCAAGAGACTAGAAGCATTCAGATATTCCAGTAACAGTTGTAGGAATGGTATTACATAGAATTTACAGCACAAAGAGGCCATTTGGCCCAACAGATCCACGCTGGTGTTTATGCTCCACACGAGCCTTCTCCTTCATCTCACTTTATCAGCATATCTTTCTAGTCCTTTGTCCCTCATGTGCTGATCTAGTTTCCCCTTTTAGCAATTTTGATACAGGTGTTTAAGAGATTCAGATTTTCCATCTTAAGATCTGATGCTGAGAAGCTTAAACGATTAGCTTGGTTTATCTAAATTATGGAGCAGTATGGGGTCTTCCTAAACCTCTAGTGTTCATTTCGCACACAAGCCCACGTCTATAATTTATATAACATTTAAAAACGTCCAGTACGGAGATTCCAAACTCTGCAGGTAGGTTCTGAAAGGGGGTGCCCACCCTGCCAGAAAGCTTGTGAGCTGTGAGGGGGAAAAATGTTTATTTCGTCGTTTACAGGCCTCGATGTCTGCAAACCAAGCAACAAATAATGAACAATTTTGCCTCTTCTTTGTCACCATTGCTAGACAAATGTTTATGGATCAGCACAGAGACGAAAAATGCGTCCTTTTGAAGGGTTTCAACGCAAGGCTATTGTAATTTGTCCCACGGATGCCGATTTAAAAGAACGAACAATAAAGCGCACTGATGAGGAAGGAAAGGATGTTCCTGATCATGCAGTTTTAGAAATGAAAGGTAGGAAACTGGAAACGCAAATCCTGTTAAAAACCAGTCGGAAGAAAAAAAAACAAAAGCAAAAAGTCAGATAGCTCTCTCCCCTTCTTCATCCTTTATTGTTGCCCCCACATCAAACCCATTTCACCGCCTCTTCCCTCTTACCAGATGTACACGTTGTAGACCCCAGGTCAGTACACCAAGAATGTTATGGCCATCACCAGATTCTCTGATTTATGTGATGTCCATAAGTGCGTTGACGGTAACCGATTACACAATGCCAAGCGATCTGCTTGGAAATTCAGAAGCTGTTTTCTGGGGGTTCGCAATATCTTTTTTTTCCCCCTTACACCCCACTTTCTCCCAGTGATGAGCGGTGTGGTGATCCGTCCTGTGACAGATCGATCTTTTTGACGGTTTCTGATTGCGGTCATTAATTTTCCACCTCTTGCTGTGTGTTCTTTTTTGTGGTGTGCAGCGAACTTCACCCTGCCCGAGGCCGACGAGTTCCTGGACGACGTGACCTACATCGAGCTGCAGAAGGAGGAGTCCTTGAAGCTGGTGAGCGAGTACAACGAAGAAGGCAAGAAGGCCGGGCCCCCCCCAGAGAAGCGCTTCGACAACAGGCCCGCCGGGTTCCGTGGGCGCGGAAGCTTCACTCGATTCGACAATCGCGGCGGGCAGGCGGCACGTGGCTTCACCCGCGGAGGGTACAGAGCAGGTTTGTAACTGGGGCCGCAGAGGCAAGTCCTGGCTTTGTACTGGAATCGTTTTTAAAAATGACCACTAGTTTATTCACTATTTTGTTTGGTAGTTAACAACAGAGGATGATTAAAACCGCAAATTTTCTACGTACACCATATCTGTCCAGAACAAGGGGGCAGAACCTTAAAATTAGCACTAGGCAGCTCAAGGGTGATGTCAGGAAGAACTTCTTCATGCAAAGGATAGTGAAAATCTGGAAAACATTCTCCCAAAAGCTGTTGATACTGGGGGTCAATTGAAATTTCAAAACGGGTTGATTTTTTTTTAGGCAAAGGGTATTAAGGGTTACGGAACCGAGGCAGGTAGATGGAGTTAAGACACAGACCAGCCATGATCCAATTGAATGGCGGAACAGGCTTGAGAGGCTGAATGGCCTCCTCCTGTTCCTATGTTAATTGTTGCTGGAAAGTTTTATGGTAGACTTTTTGGCCTGTTAACCCCCGGTACAGGGGCAGGGCCCACACTTGTCGTGAATAAAATCTGTCTACTTTTGAATTTAGGCTTCAACCGTGGAGGTAACACTCAGAACCGTTGGACCAACAGCAGCAGCACCAGCAGCAGCACCAACAGCAGCAGCACCAACAGCAGCACCAACAGCCGTGGTACCTATAATCGCACCCAGAGCTACAACTCAACCCGCCCTACACCGACCTACAACAAAACCACCTACAGTCCGAGCCAGGTAACCAGTTAAATAGATAAATAATTGGGGTCCGGGGGTCGGGGTGGAGAAGTCTGCTGGAAATGAGGTTCTTGCCGATCCTCATTAGGGGAATAGGAGAGAGAGTAAGCAACCAGTTTTACAGGATTTATGTCCTTAGTGCAAGCATTTGGGTATAAGAAGGAAAGAGCTTGTATTTATACAGTAACCTTCATGTCCTCAAGGCTGTCCCAAAGTGCTTTACAGCCAATGAATGACTTGTTGACATGTAAGCACACATGGCTGTCAGTTTATCTACAACAAAGTACAACACACTAGATGACCAGATAATCTGTTTTTGGTGGTGCTGGTTGAGGGATAAATATTGGCCAGAGCACCTTCCCTGCTCTTCAGATAGTGCCATGGGCCTCGGTTCATCGGCTCCACGCCTCATCTGAGAGGCGGCACCTCCAACAATGCAGCACTCCCTCAGTACTCCACGTCAGCCTAGACTCCGTGCTGTACCTAGAGTGGGGCTTGAACCCACGACCCTCTAACTTCGTGGTGAGAGCTACCACTGAGCCAGTGAATCTTCAGCTTGGTGCATCCTCGGGTTCTCTAGCTGCCTGTTGGTTCATTAGGAACTTGTGCTGAAGTTTTTTCTTCAACCTTCCCACCTGTGCCTGCTTTTGTTGGATTCGCTGCATTGGTTTTAGAAAGTTTCTCAAAAATGGTCTTTATACCTAACACTGCAAAGAGCTTAACATTTATTTACTTGTTTAAAATGTACCAACATTTCCGACTTGAAGTTAAAACTTGTGCAATTTGCCATGCTGAACTTTGATCTCCAAACTTGTAACAAACTTGCCATGTTTCGTTTCTATTTCAGCCGACGACGACGTATGGGCAGAGTTATAGTCAGGGCTACAATCAAGCATACACTCCGAGTTACAACTATGGGAACTATGCCAACTATGGGAACTACAACCAAGGCTACACTCAGCCCCAGACTGCCACACAAACCTACAGCCAGCAGTACCCCAACCAGTACCAGCAGGTGAGATTCACAGCGTCGGAATGTGTGAGGCAGAGAAACTGGAGTGCATGTCTTAACTCTCTCTCTTAGCACTGGGTACGGGATAAATCTGGTACTTTGTGGGCTGGCACCAGGAGGGGGGAAGAAATGACTGAGAGCTGCTGGATTGTTGTAAAAACCCAACTGGTTCACTCGTTCTTCGGGGAAGGGCATCTGCTAACCCACCCCCACCCTGCCCCAAACCCAGTCGAGTCCCACACTGTGGCTGAAGTGGTCCAGCAAAGCTACTCAATTGTAAAACAGCTGGACTAGGAGTGGGCACTAAATGCGATCTTGCCAGTGTCATCCACACCCTGAGAAATAATGAGAATCGTGTGACTGGGTCCCCTGATCACACTAACAGGGAACCGTAATTAATTCTGATCTTTGGACAGAGAGGTCAGGTGAGGAAGGTTTGACTCAGTATTTACCTGTAGGTGGAGGACTGTTCAAAGAGATGCTATTTATGCTCAGTGTACCACGTAGGCAGTCTCAAACTACAGGAATGTCCATCTATGGAAGTGCCAGCTATGAATACCACCTTGATGGATAAGTGTGAACTCTTGCTGCATTGGGACGGCTGCCTGCACAATGGCAGTCTTGTGGTGTTTGCATGGAGAAAATGTTTAAATAGTTTTCGGGAGCTGGGTGGCACAGTGGGTGACGCATTTTGGGTTTGCAAACTAAGACAGATAGGATGAAAATCTTACCTCATTGTTATGCTTGGGACCATTTTAAACCCAGAATACAGACTGGCCAGGAATTGGTTGCTATGGTTATTGGCGTGGCAAAGTGCACACTAGGGGCTTTAGAGATTGTCTGAGGTTAGGGTAAGACACATTGGGGCAGAACAGAAGGAGCTTTACTGTCTTTGTACTCTGACGGACCTTTAATGTATTCAGTGCACACTGGATGACGTGCAAAACAAGTGCTCCAACTCCCAGCAACACACTCCTTGCCTTGGTGAGAGTGCATTTTTTTTTAAAAAGCAGCTGGCTGGACTGATGCTTTTTGAAATCTTGGACTCACTCTTGAAATGTTTTATATTGCTTTTAATGAATTTAAATCTGTGAATTTAACATTGCCTGCATTCCGTTTGTTCTCCAGTACGCTCAGCAGTGGAGCCAGTATTACCAGAACCAGAGTCAGTGGAACCAATACTACGGCAACTACAACTATGGGAATTACTCGGGAGGATCCCAGGGCTCTGGGACGCAGTAAAACCGATACTGAAGCTATCATCGCAAAACCTTTTTTAAAAAAAAACACAAAATAATTCTACTTGCCGTCAGTTGTACAAAGATTTAAAAGCTCCGTCAAGGTGTGGCACACACCAGTTTGCAAGCATTTTATTGTGTCAATATAGTAGTAGTGATTGTAAAATTGCTAAAAGAAGGAATAAACAATTAAGATTCTGGGATGTTTCATGTAATGACGCCGCCTTTTTAGATTTTTATGTAACTTTTTACTTGTCAGTAAGCTGTCGATATTTTGTCAGGATAATTAATGACAAAATTTCTTTAAAAAAACAATTAGGCGACACCTTGAACATGTGTAACTTTTTTTATATAATGTATAACAATTCATGTGACTTTGCTTGTGCTTTTCTGTTGAGTCAGGTTGAAACAGCTTTTGTATCTGGGAAAATTTAAGAGTGAACAACATACATGGCTTTTGGTGTCCTTTATTGCTCTCAATTATGTCTTACAAGAATTTGTGTTTGAGTGAAATATAATTAAGAACCCGAGCAATATTTTTGATCCTAATGTTGGGTTTTAGTATTGTATCTACATTAGGTGACTAGGAATGCTTGGAGCTATCTCTGAATTCCTATCAGGTCTGGCAGTTGTGCTATTGTAAAAAGCAGGGAGTCAAAAGAAGAAAATAAAACACTCCATATTATGTACAAACCAAACATTTTGAGTATCATTCAGGCAGTCGATTTTTATTTCCCCACCAGTGTGGCTGATGAACTGAATTGTCTTCCATCTCCAGAAGCTGACAAAACATTTACTGTTAATAAAAACAAATCTGCCTATCTCTCAGCTTTGGTTGTGTTTTACTTCACTTGGTTCCTGAAAGTGGTGTGCGGTATGTACCAGGTTGTACCTGGAGGGGTTGGGGAGAAAGGGAGGGACAGGGAAAGAGAGGTGATTGCCATAGCTAGTTACCCTCCCTGAGGTGCTGTGCAAATGAGGCAGGCAGATAGTGACAGTCTAAGACTTACAGTAACAGTGAGTGCTCGGTAACCTTGTAACCCCAGCTGTTTATCACAAGGTGATAGAACAAGTGATCTCCACTGTCGTTGTTTAGATTTCTTGTGGCCACATTGGAAGACTCCAAATAAGAAACGGATTTCTGAAAAGTATGATGAGTGGGCCAGCTCCCGAACTGAGCCCTTGTATCTCTGAACTGCTTGGCTTGTGGCCTGGTGGTGAATAACTTGATCCCAAACCAGACCTGAGAAATGGTAACTTAGTTAAGTTTACTCTTACGCAGCTTATGGAATTTGGTTTACTCTCTTCACTCCACTTGGCCACTAACCACTGTCAACTAGTAGGTCAGTCGTTACGAGACCACCAGTTTCTCCACATTTGCAACAGCTAACAGTTGGCCTATGGGAAGCACATTTCAAATTATAATTCACCTCTCTGTCCCAGTCCGCTTCACTGAGTTATTTGGGGAACTCTTCATAACGCATCTGGGGAACGCACAAGTTGCACAGTCCTGGTGTCGAATAACTATCCTAGAGTATTAAGAGTGCTACAGGGGCGTTCCCCATGATGCCTGAGCCAGGTGTCCCTAATGAATCGCTGAACCGTACAGCCCAAGAAAGGTCTCCCCTATGATTCCTGATATGGGCTGGGTTAGCTAGAGACAATAAAATTAGCCTCAATGGGGTATGTTTTTAACTTTGCTGTCTGGGTGGTCATCTGGTGGGGTGAAACGCCTGCTCTGTATAGAACCTGTATAGATTTTCAGTCCATGGATGTAAATAGGATAAAAATCAGATGGGAAACTGTATAGGGCATGGAAATCTACCCCAACGCTGCTTGCTTTGGGAGGGAAAAAATCAGCAAGGGGTCCTACTGATCTAGTGACCCGCCCTACTTGAAGTGTATATCTGTGTGTGTGTGGATGAAGATTGGCTGGATTTGACTCTGCTATCCTGCAATAATGTAACCTGCTGACACGTGAACACAGGTGAAGAGTGGCTACTTGGGGATGGTACCAATCACCTGTGGGACTAAACCAAAGCAACTTGAGGGGGGAGAGAAAATTTTTAAAAATCTCCACGAGAAATGATTGCCTGCAAGGTGACCCACACTGTAGTGACTCCCACTGTGGTGACCCATACACTATCTCTTGATACTGTTTTATTTGACTTTATAGATGGCTTGTAATGTAGACATGAAATTAATAGATTAACAATTGCTTATTGTGGAAAAGTAAATTCATTTGTGCATTTGTAAAAATCACACTTGAAGATTTTTTCTTGCATTTTCACTATCCTGTAAACAAGTGTATGACTAGAAACTTTTCTCATTTCCATTGCTCTGCTACACAGGCGAAGACTAGTTATTACAAGAGTTTTATTCCAGTGGTTTATAGTGAAAATATGTTACATGTGATCCTATGAACATTGATCACCAAGATGCCTACGTCCTGTCAGACTGTCGATCTAGACTGAATGCTTCATAGTGTGAGAATGTTTGTTTTCTTTCCCTCCTGATACCTGCCATTTAACTTTACATTTGATTAAGTACTAAAGCTGTTGCTTTGTGATTGTCGGTACTTTGTTGCAATGCCTAAAACTGAACCATTATGTTTAAATAAAAAGTCATTAAAAATGTATTTTAAACTCAGCTGTACATTGTTTGCACTTGATGTCTACAATTTAAGCAGGCGCCAACCAACTTTACATTGGGGTAGGGCACTATTATGTGGGACAAGGTATGTTAATTTCTGCATCTGTGATCCAGCTTTGGCACCCAGACGATCAACCTGTAGGTAAAATACCAAGATTTAGAGATGTTTGTGCTTTTTATAAACCCTCTGATGGATTAAAATTTGGGCAGAGCCAGTGCAACACTGATTCAAAAGCAAAATACTGCAGATACTGGAAATCTGAAATAAAAACAAAAAATGCTGGAAATACTCAGCAAGTCAGGCAGCATCTGTGAAGAAAGGATCAGAGTTAACGTTCCTTTTGTTTGTTGTCCCATTACCACCCTCCTTGCCTTGCACCATCATCCCTTTTGTCATTCAATCACTCCTGCCCTCCAGTCTATCAGAGACCTTCCCTTTTGTTCTTCCCCCTCCCCACCACCCTTTTGCCTGGCTTTGTACTTGCTTAAAAACTATTTGATCTTCAACTTCTTCCAGTTCTGATGAAAGGTCAGTGACCTAAAACGTTAACTCTTTCTCCACAGATGCTGCCTGACTTGTTGAGTATTTCCAGCAGTTTCTGTTTTTATTCCAGTGAAACACTGGTTATACCAGCACTGGAAGAAAGGTGTTGCTTTAAACGCAGTCACACAGGCCTCCCACATATCCGGATACCTGAAGGTTTCATCTCTGCTTCTTGAAATACCAAACAGGTGCAAAGCTAGCGAGATTCCCAGGTACCTGCTTGTTGCTGTGATTTGTTTTGACTCTGACCATGTACCTTGGTTTGAGAGCAGGTATGGCTGTGCTGCCATATTTCGAGGGGCTGAGCCCGCTGCACAAAACTGTTGATAATTTATTATACATGGGAAGCCTCAGAGGCCATAGAGAAATAGGAATATTTTTACAGCCCTGAAGAAAGTATTTGCATTTATAAAGCACCTTTCAATCCCTGGGATATCCCAAAGTGCTTCAGAATTAATCACTTTTGAAATGTTACTGTTTTATAAGCAAACGTGACAGCCAGTTTGTGCACAGCAAGTTCCCACAAACAGTAATAAGATAAATGACCACCTAATTTTTATTTTGGAGGTGGTGGTTAAGGATACTACAAGAACCCCATGCTCTTTGAATATACTGCCACAGGATCTTTTACATCCACCTGAGCAGACGGGGCCTCGGTTTGATGCCTCACCCGAAAGACAGTTCAGCACTCCCTCAGTACTGCAGTGAAGTGTCAGCTTAGATTATGTGTTCCAATCATTTGAGCATCACTAACAAACCACAGTAGACAGAGCTTTACTCTGTATCAGGCTATACCTTTCTTGACCTATGGATGCTTCATGCTGTGAGGCCACTGTAGTGCTGGCCTCTCTTATTTGGAGCTGAGATATTAAAGGTTATGTTTAAAGATTGGTTATAGAGTAGTACAGTAGGTGAATTCATCGGTTTCCTCTTCAATGACAGCCCTTCTATCATCCACGTGCAAACTACAGCTGGTCAATATTGTACGTTAGCTTTGAAATTTGAAGCTCATTACGATTTTGCAAAAATGTTAGCAGTGGTCGGGATGACCTTCAAAATGTTCTTGAATCGCACTTGACTGTGTTACAGTCCGGGCTTCTCCCAACACTTTGAAAAAGCAGTTTCCATCAGACTGAGTATCTGATGAACTGAAATCTGCATCCTTATGTGAGTGGGATAGTGTGCCAAGGGATTAACAGTCACCATTTAATGGCAAGACTATTAAACCAGCGTCCATATGGGATGCTCATCACTTTCTCCACCTTACTCCACACACTGGCAAATAGCACACCGTCAGGCCTTTGCATCCAGGCTAAAATTTGGATTATAAGCAAAATACTGCAGATGCTGGAAATCGGAAATAAAAACAGAAAATGCTGGAAAAGCTCAGCAAGTGAGGCAGCATCTGTGGAGAAAGAAACAGAGTTAACGTTTCAGGGAAATCCCTGGCTCTGTACTTACTGAAAAACTTTAACTCTTAACAGCTTCCAGTTCTGACCAAAGATCTTTGACCTGAAATGTTAACTCTGTTTCTTTCTCCACAGATGAGCTTTTCCAGCATTTTCTGTTTTTACTTAAAATTTGGATTTATTTACGAGTAATATAATTACACCGAAGCAGTAAGACACATGATGGCATAAATAACTTAGAGAATTCAGATCAAAAGGACTTAAAGTATCCTCTGTAGAACATTTCTTAGTTTGATAATATAGACTTCCAGATGCAATGTTTGTATGTGGGTAATGTGAAATTCATGCTCACTGAACAGACCCAGCTGCATGAGTGAAACTGAACTAAGTTAGGCCAACGTCTTTGTCAAAAGAAACCTTTCAAGTCACGGGTGTTTGTTTTAGAGACATATCCTTGATGGGTCATATGCAACCCTCCACAACTACTGTCTCAGGTCGACCCATTTTGTTTGCAGCCTCAGCGTCCTGTTCGACTCAGAGCTGCGCTTCCAACTCCATCCCCGCTCCATCACCGCCGACTTCCAACTCCATAACATCGCCCGCCTCTGCCCATCTACCGCTGAAATCCTTATCCATGTCTTTGTTGCCTCCAATGTTCTCCCGGCCAGCCTCCCGTGTTTCACTCTCCGTAAACTTCAGCTCGTCCAAAACATAAGAACACAAGAAATAGGAGCAGGAGTAAGCCGTAAGGCCCCTCGAGCCTGCTCCGCCATTCAATCAGATCATGGCTGATCTTCAACCTCAACTCCACTTTCCTGCCCGATCTCCATGTCCCTTGATTCCCCTAGAATCCAAAAATCTACCTATCTCAGCCTTGAATATACTCAA
This sequence comes from Heptranchias perlo, assembly GCF_035084215.1. Taxonomy (NCBI): domain Eukaryota; kingdom Metazoa; phylum Chordata; class Chondrichthyes; order Hexanchiformes; family Hexanchidae; genus Heptranchias; species Heptranchias perlo. The sequence continues at coordinate 9,704,436 of NC_090365.1, forward strand.
TGACTCTGCATCCACAGCCCTTTGGGGTAGAGAATTACAAAGATTCACAACCCTCTGAGTGAAGAAATTCCTCCTCATCTCAGTCTTAAATGGCTGACCCCTTATCCTGAGACTATGCCCCCTAGTTCTAGACTCTCCAGCCAGGGGAAACAACCTCTCAGCCTTTACCCTGTCAAGTCCCCTCAGAATCTTATATGTTGCAATGAGATCATCTCTCATTCTTCTAAACTCCACAGGACAGAGGCCCATTTCACTCAATCTCCCATCATAGGACAACGCTCTCATCCCACAAATTAATCCAGTGAACCTTTGTTGGACCGCTTCTATATCCTTCCTTCGATAAGGAGATCAAAACTGCACAGTATTCCAGGTGTGGTCTCATCAAAGCTCTGTACTCTGCTGCCCGTATCCTAAGTCACACCAAGTCCCATTCACCCATCAACCCTATGCTCACTGACCTACATTGGCTCCCAGTCCCCCAAAACCTCCAATTTAAAATTCTCATCATGTTCGAATCCCTCCATGTCCTCGTCGCTCCCTATGTCTGTAACCTCCAACCTACAGCCTTTGCGTTCCTCCACCTCTGGCCTCTTGTGCATCCCCATTCTCTGTGCTCCACTATTGGCAGCGGTTCCTTCAGCCATCTAGCCCCACACCAGAATTCCTTCCCTGAACCTCTCTACCTCTCTCCTTTAAGACCCTCCTTAAAACCCATCTCTTTGACCAAGCTTTTAGTCACCCCTCCTAATAGCTCCTTCCTTGGCTCAGTATCCATTTTTGTCTGATTAGGTCTCTCTGTGAAGCGACTTGCACCATTTTTCTACGTTAAAAGCACCAAATAAATGCAAATTGCTGTTGTTGATTGGATTTGTAAAAATGTCAGCACAGCAGTCCCAGGAGAGTACAAAGAAGACCATGGGTGCAGTCAGCCACAACTAGTCAGAAGTGTGTGTGTGGGAGCTCAGTGCGAGTCAGCTCCCCACATCTCCTAGCTCCACCTTACACCAGACTCCCACCTACAGTAGGTATGCTCCTGGCAGGCAGCATGTCAGACTCCATGAGGAAAGGCATCATCACCCTCATCTACAAGCAGAAGGGGGAGGGAGAAGAAATCAAAAATTGGCACTACAAAATTCTGTCCAAGGTCATAAGAACATAAGAAATAGGAGCAGGAGTAGGCCAATCGGCCCCTCGAGCCTGTTCCGCCATTCAATAAGATCATGGCTGATCTGATCCTGACCTCAAATCTAAATTCATGTCCAATTTCCTGCCCGCTCCCCGTAACCCCTAATTCCCTTTACTTCTAGGAAACTGTCTATTTCTGTTTTAAATTTATTTAATGATGTAGCTTCCACAGCTTCCTGGGGCAGCAAATTCCACAGACCTACTACCCTCTGAGTGAAGAAGTTTCTCCTCATCTCAGTTTTGAAAGAGCAGCCCCTTATTCTAAGATTATGCCCCCTAGTTCTAGGTCATCGCCAATCGGGTCAAGTCAGCCCTGGAGGTGGTGATCCACCCCGACCAGACCTGCGCCGTACCCGGCAGGAAGATCTCTGATAGCCTGGCGCTACTCAGGGATATGATCGCCTACATACAGGACTGGGGGGTGAACACCTGCCTGATCAGCCTGAACCAGGAGAAGGCCTTTGACAGAATATCCCACACGTGCATGATGGACGTGCTCTCCAAAATGGGGTTTGGAGAGGGAATCCGCAATTGAACATAGGAACATAGGAACAGGAATAGGCCATTCAGCCCCTCGTGCCTGCTCCGCCATTTGATAAGATCATGGCTGATCTGTGATCTAGCTCCATATACCTGCCTTTGGCCCATATCCCTTTGGTTGCCAAAAAGCTATCTATCTCACATTTGGATCCAACTGCTCTACACAAACATCAGTAGCGCAGTTTCAATCAACGGGCGGGAATCAGAAAGCTTTCTGATCAAATCTGGAGTCAAGCAGGGCTGTCCTCTCTCCTCCGTCTTGTGTGTTGCATCGAACCCTTTGACGAATCCATCAGGAGGGATGCGGGCATAAGAGGGGTGACGATCCCAGGCAGTGGAGGCACTCAGGTCAAGGCCTCCCTGTACATGGACGACGTCGCCGTCTTTTGCTCGGATCAGCTGTCGGTCCGCAGGTTGAAGAGCACCTGCGACCAGTTCGAACTGACCTTGGGGGCCAGGGTAAATGGTAGCAAGAGAGAGGCCATGTTCTTTGGGAACTGGACCGACCGATCCTTTGTCCCCTTCACCGTCAGGCCGGTGCTGGGGATCTGGTTCGGGGGGGCCAGGGCGTGCACCAAAAACTGGGAGGAGCGTATTGCCAAGGTGAAGCAGAAACTGGGACTGTGGGATCGACGATCCCTCTCGATCGTGAGCAAAGACCTGGTCATCAGGTGCGAGGTGCTCTCGGTGTTGCTGTATGTGGCGCAGGTCTGGCCTATACCTCGCTCCTGCGCCGCGACAGTCACCCGAGCCATCTTCAACTTTATCTGGAGATCAAAAATGGACCGTGTCCGCAGGGACACGATGTACAAACCTCCAGAGAAAGAGGGGAAAGGCGTGCCAAACATGGCCCTCATCCTTATCAAGCTGTGCGAAGACCCTCGGTACGCAAACACAAAGTGTCACTACGTGCTGAGGTTCTACCTGTCCCCGGTGTTGAGAAGGATGGGCCTGGCCACACTGCCACGGAACGCTCCGTCCATTTGGACTGTTCCGCCCCACCTGCCCTTCGTGGAAAAGTTTGTGCAGAAAAACACCTTTGACCACAGGCGTTCAGCAAGTGGTCCGCACGTAACGTCCTCGAGACCCTGCGGGAAAAGGAGATGGTGGATCCTGTGGGTTGGTTCCCCGAGCAGACTGTCAATGTCATTTGGCAGAACGCCTCATCGCCAGAGCTTTCAAACAAGCACCAAGACCTAGCTTGGCTGGTGGTGAGAAGGGTCCTTCCCGTCAGATCCTTCATGCACTCCCAGAGTCTCAGCGCCATCGCGCGCTGTCCCCGAGGAGGCTGCGGTGGAGACGAGACCGTCACCCATCTCCTTCTGGAATGTGCCTTTGCAAAGAAGGTCTGGAGAGAGATGCAGTGGTATCTGTCCAGGTTCGTCCCGAGCAGTTCCGTAACACAGGACTCTGTGCTCTACGGGCTGTTCCCGGGGACGCACACTGAGACGGACATCAACTGCTGCTGGAAGACCATTAACTCGGTGAAAGACGCCCTTTGGTCTGCCCGAAACTTGCTGGTCTTCCAGTGCACGGAGCTGTCCTCGACCGAGTGTTGCAGACTGGCACATTCCAAGGTCCAGGACTACGTGCTCAGGGACGCACTGAGGATGGGTGCAGCCGCCGCAAAGGCTCTGTGGGGAAAGGCAACCGTTTAGAGGCTTTCCACCATTGTATACCGAGGGGCTGCAATCAGGGAAAAACCCCCCCGGGCAGAATGTAAAATTCAAATTGATGTAATGAATCTGTAATGTACCTGTAATTAATCTGTAATCAATAATCTGTATTGAGTATAAAGCAATGAGACACCCCAGAGTGTCATGAATTGTAATTATGTACAATGTGTTCATTGAACTGTACTTGATGTAACCTGCAAATTGTACAATCATATTTGGAATGTGATATGACAACTGTATTGTATGTTTTGCTGCAAATTTTATGAATGAAGTATATTTTAATGAAAAAAAACAGAACACTTATTTGAATATATTTATTGGCCTTTGTTGCTATAAATATTTCAAACCCTATTTGTCTGGGTTCTATCAGATTATGAAGTTAGAATAAATACATGAGGGCTGGTTGCTAAAAAGTGTCATAGTCTCCCGTAGGAGACTGAGAGAGAAATCAATACTCATATTCTTCACAGATTATTAAATAGAATAGTTCCTGCAGTCCCCATGTTCTTACACTGGGGGTGCATGCGACCTTTAGTATGAAGTGACTTCCTATTACTGTTTAACTGAAGGCAGAAAGTTAAATATAACACAACAACAACAACCTGCATTTATATAGCGCCTTTAATGTAGTAAAACGTCCCAAGGCGCTTCACAGGAGCGTTATCAAACAAAATTTGACACCGAGCCACATAAGGAGGTATTAGAACCAAACTTGTTCAAAAAGGTAGGTTTTAAGGAGCATCTTAAAGGAGGAGAGAGAGGCGGAGAGGTTTAGGGAGGGAATTCCAGAGCTTAGGGCCTAGGCAGCTGAAGGCATGGCCGCCAATGGTGGAGCGATTAAAATCAGGGATGCGCAAGAGGAGGAGTGCAGAGATCTCGTAGTGTTGTAGGGCTGGAGGAGGTTACAGAGATAGGGAGGGGCGAGTGGGCCGTGGAGGGATTTGAAAACAAGGATGATAATTTTGAAATCGAGGTCTTCCCAGTCCGGGAGCCAATGTAGGTCAGCGAGCACAGGGGTGACGGGTGACGGGTGAACTGGACTTGGTGCGAGTTTGGATACAGGCAGCAGAGTTTTGGATGAGCCCAAGTTTATGGAGAGTGGAAGATGGGAGGCCGGCCAGGAGAGTATTGGAGTAGTCCAGTCTGGAGGTAACAAAGGCATGGATGAGGATTTCAGCAGCAGATGAGCTGAGGCAGGGTTGGAGATGGATGATGAATATAAGCACTTTTACCATTTATGACTAGGGTTAAGGAGCTGAAATGCTGCTAGTTTTTAGGAATCAGAATATTTCCATATAATTTGCATATATTTTTTACAATGTGTTAGAAGTGTTGAACTGCCTGTAGACCCATCACCCCTGTGCTTGCTGACCTACATTGGCTCCCACACCGGCAACGCCTTGATTTAAAATTCTCAGCCTTGTATTCAAATCTCTCCATGTCCTCGCCCTTCCCTATCTCTGTAACCTCCTCCAGCCCTACAACTGTCCGAGATCTCTGCGCTCCTCCCATTCTGGCCTCTTGCGCATCTCTGATTTTAATCACCCCACCATTGGTGGCCGTGCCTTCAGCTGCCTAGGCCCTAAGCTCTGGAATTCCCTCCCTGAACCTCTCCCCCCCCCCTCCACCTCTCAGTCCTCCTTTATGATGCTCCTCTCTAACCAAGCTTTTGGTCGCCTGCTCTAATCTCCTTATGTGGCTCAGTGTCAAATTTTGTCTGATTACGCTCCTTTGAAGCGCTTTGGGATGTTTTACTACGTTAAAGGCACTATATAAATGCAAGTTGTTGTTGCAACTAACCAGATGAACATCTGCAACTAACCAGCTGAACATCTGCAACTAACCAGATGAACATCTGCAACTAACATGCAAACACTTTGGCTCTCTCTATCACTCTCTCCATCTTTGTCTCTTGCTCTGTCTCTTGCTCTCTCTCGCTCACGCTCTTGCTCTCTGTGTCTCTCTCTTGCTCCCTGTATCTCTAAGATTTCTAAGCCCTCTTTGTATCTGTCTCTCTATCTCTCTCTTGCTCTCTTTGTCTCCCTCTCTCTATTGCTCTCTCTCACTAGTTGATTGGAGACTTAGTGAGTGTGGGACCTACACCCTGATGATGCAGATTTTTATCTTAGTGAAAAGGAAATTAACTAAAATTATTGCAATTTACGAATATTTTCAGCAGATTTTAATTTTCATATCAGAAGCCATCAATAATAATGAAAATTGGCCCAAAATGTGGCTAAATCGTATTGGATTAAATAATACTCAGAAAGGTGAGCATTTCGAATGTGAAAGGGCTTGCTCCAAACTTTGATATTTAAATGGGGAGAAAGATCAGGTCTGAACAGTCAAACGAGATATTGTTAATTGCTGTTTGTGAATTGAAGGAACCTATAATATGACTAGCCAGGGCTGGTTTGGTTTAGATTCACTTAGTTACTGGTTAATTAACACAATCCAGCATCTGATTGTTGGTAAAGTGTAACTTTATTGTTACATTTTTCCTTCCCTTTCTAATTCCCATTAGATATTAATATATCTCAAAAATGTCAGACACAATCATATTACTAACTTAAAGTGCCTTTAGGACCTTGCTGATGTTTCTTGGTTACAGATAGGAAGCTAGATTGACATCTGATACGTAAGACATTTCATATAAGATCTACCCTGATAAAAAAAAATGCCACATATCCTGTTAACATCGGCCAAAGAAAGGACAAATGCTAAGCAAGACACTGCCAGTAACTCCTGCACCTCAGGAGGAAGTTGTGACACTGCATTGTTACTGTCAGTACGCCCTCTGGAATGCAGAGCCTGGAGGTCCCGTATCTCGACAGTCTGTGTCTACCTGCCTTGCTCTTGCTGTTAACTGGGAGATGCCCGGTGCTTTATTTAACAAGCTGTAGCCTGTGTAAGTACACGCCCTGGGTTATTGGGCCGGGCGAGTTTTATTGCAAAACACACACACACACATCAGAGGAGATTTACTGACCCAATATCATTTAGCAACGCCCAGCTGTTGCACAGATGCTGGCTGCCCTTGCTACCTGACGCTGTCTGGACGTGCAAGCCCGGATGTCAAGTGTTGGCCCATCTGTTGACTTGAGGGAGGGGTGTGGGAGAAATCACAGCCGAGACTGGTCCACTGCTGCCTTTTCCTATTCCTGCCCCTACTGGGTCTGGAGGGTGTAGTGTTAGATGAAGAGGGGTTGGAGGAAGCTCACGTAGAGCATAAACACCGGCATGGACCAGTTGGGCCGAATGGCCTGTTTCTGTGCTGTACCTTCTATGTAATTCTATGCAACTTCCACCCGCCCCCTGACCCCCGGATTGGTTTCCTAGGTCGGGGGTCATTACGTGTATGCCTGGTAGGTTTCCAGCAGGATATCCGCCAGTGAGTGGGAACCTGCCCAATGGCCCCTGCCCCTAGGTAGATCCAGGCGGCTCTGCAGCTCCAGAAGACACGGGAGCTGTTCAAGAGGCCACTGGGCCACAATCAACCATTTCCTGAAGGCCTCAACCAACACCCACAGCAGGTAAGAGATTGGGGCAGAAATGGAGAGAAAGAAAGACAACCTGCATTTAGATAGCACTTTTCACAACCTCAGAATGTCCCAAACCCATGGATTTCCCATATCCCTTTACAGCTAATGAAGTACTTCTTTTTGAAGCGTCGTCACTGTTGTAATGTAGGAAACACGGCAACCAATTTGCGCACAGCAAGATCCCACAAACAGCAATGTGAAACGGGTAATCTGTTTCAGTGATGTTGGGCTCAAGTCTCTGGAGTGGGACTTGAACCCAGAACCTCTGACTCAGGCGAGAGTACTGCCCACTGAGCCGCGACTGGCATCTAGGAGGCCTTTACTAGGCCCTGTCCCTCACTCAAGAGACTTCATCCCGCAAGAGGCTATTGCCAGGCTTCACCTGGCAGTCCCAGGGACTGGGGGGTGGATGGGAGGGAAGTGGGCCGGGAACCCAGGCATTTAAAGGCAGTTGGCAGGGGAGAGCTGCCTTGTGGCGGTCCCGACTGGGGTGGGGGTGGGGGAGCTGAGAGCGTTGGGACCAGGACGCGCCCGATTTTCCCCACTGTTTCCCCACCCGATTTGGGGGGGGGGGGGGAAATCCATGGGGGAGCTGATTTTCCCTCCATAGCCATTGGGCACTGAGGCCGAGGGTCATGTTTACTGCCGCATCGGCTGGGATCAGATAACTCGGTATGGACCAGGGACTAAAGCCGGGGCTTCCACTGGGTGGTGTGGCTCAGTATCACACCTGGTATCCCCTTCCATGGGGATGTCTGGGCTGTTCCAGGTACCAGCCTGAAGCATTGCCCAATCATTCTTCAACCGATGACTGGCACTCGAAATAAAAGGTTTAAAGGGTAGAAGTTACTTTCAGTGATGTTACTGCATCAAATCTGCCGGATTGTCGTAAAAACCCAACTAGTTCACAAATGTCCTTCAGGGAAGGGAACCTGCTGTCTTTACCCGGTCTGGGCCTACGCATGACTCCAATCCACACTATAAAGTTGACTCTTAATGCCCAACTAAAGATGGGCAATAAATACTGCCTTGCCAGCTAGGGTTGCCAACTCTAGTCGGACGTATTCCTGGAGGTTTCATCACATGACCTCCTGCCACACCTGGTCAAACAGCCTTTTTTTTGCCGACCTCCGATTTCTTTTCGAAGCAATAAACAAAATGGTCAAAGCATTTTTTTTTTCTAAAAACACTCACAATTTTTGTTTGCATGATTATTCTCCCGGGTTTTTAATCGCAGCAGGAGATTAATCTTCAATTGCTGGAGACTCCAGGACACTCGGGGAGATTTGGTGACTCTAATAGCCCACATCCCGAGAACAAATTAAAACTTGCTCCTTATACAGTAACATCGTGAGAGTAATTTCAACCCCTTATTGACCACGTGGCTTGATATTTTTTTGTTCATGCTGATTTACGAGGAACACAATATAATTGGTATGGACGATGCAGGGTTGAGAAGCCGCTGGACAGTGGGGTGATATCAATGGTGTTTGGGCCTGTGAGGGATCGGAGGGTGAAGTTCTGCAGCAGGGTCGTCAGGAACAGGAAAAGCTGCATTTGAGCTACGGCCTCACCGATGCACATACGTTTCCCTGTAAAACATACACAAGTAATTCAGGGGTGTAAGGAACCGACCTCAGTACAACAGTGTAATGGGGAGTCACCAGAACACGCGTTCAAACTGGCCTTTTACAGGGTGGGGGGTTATATTGGTTCTTCGATAGTCATCGCTCTGCCATTGGTGGCCGTGCCTTCAGCTGCCTAGGCCCAAAGCTCTGGAATTCCCTCCCTAAACCTCTCCGCCTCTCTCTCCTCCTTTAAGATGCTCCTTAAAACCTACCTCTTTGACCAAGCTTTTGGTCACCTGTCCTAATATCTCCTCATGTGGCTCGGTGTCAAATTTTGTTTGCTGATCGCTCCTGTGAAGCGCCTTGGGACGTTTTACTACGTTAAAGGCGCTATATAAATGCAAGTTGTTGTTGTTTTCCAACCAGGGAGCCACAATAATGTGAGTTCATCAAAAAGTGTTATGAGGGGGATGACATGGGAATGACAACATGGCCATCCAGTCAGTGTTGGTGTTTATCCTCCACACGAGCAGTATCCTAATCCCTTGTGCTCACCCTGTTCCCATATCCCTTTATTCACCTTGCCTTCAACCATCTATCTAACTTATTCTTAAAGGGGGTGATTTTAACCCAACACCCACCCTGACGGAAACCGGACAGGTAGGCAGTTAAAATGCAAGGATGCTGCCATCTGCAATTTTAACCTGCTCTCCTGAGCAGGCAGCCAGGACACCCGCCCAAACCCGGCAGGGTCCTTCCTTACATAGGCCTGGCGAGTCCTGATGATGTCATTGGGACCCGACTGCCATTTTAACTCAGGCCTGAGTGGGGAAACTGCCGTGACTTTCCCTCCAGGCCTCCCTGAGACAGAAGAGGATCAGGTCCAGGAGAGGCCAAGAAAGGGAAGGGTTTGTCTGTCCTTTGTTGGGGCCCAGGAAGAGCAGGAGAACTCCTTCGAGCCCCATAAGGAAAGCTTAGGCCTCCCCCTCCCAACGTTGCGAACACAAGACCCCAGAACCTGATCCCACCACCCAGTCTGTGTGGTTTTCTGCCGATTCCCACCTGTTCGAGGTGGGAAGTCAGCCAGCGGGATTTAAATGAGGTCTGGCTGTTAACATTCGGCCGTGGGCGGCCGGCAAATTAATTCGCAAGCGTGGATTTCCCACCGGAAACCCGCTGGCAGTTAAAATCAAGCCTACGGTCTCTGCGTCAGTCGCTAACTCTGGCAGTGCATTTCAACAGCCTCACAACCCTAGATCTACTAGGTTAATAAAGCAAGGTGGAAAACTAAACAACAGAAGACGGAGAAAGGGTAGTTCAGAGAGAAAAGGGCAGGCTCTATTACTCTGTACGTTCCTCTGTTATTCTTCCTAAGTTCCAACTACACTGTCCCACATATAAGAACAGGAGTAGGCCATTCAGCCCCTCGAGCCTGTTCACCCGTTCAATTAGATCACGGTTGATCTGTACCTTAACTCCATTTACCCGCCTTGGTTCCAAATCCCTTAATACCCTTCCCTAACAAAAATCTATTAATCTCAGTTTTGAAATTTTCAATTGACCCCCAGCCTCAACAGCTTTTTGGGGGAGAGAGTTCCAGATTTCCACTCCCCTTTGTGTGAAGAAGTGCTTCCTGACATCACCTCTGAACGGCCTAGCTCTAATTTTAAGGTTATGGCCCCTTGTTCTGGACTCCCCCCACCAGAGGAAATAGTTTCTCCCTTTCTACCCAATCGACTCCTTTAATAACCTTAAACACACATTCTGATGGGTTGAAATCTCCTATTTTAACTCGTTCTTTCCCAGGAACTCAGTCTTCGCTCCTTCCTCTTTTCAGCCTAGCTGCCATCTTGCACTCTGGGCCTTGACCCCTTCACCTCACTTTTGCAATTTAAAAGAGAAAAAACACACACATACATAAATATTGCCCAAACCTGCAGAAAATGGCATGAAGGCCTCATTTTCTTTCATTTGTCCCTTTTCATCCAGAAAATGATCCGGGTTGAATGATTCCGGACGCTCCCAACAACTGGAATCATACAAAACAGATGCGAGGAGAGGGATCACAATCATTCCCTAAAAGAAAACACAGAGATTAAAGTCAATGTACCACCCACATCATTAACCTGGCCAGTCTCGATCCTGGAAAGGTCCGTGGTTTGGCCCTTTAAAGAAGGAAAGAATTTGCATTCATATAACGCATTTCACAACCTCAGGATGTCCCAAAGCACTTTACTGATAATGAAGTACTTGGTGTGGATACACAGTGTGAACGGAGAGTTTGGTACGTGTGGGAGTTTAAGGGTTAATCTCTTGTGGGAGTTTAAGGGTTAATCTCTTTAAAATCTAGTGCATATTGCTTTCAACTGTTTAAGTTCAATTGCTATTAGCTGTTTAAGTTCAATTTTAAAGTTTAAATTTTTAAGTTTCTGTCAGGCTTCAGCAGAGAGAGCTGCTGTAGCAAGTTAATTGGTTAGCTAGGTTAAACTGGTACCTGAAGGTGAGGCAGGCCTGACTCATCTGAGTCTCAAATTGTAGAAATACAGGGGCCTGTCAGTGCGAACAGCACGGTGTGCGGATACACAGTGTGAACTGAGAGTTTGGTACATGTGGGAGTAGAGGGAAGGAGGTGCTGCTTTGCCTTGCTTTTCCTAGTGTAGGAGGGAGGGATTTAGATTCCTGGGACATTGGGACCGGTTCTGGGGAAGGTGGGACCTGTACAAGCGAGACGGGTTACACCTGAGCAGGACCGGGACCAATGTCCTCGCGGGAGTGTTTGCTAGTGCTGTTGGGGAAGGTTTAAACTAGAGTGGCAGGGGGATGGGAACCTGAGTGGGGAGTCAGAAGGGAATAAAATTGAGAGCAGCAAGAGAGGGGAAGACCCAGAGGAAATCTACAATACAAATAGTACAAACAATTGTTCAAGAACAAGTGAAAGGGAAAAGCGTAGAGCAGCGGAAAGAAAGTATACTTTAGGCACGACAGAAAAAATAAAAACTAGAAGGCGTAAGGCGATTAACCCAGCATCAAAGCTGTGGCGAGGGTTGGGAACCTGAGCAGGGAGACAGAGGAAAGCGTGTCAGGAAGGGACAGAACGTATGGAGTAAAAGGTAAAGTGTTAAAAAAGGAAAAAGCAGGAACTAAGTGTCACAAAACATATTTGAAAGTTCTTTATCTGAATGCATGTAGCATTCGTAACAAAATGGATGAGTTAACGGCACAAATAACTACGTATGGGTATGATCTTGTGGCCATTACAGAAACATGGCTGCAGGGTGACAACGACTGGGAATTAAATATGCCAGGGTATTTAACAATCAGGAAGGACAGGCAGGAAGGAAGGGGAGGTGGGGTGGCTATGTTAATAAAGGAAGGAATCACTGTAATATAGAGAAATTATATTGGGACAAAGGATCAGGATAATGAAACAGTTTGGGTAGAGATAAGGAATAATAAGGGGAAAAAAACACTAGTGGGCGTAGTATATAGGCCTCCTAATAGTTGCAACTCTGCTGGAAGAAGTATTAATCAGGAAATAGTCGGGGCATGTAATAAGGGAACAGCTATAATTATGGGGGATTGTAACTATCATATTAACTGGACAAATCAAATTGGGCAGGGCAGCCTTGAGGAAGAGTTTATTGAGTGTATTAGGGATGGATTTCTTGAGCAGTATGTAACTGATCCTACAAGGGGGCAAGCAACCTTGGACCTGGTCCTGTGTAATGAGCCAGGATTAATTAATAATGTCCTAGTTAAGGATCCCCTTGGAATGAGTGACCATAACATGGTTACATTCCATATCCAATAAGAGGGTGAGAAGGTTGGTTCTCAAACAAGCGTACTGAGCTTGAATAAAGGAGACTATGATGGTATGAGAGCGGAATTAATTAAAGTGGACTGGGAAAATAGATTAAAGGGTAAGACAGTACATGAGCAATGGTGTTCATTCAAGGAGTTATTTTACAACTTTCAAAAAAAAATATTCCACTGAGGAAAAAAGGGTGTAAAAGAAATGACTGCCATCCGTGGCTAAGTAAAGAAATTAAGGATAGTATCCGACTAAAAACAAGGACATATAAGGTAGCCAAACTTAGTGGGAGGTTTGGGAAGTCTTCAAAAGACAGCAAAAAGTAACTAAAGGATTGATTAAGAAAGGGAAGATAGATTATGAAAATAAATTAGCAAAAAATATAAAAACAGATAGCGAGAGTTTCTATCGTTATATAAAAAGAAAAAGGGTGGCTAAGGCAAACGTAGGTCCCTTAGAGGATGAGACCGGGAAATTAATGGTGGGAAACATGGAAATGGCAAAAATGCTGAACAAATATTTTGTTTCAGTCTTTACGGTAGAGGACACTAAGAATATCCCAACACTGGACAAACAGGGGGCTCTAGTGGGGGAGGAGCTAAATACGATTAAAATCACTAAGGAATTGGTACTCAGTAAAATAATGGGACTCAAGGCGGATAAATCCCCTGGACCTGATGGCTTACATCCGAGGGTCTTGAGGGAAGTGGCAGTAGGGATTGTGGATGCTTTGGTAATAATTTTCCAAAATTCTCTGGACTCGGCAAAGGTCCCGGCAGATTGGAAAACTGCTAATGTAACGCCCTTATTTAAAAAGGGTAGTAGGCAGAAGGCTGGAAATTATAGACCAGTTAGCCTAACATCTGTGGTGGGTAAAATTTTGGAGTCTATTATTAAGGAGACAGTAGCGGAACATTTGGATAAACATAATTTAATAGGACAAAGTCAGCATGGCTTTACGAAGGGGAAGTCATGTCTGACAAATTTGCTTGAGTTCTTTGAGTACAGGGTGGATAAAGGGGAACCAGTGGACGTAGTGTATTTAGACTTCCAGAAGTCATTCGACAAGGTGCCACATAAAAGATTATTGCTCAAGATAAAGAATCACTGGATTGGGGGTAATATTCTGGCATGGGTGGAGGATTGGTTATCTAACAGGAAGCAGAGAGTTGGAATAAATGGTTCATTCTCGGACTGGCAACCAGTAGCCAGTGGTGTTCCGCAGGAGTCGGTGCTGGGTCCCCAACTCTTTACAATCTATATTAACGATTTGGAGGAGGGGACCGAGTGTAACGTATCAAAGTTTGCAGATGATACAAAGATGGGAGGGAAAGTGGAGAGTGAGGAGGACATAAAAAACCTACAGGGGGATATAGACAGGCTGGGTGAGTGGGCGGAGATTTGGCAGATGCAATACAATATTGGAAAATGTGAGGTTATGCACTTTGGCAGGAAAAATCAGAGAGCAAGTTATTATCTTAATGGCGAGAAACTGGAAAGTACTGCAGTACAAAGGGATCTGGGGGTCCTAGTGCAAGAAGATCAAAAAGTTAGTATGCAGGTGCAGCAGGTGATCAAGAAGGCCAACGGAATGTTGGCTTTTATTGCTCGGGGGATAGAATATAAAAACAGGGAGGTATTGCTGCGGTTATATAAGGTATTTGTGAGACCGCACCTGGAATACTGCATACAGTTTTGGTCTCCATACTTAAGAAAAGACATACTTGCTCTCGGGGCAGTACAAAGAAGGTTCACTCGGTTAATCCCGGGGATGAGGGGGCAGACATATGAGGAGAGGTTGAGTAGATTGGGACTCTACTCATTGGAGTTCAGAAGAATGAGAGGCGATCTTATTGAAACATATAAGATTGTGAAGGGGCTTGATCGGGTGGATGCGGTAAGGATGTTCCCAGAGATGGGTGAAACTAGAACTAGGGGGCATAATCTTAGAATAAGGGGCTGCTCTTTCAAAACTGAGATGAGGAGAAACTTCTTCACTCAGAGGGTAGTAGGTCTGTGGAATTTGCTGCCCCAGGAAGCTGTGGAAGTAAAGGGAATTAGGGGTTACGGGGAGCGAGCAGGAAATTGGACATGAATTTAGATTTGAGATTAGGATCAGATCAGCCATGATCTTATTGAATGGCGGAGCAGGCTCGAGGGGCCGATTGGCCTAATCCTGCTCCTGCTCCTATTTCTTATGTTCTTATGAAGTGTAGTCACTGTTGCAATGTGAGAAACGCAGCAGCCAATTTGTTCACAGCAAGCTCCCACAAACAGTAATCAGATAATGACCAGATAATCTGTTTTAGTGATGTTGATTGAAGAATAAATATTGGCCAGGACACCGGGGAGAACTCCCCTGCTCTTCTTCGAAATAGTGCCATCGGATGTTTTATGTGCACCTGAGAGGGCAGATGGGGCCTTGGCTGAACGTCTCATCTGAGAGACGGTACCTCTGACAGTGCGGCACTCCCTCAGTACTGCACTGAAGTGTCAGCCTAGATTATATGCTCAAGTCTCTGGAGTGGGACTTGAACCCACAACCTTCTGACTCAGAGGTGAGAGTGCTACCCACTGAATCTCCTGACTCGAATAACAGTGCTGGGGAACTGCACTGGATTTATCACACTGGGGATATCCCACTGGATTTATCACACTGGGGATATCCCACTGGATTTATCACACCGGGGATATCCCACTGGATTTATCACACTGGGGATATCCCACTGGATTTATCACACTGGGGATATCACACTGGATTTATTACACTGGGTATATCCCACTGGAAACTGTGAAGTAACGAGAAACAAAACGACAAATACACTGGTTGTGTTACCTTTGGAATCATGAATCCCCTGAACTCGGTGTCCCTTGACACGGTGTGCGGGAGATTTAACGGGATAATATTGGAGTATCGCTGGATTTCATGGATGACTGCGTTGGTGTAAGGCATCTTCTCTCTGTCTGCAATCGTCGGGGTTCGGTTGGACCCGATCACCTTGTCAATCTCACTTTGAATCTTTTCTAAAAAAAAATACAGTCATCATCAGCATAGGAAAGAGCTGCAAGGGGTGCAGGATTGAGGGGGCTGGAGGTGCAGGATTGAGGGGCTGTAGATGGGGATGGGGAAGAGGCTTGGGGGGGATTTAGGCTTGTGGGGTTCAGGCCCGATGTGGGAGATGTAGGTTTTGGGGGGGCTTTGCACCCAATCCATCTCTCCATTCTCGATGATCTGTGTAAATTCTTTCCAGTGCCAAGAATCAAACTGCCCTGACTCCAGATCTACGAACTGTCACTCATTATAAGTGACAACACTTTGAAAATGTTTAGTCGCGCTTGAAAATAAACCTCCCCCTCTCGATCTTTAGGCGTGTTTGCAAGCTCTGCCTCCCTTGCTGATTGTAAAAATCATTCGCTTACCCCGTCACTGACCCAATTTCACACACACACACTGGGAGTCTCTCGCACACATGGGACCAGAAGTGAGTGAACCTCATAGGGCATTGAGTCCATCGATATGGGCCAATCAGATCATTTGGAAGATAGGACTGAAGTCTATCAGGCCCATATAGATTGGAGTGTGGGACTGGAACCAATCAGATGTTACTGTCCCCCACTGTTTGCTGTGGACAAAGTTAAGGCAGAAAAAATTAAAATGAGTTGATGGTTTCGGAGAGTCCCAGTGCTTATTTAGTGTTTGTCCCCAAAGAAATTATAAATAACAAATAAAATGCAGCTTCTAAAACATTTCAGGTATATGCCCAACTGTTATGTGATGTTTATTTTCTTCAATACTGATTGCAGCTACTTTGTAGAGACAAAATGGATACTCCTTGCTGTGAATTCATTAGCTAATTTTATATGACAATTAACTTATGGAACTGCCAAAGTTTGGAAACAAAATAGGGAGTGGGGTTGGAATGATGTTGAGTATATTCAAGACTGAGATCGGTAGATTTTTGGATTCTAAGGGGAATCAAGGGATATGGGGATAGGGCGGGAAAGTGGAACTGAGGTAAAAGATCAGTCATGATCTTACTTACTTACAGAGCAGGCTCGAGGGGCTGTATGACCTACTCCTGCTCTAATTTCTTATGTTCTTACATTATTTCATTACAAATGATACAGAAATTCACACTCGGAAATGCCAATAAATGTACCACATCAGGAGTCAAAGATCAAAATGTTTTTTGGGTTAGGGTGAGTATTGACAATAATTCCCCTGCCTTCAACATTCACATCCCTCTTCAGTAATTTCCAAATTATCATTGCTGCTTTTGTGTACTGCAATAAAAGTCATTGAATGTTGGATATAACCTCAGCATAGGTTATGACAAACCCATGTCCTGCTGCACTTTTAGTCTAACTTGTATCCAGCCTTGGCTCAGTGGTAGCACTTTCGCCTCTGAGTCCCACTCCAGAGACTTGAGCACAAAATCTAAGTAGACACTCCCATTGCAGTACTGAGGGGAGTGCTGCACTGTCAGAGGGTGCCGTCTTTCAGATGAGGCATTAAACTGAGGCCCTGTCTTTCCTCTCAGGTGGATATAAAAGATCCCTTGGCACCATTTTGAAGTGCAGGGGAGTTCTCCCTGGTGCCCTGACTAATATTTATCCCTCAACCAGCATCACTAAAACAGATTATCTGGTCATTATCACATTGCTGTTTGTGGGATCTTGCTGTGCGCAAATTGGCTGCTGCATTTCCTACATTACAACAGTGACTACACTTCAAAAGTACTTAATTGGCTGTGACGCTCTTTGGGGTGTCCTGAAATCGTGAAATGTGCTATAGAAATGAAAGTTCTCCCTAACTCCTTATCTTTAAATGCCTATATTCTGAGCTGGTTTTTGAACTGTCAGCTTTTTGGGTGATGTGTTAGCTTTCTTGAACCCATTGGTCAGCTTTTTGTAGCTTTTTAGATTGGCCATTCACCCCCACGAGCCTGTTCCGACATTCAATTAGAACATGGCTGATCGGTATCTCAACCCCATTTACCTGCCCTTTGACCCATGTCCCCTGATGCCCTTTTACCTAACAAAAATATTTAACTTTAATTTGAGGCAATCTTCTCGTCTAGACGTTTGAAACGACCGTTGTTGTTTTCTATTACTGAGCAGCGTTGCACGTTTGCTGTCATATCACACTTTCTGAGCACTTCCCATGTGACAGTTGTGAGAGTTGCTGAGGTTTGACACATCACAGTGAACGGTGCAAAAATTGACCCAGCCTCGTTATCTGCAGAAAATCCAAAAGTGAGAAGAGAAATTTTCTAAGTTAAGAATAATTTATTTTTAAATTGTATTTTGGGTGCAATTCTTTAGCTTATTAGAAAGCAAAATCCAATGGGCACCAACCAATGCAGATTCATGTTAAAAAAAAAAGTATAGTTTTTCGTGATGCTGGAGTGAAATAGTTTGATTACAGGA
Organism: Heptranchias perlo; assembly: GCF_035084215.1. NCBI lineage: Eukaryota > Metazoa > Chordata > Chondrichthyes > Hexanchiformes > Hexanchidae > Heptranchias > Heptranchias perlo. Next base: position 9,722,188 of record NC_090365.1, read on the forward strand.
CATTGCAGGGACAGACACTGACAAAACAAAATAATAACAGAAAATAATGAAAAGGTAAAATTGTTCTGACTGACCCCCACCCCGCTATTCCCACACTTCCCTATTCCACACTACATTGATTCCTGGGATGAGAGGTTGTCATATGAGGAGAGATTGAGTAGAATGGGCCGATATTCTCTGGAGTTTAGAAGAATAAGAGGTGATCTCATTAAAACATATAAGATTCTAAGGGGGCTTGACAGGGTCGATGCTGAGAGGTTGTTTCCCCCTGGCTGGAGAGACTAGAACTAGGGGGCATAGTCTCAGGATAAGGGGTCGTCCATTTAAGACTGAGATGAGGAGGAATTTCTTCACTCAGAGGGTTGTGAATCTTTGGAATTCTCTACCCCAGAGGGCTGTGGATGCTCAGTCATTGAGTATATTCAAAGCTGAGATCGATAGATTTTTGGTCTCTAGTGGAATGAAAGGATATGGGGATCGGGCGGGAAAGTGGAGTTGAGGTTGAAAATCAGCCATGATCTTATTGAATGGCGGAGCAGGCTCGAGGGGCCGTACGGCCTACTCCTGCTCCTATTTCTTATGTTTCCACTTTTTATTTCAGATTGTGATTTTCCTTTTTATCCTTACAATTGACTCAGCGAGCATGCACTGGTGGTGTAGTGTCACAGACGGTTGCTGTTGTTGTGTGCAGTGGTGTCACAGTCTGTCGGGATAGTTGCGTATAGTAGTGTCACGGTGTGTCGCTATAGTTGTATACAGTAGTGTCACAGTGTCTCACTGTAGTCGTGTACAGTAGCATCTTGAAAACAGAGCAAATTTGCGCACAGCAAGGTCCCATGAAAAGAAATAGATAATTTGTTTTAGATGTTGGTTGAGGGATAAATATTGACCAGTACACCAAGGAGAACTCATTATCGAATAGTCCCACTCCCTCAGTACTGCACTGGAGTGTCAGCCTAGATTATGTACTCAAGCCTCTGGAGTGGGACTTGAACCCATGACTTTCTGACTCAGAGGTGAGAGTGCTACCAACAGAGCAGAGGCTGACACAATTTGATGGAGTTGGTCGATTGGCCAGGGCACTGGAAAAACTCCCTGCTCTCCTTTGAATAGTGACACGAGATCTTTAACATACAACTGAACAGGGTGGGACAGAGCTGCAGTTTCACATCCCATCCAAAAGACGGCACCTCCGACAGTGCAGCACTCCCTCAGTATTGTACTGAAGTGTCAGCATGGATTATGTGCTCAAGTGGTGAGCCCTGAGTTTAACCGGGGACGAGGGGCGAGTCTGGAGCCAATGGGATGAGCAACAAGCTCGCCCTGGGCAATTTTAACTCTCAGGTCTCATTTAAATAAGTTAGGCCTGACTCCCGCCCACCCCGATTTTCATAACCTAAAGGTATCTTGTCCATGGTACCACTGAGCTAACTAACAGTGGAAAAGTTTGCCTTGGACCTTTTTTTGAGGGGGGCAGAATAGGCAATGACTTTGTTCTTGTTCATACCCACCCTGGACCTCTGGATACTTCAGGAATAGCAGGAGCCCCCATCGCATGGTCGAGCTGGTGGTGTCAGTCCCGGCAAGAAATATATTAAACGTGGACAGCAGAAGGTTCTCATCATTGAATTCAGAATTGGGATCGTCTTTCTCCTGCGAGGAAAAGAAAATAGCGGCTTGGCGTTATCACACTGTTGACGAGCCCTGCCTGACAAACGGCAGGTGCACAAGTTGGGTATCAGAGCTGAGCCCAATCCCAACCCTCTGCAAGATCCATTTTACAATTAGCAGTCACTGGGTAGCAAGCAGGTATGGAGAAGTCCTGGACAGTGTTTCCCGTCCTCTAGCCTGGGGGAATGAACGATAGGGATCTCTCATGACCTCCTGGGCGGAGGTCAGCTGATCATGCTCCGTCTATGCCGCCCACTGAGCTATTGCCGTTGGTATCCTTGGCGATGCCAATAAGTAGTTTACTGTAATAACATCATTATTGGAAGAACTCACATTTATACAGCGTCTTTCACGTCCTCAGGACGTCCCAAAGTGCTACACAGCCAACGCAGTACTTGGAAAGTGTAGTCACTGTTGTTACGTAAGTTGTTGTTGATTTGGGCACAGCAAGCTCCCACAAACAGCAAATAAAATAAACAAACAGTTCATCGTATTTTTTATTTTTTGGAGCTGTTGATTGAGGGGTAAATGTTGGCAGAATGTTCCTGCTCTACTTCCAGTAGTGCCATGGGATACCTCAAGCTTTCATTTACTCATTCTCGGGATGTGGGCATCGCTGGCGAGGCCGGCATTTATTGCCCCTCCCTAGTTGCCCCTCGAGAAGGTGGTGGTGGGCCTTCTTCTTGAACTGCTGCAGTCGGTGTGGTGCAGGTGCTGTTAGCTTCAGAGGGCAGTTAAGAGTGTCAGAATGTAAGAACAAAAATAAAATCTCTAGGTGGTGGGGGGGGGGAAGATGGGAAGTCGATTTTAACCTAACTTGCTGGGCAGGAACCCCATGGGATCGGGAGGAATGCTGGTTTCACATCCTGCCCAATATTACTCCACATTGACTTCAACAGACAGTAAAATCGCAGGATGTAAAGCCAGCATTGCACCCGATCCTGTCAGTTTCCTGACAGACGGGTTTAGTTAAAACTGCCCCCGGTCTCTGTCTCAGAAACAAATTGAACCATTGCTCCTTTTCCAACTCAAACCAATGTTCCTTCATTTATCGAAAAGCGACTCTTCTTCAATTGAGTCAGAGTTAGTGAACCCTTCCACAGTCCAAAGCCCAGAGACCCCATTAAAGATATTCAGTGATAGATCATTGCCGACAGAGTTTGTTCAAAACCTCTTTACGAACCTCCTCCATTTTGATGAGGAAACTGTCGATGAAATCCTTTGGTGTGCTGCCTTTGGTGTGCTTGTCTTTGTGATTTTGGATCATTTCTCTCAGGAAACTTTTTATTTTAGCTGCATTTTCGAAAAGCCGGTTGTGAGGGCCCGGCAGATAATCCAAAAGGTTTGGAAGCAAATCATACAGCTGTAGAAAGAAATATAACAAATGCTTAATTACATAGAGTCTACAGCACAGATACAGGCCATTCGGCCCAACTGGTCTATGCCGGCGTTTATCTCCCCATGAGCCTCCTCCCAACCCTCTTCATCTAACCTTATCAGCAATTATTTGGCCTTATTTGGGGAGAGTCAGAGGTCAAATAATGGGAGAATAAAGTCTCGATTATTTCGTGTCACTGGATATTGTTTATGATCAGTGTTCTTTTTACACAGATGTTTTGACATGAACTATTAAAGAAAGACTTGCATTTATATAGCACCTTCCACAACCTCAGGATGTCCCAAAGCGCTTTACAGCCAATAAAGTACTTTGAAAGTGTAGTCGCTGTTGTAATGTAGGAAACACGGCAACCACTTGGTGCACAGCAAGATCCCACAAACAGCAATGTGATAATGAGGGAAAAATATTGGCTAGAACTCCACATCAAATAGTGCCGTGGGATCTTTTACGTCCATGTGAGGGCAAACGGGGGAAATCGGTTTAATATCATCAGAAAGATGGCACCTCCGACAGTGCAGCACTCCCTCAGTACTGGCACTGGGAGTGTCAGTCTGGATTATGTGCTCAAGTCTCTGGAGTGGGACTTGAATCCATTACCTTCTGACTCAAGAGGTGGGAGTGCTACCCACTGAGCCACAGCTGACATCTTAAGTAGCTAACTACACTGTATAGGGGGTAACTGAGCTACATTAACCTAGAATGTCCCTCCGTGCTGAATTAGCTGATCTCAGCCAGTGTAGGGGTGTAACTCTTGGCTTCAGTGTGGCTCCAGTACCTTGATACCCCTCATGGTGCCAAATGTCAACACTCGCTGCCTAGATTCACACTAGACACTTGAGGAAGGTACAGCTGAGCCAATCCTATCCCAACAGGAGACACCATTGAGGGCTGCGGAAAAGGCAGAAGAGAAGGAAATTGGACCATTAACAAAAACGAGTGACTGTCACATCCACCGTAGTGTTTAGCACCATGGGGAGAGTGGGGGGGGGACTGTTTGTGTGGGGCAGGATTGCCAACCATCTCGTCCTCCTCCCGCAACTGCTCAGTGCTGCTTCTACCCCGGTCTGGCTGCTAACATACTGGGCCCAATTGCCTTCCCTTCTGTGTGCTGCTGTACTTTGGAACCCAGGGTAACCATGGCCCTTGTTTTGATGAGAATTTCCACCTACAGGGGCCACCATCCAGCCGCAGCATTGGAAGCGGATTGGAAGGGAGAGAGTGACCTGGCCCCGTACATTCGGGGCAGTGTCATGGGGGCGGAGGGAAAAGAGGGGGCTGGCCTGTGTTAACGTTTTTCGGGGAATGCTGATGCTCCAACCAGGCCCCCAAAACGTGACTGTCAGTGTGAGGTGTTGCTGGCTGCCACAACTGGTTACCATTGGGATCTTGTCAGGGCATCCCAGATGATTCTGATTGGGAGTTATTAATGTCGTCATGGCAATGGGGACTGAGTCATTAAACGGTGAGATATGTTGGAGTGACAGGAGGATGGAAGATGAGCTACAGATGTGGGAAGGTGCATGAGAAACAGGCGCAAGCTCTCGACCCAGTTGCTGAATGACACAAACAGCCATCTGTGCCTCGCACGTGGAGAACGCAACTGGGACTATTTGAAGAAACTGACAGAAGGTAGTTACAGTGTGCCCCAGCTAAGGGGACTCACCCACCCTGTGCTCCCACCAGCACGCTCCATTTGAAAGGGTGCGAGGGTCGGGGAAAGTCGGTGCTAGCATGTCGTAGTTGCAGCCCCAACCCGCACTCCATTCTAGCACTGATCCCCCCCCCCGACCCCAGTAGCATGGGGGTCGGTGAGTTTATCCTATGGTGCAGATAGAGAGCAGCTCGTACATAATAAGACTCATCTAGAATGTAGATGGGCCGATTCCTGGATCAAGTGCTCCAGAAAGGAGCAATACCAATACTCACACACTGAACATATAGACAACTCACACACTGAAGATATAGACAACTCACACACTGAACATATAGACAGCTCACACACTGAACATATAGACAGCTCACACACTGAACATATAGACAGCTCACACACTGAACATATAGACAGCTCACACTGAACGTATAGACAGCTCACACTGAACATTTACCTGAGGAAGGAGGAAGCCTCCGAAAGCTTGTGAATTTAAAATAAAATTGCTGGACTATAACTTGGTGTTGTAAAATTGTTTACAATTGTCAACCCCAGTCCATCACCGGCATCTCCACATCATGACTGAACATATAGACAGCTCACATACTGAACATATAGACAACTCACACACTGAACATATAGACAGCTCACACACTGAACATATAGACAACTCTCTCACTGAACATATAGACAACTCTCTCACTGAACATATAGACAACTCTCACACTGAACATATAGACAGCTCTCACTGAACATATAGACAACTCTCAGACAGAACACATAGACAGCTCACCCACTGAACACAGACAACTCCCTCACTGAACATATAGGGAACTCTCACACTGAACATATAGGCAACTCACACACAGAACATATGGACAGCTCAAACACTGAACATATAGACAGCTCACACACTGAACATATAGACAGCTCACACACTGAACATATAGACAGCTCACACACTGAACATATAGACAGCTCACACACTGAACATATAGACAGCTCAAACACTGAACATATAGACAGCTCACACTGAACGTATAGACAGCTCACATACTGAACATATAGACAACTCACACACTGAACATATAGACAGCTCACACTGAACATATAGACAGCTCACACTGAACGTATAGACAGCTCACATACTGAACATATAGACAACTCACACACAGAACATATAGACAGCTCACACACTGAACATATAGACAACTCTCACATACTGAACATATAGACAGCTCACACTGAACGTATAGACAGCTCACATACTGAACATATAGACAACTCTCACATACTGAACATATAGACAGCTCACACTGAACGTATAGACAGCTCACATACTGAACATATAGACAACTCACACACAGAACATATAGACAGCTCAACACAGAACATATAGACAGCTCACACTGAACATATAGACAGCTCACATACTGAACATATAGATAACTCACACACAGAACATATAGACAGCTCACACTGAACGTATAGACAGCTCACATACTGAACATATAGACAACTCTCACATACTGAACGTATAGACAGCTCACATACTGAACATATAGACAACTCACACACTGAACCTATAGACAGCTCACACTGAACATATAGACAGCTCACATACTGAACATATAGACAACTCACACACAGAACATATAGACAGCTCACACTGAACATATAGACAGCTCACATACTGAACATATAGACAACTCTCACATACTGAACATATAGACAGCTCACACTGAACGTATAGACAGCTCACATACTGAACATATAGACAACTCACACACTGAACATATAGACAGCTCACACTGAACATATAGACAGCTCACATACTGAACATATAGACAACTCACACACAGAACATATAGACAGCTCACACTGAACATATAGACAACTCACACACTGAACACATAGACAACTCCCTCACTGAACACATAGACAACTCTCACACTGAACATATAGACAACTCTCACACTGAACATATAGACAACTCTCACACTGAACATATAGACAGCTCACACACACTGAACATATAGACAACTCTCACACTGAACATATAGACAACTCACACACTGAACACATAGACAACTCCCTCACTGAACACATAGACAACTCTCACACTGAACATATAGACAACTCTCACACTGAACATATAGACAACTCTCACACTGAACATATAGACAGCTCACACACTGAACACATAGACAACTCACACACAGAACATATGGACAGCTCAAACACTGAACATATAGACAACTGTCACACTGAACTTACAGACAGCTCACCCACTGAACATATTGACAACTCTCTCACTGAACATATAGTCAAATCTCTCACTGAACATATAGACAGCTCACACACTGAACATATAGACAACTCTCTCACTGAACATATAGTCAAATCTCTCACTGAACATATAGACAACTCACACACAGAACATATGGACAGCTGAAACACTGAACATATAGACAGCTCACACACTGAACATATAGACAGCTCACACACTGAACGCACAGACAGCTCACACACTGAACACATAGACAACTCTCTCACTGAACATATAGGCAACTCTCACACAGAACCTACAGACAGCTCTCACACTGAACACTTAGACAACTCTCACACTGAACATATAGACAGCTCTCACACTGAACATATAGACAGCTCTCACACTGAACATATAGACAGCTCTCACACTGAACATATAGACAGCTCTCACACTGAACACATAGACAACTCTCACACTGAACATATAGACAGCTCTCACACTGAACACATAGACAACTCTCACACTGAACACATAGACAGCTCTCACACTGAACACATATACAGCTCTCACACTGAACATATAGACAGCTCTCACACTGAACATATAGACAGCTCTCACACTGAACACGTAGACAACTCTCACACTGAACACATAGACAACTCTCACACTGAACATATAGACAGCTCTCACACTGAACATATAGACAGCTCTCACACTGAACATATAGACAGCTCTCACACTGAACACATAGACAGCTCTCACACTGAACATATAGACAGCTCTCACACTGAACGTATAGACAGCTCTCACACTGAACATATAGACAGCTCTCACACTGAACACATAGACAACTCTCACACTGAACACATAGACAGCTCTCACACTGAACACATATACAGCTCTCACACTGAACATATAGACAGCTCTCACACTGAACATATAGACAGCTCTCACACTGAACATATAGACAACTCTCACACTGAACATATAGACAGCTCTCACACTGAACGTATAGACAGCTCTCACACTGAATGTATATTGTAAACAATTTTACAACACCAAGTTATAGTCCAGCAATTTTATTTTAAATTCACAAGCTTTCGGAGATTTTCTCCTTCCTCAGGCAAATGTTTGCCTGAGGAAGGAGAAAATCTCCGAAAGCTTGTGAATTTAAAATAAAATTGCTGGACTATAACTTGGTGTTGTAAAATTGTTTACAATTGTCAACCCCAGTCCATCACCGGCATCTCCACAACACTGAATGTATAGACAGCTCTCACACTGAACATATAGACAACTCTCACACTGAACAGATGTAGAGAATTTAGACAAACAGAATGTTTGTAAAGTTTATAAAAGTTTTGCCATTAAAGAATCTGCAGTTATTGCATTCATCCTTCTGGTCTTTATTGAGGAACGTGTTATGAGGGTGAACCGGTTTGCGTGTTGAGGGGTGAGCTGTTGTTTGATTTTCCTTATTCTGGGCTTGGAGCTCCCAGCAACCCTTCATTTATTCTATTTGATGTAAAATGTACCAGTGAATTAAGAAACAAGATGTGAATTGAAAATGTGGGTGAGTTCTGGTAGTAGGGGGATCAACCTCAGGCTGTGGCGGGGCGGGGGGAGGTGGTGAATGTGCTGGAACAAGGAGTCACCATCAGACCGGGGGTGAGTTCAAAGGTCAGAGCTTATTGGTAGGTAATAAAATAAAGCAATTCACGTATTGTTGAGCAAGTAACAGATAAAAGCAGATGGAGAGGAATCAGCGGCGCTGGTCGACCTACCTGCCCCCACGGGCTGCTAATGACTCTCATGTTTTCTGTGATCATGCCCAGTAGGGTGAGCAGCTTCGCATCTGTGTAATCGAACCGGTTCCCAAAGACAATGGCGCACATTATGTTAGCCGTGGCACAAGTGAGCAGAAACGTGGGGTCAAAGGGCGACTCTGGTGAGAGAATAAGGAACAGTAAAGTGTGACTTGGTTAGTGGAGTATTGCTTGACGTCGGAGAGCGTCATGAGTTGGGGGGAGGGGCTAAGGCTTATTTATCCGCAGTTACCGTGGCAGTAATTTGAACTTTTGGCTGATAGCGTAAAACAGGTGACATCAGATTGGCCGATTGGACAAAACAGGCAACTTCGGATTGGCCGATTTGGTAAAGTAGGTGACATCGGATTGGCCGATTGGATAAAACAGGCAACATCGGATTGGCCGATTGGATAAAACAGGCAACTTCGGATTGGCCGATTGGATAAAACAGGCAACTTCGGATTGGCCGATTGGATAAAACAGGCAACATCGGATTGGCCAATAGAATAAAACAGGCAACTTCGGATTGGCCGATTGGATAAAGTAGGTGACATCAGATTGGCCGCCCGTTATCCACCTGCCCGATTTTCCTGTCCAGTAATTAACACATCTGATAGGCTCTTTCAAAGAGCCGGCACACGCATGATGGGCCAAATGGCCTCCTTCTGTGCTGTAAGATTCTACGATATTGCCCATTTTACACTTAAAGCCAAAAAGTTAAAATGACATGTTTGCTGCTCACAATATTACTAAGGTAATAATTTTGAAGCATTTTAGCAGTAATTTCCTGAAAGTGCTTCTGATGAAGGCCTTAAAATAAGAGATTTCTGTGTAAGGGCGTCTAACAGCTTGAAGAGCAAACATCCAGATGAGGCCGGATATTTGTAGACCTGGTGTAAACGTTTTTTTTCTCAATGCACGCTGTGTTCTCCGCCCTGCCTTAACTGAAAGCGATACCATTATTTGTCAAAGGTTCAGCTCTTCAAGTCGCAGTGTCTCACAGTATGTGGCAACTCAACAACAAAAGATAACAATTGAGCTCCTGCAGCCCTCAGCTTATAAGAAGAGAAATGAGAATAAAGGACCTTGCATTGAGATATTTATACATCACATCCACAGCTCACCCCAAGGCATTCCACGTACAATGGGGAGAGTCGTGACTTTGTCTGCCAGTGTAAAATGGTTGATAATAGCGAGTCGGCAGCCCGTACTACATCTCTCCTGATTTTTATTTCCGTTGACTTCAACTACTTGTCCGAGTGGCCAGTCTTCAATTGTGAGTAGCCTATTCAACCACGGGGGAAATCATAGCTGAGCCTGATTATCTGCTCTCCTCTGTGTCAGAGGGTCCCACTCCAGAGACCTGAGCACAAAATTTAGGTTGACATTCCCGGTGCAGTACTGAGGGAGTGCTGCTCTGTCGGAGGTGCCGTCTTTCGGATGAGACGTTAAACCGAGGCCCTCTTAGGTGGACGTAGAAGGCCCCATGGCACTATTTGGAGGAAGAGCAGGGGAGTTCTCCTCGGTGTCCTGGCCAATATTTATCCCTCAACCAACACCATTAAAGCAGATTATCTGGTCATTATCACATTGCTGTTTGTGGGATCTTGCTGTGCGCAAATTGGCTGCCGCGTTTCCTACATTTCAACAGTGACTACACTTCAAAAAAGTACTTCACTGCCTGTAAAGCACTTTGGGACGCCCTGAGGTTGTGAAAGGCGCTATGTAAATGCAAGTTCTTTCTTTTTGACCTCTGTCTGAGTGGCTGTGCCCGATCGCTGTGCAGCGATTGTTGTTGCCATATCCGGCGTCACTGGGCGAGAGCAGGATCGGCCTCAACTGCGATGCCCTCCGTGGTGGAATATCCAGCCCACACTCACTCTGCAGGTGAGCACGTGAAGGATGGGCACTTTGGGGGAACCCGTACCCCACACACAAAAAAAAAAGAGAGTGAGGTGACGACAGGAGAAAATTTTGGGGTTGGGGGGGGTGCAGGGCAGGAAACCCATGGGAATCAGTTAGTAGCAGAGCTCCCAGAATAAACAGAGTCTCAGCGGGACACAGGGTTCTAGACGTTGTTCGACTGGGACCAGCTACACAGCCGACCTTGACGGTCACGGTCTGTGGGTTGAGGGAGTGAGCGTTGAGCGCAATTGGTGTTCGGTTGGCAGTCTGCTGTGGTGTAAGAGAAGCTACTAACCTTTGGTCTTTCTGACCACTTCCACCAGATGCTCCGCCTCTTGACGGACAAAGTCTTCCGGCGTCTTGTTCCCCTTCCCGAAGTCTCTCAGGGTGGCGACCGCGAAGCGGCGAAGGAGGCACGAGCGGTGCCCGTTGCTACTGGCGATGCCTGCGGGAGAAGAGAGCAGCCATGATCCGGAAAGCCCCACTTCGCATTGTTAGAAGGGCGGGGTCGAATTTCCGCCTGGATTCTCCCGCTCCTCCGCCTCGGCGGGAGAATCCCGGGGGGAGGAAACATGTGCAAGCAGAGTGGGCGGCCATTTTACGGGGGTTTCCGTGGCTCCCTCTGTTGACATTACAGCGCCCGAGCAGGAGAATCCATGCAGAGTTCCCCCCACCCCGGGGTTAACGCCAGGTCAATCCGTCTCTAGCTGTACCCGAATCAGGTCATGGTGAGCCAGGTCCAAACAGAACTGCGTGTCTGGGCAGATTGAAGGACAAGGAGAGTCGGGTTAGACTCTGACCTTTCACCTTTGAGAACTGGGCCTACAAGTGGCACATAAGAACATAAGAAATAGGAGCAGGAGTAGGCCATAAGGCCCCTCGAGCCTGCTCCGCCATTCAATAAGATCATGGCTGATCTTCTACCTCAAATCCACATTCCTGTCCTATCCCCATATCCTTTGATTCCCTTAGTGTCCAAATATCCATCGATCTTAGTCTTGAATATACTCAACGACTGAGCATCCACAGCCCTCTGGGGTAGAGAATTCCAACCCTCTGAGTGAAGAAATCATTCCTCATCTCAATCCTAAATGGCCGACCCCTTATCCTGAGACTACGCCTCCTAGTTCTAGACTCTCCAGCCAGGGGAAACAATCTCTCAGCATCTACCCTGTCAAGCCCTCTAAGAATTTTATACCTTTCAATGAGATCACCTCTCATTCTTCTAAACTCCAGAGAATATAGACCCATTCTACTTAATCTCTCCTCATAGGACAACCCTCTCATCCCAGGAATCAATTCCAGGAATTGGTAAATTCATTTGGAGAGGGCGAATGTGGTAAACGTAGAATCTACAGCACGGAACCAGGCCATTCGGCCCATCTGGTCTATGCCAGTGTTTTTATGCTCTTCCCACCCTACTTCATCTAACCCTATCAGCATAACCTTCTATTCCTTTCTCCCTCATGCATTTATCTAGCTTCCCTTTATAAGTCAGGGTGGGGAAGTCGGAGGTGATGTCTGAGGCTTGTATTCTGCACTCAGTGGTTTTATACGTCCCCTGGGAGCATAATATTGAGACAGTTGACAGTGAACAGAGATTAACCTGACAGACACCGATGGCAGGAGACAGACGTGCTGCTAGAATGTGCCCTTGGCCAAAGGCTCGAAAGTCTAACATTCACAACACATCAACTTTAGCTCCCACCTTTTCTTCAGCATTTGAACTCACCCTCTCTGGGTTACTCCTCCAACACCACAACCACCAGGCTACTGCGCCCGAGGAAGGCTGCACCCTAAGAGAAAGTGGCTGCCGGTTTAATGTCGGAAGGGGCAGGAGGAGGGGAAAGAGAAAAGGGCAAAAGAGAAAGGAGAAATGATAAATGAAGAGGAAAAAAAAATCAGCCTCTTTTTGTAATGATCTTAGGAGGGGGTGAGATTGGACTATGCCAGTATTGTGAGATGGGCTCGTAGTGTTCTACATCGCATTGATTTTCTGTTCCCTTGATTTCACCATGAACTGGTTCCATGGTATTGGCATAGAACAGTTTCATCCCCACAACACGTGTGTGGAATTGGAACCGTGTAAATCTACGCACGGAGGCAGAGGGCACGGCTGAGGTAGCAAATGAGTACTTTGCATCTATCTTTACCAAGGAAGAAAATGCTGTCAAAGTCATAGTAAAAGAGGAGGTTGTTGAGATACTGGATGGGCTACAATGTGATAAAGAGGAGGTACTAGAAAGGCTGGCTGTACTTAAAGTAGATTAGTCACCAGGTCCAGATGGGATGCATCCTAGGTTGCTGAAGGGAGTAAGGGTGGAAATTGCAGAGCTGGCCATAATCTTCCAATCATCCATAGATATGGGGGTGGTGCCAGAGGACTGGAGAATTGCAAATGTTACACCTTTGTTCAAAAAAGGGTGTAAGGATAAACCCAGCAACTACAGGCCAGTCAGTTTAACCTCTGTTGTGGGGAAACTTTTAGAAATGATAATCCGGGACAAAATTAATAGTCACTTGGACAAGTGTGGATTAATAAAGGAAAGGCAGCACAGATTCGTTAAAGGCAAATCGAGTTTAACTAACTTGATTGAGTTTTTTGATGAGGTAACAGAGAGGGTAGATGAGGGCAATGCGGTTGATGTGGTGTATGTGGACTTTCAAAAGGCGGTTGATAAAGTGCCGCATAACAGGCTTGTCAGCAAAATTGAAGCCCATGGAATAAAAGGGGCAGTGGCAGCATGGATACGAAATTGGCTAAGAGACAGGAAACAGAGAGTAGTGGTGAACGGTTGTTTTTCGGACTGGAGGGAGGTGTACAGTGGTGTTCCCCAGGGGTCAGTACTAGGACCACTGCTTTATTTGATATATATTAATGACTTGGACTTGGGTGTACAGGGCATAATTTCCAAATTTGCAGATGACACAAAACTTGGAAGTGTAATAAACAGTGAGGAGGTTAGTGATAGACTTCAAGAGGACATAGACAGGCTGGTGGAATGGGCGGACACGTGGCAAATTAAATTTAACGCAGAGAAGTGCGAAGTGATACATTTTGGCAGGAAGAACGGGGAGAGGAAATTTAAACTAAATGATACAATTCTAAATGGGGTGCAGGAACAGAGAGATCTAGGGGTATAGATGCACAAATCTTTGAAGGTGGCAGGACAGGTTGAGAAAGTGATTAAAAAAGCATACGGGATCCTGGGCTTTATAAATAGAGGCAAACAGTACAAAAGCAAGGAGGTTATGATGAACCTTTATAAAGCACTGATTCGGCCACAACTGGAGTATTGTGTCCAATTCTGGGCACCGCACTTTAGGAAGGATGTGAAGGCCTTAGAGAGGGTGCACAAAAGATTTACTAGAATGGTTCCAGGGATGAGGGACATCAGTTACGTGGATAGACTGGAGAAGCTGGGGTTGTTCTCCTTAGAGCAGAGAAGGTTGAGAGGAGATTTGATAGAAGTGTTCAAAATCATGAAAGGGTTTGGATCAAGTAAATAAAGAGAAACTGTTCCCATTGGCGGAAGGGTTGAGAACCAGAGGACACAGATTTAAGGTGATTGGCAAAAGAACCAAAGGCGACATGAGGAAAAACCTTTTACTCAGCAAGTGGATCTGGAATGCGCTGCCTGAAAGGGTGGTGGAGGCAGATTCAATTGTGGCTTTCAAAAGGGAACTGGATAAATACTTGAAGGGAAAAAATTTGTAAGGCTACGGGGAAAGAGCAAGGAAATGGGATGAACTGGATTGCTGTTACTAAGAGCTGGCACAGGCTCGATGGGCTGAATGGCCTCCATTTGAAGTGTAACCTTTCTATGATTGTATGACAGAAGAAGGGTGATGTTACAGAACTGCGAGAGACCTGGTTCATCCAGCACTTGGAGCCAACGTAAGGTACAGCATCATGGAAATATGGGTGGAACTGGACATTGCATCCATTGAAAGACATGTCTGGGAGGGCGGGGGTGGGTTTGAGGAGGGAACAGAGAAAGGTCAAGGGTCAGGGATCAGGTTGGGTTGTCTGGGCAACCGGTCTGATCCCCGTTCTTACCATATCCATTCGTGACCTTCCTGATTGACGGGACCGTGCCTCTGGCTCCGAAATCGTCTGCTCGATCGACCAGGGCTTCCTTTACAGTTTCGAAGCCACACAGGACCACCGCTGGCCGGGGTCCTAGCCAGACGGTGAACACCGGGCCGTACTTCCTGCTCAGCTGTAAAGACAAAGAAGTGGGGATCAGTGCCTGTGAGACAGAGAGGCGCAATCGGATTAATTGGGCTCGGTCACAAAACTGACCCTCCAGGTGTGAAATGGCTCGAGATTCCCAGCTTCGCTCCCCTCCCCCATCTCGCCCTCCCCTCCCCGCCCCCCCCGGATGGTTCACTGGATTTGTCCGACTGAGCACAGTCTACGAAGGCCTCAGGTTTGCTCCCTGTCCTGTGGCCACTTTGCTGATCTCAGTCAAGGGAGAGGCAGGGGTGCTACATTTGAGGTTACAACGCCCCTGAGGTTAAGGGAGGGTAAAATGGAACAGGGTTGCTGCTCGCCTGGAGTGTGTGGACATCCAGTGAGGACAGGGCCTGGACTCAGACGCCTCCAGCAGTAGAATAGCCCACGGAGACACACTGACAGGACTCTCGCACAATAGATGGCGGGGAACATTAGACAGCTCCCAGCATCTGGAGACCATACTCTGAGTGAGGAGTCAATGGTTTCAGGAGAGGAAGCCAGGAAATTGTCCGAGGAAAAAAGATTGAATTCCAGGATAGCATTGCTAAAACACAAAGAAACAAAATCAACTTCTGATAGAGAACGGCTCCAACACATGATCCCTGGAGAGTTTAATTCATTCATCCTCGGGGGTGCGGGTGTCGTTGGCAAGTCTGGCATTTATTGCCCATCCCCAGTTGCCCTGAGAAGGTGGTGATGGACCGAGATACTTGCTAGGCCACTTCACAGGGCAGTTAAGAGTCAGCCACGATGGTGTGGGACAGGAGTCACATATAGGCCCAGACCAGGTAAGGACAGCAGGTTTCTTTCTGTAAAGTGCATCAATGAACCAGTTGGGTTTTTACGACAATCCGACAGCTTCATGGTCACTTTTACAGATACCAGCTTTTTTTAAAACTGAATTTATGTACTGACCTGACTGAATTAAAGCTGCCATGGTGGGATTTGAACTTATGATCTCTGGATTATTAGTCCAGTTACCACAACCGCTGCATATCGTCCCCTGCCACTCAGTGAAAGGTAAATAATCTGTGGTTAACCTTAGTAGCTCTCGGTGGGAACAAGGATTGGGTGTGTCTGTGAACTGGATTTACATAATGATAAAAATACTCGTTGATGCAGTTTTCTGTGACGTTCCTAAAGCTTTGCTAATGACCTCACCCTGTGGTTTAGGACGGCTCCCCCTCGCACAGTTCAGTGAATTCGTGGAATTCTCAAACGTGCAAATATCTATCTGCAACATGTAACAATTAATCATTCACCTCCAAAAGCCAGAGCTATCTTCAGCTTGTGGTTATTTTGTGTGTCCAAAATAAATCGGAAGGAGAAGGCAGGGAGGGGCTGCGTGTGACAGCTCGTCCCATCTGAAAACCGACCACAGACCATTCCAACAATCTCCTCTGGTGGAGAGTCTCTCCAGCCTCCTGTGAATTCCCCCTCCCTCTCCCGCCTTTGCTTCAACATTGGCGGCCCTGTCTTCAGCTGTCTTGGTCCTACTTTGTGGAATTACTTCTCTCTCTCTCTCTCACTCCTCTTTTAAGACCCTCTTAAAGAGGCCAATTTATAGCCCTTCGCTCCGATCAGCTAACGCAGCATTGTCCAGTGTTTGTAGCTGGGACCCTGCATAATGCAGTTGGCTATTCAGCCACAGAGGAATCACCGGTTTGAGAATCATCACTGTGAGACCCTCTCTTAAGTTAGCAGGCACTGTAGAGGGAGAGAGCTCTTCATCGGGCATTTACTTTGGGATGGTTCACATGAATCCCCAAAGCATTTGTCCCACTACGTTGAACGTAAGTTCTCTGTGTCCCATTCTGCATCCTTTGCACGACCAGTCTTCTTGTGAGGTCTGGTGGAGAAGAGTTTTGAGTTTATTAGTGGCTCTGTATACACAGAAGGAATTCATTATCACTGCTTTTGGCGGAGGGAATTTGAACGGGTTTCAAATTGTAGTTTAAACAGACAATAAATCAGTTAAAGGATCCGCTTAGTGTTCCCCCGACTTTCACTGCCTTCCCCCGTGATGACCCCCGATGACCTCTGCCGCCCCACCCAGATGGCCGCTCTTCATTTCTGAGTCTAGACATTGTGCGCCATCAGGCTATTGGACCATAGAGGCATCGCAGGCGAACGCAATGCTCTCCTCACCCCCCACGCACGGTGAGCTGATTTATTTCCCTGATGGCGTTGGCTCCATGGGTGCTGGAAGCTGTCCGACGGCTCGGTCGAATGACCATCCTTTGAGTTTGAGTCCTCACCAGTGAACGTCAGCAGGTTATTCAACTGGCGGGGGCATCATCTACAAACCTAATCCAGTTCTCACCAGGGACTGGAAGGTCATGGGGGGGCGGTGGCCGTGGCCTTTGGTGGTGTGTGGCCGCATCAGTGGCGTACCCCAGGAAACGTGCGCGGTGCGTGGAGGTAGCGTGCTTGGTCCCCCCCTAGAAGAACATTTCAGATGCCCGAGTGGACCCCAACCCTTAATCTCAGCCTGACCGGCACCCCCCCCCACCCCAAGGTCAGGTGCACCTGATGAGACCAGGTGTAACTGCGCCAATCATGCATTGAGTCCTGATTGAGGAAACTTCCAACTTGGAGAGTGCCTTTAGTGTCAATGACCTTATATGTGGATAGATGGAGGTGCTGCCTCTTACAGGGTCCAATGGGGATTTCTAGCGTAGGCCGGGACGCGGTGGACCAGACTCCATGCCATTCAGCCGCCCTCCCTCACCAGAAGAGCTGAGCAATTACAGGCCGTAAGATATTCCCCAGCAAAGATTCGCTGGACAGAGAATAGAAAGGGGAATTCCTTGCTGAAATTCTGCATCCTCAGTCTGCTCACAACACCGACTGAGCAGAGATCAGCGATGAACCGGGTTCTTCCTGATCTGTCAGTAGAACATCGTGTGGCGCAAGGAAAGACTTGCATTTCTATAGCGTCTTTCACCACCTCAGGATGTCCCAAAGACCTTTACAGCCAATTAAGTACTTTTGAAGTGTAGTCACTGTTGTAATGTCGGAAACCTGACAGCCAATTTACGCACAGCAAGCTCCCACAATGTGATAATGACCAGATAATCTGTTTTTAGTGATGCTGGTTGAGGGATAGATATTGGCCAGGAGAACTCCCCTGCTCTTCTTCAAAATAATGCCATGGGATGTTTTACATCGACCTGAGAGGGCAGACAGGGGCCGTCAGCTTCTCTCGATACCCTCGGCCCGTAACTTCGGCAGGTAATCAGCAGAAACCCTGGAGAAATGGCACAGTCAGAAGTTCCAGGTGATATTTCTTTTCGATTGTCTCTTCAAACATTCTGGAAACGTTCAGTTTCCTTAAGTTGTTTTATTATCTAGTTCCTTGCCTCATTTGGCCTACCCTGCATCTCGTCCCCATCGCTCCAAAGTTTGACTGTGTAAATCTTGTCCAATTACACTGTTGCCTTTGGTCTAGTCGTCAGTTACAATATCGAATTAAATTAAATAATGGCCACTAAAATCTAATAGTCGTGTGTTTTCAGGCCACTCATTAGCAGTGGTGTAACCTCTGCTTCTCCTCTTGTGTTGTGAAGATTATCTCAATGTATCTACGTAGACCGCTCCCTTCCTGTTGTTTCTCCTCAGTCCACTTCACTTCTGGGCTATTAAAGTCCGTCATGTTCTCACTCAACGTAAAACACAGCTGCATGTATGTGGAAGCAGGTTTATGCTTCACCTCACTCTTAACATTCCCTGTCGTCACTTGCTCTGAATCATCGAATCGTAGAATCATAGAATGTTTAGAGCGCAGCAGGAGGCCATTTGGCTTGTCAAGCCCGTGACGGCTCTCTACAAGAGCAATCCAGTTAGTCCCACTCCCCCACCCTTTCCCCGTAGCCCTGCAGATTTTTTTCCCTTCAAGTACTTATCCAATTCTCTTTCGAAAGCCAAGATTGAATCTGCCTCCACCACCCCCTCAGGCAGTACATTCCAGATCCTAATCACTCGCTGTGTAAAAGAGTTTTTCCTCATGTCGCCTTTGGTTCTTTTATCAATCACCTTAAATCTGTGTCTTCTGGTTCTCGACACTTCTGCCGATGGAAACAGTTTCTCTCTATCTATTCTGTCTAGACCCCTCGTGATTTTGAACACCTCTATCAAATCTCCTTTCCACCTTCTCTGCTCTAAGGAGAACAACCCCAGCTTCTCCATACTATCCACGTAACTGAAGTCCCTCATCCCTGGAACTATTCTAGTAAATCTTTTCTATACCCTTCACATCCTTCCTAAAGTGTGGTGCCCAGAATTGAACACAATACTCCAGTTGTAGCTGAACCAGTGTTGTATAAAGGTCCATTATAACCTCCTTTCTTTTGTACTCTATGCCTCAATTAAAAAGCTCAGGATCCCATATGCTTTTTTTAACCGCTTTCTCAACTTGTCCTGCCCCCTTAAAAGATTTGTGCCCATATACCCCCAGGTCTCTCTGTTCCTGCACTCCATTTAGAATTGTACCATTTAGTTTAAATTGCCTCTCCTCGTTCTTCCTACCAAAATGTATCACTTCGCACTTCTCTGGGTTAAATTTCATCTGCCACGTGTCCGCCCATTCCACCAGCCTGTCTATGTCCTCTTGAAGTCTATCACTATCCTCTTCACTGTTCACTACACTTCCAAGTTTTGTGTCATCTGCAGATTTGGAAATTGTGCCCTGTACACCCAAGTCATTAATATATATCAAAAAAAGCAGTGGTCCTAGTACCGACCCCTGGGGAACACCACTGTACACCTCCCTCCAGTCTGAAAAACAACCGTTCTCTGTCTCTTAGCCAATTTCGTATCCATGCTGCCACTGCCCCTTTTATTCCATGGGCTTCAACTTTGCTGACAAGCTTGTTATGTGGTACTTTATCAAACACCTTTTGGAAGTCCGTATACATCACATCAACCGCATTGCCCTCATCAACCCTCTCTGTTACCTCATCAAAAACATCAATCGAGTTAGTTAAACACAATTTGCCGTTAACAAATCCGTGCTGGCTTTCCTTTATTAATCCACACTTGTCCAAGTGACTATTAATTTTGTCCAGGATTATCATTTCTAAAAGTTTCCCCACCACCAAGATTAAACTGACTGGCCTGTAGTTGCTGGGTTTACCCTTACATCCTTTTTTGAACAAGGGTGTAACATTTGCAATTCTCCAGTCCTCTGGCACCAACTCCATATCTAAGGATGATTGGAAGATTATGGCCAGCACTTCTGCAATTTCCACCCTTACTTCCTTCAGCAACCTAGGATGCATCCCATCTGGACCTGTTGACTTATCTACTTTAAGTACAACTAGCCTTTCTAGTACCTTCTCTTTATCAATTTTTAGCCCACCCAGTATTTCAACTACCTCCTCTTTTACGTTGATTTTGGCAACATTTTCTTCCTTGGTAAAGATAGATGCAAAGTACTCATTTAGTACCTCTGCCTTTTATTTTATTCGTTCATGGGATATGGGCGTCGCTGGCGAGGCCAGCATTTATTGCCCATCCCTAATTGCCCTTGAGAAGGTGGTGGTGAGCCGCCTTCTTGAACCGCTGCAGTCCGTGTGGTGACGGTTCTCCCACAGTGCTGTTAGGAAGGGAGCTCCAGGATTTTGACCCAGCGACGATGAAGGAACGGCGATATATTTCCAAGTCGGGATGGTGTGTGACTTGGAGGGGAACATGCAGGTGGTGGTGTTCCCATGTACCTGCTGCCCGTGTCCTTTTAGGTGGTAGAGGTCGCGGGTTTGGGAGGTGCTGTCGAAGAATCCTTGGCGAGTTGCTGCAGTGCATCCTGTGGATGGTACACACTGCCGCCACAGTGCGCCGGTGGTGAAGGGAGTGAATGTTTAGGGTGGTGGATGGGGTGCCAATCAAGTGGGCTGCTTTGTCCTGGATGGTGTCGAGCTTCTTGAGTGTTGTTGGAGCTGCACTCATCCAGGCAAGTGGAGAGTATTCCATCACACTCCTGACTTGTGCCTTGTAGATGGTGGAAAGACTCTGGGGAGTCAGGAGGTGAGTCACTCGCCATAGAATACCCAGCCTCTGACCTACTCTTGTAGCCACAGAATTTATGTGGCAGGTCCAGTTAAGTTTCTGGTCAATGGTGACCCCCAGGATGTTGATACTGGGGAATTCGGCGATGGTAATGCCGTTGAATGTCAAGGGGAGGTGGTTAGTTTCTCTCTTGTTGGAGATGGTCATTGCCTAGATTTTATCTGGTGCAAATGTTACTTGCCACTTATCAGCCCAAGTCTGGATGTTGTCCAGGTCTTGCTGCATGCGGGCACGGACTGCTTCATTATCTGAGGGGTTGCGAATGGAACTGAACACTGTGCAATAATCAGCAAACATCCCCATTTCTGACCTTATGATGGAGGGAAAGTCATTGATGAAGCAGCTGAAGATGGTTGGGTCTAGGACACTGCCTTGAGGAACTCCTGCAGCAATGTCCTGGGGCTGAGATGATTGGCCTCCAACAACCACTACCATCTTACTTTGTGCTAGGTATGTCTCCAGGCACTGGAGAGTTTTCCCTCTGATTCCCATTGACTTCAATTTTACTAGGGCTCCTTGGTGCCACACTCGGTCAAATGCTGCCTTGATGTCAAGGGCAGTCACTCTCACCTCACCTCTGGAATTCAGCTCTTTTGTCCATGTTTGGACCAAGGCTGTAATGAGGTCTGGAGCCGAGTGGTCCTGATGGAACCCAAACTGAGCAGCAGTGAGCAGGTTATTGGTGAGTAAGTGCTGCTTGATAGCACTGTCACTTTGCTGATGATTGAGAGTAGACTGATGGGACCCCATCCACCACCCTAAATATTGGCCGGATTGGATTTGTCCTGCTTTTTGTGGACAGGACATACCTGGGCAATTGTCCACATTGTCTGGTAGATGCCAGTGTTGTAGCTGTACTGGAAAAGTTTGGCTAGATGCGCGGCTAGTTCTGGAGCACAAGTCTTCAGCACTACAGCTGGGATGTTGCCGGGGCCCATAGCCTTTGCTGTATCCAGTGCACTCAGCTGTTTCTTGATATCACGTGGAGTGAATCGAATTAGCTGAAGACTGGCTTCTGTGATGGTGCAGGGTACGGTAGCATAGTGGTTATGTTACTGGACTAGTAAATGAGTAGATCTCATTTTTGCTCCTTAATCGGCCCCATCCCTCCTCTTACTACCCGTTTACTATTATATGCCTGTGGAAGATTTTTGGATTCCCTTTTATGTTGGCCACCAGTCTATTCTCATACTCTCTCTCTGTTCCTCTTATTTCCTTTTTCACTTCCCCTCTGAACTTTCTATATTCAGCCTGGTTCTCACTTGTATTATCAGCCTGACACATGTCATACACCCCTTTTTCTGCTTCATCTTACTCTCTACTTTCATCATCCAGGGAGCTCTGGCTTTGGTTGCCCTACTTTTCCCCCTCGTGGGACTTTACCTAGACTTTACCTGATCCATCTCCTCTTTAAAGGCCGTCCATCGTGCGATTACAGTTTTGCCTGCCAATCTTTGATTCCAGTTTACCCGGGCCAGATCCGTTCTCAACCTGCTGAAATTGGCCCTGCTCCAATTGAGTATTTTTATTCTAGATTGCTCCTTGTCCTTTTCCATAACTAATCTAAACCTTAAGATGCTATGATCACTGTTCCCTAAATGTTCCCCCACTGACACTTGCTCCACTTGACCCACCTCATTCCCCAGAACCAGATCCAGCAATGCCTCCTTCCTCGTTGGCCTGGAAACGTACTGGTCAAGGAAATTCTCCTGAACACACTTCAGAAATTCTTCCCCCACTCTGCCCTTTACACCAATACTATCCCTACTCTATGGTTCTTGCACCTCTCTGTAATTTCCCTACAAATTTGTTTCTCTATATCCTTCCCACTAGTTGGTGGCCCACAGAATTCACCCAGTAGTGTAATGGCACCTCTATTGTTTCTTAACTCTAACCAAATAGATTCTGTCCTTGACTCCTCCAGGACATTCTCTCTCTCCTGCTCTGCAATATTCTCCTTAATAAATACTGCCATCTACCCCCCCTCCTTTCTTTCCTTCCCTATCTTTCCTGAACACCTTGTATCCAGGAATATTTAGTACCCAATCCTGCCCTTTTTTGAGCCAGGTCTCCGTTATCACCACAACATCATATTCTCTTGTGGCTCTTTGCGCCTGCAGCTCACCAACTTCGTGAGTTTACACACATGCACTGTAAACCTATCTTAGACTTTCTTGTATTCTCTCTTAGCCTGATCCCACCTAATACTGTACTATTTCTTACTCTGGTGCTATCTGTCTCCCCTGATTCTTTGTGCACCTTGTTTCTCCCTTCCAATGCTGCATCCTGGTGCTCACCCCCCTGCCAAATTAAATTAAACCCTCCCCCACAGCACTACTGAACTTCCTTGAGAGGACATTGGTCCCAGCTCTGTTGAGGTGCAACCCGTCCGGCCTGTACAGGTCCCACCTCCCCCGGAACCGGTCTCAATGCCCCAGGAATCTAAAGCCCTCCCTCCTGCACCATCTCTCCAGCCACACATTCATCTGCTCTATCCTCCTATTTCTATACTCACTAGCGCGTGGCACCGGGAGTAATCCGGAGATTACTACCTATGAGGTCCTGCTTATTAGTCTCTTTCCTAACTCCCTAAAATCTGCGTGCAGGACCTCATCCCTCTTTCTACCTATGTCGTTGGTACTGATATGGACCACAATCTCTGGCTGTTCACCCTCCCCCCTTAATATTCTGCAGCAGCTCAGTGACATCCTTGACCCTGGCACCAAGGAGGAACTGATTGCTTATCCTATGATGACAGTGGAAGATACAAATCTCCCCATCGTGATCTGCTTCAATGTAACAGATTCCAGTTGAGTCAGATTGTTTAAAACAATGAAACCGGAAATGTACAATATAACAAAGTTGAAACATTCTTAGGTTGAATTTGCCCTTCTGAATCAATCAATCAACCTTTCTTTCTATTTCCCTATTTATATAAATGTTTTCACAGCATCCATTGCACTTCAGATGCTGCATTCAAAGTATTACATTTTTTTTTTAAAAAAAGGTCAGTCATTTCTGCTGTTTTTATCTGACCTGGAGCCAAAAATTTACAAGCACATTCCAAGCTGCAAACTTCCCTCTCCGAACAGCAATCATCTCTGATTGACCCCAAGCTGTGTTTACTTATAGTGATTAGACTTTGTGGCCTTAAAGGAACAGGCCACTTAGATCCAGCTTCATGTTAGTAGCAGAATAATACACTGTGGGGTAGATTGTCAACTTGCCACCTGAGCATAAACCTGTCGCTGTGGACTGGCCGCCCATTATAGAGACCGTCCGATTTTCATTTCCTTTGATTTTTTTTTTGTCTGGAGGTGCTTGTGCACAGATGATGGGATTAGGCTCGATTGTCCCCGACAGCTGAATAGCCTACTGCCAGCCTTCCATCACCGGCGCATCCTGCCACAGGATGAGCTTCAGCAACTCACCAAGGCTTCTTCGACGGCACCTCCCAAACCCGCGACCTCTACCACCTAGAAGGACAAGGGCAGCCGGTGAGTGGGAACACCATCACCTTCAAGTTCCCTTCCAAGTCACACACCATCCTGACTTGGACATATATCGGCCGTTCCTTCATCGTCGCTGGGTCAAAATCCTGGAACTGCCCACCTAACAGTACGGTGGGAGCACATTCGCCACATGAACTGCAGCGGTTCAAGAAGAAAGCCCACCACCACCTTCTCAAGAGGCAACTAGGGACGGGCAATAAATGCCAGCGGCGCCCACATCCCAAGAATGAATTTTTAAAAAGTCACTGTTTGGCTAACATGAAACAATTCTTTGGTTGTCACGACGACTGGAGGTCAGGAGGCCGGGAGGCCGGGAAGTCGGGAGGTCAGGTGATTTGGTGGTCAGGAGGTCGGGAGGTCAGGCGGTCGTGTGCCTGCCCTATCGTTAATTATTAAAATTGTTCAATTTTCCAATTGTTTCCTTCTTGTCTTGGCTCTCCCTGGTGGACATCTTGGGCTCTCTTTTGGAGGAGGGGGTGGGGGGGGGGGGGGTGGGTTGAGGGGGAGGGGTGGAGTTGCCCTTTGTTAACCTTTAGTAGTCTGTCAATCTGCACAAAGTCACAAGATTTGCTCTGGTGACATGTCCCAACAGAACCAGTTCAAGTTTTGCTCGTCAGATGCCAACTGACCTAGCTCTGTGCTTCCAGCATTTTGTGTCATCATGCTTGTAAATGTTGTGCTGTTCTTGGGAGCGGTCCCTGCTTATTACATGTATATAAACCCATCCATCATAACCCACAGGTGAATTTTGCTCCTACAGTGCTCGCCTTGTTCAAAATTAAAGGTTGCGGTTTAATTATTTATTGCTCTCTGCCAAATTTTAAAACGAAAAAATGCTAGATTTAATAAAAAAAAAGGAAAATAATTGTTTAGCGGACAGCTGTGGTCCATCTGGAATCCACACGAGTCAGCGGAGCTTACAGTTTATACACGGAGAGAGCAAACTTTCCCACAGGATGCTCAGGGTAAACAAAACTCGCCCAGGAAAACAAACAAACAATCATTTACCAAAGGAGCTAGGATTTTATGAGTCCTAAAATCTTCAAATGTTGAAATGTTCTGAGGGATTCGCTGAGGCAATGTGAGGTTTTAGGTTCAGAAGTCCCTCTCCTCATGAGTTTTTAAACGAGAGAATCCTTTAGGAAACATTTCCTGCTAGTCTAAACAGTTTTCTCTTTTCAACATGGAGACTGACAAAATCCTTTAAAGAGCTGACTGTAGATTGACTGTGCTGCTATAATCTCTCTCTCTCTCTGTGCCCATCCCTCTCCCCCTGTCATTCTATCTCCTTTTCTTGAGGGAGTGCTGCGTTGTCAGAGGTGTGCTGTCTTTCAAATGTCTTTCAGAAGGAGACTTCTGCTTGTTGAGACGAATGTAAAAGATCCCATGGCACGGTTTAAAGAGGAGCAGGGATTTCTCTCGGTGCCCTGCCCAATAAATATCTAACATATCTAACAGCTCATTCATCTCATTGTTGTTTGTGAGACCTTACTGTGCTCAAATTGATTGCTGCATTTGCCTACGTTACAACTGTGACACTTCAAAAATAATTCATTGGCTGTAAGGTGCTTTGGGACCTCCTGATATTGTAAAAGAAAGAAAGGTGTGCATTTATATAGCACTTTTCACAACCTCAGGATGTCCCAAGGTGCTTTACAGCCAATGGAGTATTTTTGAAGTGTAGTAAGAGGCATGATATAATGCAAGTTCTTTCTTTATCTCTACCTCTCTTCTGTTTTGTCTTTCTTTCCCTCTCTTATCCACCTTCTGTCTGTCCTCTTTTTCACTCCCTCTCTTCCTTTGCCCCACCCCTTTCTTTTCATTCTCTCTTGTTTTGTCTCCTCTCTCCCTACCTTCCTCTTTTTCTCCTGCTTTGCCTCTTTCTTCCTCTTCACCTCGCTCTCTCCCTCTCTCTCTTCCCCCTCACTCTCTCCCCTTTTACTCTCTTCCTCCGTCTTCCCCTGTCTCCCCCTCACTCACTCTCTTTTCCTCATCTCTTTTCCTCTCTCAATCTCTCTTTCTCTGCCTCTGTCTCCCCCTCACTCTCTCTCTTTCTTCCCCCTCACTCTCTACTTCTTCCTTTGTCTCCCCCTCACTCTCCCTCTTCCTCTCTCTCTCTTTCCCTCTCACTCTCTCCCTCTCTTCCCCTCTCTCCATCACCTTTACTTTCTGTTTCTCCCTTATCTTACTTTACCTTCCCATTCTGCACCTTTTTAAATCTAAAGCAGTAGTCTCGAAAGCCCCATGTTTTTTAAAAAAATTCATTCATGGGATGTGGGCGTCGCTGGCGAGGCCAGCATTTATTGCCCATCCCTAATTGCCCTTGAGAAGGTGGTGGTGAGCCGCCGCCTTGAACCACTGCAGTCCGTGTGGTGAAGGTTCTCCCACAGGCATCTCTCCGTTGGTGATAAATCTCAACACTTTCACTGTGGGGATTTATCACTGTACGTTAGGAATATTTAAATATCCCACTTCTGATAATCTGATGGTTTTTCTACCAGAATCAAGTGACAGAAAGTTGGTTAGCCCAGCAGCAAAGTATTGGCCAGTAGGGTCAAATATATTACAAAATACATTTTGAGCTGAAATGAAGGTTCAGTCCATGACTGGGGCTTTGGTCTCCTGAAGACAGAACCCCCTGAATATACAACTCCATTGGAGGCTCTTTAAGTCAAGCGCTTTTCAAAATATAACATTATTGGTTGTACAGAGTCATCTTATTACCTCTGCTTTGCAAATATTGAACATGTGTGTTCCATAGGCCAGTAAATAAATGTGTCACCTGGTTACTGAGCGATGTTAATCAGGGAAGTCCCAGGTTTGATCTTCTGCCAAGTTATTTGATCTCAACTGGGGCAGTGTGGTGGTGTGAGAGGCATTACAATTGGCATCAGTGTCCCTGTGCCAAGAAGGACCAAAATGAGTTAAAATGCCATCTCATGAACAGTATCCAAAGATTCTGGGTAGCGCACATGTGTGGAGAATAGAGGAAGATGAGGTTGAGCTCAGCTGCGATGGCTCCCTTGGTCAAATAGCCCAATAACATTCGCCGTTCTGGCTCAAGCGTGAAAGATGGGCTGCTTGGGTAAGGTTTCACCTGCCTGCGGGAGAACCGTCTATTAATTCTAACAGCCGGTGGAAAATCAGCTTCTACGTCATGTAAATCCTGAGGGTAGTTTTAAAAACCATACAGGGAGTGTTGAGAAGAGCAGCAGAGAGATAGGAGAGGGAGGCGGGAAGCAGTAGCCCCGAGGCAGGAGGACATGTGAGGTACTGAGACAGAGCGTACGACAGTCGGGTCCTATCAGAAGCCCCTGGTTTTCTTTCTAGTTGAAATTGTCATGGAGACGGTCAGTTAAGAACATAAGAAATAGGAGCAGGAGTAGGCCATTCGGCCCCTCAAGCCTGCTCCGCCATTCATCAAGATCATGGCTGATCGTCCACCTCAACGCCATTTTCCTGCTCTATCCCCATGTCCCTTGATGCCTTTAATATCTAGAAATCTATTGATCTCTGTTTTGAATGTACTCAATGACTGAGCCTCCACAGCCCTCTGGGGTAGAGAATTCCAAAGATTCACAACCCTCTGAGTGAAGAAATTTCTCCTCATCTCAGTCAGAAGGGCCGAGTGGATAATCCATCTCAGCCTCCTCCCGATATCCCCACCATCACGGAAGCCAGTCTTCGGCCAATTCGATTCACTCCACGTGATATCAAGAAACGGCTGAGTGCACTGGATACAGCAAAGGCTATGGGCCCCGACAACATCCCAGCTGTAGTGCTGAAGACTTGTGCTCCAGAACTAGCTGCGCCTCTAGCCAAGCTGTTCCAGTACAGCTACAACACTGGCATCCACCCGACAATGTGGAAAATTGCCCAGGTATGTCCTGTCCACAAAAAGCAGGACAAATCAGCAAAGTGATGGAAGGTGTCGTCGACAGTGCTATCAAGCGGCACTTACTCACCAATAACCTGCTCACCGATGCTCAGTTTGGGTTCCGCCAGGACCACTCGGCTCCAGACCTCATTACAGCCTTGGTCCAAACATGGACAAAAGAGCTGAATTCCAGAGGTGAGGTGAGAGTGACTGCCCTTGACATCAAGGCAGCATTTGACCGAGTGTGGCACCAAGGAGCCCTAGTAAAATTGAAGTCAATGGGAATCAGGGGGAAAACTCTCCAGTGGCTGGAGTCATACCTAGCACAAAGGAAGATGGTAGTGGTTGTTGGAGGCCAATCATCTCAGCCCCAGGGCATTGCTGCAGGAGTTCCTCAGGGCAGTGTCCTAGGCCCAACCATCTTCAGCTGCTTCATCAATGACCTTCCCTCCATCATAAGGTCAGAAATGGGGATGTTCGCTGATGACTGCACAGTGTTCAGTTCCATTCGCAACCCCTCAGATAATGAAGCAGTCCGAGCCTGCATGCAGCAAGACCTGGACAACATCCAGGCTTGGGCTGATAAGTGGCAAGTAACATTCGCGCCAGATAAGTGCCAGGCAATGACCATCTCCAACAAGAGAGAGTCTAACCACCTCCCCTTGACATTCAACGGCATTACCATCGCAGAATCCCCCACCATCAACATCCTGGGGGTCACCATTGACCAGAAACTTAACTGGACCAGCCATATAAATACTGTGGCTACGAGAGCAGGTCAGAGGCTGGGTATTCTGCGGCGAGTGACTCACCTCCTGACTCCCCAAAGCCTTTCCACCATCTACAAGGCACAAGTCAGGAGTGTGATGGAATACTCTCCACTTGCCTGGATGAGTGCAGCTCCAACAACACTCAAGAAGCTCGACACCATCCAAGATAAAGCAGCCCGCTTGATTGGCACCCCATCCACCACCCTAAACATTCACTCCCTTCACCACCGGCACACTGTGGCTGCAGTGTGCACCATCCACAGGATGCACTGCAGCAACTCGCCAAGGCGTCTTCGACAGCACCTCCCAAACCCGCGACCTCTACCACCTAGAAGGACAAGGGCAGCAGGCGCATGGGAACAACACCACCTGCACGTTCCCCTCCAAGTCACACACCATCCCGACTTGGAAATATATCGCCGTTCCTTCATTGTCGCTGGGTCAAAATCCTGGAACTCCCTTCCTAACAGCACTGTGGGAGAACCTTCACCACACGGACTGCAGCGGTTCAAGAAGGCGGCTCACCACCACCTTCTCGAGGGCAATTAGGGATGGGCAATAAATGCCGGCCTTGCCAGCGACGCCCACATCCCGTGAACGAATAAAAAAAAAACCCTTAATTCTGAGACTGTGACCCCTGGTTTTAGACTCCCCCAGCCAGGGGAAACATCTTCCTTGCATCTACCCTGTCGAGCCCTGTAAGAATTTTGTATGTTTCAATGAGATCACCTCTCATTCTTCTAAACTCTAGAGAATACAGGCCTAGTCTACTCAATCTCTCCTCATACGACAATCCCACCATCCCAGGAATCAGTCTGGTGAACCTTCGTTGCACTCCCTCTATGGCAAGTATATCCTTTCTTAGGTAAGGAGACCAAAACTGTACACAATACTCCAGGTGCGGTCTCACCAAGGCCCTATATAATTGCTGTAAGACATCTTTACTCCTGTACTCAAATCCTCCCACATAAGGGTGACCCATCTCACTGTGCGCTGCTGTGGGAGGCTGATGGTGCTTACACTGCCCAGGGTTGCTCAATACAGATAGACGATGTAAGGCTGATGGGTGGTAGTTTAATTGCAAGAATGTACTTGACATTACTTGAGGTTTATTAGTGGAATTTCCCATCCCTTGTAAACATCGAGTGTGTTGATTTGTGTGCTCATCAAGCATTTCCTGTTACCCCAAGACAATAAACTCCTGTGAAGTTGAATTTAAAAAGCTCAGCCTGCATTTCTGCTTTGCTGACACCCTTTAATAAGGGAAGGTGGGAGTTCGCCACAAGAAGAGATTCACATCTCGCAGAAAACACAGTAAATTCCAAATATTTCTGACAACTGTTGACAGGTCTCTCTCGCAATGTGCATTTTCTGGCTGCGAGCTTTCACCTTATGTTGAACAGGGGAGGCAGGGTGTGCTTTGTGCTTGTCTGGGTGTTTGGAGGTTCTGTTCCCCAGACTGCCCGTGAAACGGCCTGTTCAGAACTCTTGGGCTAGATCTTGACTTTGTCCGATTTTTACTTCCACTGACTTCAATCTGGAGAGAAAGTAAATCCAGGGTGCTGGCTCACTTTCGCCCGTTTTACTGGGGCACAAAATCAAGATCGACCCACTTACGTTTTTATCTACAAAATAAATATTTTTTTCCTTTTAGAGACTGCCCACGTTACACTGGGAGTATGAGCTGTGTTTCTCCAGTAGAATCACTGACTAGATACATGCTATGGCCACACAGTTTTAGTCACATGCACTAATTTTAGTAGAAAAGGCCTCACACACAACACAGGTAAATGTACTTCACAGGTGGGTATCTACTTAAACATTTACCACCATTCAGTAACCAAGGAGGTAAAGCACTCACAACAGTCAACAAACACTGGCACACCCCAACAAACGCACTAAAGGGTTAAACTTCGCGTGCCGTGCGATTATGGGTATTGAGATCACACTGCCCAACGACAGGATCTATTACTCATTTTTTAAATTTACTCATCAGAAATGCAATTAGTCGCATCTGAATTCCCAATTAGTCACATGCGGCTAGTGGTCCATGTATTGGACAATGCTGATCCAGCAGCATTAAGGACCGTTACAGACCTCAGCAGGTAAGGAGCTTTTGTGCAATTGCAGAGTGTTCATGTTATTTTGTCTTCTGCCTCCGCTCTAGGGCTGGTATTGCAGTGCGAACATTCAAACAGACCTCCTCACAGATCGTGCGAAATACCCAACACAGAATGAATTACACAAGAAGACAGAGGAGGGACAGAAAGTCTCCTTACCTTAATGAGAGATTGATCAGGTGCTCGCTTGTCTATCTGCAGTGCATTGCCCAGAAATGGGAGGGCAGGAGGACCTGGGGGGAGCCTGCTGAGTCTCCCCTTCCTTCTCCAAGAGCGCACAAGAAGTACAACAGTCAGAACAAGGACTGCGAAAGTCACTCCAGCTGCACTGAAATCCATTGCAGTCCGGGTTCAGTTCCCAGCTACGCCGTCCAAAGCTTCACACCTCAGGCTGATCACAGGATAGAGCCTGCGTTTTGACAAGTGCTAGGGAAGCTGTGACTGTCTTGCAGTGAGCTGTGCAGCCTTATGATATATGGGGAGGTTAGTCCCCTCCCTCTGTGGGTGGAGACTGCTGTATTGTGAGGTATAGAGCTCGATGGCAAAGTGAGTGAAACTATGTCCTCACATTGCGACTCGCTGATTTTTGTGCATTCATCGACTTGGTGCTGGTTCAGGTATCAGCCAGTTTTGCCCCACGTTTTTCTAACTTTCTCCCCTCCTCCCCTGATTCTCGAGCTTTCACCACAACTTTATTACTTCACTCAAGCAGATATTCGACCCGTGACATAAAAACATAGAAAATAGGAGCAAAAGTAGGCCATTCGGCCCTTCGGGCCTGCTCCGCCATTCAAAATGATCATGGCTGATCGTCTAACTCAGTACCCTGTTCCCGCTTTTTCCCCATATCCCTTTAGCATTAAGAAATATATCTATCTCCTTCTTGAGTACATCTAATGACTTGGCCTCCACTGCCTTCTGTGGTAGAGAATTCCACAGGTTCAGCACCCTCTGAGTGAAGAAATTTCTCCTCATCTCGGTTCTAAATGGCGTACCCCGTATCCTGAGACTGTGACCCCTGGTTCTGGACTCCCCAGCCATCGGGAACATCCTCCCTGCATCTAGTCTGACTAGTCCTGTTAGAATTTTATATGTTTCGATGAGATCACCTCTCATTCTTCTAAACTCGAGTGAATATAGGCCTGGTTGACCCAATCTCTCCTCATACGTCAGTCCTGCCATCTCAGGAAACAGTCTGGTAAACCTTCGTTGCACTCTCTCCATGGCAAGGACATCCTCCCTCATGACTTCTGGGTCGCTAGTCCAGTACAATAGCCACTAGGCTACCATGCGAACAAAAATTATAAATGAGGGAGTCGTTACACCAGACCTGTGTGCCCCAGTGTACAGTGTCTCACACACTGAGGTAGAGACCACTCAATGGGGGCACACCTTGACTTTGTGCCTCTCCCTGGAGATTACATGGGAGGGGAGCGTGGGATGGGTGGGGATCATGATGCTTAATTGCAACATGACTATATTGGCTCGGCTCACAGAGCTGTCATTTTCCTATGAATTGTACATTTGGTATGGATTAGACTAGGTTCATCCAGAGGTCAGTGTGCTCTGATCCAATGCCATAGTGGTGCGAGGTCTCTGATTTGTTTTTTTTTATGAATACAATACTTATTTAAATTTTTTGTTTGAACCATAAAGTACAAAAATTCAATCTCATAGCTATGGCAGGCCCTATTTCCCACAGCGCAGAGCCAGTACTCAGCCCAATATGGAAAATATCCGCAAATGTTCCTAAGAAAATCCAACTGTGCCAATCCCTTCCAGTTCACCCAACAAAGCAGGATAAAAAACTACCTCACTCCAGGCCTGATGGGCCCACTTTCCCTCACCATAGCGTCCCCTCCTCCGCACGGATCAGTGGGTAGCACCCTCGCCTCTGAGTCAAAAGACTGTGGGGGAGAAATTGGTTAAGGGTCCGTTCTGGGCGATGGTAGTGCGATGCGCTAACACCCCACGCCCGATGGACCCTGGGCAGGCAAGACGCAAGTTTGGTCCCCAGGGAGCACTCACCTGCCATTGGCGTTCCTTTCCAGGCCTTGCACGTGGAATGAATGCAATTTGCACTTTCCACCACCAGAGGGAGCGCCATCTCTTAAAGGGAGGATGTTTTTTTAGAAATCTCTTAAAGGTAACTTGTACCTGTTATTTGATGAAAATAACAGTCTACTGTCTGCATGGAGTCTGAACAGAGATCAGACGTCGCACACGTAAAACACAGATGCAGATCCCATCCCTATGTTTACATACTGATGAGTTATGTTAAAATATTGAATAAAGGTAGCTCATTACTAAATCCCACATCCTCCAATCTGCACACCAGACCTCACCAATCTGCCGATCTGAGTTGGTACCAGGCCTGAGAGAGTGCATGCACCAAGGTTCTCTGCTGATGCACTAGAGACCTTGGGTGCAAGAGGTGGACAGAAGGAGGGACATCCTATATCCACAGTGGGGGGGGGGGGTAAGAGGCCCTCCAGACATATTCCCAAAAGACAGTGGGAGGCAGTGGGGGACGAAGTCAATGCCAGGCGCACAGCACCATGAACATGGATGCAGTGCAGGAGAAGTTCAATGCTTTGATATGAGTGGTCAAGGTGAGTGAGGTCAACTGTCAAGTGGCGTCTCCTACCAACTGCACCACGCACTACACCCCCCCATCACCCACATACCAATAAACTCTTTCCATCATTACTCAAATCTTCCAATCAGATGCTTCTTCCCGCCCTTACACATTACTACTGTTTCAAGCCACCCACCCACAATTCACAGGCCACACACACTGGCAGCTATTCAACCATGACAGGCACATCACCCAGACACATGTCCCGCTTTTTTGCAGGAGAAGGTGGTGCATATCAAGTGGCAGTGGCATTTAGTCCCTCGAGCCTGTTCCACCATTCAGTGAGATCATGGTGGACCTGTGACCTAACTCCAAAGACCCACCTTAGCCCCATATCCCTTAATACCCTTGGTTCACAGAAATCTATCAATCTCGGATTTAACATTCACAAGTGAGCTAGCATCAACTGCCGTTTGCAGAAGAGCGTTCCAAACGTCTCCCACCCTTTGCGTGTAGAAGCATTTCCTAACTTCACTCCTGCACGTCCTGGCTCTAAATGTTAGACTATGTCCCCGCGTCCTAGTATTGAAGTCTAGGAGACCTCCAAAAACAGTTACAAATGTCTCGGCAGCCAGAGGCAAAAATCCAGCCACTAACCTATAAATCCTGATTGGTCCCTTTAAATAGCGCCGGTGGGGGGTCCTCCAGGCACTCTAAGACACGTTCAGATGGTCGGGGTTAAGACTGTGCGTTGAGTTGAGCGTTAAGTCCCAAAATGGTGTCTATCACTTTAAATCAGCGTTGCACATTGATTGAAGCCATTTTCTCCCTATTTTACATGATTCCAGACTTTGGGGTTTGCGCTAACTCCTATACCAAGATGGCGTCTGGCGCATGTCACGCAGCAAACGTGTGTGCACATCCAAGACGCCATCTTGGATGTCGGAGGGGCCGTGTAGCGTCGAAACAACGGGCGCTACATGGCCCAAATTAGCGCCCTGTGTGTCCAAGTCTTACTCCAGAGACTTGAGCACGTAATCCAGGCTGACACTCCAGTGCAGTACTGAGGGAGTGCTGCACTGTCGGAGTTGCTGTCTTTCCGATGAGACATTAAACCGAGGCCCCGTCTGCCCTCTCAGGTGGACAGAAAAGATCCCACAGCCACTATTTCGAAGAAGAGCAGGGGAGTTCTCCCTGGTGTCCTGGGCAATATTTATCCCTCAACCAACATCATTAAAAAAAATTATCTGGTTATTATCACATTGCTGTTTGTGGGAGCTTGCTGTGCGTAAATTGGCTGCAGCGTATCCCAAATTACAACAGTGACTACACTTCAAAAAAAAACTTCATTGGCTGTAAAGTGCTTTTGGGCGTCCTGGGGTCATTAAAGGCACTATATAAATGTAAATCCTTCTTTCTTAAAGTCTGATTTTTTCTTTTTGCTGACCTCCTTTCAGGTGCCGATGGGCCCTTGTCTCAGACAGTTTAAGTGCTGTGCCTGCTGCCTTCTTACGCCCACATCTAGCTGAATCCTTATGCTCGCACATGTAAAACGAGGTATTCCCAGAGAGCTGTGTGGCCCTGTATTGCAGGTAGGACCGCGTCCATGGTGCTCTGCATTGTGGAAGATAGGGCCCACCATCATCATTGCATTGCGTTCCTCAAGCATGCTGCAGTGTTAAATATACCCGTTAAATCAGCAGGTCTGTTTATAACTGACTGCACAACGTAACTTAGCGAATACAAGCCTGGTCTTGTCAACAGAAGTTTCTACTATGTCGGCTGCATCAATTAATTATGCCAGGTGACAGTTTCCCCTTCATCTTTTTGTGATAAATTCATTCCTAAAACAATTTATCGTCAAGCTTCATTGATATATTTGGATTTTTTTTTGGCAAATGTTTTGAACATGAAGTCTGGGCATTTGTTTCCTGGGGGGTCTCTCCCGGCTACTGGTATCACATCAGAAAGCATAGCCTCAATCAAGCACCATCTGAGAGGGTTGTGCGTCAACCCATTGGAACTCGGCAGCCCTCAAAACAAAGACAGCTCAACCAACACCCACCAGCCACTGAGTCAACAAATGCCTCACACTCCCCGGGACCAGTCTACAAGGATGTCTACTTTGTGGGGCCCACTCACTATTACACCATACTGACATGTGGGGCCCAATTTTACGGGGAAATTGTGGGTGCTTTGGGGGCTCCGAAAATCGGGGAAATCCCATTCGGGTTCGGAAGCCGGCTCCAACCCGCCGACTTCTGAGTTCCCCACGGACGCTCCTGTGTGCGTGCGGGTGTCCCAAATCCGGAGGTCCCGCCGGCAATTAAAGCCGGCGGGATGATAGTTAAAGAGCCAAATGTACCTCATTGAGGTACTTAAGGCACCTTACTTGTGACTTAGAACAATTTTTAACTTACCTGGGCGGCTTGCCCATCGCTTCTGATTCACGGTGTCCCCGATGTCCCCCTGATCTCCTCCTCTTCACTCCCCCCGATGTCCCCCCGATCTCCCCCTCTTCACCCCTCCCCGATGTCCCCACGATCTCCCCCCTTCACCCTGATCTTCCCCTCTCCTCCGAACTTCCTCTCTTCTCCCCGATCTCCTCCTTTTCAACCCAATCTTCCCCTCTCCCCCACAATTTTCCCCCCGATCTTCCCCTTTTCCTCCGATCTCCCATTCTTCACCCCGATCTTCCCCTCTCCCCTCCTGATCTTCCCCTCTCCCCCTGATCTCCCCCACTCCACCCCGACCTCCCCCCCGATCTCCCCCTCTCCACCCCATTCTCCCCCTCTCCACCCCGATCACCCCTCTCGCCCCCGATCTTCCCCTCTCGCCCCCAATTTTCCCCTCTCCATCCCCATCTTCCCCTCTCCCCCCTGATCTCCTCCTCTCCACCCCATTCTCCCCCTCTCCACCCCGATCACCCCTCTCGCCCTCGATCTTCCCCTCTCCCCCCGCGATCTTCCCCTCCCGCCCCCGATCTTCCCCTCTCGCCCCCGATCTCCCCTCTCCCCCCGATCTCCCCCTCTCCACCCCATTCTCCCCCTCTCACCCCCGATCTCCCCCTCTCCCCCCGATCTTCCCCTCTCCCCCGATCTTCCCCTCTCCCCCCGATCTTCCCCTCTCCCCCGATCTTCCCCTCTTGCCCCCGATCTTCCTCTCTCCCCTCTGATCTCCCCCTCTCCACCCCATTCTCCCCCTCTCCACCCCGATCACCCCTCTCACCCCCGATCTCCCCCTCTCACCCCCGATCTCCCCTCTCCCCCCGATCTCCCCCTCTCCACCCCATTCTCCCCCTCTCACCCCCGATCTCCCCCTCTCCCCCCGATCTTCCCCTCTCCCCCGATCTTCCCCTCTCGCCCCCGATCTTCCCCTCTTGCCCCCGATCTTCCTCTCTCCCCTCTGATCTCCCCCTCTCCACCCCATTCTCCCCCTCTCCACCCCGATCACCCCTCTCGCCCCCGATCTTCCCCTCTCGCCCCCGATCTTCCCCTCTCCCCCCCAATCTCCCCCTCCCCCCGATCTTCCTCTCTCCCCCCGATCTCCCCCTCTCCTCCCCGATCTCCCCCTCTCCAACCCGTGTCTCCCCCTCTCCCCCCGATCTTCCCCTCTCCCCCCTCGATCTCCCCTCTCCTCCCCGATCTCCCCTCTCCCCCCGATCTTCCCCTCTCCCCCCCAATCTCCCCCTCCCCCCCGATCTTCCTCTCTCCCCCCGATCTCCCCCTCTCCTCCCCGATCTCCCCCTCTCCACCCCGTGTCTCCCCCTCTCCCCCCCGATCTTCCCCTCTCCCCCCTCGATCTCCCCCTCCTCCCCGATCTCCCCTCTCCCCCGCGATCTTCCCCTCTCCCCCCCGCGATCTTCCCCTCTCCCACCCGCGATCTCCCCCTCTCCCCCCAGATCTTCCCCTCTCCCCTCCCTCGATCTTCCGTTCCAGCATCGAATGACGTCTCGCTCGCTCTCTTTCTCTCTCCCCACCCCCCCGCCCCTCGCGTTGCAGCTCCTGACGGCAGCCGGCCTGTCAGTCAGGTAAGTTTTGTTTATGTGGGTTTGCCACGCGCACTTTCACCCACCCCCTGCTGCCAACCGCTGCCAACCCGCCACCATTGCAAAATTGAGCCCGTGGTCTTGCTGCTGACTGCTGATTAACACAGACAGACGTCCGACTTCACCGCTTCCTGAACTGATGTTTTTAAACTATAATTTTATTTAAAGCAGTGTTGAGGGTAGAATTGGAGACCAGATATGATAATGTCAGGTGCTGTTTTTGGTTCTCGAGACCACATGGGGTAGGTAATGAATTGCAGACAAGGCACCTAATTAAATCGCACAAACACAAGTTGACAAACAAAAAAGCATTGGGGTAGACTTTGACTTTGGCCCCGATATTAGCCGGGAGGCGGGATGGCAGCAGGGGGGTGACTGGGCGTGTGGTTACCCCGCCCAATAAAATCTGTCCGTTCCCCATGTGATCGCGGGTAAATTGGAGCCACTTAACGTGTCCAGTCGGAAAGCTGCGCGCAGGCGGACTGCCCACCCTCGTTATAGGCTCTCAGCTGGAGGAGCTCTATTTAAAGGGGCAGTCCTCCAATGGCTGCTCCTGGAGTAATCACCTAAATAGCACAATGGAGCAGCCCAGGGGAAAGGCTGCTCCTAGATTCAGTGGTGCCTCACTCCAGGTGCTACTGGATGGGGTGAGGAGGAGGAGGGATGTGTTCTATCTGGCGGACGGGAGGAAGTGGCCTGCCTCTGCCACCAAGAAGGCCTGGCTCGAGGTGGCAGAGGAGGTCACCAGCAGCAGCAACATCTCCCGCACCTGGATCCAGTGCAGGAAGAGCTTCAGTGACCTAACTAGGTCAGTCAAAGTGAGAACACTTACTCATTCTCCTACACTCCGTCTTCCACATCACCGCCCCCACCCCACAACTCCTTCTACACTATCACATCACTCCTCACACCCACTCAAGGCTCATCCTCAACTTACCTGCACTTCCTCACCACTTCCTCACCTCCCCATTACTCACCTACCACTGCCACTCAACCCAATCCTGATACAATGTCATGGTTCTGTCTTATACTCACCCTCTGATGCATCTCTTTCACGGTCAGCCTCACCCAAACCAATGCATTCAATGGTTGGCTACGTCACCATCACTCACTCATGCGTCTCTACTTTCTCCCCTTATAGGAGAAGAGAGCCCAGAATGCACGGGAGAGGGTGAGGACCGGAGGGGGGCCGTAACAGATAGTCGTCCTCACAGACGAGGAGCAGGAGGTACTGGAGCTGAGCCGCATCCTTGAGTGCTTGTCCATCGGGGACACCGAGACTGGCACCCGACAAACGTCTGGTGACAGAACTTTAACATTCAGCACACACAATATGAATTGATGTTAACATGCCTTGCCATCTTCAGCACCTCAACATCTGTGATCATGCTTAATATTGCCTTCTGTTCTCTTACAAGGCCTTCAGCGACAGCTGAGACGGCGGAGGGCGATTCCTCGGAAGACCTGCCGGCCTCTGAGGGTGCACCGTCATACCTGAGCGAGCCATCCATCAGTGCAGATACACACACCTCGGTGGATCCTGGTCTGCAGTTAGTTGGGGTCGCACATGGTGAGTTACCACACACATAGCACGAGCAGACACTGGTGGCAGGGGCACTGTGGAGAGTCCACGTTGGTAGGAGCAATCTTCTCCAGGCTCTGCTCAGCTGGACACAGATGCTGAACCCTGGGGCCATCCTTTAAAAGGAGAATGATCGAGGGGCAGCAGCATATTTGCCAGGTGCTGGAACAGGTGCCATGCGCACTCTTTACAATCGCACAGAGGATGGAGGAGTCCAACTCCTGCATGAGTGGAATGGTGGCACAGGTACGGGAGGGAATCTCTGCAATAGTCTCGCGGGAATGTCCGCGATGGAGGGAAGGCTAGCCTCCATGGAGCTTCAAGCACGGCTCACAAATGAGTCCATTCAGGCCCTAACAATGGTCGTTCGGATGCAGGTGAACAACATTCTGCCGCCTTAAACAGGCAGGCAGATACTCGAGCACTGGCCTTACAAGGCTTCACACGTGTCCTCCAAACTGTTGTCCAGCAAAGTGGTAGGAGTGGTGTGGGCCTGGCCCAGAGGAGGGATGATGGCGAAAGAGGACATGGAAGTGAGGACGCCGCTCAAAGCGCCCCCACATCTCACCCGTTGCCCCCCTCTCAACCAGTACCCGCAATGCTGCCTCCTCTCCAGGTGGCCGAGTCTGCCCCTGCACAGGTGCAAGTGGAGCAGTTTTCGGAGGGGCCCTCCACAAGCACCGAAACCCAAAGGGCGTAGGCCCAAAGCATCTAATCGGTCAGGGCACAAACAAGAGCAACCTGCCACTACCTCTGCTGCAGCCACAGGGTATGCACCACGTGGAATTAATCGGAAGCAAAAGGCGAAGGTTTTGTAAGCACAAAGGGGATGCACAAGGGTGTTTGACAGTTGGTCATGTTTTTTATTTATATTTGCTTTTTGTTAAATGCACATTAAATATTATTATTGTCACCACTACTGCCACGTCTTGGCCATGCTTGACTGGCTTCCGTAATAAGGCCCTTTCAGGAAGTTCACCATAATTGCCCACACTTGATGCCACCCATTGGGTCACTTTACAGTGGGCGTATGTGTAGTTGCAGGACTGTTTTGTGCGGGGGGGGTGGGGGGTCTATTGGTGTGGCCGCTGCTCTGTCCAGGTGGTGAGGACTGGACTCTTCACACTGTCTGATGTTAGGAGAACCGTTCACATATCAGTGACTCCCTGGCCTCACGAGCAGCCAGGTGAGCCTCTGTTCTGCCCATGGGTTGCTTCTCCTCCTCCTCCTCTGCCTCTGTCTCCGCAGGGCACAAAATACCATTATAATGCGTCCCACTCTGTCTGGTGCATATTGAAGTGCTCCCCCAGAACGATCAAGGCACCTGAAGCACATCTTGAGCTGCCCTATAGCATGCTCTACTTTTTTTTTATTCGTTCTTGGGATGTGGGTGTCGCTGGCAAGACCAGCATTTATTGCCCATCCCTAATTGCCCTTGAGAAGGTGGTGGTGAGCCGCCTTCTTGAACCGCTGCAGTCCGTGTGGTGAAGGTTCTCCCACAGTGCTGTTAGGAAAGGAGTTCCAGGATTTTGACCCAGCGACGATGAAGGAACGGCGACATATTTCCAAGATGGGATGGCGTGTGACTTGGAGGGGAACGTGCTGGTGGTGTTGTTCCCATGTGCCTGCTGCTCTTGTCCTTCTAGGTGGTAGAGGTCGTGGGTTTGTGAGGTGCTGTCGAAGAAGCCTTGGCGAGTTGCTGCACTGCATCCTGTGGATGGTGCACACTGCAGCCACAGTGTGCCAGTGGTGAAGGGAGTGAATGTTTAGGGTGGTGGATGGGGTGCCAATCAAGCGGGCTGTTTTGTCTTGGATGGTGTCAAGCCTCTTGAGTGTTGTTGGAGCTGCACTCATCCAGGCAAGTGGAGAGTATTCCATCACACTCCTGACTTGTGCCTTGTAGATGGTGGAAAGACTTTGGGGAATCAGGAGGTGAGTTACTCGCCGCAGAATACCCAGCCTCTGACCTGCTCTTGTAGCCACAGTATTTATGTGGCTGGTCCAGTTAAGTTTCTGGTCAATGGTGACCCCCAGAATGTTGACGGTGGGGGATTCGGCGATGGTAATGCCGTTGAATGTCAAGGGCAGGTGGTTAGACTCTCTCTTGTTGGAGATGGTCATTGCCTGGCACTTATCTGGCGCGACTGTTACTTGACCTGGTGGCAATGTGGCTGTCGTTATATCGCGTTGTTGCTCAGTGGTGGGGTTCCTCAGAGGTGTCATCAGCCACGTGTGCAGGGGGTATCTCTCGTCCCCGAGGAGCCAGCCCTTGCGGGTGTTTGGTGCGTGGAAGAGGTTTGGAATGTTGGACTCCAGGATAAAGGAACCGTGACAACTGCCAGGGTATCTGGTGGACACGTGAAGGAATCTCTGGTGGTTCCCAAATGAACTGAGTGTTGATGGAGTGATAGCTCTTCCAGGAACAGTCCTGACTCATGTGGAGGCGGTCGTATTGTTCATATGGTTGTAATCGATTACACTCTGCACCCATGGGAAGCCAGCCACAGCGTGGAATTCCACTGCTCCCTCTGTCTGGCTGAGTTCATCCATGGGGAAGTTGACGTAGTGCGAGGCCCTGCGAAACAAGCCGTCGGTGACCTGCCTACACCGGATGTAGTGGTGAATGCAGCCATGGCGCGCCCCCCCCCCCCATCCTGATGGTGTGAGTTTGAGGGGGTCCGCAAAGTAGGTAAATATGTTTGCACAGCAGAGTTTTGGGTGGAAAGTAAGAATTTTGAGTGGAAACACAAAGGTCTTGCAGCCAAAACTTTGTCTGAAGTGACAGAGTGCCCTGCTGCAATAAATGAGGTTTTCTCCCCACCTGTCAAATAATCCTTTGCATCTCCCACTGGCTGCTGACTGAAACACGTCTAGAACAGGGAGTGTTTCCCACAGCACGGGAAACACGCTGAGGATCCTTTAAAATTGCACCCCTGCCAAAATCTCCACTCAATCAAGCATTTCAAGTACTTTAACTATCTGTCAAAGTGTGGAAATTATCATCCCGCGAGCTTTAATTGCCGGTGGGACTCCCGAATTCGGGAGGCGCGCGCACCCGAACGCGTCACTGAGGAACCCAGAAGTCAGCGGGTTGGTGCCGGGCTCCGAACCTGCTCCGGATTTCTACGATTCTAGGAGCCCCCAACGCACCTGCTCCGCCACCCGAAAATTGGCGCCTTTATGTGCTCCACATACAACGTGTAATCGTAATATAGGACAATGCCTTGTGAACAAAGGCAATGGCAATTAAAAAAAGAACATAATTTAAATATCAGGCAGGTGTATTTCGAGAAATAAATTCTAAAATCTATAGAAAGACCTCAGCCAGACTGTGACCTAAAGGCTGTAACTAGGAGGCAGTTGTGTAGTATTTACTTTAATGATTTCGCTGCAGGGAGAATCTACCCCTAAATATCTTTGTAATTCATGTTCCATGATGAAGGCGAAGCTTTCCAAGGATTTTCCAATGTGCAAGTGATTTTGAGCTTCCTTACCAGCTTCTGCCTTTCATTCTCTGAACTCCCCTCCCTTACCCCCGCCCTTTCTCTCCTGCAGGCACCGACTCACCCTGAGTAAGGTAACACAGCATCAAAGGTCCTTTGTGATTTAATTAATGCTCATTCTTCATGCATGAGCGAGTATATACGGTGAGTTAGTGGCCTGATATGCACTTTAATCAATGGGCTGAGCAAGACATTGAATGTTAAGATGCAGTCTGTTCCTGATAAGCAACCAAAGAAACGCCCCTGAACCTGTTCTTGCCAAATGCCCACACATTTTGGAAAGGAATCAGAGGCACAAGCGCCTGCCAGCTTTTCCCTTCCGATTCTAGGAAAGTGTTGTCAATTGGAGTTCGCCATCACTGCCATGGGCGAAACCGCAATCACATCACAGGCCAGCTATCGAACCTGGTGGTTTCCCATTCTGTACAGCTTGAAATCCCACCACGCTTTGCATAACCCGCCGACACAGAAGGGAACGGGCGAGCAGCATTCTCTAAACCACTGCATGGGCAATCTCAAGAGTCCTGCCCAGCAAATGCTATTGCAGCACGGAATTAAGGGTCAAACCTTAGTCTCTGTTCAACCGCTTGTAAATCATTTTAACTAAGTGTCACTTTGAGTGCCGCAAGCACGTGAACACTTTCAGGCACCAACAGGGGTAACAGGCACAACAGGCACCAGTAGACACCAGCGGACACCAAAGGTATCAACAGGCATAACAAGCACAACAATTACAACAAACACCAATAAGCACAACAGACACCAACAGGCACTGACAGACACTGAATAGGCACCGACAGACTTGGGAACATAGGAACAGGAGTAGGCCATTCAGCCCCTCGTGCCTGCTCCGCCATTTGATAAGATCATGGCTGATCTGTGATCTAACTCCATATACCTGCCTTTGGCCCATATCCCTTAATACCTTTGGTTGCTAAAAAGCTATCTATCTCAGATTTAAATTTAGCAATTGAGCTAGTATCAATTGCCGTTTGCGGAAGAGAGTTCCAAACTTCTACCACCCTTTGTGTGTAGAAATGTTTTTTAATCTCGCTCCTGAAAGGTCTGGCTCTAATTTTTAGACTGTGCCCCCTACTCCTAGAATCCCCAACCAGCGGAAATAGTTTCTCTTCATCCACCCTATCTGTTCCCCTTAATATCTTATAAACTTCGATCAGATCACCCCTTAACCTTCGAAACTCAAGAGAATACAACCCCAATTTGTGTAATCTCTCCTCATAACTTAACCCTTGAAGTCCAGATATCATTCTAGTAAACCTACGCTGCACTCCCTCCAAGGCCAATATGTCCTTCCAAAGGTGCGGTGCCCAGAACTGCTCACAGTACTCCAGGTGCGGTCTAACCAGGGTTTTGTACAGCTGCAGCATAACTTCTGCCCCCTTGTACTCCAGTCCTCTAGATATAAAGGCCAGCATTCCATTAGCCTTCTTGATTATTTTCTGCACCTGTTCATGACACTTCAATGATCTATGTACCTGAACCCCTAAGTCCCTTTGGACATCCACTGTTTTTAACTTTTTACCATTTAGAAAGTACCCTGTTCTATCCTTTTTTGATCCAAAGTGGATAACCTCACATTTGTCTACATTGAATTCCATTTGCCACAGTTTTGCCCATTCACCTAATCTATCAATATCGCTTTGTAATTTTATGTTTTCATCTACACTGCTTACAATGCCACCAATCTTTGTGTCATTGGCAAACTTAGATATGAGACTTTCTATGCCTTCATCTAAGTCGTTAATAAATATTGTGAACAATTGAGGCCCCAAAACAGATCCCTGCGGGACTCCACTAGTCACATCCCGCCAATGTGAGTACCTACCCATTATCCCTACTCTCTGTCGCCTTTCGCTCAGCCAACTTCCTAACCAAGTCCGTACTTTTCCCTCGATTCCATAGGCTTCTATCTTAGCTAA
Organism: Heptranchias perlo; assembly: GCF_035084215.1. Taxonomy (NCBI): domain Eukaryota; kingdom Metazoa; phylum Chordata; class Chondrichthyes; order Hexanchiformes; family Hexanchidae; genus Heptranchias; species Heptranchias perlo. The sequence goes on from NC_090365.1 coordinate 9,767,127, forward strand.
CAATCTCTTATGTGGGACCTTATCAAATGCCTTCTGGAAGTCCATATAAATAACATCCATTGACATTCCCCTGTCCATTACTTTAGTCACCTCTTCAAAAAATTCAATCAGGTTTGTCAGGCATGACCTACCTTTCACAAATCCATGCTGGCTCTCTCTGATGAACTGAAAATTCTCAAGGTGTTCAGTCACCCTATCCTTAATTATAGACTCCAGCATTTTCCCCACAACAGATGTTAGGCTAACTGGTCTATAATTCCCTGGTTTCCCTCTCTCTCCTTCCTTAAAAAGCGGAGTGACATGTGCAATTTTCCAATCTAGAGGGACAGTTCCTGAATCTAGAGAACTTTGAAAGATTATAGTTAGGGCATCTGCAATGTGCTCACCTACTTTCTTTAAAACCCTGGGATGGAAACCATCTGGTCCTGGGGATTTGTCACTCTTTAGTGCTATTATTTTCTTCATTACTGTTGCTTTACTTATATTAATTTTATCGAGTCCCTGTCCCCGATTCAATATTAGTTTTCTTGGGATTTCCAGCATGCTATCCTCTTTTTCTACTGTAAATACTGACGCAAAGTAATCGTTCAACATGTCCGCCATTTCCCCATTGTCAATGACAATATCCCCACTTTCAGTTTTTAAGGGGCCAACACTGCTCCTGACCACCCTCTTTTTCCTAATATAACTATAAAAGTTCTTCGTATTTGTTTTGATATCCCTTGCAAGTTTCTTTTCATATTCTCTTTTTGTAGCTTTTACTATCTGTTTGTGACCCTTTGTTGATCTTTGTATCTTTCCCATTCGCCAGGATCTGTGCCGTTTTTGCCTTTTTGTATGCCCTTTCCTTATGTCTTATACTGTCCCTTACCTCTTTAGTTGTCCATGGATAACTAACTGACTAGGCACTGGCAGACACTGAATAGGCTCTAACAGATACTGAATAGGCTCTAACAGATACTGAATAGGCTCTAACAGACACTGAATATGATGTGGAGATGCCGGTGATGGACTGGGGTTGACAATTGTAAACAATTTTACAACACCAAGTTATAGTCCAGCAATTTTATTTTAAATTCACAAGCTTTCGGAGGCTACCTCCTTCCTCAGGTGAACGATGTGGAAATGAAATCCTCCTGAATACTGAATAGGCACTGACAGAGACTGAATAGGCACTGACAGACTCTGAATAAACAGTAACAGAGACTGAATAGGCTCTAACAGAGACTGAATAGGCACTGACAGATACTGAATAGGCTCGAACAGGCACTGAATAGGCTCTAACAGACTCTGAATAGGCTCTAACAGACACTGAATAGGGTCTAACAGGCACTGAATAGGCTCGAACAGGCACTGAATGGGCACTAACAGAGACTGAATAGGCTCTAACAGGCACTGAATAGGCTCTAACAGAGACTGAATAGGCTCTAACAGACACTGAATAGGGTCTAACAGGCACTGAATAGGCTCGAACAGGCACTGAATAGGCTCTAACAGAGACTGAATAGGCTCTAACAGGCACTGAATAGGCTCTAACAGACACTGAATAGGCTCTAACAGACTCTGAATAGGCTCTAACAGACTCTGAATAGGCTCTAACAGAGACTGAATAGGCTCTAACAGACACTGAATAGGCTCCAACAGACTCTGAATAGGCTCTAACAGAGACTGAATAGGCTCTAACAGAGACTGAATAGGCTCTAACAGGCACTGAATAGGCTCTAACAGACACTGAACAGGCTCTAACAGAGACTGAATAGGCTCTAACAGACACTGAATAGGCTCTAACAGAGACTGAATAGGCTCTAACAGACACTGAATAGGCTCTAACAGAGACTGAATAGGCTCTAACAGACACTGAATAGGCTCGAACAGAGACTGAATAGGCTCTAACAGGCACTGAATAGGCTCTAACAGAGACTGAATAGGCACTGACAGAGACTGAATAGGCTCTAACAGGCACTGAATAGGCTCCAACAGAGACTGAATAGGCTCTAACAGACACTGAATAGGCTCGAACAGAGACTGAATAGGGTCTAACAGACTCTGAATAGGCTCTAACAGGCACTGAATAGGCTCTAACAGAGACTGAATAGGCTCTAACAGACACTGAATAGGCTCTAACAGGCACTGAATAGGCTCTAACAGGCACTGAATAGGGTCTAACAGACTCTGAATAGGCTCTAACAGAGACTGAATAGGCACTAACAGACTCTGAATAGGCTCTAACAGACACTGAATAGGCTCTAACAGACACTGAATAGGGTCTAACAGACTCTGAATAGGCTCTAACAGAGACTGAATAGGCTCTAACAGGCACTGAATAGGCTCTAACGGAGACTGAATATGCTCTAACAGGCACTGAATAGGCTCTAACAGACACTGAATAGGCTCTAACAGAGACTGAATAGGCTCTAACAGGCACTGAATAGGCTCTAACAGAGACTGAATCGGCTCGAACAGAGACTGAATAGGCTCTAACAGACACTGAATAGGCTCTAACAGACACTGAATAGGGTCTAACAGACTCTGAATAGGCTCTAACAGAGACTGAATAGGCTCTAACAGGCACTGAATAGGCTCTAACGGAGACTGAATAGGCTCTAACAGGCACTGAATAGGCTCTAACAGACACTGAATAGGCTCTAACAGAGACTGAATAGGCTCTAACAGAGACTGAATAGGCTCTAACAGGCACTGAATAGGGTCTATAAGACTCTGAATAGGCTCTAACAGAGACTGAATAGGCACTAACAGACTCTGAATAGGCTCTAACAGACACTGAATAGGCTCTAACAGACACTGAATAGGGTCTAACAGACTCTGAATAGGCTCTAACAGAGACTGAATAGGCTCTAACAGGCACTGAATAGGCTCTAACGGAGACTGAATAGGCTCTAACAGGCACTGAATAGGCTCTAACAGACACTGAATAGGCTCTAACAGAGACTGAATAAGCTCTAACAGGCACTGAATAGGCTCTAACAGAGACTGAATAGGCTCTAACAGACACTGAATAGGCTCTAACAGACTCTGAATCGGCTCGAACAGAGACTGAATAGGCTCTAACAGACACTGAATAGGCTCTAACAGACACTGAATAGGGTCTAACAGACTCTGAATAGGCTCTAACAGAGACTGAATAGGCTCTAACAGGCACTGAATAGGCTCTAACGGAGACTGAATAGGCTCTAACAGGCACTGAATAGGCTCTAACAGACACTGAATAGGCTCTAACAGAGACTGAATAGGCTCTAACAGGCACTGAATAGGCTCTAACAGAGACTGAATAGGCTCTAACAGACACTGAATAGGCTCTAACAGAGACTGAATAGGCTCTAACAGACACTGAATAGGCTCTAACAGACTCTGAATCGGCTCGAACAGAGACTGAATAGGCTCTAACAGGCACTGAATAGGCTCTAACAGAGACTGAATAGGCACTGACAGAGACGGAATAGGCTCTAACAGGCACTGAATAGGCTCAAACAGAGACTGAATAGGGTCTAACAGACTCTGAATAGGCTCTAACAGGCACTGAATAGGCTCTAACAGAGACTGAATAGGCTCTAACAGACACTGAATAGGCTCTAACAGAGACTGAATAGGGTCTAACAGACACTGAATAGGCTCTAACAGACACTGAATCGGCTCTAACAGGCACTGAAAAGGCTCTAACAGACACTGAATAGGCTCTAACAGGCACTGAATAGGCTCTAACAGAGACTGAATAGGCACTGACAGAGACTGAATAGGCTCTAACAGGCACTGAATAGGCTCTAACAGACACTGAATAGGCTCAAACAGAGACTGAATAGGGTCTAACAGACTCTGAATAGGCTCTAACAGGCACTGAATAGGTTCTAACAGAGACTGAATAGGCTCTAACAGGCACTGAATAGGCTCTAACAGGCACTGAATAGGCTCTAACAGACACTGAATAGGCACTGACAGAGACGGAATAGGCTCTAACAGGCACTGAATAGGCTCAAACAGAGACTGAATAGGGTCTAACAGACTCTGAATAGGCTCTAACAGGCACTGAATAGGCTCTAACAGAGACTGAATAGGCTCTAACAGACACTGAATAGGCTCTAACAGAGACTGAATAGGGTCTAACAGACACTGAATAGGCTCTAACAGACACTGAATCGGCTCTAACAGGCACTGAAAAGGCTCTAACAGACACTGAATAGGCTCTAACAGGCACTGAATAGGCTCTAACAGAGACTGAATAGGCACTGACAGAGACTGAATAGGCTCTAACAGGCACTGAATAGGCTCTAACAGACACTGAATAGGCTCAAACAGAGACTGAATAGGGTCTAACAGACTCTGAATAGGCTCTAACAGGCACTGAATAGGTTCTAACAGAGACTGAATAGGCTCTAACAGGCACTGAATAGGCTCTAACAGGCACTGAATAGGCTCTAACAGACTGAATCGGCTCTAACAGGCACTGAATAGGCTCTAACAGAGACTGAATAGGCACTGACAGAGACTGAATAGGCTCTAACAGGCACTGAATAGGCTCTAACAGACACTGAATTGGCACTGACAGAGACTGAATAGGCTCTAACAGACACTGAATAGGATTTAACAGACACTGACAGACACTAAGAGGCAGTAACACCACCACCAACAACAACAACTTGCATTTATATAGCGCCTTTAACGTACTAAAACATTCCAAGCTGCTTCACCGGAGCGTAAATCAGACAAAATTTAACACTGATCCACATAAGAAGATATTAGGACAGTTGACCAAAAGCTTGGTCAAAGAGGTAGGTTTTAAGGAGCGTCTTAAAGAAGGAGAGAGAGGTAGAGGACCGGAGAGGTTTAGGGAGAATTCCAGAGCTCAGGGCCTCGGCAGCTGAAGGCACGGCTGCCCATGGTGGAGCGATTAAAATTGGGGTTACGCAAGAGGCCAGAATTGGAGGAGCGCAGAGATCTCGGAGGGTTGTCGGGCTGGAGGAGGTTACAGAGATAGGGAGGGGCGAGGACATGGAGGGATTTGAATACAAGGATGAGAATTTTAAAATCGAGGTTTTGCCGGACCGGGAATCAATGTAAGTCAGCGAGCACAGGGGTGATGGGTGAACAGAATTAATTATTGTTCGTAGTATTAAGGATTTATTTTGAGACAAAGCCTAGAAATTGATGTTGCCGATATTAATGGACAAACACTTGGGGATGAATCTCTGCTCATCCCCCCCATAACGTTGGTGGAGAAATTCTGGTGGCCCAGAGTGCCAGCTGTTTGATGCCCTCTCTGTCATCAGAGTGCCAGCTGTTTGATACCCTTATTGGCTGAGCAACAGGAGACAGAGAGTAGGGATTATGGACAGGTACTCAGATTGGCAGGATGTGACTAGTGGTGTCCCACAAGGATCTGTGGTGAGGCCTCAACTATTCACTGTATTTATTAACAACTTAGAGAGCCACATATCCAAGTGTGCCGATGACACAAAGATAGGCAGCATTGTAAGCAGTGTAGATGGAAGTATAAAATTACAGATATTAGTAGATTAAATGAATGGTCAAAACTGTGGCAAATGGATTTCAATGTAGGCAAGTGTGAGGTCATCCACTTTGGACCTAAAATGGAAAGATCAGAGTACTTTCTAAATTATGAAAAGCTCGAAACAGTGGAGGTCCAAAGAGACTTAGGGGTCCATGTACATAGATCATTGAAATGTCATGGACAGGTACAGAAAATAATCAAAAAGGCTAATGGAATGCTGGCCTTTATATCTGGAGGACTAGAATACAAAGGGGTAGAAGTTATGCTACAGCTATACAACGCCCTGGTTAGACCACACCTGGAGTACTGTGTTCAGTTCTGGGCACTGCACCTTCGGAAGGATATATTGGCCTTGGAGGGAATGCAGAGTAGATTTACTAGAATGATAGCTAGACTCCAAGGGTTAAATTAGGAGGAGAGATTACACAAGCTAGGGTAGTATTCCCTGAAATTTAGAAGATTAAAGGGTGACTTGATCCAAGTTTTCAAGATATTAATGGGAACTGATAGGGTAGATAGAGTGAAACTATTTCCGCTGGTTGGGGAATCTAGGACTAGGGGACATAGCCTAAAAATTAGAGCCAGGACTTTCAGGAGTGAAGTTAGGAAATACTTCTACATGTAAAGGGTGGTAGAAGTTTGGAACTCTCTTCCGCAAACGGCAGTTGATGCTAGCTCAATTGTTAACTTTAAATCTGAGATTGATAGATTTTTGTTAACCAAAGGTATTAAGGGATATGGGGCTAAGGCGGGCATATGGAGTTAGGTCGCAGATCAGCCATGATCTCATTGAATGGCGGAATAGGCTTGAGGGGCTAAATGCCCTACTTCTGTTCCTATGCTCCTATGTTCTCAGAGTGCCAGTTGTTTGATGCCCTCTCTGGTTGCCCAGAGTGCCAGCTGTTTGATTCCCTCTCTAGTTGCCCAGAATACCAGCGGTGTGATGCCCTCTCTAGTTGCTCATGATCAGAGATTTGATCTATTGACTGGGACTATTTCCACTGCAGCGGAGAAGGCTAAGAGGAGATTTCATAGGAGCATTTTTCAAGGCAATGCAAAGTTTCCTGCCGCTATTCGAGCAAAGACCACCTGACTCATTAAGGCACTGGATTGTAGGGTTATCTGGAACCGAGTGAGGAGCATCCCATCCCCTTGTGACAGATTCTTCTCTCCAGGTCCCACCCAATGAACTACACTGGCTCGTCCATCATTAATAGTGCTCTGGTGTATTGTGGAGCTGCCTGTCTCGTATTACTGAGTCTGCAAAGAGGACCAGCCTGGTTCCCAATCTCCCATCACCAGATGGTGTCCATCTTACAGCCAGATCAATCCCAAAGGATCTCTGTTTAATAGAGGAATACAACTAGCCTTTTTACATTAAAAAATATCTGGCCAACATTTTTAAAATTCGCAGAAGCCAATAACCGTTATCAGAATGGTCCAGATGTGAGTACCAACTGACTGAATGTTTATGGGTGAAGTCCTGTCATTGATAAGATGCTGGATCTGTGTTAAAAAGGGATGTAGTAAAGGAAGGAAAGTATTTTGTTGGTTATGTTTCTCTGAAACTGCACATTCATCCCAGCTGCAGAAAGCTTAAACCCAACTTCCTGAGAGGTTGAGGGGGTGAGCACCACGTAAAGGATGGAGACTATGGAGACTGTATTCTCTGCTGGGTCGTTTCAATTATAGATAGTAATTACCTCCCTGTGAACTAAACAACTCCAATGCACTCCTGGCCGGCTTCCCATTTTCCACCCTCCACAAACTTGAGCTCATCCAAAACTCTGCTACCCATATCCTAACTCACACCAACTCCTGTTCACCCATCACCCCTGTGCACGCTGACCTACATCGGCTCCCGGTCCAGCAACGCCTTGATTTTAATAATTGTCAATCTTGTGTTCAAATCCCTCCATGGCCTCACCCCTCCCTATCTCTGTAACCTTCCCCAGTCCTACAACCCTCCAAGAGCTCTACGTTCATCCAACTCTGGCCTCTTGTGCATCCCCCATTTCCTTCGCCCCACCATTGGTGGGCGTGCCTTCAGCTGCTTAGGCCCTAAGCTCTGGAACTCCCTCCCTAAACCTCTCCGCCTCTCTCTCCTCCTTTAAGACTCGGCTTAAAACCAACCTCTTTGACCAAGCATTTGGTCACCTGTCCTAATGTCTCCTTCTTTGGCTTGGTGTCAATTTTTGTCTGATTTACACTCCTGTGCAGTGTCTTGTGACGTTTTACTAGGTTAAAGGCGCTGTATAAATGCAAGTTGTTGTTATAGTGTCTAGCCTGATGCTGCATTCTCAGTTTTCTGCTCCTCTGTCAGGAATTGTTCACTCTACGCTGAGCTAGCTCCGATCTGTTTTCGCTGGTTCCCTCAAATCCTTCCATGGCCTCGTCCCTCACTATCTCTGTATCCTCTTCCAGACCTACAACTCTCCGAGATCTCTGGGCTCTTCCGATTCTGGCCCCTTGCACTTCTCCAATTTTAATTGCTCCACCATTGGCGGCCATGCCTTCAGCCATCAAGGCCCTAAACTCTAGAATTCCCTCCCCAAATCTCTCCACCTCTCCTCCTTCAAGACTTGGCTTAAAACCTACCTCTTTGACCAAGCTTTTGGTCACCTATCCTAATATCTCCTTATGTGGCTCGGTGTCAAATTTTGTCTGATAATCGCTCCGGTGAAGTGCCTTGAGATGTTTTACTACGTCAAAGGCTCTATATAGATGCAAATCGTTGTTATTGTTCCCATCCTGCTCTGGATTCCACTCCACTGCTTTCGAATGACATTTGCTCTGCGACTTTCTGCCTGTCCTTCTCTGGGATTTGTTACGTTCCTTTCAGGTCCCTTGCCGTTCATGCATTGTCTTGGAGCTCCCTCTTATGGTACTCGGAGCTAAAGTCCAACACTGCTTCACTGCGCAGTTTCTGGCCGTCTCTGCCTATTCAATGCCTGACTATCTACTCTGAGGGATGATGTCATTTAGATTTGGTTAGTTTCTTTAGCCAGTAACTGTCATGATGGATGCTGGATCAAAATCCTGGAACTCCCTACCTAACAGCACTGCGGGAGAACCTTCACCACACGGACTGCAGCGGTTCAAGAAGGCGGCTCATCACCACCTTCTCAAGGGCAATCAGAGATGGGCAATAAATGCTGGCCTTGCCAGCGATGCCCACATCTCATGAACGAATAAAAAAAAGACAGCATTCGGTGCCACTGATTCAGTCGGACTGACACCCAAACTGAAGGATTAAGGATTCTTATGTAAATTTATTGAATGATAATCAACAGGAAAACATACAGTCAGTTTATATATAAAGGGTATTGTTGGAAAGTTAGATTACATTATAAAAACTGAGAAAAGCAGAAATCTGGCAAGGGAAGGCTTGGATACTGATCGAGAATAAACTGATGACACAACCCACCAGTTCCTTGCAGATGTATTTTAGGTTTTGAAGTATACGTAGTTTTTTTGTGGACACTGCTTCCACAAAACTGAAGATGAGGCAGAATTCACAAACTGCACCAAGGAGCGATGGAGTGTTGTCCAATTCTGGGCACCACACTTTAGGAAGGATGTCAAGGCCTTAGAGAGGGTACAGAGGAGATTTACTAGAATGGTACCAGGGATGAGGGACTTCAGTTATGTGGAGAGACTGGAGAAGCTGGGTTGTTCTCTCTAGAGCAGAGAAGGTTAAGGGGAAATTTAATTGAGAGGTTCAAAATCATGAACGGTTTTGATAGAGTAAATAAGGAGAAACTGTTTCCAGTGGTAGAAGGGTCGGTAACCAGAGGACGCAGATTTAAGGTGATTGGCAAAAGAACCTGAGGCGACATGAGATTTTTTTTAAGCAGCGAGTTGTTATGATCTGGAATGCGCTGCCTGAAAGGCTGGTGGGAGCAGATTCAATAATAACTTTCAAAAATGGAATTGGATAAATATGTGAAGGGGAAAAATTTGCAGGGCTATGGGGAAAGGGCAGGGGAGTGGGACTAATTGGATAGCTCTTTCAAAGAACCGGCACACAGGCACTGTAAAGGAATATAGTTTTCACACAAATGTATGAGGAATTTAAAGGGTTAGACTTAACGGGGTTATGGATGAGAAACGACGGGAACCAGCCTTAGTGCAGTAATACTTGAGGTTTAAAACACGTAACTATGCTATCTGAGGCAAGAACAGTGAAACAAAGGATGGGCCTGTATGTCCGAACATGTCGCCAAGCAACTACATTCCAAAATCAAGGAAGGACAATTGATGGCCCCTAAAAGTGCTGATAAGGGAACCATCAATAAGTGGCTTAAATTTTTTACAGTGAAAAGGAGGGCCAGGGGTTAACTCAGCCAGCCCCTACTCAGAGTCAGGGTAGAGGACAGAAAAGTAAGTACCAGGCGGGTAAATGAGAACGAGTGTACGTGAATGAAGGAATGAGGTCGCAGCTTCTACCCATAGGACAATGGGCTAATATAATTCTCAATTGTGCTTTGTAAACTATTGCTTAAATACTGTAATGTATTGATTCTTGCTTGTGCTAAATAAAGTCATATGGCCATTAAGCGTCATGGTGTCAGTCTCAAACAATTGAACAGAGAGTCAAATTGACTACAGCACGATGGGCTGAATGGCCTCCTTTTGTGCTGTATCATTCCATGATTCCATGATTTCATCTCATTTGGGGAAAGGATGGGCTGTGTGCATGGACCTAAAGGGAAAAACACAAAAAGGGAAAAACACAAAAAGGAAAATTAAAAGGATTCCCTTAATTAAAAAAAATCCTATTTGTAAAGTAAATGCAGGCAGTTCTTTAAATAAAATCTTTTCTTTATTCAAAAATTAATTTTCTAATGACTGAGATTGGCGATTGTTGCTGGTGATAATTACACCACAGATTTCTCAAACGGAGAAATAGTCTACAAGAGGGTAAAATTCCTGCAACTCCCTATTTGAGGTATTCGTGTTGTCTGTAGAACAGCTCAGGTTGTTTCCATAGTGACATTTTCTTCTTTTTTGGCCATTTTTTGATATGCGAATTCCTCTAACTCAGACTCGCACTTTCCCAACACAATACAAACAAATCCTTCCCCTTACAACCAGTTTTGTTCTGATGATCCCTAATACATGTAGATGTACCGCATCGCCTTGGCTGTTTTCATTCTAACACTTTGCACATGATCTGACAGCAAAGCAATAATCTCATCACAAATCTGACCTGCAGACAGTGACCTGTAATAATCCGGTGGCGCATTGTACATGAGAAAACCTATAAATGTGACTGCGTTTTCTCTGATCTCAGGTAGCACATTCCTAAAGAAGGTGACACAGCTCCTTATGTAGAGGGTGATCTGGTTGGGCAAGTCTTTGCCAATGTTCCTGGAGATGATGCTTAAATATTTCTCATAATCCAGGGCAGTAGCCTCCAATGAAAGCTCCTGAAACATCTTGCGTATGTTTTCTAACTCCATTATTGGACCGAAGGAACTCAGCACTGATTTGCAGACTTTTATGACCTCACTGCTCTCATCGTTGAGATGCAGCAGTAAACTGATCACGGTGGACCTGATATGCTCCATAAACGGAGTGTTCATTTCCAGAGTCCAAAATCTGATTAGCTTCCCAAGTACGTTAAATGCTGCAGCTCTCACTTTCTCATTTTGATTTTCAAAGTAAGGCTGAATTGCAAGTACTACATCACCAAGAATGGGATTTGTATAATTCTCCTGCAGCTGATCTAGAACTTTAGAAATGCTCGACATTGCCTCAACGGCAATGAGATTCTTGGGTTTGGACTTCTCATCAATCACAGAAATCATTGTGGACAACAGTTTAATGCAGTATTTGTCTATCTTTTGAGAAGCTCCAATTGCAGCATTTCCCAAACCCTTTACAGCGAGCCATTGGACAATTGGAGAATCATCAATCAAGCATCGAAACAAACTCTCCAGAAGAGTATCTGTGAGTAACAACTCCGACACCACTGAATGATTTAAAAGCTCCCCAAAGAAGGCAGCTAGTGTGATTCTCTGACTCTCGCCTAAGTTGACAAGGAACGGGGTGAGTTGCTCCACAATGCTGATCAGGTGAGGGGCAGCACACACGGCCAATGTTCCTGCCAGCAGTGTGACCCCCTCATGGTGCTTTCTTGGACTCATGATGAGATCCCAACCTCCCAGTTCTCTCATGTTTTCATCATCTCCCTTCCCCTGTAACAGGACAGCTTGAAGTATCTCAGCCGAGTAACGGCAAGCATCAGCGTCATTAGGTTTTAGAGGCAGGATGAAGGTTTTCCCATCCTTTGGAATTCTCACAAAATTGGTAGGGAATCGGACCCAGACACTGGAGCTGAGGTGAATCAGAAGGATGCTGACTAACTGGGGGTACAGAATATTTATCACCTCCCCAGAGTCAGGGTCACATATCACTTCACGAAGAGCACAGAGAACTGCTAAAGGCTGCTGACTAGCTGAATCTTTTGCTTCTTTGACACGGGATTCTCTGCTGCCATCATACAACGACTTTAAGTTGTCCAGCAAGTATTTGATTGCGGCTGTGGCTAGTGCTTTATCCGTCAGTAGTGATCTCCAAGTGTCGCTAATGTACCCGTCAAATGGAATAGGGTAGGCGAGGAGCGTGGACAAAACCACTGGCACGTCGTGCGAAGCCAGAATGGAGATAGAGCGTGTCACTGCAAGTTTCACCTGTGGCTCAGTAATTGAGCACAAGTGATTGTACAATACTTTGATTGTTTCAGGGACATCTGCAAGGCCGGCTCCTCGTTTTCTAACCAGGACATTTGTGACAAAAGAAGCTGCACAGGCAATATTCTGTTGCTTGTCTGTTAGTCCTTTAAAGATCGTGAAGAGCAGCGTGTCCAACTGGTCATGAGCTATGCACTTTGATAGAACCTTACCGATATCAGTACATGTTTGAAAGAGGGCCTGACTGGTAAGGTGATTTAACCCATCTTTGACCGTATTCAGATGCTCCACTTCCTTATCTTTATGACCCAGAGGAAATCCTTCAAGGCGTAATTGGATATAAAGTAATACGTACAAGCTTTTAATGGCTGCCTCCCTTACAATGAATGATGAATCTGCACATCGAAGCACCACGCATCCAATAATAGTCGCCAAGCTATGGGATGGAACCTTACTGCCAACGTCAAGTTTCACCAGGTAAAATGTCACCAGCTGTAAAGTGGTCTCCATTGCCTTTTCTCGCTCATAGTCCTTTGTGGAGTGGATCCAGATCTCCATATTCCTAAATACAGATAGAAGCCCATCAGGAGACAAATCCAAAAGTAAGCATTGCTTCAGAAGATCCTGCAGGGAGGCCATTGTCTCGCAGTAAAGCATCTGTCTCTCTGCCATGTCCATGTTTGTACTTTCATTGGCACTGCTGGGCTCCAAATCTGACAAGCTGAAAACACTATTCAGACATATATTAATTAGCTCGCTGTTCTCGTTTGATGAAGGCTTCAGTTTTATGAGGGAGGCACAGGCGTCCATGGCAAACTTTCGAACCGAAGTGGTCATTGTATCTGTTGGCTCGGCTGTGATTAGCTCCTGCATGCAGGTCAGCAATTCAGCCTTTCGGGTGAAAGTGTAGGGGGGCTGTTCGTCACTGGGTTGGATAGCTCTGGCCAACAGGGTCACAGTCTTGATCAAACTTAACTTCAGTGTCAAGTCCTTCACCTCAGCCTTCAGTCCAAAAATCTTCATGTTGAAATGGCTCATCACATTGTGTAGAATGTCGGTCTCTATTCTGGGCAGAATGAGCTCCCGGGGACAATGTGACATTATCTGTCCATAGCATGAAATGAGGGTGCTTTTAACTTTCATTATTTCATTGTCACCCAGGTCCTTAATAAGATGGAAGGAACTTGGTGTCTTAGAACTGTTTAACCTTGTAAAATCCTTCAGTGTAGTCAGCGTGGTGTCCAAATGGGTTACAGCACAGTCACCAATTCCAGCAGCTATACCCTCTCTCTCTAAATCTTCATTGTGCTGAACACTCTGCATCATCTCCTGAAGATTTTTCTTCACCATTTCTTTGTCCTGGGTCACCTGGAGCACTCTCCCTAAACACTTGGACAGAAAACCCCTCTCTAGTGGGAAAAGGTGATAAGTGTAAACGTGGTTGATCATTTCTTCAATTAATCGGAATGTCCATGCCTCATCTTCGATTGCCTCCAGAGTTTGGGACAAAACCCCCAACAGTTTCTCTTCCCACTCATTCTGGAGGTTGGATCGCTCTGAATTCTCCCGCAGAAAATCAATTAAAATTGGGAGTTCCTTGTCCCATACTCTCGCTGCTGCTGGGTGGATATTAATTCCCAGGATCTGTAGTAAGGTCAGAGCAGGGATACCTCTGCCTTTTCCCTGACAAAGAGAAATAGATACAGTCAACAGCTGTGTTAGCAGTGCAGGAGGCTTAGGAAGATTTGGATAGTCCTTATAATTAAGAACAAATTCTGTCGCCCCAGCTTTTAGTTTCTTTTTTCCAAGGTACACTAAGGAGCTACAGACTGTTGTTAAGGCGTCAGTGTACCTTACCATGGTCACAAACTCTAGTAGGTAAGGCCAGAGAACATCCTCAATCAGTAAAGCCGTCGTCATCAATTTCAGCAATCCTTCGCACTGTCTCCTTAAATCGTTATCCGTAACCACATCCGCAGTTACGATGCCGAGCTCCTCTTTGCTTTCTCTGTTCTCCTCGTTCTCCTTAGTGGGCAGAGCACACTGTTGGATGATAAAATCCACCAGCTCCTTTCCTCCCTCTAGCTCCAGGTAATTGTGACTAGCCATAGTATATATTACCTGGGCAAGTATTCCCTTCACTCTGTTACTCTCAGATAAAAGTGATAGTTTTACGCTAGTCAGAATTTGGCTCTTCTGACTTTCCATGTACGAAGGGACATTATCGATCAGGTAATTCAGCACGGTCAGTGCCCCGAGTCGAGCGTGGTCACTGTCGATTGCCAGCTGCATCTGAAGGAATTCTAGTATCTGGTGTGTAAAAGCCGGAGTTAGAACTTTGAAGCAGCAAAGGACCTCATTTAGATGGTTCTCAGATGATTGGTCAAACACAATACAGATCTGGTTGTGTAAACCGATCAGCAAATTCTCCAGTTGTGTCACTAGTACCTCACTGTTCCTCTCTATGGCGGTGTGCAGTACATTACACAGACCCTCAGTGACACAAGGATCAGGAGAGGTTCCCTGGTACATGGAGAGAATGGTTGGAATTAAGTATGGGAGCTCGTTCTCTAGTTTGTCATAGGGTAGTAGGTGGATTATCCGGCCGACTGCTTCTATTACTGCCGTGCCCACCTTGGGCTCCTTCATGGGCAGCCACAAATTGAAAAGTAGATCGTATGCCATGGAAATCTCATAGAAGAATATGTTCTTCTTCAGTCTAGGGTGTGGCATCTCCGACAGGTATGCCAGAATGCTCTCACTAAAAAAGCCCAGTGCAACACAGAAAGCCCACTTCATTTCCCCATCAGTTACTTTACGAAGCATGGGGAGCATGGTTTTCAAGACAGGCTTTAACAGAGGTACTAGGCAATGCACGTTTGCTCTACACAACCTTGCCAGTGTCAGCACCATGTAGACATGCGGTTGGACCCATGGTTGCAACGCTGACTGTATCTGATTGAAAATGTCAATGGGAAACCGGGCACCCATGCTCACCAGGAGGCTACTTGCGGCTTCCTGGTGTTCAATAGTCACACGGTCCGATCTGGTCAGGTCCATCAAAGCCAAGGTGGTCAGTTTCTTAGCCAGTGGCTGGCGTAAATGTTCAATGTTGTCCTTTATTATCATTGTCATAGCCGCTAGTAAGGCAGAGCGTTGTACCGCTGGCAATTTGTTTTTGATAAGGTACCTGCGACAGAACGTTAGTACCATTTCAGGATTGATAGATCCTAGTTTTCGCAGTGACTCAGACAATCTCATTTTAACAAATTCATCTTCATCGAAAAGCAAGTTCATAATCATGTACAATGATCGTTCTATTTTGTTAGTTGCCATTTTACTGGAATTCACACACTTCTCTTTTCCTCTGATACAAAATGTATTTTGATATGGTTAACACACTGCTCAGAGTTTCAGGCTCCTTGCTCTTGCTAATTTCTCTATTTCTTTTCCTTTCTTACCAGCCAGTAATGCTTTAAATCTCCAAAAGTAGCCCTTTGTGCTTTAATTATCAATTCTTTTTTGAAATACAGACTAAACTTATTTGTTGTTCTTGAATTCTTTATAAATTCAGCTCAGTGCGAATAAAATGTGTTCGAAACAGATATCGTCTCAGACAATGTTCCCTAGTGATAAACACAATGTGTGCTACAGCTCTCCCAATTTATTCACCG
Source organism: Heptranchias perlo (assembly GCF_035084215.1). NCBI lineage: Eukaryota > Metazoa > Chordata > Chondrichthyes > Hexanchiformes > Hexanchidae > Heptranchias > Heptranchias perlo. The sequence goes on from NC_090365.1 coordinate 9,783,023, forward strand.
GTACTCATGAGCATTGATGCCGATTTGTTGTCTCCAACGTTGATTTATTTGACTCCACCCTAACACGGGCTCTTTCTCTCCTGTGAGTGGAAGTTCTCACACACACAGATGTCAGTCCCTTTGCAGACTTTTTTTCATAGATTCCTACTTCGATGGTCTTGAACTATTCTAATGTTTTCAAGAATTTGGTTGATTGCTTTGAAAAGTTTCGTTTTCGAAAACCTAGCTGCCTGGCTCTCCTCGCGACCAAAGGCAAAGTTTAACTGCTGGATTTGCCAGCAGCTGACAACTTTATTCGGAAAAGCCGCTGTGTCATTATTTGCTGCTTTAGTGAAGTCACGAATTTCATTGTGATCTCTTGTGGCTCAAGTTGTCACATGACCTGCCAGGTGATGACCTCACTGGGGAGGGTGACCTTCTAATTGATTTGAGTCGTGCATTTTGTGGGTTGACTTTTAAACTGCTTTTAAAGTTATTTTTCAGAAAGCCAATGATAAATCATATAGATTTAAGGGTAGATTTTATGTTCCGGACAGGAGATCCCACAGGGTGCACTGACTGTCCATGCCCCAGATCCCCACCATGGGCTCCCAATGGGTGAAACTCAGCACTGGGAGTCTTGAGTTCGTAATATCTCCCTGTTACAGCATCATTTCGGGGGCTCAGGTCCAATAATTAGTCGTGGGGTACACGAATTGGAGTCAGGTGTATCAGTTATACCAGGGGCTCATGGCCGACCTGTGACGTCACAGTGACCATTGATGACGTCACAGTGACCACCGATGATGTCACAGTGACCACTACTGACATCACAATGATCTCGGATAATGTCACACTGACTACTGACACTGCACTCGGCCCTACATTGCGCTCGTGACACTGCGCGGTTTAGGGGTTAGGGTTAGGGTTCGGGTTAGAATTAGTGCACGTTAGATTTTTTTCATTTTTTTTCTGAAGGAGCTGGTCGGTGACTCTTTGCGCGAAGAACCCCCTGACATCAGTCCTAACTTTGCGTTTTTCCCAATTTGAGCCTCTGCCCATCAGTCCTACTGAAACCCCTTATTCCTAAAGACAGGGCCAATTGTCCTCTCCTGTCCCTTGCCGGGCAGCAGACAGGCACAATGTATCAGAGGCCTATTGCACCTGATTTGGGGGAATCCAGAACAAGGGGTGGGGGGCATAATCTTTAAATTAGAGCCAGGCTATTCTGCAGCGAAATCAGGAAGCACTTCTTCACACAAAGGGTAGTGGAAATCTGGAACTCTCTCCCCCAAAAGGCTGTGGATGCTGGGGGACAATTGAAATTTTTAAGACTGACGCGATAGATCTTTGTTAGGTAAGGGTATCAAGGGATATGGAACAAAGGCAGGTAAATGGAGTTGAGGTACAGATCAGCCATGATCTAGTTGAATGGTGGCTCAGGCTCGTGGGGCTGAATGGCCTACTCCTGTTCCTATGGAGGATTGCAGTCAAACTTCCTGGCCCAGGCCATTAGCATGACCTGGGGGAAACAGAAGCATCGACCAGAAGCTCCGACCAGTTCCGACCTAAAATGGCAACCGAGGTCTTATTTACGTTATAGGTCCCTGATTTTCATATTAAAAGGGGCTACCGCCTGAAACAGGCGGGCGCTTGGGACACCCGTCGATAGGCCCCTTTCAAAATGGCACTGGCCGCATTGCCGGTGGTAACCGGGCGGTGAGGCTACCAACCCCATCTTGAGGCCGTTACTGCCCCGTTAGTGCCAGGCGAAGGGAAGGAAAATCAACCCCGTTGTACCTGTATCAAACAAAATAAAGTTTGCCCTACACTTCTTCATGAAGACATTGTCCCTTTAATTTCTACCTTGCTATGTAATTTTCTTTTAGCTATTCTCAGCAATGCCAGGGGGATGAGGGTTGAGGGGGCTGTTGGTTATCGTGTCTCTGGATGATTGCTAAGTGCAGGTTGCTGATTTCATTTGCCCACCATCATTACTGCCTTCAGTGTTTTAATAACCCGGTCAGTGACAGTTTAAGCACGACATGTCAGGCTATAATAGATGGAGCTGAGAACAGTCTCAGAAACTGAAGGATGAGTGCGACAGGTCAAAAATATTTCTAGTTTTTTAATGGCTTTTCATTCACATGGGACAACTGAAACGTATCAACAACTTGGTAACAGAATTTGGAACGGGTACTGAATGTTAAGCAATCATTGCTCATGAACTCAGAAACTAAAGTTTAACTGTTCTTTAAAGAAACCTAACAACAAAATCTCATTAATGATACCGCTGTCAAACGCCTACTCCAATGTTGAAATCTATTCCAATGGGACATCTTGTGAGATTTGCTCAGTCCAGCGGAGAGCTGAGGATTTGATCACAGGCAGAGGGCAGTGGTGGGACAGATAGACAGGACAGAGTGTCACAGGCAGAGGGCAGTGCTGGGACAGATAGACAGGACAGAGTGTCACAGGCAGAGGGCAGTGGTGGGACAGATAGACAGGACAGAGTGTAACAGGCAGAGGGCAGTGGTGGGACAGATAGACAAGATTGAGTGGCCAGTCGTTTGTAATTGTTGACATCCCTAACAGTGATAAAAACTCGTTTGTAATTCTCCAAACGTCGCCGACGTTTAATCACAATTCTGAAAACGCCAAAAACATTCCAAACTGGACAAACCCAAAAAGAAAGTTCAATTTCTCATTGCACCTGATGGACTATTTTACTGAGGGTATGATTACTACATGTTCTCCGGATGTTATAATTTAACTCTTGCCAACGTTAATGCTAGTCCATTTTAAATACATGTGTGGCTGTCGATTATAATTAGAACTGCAAACAAATACTTACCTTTATTTAACGTCCGATGTAGCCTCTCAGGAACACTTTGAATTTGATTTATGTGGATGGGTTTGGGGATTATCTTCCGATTGATCTTGTGTGCAATAAGTGTGGATAATGAAGCATGAGAAGCAATCATCTTGAATAAACACATAAATCAAGCTGCTGCCAGGAGTGCGATGATTTCTCAGCCTATTTTTCAGCGATGCGAACGCTGGCCTTAAATGCAGCAAATTCGCAATCGCCATTGTAATGGGGAGGAGCGGAGCTACAATAATTAGCCGCTCAACTATTGTGACAAGGGTCTCTGGAGCAGCGCAAGTTATGGCGAAGTGTAAGTAATGGCGTATGTCCCTCATGACATAATTTCCCGGAATTTCCGCACCATAATAATGGCATACGTCGTAGTTGCGCCGCTGCTATGGCACATGATTTCAGCACATTCAAGCTACAAATGATTTCCCTATCCATGTCTATGCATCTTCATGAAACACAGCACTAGCACTGTGGTTGTGATCAAAGGCATAACAATGGACTCGTGCTAATCCTGTGCCACCTTTGGGTTTGTAAATCCACAAACCCAGGGGTCGTCTCGAGATGATTGACAGTCAAGATTAATCCAGTTGGGTAACAAAGGTACTTATGGGGAGGCGGGAAGGCAACGGGGGAGGGAGGGCGTCAGGGGGAAAGCACTCCTGCTTCTCCTGGCCCATGAGTAATGCTGGATCTGGCCGTTCTCGCCTCCCTTCAGCTGCCGGGTTTCCCCAGCCCGCAGCCGTTAAATCTAAATAACTGCTAAAATTGGAGGCAGGCAGCTTCATTAACATATTTAAATTACTGACCCACTTCTCGAGAGCGGGTTACTCGCCCGACCCCCGGAAGTGGGTGCGTTTGTGGTGGGTTAGGGTCGGGTTTCACCTCTCCCACCCATCCAGGGGGTTAAAATTCTCCCAAAGAGTCTGTTCCCTTTCCAATTGGTGTGGGAAGGCAGTGCACCTGGAGGATGGACCAATGGCGGGAGTGTGGGGGTGAGATGGTTCGAGGCAGGAGGTCACGTGATGAAACCTCCAGGAATAAAACCAACCAGAGTCGGCAACCCTACATGTTACAGATATTATATATGAAAATAAAGGTACTTATAGGGACCTCAATACAACTTTATAGGGTCCAGTTCCTATCATTAGGAATCTAACATCCAAAAACCTTGGGGGTAATTTTATCCTAACCCGCCCGATGGGGGACTGACAGGATCGGGGCAAATGCTGATTTTACACCCCTTCTGATTTTACTCTGCATTGAAGACAAAATTACCCCCATCATGTAAATTTGTGGACTGAAATCTTCTCCAGCATGCACCTACAATAATCCCAACTCGCACAGCATTCTACACTCACAAGACAAAAGTAGCCCATTATCGCATCTGTTCCTTTCCTGGATGGCAGTACAATGTAGGGAATTACTCGGATTAAGGGTAAGCGGATTTAACTATAATATAATTAAAGGCATGTGTCCGCACGCACTTCCTGTCTACAAAACCTTACTTCCTGATGTTATATTTTTGTCACACTTTAGTGTCAACTTTTTCCATGATAAATTCCTATGTCAACATTTGTAATGTAAACTTGTCACACTGTAATTACGCTGTCCTGCCAGTACTGTAGTGCCTCAGTTTTGCATCTCTCAGCTACTCAGCCTATGTTGCAGAGAAGAAAATCATTGTATATAATATATAACAATAAGGACAGGATGAATAACTTTATAATTGGAAATAAAATACATCTGGCCTAATTATTCCCCCTGACTTCTAACTCCGCGTCACACTTCACTTGGTCTTGACTCCCTGCGTGCGACATCATGAGAGATTGACTATTTTTATGTCAACAATTTCTATTTTTAAGTAGCTTCAGGAGAAATAAGTGTGAGTCAACATCATCGAAACAAAACCTTAGGATTCAGTTCTGATGATGGAACGCCCCTAAGGGGCACTGATTCATGGGGCACTGGTACCAGTACTGGGGAAAGAGAGAGCTGTTCCGTTGGGACGGACTCCACTTAAACCGGGCTGGGACCAGTGTCCTGGCAAATCGAATAACTAGGGCTGTAGTTGGGGCTTTAAACTAAAAAGGGGGGACGGTGGTCAGGTGAGGGGAAGTTTAGAAATCTAATGAGGAAAGTCAAGGCAACAGAGCAGTGTAGTGATTTGGGTAAAGATAAGCAGAGTGTGGCAGGAAGGGACAGAGAGTTTACCAATAACAAGTAAGGTCAAAGCAGGAAAAAATGGTAAAAAGTCAAAATTAAAGCCTCTTTATCTGAATGCACGGAACATTCATAACAAGATAGGTGAATTAGTTGAACAAGTAGAGATAATGGGTTTGATCTAATTGCCATTACAGAGATATGGTTGCAAAGTGACCAAGGTTGGGAACTAAATATTCCAGGGTCCATGACATTGAGAAAATACAGGCAGAATGGAAAAGGAGGGCGTGTAGCCCTGATAATAAAGTATGACATAAGGACTGTAGTGAGAAAGGATCTTGGCTCAGAAGATCAGGAAGTAGAATCAGTATGGATGGAAATAAGAAATAACAAGGGGCAGAAAACACTGGTGGGAGTAATTTGTAGGCCCCCTAAAAGTAGCAATACCGTTGGACAGAGTATTAATCATGAAATAATAGGAGCTTGTAACAAAGGTAATGCAATAATCGTGGGGGACTTTAATCTTCATATAGACTGGGCAAATCAAATTGGCAAAGGTAGTTTGGAGGACGAGTTCATGGAATGCATTCAAGATGGTTTCCTAGAGCAATACATCATGAAACCAACCAGGGAACAGGCTATTTTAGATCTTGTTTTGTGTAATGAGACAGGGTTAATTAGTAATCTCACAGTGAGAGATCTTCTGGGGAAGAGTGATCATAATATGATAGAATTTCACATTGAGTTTGACATACTTAAGAAACTAGAGTCTTAAACTTAAATAAAGCCAATTACCCGCAGGTATGAGGGGCAAGTTGGCTAAGGTAGATTGGGAAACCAAATTAAAGGGTATGACGGTTGAAAAGCAATGGCAAACATTAAAGAAATATTTCAATATTCTCAATAAATATTCATTCCATTGAGAAATAAAAACTCCAAGGGAAAAGTGGCTAATTAAAGAAGCTAAGGATAGTATTAGATGAAAAGAGGAAGCCTATAATGTTGCCAAGAAGAGTAGCAAGCCTGAGGATTGGGAGAGTTTCAGAAACCATCAAAGAATGACCAAAAAATTGATGAGAGAAAATAGAATATGAAAGTAAACTCGCAAGAAATATAAAAACAGATTGTAAGAGCTTCTACAAGTATGTAAAAAGGAAGAGAGTAGCAAAACTAAACGTTGGTCCCTTAGAGGCTGAGACAGGAGAAATTATAATGAGGAATCAGGAAATGGTAGATGCGTTAAACAAATATTTTGTATCTGTCTTCACAGTAGAAGACACAAAAACATACCAGAAATAATGGGGAACCAAGAGTCTAATGAGAGTGAGGAACTTAAAGTAATTAATATCAGTAGAGAAAAACTACTTGAGAAACTAATGGGACTAAAAGCTGATAAATCCCCTGGACCTGATGGGCTACATCCGAGGGTTCTAAAAGAGGTGGCTGCAGAGATAGTGGATGCATTGGTTATGATCTTCCAAAATTCCCTAGATTCTAGGACGGTCCCAGCGGATTAGAAGGTAGCAAATGTAACCCCGCTATTCAAGAAAAGAGGGAGAGAGAAAACAGGGAACTACAGGTCAGTCAGCCTGGCATCAATTGTTGGGAAAATGCTGGAATCCATTATTAAGGAAGTGGCACTTAGAAAATCATAGTATGATTAGGCAGAGTCAACATGGTTTTATGAAAGGGAAATTGTGTTTGACAAATTTATTAGAGTTTTTTGAGGATGTAACTAGCAGGGTAGATAAAGGGGAACCAGTGGATGTAGTATATTTGGATTTTCAAAAGGCATTCAATAAGGTGCCACATTAAAGTTTGTTATGCAAGATACGGGCTCATGGGGTTGGGGGTAATGTATTAGCATGGATAGAGGATTGGTTAACGGACAGAAAACAGAGAGTAGGGATAAACGGGTCATTTTCAGGTTGGCGGGCTGTAACTAGTGGGGTGCTGCAAGGATCGGTGCTTGGGCCTCAGCTATTTACAATCTCTATTAATGACTTAGATGAAGGGACCGAGTGTAATGTATCCAAGTTTGCTGAAGATACAAAGCTAGGTGGGAAAGTAAGCTTTGAGGAGAACACAAAAAGTCTGCAAAGGGATATAGACAGGTTAAGTGAGTGGGCAAGAAGGTGGCAGATGGAGTATAATGTGGGAAAATGTGAGGTTATTCACTTTGGTAGAAAGAATAGAAAAAGAGAATATTTTTTAAATGGTGAGAAACTATTGAATGTTGGTGTTCAGAGAGACTTGGGTGTCCTCGTACAAGAAACACAAAAAGTTAGCGTGCAGGTACAGCAAGCAATTAGGAAATGTTGGCCTTTATTGCAAGGGGGTTGGAGTACAAAAGTAAGGAAGTCTTACTACAATTGTACAGGGCTTTGGTGAGACCTCACCTGGTGTACTGTGTACAGTTTTGGTCTCCTTATCTAAGGAAGGATATACTTGCCTTAGAGGCGGTGCAACAAAGGTTCACTAGATTGATTCCTGGGATGAGAGGGTTGTCCTGTGAGGCAAGGTTGAGTAGAATGGGCCTATACTGTCTGGAGTTTAGAAGAATGAGAGGTGATCTAATTGAAACATATAAGATTATGAGGGGGCTTGACAGGGTAGATGCTGAAAGGTTATTTCCCATTGCTGGAGAGTCTAGAACTAGGGGGCATAGTCGCAGGATAAGGGTTCGGCCATTTAAGACTGAGAGGAAGAGGAATTTCTTCACTCAGAGGGTTGTGGATCTTTGGAATTCTCTGTCCCAGAGGGCTGTGGATGCTGAGTCATTGAGTATATTCAAGGCTGAGATAGACAGATTTTTGGACTCTGGGGGAATCAAGGGATATAGGGATCAGGCAGGAGAGTGGAGTTGAGATCGATGACAGGCTGTGATCTGATTGAATTACTCCTGCTCCTATTTCTTATGTTCTTATGTTTCTTATCAGGGTCACTGATCTACACTTACTGAATAAGTTACCATTTTTCTTAAACAGTATTCTGGGATTCCTTAGACTCTGCTCTCCTTAGAGTCGAGAAGGTTGAGGGGAGATTTGATACAAGTGTTCAAAATCATGAAGGGTTTAGATAAAAGTAAATAAAGAGAAACTGTTCCCATTGATGGAAGGGTTGAGAATCAGAGGACACAAATTTAAGGCGATTGGCAAAAGAACCAAAGGCGACATGAGGGAAAACTTTTTTACGCAGCGAGTAGTTATGATTTGGAATGCGCTGCCTGAAAGGGTGGTGGAGGCAGATGCAATCATGGCTTTCAAAAAGGAATTGGATAAGTACTTAAATAGGAAAAATTTGCAGGACTATGAGGAAGGAGCAGGGGACTAATTGGACAGTTCTTTCAAAGAGTTGGCACAGGCACGATGGGCCGAATGGCCTCCTTCTGTGCTGTGATTCTATAAAACAGTGGGAGTTATGCAACAGGCACCTCTAACAGCGAAAATCCTATGACAGCACCACCTTCAGTTCCATTCGCAACCCCTCAGATAATGAAGCAGTCCGTGCCCGCATGCAGCAAGACCTGGACAACATTCAGGCTTGGGCTGATAAGTGGCAAGTAACATTCGCGCAGACAAGTGCCAGGCAATGACCATCTCCAACAAGAGAGAGTCTAACCACCTCACCTTGACATTCAACGGCATTACCATCACCGAATCCCCCACCATCAACATCCTGGGGGTCACCATTGACCAGAAACTTAACAGGACCAACCACTAACAACACTCAAGAAGCTCGATACCATTCAGGACAAAGCAGCCCGCTTAATTGGTACCCCATCCTTAAACATTCACTCCCTTCACCACCAGCGCACCGTAGCTGTAGTGTGTACCATCTGCAAGATGCACTGCAGCAACTCGCCAAGGCTTCTTCGACAGCACCTCCCAAACCCCCACCTGTACCACCTAGAAGGACAAGGGCAGCAGGTACATTGGAACAACACCACCTGCTGGTTCCCCTCCAAGTCACACACCATTCCGACTTGGAAATATATCGCCGTTCCTTCATCATCACTCGGTCAAAATCCTGGAACTCCCTACCTAACAGCACTGTGGGAGAACCTTCACCACATGGACTGCAGCGGTTCAAGAAGGCAGCTCACCACCACCTTCTCAAGGGCAATTTGGGATGGACAGTAAATGCTGGCCTTGCCAGCGATGTCCGCATCCCATGAATGAATAAAAAAAGCAATCTACCGGGCTCATAGGTAATTGCCAAAAAAATCTGTACACTTTTAAAATGAGATTTCACTTAACAGCTGGTTTACAAAGTAGTTTTCAGTGGAAAGTGTGTCCCATATACCTTTGATGGAAAAATATGTGACATAGTGAACATAGATCCAGGGATAGATGAAACGGGAAAATTATATGTTGTAAAGTCACAGATACGGAGGAGGGAGCCTGTGGACTGAACTTGCTCGCAGTATAGTATTGAGTGGATTACATGCAGTAATCTAATCAAAGATTGAGAAACCACAAGAGTCAAATTCAAGTAGTTTATCTTCATTATCTGAACCCTGAGATTCGATTACTGAACGCACTTCACTCTCAGGTATCCAACATAGAACGGGCCATAAATTTCTGTTCATTTTTGATATGTGTGTGTCTGAGGGATGTTATTACCATTCCAGACACTCATCAGCACGACAGTAGTGCGTGACACCACCTGCATTGGGTTAGCCTAGTTTCTAATGCAGCGTGCAGCATCTGAACAACAGATACCAGGGCTGAATCAGTCGGCTACACTTGGTGTTCCTGCATCAGACGGTTGGTGATGCTGGTACCTGTGTCCAGATTCAGATGAGCTTCACAGGTGGGACGGACATTTTAAATGCGCAGTGGGCGATTGCTAAAGGTGGTCGTACAGACCGGGAAGGTCCCAGGCTTGATTCCTAGTTGGTAGCACTCTCACATCTGGGTCAGAAGGTCATAGATTCAAGTCCCACTGCAGAGACTTGAGCACACAACCTAGACTGACATTTCAGTGCAGTACTGAGGGAGTGCTGCACTGTTGGAGGTGCGGTCTTTTGGATGAGACGCTAAACCGAGGCCTTGTCTGGCTTCTCAGGCAGACCTAAAAGATCCCATCCCACGTCCTGAGGTCATGAAAGGTGCTATTTGCGCAGAGCAAGGTCCCACAAACAGCAATGTGATAAATGACCAGATAATCTGTTTTAGTGATGTTGGTTGAGGGATAAATATCGGCCAGGAAACCAGGAGAACTCCCCTGCTCTTCTTCGAATAGTGCCATGGGCCCTTTTACATCCACCTGAGGGGGCAGATGGGGCCTCGGTCTCATCTGAAAGACAGCACCTCCGACAGCACAGCCTCCCTCAGTACTGCACTGGGAATGTCAGCCTAGATCCTGGACCAGCCCAGGTCTCTGGAGTGGGGCTTGAACCTTCTGACTCAGAGACGAGAGTGCTCCCAACTGAGCTCAAACTTAAAGTTGATCTTAGAGGCCCATCCTTTCCCAGACTGTCCAATGGCTCCTTGAGATAATCCAGTGAATAGCAAAGCCATGCAAATTAAGTCCAGGAAAACGAGGCAGGATTCCCAGTCCTGATTGCTGTTCAGTGACCCCTCCCAAAAGTGCCCTTGTATGGGTTTCGGGAGACGACAGGTTTAGACTCAGCCAGGATACTCCCCGTGATTGTCAAGGCTCACACATGAATAAAAGTCACTTGAGTGGGGTACTTGGAGGGCAATCAGCAGCCACAGAACTGCATTACAGTCAGGAGGCTGCATCACACAGACAGGGGGGCTGCATCACACAGACAGGGGGGCTGCATCACACAGACAGGGGGGCTGCATTACACAGACAGGGGGGCTGCATCACACAGACAGGGGGGCTGCATTACACACAGGAGGCTGCATCACACAGACAGGGGGGCTGCATCACACAGACAGGGGGCTGCATTACACAGACAGGAGGCTACACTACCCAGACATAGGGCTGCATTACACAGACAGGAGGCTGCAGTTAAACGGAAGGGACACTGTGGTTACACAAAAAGGCTACTGATACATAGAGATAAGGGGATGTGGTTGCAAAGGCTCTTTCCTCTCTCTTCCTCCACCCCTCTCACTCTAGCCCCCCCCCTAAACCCTTGGGGAATCCCTGGTTTGAAGGTGACGGTGGGGGAGAGGATGGGAGATGGGAGGGCGGGGGGGGGGGGGATCCTGGAGTGACGCTGCGCGCGCTCCCGCCGCCTTACCCAGACCCGGGGCGCGCGCGCGCGCGCGGGGGGGGGCGCGTTCTCCCCCTCGCGTGCACGCGCCCGGAGCTGAGTTGCAGCCGCTGTATTCGGTGAGCGAGGCGGCGGAGGAGGCAGCAGCTGCGCCGGGTGTGGGGCTTTGAAACAGGGAGCGGGGCACTGGAAGGTAAGAGAGCGTCTGACAGGTACCGGGCACGCAATCAAATGCTGATTGCAAGCTGCCCACTTTGCACTTTCCTGCAGATTAAATCTTGTCCCGTCCCCTCACCCGCTGACTTTATTATTATTATTATTCTGATTAATACGGTGTTATTAAGTTGCATTTTGCCCTAATATTGATGCAGATGGTTTCAATGTGGAGTGCTGGGCAGTGCCAGTCTCTGTATGTGATGCCCAGTTGCTCTCTCTCTCCAACCCCACAGTCTCCTCACGAGGAACAGATACCCTGTTCAGCTTGAGGAGTTTAATATTGTCACAGGAACTGCAAGAAGGAAGATCTCTCCCCTTCCTCTTTACCCTGTGCTAACTCATAACCCACATAGTTCAACGAATGCTATCTGTTTATCTAAACTGACCCCTTTATCGATTGGATGCATGTCTCGCAGTCTCGACTTCTCTCCTCCGTTATTTTTTTTTGTTGCATTTATTGCTAGCAGCCCCACACGTCTCAGTTTTTTTTTTAAAGAAACGCTTGTGCATTATGCTGTGCAGGTTTATTTATTTCCCAATTCTCCACAGTTGTTGCTCGAAGCCCATTGCCCTCGCTGCCTGACCCTCACAGCACCCAGCGGGGCTGCATCTGTCAGCAGTGATCAGAGTTCCTAGGGTTGGCTGGTGATAATAATCTTTATTTCGTTTTCACTGTTGCTCTTAACACTTCTTACGAAAGCAGCCTCCTGGGTCAAGTCTGTAACCCCCCTCTCCCCTCTCTTCCCCCCCCCCCCACCAACCTCCCCTCTTCCCCTTTCTTTTCCCCCCCCCCAGCTCCTTGAGATTATAAAAGTCCAATTTTCGCTCTATCTTTAATTCCTAGTATTACTGCGTGCAGCCACACGTGTAAATGTAAGAACAGATTCATTCTCAGTTCAGAGCTTCTAAGCCTTGAGGATTTCCTTTTTACAATCATACAGCAAAGAAGGAGGCCATTCTGCCCATCGTGCCTGTGCCGGCTATCTGAAAGAGCTATCCAATTAGTCCCACTCTCCTGCTCTTTCCCCTTCGCCCTGCAAATTTTCTCCCCTTCGAATATTTATCCAATTCCCTTTTGGACGTTACTATTGAATCTGCTTCCACCGCCCTTTCAGGCAGCGCATTCCAGATCAGAACAACATGCTGTGTTTAAAAAAAAAATTTCCTCATCTCCCTTCTGGATTATATGGAGAATCTTTAGCGAAATGGGCTTTTATTTCCACAATTGCTGATCCCTGGGGATATTTGGGAACAAGTTACAGTGGGGAGTAAGAATTGTTTGATGAAAACATTGCTTATTTTGTTTAAAAATACTTTTAAAATGTTGATGCATTTCTGATGGTAAATTTAATATTCTGTTTTAAACTCCGTGCATCAAGCCCCCTATTTTCACCTTGTTCTGTTTCTCATAATCTCGTGTTCCATTCATCACACGCACTGATTTTCCCTGCTGTATTGTGTATTCTGTTTGTCACACTTAACTGTTCTGCGTGTTGCGTTTAACACTATTATCGTGCACTATTATCACCGTTACCATATTGTGCGATCTGTCACGTGTATCACTGTGTGGCGTGTCCCGCCTGTCACACATTATCACGGTCGCCCCTTTTCGCGTGCTGCTTCTGAATCAAAAACGTGCATCTCGGAGCTTTCGCACTCGTTTAACATATTAAATGGATATAAATTCCAATCATTTTAGGGCAGGTAACAGGAAGGACTTGTTCAATGTAAAAGTGATGAATGTTTGGAACAACTTACCAAGGAGAGTAATGGGGAATTCAATAGGGATGTTCGAAATGCAGGAACATAGGAACAGGAAGAGGCCATTCAGCCCCTCCAGCCTGTTCTGCCATTCAGTTAGATTATTGGCTGACCTGTATCTTAACTCCATTTACCTGCCTTGGTTCCATATCCCTTTATCTATTGATCTCAGTTTTGAAAATTTCAATTGACCCTCCCTCCCAGCCTCAACAGCTTTTTGGGGGAGAGAGTTCCAGATTTCCACTCCCCTTTGTGTGAAGAAGTGCTTCCTGACATCACCCCTGAACGGCCGAGCTCTAATTTTAAGGTTATGCCCCCTTGTTCTGGACTCCCCCACCAGAGGAAATAGTTTCTCTCTATCTACCCTATCAACTCCTTTAACCATCATAAACACCTCAATTAGATCCCCCCTTAATCTTCTATATTCAAGGGAATACAAGTCTAGTCTATGCAACCTGTCCTTGTAATTTAACCCTTTTAGCCCTGGTATCATTCTGGAATGATATGATATGCGACAATGGGTGAGGTAGGATTGTAAAGGGATGGGCTGAATGGCCTTTTTTTTAGTCCTTAACTTTTCTTGTGGCCTTACATGATGGTCCAAAAGGGAAGATTATAGAGAACTATATTTACAGTAAGAGGGAGCCTTGCAGGAGTTTGTTATTTTCCTCTGGGCTGACTTGAGCAGACAATGAATAAATGAGATGGGGGAAAGGAATCTATTCTGAGGTGATTGCATACCCGCAAATAAAAGCAGAGAATGGGGCCGTTATTTTGATGCTTGAGTGTGCATTGCCCTTCTGAGTTTGGACGACGAGACCCCCACTAGAAGGAAGTGGCCTTATGCTGGGTGAACTCACAACCGTAAGACAGGGCCAGTGTTTGAAGTCTTTCAGCCACTGGTTTAGCTGCTGCCGTTGTTTATCTGTTATAAATCACCTCATCATCAGGGGGCGGGACTTCGGATTGAGTTGAGGTGTGAGCCGTGTCTCAGTGGGTAGCACACTTGCCTCTGAGTCAGAAGGTTATGGGTTTATGTCCTACTCCAGAGACTTGAGCACATAATCCAGGCCGGCACTTCCAGTGCAGTACTGAGGGAGCCCCGCACTGTCGGAGGTGCCGTCTTCCGGATGAGGCGTTAAACCCAGGCTCTGCCTGCCCTCTCAGGTGAACGTACAAGATCCCACGGCCGCTATTCCAAGTAGAGCAGGGGAGTTCTCCTCGGTGTCCTGGCCAATATTTATCCCTCAACCAACACCTAAAAACAGATGATCTAGCCATTATGTCATTGCTGTTTGTGGGAGCTTGCTGTGCACAAATTGGCTGCTGTGTTTCCTACATTACAAGAGTGACTACATTTCAAAAGTACTCCATTGGTTGTGAATTGTTTTGGGATGTCCAGAAGTGGTGAAAGGCACCATATAAATGCATGATCTTTCTTTCTTTATAAAGCCGCATGTAGACTAGAGGACGGGGATGAGAACAGGAATAAAGTTCAGATACTACAGAACTAGTTGAGAGAGGCAAAATAGACGAGAGTAGTATAGCTGGTAATGTGAAACACAAGGTGCAAGGCTTTTGGACATGTATTCATAGTAATAAGGCAGTCAGAGGAACAGTGAAAGCCCTGAAGGACTCCAAAGGGGATGTTATGTCAGGTGAGATTCTAGGAAAAATAGATTTTAAAACGTGATGGACAGGGTGAAAGCATTGGAGGAAGCAAAGGTCCCAGATGCAGATAGTTTCCATTCTGGGTTGCCTAAGGAAGTAGCTAATGAAAGTGGACATGTTCTAGTGGGCATCTTTGGAAATGGGCATTGTGCCTGAGTATTGGAGCCCATCAATCTATAAAAAGGGAGAAAGAGATAACCCCGGGAACAACAAGCCTGGCATCCGTTGTAAAGAAAAAAAGGAAGTACATAGGTGCAGAAGTAGGCCATTCAGCCCCTCGAGCCTGTTCCGCCATATTGTGAGATCATGATTGATCCGTACCTCAACTCTATTTTCCCCCCCTTTGCTCCAGATCCCGTGATACCGTTAACCCATCAAAAATCAATTGACCTGAGTCTTAAAAAATTACAATTAAGCCCCAGCGTCCGCAGCCTTTTGGGGGAGAGAGTTCCATGTTTTCACTACCCTTTCTGTGAAAAAGTGCTTCCCGATTAAACTTACATTTCACTTAAATTTACATTTCTGTAAAGCTGAATATAACTGCCTGTCTTTGGGCAGCGTGTCTATTGTCAGAGGTGAGGTGGGACGGAGGGCTGGCAGGATTTGCAGGCAAACATTGTATTTCACGGCAAACAAAGCAAACAAAGTTTATTTACTCAGCAAACAGCAAAGCAAACAAGATCCATTTACAGTCTATTTAAAAAAGAGTCTCTACCAACTGCAAACAACAGAACTTTTGTGGGTAAAATCAGCCCCAGTCTCTTGCAGCATTGTGAGCCAGGCGTGATTGACAGGGGAATTATCCAATCATCTCCATTTTGGCTGGGACTAGCGGTGTCATTATATGGTGGACACATTCAAATGAGCTGCTAATGAATAAAATCTGTCATCCGACATATCGCTCATCAGTAACGTCTGAGCAAAGTGATTGATTGCTCCACGTGGCTCATTTTAAATTAAAAATATACAGAAAGAAAAATCTTTTGGCCTTTAGAAGCAAACTAGGCCGTAGTGTCATGCGGCAATTACCACAGCAGGGTTTCTTCCCCTCCCTCCTTCCCCCAAATAAAGCGGGCAGCCTGGCCTGATCAGATCTGACCTATCTTGAGGAGCCTGCCCCCATGATGATAATTAGCCGGACCCCAGAAGATCTGTCCGTCAGGATCAGTATGGAATGAAATGAGCAGCTGCCCACAATAAGAAAGACTTGCATTTATATAGCACCTTTCACGACCTCAGGACGTCCCAAAGCACTTTACAGCCAATGAAGTACTTTTGAAGTGTAGTCACTGTTGTAATGTGGGAAAGGGGGCAGCCAATTTGCGCACAGCAAGATCCCACAAACAGCAATGTGATAATGACCAGATAAATATTGACCAAGAACTCCCCTACTCTTGTTCAAAATAGTGCCACAGGATCTTTTACAGCCACCTGAGAGGGCAGACAGGGCCTCGTTTAATGTCTCATGCGAAAGACAGCATCACAGACAGTGCAGCACTCCCTCAGTACTGCACTAGGAGTGTCAGCTAATTCTGGAATATGGTGGGATTTCTGCCTGATTGGGAAATCTAGGCCTGGCTGGGCCACAGTGGCCTTTCCTGGTCCAGTATATTCCTATGTCCCTGGGCTGAAGGAATTCATGTGAAATTATTTTGTTTGCTAGTTTAGCAGAGGCTTACGTGGCCTGATGGTCATTTGTTACACAAGATAGTCATTTGTTGCACATGGGGTTGGGGGTAATATATTAGCATGGAAAGAGGATTGGTTAACGGACAGAAAACAGAGAGTAGAATAAACGGGTCATTTTCAGGTTGGCGGGCTGTAACTAGTGGGGTGCCGCAAGGATCAATGCTGGGGCCTCAGCTATTTACAATCTATATCAATGACTTTGAAGGGACCGAGTGTAATGTATCCAAGTTTGCTGATGATACAAAGTTAGGTGGGAAAGTAAGCTTTGAGGAGAACACAAAAAGTCTGCAAAGGGATATGGACAGGTTAAGTGAGAGGGCAAGAAGGTGGCAGATGGAGTATAATGTGGGGAAATGTGAGGTTATTCACTTTGGTAGGAAGAATAGAAAAACAGAATGGACACTAAATTGGGCCGTGTAGCACCTGTTGTTTCGGTGCTGCACGGCCTCCCGAAGTGCCGAGATGGCATCTTGGCTACGAACGCACGTTTCCAGCGTGACGCGTGCCGGACGCGATCTTGGTATAGGAGTTAGCGCTGGCGCAGATAACGAGCGTCGGAAGCATGTAAAGTAAGGAGAAAATGGATACAATCACTGTGCAACGCTGATTTAAAATGATTGACACCATTTTGGGACTCAATGCTGGACTCAATGCACAGTCTTAACCCTGATCATCTGAACGTGTCTTAGAGTGCCTGGAGGACCCCCACCAGTGCTATTTAAGGGAACCATGCAGGATTTACAGGTTAGTTGCTGGATTATTGCTTCTGGCTGCCGAGACATTTGTACCTGTTTTTGGAGGTCCTGTACTTGAATACTAGGACGTGGGGACATAGCCCAGCATTTAGAGCCAGGACGTGCAGGAGTGAAGTTAGGAAATGCTTCTACACGCAAAGGGTGGGAGAAGTTTGGAAACCGTTTCTGCAAACAGCAGCTGATGCTAGCTCAGTTGTGAATTCTAAATCTGAGATTGATAGATTTCTGTGAACCAAGGGTATTAAGGGATATGGGGCTAAGGCGGATATATGGTGTTAGGTCACAGATCAACCATCATCTCATTGAATGGTGGAAAAGGCTTGAGGGGCTAAATGCCACTGCCACTTGCTGCCTTCTGATATGCGCCGCCTTCTCCTGCAAGAAAGCGGGACTTGTGTCTGGGTAATGTGCCTGTCATGGTTGAATAGCTGCCCATGTGTTTGGCCTGTGAGTTGTGGGTGGGCGGCTTGCAACAGCGGTAATGTGTAAGGGTGAGAGGAAGCATCTGATTGGAAGAGTTGAGTACTGTTGGAAAGAGTTTGTTGGTATGTGGGTGATGGAGGGTGTAGTCCGTGAAGCAGTGGATGCGGCTAGTGGTGCAGTTGGCAGGAGATGCCACTTGACAGTTGACCTCACTCACTTTGACCACTCGTGTCAAAGCATTGAACTTCTTCCTGCACTGCATCCTGTGGTGTTGTGTGCCTGGAATTGACTTCGTCCTTCGCTGCCTCCCACTGCCTTTAGAGCATATGTCTTGAGGGCTTCTTGCCCCCTGCGGATATAGGATGTCCCTCCAGCTGTCCAGCTCTTGCACCAAGGCCTCCAGTACATCAGCAGAGAACCTTGGTGCACGCACTCTCGCAGGCCTGGTAGAAACTTAGATTGGCAGATTGGTGAAGTCAGGCATGCAGAATGGAGGATATGGGATTTAGTAGTGCGTAACCTTTATTCAATGTTTTAACATAACTCATCAGTTTATAAACATAGGGATGGGGCCTGCATCTGTGTTTTGCATGTGCGCTGTCTGATCTCTGTTCAGACTCCGTACAGACAGCAGACTGTTATTTTCAGCAAATAACAGGTACCAGCTACCTTTAAGAGGTTTCTAACGGACAGCCTGCCTTTAAGAGATTGGGGCTCCCCCTGCTGTTGGAAAGTGCAAATTGCATTGAATCCTTGTTCAACACTGATTTCCAATGCAGTTTGCAGGTAAGTCCTCAGGCCCGACGAAAGTCTTGTCTTGAATGCAGGGTAATAGCGGATCGTGCTCCACCCCAAAAACAGGCCCTATTCAATTTTCCCCCCAATATTTTTTAAATGGTGAGAAACTATTAAATGTTGGTGTTCAGAGAGATTTGGGTGACCTTGTGCATGAAACACAGAAAGTTAACATACAGGTACAGCAAGCAATTAGGAAGGCAAATGGTATGTTGGCCTTTTTTGCAAGGGGGTTGGAGTACAAAAGTAAGAAGTCTTGTACAGGGCTTTGGTGACACCACACCTGGAGCACTGTGTACAGTTATGGTCTCCGTATCTAAGGAAGGATATACTTGCCTTAGAGGTGGTGCAACGAAGGTTCACTAGATTGATTCCTGGGATGAGAGGGTTGTCCTATGAGGAGAGTTCTGGACTTCAGAAGAATGAGAGGTGATCTCATTGAAATGTATAAAATTCTTAGATGGCTTGACAGGTAGATGTTGCGAGGCTGTTTCCCATGACTGTAGAGTCTCGAACTAGGGAGCATAGTCTCAGGATAAGGGGTCGGCCATTTAGGACTGAAATGAGGAGGAATTTCTTCACTGAGTGTGGTGAATCTTTGGAATTCTCCACCCCTGAAGACTGTGGATGCTCAGTTGTTGAGTATATTCAAGGCTGAGATCAATAGATTTTTGGACTCTAAGGGAATCAAGGGATATGGGGATCAGGTGGGAAAGTGGAGTTGAGATCGAAGATCAGCCATGATCTGATTGAATGGCGGAGCAGGCTCGAGGGGCCGAATGGCCTACTCCTGCTCCTGTTTCTTATGTTCTTATGTTCAAGGCTCGTTTCCCCTCTCTTTTCTCTTTTTGATCTTATAAATCATTTAAATACTCAGCTGACTCTGAATTAGCAAGTTTAAGAAAGCTCCATTTAATAAATACAAATTAGCTTTTACTCCCAGTAGTTCCCATGAAGTTGATGACTTAATATATATTTTTTCTTTGTTTAACTGATTGTACTGCAACGTAGGAACAGGAGGAGCCCGTTCAGTCCCTCAAACCTCTTCCGCCATTCTATTAGATCATGGCTGATCTGTACCTCAACTCTGTTTACCGGCCTTTGCTCCATATCCCTTGATACCTTTACCTAACAAAAATCTATCAACCTCAATCTTCAAAATGTCAATTGACCCACATCCACAGCCTTTTGGGGGAAAGCGTTCCAGATTCCCGCTACCTTTTGTGTGAAAAATTGCTTTCATTCCTAAATGGCCTGGCTCTAATTTTAAGATTGTGTCCCATTGTTATAGCTTTACCCACCCTATCTACCCTATCGAATCCCTTTATCATTTTGAAGACCTTCATCAGATCACCCCTCAACCTTCTAAACTCAAGGGACTAGAAACCAAGTTTACGCAACCTGTCTTCATAATTTATCAATTTAAGCTCCGGTATGATTCTGGTAGATCTGCGCTGCTCCCCCTCCAAAGCCAATACATCCTTCCTGAGGTGCGGTGCCCAAAACTGAACGCAGTACTCCAAATGGGGTCTGACCAAGTACAAGTGAGGCATAATTGCTTTTCAACCCCCCCCCTGAGATAAAGGCCAACATTCCATTAGCTTTTTTGATTACTTTTTGTACCTGTGCAGTAGGTTTTAGTGATCTCTGCATGTGGACAACTAAATCCCTTTGCTCATCCACACCACTTAGATTTTTCTTTCTTGGATCCAAAGTGGATAACTTCACATCCCAAGGCATGTTCTCAATGAGGATCTACTCAGCAACCTATTTAACCCCAAGCCAAGCTTCAGAACTCTTGTCCTTTCCATCACAAACAAACACTGCACAGTCCTACCTCCCCAACACCACCCCCTTCTGCCTGTACCTCAGCCCCTTTGCTGCTGAAAACCTTTGTCACCACCAAGCTCGACTACTCTAATGCCGACTTGCTGGCCTCTCACCCTTCATAAACTACAACTTGTCCAGTACTCTGTTGCCTGTGTCCTGCCCCACAGTGAGTCTTGCTCGCCCATCACCCCATGACTTGTGCTAGCTCTCCATTCCTGAATGCTTCACGTTTAAATTCCTCATCCTCATCTATAAATCCCACCATGGCCTCACCTCTCCCTCCTCTAGCCCAGTATCTTCCCCCCCGAACTGTCCGTTCCTCTGACTCCAGATTCACTCATCCCCTTCTTCACCTTATCATTGGCGGCACAACCTTCAACCAGAGGTGCTAATCTCTGGATTTCTGTCCACTTCCCTCTCCTCCTTTAAAAACCTCCGCAAAATCCATCTCTTAGATTAGAGTTTTGGTCACACTTCCTAATCTCTCCTATTCTGGCTTACCACCCTTTCTATCTGTTCCCCTATCCTTCCTTTCCCTTTCTTTCTACCTTTTTTTCTTAAAAGGCAGCCAGGTTCAAAACAAGTGCTAGTCAATGGCAGTATTCCTGCTAAACTCTGCCAACCCCTGCCTGCCCCAACTGAATGCCCTACAGCCAGAGTTAATGACAGATCAAGCTTCCCTATGAAGGATAAACCAAAGCATGGAAGGAGGTGAAGGGGACCATTACAGCTGTGACTTCAGTGCCGAGGCAGTTTTTACAACAGCTGCTTTTCTGTCATTTTCAATTTGGAAGCCTGGTGTGATCAGCGGTGTTTGGGAGTCACTGATTGGAATAGGCGTAGGCAGTCAGCAAAATCCAAACGAGAAAAAAAACAGCTCTTGCAAAGGAACATGATTCCTTCCTCGTACAGAACAATCTGAGACCCCCAAATCATCACAGTGGGAACCTCTGGATTTTTATCCGAAGCGTAAATAATCACTGCGTGCTCCCTGGGGCTGTGTCTAAATGCTTGCAGCTGCTTTTGTTTAAATTACGTTTTCTCTCCCCATTCTCTTAAAAACTTGGATTCATATCGCAGCACCGTCCTGCGATGTCATTTGCTTAATAGTGCCTGGTCCAAGTGACCATTCACCATCGATGATTCCAGCCAGTGAGTGTTGACGGGCTATTTGATCTTGATAGATTTTTGTTAGGTGACGGTATCAAGGGATATGGACCAAAGGCGGGAAAATGGAGTTAAGGTGCAGATCAGCCATGATCTAATTGAATGGCAGAGCAGGCCCGAGGGGCTGAATGGCCTCGTCCTGTTCCTCATGCTTCTCTGTTCCTATATTACATTGGTTTGATAGATCTGGTTACAAGAATGGAGTTTTAACTGATGCTTGATAATGGTTCTAGAAATCTCAGGCTACGGTACATGTAATCTGATTTAGATCTTTCCACTGCCTCACTCAATGATTCATTGCCCTCAGTTGCCACCTCTCTCCCTAACATGCTGATCTGCCCCTACTGGGGCTGAATCACCCTTATACCAAAGTCTGAGATTCACTGTGACCCTACAGGTTTGTGACGATTCAGATTTAGCTCAGTAAAGTCTGGCCTTGAATTCAGTTTATTTTTTGTCATAACACTTCCTTATTGTGCTAAAACCTACAACTATTGAGTGGCTTCTGATTGACTGTTGCTCGAATATTTCCTACTTTCAACCTTACCGACGCTACAGGTCAGCAGTAAGGTCGGAAAGGTTAGAGGTGCCATCTCTCTGATGAACCGTTAAAGCTGAGGCCCCGTCTGCCCTCTTAGATACTGTGCACAATTCTGGTCTCCATATTACAAAAAGGATATAGAAGCACTGGAGAAGGTGAAAAAAAGATTTACAAGGATGATAACAGAACTGAGAGGTTATACCTATATCCGGAAAGGCTGAACAGGCTGGGGCTCTTTTTGCTAGAAAAGAGAAAACTGAGGGGTGACCTAATAGAGGTCTTTAAAATTATGAAGGGGTTTGACAGGGTAGACATCGAGAAGATGTTTCCACTTGTGGGAGAATCCAAAACTAAGGGTCATAAATATAAGATCGTCACTAATAAATCCAATAGGGAATTCAGGAGAGTGGGGAGAATGTGGAACTCGCTACCACAAAGAGTAGTTGAGGTGAATAGCACAGATGCATTTAAGGGGAAGCTGGATAAACAGATGAGGAAAAAAGGAATAGAAGGTTATGCCAATAGGGTTAGATGAAGTAAGTTGAGAGGAGGCTCATGTGGAGCATAGACACTGGCATAGACCAGTTGGCCTGTTTCTATGCTGTACGTTCTGTGTAATTCTATGTAAATGGCAACAGATATTTAATGTTCTGCAGGAGGATTAAAATGAAGACATTGTTCAGCCGAGTTCTCATTATCCATGCAGTTCTGGGTCCTGCTGAATAAAAATGATTTACATTTATTAAGAGAGGATTATTGGATTTGAACAACAAAGCTAAATGACTTACAAAAACTTTTGCAAAGTTTATTAGAAGTTCTTTTTACTGCTGATGATTTCCATAAACCCAATTAACTTAGATACTAATGCAGTGTCCAGCATCTTAATGAGAACATTAATTTCAGGGAGAGTCTTCGCTCAGGGATAGACTCATTATCCACACTCGTAACTTCTGTAAAGGAAAATATGCACTTGTGCTAAGGGCGAGCATAGCCTGTGCTCACTTCACTAGGCAGTAAGTATGGGGACTTGTTAGGAAAATGAAGGCACCTGGCTTTAAAGGGAATGCAGCCATAGAGAGAGAGAGAGAGAGAGAGATAGATAGAGATGGCCACGATGTTGTATAAAGCTGTGGTTAGACCCCATCTGCAGTATTGTGTTCAGTTCTGGGCATTGTACCTAAGGAAGGTTATATTGGCCTTGGAGGGGATGCAGCGCAGATTCACCAGAATGATACCAGGGCTAAAAGGGTTAAATTGTGAGGACAGGTTGCATAGACTAGGCTTGTATTCCCTCGAGTGTAGAAGATAAGGGGTTATCTAATTGGGGTGTTTAAGATGATTAGCAGATTTGATAGGGTAGATAGAAAGAAACTATTTCCTCTGGTGGGGGAGTCTAGAACATTGGGGCATAACCTTAAAATTAAAGCCAGGCCATTCAGGGGTGTTGTCAGGAGCACTTCTTCACACAAAGGGGAGTAGAAATCGGGAACTCTCTTCCCTCAAAAAGCTGTTGAGGCTGGGGGTCAATTGAAAATTTCAAAACTGAGATTGATAGATTTTTGTTAGGTAATTACGGGATATGGAACCAAGGTTGGTAAATGGAGTTGAGATAGAGATCAGCCATGATCTAATTGAATGGCGGAACAGGCTCGAGGGGGTAAATGGCCTCCTCCTGTTCCTATGTTCCTATGATAGAAAGCAATAAGTAAGGGCAAATGGGATGTGGGTAATGGTCTACCTCAAGGTTGTGTGCTGGGACTTCTTTTGTCTTTCACTTACATCAATGATTTGGATACAGGTAGAAGGAAATAGACTGATTAGCAGATAGGAGGCAGATGCAGTTTAATGAAGCAGTACATTTTGTGAAGAAGAACAGTGCAAGGGAGTATACCTAAATGGTAAGAATCTTAATAGAGAAACAGGGAGATCTAGGGGTGGAGATAGAGTGAGGTTATAAATTGGGCAGTAACAAAATGGGTGTTAGCAGATGAATGAAGTCAGTGGAAAACAAAATTGAGGGGAGTGTAAAACGGCTGCTTTTCTTTTTGCAAATTTGGTAAATAATTGGTTAAGAGGGACCTGTTGCTTACTAGAGGAGAGAGGAGCAAGACTCCTTTTGAATCTGCAGTACTGCACAGTGACCCTGCAATTATATTTTTCCAGTATATCGGCAGGGATTTAAGAACCAGAACGGATGATAGCATCTCGTCCTTTAGTGAGGTGCTGACCATTTCTGAATGAGCATCAGTTTCAGGGTGGTCAGTTAGTGTACTATCAATGCTTATGGTCATCCTGTTAATCCAGGGTCAACCTTTGAAAATCTCTGATATCTTAGGGATGGAAAGCAGAGGTCAGTGAGGCGATCAGGAGCTAAACAACATGGGAGTCTGTAAAGGTGCTGCTCTCGTCTCTAAACTCACGGGCCAAGTCAAGTGGGACAATTTGAGCAAAATTTGGACATTCCTGAGCTAACCCAACATGGTTCAATTCAAGTTCAGAATATTAGGTTGGACTCCCGTAAACCCCAAGCTATATGCCACCTCAACTCAGTTGGTAGCACTCTCCTCTCTGAGTCAGATGGTTGTGGATTAAGCCTCATCGCAGGATTTGAGATTGAAATCCAAGCTGTCAGGGCATTACTGAGGCAATGCCGTCCTTGGAATGATAGGTGAAGCTGGGGTCCCATCTACTAGTTCAGGTGGATTTTCTGGGTCTCACCGTGCTATCCGAAGAAGGACCGGGAGTTCTCCTGGTGTCCTGGTCGAGATTCCTCTCTGAGCTAATGGTAAGATGATCATTCGTGTCATTGCTGACTGTGGGATGTTGCTGGCACAAGAAGGCTGCCAGATCGGATGACATAACAACAGTCCCTGCAATTCAAAAGTAATTCATTGTGTTAAGCGCTTTGGCCTGATAAGGTGCTGTGCGAGTGCCAATATTAGCCGTTATATCTGTCACGGTGCCAGCATTAGAGAGTCAGTCAAACTAGTGTCCTAAATACATCCTAATCAGCTGGTTGCTCACCACAGTTGACCCATTCACTTAATTGAGGTGGTAATAAACCTCACCGTTATCATTTCTGCAAATAATGGACTTTTGAGACAATGATTAAGATCCAGCTGCTGCCTTGAGAATGCGTTTCATACAGAAGGTCATAAATCTGGCAATTCAACTTTTCTTGCTGCGAGCTCAGTGCCCATCCTCTCTTTGCCACCCTTTGCTCTTTCGGTCAGATTGCCCTCATACTGCCAGCCTCAGTCCAGGCAGGACCAGCTCAAGGCCTAACTAGGGATTGCCAACCCTTCAGGATTGCCCTGGAGCCTGCTGGAGAAAAATCATAGGGGCATTAAAATAGGTTGTGTTTTGAAAACATTTTCTTTGAACACTTTTGTTTATTAATTATAAAAATATCAGACATGGAAAAAAAGGCTGTTTGACTGACAGTCAAGAATCATCCAATCGGGTAATGAAGAGTCTGTACAGTTTCCGATTGGCCGTGGGAAGGCGGGGCACCGTGAGGATGGGCGTGTTGGGCGACCAATGGCGGGAGTGTGGAGGTGAGGTAGTTGGAGGCAGGAGGTCATGTGATGAACCCTCTAGGAATACCTCCAACCAGAGTTGGCGGCCCTACACCTAACACACTCCATTTCTGTACGACTGGTCTGTATGGCTCTTCCCTGTCATTGGCGGCTGCATGGAATTGCAGAGTCGTGGCCCCCCACCCCCGAGTCGTGGCCCCCCACCCCCGAGTCGTGGCCCCCCACCCCCGAGTCGTGGCCCCCCACCCCCGAGTCGTGGCCCCCCACCCCCGAGTCGTGGCCCCCCACCCCCGAGTCGTGGCCCCCCACCCCCGAGTCGTGGCCCCCCACCCCCGAGTCGTGGCCCCCCACCCCCGAGTCGTGGCCCCCCACCCCCGAGTCGTGGCCCCCCACCCCCGAGTCGTGGCCCCCCACCCCCGAGTCGTGGCCCCCCACCCCCGAGTCGAGAAATGAGCCAGAGTTCCTGCACTGGATCACGACCCAGTGATTCCCTCATGGATGTACGAGTTAATATGAAGACAGGGTCCAGCCTGTGGTGACTATCGAACTCACTGTCTAGCCTTGCGGTTGAAGAATGGCCATTGATACAAGGTACCAAAGAGCTGTTGGAACTCCAGTATAAGCCAGAACTTTCAGCCTGGGAGGAGGGGGGAGAAACTATCTGTCAGGACGGTCCAAATAATGCTTAAGGTTAAGGATAAGGCACACAATGATTACAGTGTGTTAGCAGAGCATGAGATGTTAAACCGAGGCCCCGTCTGCCCTCTCAGGCGGATGTGAAAGATCCCATGGCACTATTTTGAAGAAGAGCAGGGGAGTTCTCCCCGGTGCCCTGGGCAATATTTATCCCTCAACATACATGACAAATGACCAGATAATCTGTTTCTTAATGCCATTGCTGTTTGTGGGATCTTGCTGTGCGTAAATTGGCTGCTGCGTTTCCTACATTACAACAGTGACTACATTTCAAAAGTACTTCATTGGCCGTGAAGGGCTTTGGGATGTCCTGAGGTCATGAAAAGTGCGATATAAATGCAAGGTCTTTCTTTGTATAAGTGAACAGAATGTGTCAAACAACCATGACTGGCTGCATTGCTGCATGCACTGCTCCCTGTCCTGGACAGTATTCATACAGCTGCCAGTCACGCCTATGCAGGCAAACTACCCTTTGTGTGAAAAGGTGCCTCCTGATTTCACTTCTAAATAGCCTAACTCTAGTTTTCAGAATTTGCCCCCTTTGTTCTGGACTCCCCCAGCAGATGAAATAGTTTTTCTGTATCTACCCGATCGAATCCCTGTATTGTTTTCAAGACCTCGATTAGATCACCCTTCAACCTTCTAAACTCAAGAGAATACAAGCCCAGTCTGTGCAACCTGTCCTCAAAATGTAACCCTTTTAGCCCTGGTATCGTTCTGTTGAATCTGCACTGCACCCCCTTCCAGGCCAATACATCCTTCCTGAGGTGCGGTGCCCAGAACTGAACGCAGTATTCCAGATGGGGTCTAACTAAGGCTCTGTACAATTGAAGCATCACTTCCTCAAGTCTCAGGGACCTATGTGAATTGGCCAGAGTCAGCGATGTGTGTTTGATTAAAACCCTGCTTTTTAACTCTTGGGGTGAGATGGATATAATCTGCTTTATCTCTCTGGTTCCATGTTATTTAGTTTGAGAGAGGGAAAGGGGCAGTCAGATTTATGTGTATGACTGTAGAGGTAGTTAGGGGACCACCCAATAGGTGCTTGTATTTGCTGCCAGTTAATTTACCATCTCCCGCTAGAAGGATCTCCTGTAAACGTGCGAGCCGGGGAGAGATCAGTAACACCTTAGTGATGCTGATTGCAAGTAATCAGCATAGGAGGCCATTTTTTAAATTCATTCTCAAGATTTGGGTATCATTGGCAAGGCTGGCATTTACTGCCCTATTTTCCACAACTAGGGACGGGCAATAAATGCTGGCCTTGCTAGCGATGCCCGTATGCCCAGAATGAATTTCTAAAAAATGAATTGTAGTGGTTGTGTTGCTGAACTAGTAATCCAGAGAACGTGAGTTCAAATCTCACCGGGGCAGTGTGTGAATTTGAATTCAGTTTAAAAGAAAATCTGTAAATAAAAAGCTGGTATCAGTAAAAGTGACCACGAAGCTGTCAGATTGTCGTAAAAACCCAACTGGTTCACGAATGTCCTTTAGGGAAGGAAACCTGCCGTCCTTACCCAGTCCGGGCCTATATGTGACTCCAGTCCCCACACCAACACGGTTAACTCTTAATTGCCCTCTGAAGTAGCCCAGCAAGCCACTTAGTGGTAGCACCACCTTCTAATTGGGATGGGCAATAACTGCCAGCCTTGCCAGCGATGCCCACATCTCGAGAATGAAAAAAAAATTATTGGATGTAAAGTGTGTTGGGGTGTGCTGACACGATAGGGCGCCCGAGATGAACCTTTCAAATAAGGCAGGTGAGGCACTCCCTTAACTTCTGTTCCTGTTTCACTTGTGTAGCGGGAGAGGCCCACCATTAAACTGTAGATCCCGTACAATAAAAAAAAAGCTGAAAATCGTCCCTCATTCACTTTGAAAGACTCCACGAGAAGCCTTGGTCTTTTCCCTAGGCACACTGGTGATTATTGTCTTGTCTGCTCCCCTATAACAAACGTTATCGTTTTGATTCTGATTCAATCGGATATCATTCTCGCGGCTTTGCGATGCAATAAGTGCGACAGCATTGAGGTGCCGTTCAGTCTCCGAGCTCGAGGAGTTCTGAAGCACTGAATTGAGTGACTCTTATTAAAATTTCACCAAACATCACAGTTGTACTGGCTGGGACTTTCATTCAATTTTATTCAGGGTGTTTATGAGCCTTTCCTGCTGCTGATACGCAATAAAATATTCATAGTGTCTGTGCACACTGACTGAGAACTGGCCCACTGACGGTTGACTGCGAATTGCACAACCCTTAGGGACAGTTGATGTTTACCAGGTTGAAACCTGCCCCCTGATAAAATGTAATTTTTTAGTTTTTTTGTACCCAGGATGGAGGCATTGCCCACAGCCTCTGGATTCACTCCTTGGAGGGTTCTCTGCATACTTGTGGAATTTCCTCGGAGTGTCACCTGAACCAGGCTGAGACTGTGGTTCTTTTTCTTTCACTCTTGGGATGTGGGCATTTACCACCCATCCCTAGCTGCCCCTGAGAGGGTGGATGGTCCTCAGGACGTCCCAAAGCGCTTTACAGCCAACAAAGTACTTCCTTGAAGTGTAGTCATTGTTGTAATGACAGCCAATTTGCACACAGCAAGCTCCCACAAACAGCAATATGATAATGACCAGATAATCTGTTTCAGTGTTGTTGGTTGAGGGATAAATGTTCACCAGGACACCAGGGAGCTCTCCCCTGCTCTTCTTCAAAATAGTCATAGGGTCTTTTTCGTCCACCTGAGAGGGCAGATGGGGCCCTCGGTTTAACATCTCATCCAAAGGACGGCACCTCCGACAGTGCAGCACTCCCTCAGTACTGCACTGGGAGTGTCAGCCTAGATTTTATGCTCAAATGTCTGGAGTGGGACTTGAACCCACGACCTTTCTGCAGAGCCCCTCTGTCGCTGGTGGTAAGGAGTCACGCTAAAAATAGAAATATAATTCGTAATATTTAGAGTGCAAAGTGTTAGAAAAACGGAAATTTACAATCACTGTAATTTGTCCGCATAACACTCCAAGAAGTAATTATTGTCTGAAGCACTTTGAGACATTTCAGTGATAAGGAATTATATAAATTCATGGATTAATTCCTTTTCTCTTTCATAACGAGTTATTAAAACATACAGTCTGCATTGTCGAGGATTGTGCTTTAGATGGACTTTAGTGGAGGAGAAACTCTTCACAGTATCTTCTATCATTATTGTCCTCCAGACCAGGTTAAAATCTTAGCTCTTGGAGAATAAATTCTGTTGGTAGAGTTATAACATTCGGGCTGATTTTCCTGCTCTGTCTCCCTCCTTCCCGATGCCTGGGCTTAGTCAGGCTGACTGAAGGTCACTCAGCCTGATCTGAACTGAACCCACCTGTATTTGTGGGTTCAGGTCATTAGGCTTGGTCCAAAGCCACCCAGTGCAGCCAGAAGGGCTGTAGTACCATGCCCTGCCCTAAAGCACATGGGCTGGTGAAAGTCAGGTCCTTGCTGCCTTCCCCTGGTCTGATCCTGCCTTGGGAGAGGGCTGCACCCAAGGCCTAGTCTACTTCTTCTGGGTGGCCCTCAAAATACATTCCCTTCCGGTGATGGGGGAGGAAATTTTTTTTTTATTCGTTCATAGGATGTGGGCGTTGCTGGCAAGGCCGGCATTTATTGCCCATCCCTAATTGCCCTTGAGAAGGTGGTGGTGAGCCGCCTTCTTGAACCGCTGCAGTCCGTGTGGTGAAGGTTCTCCCACAGTGCTGTTAGGAAGGGAGTTCCAGGATTTTGACCCAGCGACGATGAAGGAACGGTGATATATTTCCAAGTCGGGATGGTGCGTGACTTGGATGGGAACGTGCAGGTGGTGTTGTTCCCATGTACCTGCCGCCCTTGTTCTTCTAGAAGATAGAGGTTGCGGGTTTGGAAGGTGCTATCAAAGAAGCCTTGGCGAGTTGCTGCACTGCATCCTGTGGATGGTACACACTGCAGCCACGGTGCGCCGGTGGTGAAGGGAGTGAATGTTTAGGGTGGTGGATGGGGTGCCAATCAAGCGGGCTGCTTTGTCCTGGATGGTGTTGAGCTTCTTGAGTGTTGTTGGAGCTGCACTCATCCAGGCAAGTGGAGAGTATTCCATCACACTCCTGACTTGTGCCTTGTAGATGGTGGAAAGGCTTTGGGGAGTCAGTAGGTGAGTCACTCGCCGCAGAATACCCAGCCTCTGACCTGCTGTTGTAGCCACAGTATTTATGTGGCTGGTCCAGTTAAGTTCCTGGTCAATGGTGACCCCCAGGATGTTGATGGTAGGGGATTTGGCGATGGTAATGCTGTCGAATGTCAAGGGGAGGTGGTTAGACTCTCTCTTGTTGGAGATGGTCATTGCCTGGCACTTGTATGGTGCGAATGTTACTTGCCACTTATCAGCCCAAACCTGGATGTTGTCCAGGTCTTGCTGCATGTGGGCATGGACTGCTTCATTATCTGAGGGGTTGCGAATGGAACTGAACACTGTGCAATCATCAGCGAACATCCCCATTTCTGACCTTTATGATGGAAGGAAGGTCATTGATGAAGCAGCTGAAGATGGTTGGGCCTAGGACACTGCCCTGAGGAACTCCTGCAGCAATGTCCTGGGGCTGAGATGATTGGCCTCCAACAACCACTACCATCTTCCCTTGTGCTAGGTATGACTCCAGCCATTGGAGAGTTTCCCCCTGATTCCCATTGGCTTCAATTTTACGAGGGCTTCTTGGTGCCACACTCGGTCAAATGCTGCCTTGATGTCAAGGGCAGTCACTCTCACCTCACCTCTGGAATTCAGCTCTTTTGTCCTTGTTTGGACCAAGGCTGTAATGAGGTCTGGAGCCGAGTGGTTAGATGAGGAGGCAGTTCCAGTTACACCCCCCTCCTGTTAAGGGAAGAGGACAGAGCTGATGTGAGAAGCAAAGCAGGCTGAGATGAAGCTGCGTGTTCGGGGAGAAGTCGATGTTCAGGTTTCTGGCACCAAAAGTTCACATTCGATGTGGAAAGAACCTGCAGCAAAGGACTGAACAACGTCACAAAGGACAAGAAAAGACCAATTGACCTTCAGTGACCTTAATAAACAGTGGATGACTCAGAGGACACCCCAAGTATCAAACACATTCTACGCAATAAAGGAGAATCCTTCCAAGTGTTGGAGGCCATCCTGGGGCTCATTGAGAATGGGAGACGTCTCTACAGACTCTGGTAATTTAGTCATTATAGTTTATGTCCGTAATAGTGATATTATAGGCACCTGGGCAATGTATCAACATAGATACTGGTCTTTCAGTTCTGGGAGCTGAGTACCAATCCAGCTCAGACCCATGGGATGCAAGTCTCCTCTGTCAGTTGGCTGTAATGTGAAATGAGTTTGGTCTTTATCCAGTTTCTTGAGAGCACGGACCTGCGATGCCCCCGAACTGGCACCAGCCATTAGCGACATCACTGGTGTGGGTAACGGAAACTGTTGCACTGCTGCCGGTGGGAGGCTGGGAGTAACGCATATCGTTGGAGCAGAGTAGGGAGAGCTTTACTCTACATCTAATCTGACCTGGAAGTGCTCGATGCTGACATCGAAACATTTTTGCTCGCCAAGGATATTAAGGGATACGGAGCCAAATTGGGTAAATTGGGTTAGGATACAGATCAGCCATGATCTCATTGAATGGCGGAACAGGCTCGAGGGGCTGAACGGCCCACCCCTCTTCCTGTGTTCCTATAACATTAGAGCCCAGGTTTTAAACCTAACTCGCCAGGTGAGAACGGAGGGGGTTGGAGTCAATTTGGAGCCTGAAACCGGGGTGGGGTGTGAATTGAGCGCCTGACCCAAATCCACCCAGTTCTTGCCGGGTGGGTTGTGTTGAAATGGGGCTGAGGTGCCTGATTTTGGACGATGTTCCATTCCCCAGGACTAACATCCCTCACCATGAGACTCAGACAATAAAACATGTCATAAAAAATGAATGGAACTATAGAACATACGCTGCTACTTCTCCAAATACAATGAATACAGTAAAGAATCTGCTGTTAGTATAAACTCCTACTTACAATTGAACAAGGCCCAATTGTGTTTATTGCTGAGAATGTGGAGATTTATTACTTCATTATTTTCTTGCCTTCGCAGTTGCCCTGAAACCTTCTGTCAAAAATCATCACTGACTCCAGCTACTGAAGTGCCTGTTTTATATTCAGCAAGCACTGGTTAGATCTCCAGCACTTGTACGTGTAACTGGGGGAAGAACATTGGAACAGGAAGAGGCCATTCAGTCCCTCGAGCCTGTTCTGCCATTCAATTAGATCATGGCTGATCTGTGCCTTAACTCCATTTACCCGCCTTGGTTCCATATCCTTTAATACCCTTACCTAAAAAAATTCTAACAATCTCAGTTTTAAAATTTTCATATGACCCCCCCCACAGCATTTTGGGGGAGAGAGTTCCAGATTTCCACTACCCTTTGTGTGAAGAAGTGCTTCCTGACATCACCCCTGAACGGCCTAGCTCTAATTTTAAGGTTCTGCCCCCTTGTTCTGGACTCCCCCCACCAGAGGAAATAGTTTCTCTCGATCTACCCTATCAACTCCTTTACAATCATTTTAAACACCTCAATTAGATCACCTCTTAATCCTCTATACTCAAGGGAATACAAGCCTAGTCTATGCCACCTGCCCTCATAATTTAACCCATTTATCATTCTCGTGAATCTGCACTGCACCCCCTCCAAGGCCAATATATCCTTGCAGAGGTGCGCTGTCCAGAACTGAATGCAGTGCTCTAAATGGGGTCTAACCAGAGCTTTATATAACTGTAACATGACTTCTACTCCTTTGTGTTCCAGCCCCCTTGAGATGAAGTGAGGAGAATGAGCACCAACAGTTGAGGCTGTTGAATTGGGCTCATGATGGTTCTAGTGAAGGCCAAATGAGTGATGGCAAAACAGCTGACACCTGAGCAGGGGAGTGTGTGGGTGAGCAAGTGTCTGAGGCAAGAGCATCTCAGCTGGCCACTTTCACAAGGTCGGGAATCAAAGGCTGGAGAATACAATGTTGGCTGTGGCTCAGTGGGTCGCACTCTTGCCTCTAAACCAGAAGGTTTTGGGTTCAAATCCCACTCAAGAGACTTGAGTACATAATCCAGTCTGATCACTCCCAGTACAGAGTGAGTGCTGCACTGTCGGGTGAGATGTTAAACCGAGGCCTTGTCTGCCCTCTCAGGTGGACGTAAAAGATCTCAGGGCAACGTTTTGAAGAACAGCGGGGTGTTGTCCCCTGGTGTCCGAGCCAATAATTTAACCCTTTTAGCCCCAGTATCATTGCTAAAACAGATTATCTGGTCATTATCACATTGCTGTTTGTGGGAGCTTTCTGAGTGCAAATTGGCTGCCGCGTTTCCTACATTACAACAGTGACTACACTTCAAAAGTACTTCAGTGGCTGTAAAGGTCATGCATTAGCAGTAGCCATAGTGGAATTGTCCACCTACATTCCTCACATGGTTAATTGCATAACTGGACCGGGTTCGGCTCAGCCTGTCGGAAAACTTTTGGTGCTGCCGTACAGTTCTCCAAGTCTCTGAACCCGCTGGCAACCACCAGGGTCAAACGTGTGACCCCTCCTAGTTTCTAGCTCTAGGAGGGGTCACACGTTTGACACAGTTTAAAAAGAAAACACAATCTGGACAGCAGAGGGTTTCAGGCTTCTCTGTATGTGGGGGAGGGGGGAACCTGCAAATTGTGAAACGCTCCCATCACATCTGAACGACAAGACCAGCTACCCAAAGGAAAACAGTGTGTTCAGTGCCGAGGATATTTTAATTAGTATACAGCGCCATAAATAATGGAACGTAGGAAAAGGAGGAGGCCATTCAGACCCTTGAGCCTGTTCCACCATTCAATTAGATCACGGCTGATCTGTGCCGTAACTCCATTTACCTGCCTTTGCTTCATATCCCTTAATACCCTTGGCTAGCAAAAATCTATCTGGTAAATCATTAATTATAACAAAATATGGAAAAAAACTAGATGATGGCATTCTGGGGTAACTGTCCTGATGTGTGCTGAATGCTCACTCCCAGACAAACAAATCTAAATGGGGTCTTAACCAGAGCTTTATATAACTGTAACATGACTTCTACTCCTTTGTGTTCCAGCCCCCTTGAGATGAAGTGAGGAGAATGAGCACCAACAGTTGAGGCTGTTGAATTGGGCTCATGATGGTTCTAGTGAAGGCCAAATGAGTGATGGCAAAACAGCTGACACCTGAGCAGGGGAGTTTGTGGGTGAGCAAGTGTCTGAGGCAAGAGCACCTCAGCTGGCCACTTTCACAAGGTCGGGAATCAAAGGCTGGCGAATACAATGTTGGCTGTGGCTCAGTGGGTAGCACTCTTGCCTCTAAACCAGAAGGTTTTGGGTTCAAGTCCCACTCAAGAGACTTGAGCACATAATCCAGTCTGATCACTCCCAAATCTGATGACCCAACCAGTTTGACAATCTGTGCTCTGTTGTACTTATATTTTGACCTGCATGTACGGTCATACAGCAAACCCAACAGAAGTAAAGCTTGGATCTGATAAACTCTGGGCTGAGTCTGCAATCCGATGCCTCCCAGGATGGGCAGACACTCATTTGACTCTCAGGATGTGGGTGATGCTGGCCAGGCTGGCATTCGTTGCCCCTCGAGAAGGTGGTGGTGAGTCGTCTTCTTGAACCGCTGCAGTCCGTGTGGTGAAGGTGCTCCCACGATCGTGATAGGTGGGGAGTTCCAGGATACTGACCGGGCGACGATGAAGGAATGGTGATGTGTCCAAGTCAGGATGGTGTGTGACTCGGAGGGGAACTTGGCGGTGGTGGTGTTCCCATGACATTCCTGCACCTGTCCTGTGATCAGCACTTCGTAAGCTGGGAATGTCGGATAATGGAATGGCCTCGTATACTGTGTATTAATATGGGATCTTTAGATGAGATATAATAATGCTTGTTATATGCAGAGATACTTCAAGTACAATAGGGATACACATTTGTTGACCTGAAATATTAAAACATGTTTTCTACAGTTAAATAACCTCCCACCTGATGAATATTGACGAGGATTTCTTGTTAACGATGATGTTGATACAATCAGGAGGTGGAGGGGGGACACTCCAAGACCAGACAGGGTTTTACTGACTGATAAATTTGTGAAATTGAAGCCTTTCAGCTGCAAATTTCCTCAGAATTGTAGAATGATACAGCGCCGAACGAGGCCATTCGGCCCATCATGCCTGTGCCGGCTCGTTTAAGGAGCTGTCCAATTAGTCCCACTCCATGCTCTTTCCCCGTAGCCCTGCAAATTTTTCCTTCAAATATTTATCCTTATCTAAGGAAGGATATACTTGCCTTAGAGGCGGTGCAACAAAGGTTCACTAAATTAATTCCTGGGATGAGAGGTTGAGTAAAATGGGCCTATACTCTCTGGAGTTTAGAAAAATGAGAGGTGATCTCATTGAAACAAAAAAAGATTCTGAGGGGGCTTGACAGGGTAGAGGCTGAGAGGTTGTTTCCCCTGGCTGGAGAGTCTAGAACTAGAGGGCACAGTCGCAGGATAAGGGTTTGAGACTGAGATGAGGAAAAATTTCTTCACTCAGAGGGTTGTGAATCTTTGGAATTCTCTACCCCAGAGGGCTGTAGATGCTGAGTCATTGAGTATATTCAAGGCTGAGATCGATAGATTTTTGGACTCTAGAAGAATCAAGGGATATGGGGATCGGGAAGCAAAATGGAGTTGAGGTTGAAGATCAGCCATGATCTGATTGGTGGAGCCTACTCCTGCTCCTATTTCTTATGTTCTTATGTTCTAATTCCCTTTTGAAAGTTACTATTGAATCTGCTTCCACCGCCCTTTCAGGCAGCGCATTCCAGATCATAACAACTCGCTGCATAAAAGAAATTCTCCTCATCTCCCCCACCGGTTCTTTTGCCAATTACGTTAAACCTGTGTCCTTTGGTGACCGACCCTCCGCCAGTTTCAAGGGTTTCTCCTTATTTACTAGCAGAGCCCCTCGTACATCGCCCACCATGGGGACCATGCCAATTGGTTTTGCGATATGAGGGGAGGGTAAGGTGGGGGAGGGTGCGGGCGAGGGTCTTGGAGAATTGTCCCTCACGAACTCCGGAGCTGGCACTGGATCACACACACGGACCGCGCAGTAACTGATGCACTGACGAGACCAGTTACACTTGTTCCGAGCATTAAAACCAGTCAATTATTTCTCAAGAGGGACACATGCTGTCTGATCATCAGAATGTTATTTAAATGTAAATGAACTGAAGGCAGTTGCAAAAAAAAATAACCTGCTTCGGTGCCACTGGTACAAACAGCTGTCAGTGTGGGTCTTTCCTCTGTTCTCCCAGTGTAATATTCTTCATGTTTGCGAAGACAGAATAAACATTGTACCAACAGCTCCAAGATCTCTCTGTCTAGGTCACACTGGATGTGCCGTAAGATATAGTGTATACATCGCACTTGAATGGCGCTCATCCTCATTCCGTGCTTTACAGCTGCTGTATCGTCACTGGAGGGTTGGCGCTAGGATGGGTTGCCTTGTAAGATGCATTGCCATGGTTACACACCGAGCACGGTTCAATGATGTGATCAGAGAAGTAACGACACTCTCTCAGAGTGAGGCCAGGGTTCCAGTCCAGTCAAACGGGGTGAGACGAGAGTCTCCCCTTTCTGCTGTCTGTTAGGCCTGATTCAATATGGGTTTGAGCAGCTTCCAGGCATTGGCAGCTGGCATGAGCCCTGAATTTGGTCCAGATTGGCACTTTCACTGGCACTTCGATTGGCAATGTCACTCATAGAAGCCACAAGATGGTTGGTTTGGAAAATGGTGTGGGATCTGAAAACTGTGTATATGGAGGGTGTGGGATCTCTAAATCGGCAGTGTATACTAAGGATGTGGGATCTGATACTTAGCTGGGTATACAAGGGGTGTGGGATCTCAAACTCAGTTGTATATACTAAGGATGTGAGATCCATACCCGACTCTATATTCCAGGGATGCCTAACCCAGCTGTGTGGTGACACCATGAAGCTGTAATCAATCATACAGCCTCAATCTGTATTTAGAGGATCTGCCTCTTTTATCTAATGGGGCAGCAGTCTGACTCGCAGTGTCTGTTGGTGCTGATTCAGACAGACTCTGAAATCAATAACTGGAGAGGTCGAGAGCAGCAATCGAGAAACAGGCTGAAGCATGAATTAATAAATGTAGTAATGTCTCAGCAGTGTCGGAATCCATATTTGCTATCTGTTCCGTGCTTCCTGTACATCCCCCACATCCTTCGCCCCACCATTGACGGCCGTGCCTTCAGATGCCTCGCCCCTAAGTTCTGGAATTCCCTCCCTAATCCTCTCTCCCCTCCTTTTAAGATGCTCCTTAAAACCTACCTCTTTGACCAAGGTTTTGGCCACCTGTCCTAATGACTTGTTCTTTGGCTCGGTGTCAATTTTTTAATCCGATTACGCTCCGGTGAAGCGCCTTAGAACGTTTTACTACATTAAAGGCGCTATATAAATGCAGGTTGTGTTTTTGTGTATTATTTCTGAGGCACGCTGCAGTGCGTTATTCACTAAATGGGGACCAGTCAGCAGAGGCGATGCTGAGATGTGATTTATTTAAAGAGGAAACCCTCAGTTGCAAAGGAACAGCCAGGAACGGAGCAGCTGATGTGACATATACACCACTTTTACGGTACTTTTAAGCTGTCATTTTTTTCTCCGCGGTCAATTAATAATTTCACAGCTCCACCAGCTCTCCATTTTTATAACAAGCTGCATTTTCTGACATTGTTTCTCCTGCATGCTGTGCTAAAGCTTTGCTTTTCCACAGCAGATTCTCTGGGAGTTTCCCGAGCTTTCACGGAACCCCAGCAAGATTGAGCTGCTGTTGCTGCTGCTAGTGATTCCCGGGATTTTTTTTTTTGGTATTCAGGCTGGCTGATTTAATGGGAATTCCCTGTGTTAATGAAAGCTGCGGCATCAGGAATTCCTGATCTCACTGAATCAGCTGCTT
Organism: Heptranchias perlo; assembly: GCF_035084215.1. Classification (NCBI taxonomy): domain Eukaryota; kingdom Metazoa; phylum Chordata; class Chondrichthyes; order Hexanchiformes; family Hexanchidae; genus Heptranchias; species Heptranchias perlo. The sequence goes on from NC_090365.1 coordinate 9,821,360, forward strand.
CGGGGCAGCTCAGATCGGCAGGTTCCAGCAGATTTGTGCAGCAGCGTAGAGTCTAAGGCAGCCGAGGGATCGCAGAGTCTCCCTCCCCCCCCCACCTTTTCGGCAGGAATTCCCAGCATCGGGAGTTGCCTCAGCAAACCTCGAGTCATTGGAGGCACCCGGCATTTGTAAGTAACTTGACTGTGTGCTGGGAGAAGGAGGAGAGCCCGGGTTTTGTTGGAGGGTGGGTGGTTGCGGGAAAAGATTTCGGGCAAAAGATTGTTCAAAATCGAGCTCAATCTTTTTGAATGTGCACTCGGGCTACCCGGGGTGAGGGGTGTTGGATCTTTAAACCAAAACAAAACAGGTCGGGAAAGTAAAATCGCAGCAGCTGTCGTATCTGTTACGGGGCGCGTTAGATCAAGACGGTGGGCATCCCTGGCTCTGACAGGAGGACTGACAGCTGTTAATAAAAACTGTCCGAGGTTGGGATCTGATCATTCTGCCCTCCCGACGTTTTGTTGCTCACACAAGCAAAATGGTGCAAGGGTAGAGAAGGTTCGAGATCGACAGCACACCTCGGGGAAGAAAAAGTGAGCAGTTTTCTAGAGTCTGACAGTGCCTGGTGCAGTTGTTCAATATTGATGAGATGTCCCTCTTCTGATTGAGCCCCTTCCATCTCCTTCGAAGGATCGCAGACTTTGGATGTCAGTCTTGCTTCCAAGCCCTGGGTCACCCGGGAACTAGGGCATCCTGCAGGGGAGCTTGTTAGTCCCATCACCTCTTGCTTGCTTTTGGAAGGTGCAGTATGATTTGGTACGTGAGCTGCCTGGAAATTTCTAGAATGCGCACCAGGACCCAAAGAGTAGATTTGACGCATTTCAGCTCCTGGCTTCACGCACCGTAGGAGCTGATGAGGGTTAATTCCAGGGAGCGCCAGTTGGATATACTAGTGCTGGACTGCGCTGTCTGTCAGCTCGGCCCCCTGCTGCGTCAGTGGAATTAACCCTATAGGCAGTTTGGGCGAGGAGAAAGCCCGTTGGATTTTGGGCGTGAAATTCAACTTCGGCAGGGTGTGTAAAATGGGGCGATGGTGGATCAGCCTGTTATACACCTCGCAAAGAAAAATCGGGCAGGGTGTGTGACCGATGGTTGATCCGTTACCGCCCGTTCAATTCCACCCCACTTTGTGTCCGCAAAACTCTCACTTGTAAAAACAGAGTTCCACGTCTCTGTTTAATTTAATCTTGTGCTGATGCTTCGGTTCTCAATGCTACTCGTGTTTGCAATTAATGTTCACCAGTAGCAAAATAAGCCTCAGAGCCTGATCCCCGCCCCCGTCGTTATCCCCGCCCCCGTCGTTATCCCCGCCCCCGTCGTTATCCCCGCCCCCGTCGTTATCCCCGCCCCCGTCGTTATCCCCGCCCCCGTCGTTATCCCCGCCCCCGTCGTTATCCCCGCCCCCGTCGTTATCCCCGCCCCCGTCGTTATCCCCGCCCCCGTCGTTATCCCCACCCATGTGATTATCTCCAACCCCATCCCTTCCCCAAGCCCGTCGTTATCCCCAAGCCCGTCGTTATCCCCAAGCCCGTCGTTATCCCCAAGCCCATCGTTATCCCCACCGCATCATTATCCTCACCCCCATAGTTATCTCCACTTCATTCTGATCCCCACCCCCATCGTTATCCCCACCCCCACCCCCACCCCATCCCCACCTCCATCCTGATTCCCACCCCCATCGTTATCCCCACCATTATCTCCACCCATCATTATCCCCACCCCCATCATTATCACCACCCGCATCGTTAACCCCTTCCTATACTAATCCCCACCACATCGACCCCAACCCCATTGTATGCTGACCCACTCCCCATTCTGACCCTCACCCCTATCCCGATCCCCACCCCATCCGTGCCTCACACCCATTCTGATCTTCACCCCTCTCCTTATCCCGTCCAGTGAAGTAATTTTGAAGTGCAGTCGGCATTGTAATGTTGGGAATCATGGCAGCCAGTTTGCGCACAGCAAGATCCCATAAATAATACGAGATACTTTGTCTAAAAAATGTATATAACAACTGTTCCTATTGGCGGAAAGGTCGAGAACCAGAGGGCATAGATTTGGCAAAAGAACCAAAGGCGACATGAGGAAAATTGTTGGAGGCCAATTATCTCAGCCCCAGGACATCACTGCAGGAGTACCTTAGGGCAGTGTCCTAGGCCCAACCATCTTCAGCTGCTTCATCAATGACCTTCCCTCCATCATAAGGTCAGAAGTGGGGCTGTTTGCTTATGATTGCATGATGATCAGTTCCATTCGCAACCCCTCAGATAATGAAGCAGTCCTTGCCCACATGCAGCAAGACCTGGACAACATCCAGACTTGGGCTGATAAGTGGTAAGTAACATTCGTGTCAGACAATGACCATCTCCAAGAAGAGAGAGTCTAACCACCTCCTGACTCCCCATAGCTTTTCCATCATCTACAAGGCACAAGTCAGGAGTGTGATGGAATACTCTCCACTTGCCTGGATGAGTGCAGTTCCAACAACACTCAAGAAGCTCCACACCATCCAAGACAAAGCAGCCCATTTGATTGGCACCTCATCCACCACCCTAAACATTCACTCCCTCCACCACCGGCGCACAGTGGCTGCAGTGTGTACCATCTACAGGATGCACTGCAGCAACTCGCCAAGGCTTCTTCGACAGCACCTCCCAAACCCGCGACCTCTACCACCTAGAAGGACAAGGGCAGCAGGCACATGGGAACAACACCACCTGCACATTCCCCTCCAAGTCTCACACCATCCTGACTTGGAAATATATCGCCGTTCCTTCATCGTCAGTGGGTCAAAATCCTACCTAACAGCACTGTGGAAGAACCTTCACCGCATGGACTGCAGCGGTTCAAGAAGGCGGCTCACCACCACCTTCTCAAGGGCAATTAGGGATGGGCAATAAATGTTGGCCTTGCCAGCTACGCCCACATCCTAGAAATGAATAAAAAAACCAAACTTTGATCTGGAATGTGTTGCCTGAAAGGGCGGTGGAAGCAGATTCAATTGTGGCTTTCAAAAAGGAATTGGATAAATACTTGAAAGGAAAAAAATTTGCAGGGTTACAGGGAAAGAGCGGGGGAATGGGACTAACTGGATTGCTCTTACAAAGAGCCGGCACAGGCTGGATGGACTGAATGTTCTCCTTCTGTCCTGTAAACATTCTATGATTCTGTGATTCCTCACTGCCTGGGATATGGGCTTGACCTTGTGATCAAAACACTGTGCCCACAGGGAGAGGCGTCCAGTGCAAGGGGGGAGGGGCATTGCCCTGCGGGCAGAGAGGATACCAGAGGGAGTGTACATCCGGAGCTCTGGGTTGGGGCATTGGCACAGGCCTGTCTCCGGCCCGTGAGGCCAAAGAACTGAGCACGGTGAGGAGAGCGGCTGAGGAGCTGAAGCCCCCTCCCATTGGGTGTGGATGGTCCAGGTGTTGGCAGAGGTTGTGGCCTGGGGTCGAGGCTGGGCTGTGTATCAGGCAGGCCTGGGTGCGCGGAGAAAGCAAGTTGTGGAGTTGACGTGTCAAGTGGAATTGGGATGTGGGTTGAGGTTTAGGGCATGAGGTTTAGTGCAGTCATGGGGATGCGGGTGGGCTTTATGTGTGTGACGGAGATGGTTGGGGGGAGAGTGCTAGAATTTGCCTGAACCTTCCTGGACAGGGGACCTCTTGGAAGCATAAAGGCCTCAACAACAACATCTTTAGCGCCTTTAATGTAATAAAACATCCTAAGGCGCTTCGCTGGAGTGAATATCAGACAAAATTTGACATGAGCCACACAGGGAGATATTAAGACAGGTGACCAAAAGCTTGGTCAAAGAGGTAGGTTTTAAGGAGCATCTTAAAGGAGGAGAGAGAGGTAGAGAGGCGGAGAGGTTTAGGAAGGAAATTCCAGAGCTGAAGGCTTAGGCAGCTAAAGGCACGCCCGCCAATGGTGGAGCGAAGAAAATTGGAGATGTGCAAGAGGCCTGAATTGGAGGAGTGCAGAGATCTCGGAGGGTCTTGGGGTGATAACAGGGTTGGGAACTGCTTGGTTGACCTCTTCCTCATGATTGATTAATTTGCTGACACTCGCTGGGAGCAGCCATTTTGTGTGGTGTAATGGAGAGTGAAGCCTGCTCTGTCCCTTCATGAGATGGTGAGGAAACTCGACTCAAAATCCTATTCAGTGCATCGCCTCTGGCCAACAATAGAACTAACATTAGACTGTGAAGCAGCTATAAATCTCGATATAAAGGAAGATTATGTGTGCATTCGGATGAACACATCTGACTTTAGTAAACATTTCACACATCGAGAAAGGCAACTGTGTTATACACACTGCTGAAATTATTTAAAGCTGATTCGTGTCTTTTTTTTTAACCATGTGTAGGCAGGATCGCTGCATTTTGCCAAAGAAATGAACATTTCCTCATTTTAGAATGGTATCAGGCAGAAAATGGCCACCTACAAAGCAACATAAAGAAAGAACTTGCATTTATATAGCGCCTTTCACAACCTCAGGATGTCCCAAAGTGCTTTACAGCCAGTGACATACTTTTGAAGTGTAGTCACTGTTGTAATGTAGGAAACGGGGCAGCCAAAAGTGTACACAGCAAGATCCCACAAACAGCAATGAGGTAATGACCAGATAATCTGTTTCAGTGATGTTGGTTGAAGGATAAATATTGGCCCAGGACAACGGGGAGAATTCCACTGCTCTTCTTTGAAATGATGCTGTGGGATCTTTTGCATCCACCTGAAAGGACAGATGGGGCATCAGTTTAACATCTCATCCAAAAGCCTGGATTTTGTGTGTAAGTTCCTGGAGTGGGACTGGAACTCACAATCTTACTGACTCAGAGGCAAGAGTGCTACTCACCGAGCCATAGCTTACACCTCTGTTACAGAGGACACAGACCCTGTCAAAGCTCAGCACACTGTCGTGTTGAAATGGGCAGAGACGGGTGCCTTCCTGGACCGGGGACCTCTGGATCACTCCACCATTGGCGGCCGTGCCTTCAGCCATCTCGGTCCTAAGCTCTGGAATTCCCTCCCTAAACCTCTCCACCGCTCTCCCTCCCTTTAAGACACTCGTTAAAACTCCATTCTTTGACCAAGCCTTTGGTCACCTGTCCTAATATCTCCTTATGTGGCTCGGTGTTACATGAAGCTGCTGCTGTGAAGCACCTTGGGACATTTTACTACATTGAAGGCACTATATAAATGCAAGTTATTGTTATTGTTAACCCCTTCGAGGAAATCTTGTGCTGTAAAAAAATACCAAATCTTAACATGGCTCACACCCAAGATCTCCCTACGGAAAAGTGGCTAAAAAAATCTTGAACTGTGACAGCCATACTTGAATATAGTGCAACCAACTCTGATCAGAGGTGAGTAAAGCTGGCTGGACTGTATAACCCCCCCACCCCAGATAATGCAGCTCCTCTGCTGAAGGTTCTCTGGTGTATTTTTGTCCGCCTCCCTGTGCCATTTGATTTAATTTGCAGGCTGAAATATGTATGCGGTGCGGGTGTTTGATCAGTGTACAGCGTCTGTATTTGGGCTGGGTGCCATTGTAACAGCAACCTCTGTATAAAACAATGCTCATGTAATCAAAGGGAATCCCAGAGGTTGTGTGGGTGTGATTTAATAAATGTACTCTATACTTAATGTACAGGAAGGAGCAAGGAAATTGATTCAGGAGAAGAATCACTGTTTTTAACCCTTGTGTGTTTGGCATTTGCTGTTCAGCTGTGGCTCAGTGATAGCACTCTTGCTTCTGAGTCAGAAGGTTACAGGTTCAAGTCTTGAGCACATAAACCAGGCTTGCAGTACTGAGGGAGTGCTGCACTGGTCAGAGGTGCTGTCTTTCAGATGAGATATTAAACTGAGGCCCACTCAGGTGAATGTAAAAGATCCCATGGCACTATTTTGAAGAAGAGCAGGGGAGTTCTCCCCAGTGTCCTGGCCAATATTCATTCCTCAACCAACTTCACTTAAAAAAAAAACAGATTATCTGGTCATTCTCTGACTGCTGTTTGTGGGATCTTGCTGTGTGTAAATTGGCTGCTGCAATTCCTACATTACAACAGTGACTACACTTCAAAAGTACTTCATTGGCTGTAAAGCGTTTAGGAAGTCCTGAGGTCTTGAATCGGGCTATAAAAATGCAAGTCTTTCTTCAGAACATAAGGGAAGGATGCATTAGGATTTTTTTTTGCTAAATCCTGAAAGCCTTTTTTTCCCCTTTTGGTTGACCAGTGGCAGTACAGTCCATCCGGGGCAGTGCAGTCACTCCCAGGGCTGTACAGACACTTACAGGGCAGTATAGACTCTCCCAGGGCTGTACAGACAGACACTTGAAGGGCAACACAGACAGTCCTGGGCAGTACAGACTCTTCCAGAGCAGTACAAACTTCCCAGGGCAGTACTGACAGATGCTCCCAGGACAGTACACACACTCCCAGGGCAATACAGACACTCCCAATACAGTACAGAATGGATTACATGCAAGGAAACAGTCCCTCTGCTTTCCCCAGAGGTGTCTAAGGCCCAGAATATCCATCCATCAGTGTGGCCCATTCTACAGATCAGTGGACTGCCAGCTGCTCTGGAATTATGGGCAGTTTTGGGCTGGTGCCCTCTGCTCAATAAAAAGATTGATTGGGGGTGAAATTCAACTTCGACAGGGCGTAAAATGGGTGGTCGTTCATCGTTCCCCCATTATAGTCAATAGAAAAGAAAATCGGGCAGAGTGTACACAACAGGCCTACCATGGGTAGGGTGTACAACGCCCTGGGAATGTCTGTACTGCTCTGGGAAATTTGTACTGCCCTGGGAGTGTCTGTGCTGCCCTGGGAGTGTCTGTGCTGCCCTGGGAGTGACTGTGCTGCCCTGGGAGTGACTGTGCTGCCCTGGGAGTGACTGTGCTGCCCTGGGAGTGACTGTACTGCCCTGGGAAGTTTGTACTGCCCTGGGAGTGTCTGTGCTGCCCTGGGAGTGTCTGTGCTGCCCTGGGAGTGTCTGTGCTGCCCTGGGAGTGTCTGTGCTGCCCTGGGAGTGTCTGTGCTGCCCTGGGAGTGTCTGTGCTGCCCTGGGAGTGTCTGTGCTGCCCTGGGAGTGACTGTCAAGCCTAACGATCTGCTACCACTCGTTTTGCACCCCTGTCAAAATGTTGAGTTTCACCCTCATTGACCGGCAGAGAGACAAGACTTTCGGTTCGGACTGGATTTGAACCCAGATCCCACATGAGACAGGACAGCGTGCTAACCCAAAGTATCACCCACTCCTCAGATTAGAAACTAAACCGAGAATAGCATGAATTAGATTTAGGCCCGACTGAGAGTGAGTTGGGATCTGATTCAAGTGAGTTTCTGAAGGTGCGAGAATCCGTGAGCTTGAATCTGAAACTGGGGCCTGAGGCTGTGTTCCACCCCTGATAAAGCACTTGCTTTACGAATAACAACAAGTGCAGGTATGTGTTAGATGAAGGGGAGACTGAGGGAAGTGAGGAGTTCCACAGTTCTGAAGTCCAAGGAGACGGAATGCTGAGCCTTAATTTCAACAGTGAGGATTCAGGGAGGAGGAAGAATGTGGAAGGGTGTATTTGTAGCTTCGGAGGAAGAAGAAGACAGTAGAATTGACATGAGCACAGACCACAGTAATATCAGTAAGATAGAGAGAAACTAGAAAGGTTGTGGCAGAGAGTAGTTGAGGGCCGAAGGTGAGCGTGATGATGACTAGCAGAAGAGCTTCAGTTTATGCCTTGCCTGGGATAGAATTAGTTATTACCGAGGCCCTGCTCTAGTTTCCAGGACAGCTTATTCAAGAGACACCTCTGTAAATCTTAATAAACCAATAATAAAAGGTTAAGAAGGTTACAGTGAGTATGTTCAATGGTTATTATTTTTTGACAGTTTTAAGTTATTGCCTAACTGAGGTTTCTCCAAAAATCAATCCTCTCTTTAAAGTGCGTCGCAGTGAATTCTAAACAAGGAGTGTTTGTAAGTTGTCTTTAGATCAGCTCAGCCGGCGACAGAGAATCAAATGAAGCCAATGGAAATGGAAATCGGGCGGAGTGTAAAACAGGCGGCCAATTCGCTATCGGCCATTTTGTTTATCGCCCCTGACGATTTCACCCCCAATGTGTTTTAAAGTTCACTGTGATGGGGGGGAGGGGGGTTCACAATGATACTGTGCATTTGGGGTCTAACACAGGGTGTCAGGGGTGGCGCAGTTTTGAGTCCCTTGCTTTGCTCGATGATGGAAAAGGAGGCGCCGGACGCAGCTCCTTCCCGCTTTGCCTGTGGGTCACCATCTTGTGCATTCTGGCGGGCAGCCAAAGTGGGCATCAGTGGAGGTCTGGGTGAGGCCTAGCTCTCCCCCTCAGCAGTAGAAATGTTCGGCCTGCAAAATAACAAAAGGGGACAGGAGTAAGGGGAGCAAAGAGAAAGTGGAGGCTGTACACTTTTCATTGTAACATTACCTTCAGTAATACGACATGCACGTTGATAAGGATGTCAAAAAAGCATATGGAATCCTCTGCTTTATAAATAGAGGCACAGAGTGCAAAAGCAAGGAAGTTATGCTAAACTTTTATAAATCACTGGTTAGGCTCCAGCTGGAGTATTGTGTCCAATTCTGGGCACCACACTTTAGGAAGGATGTCAAGGCCTTGGAGAGGGTGCAGAGGAGATTTACTAGAATAATACCAGGGATGAGGGACTTCAGTTATGTGGAGAGACTGGAGAAGCTGGGACTGTTCTCCTTAGAACATAGAAGGATAAGGGAAGATTTAATGGAGGTGTTCAAAATTATGAGATTAAACAGTAACTTTCAAAAGGGAATTGGATATATACTTGAAAAGGAGAAATTTGCAGGGCTATGGGGAAAGAGCAGGGCAGTGGGACTAATTGGATAGTTCTTCCAAAGAGCCGGCACAGACAAGATGGACTGAATGGCCTCCTTCTGCGCTGTATGATTCCATGATTTTTCACAAGTTCGGAATGTGAATTTTATAATGTTAGAGACTGCAGTCCTGCACCTCTTTGCCAAGAATGAATTCAACATGCAGATAAACACTTGTAGGGTTATTAAAGATTAAATTAATCAGAATCATAGAATCATAGAAGTTACAACATGGAAACAGGCCCTTCGGCCCAACATGTCCATGTCGCCCAGTTTATACCACTAAGCTAGTCCCAATTTCCTGCACTTGGCCCATATCCCTCGATACCCATCTTACCCATGTAACTGTCCAAATGCTTTTTAAAAGACAAAATTGTACCCGCCTCTACTACTGCCTCTGGCAGCTCGTTCCAGACACTCACCACCCTTTGAGTGAAAAAATTGCCCCTCTGGACCCTTTTGTATCTCTCCCCTCTCACCTTAAATCTATGCCCCCTCGTTATAGACTCCCCTACCTTTGGGAAAAGATTTTGACTATCGACCTTATCTATGCCCCTCATTATTTTATAGACTTCTATAAGATCACCCCTTAACCTCCTACTCTCCAGGGAAAAAAGTCCCAGTCTGTCTAACCTCTCCCTGTAAGTCAAACCATCAAGTCCCGGCAGCATCCTAGTAAATCTTTTCTGCACTCTTTCTAGTTTAATAATATCCTTTCTATAATAGGGTGACCAGAACTGTACACAGTACTCCAAGTGTGGCCTCACCAATGCCCTGTACAACTTCAACAAGACATCCCAACTCCTGCATTCAATGTTCTGACCAATGAAACCAAGCATGCCGAATGCCTTCTTCACCACCCTATCCACCTGTGACTCCACTTTCAAGGAGCTATGAATCTGTACTCCTAGATCTCTTTGTTCTATAACTCTCCCCAACGCCCTACCATTAACGGAATAGGTCCTGGCCCGATTCGATCTACCAAAATGCATCACCTCACATTTATCGAAATTAAACTCCATCTGCCATTCATCGGCCCACTGGCCCAATTGATCAAGATCCCGTTGCAATCCCAGATAACCTTCTTCACTGTCCACAATGCCACCAATCTTGGTGTCATCTGCAAACTTACTAACCATGCCTCCTAAATTCTCATCCAAATCATTAATATAAATAACAAATAACAGCGGACCCAGCACCGATCCCTGAGGCACACCGCTGGACACAGGCATCCAGTTTGAAAAACAACCCTCTACAACCACCCTCTGTCTTCTGTCGTCAAGCCAATTTTGTATCCAATTGGCTACCTCACCTTGGATCCCATGAGATTTAACCTTAAGTAACAACCTACCATGCGGTACCTTGTCAAATGCTTTGCTGAAGTCCATGTAGACCACGTCTACTGCACAGCCCTCATCTATCTTCTTGGTTACCCCTTCAAAAAACTCAATCAAATTCGTGAGACATGATTTTCCTCTCACAAAACCATGCTGACTGTTCCTAATTAGTCCCTGCCTCTCCAAATGCCTGTAGATCCTGTCCCTCAGAATACCCTCTAACAACTTACCCACTACAGATGTCAGGCTCACTGGTCTGTAGTTCCCAGGCTTTTCCCTGCCGCCCTTCTTAAACAAAGGCACAACATTTGCTACCCTCCAATCTTCAGGCACCTCACCTGTAGCGGTGGATGATTCAAATATCTCTGCTAGGGGACCCGCAATTTCCTCCCTAACCTCCCATAACGTCCTGGGATACATTTCATCAGGTCCCGGAGATTTATCTACCTTGATGCGCGTTAAGACTTCCAGCACCTCCCTCTCTGTAATATGTACACTCCTCAAGACATCACTATTTATTTCCCCAAGTTCCCTAACATCCATGCCTTTCTCAACCGTAAATACCGATGTGAAATATTCATTCAGGATCTCACCCATTTCTTGTGGTTCCGCACATAGATGACCTTGTTGATCCTTAAGAGGCCCTACTCTCTCCCTAGTTACCCTTTTGCCCTTTATGTATTTGTAGAAGCTCTTTGGATTCACCTTTGCCTGATCTGCCAAAGCAATCTCATATCCCCTTTTTGCCCTCCTGATTTCTCTCTTAACTCTACTCCGGCAATCTCTATACTCTTCAAGGGATCCACTTGATCCCAGCTGCCTATGCATGTCATATGCCTCCTTCTTCTTTTTGACTAGTGCCTCAATCTCCCGAGTCATCCAAGGTTCCCTACTTCTACCAGCCTTGCCCTTCACTTTATAAGGAATGTGCTTACCCTGAACCCTGGTTAACACACTTTTGAAAGCCTCCCACTTACCAGACGTCCCTTTGCCTGCCAACAGACTCTCCCAATCAACTTCTGAAAGTTCCTGTCTAATACCATCAAAATTGGCCTTTCCCCAATTTAGAATTTTAACTTTTGGGCCAGACCTATCCTTCTCCATAGCTATCTTAAAACTAATGGAATTATGTCACCTGCCCTTCCTTATTTCCCAAGAGAAGGTCAAGTTTTGCCCCCTCTCTGGTCGGGCCATCCACATACTGAATGAGAAATTCCTCCTGAATACACTCAACAAATTTCTCTCCATCCAAGCCCCTAATGCTATGGCTGTCCCAGTCAATGTTGGGAAAGTTAAAGTCCCCTACTATTACCACCCTATTTTTCTTGCAGCTGTCTGTAATCTCCTTACATATTTGCTCCTCAATTTCCCGTTGACTATTTGGGGGTCTGTAGTACAATCCTATCAAAGTGATCTCTCCCTTCTTATTTTTCAGTTCTACCCATATAGACTCAGTGGGCGACCCCTCGGATATATCCCCTCTCACTACTGCCGTGATGTTCTCCCTAATCAAGAACGCAACTCCTCCTCCTCTCTTACCTCCTGCTCTATCTTTCCTATAGCATCTGTACCCTGGAACATTGAGCTGCCAGTCCTGCCCCTCCCTTAGCCATGTTTCAGTAATAGCTATAACATCCCAGTCCCATGTACCCATCCATGCCCTGAGTTCATCTGCCTTGCCCATCAGACTTCTTGCATTGAAATAAATGCAGTTTAATCTAGACTTTCCTTGGTCTTTGCCCTGCTTTCTCAGACCATCTGTCCGGTCATGTTCTGCACACTCTCCCTTACTGCCTTTTGTTTCTGTCACCACTTTATTTCCCACTGACTTCCTGCATCGGTTCCCATCCCCCTGCCACATTAGTTTAAACCCTCCCCAACAGCACTGGCAAACACTCCCCCTAGGACACTGGTTCCAGTCCTGCCCAGATGCAGACCGTCCAATTTGTACTGGTCCCACCTCCCCCAGAACCGGTTCCAATGGCCCAGGAATTTGAATCCCTCCCTCTTGCACCATCTCTCAAGCCACGTATTCATCTTAGCTATCCTGTCATTCCTACTCTGACTAACCCGTGGCACTGGTAGCAATCCTGAGATTACTACCTTTGAGGTCCTACTCTTTAGTTTAACTCCTAACTCCCTAAATTCAGCTTGTAGGACCTCATCCTGCTTTTTACCTATATCGTTGGTGCCTATATGCACCACGACAACTGGCTGTTCACCCTCCCCCTCCAGAATGTCCTGCAGCCGCTCCGAGACATCCTTGACCCTTGCACCAGGGAGGCAACATACCATCCTGGAGTCTCGGTTGCGTCCGCAGAAACGCCTGTCTATTCCCCTTACAATCGAGTCCCCTATCACTATAGCTCTGCCACTCTTTTTCCTGCCCTCCTGTGCAGCAGAGCCAGCCACGGTGCCATGAACCTGGCCACTGCCACCTTCCCCTGGTGAGCCATCTCCCCCAACAGTATCCAAAACGGTATACCTGTTTTGGAGGGAGATGACCGCAGGGGACCCCTGCACTGCCTTCCTACTCTTCCTCTGTCTGTTGGTCACCCATTCACTATCTCCCTCAGTAATTTTTATCTGTGGTGTGACCAACTCACTGAACGTGCTATCCACGACTTTCTCAGCATCGCGGATGCTCCAAAGTGAGTCCATCCGCAGCTCCAGAGCCGTCAAGCGGTCAAACAATAGCTGCAGCTGGACACACTTCCCGCAGGTGAAGGAATCAGGGATACAGGAAGGAGCCCTGAATTCCCACATCCTACAAGAGGAACATGACATGGCCCTGGGATCTCCTGCCATGACTTAACCCTTAAATTAGCTTAAGAACAACTACAATGTCAAGAGAAAAAAAAAGGAAAGAAAAACTACTTACCACTCCCTTTAAGGAGTTTACTCCTTTAAATTGTTCTCAATTTAGAGAATGTTAACTACACTAGGGACCTTGATTCACTAAAAAATAAACGCTACTTCCTATAAGACCTGCAGACCTTCCCTTTCCTTTTACTTCAGTTACTGTAGATAAGTAGAAATACTGACCTGAACCTACTCACCAATCAGGTGCCTCCCCTGTGTCGCGTCCCGATCTGATTTCTGACGTCACTTCGAACTCGGTCGCAGCTCCGCTCGGCTCGGCTCCTCTCAGCTGTTCTCAGCGCTCTGAAATCCCGCCTTTTATCGGACGCTCCCTCCGCTCGGCTCGGCTCCTCTCAGCGCTCTGAAATCCCGCCTTTTATCGGACGCTCCCTCCGCTCGGCTCGGCTCCTCTCAGCTGTTCTCAGCGCTCTGAAATCCCGCCTTTTATCGGACCCTCCCTCCGCTCCGCTCGGCTCCTCTCAGCTGTTCTCAGCGCTCTGAAATCCCGCCTTTTATCGGACGCTCCCTCCGCTTGGCTCGGCTTCTCTCAGCTGTTCTCAGCGCTCTGAAATCCCGCCTTTTATCGGACGCTCCCTCCGCTCGGCTCGGCTTCTCTCAGCTGTTCTCAGCGCTCTGAAATCCCGCCTTTTATCGGACGCTCCCTCCGCTCGGCTCGGCTCCTCTCAGCTGTTCTCAGCGCTCGTGGCCAACATCCAGATTACATCAGATGCAGTCGTGGGAGATGCACACGTTACAGCCAGTTGTGTTCACCCCTCCCAATGTCTCCCTGCTTCATCCCCCAACCTATGGCTCCGATTGCACCCCATTTATACCATTCCTAGCTGCACTAATCAATAGGCATCTGCATTCCAGAACCTTTACCCACTTTTGGTGCCAGTCCCTGTCAAGATGTTCCCAGTCCCGTTGCCCTGGGCCAATATTTATCCCTCAACCAACAGCACTAAAAACAGATGATCTGGTCATTTATTTCATTGCTGTTCGAGGGAGCTTTCTGTGTGCAAATTGGCTGCCGTGTTTCCTACATTACAACAGTGATTGCACTTCAAAAAAAGTACTTCATTGGCTGTAAAGCACGTCCTGAGGTAGTATAAATGCAAGTTTTCTCTTCTTTTTGTAGGCCTGCTAAATATTAGGATCCCAAAGTTGCACAGAAAGCATGTTTTGGGTTAGCAAGGCATAAAAAGAGAACCGAGTCTCCAGTTGGGGTGATAAAGCGAATCTATATGTAAACAATGTGTGACACGACAAATGTACAGACACATTTTCAGCCTTTCTGCAGTCTTTCAATTCTAATTATTTTAACTACTGAGCCAAAATGGAATATAACATAAGAATATAAATGGATTCGGTACTATTTCTCAATCGAAATCTCTAACACTGTGACTTGGGACAGCTGATTTGGAAGGTTACAATTGTCTTCAGTGCCCCTGGCCAAGGGATCCAGTGACCGAGCATGGACAGTGTGGTTCTGGACAGCAGGTGACGACAGTATCGTCCTCATGCCGAATGGCCTAGATTTTCAGATTTTAAAATAAAACTTTGTTTAAATAACGCTGATCGGAATATCCAGGCTTTACTGTCTGGGGTCTCGCATGAAGAATATAAATTGGGAGAGATACGGATGGGGCAATTAGTGCCTGTGGGAGACGAAATCCAGAATGAACACCATTCCGACTTGGAAATATATCGCCGCTCCTTTATCGTCGCTGGGTCAGAATCCTGGAACTCCCTACCTAACAGCACCTTCACCACATGGACTGTAGCGTTTCAAGAAGGCGGCTCACCACCACCTTCTCAAGGGCAGCTGGGGATGGGCAGTAAATACTGCCCTTGCCAGCGATGCCCACATGTTGCGATGGAGGGCTCAGCCTTACACCTGCAATCCCCAGCGTCTGGCCAATTCCTGCTGAGCTTTTTAGTCACAAGTTGGTGTACATAAAGCCCCTCCGTGTTATACAGGAACAGGAGTAGGCCATTCAGCCCCTCGAGCCTACTGGATAGGAACAGGAGGAGGCCATTCAGCCCCTCAAGCCTGTTCCGCCATTCAGTTAGATCATGGCTGATCAGTGCCTCATCTCCATTTCATGGTAGATGGACAATATGACAGTTGGAGCTGGGTCATTGCACAGAGCTTTTGTTAAGCATGAAACCAGTTTTCTGCCCTTATTGTATACGGCTGTTGGATTGAACACTTATATATCTGATATTTAATTTGGAAATATTGTGTTTTATATAAATGAGTTACTGGAAGAGCCAAAACAGATGAATAACTCTCAGATTGGTATTGGCGGTGGTGAGCATGCAGAACTGAACACTCAACAAAGCATTACTATTAGAATTCTCTAAGGTATTTAATTTGTTTTCACACCATCGTCTCTCAGAGTCTCCTCGTGACCAGCCTGGTGACAGCCAATGCTGCTCTGTAATATATAAAAGAAAGAATTTGCATTTATATAGTGTCTTTCACGATCTCAGGACATCCCAAAGCGCTTTACAGCCAATTAAGTATTTTTGATGTAATGTAGGAAACGTGGCAGCCAATTTGCGCACACCAAGGTCCCACAAATAGCAATTTGATAGTGATCAGGTAATCTGTTTTAGATGTTGGTTGAGGGATAAATATTGACCCATGGCAACTCCCCTGCTCTTCTTACAATAGTGACACAGGATCTTTTACATCTCATCCGAAAGGCGGCACCTCTGACAGTGCAGTGCTCCCTCAGTACTGAACTGGGAATGCCAGCCTGGATTATGTGCTCAAGTATCTGGAGTGTGACTTGAACCCACAACTTTCTGACTCTGAGGTGAGAGAGTCACAGCTGACATCGTAGCTAGTGGCTAGGAGGGAGGAGAGCAAAATGTGGGTGACACTCCTACCTGTGCTGCATTTTATACAGAGGCCGCACTTGAGAATTGGCTGTGCAGGGAACTGCAGCCGCAAATTCATGTTGCATTCGGGTTAGGGTGCAACGGGCTGCACCTTCACACCATCTTCATATCGCTACTAGTGAATCGCATGAGCTCACCAGAAATCCAACACCTGGGAAAGAAGAGCATACGATGGCTGTCAATCTTTATGTCCTGGGTCAGCCAAGGGAGCAACATGCCATATGGCGGAAAGCTAGGGTGATAGTTGTACCAAAACCAGGGAAGGACCACCCCCTCCCAGCCAGCTACTGTCCAATATCACTTCTGAGCCGAGCTTACAGACTTCTGGAATGGCTAATTCTGCAAAGAATGAGGTCCTTAGTCAACCCGGCTCCGAAGCCTGGCTTCTGACCAAATAGGAACACTTTGTGGCCAAGTTCTTACTCTTGCCACATATATAGAAAACAAAGTGAGTATTGACACCACTGTGTCAGCCAATGAGTTGGAGTCGAGGCAGGACTTACACCAGTCTATTTACTCAGCAAATAGAGTTTACTTAAAAAGAGTCCCTACGAACTACAGCAAACAGAGCCCATGACCGAAACTACAGCAACTTCTCCCGATAAAAGCAGGATTATTTCTCCAGCAAAATGCAGTGAGTGGAGGATAATTACATAATACAAATTGTGTGCATAAAATCAATCCCAGTCACTTACTGCAGCGCGGTCTCCAGGCATGATTGACTGGGGAATTACCCAATCATCTCCATTCTGGCCGGGAATAGTGGTGTCACTGTATACAGCCTATAGAAAATGGTTGCCAACTGAAGGAGAAAACATAGGCTATGTTTCTTAATTTGACAGCAGCGTATGATACCTACAGGCACACTGGCCTACTGGTCAAGATATCACCTCAATGGGTTGTTATGACTACGGAGATGATGCTTCAAGATAGACAAGTCCAGATGATGCTAGGCAATAAGCTGAGCATACGGGGAATCCAGAAGAATGGTTTCCCTCAGGGATCTTCTTGCTCCAACTCTTTTTAACATATTTACAAATGATCTGCCTCCCAACAATCTCCAGGCCATTCAAGTATGCAGATGACATCTGCCTGGCTTCAAGAGACAGAGACTTTAAAAAGATTAATTACAACTTGAACGAAGGCATGGCAGCCATCAGTGATTATTGCAGAACATGGAGACTTAAGTCCAGTGTCTCGCTGGCACAAGGCCCAAAGCCTGTAGATACAGGAGTAACTCTAGATCTCAAACTTACCTACAAGGACCACCTCACCAACGTAGCTCAGAAGATCATGAGCAGAAGTAGTGTCAGTCTTGGCTCAGTTGGTAGTACTCTCACCTCTAAGGCAGCAGGTTGTAGGTTCAAAGTCCCATTCCAGGGACTTGAGCACATAATCTATGCTGATATTCCAGTGCAGTACTGAGGGGGTGCTGTCTTTTGGATGAGACCCCATCTGCCTCCTCACATGGATGTAAATGATCCCATGGCACTATTTCGAAGAAGAGCAGGGGAGTTCTCCCCGGAGTCCTGGCCAATATTTATCCCTCAACCAACGTCACTAAAATACAGATTATCTGGCCGTTTAATCCATTGCAGTTTGTGGGAGCTTACTGTGTACAAATTGGCTGCTGCATTTATAACATTACAGCAGTGACTTTGCTTTAAAAATATTTAATTGGCTGTAAAGCGCTTTGGGTGTCCTGAAGTCATGAAAGGTGCTATGTAAAAGCAAGTCTTTCTTTCCTAAATAAGCTTACAGTTCAATTATGCTGGTTCTAATCAAGTGTAAGAGTAATGAAGCCTGCATGAGGTCTTACATGAATTGTACTCACTGGAACAGCACTAAGACAGCACAACCCATTTTAAGTTTATCCAGAATTAAAGGGGTTTTACGTTTTGGCAATTGAGTTTGCTAAGATAGTAATCCCCATGTGTGAATAAAAGGTCAGTTCAGGGGCATGGAACACGGTGCCAGGTGAGCATTGTCAATTTTGAAATAAGGATGTGGATTCTCTCTTTGAGGCTGTTCAAACACATTATTGCATGAATGCTGTGACTGTGCATTGGATTGACATCAATCCACCCCATGTTTAAATATGGGAATTAATGTCTTGCAAGAGACTGCATTACAAAACGACAGATCCCTCAAATTAATTTCTTGAGTGATTACAGTTGTACCAAATATTTGTCTGATTTAATTGAGTGAAATGTTCATGTTCCCAGCTGCCATGCCTTGAAGTGTAACAATTTCAGTTTCCTTTTATCTTTTTTACAGGCATCTGAAGGTTGTGAGATACTGAAATCAAGGTTATTCTCTCTAACAAAACCACGCCAATGGCCAAGTTACAGTGGAGAACAGTCCTGTCCCCTCTCCTGGGGTCTGGGCTCATGGTCACCATATTCATGATGACCATTTGGGAGGCAGAAGGGACTGACACAGAAGACCCTGTTAACCAGAACAATTCATCATGTTTTGGGTCTTTCCAATGTAACCGTGGGATCATACTCCCAATATGGTTCCCACAAAACCCGTCCTTAGGAGACAAAGTTGCCAGGGCTATCGTCTATTTTGTTGCAATGATGTACATGTTCCTTGGTGTCTCCATCATAGCCGATCGCTTCATGGCGTCCATTGAAGTCATCACTTCGCAGGAGAAAGAGATTACCATCACTAAACCTAATGGGGAGACCAGCATAGCCACTGTTCGAATCTGGAACGAGACTGTGTCTAACTTGACCCTAATGGCTCTCGGCTCCTCAGCGCCAGAAATTCTCTTGTCGCTCATTGAGGTGTGTGGACACGGCTTCCATGCCGGAGAATTGGGACCGGGCACGATTGTTGGCAGTGCAGCCTTCAACATGTTTGTCATCATTGCAATTTGCGTCTACTGCATCCCTGATGGTGAAGTTCGGAGGGTCAAGCACTTGCGTGTGTTTTTTGTCACTGCGTCGTGGAGCATTTTTGCCTACATCTGGCTGTACCTGATTCTGGCAGTTTTCTCCCCAGGCGTCGTCCAGGTATGGGAAGGGTTGTTGACTCTCATGTTTTTCCCAGTTTGTGTTGTCTTCGCTTGGATCGCTGATAAGAGGCTACTCTTCTACAAGTATGTCTACAAAAGATACCGTGCAGATAGACGCAGGGGCATCATTATAGAGACTGAGGGAGAGCTCCCTAAGGGTATAGAGATGGATGGGACAATGATCCTGGAGCACGGGGACAGTGTCCTTCCCGATGGAACCGTGATCACTCTAGAAGCCAAAGACTTAGACGAGAGTCGCAAGGAAGCCATCCGAATCCTTAAAGATCTCAAGCAAAAGTATCCAGATCGAGAGCTGGAACAACTAGTTGAGATGGCCAATTACTATGCCCTGCTCCACCAACAAAAGAGCAGGGCCTTTTACCGTATTCAGGCTACAAGGATGATGACCGGCGCAGGCAACATCTTGAAGAAGCACGCTGCAGATCATGCAAAGCGGACAACAAACCTTCACGAGTTGAAGCCTGACCCAGAGGAAGAGATGTGCAGCAAAATCTGCTTTGATCCTGCCAACTACCAGTGCCTTGAGAACTGCGGGCTTGTCACTCTGACTGTGACATGCAAAGGCGGGCAGCAGAACAGCACCTTCTACGTGGACTACCGGACGGAAGATGGCTCGGCCAACGCTGGCTCGGACTATGAATACAGCGAAGGCACCTTGATCTTCAAGCCAGGTGAAACAACAAAAGAGATCACCGTGGGCATCATTGACGATGATATCTTTGAGGAAGACGAACATTTCTTTGTCCGTCTTGGGAACCTGAGAAGCGGAGATGCCGAAGGAATGTTTGACTCGGACCCAACATCATATCCCAAAGGGCGACTTGTTTCCCCCTTGGTTGCCACGGTGACAATCTTGGACGATGACCACGCTGGCATCTTCACATTTGAAGACAAGATTTACCACGTGAGTGAGAGCATTGGCATAATGGAGCTGAAGGTGCTGAGGACCTCTGGTGCCCGTGGGACTGTCAACATACCGTACAGGACCGTGGAAGGCACAGCTAGGGGAGGAGGAGTGGACTATGAGGACGCCTATGGGGAGCTGGAATTTCTAAACGACGAGACCGCGTAAGTACATAAGACTTGGAAGGTCACTGCTTTATACAGCAACACAAAAAAAGGTTAGCAACTAGTTAATGCAAAGTTCCGGCACTAAATGAGTGGCAACTCTGCCTAGTGTGGGAAATCGGAAAGGTCACTTACCATTATAGTGGGCTAGTGTTAAAATAAATTGCAGGTGAGTCATCTGTGGTTTTGCACCATCCTAATGTAGCTGCTTCAGGGTTTTGCATAGCAAGCTCCTTATCTTCTCATCCTCTTCAAAAACAAACAGTATGCTGAATGTTCATTTGAATTTTTTCTGATTTTTAAAAATATATTGTAATATAATTGCCATCCCAGCCCCTTTCATTTCTTGTGGCAGAGACTGCTTCCCATTGATTCCAGGAGGGTCGGACATAGGGGTTGCCAACCCTCCAGGATTGTCCTGGAGTCTCCGGGAATGAAAGATTAATCTCCTGGACACCGCTGTGAGCAACCCTGGAGAAAAATCATATGGGTATAAGAAAATTGTGGGTTTTTTTTCATTTTCTTTGTACACTTTTGTTATAAAATTATTGGAGATGGGGGAAAAAAAACTGTTTGACCGGATGGGGCAGAAGGTCATGTGGTCAAGCCTCCAGGAATACGTCCAACCAGAGTTGGCGACCCTAGTCAGACGGTGCAGGTCAGACCTCACATCTGCCACTAATTCCAGCTGTGGAAGGCTGCCTCTGGCGAGGTGTTTATCATTGCGCACAAATTGGAGGAAATGGTGGCAGAACATTCCGGTGAGACAACAGAATTTTACAGCTACTGTGGTAAAGAACAAGTATAATTAGAAAAAGGGGATGGGATGGGGGGAATGAACAACAACCTAGGATTGGTGCTATGTTGTACAACAAAAAATAATTAAAATGGCAGGTGACCGTTCACATTATTGGAAATAAAAGTCAGACGGAGTTGACCTCTAATAGAAATGTCATCACGGTATCTGATTGGCAACTCTGTGTGATGATGCTTAAGTGACTTTTGTATATTGTTAGAATGGGGTGGGGGGGGAGGGCTGGTAATTTCCCAGTATGCTTAGTGTTGATAATGTCTGTCTGTATCCATTTTGGGGGGGAAACAAGGGCCAATTGAAGGATTTTGTGAAATAGTTTGATGCAAGAGGTGTTTGATTTTAGCGAAGCGATGTCATCACTAATAATCAATTCACATCTGAACAATTCTCAAAATGGCCCCTTACGTCATGGAGTGGGGGATGGGAGACCGGCCATTTTCTTTTGTTGGTGAACACTCAGGATGACAGAAGATTTTAGGTAAGCTCTAATACTGAATTATTTTCTGAAACCGCTCTTTAAATGTTTCAAAACGTGAGGATTAATCATGAATAATTGTTGGTGTGAAGCACATTCAGTCGGCTGACGCTAGCATGTGATGATGGAAGCTGTTTGAATTAAATGCACTCAGGGTTGAATACAAGCTGTTGTCAGTGTGGCACAAATATTGAGACCCTGTCGCTCTACATTCCCAATTCGTGATGGCATTGATTGGAAGGATAAATCTTCCCACCAAGCCCTTGTTGAGCACATACCCAGTTCTGTGTTGGGCTGCAGGTCCCCCGGATCTGTTTATGGTGGAGACTGAGTTGTGTAGATTATGGTACACTGTGGAATGCTGTATCACAATGCGCACACTTCACATTCCAGGATGGCACTGTACTGCTCTGTACGATCAAACCACGCCAAAGTGTCTGCAAGACCAATAAAGTGAAACTCGGCCAACTCCTCTGTCATTAAAGTTGGTCCATTGCCATCTGTGTCTTATGAAAGGACCCTTGTTAATGTGTTAATATGCTGGAAGATAGAAAGAACTTACTTTTATATAAAATGTTGCTAGTGTCTAGAGTGGTGAATGAATTATTTGTTTACAGCGTGAGATTTTGGCTTGCAAGCAAGACATTCCTGCCAATATTCCTTTAGCCCTTTGCCCTCAGTTGAAATAAAGCTTCCACTGAAATTCATTGTTTTTCTGGGCCCTGTGGGAGAAAATTTTACTACATTTCTTTTGTTATATTTGGTGGATGATGACTCGTTTTGAGGCTCAGAAGTTTCTTCATACCTGGTCTCCTGTACCTCGGGGACACTGACAGACGCACTTCTTGGTGATGGCTGCAGAGTGTACAATACGAGGGGAGTGAAAAGATGTTTCCCGCCTGACACCCTGCAAGATCAACAGGAGCAATGTCTGCTGTGTCTATCAATCAATGCTTCAGCATCCAACAGAAACACTTGAGTGTGGTGAAATTTAAACATTGAGTGTGGTGAATTTAAACATTACAGATTGTTTGATATAATCATGGTGTCTTCACATCAAAAGTTAGAATGACCTTGAAGTCATTCCTTAAAGGTTATGCACGTCCGGTACGGAGTGGAGTCCCTGACTGCTTATGGTGCTCGGAATCTTCCTGTACCTTTCAGTGTCACAGATCAGTCTTGCTACAAAACGTTTATGTCTCCCGACAGTAATGAAACAGGTTGATTTAAGGTCTTGCACGTGGTTGTAGGAAAATCAAGGTTACGCGTGAGAGGAAGGCCCTGATTTGAGGGGGGAGTGAGATGTGTAGGCCATTTGCAGATGTGGGCCTCAGTCCCATCCAGCTGTTTACCAGCGAGCACTTTATTTGTCTGCAGAGTTCCATCTTCTCTGATTCAGGATGTTGGAAATGGATTGCAGAGAATAAATAAAACAAGGCTGCAAATTGTGACACCACAAGTCCAGGCCAGAATGGAGATGATTTGGTAAATGCCCCGTCAATCATGCCTGGAGACCGCACTGCTGTAAGTGACTGGGATTGATTTTACACACATAATTTGTATTATGCAACTATCCTCTACTCAATGCATTTTGCTGGAGAAATAATCCACTGTACTCGGAAGACTTTGCTGTAGTTTCAGTCATGAGTTGAGAGACTGTGTTTGCTGTAGTTCATGAGTTTGATGTAGAGACTCTGCTGAGCAAATAGACTGCATTAGAGACTATAGGCGCTAAATTGGGCCGTGTAGCGCCCATTGTTTCGGTGCTACACGGCATCTCTGACATCCAAGATGGCGTCTTGGATGTGCACGCATGTTTCCTGCGTGACGTATGCCAGATGCCATCTTGGTATAGGAGTTTGAGCAGGCGCAGATAAGAAACGCTGGAATCATGTAAAGTAGGGAGAAAATGTCTTAACCCCGACCATCTGAACGTGTCTTAGAGTGCCTGGAGGACCCCCCATTGGCGCTATTTAAAGGGACCATGCAGGATTTACAGGTTAGTGGCTGGATTATTGCCTCTGGCTGCCGAGACATTTGTAACCATTTTTGGAGGTCTCCTAGATTTCAATACTAGGACGTGGGGACATAGTCTAACATTTAGAGCCAGGACGTGCAGGAGTGAAGTTAGGAAATGCTTCTACACTCAAAAGGTGGGAGACGTTTGGAAAGCCCTTCTACAGACGGCAGTTGATGCTAGCTCACTTGTGAATATTAAATCTAAGATTGATAGATTTCTGTGAACCAAGGGTATTAAGGCATATGGGGCTACGGTGGGTATATGGAGTTAGGTCACAGGTCCACCGTGATCTCACTGAATGGTGGAACAGGCTTGAGGGGCTAAATGCCACTGCCACTTGCTGCCTCTTGATATGCGCCACCTTCCCCTGCAAGAAAGCGAGGTGTGTGCCTGGGTGATGTGGCTGTCATGGTTGAATAGCTGCCAGTGTGTGTGTGGCCTGTGAGTTGTGGGTGGGTGGCTTGAAACAGTGGTAATGCGTAAGGGCGGGAGGAAGCATCTGATTTGAAGAGTTAAGTGCTGATGGAAAGAGTTTATTGGTATGTGGGTGATGGGGGGTGTAGTGCGTGGTGCAGTTGGCAGGAGACGCCACTTGACAGTTGACCTCACTCACCTTGCCCACTCACGTCAAAGCATTGAACTTCTTCCTAAACTGCATCCATGTTCATGGTGCTGTGTGCCTGGCATTGACTTCGTCCCACGCTGCCTCCCACAGTCTTTTGGGTATATGTCTGGAGGGCCTCTTGCCCCCCCCACCCCCCCAACTGCGGATATAGGATGTCCCTCCTTCTATCCACCTCTTGCACCCAAGGTTTCTAGTGCATCAGCAGAGAACCTTGGTGCATGCCCTCTCGCAGGCCTGGTACCAACTCAGATCGGCAGATTGGTGAAGTCTGATGTGCAAATTGGAGGATGTGGGATTTAGTAATGTGCAACCTTTATTCAATGTTTTAACATAACTCATCAGTATGTAAACATAGGGATGGGATCTGCATCTGTGTTTTATGTGTGCGATGTCTGATCTCTGTTCAGACTCCATGCAGACAGTAGACTGTTATTTTCATCAAATAACAGGTACAAGCTACCTTTAAGAGATTTCTAAGAAACATCCTCCCTTTAAGAGATGGCGCTCCCTCTGGTGGTGGAAAGTGCAAATTGCATTCATTCCACGTGCAAGGCCTGGAAAGGAACGCCAATGGCAGGTAAGTGCTCCCTGGGAACCAAACTTGCGTCTTGCCTGCCCAGGGTCCATCAGGCGTGGGGTGTTAGCGCATCGCACTACCATCGCCCAGAACGGACCCTTAACCAATTTTTCCCCCTCTGTTTGCTGTAGTAAATAGACTCTGTTTGCTGTCGTAAATAGACCCTGTTTGCTGAGTAAATAGACTCTGCTTGCTGTAGTTTATGAGTAAATGAAAACCACAAGTCCTGCCCCGCCTCCAACTCATTGGCTGACATGGTGGTGTCAATATTCACTCCGATAAAACAATTGCAACAGATTGGGATGTGTGACTCAATCCACTTGAATATAAGTGTCCTTGCCTTGGCAGTCACAGGGGTGCCAACCGTTGAAGGATCGAAACTGCAGTGTAAAAGGTTTGTTGTTGGAGGGAGAAATTGTATTTTATTTGCCACCCTGTCAGTCTTGGGTTAGTTCTTTCTGTCAGAAGATGGAGCAGCCAATGATGATGTCTGGGGGAAGGGAGACTGAGCCAGGCAACAGGTGGATTTAGGGATGGGAGGAGTTAAGTTGACTGCTCCTTTAAGACATGGGGGGGGAGACTTGATGTTAGAGCAAAATTTTACTTTCACATTGAGTAACGCTGCCTGTTCCCACAACAAGGGCAAAAAACAAAACCTCCCACTGCTCCAGTACGTATCTGTGGCTCTCTCTCTCTCTCTCCTGCCGCAGTATCAATCTCTCTCTCACTGTCCCAGTATCTCTCAACACTGCCCCAGTATCTCTCAACACTGCCCCAGTATCTCGCAACACTGCCCCAGTATCTCGCAACACTGCCCCAGTATCTCGCAACACTGCCCCAGTATCTCGCAACACTGCCCCAGTATCTCGCAACACTGCCCCAGTATCTCGCAACACTGCCCCAGTATCTCGCAACACTGCCCCAGTATCTCGCAACACTGCCCCAGTATCTCTCAACACTGCCCCAGTATCTCTCAACACTGCCCCAGTATCTCGCAACACTGCCCCAGTATCTCGCAACACTGCCCCAGTATCTCGCAACACTGCCCCAGTATCTCGCAACACTGCCCCAGTATCTCGCAACACTGCCCCAGTATCTCGCAACACTGCCCCAGTATCTCGCAACACTGCCCCAGTATCTCGCAACACTGCCCCAGTATCTCGCAACACTGCCCCAGTATATCTGTTCTCTCTCTTTCTTCTGCCCCAGTATCTGTCTCTCTCTCTCTGCCCCAGAATCGCTCTCTCTTTCTACCCCATTATCTGTCTGTCTCTCTCTCTCTCTGCCCCAGTATCTGTCTCTCTCTGCCCCAGTATCTATCTATCTCTCTTTCTGCCCCAGTATCTGTCTCTCTCTCTCTCTGCCCCATTATCTCTCTCTCTCTCTCTCTCTCTGCCCCATTATCTCTCTCTCTCTCTCTCTCTGCCCCATTATCTCTCTCTCTCTCTCTCTCTGCCCCATTATCTCTCTCTCTCTGCCTGAGTATGTTTCTGTTCCTCTCTCTCTCACTGCTCTTCTTCAAGGAGAACTCTGGTTCTTCAAAGTGGGATCTATTTACCACCTAAGAGGGCAGTTGGGGCCTTGGTTTAACTTCTCATCCAAAAGACGGCACCTCCGATATTGCAGTGCTCCCTCAGTACTGCACTGGAGTGTCAGCCTAGATTTTGTGCTCAAGTCTCTAGAATGGGACTTGAACTTACAACCTTCTGACTCAGAGGCGAGAGTGTTACCCACTGAACCACGGCCAGGTGACCCTCCCCTTCTGGCAGGGGAGATACTGCTGGCTGCATCTCTGGAGCTTGTTCCTCGGCAGCATGGTGTCACTTCCTAAATTCCAATGGCATGGTGCTCAGAGGGGGGATGTCAGAGGCCTGGCATGTGGTGCTGTTCTGAGGGTTAGTTGTGCAAGTTTTTAGAGTGTGAAGAGTGTTCTGGTGTCCAGAGTGACCGAGGAAGAAAAGGGAGAGTGGCTGATTTGTTATCTTGCCTGTACTGGTGAGGTCATTGAACTTCTTGGGGCAACGGTCTGCAGTCCTAGGGGTGAGAAAGTTGGCACTTAGTGCCAGTGCCACATCTCTCCAGGTGGCATGAGTGACAATCCTGGCAGGCTTGCTGGTGAGGACACCCAAGGAGTCCATTTTCCTTGAAGGTCCAAGTAAGAACAATTCTGTATGCCTGGGTGTCACGCCCTGCGTCCTTGCTCCAGAAGGTCCTACTGTAGACGTTCTTGAAAAGTATGAGGAAAAAGATTGATGAGACATGCAGTGAAGTTATCTAAGAGTCCAGTGAGTGAGTCGAGCACTGCCCCTTCCTTCTCTGGTTGCCCCTCCCCAAGTCTGCTCCTGAAGGGTGTCGCGTGTCCTGTTTTTCTAAAGGCTGCACCCTAGTTTCCATGCACTACCTTGGCCAGGTGCTCCCAGGGTGGGGGGAATGGACCCTGTTGTGCTGCTACTGGCCTGAGCATCCATCTCTTTTATAGTAATGACCCCATTCCCCAGGATTGGGGACGGGGATAAAGCATGGGTGGAATTTCCACCCTCTGACCCAGTGAGGGTAAATGCCAAGGATGGACAATCGGTCTTAGTGATGTTGGGTGAGGGATAAACATTGGCCAGGATTCGGAGTGGAAGTGACAGTTCAGCTTGGGGTGGAATTCAGACCTTCAATCCTGACTGAACCACCAATGTTTTGATGTATCGTTTTTTGATCTTTGGTGCTGGTCTCTCTCTCTCTTTCACTCTCTCTCTGTCGTGCAGCTTTTCTGAAATGACCTCCGTTTTCATCAAAGGTTTGCAAATCCTCACATCAGAGAGTCCCCTTCATTGGAAGAAAAGTCAGAGAACAAAAACAAATCTGGAAACACTGATGGAAAGGTCCTCCCACCGCCCCCCCTCCGAGTACTGTAGTCAGAAGACAAGCCAGTCAGAACCAGCGACTCCTTTGTACTGAAGTTCCAGGCTTCAAGGCAGAGCGGCATGTGGCAATGTCAGAAGGAGCGACAGATTAGTGGGCCATAAAATTTTGTGTCAGTTATTTCATGAGAGACTTTTTCTTTGTCAGTTTCCTGCCAGGAACAGCTACCTAATGTGACAGCACGGAGTCAGGATGTATTTGTACACGTTACACTGTGATGCAGTCTGATTCCACCAAACCCGCTGTTCTCCTTCCAGCTGAAGCAGCACAAGAGCTGACTCGGGTCAAGTTTCCCTGCTGTAACCGCACGTGCTGCCAGATGGGATTGGCTGGAGTTGAGCCTAAAATGCCTGATGTTCTTTCAGTGGGGGGGGGGGTGGTCCTCAAGAAGGAAAGTTGCTTGTGGTTGAGACACAAGGTGAATCGGCATCAGCCCATGCGGATCCCTGTGGCCGTGTGTGCCAACGCATTCGGTTGTCTACAGAAAGAAAGACTTGCAATTATATCGCACCTTTCACGAGCTCAGGACGTCCCAAAGTGCTTAACAGCCAATGATGTAGTTTTGAAGTGTGGTCACTGTTGTAATATAGGAAACGTGGCAGCCAATTTGCACACAGCAAGCTCCCACAATGAGATAATGACCTGATAATCTGTTTTGGTGATGATGGTTGAGGGATAAATATTGGCCAGGACACTGGGGAGAACTCCCCTGCTCTTTGAAATAGTGCCATGGAATCTTTTACGTCCACCTGAGAGGGCAGATGGGGCCATGGTTTAGCATCTCATCAGAAAGACGGCACCTTGACCAACATCATTAAAAACAGATTATTTGGTCAATATCACATTGCTGTTTGTGGGAGCTTGCTGTGCGCAAATTGGCTGCCGCGTTTCCTACATTACAACAGTGACTACACTTCAAAAGTACTTCATTGGCTGTAAAGCGCTTTGGGACGTGAAAGGTGCTATATAAATGCGAGTTCTTTCTTTCCAGATGCTCTGAGTGTTTTTACTGAGTCAGAGGTGGAGTTGGTGAATCTTTTGTAAGGAAATGAACCCACCAGAAAGTCTCTCTTTGGTGGAGCCGGTTCAGCCAGATATTTGGACCAATGGGTACAGTCAGTGATGGCAGAACAGTGCCTTTGCTGTCAGTTGTGTTCTGATAACATAATATTACCTTCTGTCTCTCCATTTGACCACCTTCCCTTTCCCTCATTTGGTCAGAATCTCCTGCCGTTTGATTTTCCTGTTTGACACAACAAGCAAACACCTCCCTGAGGCTAAACACAGCCGTCCCATCTGGGGATTAAATCTTCCATTGTCATCTCAGAATCTGTTCTTGCCTTCTCTGTTATCCTGGGTATCTCTCTGAAATCAAAAGACAGAGTTAGTTATGTAAGAGAATGGCGGAGAGTATTTGTGAATTTATGGGACTTTCCTTCGGAAACAGTACAAGGAATGAATGCTGGCAGCCGTTGTGGTGAGTCTGTGATCTGAAACTGCCAGGTTTGGGCCGAGAGGAGCACTCATGTAGAAGGTGTGTCGCACTCCAGAATGTCACCAATTGATACCATTGTTCACCAGTCCCTCACTCTGCCTTCAACCTTCACCTTTGATTGCGTTCTGCGGCGGAGAAAGACCTACCATAAAATCGGGAGTATGGGTTCTCCTTAGTTATAAATGCATCCCAATTCATGTTATACACACATATACATACACCGAGACATACACAAACATATACACATACACACACAAACCTTGAGGGACACACACATTCACATATAAACATAGAGAGACACATACACATACATACAGGGACACACAGATACATACACAGACACACACATACACACAAATACACACGCATACATACACAGACACACACATACACATGTACACAAATGCATACATATACAGATACACACACACATACACAAATACACACGCATACATACACAGACACACATACAAGCAGATCATGGCATTGCTCACAATGAGTGAGGATATAATAAAATGATACGTCTGTAATTTGACAGGAAGTGTGTGTGATGCTAACAGGAAGTGTGCACTATATGCAAGACTTTTAATGTATTATGGATTGAATTTTAACTCATTAAGGTGAAGGACATTACATCTGAAAGATGTTCTTTCCACTCTCCTCCAACAAAGTGCCTCAGTTCAACAACAGAAAATCGCCTCCAACCAGCTTGTCACTCCCTCATTACTGCACCCAAGTGTCTGCATGGACTATGTGAAGACGTGGAGTGGGGCTTGAACCTGTAGCCTTCATGACTCAGAAGCAAGAGAGCTACTGCAAAACCTAGCTGACACTTAACAAAGCACCCTCCATGGCAAATGTGAAGGATTTCACCATCCCCCTCCCTATGCTGAATTTCCCACCAGTCTAGGGCCCACAGTCTCCAGTTTATTGGTGGTTGGTCTGTGTCACCCCCTCGAACAGTCTGGTTGAGGAGGTGGTTGACTCCCTCAGCACGGCGCAGCCACAGGTCGAGCAGTTGCAGGAGTAATGCAATAAATTGCTATCGATCTGGTTTGCCACTTTCCTTCTCAATCAGGTAGCAGCTTGTTGACATTTGGAAAGCACTCAATCAATGCCACACGTCAGGCAGCTGGAAGAGCCAGGTTTTCTTGAAAGTGGAACGAGAGCCTGAGCAAGCTCTGTGCATTGACAGCAATCACAGTGGACTTCTGTTAAGGTTATGCCTGGTGGCAATAAGGGTCAGCCTTTGGATAATAGCTTTTGACCCGTTGAATATGACATGTTTATGTTAGCAGTTTTCATGTTGCTTAGTGGGACAGAGTTTTTTAACAATATTGGACTGTTGCATGTCAGTAAAAGGCTGCCCTTTCTGTATACTGGGTAAAAGCTAACAGCTCACTGAAATTTGAGCGGGTAGAATTTCTATTTAGTTAAATGGGTATAATGTATTGAAAGAAAGAACTTGCATTTATATAGAGCCTTTCATGAACTCAGGGACCACGTCCCAAAGCGCTTCACAGCCTTTGACGTACTTTTTTGGAGTGTAGTCACTGTTGTAATGTGGGGAAACATATTGGGAATATGGCCAATCTCCGTCTATTCTGCATCTCAGGTGATTTTCTGCTTGCTGATGGCGGAACTTCTTTCTAAGGTTAAAGTGAAGGCCAGATAATGTAATTTTGTCAGACGTATTTCCCAGTGAATTAGTAGATTGCCCACTGTCAGCTATGTTCTTCATCATCCTGCCCAACACTGGTGGGCCTCACTGCCCTGTCCAGGCCACAGTTGTGCCACCTGGTGCAACCTTTTTTCCCTGGAGAGTAGGAGGTTTAGGGGTGATCTTATAGAAGTCTATAAAATAATGAGGGGCATAGATAAGGTAGATAGTCAAAATCTTTTCCCAAAGGTAGGGGAGTCTATAACGAGGGGGCATAGATTTAAGGTGAGAGGGGAGAGATACAAAAGGGTCCAGAGGGGCAATTTTTTCACTCAAAGGGTGGTGAGTGTCTGGAACGAGCTGCCTGAGACAGTAGTAGAGGCGGGTACAATTTTGTCTTTTAAAAAGCATTTGGACAGTTACATGGGTAAGATGGGTATAGAGGGATATGGGCCAAGTGCAGGCAATTGGGACTAGCTTAGTGGTATAAACTGGGCGACATGGACATGTTGGGCCGAAGGGCCTATTTCCATGTTGTAAACTTCTATAACCTGATTGTAGTCAAACTCCTGCCCAGATACAGCACTGCCAGAGGCTATGAAAGTGACTTCAGCCCTTATAACCTCTATTCTTCTGGTTCCTTCCAAGCAACATTAGACAGTCTGCTGCACATAGATGTATAAAGCACGTGGCTGATGGCTCGATTGCCGGACCAGGAAGCTTACTAAGTTTCTCAATGGGCAATTGGCACTACCATTTTTTAGAATTGCAAGATTCTCATGTGTCCCTGTATGTTCCTTTGGACCATGCCACTACTTAAAAAAATTTATTCTCAGGATATGGGTGTCACTAGCAAGGCCGGCATTTATTGCCCATTTCTAGTTGCCCCTTGAGAAAGTGGTGGTGAGCCGTCTTCTTGAACCTCTGCAGTACGTGTGGTAAAGGTTCTCCCACTGTACTGTTAGGTAGGGAGTTCCAGGATATTGACCCAGCAAAATCGAAGGAACGGCGATATATTTCAAAGTCGGGATGGTGTGTGACTTGGAGGGGAACTTGTAGGTGATGGTGTTCCCAAGCTCCTGCTGCCCTTGTCCTACTAGGTGGTGGAGGTCGTGGGTGTGGGAGGTGCTGTCGAAGAAGCCTTGGCGAGTTTCTGCAGTGCATCCTGTGGATAGTACACACTGTAGCCACGATGCACCAGTGGTGGAGGGAGTAGATGTTTAAGGCAGTGGATAGGCTGCCGATCAAGAGGACTGCTTTGTCCTGGACGATGTTAAGCTTCTTGAGTGTTGTTGCAGCTGCACTCACCCAGGCAAGTGGAGAGTATTCCATTACACTCCTGACTTGTAAGTAGTGGAGAGGCTTTGGAGGAAAGTCACTCGCCACAGAATACCCAGCCTCAAACCTGCTCTAGTAGCCTCGGCATTTATGTGGCTGGTCCATTTGAGTTTCTGGTCAATGGCGACCCCCAGGATGTTGATGGTGGGTGATTCAGCGATGGTAATGCCATTGAATGTCAAGGGGAGATGGTTAGACTCTCTCTTGTTGGAGATGGTCATTGCCCGGCACTTGTGTGGTGTGAAGGTTACTTGCTATTTATCAGCCCAAGCCTGGATGTTGTCCAGGTCTTGCTGCATGCGGGCACGGACTGCTTGATTATCTGAGGAATTGCAAATGGAGCTGAACACTGTGAATCAGCAATTCAGCTTACAAAAATTGCAAAGGATTCCGCTCCCTTAATATGCAGGTCATGTGTGATCACATCATGCAAGTGACTATCTCCTTCCCCTGCAGCAGTCACGATGCCTTTGTTTCACCGTTTCATCATTACTTCACCTTTAAATGAAAGTGACAGGTTGGATTCTGGAAGAATAAACCTACTGTCTGGTGCCTGGCTCGTGGCATCTAAATGGCAGCCACCGAAATCAGCCGAGCACAAGTATAATGAGGGACATGCATTGACCAGCCTGATGATTGAGCACACCATATCTTCACATTTACTTCATATGGACGCTGCAAACTGATCTGAAGATAATGGCCGATTTCAAGTGACGGCAAAAGAGAACTAACATGCTTTTTACGGCTTTTATTTTCTTCAGCTTTCTTCGATCAGGTCCAACCTAAAATATGGACTAGCTAAAGTATCGCACCAAGTCCTGTTCACCTATCACCCCGTGCTCGCTGACCTACATTGGTTCCCGGTCTAGAAATGCCCTGATTTTAAAATTCTCACCCTTGTTTTCAAATCTCTCCATGACCTCACCCCTCCCTATCTCTGTAACCTCCTCCAGCCCTACAACCTCTGAGATCTCTGCGCTCCTCCAATTCTGGCCTCTTGTGCATCCCCGACTTTTATCACTTGGCCGTGCCTTCGGCCGTATAGGCCCTAAGCTCTAGAATTTCCTCCCTTAACCTCTCTGCCTCTCCACCTCTCTCTCCTCCTCTAAGATGCTCCTTAAAACCCTACCTCTTCTATCAAGCTTTTGGTCACCTGTCCTAATATCTTCTTATGTGGCTCGGTGTCAAATTTTGTCGGCTAACGCTTCTGTGAAACATCTTAGGATGTTTTACCACGTTAAAGACGCTATATAAATGCAAATTGTTGTTATTGTTCAATCTCTCACTAGAAAGATGTGTAAATGTGGAACACCTGGAGGAGGAAGCCAATAAGCAAACACGTGCCGAAGACGAGCAGGAGAGTCCCGAAGACCCTGGTGAAGACACATGGTTGCCGGCTGTCAGAGCCACACGCCAAGTTCTCACCGAGAAGCCCCTCTGACTCCATTCTCCACCCGCTAGGTGAGAAGTCCTCTTCCCCATGCCCTTAACAAACACACCTTCACCTACAGTAACTTTACCTCCTACTCAGCTACCAAGCATCCCATTCCTGTCACCAGTATGCCAAAGCACAGTAATAAGACCTGGGATTGGCAGGATGTGGGCCCAGGGATCAAGAAGAATGCTGTTGAAGGGTAAATCAATACCTGCCGCTCTATCATCAGCTGTACCTGCTAACATCAGAGTAACATGGAACCTGGCAACAGATCTCTAACCCTGCCAGATGTTTGGGTAATGCTGTGTAAAACAGGGAGACCTACAGAAATAAGGATGATGTGGAGATGCCGGTGATGGACTGGGGTGGACAAATGTAAGGAATCTTACAACACCAGGTTATAGTCCAACAATTTTATTTTAAAATCACAAGCTTTCGGAGATTATCCCCTTCGTCAGGTGAATGAGTGAAAGGTTCTCAAATCGCATATCTTATGCTGGGACAGCATCACACCAATCAAAAGGTGTCGTTGTTGTTCAAACAGGCCAGTCACGGAGAACAGCACGTCCCAGTACACTGGATATACATTGTGTCAATTACACAGACAGAAAGAAAGAGACCCAAATGGCAGAGAGAGAGAGAGAGAGAATATTAAAACACATAACTTTTTTTCCCTTTTTGCTGGTGGGGTTACGTGTAGCGTGACATGAACCCAAGATCCCGGTTGAGGCCGTCCTCATGGGTGCGGAACTTGGCTATCAACTTCTGCTCGACGATTTTACGTTGTCGTGTGTCTCGAAGGCCGCCTTGGAGAACGTTGAACCGAAGATCGGTGGCTGAATGTCCTTGACTGCTAAAGTGTTCCCCGACTGGGAGGGAACCCGCCTGTTTGGCGATTGTTGCGCGGTGTCCGTTCATCCGTTGACGCAGTGTCTGCATGGTCTCGCCAATGTACCATGCTCCGGGGCATCCTTTCCTGCAACGTATGAGGTAGACAACGTTGGCCGAGTCACAGGAGTATGACCCATGTACCTGGTGGGTGGTGTCCTCTCGTGTGATGGTGGTATCCGTGTCGATGATCTGGCATGTCTTGCAGAGGTTGCCGTGGCAGGGTTGTGTGGTGTCGTGGACGCTGTTCTCCTGAAAGCTGGGTAATTTGCTGCGAACGATGGTCTGTTTGAGGTTGGGTGGCTGTTTGAAGGCGAGTAGTGGAGGCGTGGGGATGGCCTTAGCGAGGTGTTCGTCGTCATTGATGACTTGTTGAAGGCTGCGGAGAACATGGTGTAGTTTCTCCGCTCGGGGAAGTACTGGACGACGAAGGGTACTCTGTTGGTTGCGTCCCGTGTTTGTCTTCTGAGGAGGTCTATGCGATTCTTCACTGTGGCCCATCGGAACTGTCGATCGACAAGTCGAGCGTCATATCCCGTTCTTACGAGAGCGTCTGTAGGTGTCCATCGCGTTCCTCCTCGTCTGAGCAGATCCTGTGTATTCGTAGGGCCTGTCCATGGGGGATGGCCTCTTTGATGTGGTTGGGGTGGAAGCTGGAAAAGTGGAGCATCGTGAGGTTGTCCGTGGGCTTGCGGTAGAGTGAGGTGCTGAGGTGCCCGTCTTTGATGGAGATTTGTGTGTCCAAGAAAGAAACCGATTCTGAGGAGTAGTCCATGGTGAGTTTGATGGTGGGATGGAACTTGTTGATGTTATCGTGTAGTCTCTTCAGTGATTCTTCGCCGTGGGTCCATAGGAAGAAAATGTCGTCGATGTATCTGGTGTATAGCGTTGGTTGGAGATCCTGTGCAGTGAAGAAGTCGTGCTCGAACTTGTGCATGAAAATGTTGGCGTATTGGGGTGCGAATTTGGTCCCCATGGCTGTTCCGTGTGTTTGGGTAAAGAACTGGTTATCGAAGGTGAAGACATTGTGATCCAGGATGAAGCGGATGAGTTGTAGGATGGCGTCTGGAGATTGGCTGTTGTTGGCGTTGAGTACTGAGGCTGTTGCAGCAATGCCGTCATCGTGGGGGATACTGGTGTAGAGTGCCGAGACGTCCATCGTGGTGAGAAGTGTTCCTGGTTCAACTGGTCTGTGGG
The DNA here is from genome assembly GCF_035084215.1 of Heptranchias perlo. Lineage (NCBI taxonomy): Eukaryota > Metazoa > Chordata > Chondrichthyes > Hexanchiformes > Hexanchidae > Heptranchias > Heptranchias perlo. The sequence continues at coordinate 9,856,941 of NC_090365.1, forward strand.
TGCTGAGTTTTTGTAGGAAGTCTGTAGTGTCGCGACAGAAGCTGGGGGTTCCCTGTACGATGGGTTTCAGGATGCCCTCAACGTATCCAGAGAGGTTCCCTCCCAGTCAGGGAACGCTTTAGCAGTCAATGACATTCAGCCACCGATCTTCGGGTCAGCGTTCTTCAAGGCGGCCTTCGAGACACACGACAACGTAAAATCGTCGAGCAGAAGTTGATAGCCAAGTTCCGCACCCACGAGGACGGCCTCAACCGGGATCTTGGGTTCATGTTACGCTACACGTAACTCCACCAGCAAAAAGGGAAAAAAAAGTTTTAATATTTTCTCTCTCTCTCTGCCATTTGGGTCTCTTTCTTTCTGTCTGTGTAATTGACACAATGTATATCCAGTGTACTGGGACGTGCTGTTCTCCGTGACTGGCCTGTTTGAACAACAACGACACCTTTTGATTGGTGTGATGCTGTCCCAGCCTAATATAAGATATGTGATTTGAGAACCTTTCACTTATTCACCTGACGAAGGGGATAATCTCCGAAAGCTTGTGATTTTAAAATAAAATTGTTGGACTATAACCTGGTATTGTAAGATTCCTTACAGAAATAAGGACAAGATGTGTATTAAAAGACCAGAACACACTCTAGGAAATGGAGCAGTTGGTTGGTTCTTGACTAGTGGTGACTGTTATACACTTGGTGCACAGATATACCATTTATGATTCATGAAACCATTTAGGATAGCTAGATCCTGCTGTTCTAGGAGGATCCAACGCTCCTCTTCAATTTGCTTGTACTTTAAGATATTCTCATTTACATAGAGGCAAGCTTGTTTGAAAATCCTTCCTGGTTAAAGAACCTTCTGTGCTTTTGAAGGTGATAAACAGAGCCTAGCTCTTCGCCCATGCTGTGTCTCTGATAGAATCAGGAAAATATTTTAATAAAAGCCAATTTGGCTTTAATTCAGTAAGGCTGGTTGGTTACGGAGAATGTTCTAACTCTTGTTCTGTGTGAGGCGGTTCATTCTCTCAGATCCCTACTGCTTTACATAGAGTTTGAAAGACATTTCCCTTTCACGATCCTGCACTCAAGATGGCTGCCAACCACCATTTTAGCCCTTAATCTGGACAGGTACATACCTCCAGGGGTGAGGCAGGCGGGTGGGGCCAATGGAGATGAAGGCTGGAGTACTGAGGTTTACTTTGCTTCTGCTGAAGGTTAGTCAATAACCTCAGTAACTAACACCTCCATGTTGTGGGACACAGAAGGAAGTCCAAAAAAACTGGCTTTTATTTAAGACTCCTGATGGTAGATTTTTCAATAGATAGCACCCGGTTTTTGGGCATTGCGTGGGCATTAGTAATCAGAAACCATTAGGCTGGGCATCCACCCATTTATCGTCCCACTCGGTATTGGGGCAGAGATTGCATCATATGGAAGGGAAGTGGTTTTATGGATAACACTTAGTCCATGTGATCTCCTGGACTGGTTTTGATCGCCTGCGGGGATTGGAGAGGAATTTTCCAGAGTATTTTTTCCCTTATTGGCCCTGGGTTTTTTCTCTTTTTTTATTGCCTTTCCCAGGAGATTATGGCTTTCCCATGGCTGCGGGGGAGGGGGATGTGGCAGGAGGTGGGGGGTGGAGTGGTGGTTGAAGTGGGTGAGGGGGAAGGAAAAAGTGTCTGGTCATGATGGTCCAGCCATCATTGTGTGGGGCAGGCTTGATGGACCGGCTGGTCTTTTCCTGCCCATCAATTTTGTATGTTTGTATTGCTGATTAATCAAGGCCTCGGAAGCACTCGTCAGTTTGTGGGTGGATGCACATAAAGAAGGCTTTATATGGAAATATGCCTTTAAAGAGCCCAGTCAGAAGATTCCCAAATTGTCTGTTCATTTCTCAATCTTTTCTCTTGCCTTTGTTTTTTTTCCCCTGTTGTCACTCAGATTTCCAGCCACTGTTGTGACCGTTGTTATTTCCGCTGCCCTTTTTCTCAATAGTGCAAGAATGGGTTTCCCCATGGGAATTCCCCCATAACTGAACTTTCTTCGGAAGAGGAAGAGAAGGATCACAGGAGGAATGCCGGGCAGGACAGGCTGTACCTGAGGCACTTTACATCACCCCATCCCTCCAGCAGCATCACACCAAAACCTACAAACAGAGGATCATGTAACTCCATTTCTCACAGGAGTAGTGCCTGTAGAGATTGTGAGTTACAAAGGATGTCATGTCACATGCTTCAACTTGACCTGAAGCCAAACTCATTCAATGGCACAGCACTACTGGTAACCGCCAAGGTCACAACCACCTTTTATGCTTTTGGATCATTTCAGTCTTCCACTGGGAACATCAGCAATATAAGCCAATAAGCTGTCCATCCATGTGTGAAGCCAAGTGCCCAATGCCTTGTTATGCTTGGACAAGCAATTTCATCTTCTTCCACATGGACAATCGGCAGCAATCTGAGCCTGTGCAGTTTTATAAAAGCGGCAGGATTATAGAAGGTCCAGGGGGATATACATTGTACCCAGATGTCCCTAGGTGTCAGCCGTGGCTCAGTGGTAGCACACTCGCCTCTGAGTTGGAAGGTTGTGCCTTCATAGTCCCACTCCAGAGACTTGAGCATAAAATCTAGGCTCACACTCCAGTGCTGCACTGTCAGAGGTGCCGTCTTTTGGATGAGAATTTAAACCGAGGCCCATCTGCTCTCTCAGGCTGACATAAAAAAAAAATCTCAAGGCACTATTTGAAGAAGAGCGGGGAATTCTTCCCAGTGTCCTGGCCAATATTTATCCCTCAACCAACATCACTAAAAAAAACCCCCAGATTATCTGGTCATTATCACATTGCCGTTTGTGGGAGCTTGCTGTGTGCAAATTGGCTGCCGCGTTTCCTACATTACAACAGAGACTACACTTCGAAAGTACTTAATTGTCTGTAAAGCACTTTGGGTCATTCCAAGGTCGTGGAAGGCACTACATAAATACAAGCTCTTTCTTTCTTTACACGTTCCCTCACGACTTACATGAGTAGGAAGTGATTCCACTCTCTCAATCCTCATCTCTTTTGCAACCAGATTATGCAACTCAATGCTCACTTCTCAGGCAGCATCACAGTGCCTTCACATTAAGGCAACTCCAAATGTTCACTCATAGAGGTAAATCTCAGGTGGCTCCTGGGCGATCAAGGTCATCTTCCGCAGCAATGGCTCATGACAAACCTGTGTGGAACTTTGCCCCCTGCCTTCACCAACCTCCTGCTGCCAGCTCGTCTCCAACCTTGCCCCGTCCTCCTGTGTGCCTACCCGGAGTTTGAAGACCTGTGGCCTCATCGTGATGGTCCACCCCGGGGGAATTTCTCTAGTGCTGGTTTCAGGCCAGCTTTTCTTTCGGAGGGAGAGAAAACAATTTTATAGGCCTGAGAGTGGCATGAACACTTTCCCCGATATGAGAGTGCATGCACTCCATGATGAGAATTGGAGATCCATTGGCTCTTTTAATGAAGTGTCCTTGAAGACAACAGTAGCCCTTGTCACAGAGTGAGTTGAGAGAGTGGCTAGTGACTGTAGATGGCGGTTGAGTGTGTGGGGAGATTGCCCTTTACACTCATGAGCTCCCGTGACAACCAGATGCTGAGAAAGGTCGGGAGGGGAGTGAAGTCTCAATTAGTGGTAATGAATGGCTGGTGGTATGGGTGCCTAGGACCTTGGCTACCCTTGTGAGGTCATTGAACCACGTCTGGCACTGTGTGGGGTGGTGGAGGCTGCACCTCTTCCACCTCCCTCCTGACAGCCTGTACTACTCTCTTTCAAAATTCTCTAGATTCAGGAACTGTCCCTCTAGATTGGAAAATTGCACATGTCACTCTGCTTTTTAAGAAAGGAGAGAGAGGGAAACCAGGGAATTATAGACCAGTTAGCCTAACATCTGTTGTGGGGAAAATGCTGGAGTCTATAATTAAGGATAGGGTGACTGAACACCTTGAGAATTTTCAGTTAATCAGAGAGAGTCAGCATGGATTTGTGAAAGGTAGGTCGTGCCTGACAAACCTGATTGAATTTTTTGAAGAGGTGACTAAAGTAGTGGACAGGGGAATGTCAATGGATGTTATTTATATGGACTTCCACAAGGCATTTGATAAGGTCCCACATAAGAGACTGTTAGCTAAGATAGAAGCCCATGGAATTGAGGGAAAAGTATGGACTTGGTTAGGAAGTTGGCTGAGCGAAAGGCGACAGAGAGTAGGGATAATGGGTAGGTACTCACATTGGCGGGATGTGACTAGTGGAGTCCCGCAGGGATCTGTTTTGGGGCCTCAATTATTCACAATATTTATTAACGACTTAGATGAAGGCATAGAAAGTCTCATATCTAAGTTTGCCAATGACACAAAGATTGGTGGCATTTTAAGCAGTGTAGATGAAAACATAAAATTACAAAGCGATATTGATAGATTAGGTGAATGGGCAAAACTGTGGCAAATGGAATTCAATGTAGACAAATGTGAGGTTATCCACTTTGGATCAAAAAAGGATAGAACAGGGTACTTTCTAAATGGTAAAAAGTTAAAAACAGTGGATGTCCAAAGGGACTTAGGGGTTCAGATACATAGATCATTGAAGTGTCATGAACAGGTGCAGAAAATAATCAAGAAGGCAAATGGAATGCTGGCCTTTATATCCAGAGGACGAGAGTACAAGGGGGCAGAAGTTATGCTGCAGCTATACAAAACCCTGGTTAGACCGCACCTGGAGTACTGTGAGCAGTTCTGGGCATCGCACCTTCGGAAGGACATACTGTCCTTGGAGGGAGTGCAGGGTAGGTTTACTGGAATGATACCCGGACTTCAAGTTATGAGGAGAGATTACACAAATTGGGGTTGTATTCTCTTGAGTTTCGAAGGTTAAGGGGTGATCTGATCGAAGTTTATAAGGTATTAAGGGGAACGGATAGGATGGATAGAGAGAAACTATTTCCACTGGTGAGGGATTCTAGGAGTAGGGGGCACAGTCTAAAAATTAGAGCCAGACCTTTCAGGAGCGAGATTAGAAAACATTTCTACACACAAAGGGTTGTAGAAGTTTGGAACTCTCTTCCGCAAACGGCAATTGATACTAGCTCAATTGCTAAATTTAAATCTGAGATAGATAGCTTTTTGGCAACCAAAGGTATTAAGGGATATGGGCCAAAGGCAGGTATATGGAGTTCGATCACAGATCAGCCATGATCATATCAAATGGCGGAGCAGGCACGAGGGGCTGAATGGCCTACTCCTGTTCCTATGTTCCTTATGGGGTTCCTGCCCTCAGTGTCCACGAGACAATCCCTGCTTGCCCTGCAAAGATGTTTCTGAAAACATTGGTGCCTTTGTTGCTGCTGCTCCGCTCGAGGCTGCTGCTTCCTCAGCCATCTTGCAATGTCTGGAGCTGTAAATGTGAAGTCATCCTTTAACTGGCTTCAGCCTTTTAAAGGCAGTCCAGAACTGCAATTTGCTCCCTCCAAAAGGGCAGTTTTCGGGCCTCCAAATCGCCCTGAATGAGTGCTCTGGGAGGGAAAAGCGGTGGTTGCACTGTGGCCAGTGTTCGGACAGCCCTGTTGTTGACCTGCCAAGGGGAGGACAATCCAGGACCATAGGTAGGGCCATTTCTACACCTCAGTCCCATTTTGTTCAATCCTCTGAACTATTTCACTGCACTGCCCAGTCCTCTTCATGTTCATTCCAATTGTGTATGAAAAATTGAACAACAGTGGAAGGATTTTTTTTATCACAAGTTGAGTTTGGATGAAGAAGGCCTTTCAGTCCTATCCTACCACCTCCTTATTACAGCATCCGGCCGCTTCTGAAACAAGTCCGTTATCCTGAACTCTTCCCCTTCTCCTGATGATCCATTCTAAGGTGATACCTTTTATAATCTTGAACTTCTGTACTCTTGTTCTGCCTTGGAATATTTAAAAACAGCATTCTGTGTTTACTCTTTCAATTCCATTAAGTATCATGTGCATATCTATAAGGCTCTGTCTAAGGCTGAAGAGCCCCAGCTTCGCTAAATGATCCTCAGAACTGATCCCTCTAACAGTGGTAATCAGCCTTATTGCTCTCCTCTGTACCACCTCCATGGCCTGGGTGACCCCCCCCCCCCACAATTGTCTTGATGACCACAACTTTCGGCAGTATTCCAGATGTGGCCTAACATGGTCAACTATCGCCTCTTGGTCTCTTTCACTTTGGCAAGTTCTATGGCACCCATGACTTCTTATTTTCACTTCCAGTATGCAGTACATTGCATTTATCTACATTAAGCTGCATTTGCCATGAATCAGCCCAGGTACAAACCTTATCAAGTTGTCTTAAATCCACAGTCCCCCCTCCCCCTCTAGTTTAGTATCATCTCTGAGTTTAAATACTTTGCACTGAGACTACAAATACATTTATCTATACCAATTTATATACATACATATATAAATGCATAAGACTTTGGGAGGTCCTGAGGTCATGAATGGCCCGATGTAAATGCAAGTTCTCTCTCTTCTTTCTGATACCAGGTGTAAGATGTATGCCAGCACGGACTCATGGGCACCCCTCTTAATACCTCCCCATATGATTACCCTCTGCTTCCTTGCCTTCAGCTCATTACAAATCCACATCCATGTCTTACCCTTGATCCCCAATGGCCTCAGTTTGTAAAAGAGGCTCTTACAGAGTACGTCATTAACTATATACGACGTCATTTGGATCCCCCCTGTCAATTGGGATGTCACCTCATCAATAAACAATCCTATAAGGTTGGTCAAGCAAGATATATCCCTTCTACAGCTATATAGGCTGTCATTTATTAGGATCTGTTTATAAATGGAGAGAATCCAAGAAAAGATTGCTCTGCAGGTTAATAAAATGCTATTTTTACTTTCCATAAGATGGAAATAATGGTGAAAAAAGTCATTTGTAAGAGGCTATAAAATAAAAGGTGATAACAATGTGTCAAAGCAATCAGGACTGGATAAAAATATTGCATTAACTTGAGCTGGTTGGCTTGGATATTGAAAGAACTTTATCCAATACAGGCAGAGAAGTCAATGATTCATCTTAAATTATGAAAGTAATATTTTTTGCATGTGTGTCAAAAATTGCTGTGACTAATCTGAACCAAACCCAGACAGGGAGTGTTGCTGAGTAAATGAATGGGCTCAGTTCCATTGTTGAGAATAGTCACGGCAATATTTGCCTACGCACATAGCTGATCTATTTTTGTGTATCGTTGAGATAAATAATGACAGTATTTGAGAAAGGATCTTTCTAGGCTTGGGTCGTGGCGATGCCTCAGAAAGTCACGAGCAGTGTTTTCGCACAATGTTTTCGCGCTGGTCCGACAGTGTGGCTGTTGACCACTGTCCTCGATTACCATTGCAAGACAAGTCAACTAGCATTGTCTCCTAAATCTGCCCACCAGGAATTATCTCATGGCTTCTTAGCTGTGGATCAGTTGGTAGCACTCTCACCTCTGAGTCAGAAGATCGTGCGTTCAAGTCCCACTCCAGAGACTTGAGCACAAAATCTAGGCTGACACTCCCAATGCAGTACTGAGGGTGTGCTACACTATTGGAGGTGCTGTCTTTCAGAGATGTTAAACTGTCTGGCCTCTCAGGTGCACATAAACTATCTCATAGCACTATTTCGAAGAAGAGCGGGAGAGGTCGCCTAGTCAATATTTATCCCTCAACCAACATCACTAAAACAGATTATCTGGTCATTACCACATTGCTGTTTGTGGCAAATTGGCTGCTGCGTTTTCTACATTACAACAGTGATAACACTTTAGAAGTTCTTCATTGGCTGTAAAGCGCTTTGGGACGTCCTGAGGTCATGAAAGGTGCTATAGAAATGCAAGTCTTTTCTTTTTCTTTTTCTTCTGATTGGCCGCTGTAACTTTGGTGAAAGATCAGTGGAAACTTGGTTTATCTGGGATTTCAGCCGGTCTTCCACTGAAGAGAATGCCCAAGGAAACTGCCCAGTGTCCATCCTTTCTGACACTTTTGTCATAAAAGCTGGCGGACTGTTTTGCTTTATGTCCCTGAGTCTGGGAAAACAGCATTACCTCATTTGTTAGGGATCAAACATATAACAAACCACCAGGCTTGGGCATGTACCCCCCAAACCACCAGGCATTGGGCATGTACCCTCCAAACCACCAGTTATTGGGCATGTACCCCCCCAAGCCACCAGGCATTGGGCATGTACCACCCAAAACACCAGGCATTGGGCATGTACCACCCAAAATGTCAGGAATTGGGCATGTACCACCCAAAACACCAGGCATTGGGCATGTACCACCCAAAATGTCAGGCATTGGGCATGTACCCACCAAAACACCAGGCATTGGGCATGTACCCCCCAAACTACCAGGCATTGGGCATGTACCCCCCAAACCACCAGTTATTGGGCATGTACCCCCCCCAAGCCACCAGGCATTGGGCATGTACCCACCAAAACACCAGGCATTGGGCATGTACCACCCAAAATGTCAGGCATTGGGCATGTACCACCCAAACCACCAGGCATTGGGCATGTACCCCCCCAAACCACCAGTTATTGGGCATGTACCCCCCCCCAAGCCACCAGGCATTGGGCATGTACCCACCAAAACACCAGGCATTGGGCATGTACCACCCAAAATGTCAGACATTGGGCATGTACCACCCAAACCACCAGTCATTGGGCATGTACCCCCCAAACTACCAGTCATTGGGCATGTACCCCCCCAAACTACCAGGCATTGGGCATGTACCCCCCAAACCACCAGGCATTGGGCATGTACTCCCTAAAACACATGGGATTGGGCACATACCACCTCAAACAACCAGGGATTGGGTATATAACCCTTCATACCAACAGGGATTGGGCATGTACCCCCAAACCACCAGGCATTGGGCATGTACCACCCAAAATGTCAGGCATTGGGCATGTACCCCCCAAAACACCAGGCATTGGGCATGTACCACCCAAAACACCAGGCATTGGGCATGTACCCCCCAAAACACCAGGCATTGGGCATGTACCCCCCCCAAAACACCAGGCATTGGGCATGTACCCCCCAAAACACCAGGCATTGGACATGTACCCCCCCAAAACACCAGGCATTGGGCATGTACCCCCCAAAACACCAGGCATTGGGCATGTACCACCCAAACCACTAGGCATTGGGCATGTACCCCCCCCCCCCAAAACACCAGGCATTGGTCATGTACCACCCAAAACACCAGGCATTGGGCATGTACCACCCAAAATGTCACGCATTGGGCATGTACCCCCCAAACCACTAGGCATTGGGCATGTACCACCCAAACCACTAGGCATTGGGCATGTACCCCCCAAAACACATGGGATTAGGCATGCACCCCCAAACCACCAGGCATTGGGCATGTACCCCCCAAAACACCAGACATTGGGCATGTACTCCCTAAACACATGGGATTGGGCACATACCACCTCAAACTACTAGGGATTGGGTATATAACCCCTCATACCAACAGGGATTGGGTATGCACCCCCAAAACAACAGGGATTGGGCATGTACCACCCAAACCACCAGGCAATGGCCATGTATCCCCCCCAAACCACCAGGCATTGGGCATGTACCCCCCCAAACTGACAGGTATTGGGCATGTACCCCCCCAAACCACCAGGGATTGGACATAAACCCCCCAAACCACCAGAGATTCGGCATGTACCCAACCAAACCACCAGGTATGTGATGCCTGCTCCACCCCAGCACTGGAAGCTCTGACCCACGGCAGCAATGTGAAAATCCGTATCAGAAACAGGCGAATGTACGTATGAGCTCACTGGGCACAATATCATGGTCAGCGCACCCGTGGTTCCTGGGATAAGCGCTATGATGGGAGCAGCTCCCCGTCCCTAGCACGCGTTCCTGAAACCGTTCTCCGAGTCCTTCGGGGTTACCTCCTGATCTTACTGGACAAGACTGACTGACATTAGCGTATCACGGGGGTCGGGTTTTAAATTGTCAGCTTGTTCAAAATGTCAAGATTTGTCGAAAAGTGCCAGGAAAAGATCCCAAAGGCAGTCGAATTATGTGCAGATCGGTGCAGGGGTGAGCAGCCGAACCAGTTTGCAACATTATTCTGTTTTAACACGTACTGTACCTTTGGATCTTACACTGTGGAAATGTGTTGAGATTGGCACCAATCCTCAGAGCTGCATCAACACAAAGCAGAAACAATCTGGCACCTGCCATCTTTTTGCGGTTAAACAAGAACATTGAGAGAGTGAGATGTTCTTGCTTTGCAGGAGCATTTATTCAGACAATGTCCCTCTCTGAAATCCAACCGAGAAGTGCTCCCTATATATCGACCGTGGCTCAGTGGTAGTGTTCTTACCTCTCAGTCAGAAGGTTGTAGGTTCAAGTCCTACTCCAGGGACTTGAGCACATAATCTAGGCCGACACTGCAGTTAAACTTGAGGCCCCGTTTGCCCTCTTAGGTAAATGTAAAAGATCCTGTGGCATTAATTTGAAGAAGAGCAGGGGAGATCTCCTGGCCAATATTTATCCCTCAAGCAACATCACTAAAATATCTTCTCATTATCATATGACTGTTTGTGGGATCTTGCTGTGCGTAAATTGGCTGCTGTGTTTCCTACATTACAACAGTGACTACACTTCAGAAGGACTTCATTGGCTGTAAAGTGCTTTGGGACATCATGAGGTCATGAAAGGTGCTGTATAAAAATACACGTCTTTCTTTATTATAATGACCCCAGATGTTTTCTCACCTAAAGTTTTACCCAGATGGAGATTCCGATATAGACTTTCCACCTACAAGTTCACAGCTGGACCAGGCAAGAGTGGAAAGATGTGTTCCCGCGTTGGGGCTTCTCGCCCTTATTGACTGGGGCAGTTCCGTTGGGGCAGGTTATGCCCTTCATCGTGTGGGCAAGCTCATGGTAATAGAATACGAGTGAGGGAAACCTGGAAACAAGAACTGTCTGTTTGGACCAGGCGTCCAGATGTTTAAAGGTAGGTGGAGGGGCGGCCAGAATTTTTTGAGGCGATCAGGGCCTGCGCAAGCAGGATATGGGCTGCCCAAAGGCTGAAGAGAGACTCTGCCTTCTTCTCGGTGGAGGACCCTGGAGAGGCTGCTTCCAAAATGATCTTGAGGCTGGACATTTTCACAATGGGTGCAAACATCATTCCCCCCCCCCGCCCCCCCTCACCATGTCCCCCTCCAGAGATGCATCTCTATCAAGGGGGAGGGCAGATAGCCGAGACTTCGATTCTGACAATCTTTCTGCACTTCAGCTCAGCCCTGTTGGATCAGCCATTGACCTGCCTTCTTTGAATGGAATTAAAGCAGATATGGATAGGCCAAATGTTCTTGTATCAAAAGATGGAGTGAGCGGTACAGGGAGCAGGGTGACCCAGGGCTCATGAATCGTTGGTCAGATGTTCCAATTGGGGAGAGAGAGAGAGTTGGGGCAGTGGGATTAGTGGAACAAAGAGCCAGCACAGACGTGATGGGCTGAATGACCTCCTTCTGTGCTTTTATTGGAGAGAAACCTGTACAAATGGAAGGTGGCAGGAAAAAGTAATGGTTAAAATGTCTGAGAACCCACCAAGGAAATTTTTTTCAGCCTGCCTGCCTAGTTTATTCAAAGCTTGTAGAATGTGCCATCCAAAGTAGCCTCTAGTTTAAAACATGAAGTTGAACTGACTGACAGCATCTGATCTTCAAACTGAAACACGAGCACAGATCGTACACAGCAGAGCTCGGCACTATCTGGTGCCTATCAGAAAGGCTAACATCTGCTTTTAAAGGCTTGCTGCCAAACATTTCCATGACTGGATGACAGTTGGGTTGAGGTGCCCTTCAGTTCAAAGGTCACTTTCTATGTACAACTCTTTGTTGCGAGACAACCATCACTCAATCATAAAGGAAAACAAGTCCTTCTAACCCGCGGTCTCACATTGCTATAGTCCCTGTCTCACGTTGATATAGTCCCTGTCTCACGTTGATATAGTCCCTGTCTCACGATGCTATAATCCCTGTCTCACGTTGTTATAACCCCACGTCTCGCATTGCTATAACCCCCCTATCTCACGTTTCTATAACCCCCTATCTCACATTGCTATATCCCCCCCCCCCGTCTCACGTTGTTATAACCCCGGTCTCACCTTTCTATAACCCCCCTGTCTCACGTTGCCAGAACCCCACGTCTTATGTTGCTATAACCCCACGTCTTATGTTGCTATAACCCCACGTCTCATGCTGTTATAACCCCATGTCTCACATTGCTATAACCCCCCTATCTCACGTTTCTATAAGCCCTATTTCATGTTTCTATAACCCCCACCTCACATTGCTATATCGCCCCCCGTCTCACATTGCTATAAGCCCTGTCTCAGTTTGCTATAACCCCCCCCATCTCACGTTGCTATATCTCCCCCGTCTCACATTGCTATAAGCCCTGTCTCAGGTTGCTATAACCCGCTATCTCATGTTGCTATAAGTCCTATCTCACCTTGATATAACCCCTCTATCTCACGTCGCTATAACCCCCGCCATCTCACATTGCTATAAACCCTGTCTCACATTAGTATATCATCTGTCTTCCTGTCTCAGACAGGAACAGGAGTAGACCATTCAGCCTCTTCAGCCTATTCCGCCATTCAATCAGATCACGGCTGATCTGTACCTCAACTCCATTCGCCCATCTTGGTTCCATATCCCATGATAACCAAAACTAATAAAAATCTATCGAGCTCAGCCGCAAAAGCTCCAATTTACCCAGCATCCAAAGCCTTTTGGGGGAGTGAGTTCCAGATTTCCTCTGCACTTTGTGTGAAAAAGTGCTTCCTGATTTTACCCCTGATCGGCCTGACTCTAATTTATGGTTGTGCCCCCTCTGTTCTGGATTCTCCCACCAGAGGAAATAGTTTCTCTCTCACTACCCTATCGAATCCCTTTATCATTTGAACCACCTCAATTAGATTCATCCTCAACCTTCTCAACCTTGCCTGATTTAGTGAGACTGGTTCCTGGAATGAGTGGGGGCCCTCACTGATTGTGTCCTATCACCAAATCAGTCCGAATACAGAGATCAGGCGGTTTTAAATAAGTTTAGGAGCTGCTGCTGCCGCAGTGGGAGATTGTTGATTATATCGCACCCAGGAGAAAGTTTGGACCTTCATTTCCCTCGAATGCTTTTGATATCTTTTTTCTCTCATTATCTGAAATTAACAGTTAATGATCATGCAGATATGAGCTACAGACTCGTTTCCATTATTTGCTGAACTCTGTAACTCAAACTCTCTCTTTCCCGAGCCGAACACAGAAAGACAGTCAGCACTGGAGCTAATTAGATCTCAACCTTTGGTGAACTGTGCGAAGGCTCTACAGAGAAGGTAATAATTGAATGCCCTGCTACTGAGGCTGCGTTGCTAATTGCTGATGGCTGGAACAGGTCTGGTACTTTCTCTCACCATGGGACATTACACCTCAGGCTCAGCGAGGACTGGATTCGAAGGAGATCGTGGTTAAGACTGTCATTTGAGGAAAGCTTGGATTAATCATAATCACATTCTCGGAACCTGCACCCTGCAGTCTTCCAACTCTGGCCTTCTGTGGTTCTCCCTCCTTCAGTGACAGAGCCTTTGCGTTTCTTGGCCCTAAGCTGTACACTCTTTCCCTAAACTCCTTTCTCCCTTACCTTTCTCCCCATCTCCATAAGCCTCTTCAAAGCCTTTGACTGCATCTCCATTTAATATTCTCCTCCTACTGCTCGATGTCTTCTCTGCTCTTTCAGGTGTCTTTGGGACATCTTATCACGTTAAAGTTGCTATAACCCATTGTTGCTCCTGCATTTGGACCAGGTCCCAGAGGTGAAGGGACCCTGTCCCAACCCATTGCCATCCTCAGCCTTCTATCGAGGAGATAAGACCTTTGTTTATCCTCTGTCCAGGCTGGATATGAGTACAGGGCCTGGAAGTGAAAGGACAGTCCTGTATCCATTGACTGTTCCATCAGTGAGGTGAGCCCCCTCCCTCTTCATGGTGCCTTGAGGGTTAAAACTAACATGCTGTAGTTGTAGGTCAGGTGATCCATGCTGTGTTGCACTATCACTGTTTGGCATAAATGTCAAGGCTCAGTATGTAAGCTATAGTTAGAAATGGTTGAAGGCAGAATTTAGTGATTGTTAAAAATAGCAGAACCGCAGGCTTCAGTTTCCAGCTGAGGACTTCTGCTGTGTGACAGGACTGACTGACATCAGCAAAAGCAGAATGAGCCTGTTCATCTGCAGGACATGGGCCTGGGGCCTGGGGTTTGGAGCCTGGGGCCTTGGGCGTGGGGCCTGGGGTCTGGGGTCTGGGGCCTTGGGTGTGGGGCATGGGGCCTGGGGTATGAAGCCTGGGGTCTGGGGTCTGGGGCATGCGGCATGAGGCCTGGGATCTGGGCCCTGGAGCATGGGGCCTGGGACCTGGGACCTGGGCATGGGGTCTGAGGCTCCAAGGTTCGCAGTGCTAGTGACATTTCTCATTAACAATCTTGTTGCACATCTACAGTCAGCGTTTTGGAGTTTCTATCCGCTTGTCCACATTTGTAATTCAAAATCAGGGTTATTCCTGGTCAATACGATGCCTGGCTCCTCCACTCAGTATCACGCTTGGCTCCTCCCCCCAGTACCTTGCCCGGCTCCTCCCCCAGTACCTCGCCCGGCTCCTCCCCCAGTACCTCCCCCAGCTCCTCCCCCAGTACTCGCCCAGCTCCTCTCCCCAGTACCTCGCCCGGCTCCTCGCCCGGCTCCTCCCCCAGAACCACGCCCGGCTCCTCCCCCAGAACCACGCCCGGCTCCTCCCCCAGAACCACGCCCGGCTCCTCCCCCAGTACCTCGCCCGGCTCCTCCCACAGTACCTCGCCCGGCTCCTCCCCCAGTACCTCGCCCGGCTCCTCCCCCAGTACCTCGCCCGGCTCCTCCCCCAGAACCACACCCGGCTCCTCCCCCCAGAACCACGCCCGGCTCCTCCCCCCAGAACCATGCCCGGCTCCTCCCCCCAGAACCACGCCCGGCTCCTCCCCCCAGAACCACGCCCGGCTCCTCCCCCCAGAACCACGCCCGGCTCCTCCCCCCAGAACCACGCCCGGCTCCTCCCCCCAGAACCACGCCCGGCTCCTCCCCCCAGAACCACGCCCGGCTCCTCCCCCCAGAACCATGCCCGGCTCCTCCCCCCAGAACCACGCCCGGCTCCTCCCCCCAGAACCACGCCCGGCTCCGCTCCCCAACAGCTCGCCCGGCTCCTCCCCCAGCACCTCGCCCGGCTCCTCCCCCAGCACCTCGCCCGGCTCCTCCCCCAGAACCACGCCCGGCTCCTCCCCCCAGAACCACGCCCGGCTCCTCCCCCAGAACCACGCCCGGCTCCTCCCCCCCAGAACCACGCCCGGCTCCTCCCCCCAGAACCACGCCCGGCTCCTCCCCCCAGAACCACGCCCGGCTCCTCCCCCCAGAACCACGCCCGGCTCCTCCCCCCAGAACCACGCCCGGCACATCCCCCCAGAACCACGCCCGGCTCCTCCCCCCAGAACCACGCCCGGCTCCTCCCCCCAGAACCACGCCAGGCTCCTCCCCCCAGAACCACGCCCGGCTCCTCCCCCCAGAACCACGCCCGGCTCCTCCCCCCAGAACCACGCCTGGCTCCTCCCCCCGAACCACGCCCGGCTCCTCCCCCCAGAACCACACCCGGCTCCTCCCCCCAGAATCACGTCCGGCTCCTCCCCCCAGAATCACGTCCGGCTCCTCCCCCCAGAACCACGCCCGGCTCCTCCCCCAGAACCTCCAGGATGTGATCGCTTTGGAGAGGGTGCAGAGGAGATTCACCAGGATGTTACCAGGGCTGGAGCACTTCAGCTATGAAGAGAGACTGGGAAGATTGGGTTTGTTTTCCTTGGAGCAGAGGAGGCTGAGGGGGGACATGATTGAGGTGTACAAAATTATGAGGGGCATAGATAGGATGGATACTAAGGAGCTTTTTCCCTTCGTTGAGGGTACTATAACAAGGGGGCATAGATTCAAGGTAAAAGGCGGGAGGTTTAGAGGGGATTTGAGAAAGAACTTTTTCACCCAGAGGGTGGTTGGAGTCTGGAACTCACTGCCTGAAAGGGTTGTGGAGGCAGGAACCCTCACAACATTCAAGAAGCATTTGGATGAGCACTTGAAATGCCATAGCATACAAGGCTACGGACCAAATGCTGGAATATGGGATTAGAGTAGACAGGGCTGATGGCCGGCGCGGACACGATGGGCCGAAGGGCCTCTATCCGTGCTGTATAACTCTATGACTCTAACCACGCCCGGCTCCGCTCCCCAGCAGCTCGCCCGGCTCCTCCCCCAGTACCTCGCCCGGCTCCTCCCCCAGCACCTCGCCCGGCTCCTCCCCTAGCACCTGGTCCGGCTCCTCCCCCAGAACCACGCCCGGCTCCTCCCCCAGTACCTCGCCCGGATCCTCCTCCAGAACCTCGCCCAGCTCCTCCCTCAATGCCTCGCCCGGCTCCTCCTCCAGTAAATAATTTCTTTCTGATATCTGCCTTCCACCCTGTCTTTTTTTTTTATTCGTTGATGGGATGTGGGCGTCGCTGACAAGGCCAGCATTTATTGCCCATTCCTAATTGCCCTTGAGAAGGTGGTGGTGAGCCGCCTTCTTGAACCGCTGCAGTCCGTGTGGTGAAGGTTCTCCCACAGTGCTGTTTGGAAGGGAGTTCCAGGATTTTGACCCAGCGACGATGAAGGAACGGCGATATATTTCCAAGTCGGGATGGTGTGACTTGGAGGGGAACGTGCAGGTGGTGTTGTTCCCATGTGCTTGCTGCCCTTGTCCTTCCAGATGGTACAGGTCGCGGGTTTGGGAGGTGCTGTCGAAGAAGCCTTGGCGAGTTGCTGCAGCGCATCATGTGGATGGTACACACTGCAGCCACTGTGCGCCGGTGGTGAAGGGAGTGAATGTTTAGGGTGGTGGATGGGGTGCCAATCAAGCGGGCTGCTTTGTCCTGGATGGTGTCAAGCTTCTTCAGTGTTGTTGGAGCTGCACTCATCCAGACAAGTGGAGAGTATTCCATCACACTCCTGACTTGTGCCTTGTAGATGATGGAAAGGCTTTGGGGAGTCAGGAGGTGAGTCACTCGCCGCAGAATACCCAGCCTCTGTCCTGCTCTTGTAGCCACAGTATTTATATAGCTGGTTCAGTTAAGTTTCTGGTCAATGGTGACCCCCAGGATGTTGATGGTGGGGGATTTGGCGATGGTAATGCCGTTGAATGTCAAGGGGAGGTGGTTAGACTCTCTCTTGTTGGAGATGGCCATTGCCTGGCACTTGTCTGGTGCGAATGTTACTTGCCACTTATGAGCCCAAGCCTGGATGTTGTCCATGTCTTGCTGAATGCGGGCATGGACTGCTTCATTATCTGAAGAGTTGCGAATGGAACTGAACACTGTCCGATCATCACCGAACATCCCCATTTCTGACCTTATGATGGAGGGAAGGTCATTGATGAAGCAGCTGAAAATGGCTGGGCCTAGGACACTGCCCTGAGGAACTCCTGCAGCAATGTCCTGGGGCTGAGATGATTGGCCTCCAACAACCACTACCATATTCCTTTGTGCCAGGTATGACTCCAGCCACTGGAGAGTTTTCTCACTGATTCCCATTTCTTTCGCTGATTCTCTGCTTGTTTCTCTCCACTTTTTTTCCAATGTATATAAAATGTCCCTGTCTATATCTTTCTCTCTGTCTTTTCTTCTTCACTATCTCCCTGTCCCTCTCTATCAACCCCTCGCTCCCACTCTCTATCTTCTCTCTTGCTCATGATCTTTCCCTACCTATACCCTCTCTTCCTATGAGACTCTCCCTCTGTATCTCCCTCTCTGTTTCCTTCTCTCATTCTTTTGTCCTTTCTATCTCCTTTTCGCTTTTTGTGTCTCACTCAATTTTTCCCTCTCTATTCCTTCCCCTTTTTTTTGCCATCTCTCCCTCACTGTCTGTATCTCCCTTTCTGTCTGTTTCTTCCTCTGCCTCACTCCCTCTCAATTTCTCACCTTTTTTCACAATGTCACTCCCTCATACCCTGTCTCCCTCTCTCCTTCTCTGTCTCACTTTAATCTCCTCTGACTATCTAGCTATATCTCGCCCTCTCTACCTCCCTTGCATTTTTTTTACCATCTCTAAAATTATTTCTCTCTCTCTGTCCGTTTGTCGATGCCTCAATTTGCCTCCATCTCTTTGAAGGAGTATTTTGGCTCAGCCCCTTTCTCTGGCTTCCCCCCTTTTTTTCTCTTTAGATTTTTTTTCCCGAACAAAAATCAAATCCCCAGTGGTCTCAGAGGATATTATTGTGACTGTTAAGTCTTTCACAAGCTGCAGCCACCTGTTTGAAATTGGCAGCGAGCGTCTCCTGGATTCAGCAGCCACCTGTTATCTTGACTTTATTCCAGAAGATGGTCATTTTTTAATCGAGACTTCAGTGAGCCCAGACCCTGCTGGAGAGGAGCTGCTAATATTCTCCATCATACACTCAGTGCAGGCCCTTAATGACCTTGTATGTGGTTGTATGTGGGTGTAAATTATTCAAGTGTGAATGCTGCTCAGTATCACAGGAAGCAGCCCCTCAGTGTTTGAACACAAACAATCTCCTTTTATATAAACCAAGCAGAGGTGCTGTCAAAATGAATCACATTAAAATGCAAAGACTGGGAGAGGTAATCCTTCTGCCTGTGATACACGGAATCATCCAGAACAGAGATATACCTGCTTTTCATGCGACAGATATTTGTTTCCGCTTGTTTTAATTTTTTTTTTATTTATTAGAGGTGTCTGTTCAGTACCTCGCACACTGCGACCTACACAGTTCACTCCATACCCCACACCTGACAGGTGAGCATTTACTGTGAAGTGAATTGAAGTGGAAAATCTAAAACAGTGTTTTCTGAAGCTCCCTCTCGATCTCCATGAAGCCCCCTCTCCATCTCTCTGCTGCCCCTCTCGATCTCCATGAAGCCCTCTCTCCATCTCTCTGCTGCCCCTCTCCATTTCCATGAAGCCCCCTCTCCATCTCTCTGCTGCACCCTCTCCATCTCCCTGTCAGAGGAGAGTGAAATGACCCTTCAACTCCAGAGAGGTTATGGAACGTTTGCTGAGCGTTTGATGGAGGTGTAATGTCTGGCAGTCTTTTGCGTATATTGTACTGTTCTCTCTCAATGTGAGGATTGAATCTCTGCCTTTTCGTGTGCCCTGTAGTAGCAAACTGTAATCTCTATTCAGCTGGGATTCTCCACACTTCTGACAGTGGTACAATCAGTACCACATTAGTGGCATTTGGCTTCCCTGGGCTGCTGTCTCGCAGATACAATTACAGTGTGAAGTAGCTCAGTCCCTTTATTAGTTTTACAGTGTAGGAGCTGGAGACAAGTCCCTAATCAAGTTTCCCACAAACTCATAAAAGAGAGGGAATCTTCTGCTGCAGTCGAAGCTCAATTGAATCAGGGGCATTGGAGGAGGAGTCAGTGCTGTCCTATCCTCATTCTTGCCATCAAGGCCCCTGAGGTATTAGGCCAGAAATTGCTCTGAGCGGTGAACAGATGCTACCCGCCTCTGGTAAGTAACTAACTCAGCTACAAACTTTTCGCGCTCTTCTGGGCGTCAGCTTGCTTTAAGTGAGAGCTGCGAAAAGTGCAGCGGTCGATCCCGGGCTTCTCTGAGTGGTGAGAGGTGGAAAGGATCTCTCTGTCCCCTCCACCAATCAGCTTGAAGCAAGCCACGCTGTGAGAACCAGAGAGTGAAGTTCATTCACAAACCACGCAAACAACCAGGAAGTGCCCACAAGATTAGTAAATGTACTATAACATTAGATAAAGAAAGCAAAATAAAGTGAGGATAAGATTAAAAGACTGAGATGAAAGAGACACAAAGAAAAAGTTTTTTAAAACATTTATTTTTAAATTACATTTTTTAAAAATATCCAAAAACTATTAAAATCAGGAGTAATGAGACTCCACATTTTTAAAAGTTAATTTTTAGTGCCAGAGAGGTTGTTTGGCAGTCATTAATACTTACCACGCTGTTAAAACTTACTTTAGACCTAAAAAACTCAGTGTGCCTGTTATGTGGCGAGATTAGTTCGTTCCCAGCTGGGCAAGTTGTTTCGTTGATTGCAGCCAGCGAGGTCCCTTTAATGCAAAGCTTTCAGATCACCGGCGAACCAGGAAAAGCAAGTTCTGGATGTCCGCATTTGACTGCGCATGTGCGGTCGCCGTAACTTGCTCTTTGATTTAGTCACTAATAATGGTGAGCGCTGTTAGGCTCACCGTTATTTTTAAAGCGATTTCCGGCTCATTGTGTCAATATTTGGGTGAGTGGCTCTGTCCACCAGACTTGGACATATATCGGCTGTTCCTTCAACGTCGCTGGGTCAAAATCTGGGAACTCCCTACCTAACAGCACTGTGGGACACCTTCACCATACGGACTGCAGTGGTTCAAGAAGGTGGCTCACCACCAATAAATGCCGGCCTTGCTAGTGACGCCAACATTCCGTGAATGAATTTTTAAAAAGATACAGTCGCACTCTTCCTCAGACCATCCCAAATTTTGACAACATTTGACCTTGAGGCGATTACTTCTTACTGTCTGGGTGTGAGGGAGCCAGGTGGTGCAGTGATGAACAGCCGCTGATGTTCTTGACGGTAATTAGGGTGGTGTGCTTGGGGAGTTGATTTATGGTGGCACAGTGGGTGATTGTACCAGCGCATGGCACCGCCGAGCAGTACTTCAATGTTGGCTTGTGTGAGTTGCCAATCTCAGCCACACTGCTCTATAGAAAGAGCTGCCAGAAAGACAGAGAAATTATAAAAAGATGTCAACCTTGCCAAGTAGTCAATGTCAGAAAGGCCTGTTGATTGAATCAGAGCTCACTGTTAATTTTAGTTTTGGTTGTCTGGGTGTCTGATACACATGGTTAAGAGTTTCCAAATAGAGCTACTGAGAAATCCACGAGCAAGAAAGCAAGAAAGGTTTTATTAAATCTTGAACATACGAGCATGATGAGCAGGAAAAGACCAGCTGCTCCATCAAGCCTGCCCCACACTTATGATGGCAGGAGCATCGTAATTAGACAGTTCCTACCCAATCCCCCACAGCCATCTAATCTCCTGGGAGAGGCAAAAAAACGGAGAAAAACCCAGGGCCAATAAGGGAAAAAAATATTCTGGAAAATTTCTCTCCTACCCTCTCAGGCAATCGGAACCAGTCCAGGAGATCACATGGACCGTGTGTAATCTGTAAACCCACTTATCTTCTACATGATGTGATCCAGCTCCCACTTGAATGCAGAGAGTCAGCACCCACCACACCGGCCAGCAATGTATTCACTAATCTCTGGGAAAAGAAGAACCGCCCAACACCTCACCTCCTGACTCCCCAAAGCCTTTCCACCATCTACAAGGCACAAGTCAGGAGTGTGATGGAATACTCTCCACTTGCTTGGATGAGTGCAGTTCCAACAACACTCAAGAAGCTCGACACCATCCAAGATAAAGCAGCCCGCTTGATTGGCACCCCATCCACCACCCTAAACATTCACTCCCTTCACCATCGGCGCACAGTGGCTGCAGTGTGTACCATCCACAGGATGCACTGCAGCAACTCGCCAAGGCTTCTTCGACAGCACCTCCCAAACCCATGACCTCTACCACCTAGAAGGACAAGAGCAGCAGGCACATGGGAAAAACACCACCTGCACGTTCCCCTCCAAGTCACACACCATCCCGACTTGGAAATATATCGCCGTTCCTTCATTGTCGCTGGGTCAAAATCCTGGAACTCCCTTCCTAACAGCACAGTGGGAGAACCGTCACCACACGGACTGCAGCGGTTCAAGAAGGCGGCTCACCACCACCTTCTCAAGGGCAATTAGGGATGGGCAATAAATGCCGGCCTCGCCAGCGACGCCCACATCCCATGAACGAATAAAAAAAAACATCCAGTCTACTCCTACTCTTACATTGTTTAAACTCATGTCCCCTGGTCCTCCCCAACCTGTTAAATTGGAATAATCTATCAATTGGGACGGTATCCAGCCTTTTCTATTATTATTCATTATAACTGTCCTCAAAAACATAGCAGTGATTTACAACTGAACCACAAACCTACATTAAAGGGGCATGGCGTCTTAATTAGCATTTGTGACAAAATGACTAACATTATAATTTGACCAACAACCTGCCCATAAAAATACATATTTTTGAATGATTTAAAGAGTTGAATTTGGTGTCAGTTCTGCTGCTTCTGTCAAGGCATTTTTTGCGTAGCTGAACAGACTGCGTCTTTAGCCCAACATGACCACAGATCTCAGGGCAGTCCTGATCCGAGTTCCCAAACATGACACGTTGGTATCCTGTGCTGCCAGATAACACCAGGTTATCGTCAACAGAGGAAGCCCAGAGTCACAGCTGGTGCTGTACTGCGGGGAAGCACCTGGGCTCTGCTTCATAAGTCTCTGCAGCGGAAATTAGGAATTCAGAGGGCGGAGGGTCATGCCCATCAGTCCAGTGTGTTGGTCCCTCAGCCTCCTGTGTCTTGTTACGCACTTCCAATTTGCTGCTGTTAAGCATGTGACACATATTATAAGGGACAGCTCTGCAGTGATGGGATTTATTGCAACTTTTTACAAGTCCTGGGGTGACGTAATGTCTTGAGTTGGTGATCACGGTGAGAGTCAGTAAATTCTCTCCCTCACAATGGTTCCTGAAATGTTAAAGCAACTGTAAATGAATTTCCCAGCTACTGAGAGCGCGGGAATAATTCATGTTGTGTTTATTGATTGGGATTTTACTGACAAATGCCCACTTCACTGAGCTGTGAAATTACCTTCACTCCCAGTAGGCAAGCCCCTCCTCGCTGTAATTTTAATAATCAGTAACAACTCACTGATCTCTTTGTTTTTCATTGTCTCTTTTTCTCCCTTCCACTGCCTCTCTTTTCCTTCTCTTTCTCCCTCTTTTGCACCAGCAGGTTTGATCCTGCTTCTGTTTTCTTGCCATTGCTGAGCTGCAAATTCGGACGTTAACCCTTTCACTGCCAGCAGGTTCAGGGGAATTCCTGCCTCCCCGGGCCCAGTGTTGTAGGTTTTTCAGTTTATGCACTCCCACACCTAAACACTATTTACAATAATAAATCCACTCAAATGTCAGGAATAACTACATGGGGAACATTAAACTGCGAGACCATCCATCTGATGTCCAGCTGGCTAAGGGAGTGAGTGGTTGTGCCACACAGATTGGTGCGGTGCCAGGTTTGATTACTGGACGGTGCTGAATGAGCTGAAGGCGGTGAAATAAGGCCCGAGCTGAAAAAATGGTTCGGGCCTCCCGATTGGGCAAACAACATGAATGCTCCTCCTACTTCGTGCCCATTTTGGCCATAAGTCTGAAGATCAGCCTCTGTCACTCAACAACACCAACTTGCATTTATATAGCGCCTATAAAGTAGTAAAACGTCCCAAGGCTCATCACAGGAATGTAATTAGACAAATACTGACACCGAGCCACATAACGAGATATTAGGGCAGGTGACCAAATGCTGGGCCAAAGAGGTAGATTTTAAAGGAGGAGAGAGAGGTAGAGAGGCGGAGAGGTTTAGGGAGGAAATTCCAGAGCTTTGGGCCTAGGCAGCTGAAGGCACGGCCGCCAATGGTGGGGTAAAGGAAATCGGGGATGTGCAAGAGGCCAGAATTGGAGGAGCTCAGAGATCTTGAAGGGTTGTAAGGCTGGAGGAGGTTACAGAGATAGGGAGGGGCGAGGCTATGGAGGGATTTGAAAACAAGGATGAGAATATTAAAATTGAGGTATTGCCGGACCAGGAGCCAATGTCGGTCAGTGAGCACAGGAGTGATGGGTTTACGGGACTTGGAGCGAGTTAATAAACTCCAATAACTGTTTCGGGATTTATGGAGCTGCTCAACAATCTTTGAGTTTGATGCAGAGTTTGTGAAGAGAAGTAATGCAGAGGGCATGATGAAAATTAGTTGCGAACATACAAACAACGACTGACAGGAAAAGACCCTCTGGTCCATCCCACCTGTCCCACACAATTGCAATTCCTTGTGCATCACAATATATACACTCCCCACCCACCCGGAGCCAATCACTTGGGCGAGGTGAAAAACCAGATAAAATCCCAGGCCAATTTGGGAAAAAAAATCTGGAAAATTACTCTCTGACCCCCTTTAGGCGATCGAAACGTGTGCAGGAGACCACTCTGACCCTGATAATTCTATGCATTATCTTCCTCTTGTACAAGGTGATCTCTGTTCCAGCCAGAAACAGGTCCAGCTCTCGCTTGAAAGAATTCAGCGAATCAGCGTTCACCACACGAGCCGGCAGCCTGTTCCAGAGGTCCACTACTCTCTGGGGAAAGAACCACCTCCTGACATCTAATCTAGTTCCGGCCTTACATAACTTAAGATTGTGATCCCATGTCCTCTCTAACCTATTTAGTTGGAACAAACTGGCTACACAAACACAATCTATTCCTTTCATCATCTTATAAACCTTGATCAAATCACCCCTAAGTCGGTTATTCTCTTAAAATGTAGAGTCCCAACTCTTTTAGCCTATCTTGATAACTATGAGGCTTCAAACTGCGGAATTAATATTGTGACCTTCCTCTGCACCCTTTCCAAAGCCTCAATATCATCCACCATGCGAGGAGACCAAAACTGGGCACAGTGAGAATACTGAGGCCTAACCAAGATCTTGTACAAATTAATCAGATGTTCCCATAGCTGAGGAGACGATAAGATAAAACAACGATGACTATATGAAGTTATTGAAAAATGCTGCTTAATATAGATATTGGGAATCATTTATTACTTTCCTTATATAACAGCTAGTATTGTTTTACAGCCATTGCAAATATTATATATATAAACCATTATTATTCATTTGTCCATTTATTGCTTCAATAAAGTTAGTATTGGCAGTTAAACAAGGTCTCGAAGACAAGGAGGATCCTTTAGAGACCCCGGATAAATTTAATGGCCATAGTAATTATAAGAAGGATTTTCTGTTCGTTGCAATGGGCATAGCAACACGATTTACTGGCTGTTGAAATCATAGGAGTCTAGGACACTGAGATTAATCTAAAGTACGAAAGCCAGAGTATATACTTTTAAAGGAAAAATTTGCAAAGCTATGGGGAAAGAGCAGGGGAGTGGGACTAATTGGATAGCTCTTTCAAAGAGGTGGCATAGGCATTGATGGGCCAAATGGCCTCCTTCTGTGCTTTAGGATTCCATGCTCTGTTCATATTCTGTCTCTATCTCAAACTAAAATAAACTAGACACTGAAACAGGATATTGTCAGATAGCCTGGACACCCCAAACCTGCCCCGATTGAGTTGCCATGTCACAGATCCATTGCTGCGTTTTTGATCTGAGATGTGAAGACTTGCCCAGTCTACTTGAAACTTGCTTTTTTGGGCCAGAATTTGTTTTAATACATATAAATACACAGAAGTTACAACATGGAAATAGACCATTTGGCCCAACTAATTCATGTCAGTGTTTACCCTCCACACAGGCACATTTACCCGCCCTGTTCCCATATCCTTTTCCTTCCAGATGGTTTCTGCATCAACCACTAACCCTGGAAGTGAATTCCACAGCCTCACAACAATCTTGTGCGAAGAAGTTTCTCCTGCTCTCTGTTCTAAACCTCTTACATTTAATCTTGTATCTATAATCCCTCGTTCTTGACCCCTCTGCTACTGGAAACAGTCTGCTTCTACCTACTCTGTCCCACCCTTTCACAATTTTACACGCTTGATACAAGTGTGTAAAATTGTGAAAGGGTGGGACAGAGTAGGTAGAAGCAGACTGTTTCCAGTAGCAGAGGGATCAAGAATGAGGGATTATAGATACAAGATTAAATGTAAGAGGTTTGGAACAGAAGGCAAGAGAAACTTCTTCGCACAAGATTGTTGTATCACCATGTAATCTGAATTGTTGTAATGAAAAAGCCCCAATTTTTCAAATCTTTCTTCGTATTTGTAATTCCTCATAACCTGCCGCATCCTAGTGAATCTGCGTTGTGCCCTCTCTATAGCCTCAACACCCTTCCTATAGTATGGAGCCCGATACTACACAAAGTACTCCAACTGAGGTCTTATTAAGGTTTTATATTGGCTCAGCATTACTTCTTGGCTTTTAGATTTTATGTCTCTTGTGATAAAACCTAGAATTCCATTAGCTTTTTTTTTACGGCCTTACCAACCTGAGGTGCTGCCTTAAATGTCCTGTGAACCCGTGCTCCCAAATCCCTCTGCCCTTCCACAGCACCAAGCTTACTTCCATTCAAATATAATTACTTCTGTTATTTTTTTTTACCAAAATGCATCACCTCACACTTGCTGACATTGAATTCCATCTGCAACTTTTTAGCCCATTCAATAACCCTTTTATCAATATCCCTTTACAGCTTGCTTTGGTCTTCTAAAGGATTAACTGTACCTGGTATTTTAGCATCATCTGCAAATTTCAACTCCACTCCCTCTAGGCCTATGTACAAATCATTGATGTGCACGGTGAACAGAAGTGGCCCCTAGAATTGAACCCTGAGGGACATCACTACCCACTTCCAACCACTCTGAAAAACCGCCCCCAACCCTACTCTGTTTTCTCCCTTCTAATTAATTTTTAATCCAGTTTGACGTCCTCCCCTGAATTCTATACAATTAATTTTCTCTAATAATCTCCCATGTGGCAGCTTGTCAAAAACTTTCCTAAAGTCCATGCATACTGCATCTACTCCATTTCTGTTACCTCCTCGGAGAATTCGATGAGGTTTGTCAAGCGTGATCATTCCTTTTGAAATCCATGCTGGCTATTTCTATTTTCCCTTTATCTAGATATGTGATAATTTCATCCTTAATTAAAGACTCTAAAATCTTCCCCACCATAGATGTCCTGTAATTACCTGGATTAGCTCTATCTCCCTTTATAAAAATGCACACTAAATTGACCACTCTCTAGCCCTCCGGCACACTCAATAGAGCCCTGAATTATAATTTCTAGGGCCTCGACTGTTTCCTCCCTCATCTCCTTTAGGATCCTAGGATGTATCCCAGTATTTTCCCTTTGTCTCCCCCACTCTCCACCTATTGGTCTTCCTGCAACATAAGAAATTCCCTCACTGAGCCTTCTCACCGGGCCACACATACGGTCCCTGAGTAACAAGATAGACCTTCAGCCTATGCTATGAATCATTTCAAGGACAAGGACAAGTCACCTCCTGACTCTGCAGGAGGGAAAGCTGGTGGGAGATGCCATCCTGGGTAACTTTCCTACTTCTCCAAACAGCTACCTCAAATCCTCAGTGCAGATTGTTTCAACAGTCAAAAAGGGAAAAAATAAAAGCTGACATTGCAGAACAATCGGAATTCATGAGCTGATGGCTCCTGAATCAGCGATTGTTGGTCTATCGTAAGTCTTGTGTTTCCTCCTTGTTTACTGTCCTTGATAACCTCTGGGAGAGAAACAATGACTTTTTAATGCTTTGGTAGGCCATGAGGAAAATTAATCAGAAAAAACTGGGAAAATGATAGTGGAGAGAATTCCCTGAATCCAGTGGAAACCAACCCGTTTGCAGTTGGGATCTAAATTTCGGTTCCGATCTTCTGGAGGATTAAAGCTGATGAATTAGAGCTAGAGCACGGGACGAGTGTTTGAGATCTGACGATGGTGTCAGATCTTGCTGCAGCCCTGGAGTTTGCTGATGTGGAGGTTCTGACATTCACCTGCTCCCGTGATTGATCTATTTCAGTATGACCCGCCCAATGATAACGTTTCCTGCCTACCTGACGTCTTCTTAAAAGGAATGATAGCTCAGTAATTAATTCACCGGTGATGGGGGTACAATGGAGCCTCAACACCAGTGCCACAGGTTAGTGGGACGTAGATTCGGCTCCTAGTCTCAGCCAGGCTGCCGTAGGGAGGTGCAACCAGAGGTCATGCATAGGATTACATAGAATTTACCACACAGAAACAGGCCAGCATTTATGCTCCACACGAGCCTCCTCCCTCCCTACTTCATCTCACCCTATCACCATATCCTTCTATTCCTTTCTCCATCATATACTTATCTAGCTTCCCCTTAAATGCATCTATTCCATTCGCCTCAACTACTCCATGTTGTAACGATTTCCACATTCTCGCCACTCTCTGAGTAAAGAAGTTTTTCCTGTATTCGTTATTGGATTTATTGGTGACTATCTTATATTTATGACTCCACCGGCAGAGAGAGAAGTTATGGGAGGATTCTCCTTTGGTATAGATATATTGGCAGTCCTTCAATTGGAGAGTTTTTAAACTGCGGAAATATAGAACAGAACCTAACATTAGCGATTCTTGCACATAAAATGGATTTCTTAACTATTTCTCAATTTTTATTTCTAACGACACATTTCCAATCGGAATAAAATCTGCTTATAGCGCAGGTGGCCTGTGTTTTGTGTGTGATGCCACCATAGGGAGCAGGGCTGCAGGTGCCCACACAGCATGACATAAGGCCAATTTTCCTTGGAGCTGGTCTCTAAGTAAACAAACAACTTGAGGGGTCTTCTCTACTGAGGCCAAAGCAAATTTGTAACGTTTTCTGATTCCAGGGAAACAATGGACAGAAAGTGAAAGAGGATTTAGAAATGACGAACGGGTTACTATGGTAAAATTATGGATGGTATTGCATGTTTGAGCCAACCCTTTGTGTATAAAGACGTCACTTTATTCTTAATCACTGCTTGTGTTAAATTTAGAACATGTAGCATGGCTGAAAATTTTATGCTCATATAAACAATTAAAGAATGACATTTCCCCCTCTAATTGCAATTAACAGTAAATCTAGAATATTGACTCACTCTTTAATATTAGCAAATCATTTCCCATCAACCCCTGGTCAAATCAAATTAAAGAAACATTTGCCTCTTTGAAACCAAAAACCATTCAGTGACCAGAAATGTTAATACCAGGGGAAATCTACTTGATCCAAAGATTGAGGTTTCAGCCACTCTACAAGGCCTGTCTGGCAGTGGACGTCTGCACTGATTGTCCACTGGGCAGTGTGTGTCTGCAGGAAAAGGATTCTTCCTACTAATCTGTCCCTTCTGTGCTGAAGGATTCTGTTGTGTTACATACGAACATAGGAATTGCTAGATGAGAAAAGACCATGGTCCATCTAGTTCGCCTTCTACCATCTCTGGACTTTAAATCCAGCGATCAGAGTTCAAATCTCGGTGGAACCTCCATAAAACTGTCGAAACTTAACACTATACAAATGCATTAACACCCAAACAAAGTAGTACAAAGAGAAACTTTATTGAACCCCAACTTGTATACAAGTGGAAGAGCACCTCAAACAATGGTTGAGGGTACAACTTTGCCGAGTCAATGAAACAGCTCATGTTTATACAATTCAGTAGACAACGCCCACCTGTTACAGAATATGGGCGTACACGTACATTATTGGCTCAGGTAGTTGGTCAATCAAGTAGTGAGCCTGCCCCCGAACATCCATAGCCATCTTGTTACCTTGCACGTAGGCCTGAGCAGATGTCAGTTATCTCCTTTCTCTCTACATTCCTGTTCCTCGTTATCAGTAAGGCTGGAGCCAGTCTCAAGGCTACATGGCCGTTCACTAACTCTATTCTTATTATATTCTGTGGTCAGCTACATCCTTATCTCAAGGGAGGCCAGGCTGTGCTAGGCTTAATTATCAACATACCAAGGCTCAAACGTAATTACACAATTGTGCTTCTGTGTGTGCTGTAACTAAACCTATTATGTGAGTTAAGTGAGTTAATAAAGAGTTAATATGGTCAAGTATCCCTTCATGCACTGCCACACATCCCGCTAGTCGCATGATACAATGATAATGGAGTTGTTGACTGATTATAGTAATCAATCTCTATCAGTAAGTCTACAACAAACCCAAACATGAGGTGAGGAAATCCCCTAGTGGTGGAGATCTTTGGAAACCATAGATCCAAAGTCACCTGTTCCTCCCAATCATGTTACACTTACCACAAGTCATGTCTCAAATTACTCATATACTGTATCCCAAAATGTTATTTTCCATTTGGTCCAACTGGTCTATGCCGGCGTTTATGATCCACACGCGCCCCCCCCTCCCCCACCCTACTTCGTCTAACCCTATCAGCATATCCGTCTATTCCTTTCTCCCTCATGTACTTATTTAGCTTCCCTTTAAATGCATCTATATAAACATTTTCTCACCTCATAACAAATAGACAAGATCTCAGCCTGCACCAGGCGACTGAGTCTAGAGCAACAAACATTGAGGAGGTTAGTGTTGTGACAAAATTAAGCCTCTTTGTCCATGATGAGTTATTATTGAATTCTTTCTTGCTAGTCACAGGGTGAAAATTAGTTGCTGCTAGCTGTTTCTTCAAGCTGCAGAGAATACATATTATGGTCTACTAGACTAAATAAAAAGAGAAAATGGTGGAAACACTCAACTGGTCAGGCCGCATCTATGGAGAGGGAAACAGAGTTAACATTTCAGGTCGATGACGTTTCATCAGAACTGGAAGAAGTAAAGAAGTTTTCAAGCAAGTACAGTCAGGGAAAGAGGAGGAGGGGGAGGAGGTGAGGAAAGAACAAAAGAGAAGGTCTGTGATAAAGTGGCGGGCAGGAGTGATTAAATGACATAAAGGATGATGGTGCAACTACCAGACCATGGGTCATTTCTTGGGTGTTAATAGGGTGCCCTGTGGAGCAGAAGGTAGTTTAATATGCGAATCTCTGTTAATTACAGTGCTTTACCACTATTCTTCCCAGCCGGGGCCCTTATAACTGTTTTGGATCAGTGTAAATTTCCTGCAGTCACAAGTTGTTTAAATTGATTGGAATAGATTAATGGGTTTCTCAGCAAGGGGTCAAATCATTCAATTCAAACACAAGAATCCTGTGAATGGCAGTTCATCTAATTGCAGTTATGAGAAATACCTTTTTTAATTCCCTTTTCTCTGAGCTATCTTCAAAAAGATTTGAAGCTCTATCTTCATGGCATTGGAACTTGACAGCAGTCAGACTGAAGCCAGTGAAGATATGGGAAGTACCAGTGACACCCTGGCCTCATTTGAATTTGATTGGCAAAAGGTCATCGGCCTCAGGATTGGCCAGCAGTGGGGAAGGGCAACTAGGGATGGGGCAATAAATGCCGGCCTTGCCAGCGACGCCCACATCTTGAGAATGAATAAAATAAAAACTGATGGATGAATAAGTTCAATGGAAAGCAATTCCCAGATACATTTCACAATGCGTCTCTACAAATGCTAGATTCCCATTGCTAGATGTGACAAATTTTCTGGTTGCCTTTCAGTCCTGCCCCTTGTTTTGTTTTAAAACTGCTGTTACGAGGAGTCAGGGAGCAGACAATCGGGATGGAATTGTCTCTGGGGTGATCCCCCAGACGGGACTCCGGCAGACGGGGGAGCTGTGCACAGCCAGGCGTCTGCTGACTCAACCCCACTTGCTAGTCTTGAAGTCAACGGTGCAGAACTTTAGGGTACCTTCCTGGGGGAACGCCTGGCACAAAATACCCGCTAAACATTTGGCACAATGTGGTGGTGCTATCGGGCAGTGCCATCACTGAGGAGCTGAGAGAGACCAGTCGTATGATGTCTTCTGATCCAGAGAGAGAAGAGACACTGAGGTTGAGATTACATAAGAGAAAATTGCATGTCATACCACTCATCAATCTTAAAGGTCACCGTGCCATAGATTACTGTCACACAAGAAAATGATGGAAATTCAACAGAGTCCTTTTTGAATTCACATCAAAACCATTTATAAAGACGCATTAAATTTCATGTCTTAGAATTTACAAACATGAATTGTTTTGATTTATTTATGAGGCTTGTATTGTTGCTTATTAAGATGAGTGATAAAAATGGAAATGCAGATTTACATGAAGACCTTAAGTCAGATACAGGACAGGATCGACCTTCTCCATGCACTACTCCAATAATGATCCTTAGTCCTATCCTTGGGAGCTCACCTTCTCCCAGGGACACTTCCTTTCCACGCTTGTAGCTTTGAACAGTGACGTCGGCAAAATGAACAGCAAGTGGTTTAATAATGTGAACTTGGGCTGAGGTTCTCATAATCCATTTCAGTGCAGTGCTGAGGGAGTGCTGCGCTGTTGGAGGTGCCGTCGGATGAGATGTTAAACCGAAGCCCAGTCTGCCCTCTCAGGTGGACGTAAAAGATTCCATGGCACTATTTCAAAGAGTTCTCCCCGGTTTCCTGGCCAATATTTATCCCTCAAACAAATTATCTGGTCATTTATCACATTGCTGGTTTTCGGAGTGTGCTGTGCGCAAACTGGCTGCCACGTTTCCTATGTTACAATAGTGGCTACACTTCAAAAGTATTTAATTGGCAGTAAAACGCTTTGGGACATCCAGAAGTCGTGGAAGGCGCTATATAAATGAAAGTTTTTTTTTCTTTTATGTGAAAAGAAGGAACAAAAGAGACAATTAAGCCACCCTATCCAGATAGGACACAGCCTCGACTACATTGATCCATTCCCCTAATCATCCAATCTCTTGGTAGAGGCCAAAAATACCTCAAGTTCTTAAATTGAATCATATGAATTTTCATTTTTCTACAAAACGTTCTTGATTTTTTGCTTATGGGGGGGTGAGGGTAACAGCATTTGAACAATGGGAAACTCTCTCATCTTTTGTACTCAGTGTCAGCATCAAAACTTAAGGGGAAAGATGGGGATTTTTGAACCCAAAGCGGTCAAGAAAGCCATGAACAAGCTGAAAGTTGGAAAGGAACCGAGATTGGGCAAAATACCAGCAGAACTGATGAAGAATAAGTAAAGGTACCAAACAAAGTGTAGCTCCTGGTATCAGAGTGTAGCCCCTGGTAAAGGTGATCAGTCCCAGGGAAGGTTTTTAACTGCTGCCTAGGATTCTTATCCTTGTTTTCAAATCCCTCTATGGCCTCGCCCTCACCCTATCTCTGTAACCTCCTCCACCCTTACAACCCTCCCAGATCTCTGTGTTCCTTCAATTCTGGCCTCTTGCGCATCCCCGATTTTCATTGCTCCACCATTGGTGGCCGTGCCTTCAGCCGCCCAGGCCCTTAGCTCTGGAATTCCCTCCCTAAACCTCTCCTCCTTTAAGACACTCCTTAAAACTTACCTCTTTGACCAAGCTTTTGCTCACCTGTCCTAATATCTCATGTGGCTCGGTGTCATATTTTGTTTGATAATCGCTCCTGTGAAGCACCTTGGGATGTTTTACTACATTAAAGGCGCTGTATAAATGCAAGTTGTTGTTGTTGGGATTGGTAAGGCTTTGGTAAGACAGCGTGTTGAGGACAGGCTAGATTTAGAAACAGAAGCTTGTGCAACAAACAAATCATTGTGATGTAGAGAAACCTCTGAACAGATTTCAACTATTTTCTCTGGTTGTGGAATCAGTGACAACAGGTTTTCAGTTTAAAATTGTCACGAAGGGAGTGAGGGGAGAGGTCATTAGAAGTTTCAGAGAGTTACTGGATGAAAGAACATTTTGTCACAGAGAGTACTTGAAGGAGGGACCATTTTATTTTACAAGGGCAGAGCAAGTACCCATTTGTAGCTACGGGGCTGTGGGGAGAGGGCAGGGCAGCGCGATTAGATTTAAATTGCCCAGGACAGAAGCAACGGATCAAATGTAATGTAAACTTCTATGGTTTTGTGTCAGCTTCATAATTAACTTCATTCGATTTGGAAAGGCCTTTGATAATCCAGAGGGATTTATACTGTGGTAATTTTACAGTATTATTGATTTTTTTTCGTAAGCACCACCAAATCAGTAAGCATCCAGAAGCTCACGGGCTGGAATGTTACGCTAAGGTGGAGACTGGAGCAATGCAGTTCGAATTAGAGACCTCTGTCTGTCAGGGATGCTTTTCTCATTTGTTCTTGGAATGTGAGTGACTCTGGCAAGGCCTAATTGCTCTGGCAGCTGAATGGCTTGCTGGGCCACTTCAAAGAGCAATCACATGGGGTGAGACTGGAGTCACTTGTCGGCCAGATCAGGTTAGGGGTTGCCAACCCTCCAGGATTGTCTTAAGAGTCTCCAAGAATTAATGATTAATCTCCTGGACGCTGCTGCGAGCAAACCCGGGAGAAAAATCATTGGAGCATTAAAAACAATTGTACGTTTGTTTCATTTTCTTTGGACACTTTTGTTTATTAGTTATTAAAAAATCGGAGATGGGAACAGGGTGGGGGGGGTCATGTGATGCAATACATCCAATCAGAGTTGGCAACCTTAAATCAGATAGAGATGGCAGATTCCCTTCCCTGAAGGACACTGGTGAACCAGTTGGGTTTTTAGGTCAAACGAGCAGCTTTCTCAGCTGTTTCCCGTGTTGCTACCCCAAAGATTAGCTGATTTACAGAATTCAATTGAGCTCTCCATCACCACGATAATACTATACCTTATTGTCAGGATCTGCGGAGTGGAACTGTGGAATCCTGTGGAGGAAACAGCAAACACTCAGACATCTAGGTTTCACAGATGATAAACTGAATGGTACAATTTAAAAAGGGGGTGCAGGATCAGAGCGACCTGGGGGTGCACATACACAAATCTTTGAAGGTGGCAGGACAAGTTGAGATGGCTGTTAAAAAAAAATGTTATCCTAGGCTTTATTAATAGAGGCACAGAGTACAAAAGCAAGGAAGTTATGCTAAACCTTTATAAAACACTGGT
Organism: Heptranchias perlo; assembly: GCF_035084215.1. NCBI lineage: Eukaryota > Metazoa > Chordata > Chondrichthyes > Hexanchiformes > Hexanchidae > Heptranchias > Heptranchias perlo. The sequence continues at coordinate 9,891,773 of NC_090365.1, forward strand.
TAGGCCCCAGCTGGAGTATTGTGTTCAATTCTGGGCACCACACTTCAGGAAGGATGTCAAGGCCTCAGAGAGGGTGCAGAAGAGATGTACTAGAATGGTACCAGGGATGAGGGACTTCAGTTATGTGGAGAGATTGGAGAAGCTGGGGTTGTTCTCCTTAGTACAGAGGAGGTTAAGGGGAGACTTGATAGAAGTGTTCAAAATCATGAATGGTTTGACAGAGTAAATAAAGACAAACTGTTTTCAGTGACAGAAGGGTCGGTAACCAGAGGACACAGATTTAAGGTGATTGGCGAAAGTGCCAGAGGCGGCATGAGGAAACATTTTTTTACGCAGCGAGTTGTAATGATCTGGAATACGCTGCCTGAAAGGGTGGTGGAAGCAGATTCAATAATAACTTTTAAAAGGGAATTAGATAAATACTTGAAGGAAAAACATTTACAAAGCTAAGGGTAAAGAGCTAATTGGATAGCTCTTTCAAAGAGCCAGTATAGGCACGATGGGCCGAATGACCTCCTCCTATGCTGTACCATGCTATGATACTATGATAAAGGACTATTGGCAGAAATAGAAGAAGAAAACGGACATCATTGTTGGGCAACAAGTTGAATTAAATTTCTGAAAGAATGCAAAGGTCATGACAGTTGGAACTGATGCAGCAATTCTAATACTGGAAGGGTTAGAGTCAGCTCGAGTTTGCAAAGCAGCTTTTAGCAACTGGACAACACCTGGAGCAACACTTGACCATTCCTCAAAGTGAGGATCAGACTACACAAGAAAGGCTGATTTCTCAATCGCTCCTGGAGAGGACAGGGAGCACTGGTCGGGAAATTGCAAGTCAGCAACCCCTGATTTTCAGTCGGTTAATTAAAGTAGGCGAGTTATTTAGAAACCAAAGGGGAAGGGTCAAGACCCATAGTGCAGCATATCACCAAGGCTGGAAACCGTAACAGAGAAGGTGAGATGAATAGTAAGTCCCATTCCACATGGTTGACTTTTAATGTGCTCTGAAGTAGCCCAGCCAGACACCCAGCTGTAAAACCAATTGCTGCAATTTGTGGGCGCACCATCACCACACGGACTGTAGCAACTCAAGAAGAAGGCTCACCCGCACTTTCTCAGGGCAACTAGCGATGGGCAATAAATGTGGGCCTTGCCAGAGACGCCCACATCTTGAGAACAAATAAATAAAGAAGCAATAACAGGTGCCTGGGCACAATGTAACTGTATCCATGTTGATTTTTTTTAAAAAGGCTTAATCAGCTAGAGATGAATCATCAGGAGATGTGGCTTACTTGAGTGAGTGAGGCCAGTGTGCAGAAGCAGGATTAATGCACTCAAATGAGACAAAGGGATTAGTGTTACTGTCACCGGGGATACTGAAAGAACAATTTCCCTCACACTCAGAACTGAGCGGGAAGCATGTGAAAGTCGGTCTCCTCACTGTGTCTGTGTTACTTACTAATATTTGATGCAGAGTATTAGCCCCCTAATGAGAAACAAAAAGATAAGAATCCAGGGATTAGTATTATTCAAATCCCAGAATGTTTAGTTCCACACCATTATTTTTCTTTCAGTGTTATCCATTCCTGTCAATCTGTTGTTTCAATATTTCTTTAATCATTGGTGAACGGACCACAGCAAAAATAGCAGGAAATACAAATCTATGTTTAGCAATGTCACAGTTCTAAAGGGAGAAAGGGCATCTCACCCAGTGTCCCAGCTCTAAGGGGAGAGGACATCTCACCCAGTGTCACAACTCCAATGGGAGAGAGGGCATCTCACCCAGTGTCCCAGCTCTAAGGGGAGAGGACATCTCACCCAGTGTCCCAGCTCTAATGGGAGAGAGGGCATCTCATCCAGTGTCCCAGCTCTAAGGGGAGAGGACATCTCACCCCATGTCACAGCTTTAATGGGAGAGAGGGCATCTCACCCAGTGTCCCAGCTCTAATGGGAGAGAGGGCATCTCACCTAGTGTCTCAGCTCTAAGGGGAGAGGACATCTCACCCAGTGTCACAACTCCAATGGGAGAGAGGGCATCTCACCCAGTGTCCCAGCTCTAATGGGAGAGAGGGCATCTCACCTAGTGTCCCAGCTCTAAGGGGAGAGGACATCTCACCCAGTGTCACAACTCCAATGGGAGAGAGGGCATCTCACCCAGTGTCCCAGCTCTAAGGGGAGAGGACATCTCACCCCGTGTCACAGCTTTAATGGGAGAGAGGGCATCTCACCCAGTGTCCCAGCTCTAATGGGAGAGAGGGCATCTCACCTAGTGTCCCAGCTCTAATGGGAGAGAGGGCATCTCACCTAGTGTCCCAGCTCTAAGGGGAGAGGACATCTCACCCAGTGTCACAGCTTTAATGGGAGAGAGGGCATCTCACCCAGTGTCCCAGCTCTAATGGGAGAGAGGGCATCTCACCCAGTGTCCCAGCTCTAATGGGAGAGAGGGCATCTCACCCAGTGTCCCAGCTCTAATGGGAGAGAGGGCATCTCACCCAGTGTCACAGCTCTAATGGGAGAGAGGACATCTCACCCAGTGTCACCGCTCTAAAGGGAGATGGAGCCTCACCCAGTGTCACAGCTCTAATAGGAGAGAGGGCATCTCACCCAGTGTCACCGCTCTAAAGGGAGATGTAGCCTCACCCAGTGTTACAGCTCTGATGGGAGAGAGGGCATCTCACCCAGTGTCACAGCTCTAATGGGAGAGAGGGCATCTCACCCAGTGTCACGGCTCTAATGGGAGAGAGGGCATCTCACCCAGTGTCACGGCTCTAATGGGAGAGAGGGCATCTCACCCAGTGTCACCGGTCTAATGGGAGAGAGGGCATTTCACCCAGTGTCACCGGTCTAATGGGAGAGAGGGCATTTCACCCAGTGTCACGGCTCTAATGGGAGAGAGGGCATCTCACCCAGTGTCACTGCTCTAATGGGAGAGAGGGCATCTCACCCAGTGTCACTGCTCTAATGGGAGAGAGGGCATCTCACCCAGTGTCACTGCTCTAATGGGAGAGAGGGCATTTCACCCAGTGTCACCGCTCTAATGGGAGAGAGGGCATCTCACCCAGTGTCACTGCTCTAATGGGAGAGAGGGCATCTCACCCAGTGTCACTGCTCTAATGGGAGAGAGGGCATCTCACCCAGTGTCACGGCTCTAATGGGAGAGGAAGCGTGTAAGCAAGTGAGGCAAAAAAATATGTAATGGAAACAAATTGAGGAAAGCGAATGAGTGAAAGTGACACGGAAGGAATGTGAGATTGAGGGGAAAATCATGAGAGATGTGGATAAAAAGAGAAACATAGAAAAATATCTTGATGTCCTGTTGAGGTTGGGAGGAAAGAATAAACACTATCAAAGCAGAGTAAATCACAGAACATTCGGGAAAAATTTAATTAAGGGTTCTGATACATTTCAGCTCACATGACTGCACAGAAATAGACAGAGAGAATTGGAAAATACAGAGAGAAATCTCAGTAACAGAAGAGGACATTACAGACACCTACAAGGGAACTGATTAAAGGCTGAAATATATTAAAGGGAGGATTTGGATGGGAACACACTGTGAGAGACAAGAATCGTGGATTGAAAACAAAACAAACAGGAAAAATATCACATCCAAAATGGTCAGGAGTTTTAAAGCCAGATTAAATGTGGAGCTGCTTGTTGAGCATGCACTGCAGAACAGAGGGTGTGTGGGTGTGTGAGTGGACCCTTAAATCATCAGGTGCTGGTCTCAATCCTACCTTTGTGGGGAAGTGTTGAATGCTGAAGGTAGGACCCAGGGAGAGGAGGGAAATCAGAGGGAGAGGTACCCCGGGGAGCAGGGAATCAGTAGAATTACCCCAGGGAGAGGGGGGGAGTCAGTGGAAGAGGTCTGCCATGGAAAGGGGGAATCAGTGGGAGAATTACCCTAGGGAGAGGGGGGGAATCAGTGGGAGAGGTATGCCATGGAAAGGGGGAATCAGTGGGAGAATTACCCCAGGGAGAGGGGGGAATCAGTAGGAGAGGTACCCCAGGGAGAGGGGGGAATCAGTAGGAGAGGTACCCCAGGGAGAGGGAGGTATCAGTGGGAAAATTACCCCAGGGAGAGGGGGAATCAGTAGGAGAGGTGTCCCAGGGAGAGGGGGGAATCAGTAGGAGAGATACCCCAAGGAGAGGGGGAATCAGTGGGAGAGATACCCCAGGGAAAGGAAGGAATCAGTAGGCGAATTACCCCAGCACTGCTCATGCACCTCCTTGTGGTTCGTGTTGGTGGGTGGTCAACGATCAGCTGCAGGCTCATCTCCTTGACCTTATATCATGATGTGGAGATGCCGGTGATGGACTGGGGTGGACAAATGTAAGGAATCTTACAACACCAGGTTATAGTCCAACAAATTTATTTTAAAATCACAAGCTTTCGGAGATTATCTCCTTCGTCAGATGAATGAATGAAAAGGTTCTCAAATCGCATATCTTATACTATGTTGGGACAGCATCACACCAATCAAAAGGTGTTGTTGTTATTCAAACAGGCCAGTCACGGAGAACAGCACGTCCCAGTACACTCGATATACATTGTGTCTATTACACAGGCAGGCAGAAAGAAACTCAAAATGGCAGAGAGAGAGAGAGAATTTTAAAAAACATATAAATTTTTTTCCCCCTTTTTGCTGGTGGGGTTACGTGTAGCGTGACATGAACCCAAGATCCCGGTTGAGGCCGTCCTCATGGGTGCGGAACTTGGCTATCAACTTCTGCTCGACGATTTTGCGTTGTCATGTGTCTCGAAGGCCGCCTTGGAGAACGCTTACCCGAAGATCGGTGGCTGAATGTCCTTGACTGCTAAAGTGTTCCCCGACTGGGAGGGAACCCTCCTGTTTGGCGATTGTTGCGCGGTGTCCGTTCATCCGTTGTCGCAGCGTCTGCATGGTCTCGCCAATGTACCATGCTCCGGGGCATCCTTTCCTGCAACGTATGAGGTAAACAACGTTGGCCGAGTCACAGGAGTATGAACCATGTACCTGGTGGGTGGTGTCCTCTCGTGTGATGGTGGAAACTACACCATGTTCTCCGCAGCCTTCAACATGTCATCGATGACGACGAACACCTCGCTAAGGCCATCCCCACGCCTCCACTGCTCGCCTTTAAACAGCCACCCAACCTCAAACAGACCATCGTTCGCAGCAAGTTACCCAGTTTTCAGGAGAACAGCGTCCACGACACCACACAACCCTGCCACGGCAACCTCTGCAAGACTTGCCAGATCATCGACACGGATACCACCATCACACGAGAGGACACCACCCACCAGGTACATGGTTCATACTCCTGTGACTCGGCCAACGTTGTTTACCTCATACGTTGCAGGAAAGGATGCCCCGGAGCATGGTACATTGGCGAGACCATGCAGACGCTGCGACAACGGATGAACGGACACCGCGCAACAATCGCCAAACAGGAGGGTTCCCTCCCAGTCGGGGAACACTTTAGCAGTCAAGGACATTCAGCCACCGATCTTCGGGTAAGCGTTCTCCAAGGCGGCCTTCGAGACACACAACGCAAAATCGTCGAGCAGAAGTTGATAGCCAAGTTCCGCACCCATGAGGACGGCCTCAACCGGGATCTTGGGTTCATGTCACGCTACACGTAACCCCACCAGCAAAAAGGGGGGGAAAAAAAAAAAATTTATATGTTTTTTAAAATTCTCTCTCTCTCTCTGCCATTTTGAGTTTCTTTCTGCCTGCCTGTGTAATAGACACAATGTATATCGAGTGTACTGGGACGTGCTGTTCTCCGTGACTGGCCTGTTTGAATAACAACGACACCTTTTGATTGGTGTGATGCTGTCCCAACATAGTATAAGATATGCGATTTGAGAACCTTTTCATTCATTCATCTGACGAAGGAGATAATCTCCGAAAGCTTGTGATTTTAAAATAAATTTGTTGGACTATAACCTGGTGTTGTAAGATTCCTGACCTTATATCAAGTGAGGCATGGAAAGAAAAGGGTAGAAAAATAAATTCCCTCCAAAGTACTCAATATAACATGAGTTAGTTTGTCCGATTTTCTACACGCTGAGCTGTAGGGCTGTGAGGGAGATTAATAAACCTTATCCCAGTGGGATGAAAAGGAGATGTGAGCACAAGTTGACCCTGCTGCCCTCTCACCCATCCGACCAGTCGCTTAATTACAGCATCAGAGGGTTTCGCACTTTCAGCAGGGAGCTGATAGAAGCAGGAAGTGAAGCATAAGAAATAGGAGTAGGCCATATGGCCCCTCGAGCCTGCATAACAGCAAGGCCACAGCCTGAGAATCCGATGGAAAGACAGGGTGGAGGGAGTCTGAGGGACAGTTGGTTCAGCCTGGTGAACCTCCCTTTTTGGAGTTGAATCCTTGAGCACTTGAGCTGAGGGTAAGGCCCAGAAAATAATCCAACTTTGATTCATTTTTTTGCTCTGGTTTTTTCACACAGACCAGCTGACATGTGGCAGCGGTAATACAAATTGAATCTGATTCTTTCCCCTCAGGTAATGAACAAATCTGGTAAGAGTATAACTGTGTACTCTGGTCAATAGATGTGACAGGGAAAGAGCCACTCTCCCTGGAGAATAAAGGAAGAACTTGTCATCAAATGAAAAGCGAAAAAGGCCGACCCTCACCATGGATCAGAGCTCCTGCCTGGGGAGCAGGGTGAGGTTGGCCTGTAATTGCTGTGACAGTGAAACACTTGGGAGTTTGGAATGCTGTCACAGGTACTTTGTCTTATTATTAAAAAAAAGCAAAAACTTTGAACTTGTACTTTGGCATAGAATGTAAAGGTTTTAAAGGAACTTTTCCCCAGAATTGAAAAGAATCAAAACGTAGCATTCAGCTTTTGAAACTATGAGCTTTTGACTCTCTGTGTTCATTGATTTATGTCTCGTGCCTTGAAGTCCAACACTCCTGCCCCTTCTTAAAGGTAGTTACTCAGACTGGCAAAAGATGGGAAGTTGTGTTCCACAGGGATCAGTGCTGGGACCACTGTTGTTCACCATATACATAAATGGTTTGGATTCGGTAATCGGAAGTACAATTTCAAAATTTGCGGACGACACCAAATTGGGGGGTATAGTTAATACTGAGGAGGACTGTGACAAAATACTGGAAGGCATTAATAAACTTGCAGTATGGGCATGTAATTGGCAAATGAATTTCAATATAGATAAGTGTGAGATGGTACATTTTGGTAGGAAGAATAAGGAGGCCACATACTGCTTGGAAACTCAGAGTCTAAATGGGGTAGAGGAGCAAAGGGATCTGGGGGTACATATATACAAATCACTAAAAGTATCGACACAGGTTAATAAAGCCATAAAAAAAAGCAAACCAAGCACTGGGGTTCATTTCTAGAGGGATAGAATTGAAAAGCAGGGAAGTTATGTTAAACTTGTATAGAACCTTGGTTAGACCACATTTGGAGTACTGTGAACAGTTCTGGTCTCTATATTATAATAAGGATATAGAGGCACTGGAGAAGGTGCAAAAGATTTTTACAAGGATGATACCAGAACTGAGAAGTTATACCTATCAAGAAAGACTGAACAGGCTGGGGCTCTTTTCTCTAGAAAAGAAAAGACTGAGGGGTGACCTGATAGATGTCTTTAAGATTATGAAAGGGTTTGAAGAGATGATGTTTCCACTTGCGGGGTAGAGCAGAACTAGGGGCCATAAATATAAGATAGTCACTAATAAATCCAATCGGGAATTCAGGAGAAAGTTCTTTAGTCAGAGAGTGGTTAGAATGTGGAACTCGCTACCACAAGGAGTAGTTGAGGCAAACAGCATAGATGCATTTAAGGGGAAACTAGATAAGCACATGAGGGAGAAAATAGAAGGATATGTTGGTAGGGTTAGATGAAGTAGGGTGGGAGGAGGCTCATATGGAGCATAAACACCGGCATAGACCTGTTGGGCCAAGTGGCCTGTTTCTGTGCTATACATTCTATGCGATTCTATCCATTGAAAACATCGGAGGGTTGCTGGGCCCGTGGAGATGCAACACCCGAACCCTGGCGGCCATGATTTCAGACTGGGCCCCTCATCTTGACTTTTGAAATTTTAATTTGGAACTGATTATTTCTGTTTGTTTGTTCTTTATTTTGAACACTGGGCTTACACTGAAGGACACGGCCCTTCTGGGCGTGCCTTTAGCATGACCCAGGGTTACGTTCTCCATCAGTCTCATCCCAGATCTATGTGCGAGCAGATGGGCAGCACAAAACTGCCTGGACTTTAGCACTAGGGTGGAAGTCTTATTCAGCGCGACCACAGAATGGCAAGTGGGAGAGATGGAATGTTGTCGCAAAAGTGCAGGGAGGTGCTCGTTGGAGTTGAGGTGCGTTAAAGGGATGGAGTATTGGAAAGCTTCAATCAGCATCTAGCCCCAGTATAACTAACCTGCGAGCGTTTATTGGTGAAACTGGGTGCCCAACAACTTGCATTTATATAGCATCTTTAATGTAGTAAAACGTCCCAGGGCACTTCACAGGAGTGTATTCAGATAAAATTTGTCACCAGGCCACATAAGGAGATATTAGGGCAGGTGACTGAAAGCTTGGCCAAAGAGATAGGTTTTAAGCAGCGTCTTAAAGGAGGAGAGGCGAAGAGGTTTAGGGAAGGAATTCCAGAGCTTAGGGCCTAGACAGCTGAAGGCATGGCCACCAATGGTGGGGCGATGGATATCAGGGAGGCACAAGAGGCCAGAGCTGGAGGAACATGGAGGTTTTCGATGTGTTCTACTCCCCTGCACTAACATCCTTCACCTTGATGGGCACTTTGTACTTTAATTGGTAGCCTGTTGTGCTTCCTTGGTAGCCCATGCTAAATACTTGTGGCCTTTCTGCGTCTATTGCATTCGTACATCCAGTAACTGTCTCCAAGCAACGAGAACAGGGCAGATTCCAGCCCAAGGAGGGAGCTAACACTTTCTGTCACTGTCTTCACCTGATTAAAAAACAAATGTCAGCTGGAGAACCAACATTTTAAATTCCGTAACCCTCACTTGTATTTCGATAGCCCGGGATTGAGTCTCAGTGAATCTTGCGCATGATGTCAAACAGCAAGGGAGGCATCATGTCCCCGACAGGTTAATTATAGAGAGTTCACAAAGCAACCAGTCTCCGGAAGCTCTCTGTGGGGATTATACAAAACGTATAAAAGGTGTTTCATGTCGTTTAGTCTATTATAGAAACAACCACAGGATAAGCCTGTCCTGTCAGAGCTCACAGTGCAGTCAGAGAGTGTGATACTGATAGGTTACACCGAGTCTTTCAGAGGGGGTGGGGACCTGTGACTGGAGATCTCGAGGTGGGTGTGGGGGGACCTGTGAATGGAGATTCCGAGGGGGTGAGGACCTGTGAATGGTGATCTCGAGGGGGATGTGGGGAGACGTGTAAATGAAGACCCCGAGGGGGGCGTGGGGGGACCTGTGAATGGAGATCTCGAGGGGTGTAATGATGTGTGAATTGAAACCTCTTACACACTTGGCATGGGAGTGTGAACACACTATGTGTGTACAGATACACACATAGAGTGTGGAAATCAGGGTGCAATATATACGTGGACCCCACACAGATTGTATTTTACTTGTACAGCACACCCTGAGGACACAGTGTCATCTTTCTCGGAGTGCACTGTAGGAAGAAGGAGCAGTAATGTTCTGGTTGGTGGAGTGGATGCCATTGTTCTAGTTGAAGCTATTCTGGACAAGGCAACATCACCCAGATCAATCAATGCGGTTCAGGAGGGAATACAGAGATCTTTGAAATGTTTTCCTCACTATTGTTGCTCTTACCTCAGAGAAAGGCTGACGGTTAAGGTAAGATGGAGGAGATGGCACCTGTGTGTAAGACACTAGCAGGCACTCTTTACTGGGTAAAGAGGAGGAAGCTGTTATGGAATCTTTGAAAGAGCTATCCAATTAGTCCTACTCCCCCTTCTTTTTCCCTGTAGCCCTGCAAATGTTTCCTTTTTAAGTATTTATCTGATTCCTGTTTGAAAGTAATTATTGAATCTGCTTCCACCGTCCTTTTAGGCAGCACATTCCAGGTCACAACAACTCGTTGCATAAAAGAATTCTCCTCATCTCCTCCCCTGGCTTTTTTGCCAATTATCTTAAATCTGTGTCCTCTGGTAACCAACCCTCCTGCCAGTGGAAATTGTTTCTCCCGTTTTATTCTATCAAAACCCCTCATAATGTTGAACACCTCTATTAAATCACCCCTTAATTTTCTTTGCTCTATGACTCCTGGGAGCTCCTGTAATGGAGTCCTCGGCATTACTGAGGTGCTATTAATTGTCAGATACGAATCCATTTAATCTGATATTATCTGCATAAAAGCTTTTTTATTGCAGCGAGGATTCCTTTTAATCTGTTGATCTTTTCATTGTTTAAGTGTTTGACATAGAATGTTTCGATCGATTTGTACAGGCTCCCAGTAAGACAGAGTTACTGCTTCAATCTCGGGTGAGGAGATGGCTTTGCTGTCTGTTGGAACGAGCTGAGGTCACTTTGGCTGAATCTGGTTTGATCTAATGTCAGACTTGTTTTGTGTGTTAACTCAGCCACACAATGGAAGGGATTCAACCTTGCTCCTCCAACACCCATACAGTCTGTCCCACTCTCAGATACCAGCTCCTCCATTGCCCACACACAGTCTGTCCCACTCTCAGATACCAGCTCCTCCATTGCCCACACACAGCCTGTCCCACTCTCAGATGCCAGCTCCTCCATCACCCACACACACAATCTGTCCCAGTCTCAGATACCAGCTCCTCCATCACTCATACACACACTCTGTCTCACTCTCAGATACCAGCTCCTCCATCACACACAAAGCCTAACCCACTCTCAGATACCAGCTCCTCCATCACCCATACACACACTCTGTCTCACTCTCAGATACCAGCTCCTCCATCACCCACACACAGTCTGTCGCCTGCCCTGCACATCACAATTGTAACATGCTCCTGTCTATTGCTGGAACAGAGCAAGGTAGGCACATTCAGTATATAATAACCCTTCCTAAACCCTCGATAGATGATAGAACAAAGAGTAGCATATGGGACAAGATGTAACCGAGGCAACGTTAATCCAATGAACCCGAGGAGACTCGTTGCCTGGGAAAAAGGAAGAATTTGCATTTCTAAAGTGCCTTTCACAATGCCAGACGTCCCAAAGCACTTCACAGCAAATTAAGTACTTTTGAAGTGTAGTCACTGTTGTAATGTAGGAAACACGGCAGCAAAGTCCCGTAAGCAGTAATGAGATAATGACCAGATAATCTGTTCTAGTGATGTTGGTTGAGCGATAAATATTGGCCAGGACACCGGGGAGAACTCCTCTGCTATTCTCTGTAATAGTGCCATGGGATCTTTTACATCCACCTTAGAGAGCAGACAGGGCCTCAGGTTTAACATCTCATCAGAAAGACTGCACCTCCAGCAGTGCAGCACTCCCTTAGTACTGTGCTGGAGTATCAGCCTAGATCATGTGCTCAAGTCTCCAGAGTGGGGCTATGAACCCACAACCTTCTGACTCAGAAGCAAGAGCACTACCAACTGAGCTACAACTGAAACAACAGAGGACTACAGCTGTGCCTTCCTTCCTGATTCTTAAAGGTGTTTTTTGTTCATCTGTGGTGTATGAAGTCAAATTACTACATATTTCAAGACTCAAAACCAGGGAAAAAGAAATACTGTGAGAATTTGTATCACTGCAGGCAAACCATTTGCTGCAGTGTAACCTACTTAACCTAGCAGCCTTTGAGGTGATCTCTGGCAGGCCCCCCCTCTCCCGACTTTGCAATGACCATGCCCCTTTAAGTCCTGTGTTTTTTATTGATATAGAATGCATGTTCCCTTGCCAGCCCCTGTAGGGAGGGCAGTTAACTATTTTGGAAGCTTTGATTTACTCTTTTGCCTGCTGGCCAAGCAGGCTGGAATGTTAATGCGATCCATAGGTCATTGTGCAGGTGACAGTGCGTTACAGATGGGATAGAGCTGTAACTCTGACACACGCACATAGCCACGAGTGGTTTATGAGCTTTCACCTAAATGAGAAAGCCTTGGTGATGTAGCATCACCGCAGAGAGCAGCTGTTAATCTCCATCCATCATTTTATGAAGGTTAGGGTTTTATAGACAATGCATCGACAACGTTAGATACAGGGAGGGAAAAACATCTCACAATTTTAGCCCCATCAGGTCCCTGGAAGAGATCTGCCTGAATTCTCGCAGCATATCATCGAGCAGAACAGAAAACAGGAAATTAAAGGAAACCAAGGCCCCGTCTGCCCTCTCAGGTGGATGTAAAAGATCCCACAGAACTCTGCGAAGAAGAGTAGGAGAGTCCTGGCCAGTATTTATCCTTCAACCAACTTCACTAAAACAGATGATCTGGTCATTATCACATTGCTGTTTGTGGATCCTTGCTGGGTGCAAATTGACTGCTGCGTTTCCTCCATTACAACAGTGACTACTCTTCAGAGGTACTTCATTCGCTGTAAAGCACTTTGGGGCGACCTGACGTTGTGAAAGATGCTATATAAATGCAAGTTCTTTCTTTCTTTCAGAAGCCTGCCTTGGGGTGGGGAGAGGGGGAGATAAGCAGCTTCTGCTGAAGAGGAGGGCCAATCATTTTTAAGAGTTTATAAACTGTGGGGTTGCGGAGTGTAAGAACCATAGCAACGAGGGGTGCCAGGCAACACGCTGACATTTTTCACATCCGGTGTTGCTATGAAGGTAATGACAGAAATGTGACGTATGATGTCACTCTGCCATTATTTGACTACACCCACCCATATTTGGGCGAATGCGTTCAGCAGCTGCCGTTAGTTCCAGCGGGAAATCCCAGCAGTGACGACAACTGGATCAGCCCAGATCCATCTGAAAATAGGCGGAATCCCAGTAGACAGCCAGGCCTTGGACATTTCCCATTTTTATAATCCCTCTATCATTCTTCAAAGGAATATTCAAGCTTCTTGCTCTGGCCTATTGGGAACTCTGTGTTCTGCCCCATTTATGCCATTATTCGCATTCCACCTCCGTTCCCCGTCAGGATTCTGCCACATTAAAAAGTGATGCATTTTGGTAGGAAGAATGAGGAGAGGCAATATAAACTAAATGGTACAATTTTAAAGGGGGTGTAGGAGCAGAGAGACCTGGGGGTTCACATACACAAATCTTTGAAGGTGCCAGGACAAGTTGATAAAGCTGTTACTTAATAAAGCATACTGGATCCTGGGCTTTATAAATAGAGGCATAGAGTACAAAAGCAAGGAAATTATGCTAACCCTTTATAGATCACTCGTTAGGCCCCAGCTGGAGTATTGTGTCCAATTCTGGGCAGCACACTTTAGGTAGGATGTCAAGGCCTTGGAGAGGGTGCAGAGGAGATTTACTAGAATGGTACCAGGGATGAGGGACTTCAGTTACGTGGAGAGATTAGAGAAGCTGGGGTTGTTCTCCTTAGAGCAGAAAAGGTTAAGAGGAAATTTAATAGAGGTGTTCAAAATTATGAAGGGTTTGGATAGAGTAAATAAGGAAAAACTGTGACAGAAGGGTCGGTAACCAGAGGACACAGATTTAAGGTGATCGGCAAAAGAACCGGGGGAGGTGAGGAGAAACTTTTTTTATAGAGTGAGTTGTTATGATCTGGAATGTGCTGCCTGAAAGGATGGTGGAAGCAGATTCAATAGTAACTTTCAAAAGGAAATTGGATAAATACTTGAAAAGGAAAAATTTGCAGGGCTATGGGGAATCAGCGGGGGGAGTGGGACTAATTGGATAGCTCTTTCGAAGAGTTGGCACAGGCACGATGGGCCAAATGGACTCCTTCTCTGCTGTAACATTCCATGATTATATTCCAATGGTGGTAATTGGATGGCGCTCAGTGAGAATCCCTGGCTGGTGTTCGCTTTGCTTCTTTAACCCACCCTCACTGAGATCAAACGCAGAACAAACCTGGGAACCTTCCCAGTCAGTGTGGCTCAGAGCTGTACCGGCAGCGTATTCATCCACTGATCTTACAACTATCACGCCAGATTTATAGCACACCAGGCATGAATTCAGTACAAACATTGTTGTATAATAGGCCCATCTGTCCCATGTTGATTTACCTCCCTGCCGTGACGCACATTGATATGTCTTTGACTGAGAATTCAGCAAGCGATACATCTTGAAAACAATCCCATTTTTGACAGTGCATACGCTGAGTTATGCAAAGAGGTCAGCAGGTCCTCAATTTAATCAGCACATAAAAAAAAATGCATTCAATAATCTGTGAAACCAGGACCCGTGTATGATAAATTCCCCATCAGTAACATCTGCAATGTGCCAGCAACAACCGGCGTGCATTCCACCAGCTATTAGTCTAAGAGGGAGAATCACGCAGATAATTCCTAGGAGACAAGTTGCATTTATATAGCACCTTTAGCAAAGTAAAATTTCCCAAGGTGCTTCACCGAAGCGATTATCAAACAAAATTTGACATCACGAATGGTTTTGATAGAATAAATCAGGAAAAACTGTTTCCAGTGGCAGAAGTGTCGGTAACCAGATTTAAGGTGATAGGGAAAACAGCCAGAGGCGACATGAGGAAACATTTTTTTATGTAGCGAGTTGTTTTGATCTGGAATACACTGTCTGAAAGGGTGGTGGAAGCAGATTCAATAGTAACTTTCAAAAGCGAATCCGACAAATACTTGAAGGGAAAAAATTTACAGGTCTATGGGAAAACGGCAGGGGAATGGGACTGAAATAAAAACAGAAAATGCTGGAAATATTCAGCAAGTCAGGCAGCATCTGTGGAGAAAGAAACAGAGTTAATATTTCAGGTCGATGACTGGGAGTGGGACTAATTGGATAGCTCTTTCAAAGAGCCAGCACAGGCATGATGGGCCGAACGGCCTCCTCCTGTGCTGTACCATGATACTATGATATCAAGCCACAAAAGGAGATATTAGGACAGGTGACCAAAAGCTTGGTGAAAGAGGTAGGTTTTAAGGAGCGTCTTAAAGGAGGAATGAGAGATAGTGAGGCGGAGAGGTCTAGGGAGGAAATTCCAGAGCTTATTTCACACTTAAATCCTGTATTTGTAAATATAATGGGGGTGAAATTCGACTTGGGCAGTGATGCGAAACGAGCGGTGTGGCATCGGCCACCAGTTATGCGTCTCGCCAGATATTCAAGGCCGGACATAGAATTACATGAAATTTACAGCACAGAAACAGGCCATTCAGCCGAACTGGTCTTTGCTGGTGTTTATGCTCCACACGCGCCTCCTCCTACCTTACTTCATCTCACCCTATCAGAATACCCTTCTATTCCTTTCTCCCTCATGTACTTATCTAGCTTCCCCTTAAATGCATCTATGTTATTCACCTCAACTTCTCCATGTGGTAGTGAGTTCCACATTCTCACCACTCTCCGGTTGTGATACCGCCCGTTTTGCATTCCTGGCCGAGTCGGATTTCACCCCCGGCAAGTTTAGTCCTTTTGAAAATGTCCTGAACCAGTTCGGAGTTGATCCTCCCAGAATAATACGTAGTTGTGTTGCTTTGTGTCGATGGACGCAGCCAATCACTGCTGTTGTAGAATAGTCGGCTGTGTGTGTGTGTGTTCTTTTTGCTACTGGGAATAACTATTAGTCAGGAACACTTGTTTGCTTTTTGATTTACTGCTTCAAGGTGGAAGATAGATTCCAATCTAGACACAGAACGAGACAGTGAACGATTACAGATCCGGAATCTAATGGAGAGGTTCAGATGGTTATATGTAGAATACGGGACACAGCTATCCTGTTCCTATTAGGAAACCCAATATTGAACTGAGCTTTACATACCCAAAGGTCCCAGGTTCTATCTCAGCTCACTGCTAATTTTGCTAATCTCAGCTGGACTGACAGTTGCCTCACCACAATTGGCCTCAGTGCCCCTGGGTTAAGGAGGGGAAAACCAGCCAAGTTACCCACTCTTGATCATTCCCAGTAGACTTTGAAATCCTGCAGACAGACTGAGATAGGGACAGACAGAGAAAGGGACACAGGGAAGAGAGATAGACTGTGATAAGGACACAGAGAAGAGAGACAGACTGTGATAGGGACACGGGGAGAGAGACTCGGAATGAGATAGAAACACAGGGGAGCGAGATAGATTGTGATAGGAACACAGGGGAGAGAGTCAGACTGTGTTAGAGACACAGGGGAAAGTGACACAGACTGAGATAGGGACTCAGGGGAGCGAGATAGACTGTGATAGGTACACAGGGGAGAGAGTCAGACTGCGTTAGAGACAAAGGGGAGAGAGACACAGACTGAGATAGGGACTTAGGAGAGGAACATAGGAACAGGAGTAGGCCATTCAGCCCCTTGTGCCTGCTCCGCCATTTGATAAGATCATGGCTGATCTGTGATCTAACTCCATATACCTGCCTTTGGCCCATATCCCTTAATACCTTTGGTTGCCAAAATGCTATCTATCTCAGATTTAAATTTAGCAATTGAGCTAGTATCAATTGCCGTTTGCGGAGGAGAGTTCCAAACTTCTACCACCCTTTGTGTGTAGAAATGTTTTCTAATCTCACTCCTGAAAGGTCTGGCTCTAATTTTTAGACTGTGCCCCCTACTCCTAAAATGCCCAACCAGCGGAAATAGTTTCTCTCTATCCACCCTATCTGTTCCCCTTAATATCTTATAAACTTCGATCAGATCACCCCTTAACCTTCGAAACTCAAGAGAATACAACCCCAATTTGTGTAATCTCTCCTCGTAACTTAACCCTTGAAGTCCGGGTATCATTCTAGTAAACCTACGCTGCACTCCCTCCAAGGCCAATATGTCCTTCCGAAGGTGCGGTGCCCAGAACTGCTCACAGTACTCCAGGTGCAGTCTAACCAGGGTTTTGTATAGCTGCAGCATAACTTCTGCCCCCTTGTACTCTAGTCCTCTAGATATAAAGGCCAGCATTCCATTTGCCTTCTTGATTATTTTCTGCACCTGTTCATGACACTTCAATGATCTATGTACCTGAACCCCTAAGTCCCTTTGGACATCCACTGTTTTTAACATTTTACCATTTAGAAAGTACCCTGTTCTATCCTTTTTTGATCCAAAGTGGATGACCTCACATTTGCCTACAATGAATTCCATTTGCCAGTTTTGCCCATTCACCTAATCTATCAATATCGCTTTGTAATTTTATGTTTTCATCTACACTGCTTACAATGTGTCATCAGCAAACTTAGATATGAGACTTTCTATGTCTTCATCTAAGTCGTTAATAAATATTGTGAATAATTGAGGCCCCAAGACAGATTCCTGTGGGACTCCGCTAGTCACATCCTGCCAATGTGAGTACCTACCCATTATTCCTACTCTCTGTTGCCTTTCGCTCAGCCAACTTCCTAACCAAGTCCGTACTTTTCCCTCGATTCCATGGGCTTCTATCTTAGCTAACAGTCTCTTATGTGGGACCTTATCAAATGCCTTGTGGAAGTCCATATAAATAACATCCATTGACATTCCCCTGTCCACTACTTTAGTCACCTCTTCCAAAAAGGGGGAGAGAGATAGACTGAGATTGAGACACGGGGAGAGAGACACAGACTGAGATAGGGACACAGGGGAGAGAGACAGACTGAGATAGGGACACAGGGGAGAGTGACACAGACTGAGATAGGGACAGACTGAGGTAGGGACACAGGGGAGGGAGACAGACTGAGATAGGGACACAGGGGAGAGAGACACAGACTGAGATAGGGACAGACTGAGGTAGGGACACAGGGGAGGGAGACAGACTGAGATAGGGACACAGGGGAGAGTGACACAGACTGAGATAGGGACAGACTGAGGTAGGGACACAGGGGAGGGAGACAGACTGAGATAGGGACACAGGGGAGAGAGACACAGACTGAGATTGGGACACAGATTGAGATGGGGACACAGGAGAGAGAGATAGACTGAGATTGAGACACAGGGGAGCGAGACAGACTGAGATAGGGACACAGGGGAGAGAAACACAGACTGAGATAGAGACACAGGGGAGAGAGACAGACTGAGATAGGGATACAGTCTGAGATAGGGACACAGGGGAGAGAGACAGACTGTGATAGGAAAACAGGGGAGAGAGACAGACTGTGTTAGAGACACAGGGGAGAGTGACACAGACTGAGATAGGGACATAGGAGAGAGAGACAGACTTTGATAGGGACACAGGGGAGAGTGACACAGACTGAGATAGGGACAAACTGAGATGGGGACAGACTGAAATAGGGACACAGTCTGAGATAAGTACACAAGGGAGAGAGATAGACTGAGATAGAGACACAGGGGAGAGAGATAGACTGAGATAGGGAGCGACTGAGTGTCCACAAAATCCCAAGATTTGAAACCTAACAATCCATGGGATTTTGGAATTGTAGAAGTTAAGCAGCAGTTAATCCAATCATTATAACCAGCATCTCTGAGTGGATCGAGAAGAGCTAGATAGAACCCCATGGACTAGACTCACAAACTGAGATAGGGACTCAGGGGACAGAGATACAGACTGAGATAGGGACTCAGGGGACAGAGACACAGACTGAGATAGGGACTCAGGGGACAGAGATACAGACTGAGATAGGGACTCAGGGGACAGAGATACAGACTGAGATAGGGACTCAGGGGACAGAGATACAGACTGAGATAGGGACACAGGGGACAGAGATACAGACTGAGATAGGGACTCAGGGGACAGAGATACAGACTGAGATAGGGACACAGGGGACAGAGATACAGACTGAGATAGGGACACAGGGGACAGAGATACAGACTGAGATAGGGACACAGGGGACAGAGATACAGACTGAGATAGGGACTCAGGGGTCAGAGACACAGACTGAGATAGGGACACAGGGGACAGAGACACAGACTGAGATAGGGACACAGGGGACAGAGACACAGACTGAGATAGGGACACGGGACAGAGACACAGACTGAGATAGGGACACAGGGGACAGAGACACAGACTGAGATAGGGACACAGGGGACAGAGACACAGACTGAGATAGGGACACGGGACAGAGACACAGACTGAGATAGGGACACAGGGGACAGAGACACAGACTGAGATAGGGACACAGAGGAGAGAGACACAGACTGAAATTGGGACACAGGGGAGAGAGACACAGACTGAAATAGGGACACAGGGGAGAGAGACACAGACTGAGATGGGGACACAGGGGAGACAGATAGGCTGAGATAGGGTCACGGAGAGAGAGATAAACCGAGATAGGGACACAGTGGAGAGTGACAGACTGTGATAGGGACAGACTGAGAAAGGGACACAGGGGAGAGAGATAGACTGTGATAAGGACACAGGTGAGAGAGACAGACTATGATAGGGACACAGGGGAGAGAGATAGACTGTGTTAGGGACAAAGGGGAGAGTGACACAGACTGAGATAAGGACAGACTGAGATAGAGACACAGACTGAGGTAGGAACACAAGAAAGAGAGATAGACTGAGATAGAGACACAGGGGAGAGAGATAGACTGAGATAGGGACACAGGGGAGAGTGACTGAGTGTCATAGGGACATATGGAGAGAGGTAAAGAGCGAGTTAGAGATGTGGGGAGAGAGACACAGAACGAGCTAGGGACACCAGGGAGAGGTACAAATTGAGTTAGAGACATGAGGAGAGAGACATAGAACAAGATAGGCACACCGGGGAGAGTTACGGAATGAGATAGGGACACACAAGGAGAGAGGTAAAGAGTGAGATAGATGGGGAGAGAAGCACAGTGAGATATGTATGTGGGAGAGAGGCTGGGAGTGAGATAGGGACACAGAGTATGGGAGGCACAGTGCCAAACAGGGACATGGAGGAGCAAGGCACAGGTGAGAGAAAAGGAGGTGAGAAGGGGAAGCCAGAACGAGAGAGATATTGCATTATACAGAGAATATAGAGGCCCAGGTGAGTGACTGAGGGTAATATAAAGAAGTCCAGGGAGAATCCTCAGGGAGTGAGAGACAAGAAACAGGAAAGCCAGGGTTTGAAAGTCTGTTACTTGCTGGGGCAGTACAATGTACATCACAGGTTTTAGAAACATTATATGGCTCTCAGTTATAACTTCCTTTCCCTCATTACCAGCTGCTGATATATAACAGTCTCTCGATTAAAGCTGTCAGTTATAACAATCTAAGTATTCCGTGGGTCATTGATAACGAGAATTGAAAATAATCTGAATTGCTTCGATCTCCTTGAGTACTACAGAAACTCACTGGCACTAAACTGTAAAGAATATCATATCTCAGGCTCCTTTCTATGGAATTTGCAGACGGAATTTCCAAGTCCCAGGAGACAGTTTTGAAGACTGTTTTAAGAGGTATTTACTGGGCGTGGGTAGATTTGAAGTGCAGTGGTTGTTTATGTGCACACAGCCCTGTGGCATTTCAGCATTTGAATCGGAACTAATTACGTTGCTGATATTTCGAGAGATGAATGTTGTAGCAGAGTAATGAAGGAAAATGACTTTAATGAAGGAGGAAGGTTGAATTTTTTTTCTCTGCTGCCTTGTTCTAGCCTTTCACACATCTGTATTTTCCATCCTGTAGCAGTTACCCTGACAAGGCTCTTTGTAAACACCACTGCATCGATCAATCTGGCAAAGGTAGAAAGGGGCTCTGATTTGAAAGCATTTCCATTTCCTTTTCTTTAATTAAATACATACAAATTCCAGCCAGAGGTCTCAGGCCCCTCCTCTGTTCTACAAAATCCAGACCACCGCGCCCCCCCATCTTTCCAGGCCATCATTGGATGCCAAACTTTCAACCTTTATACTCCAGCTCTTCGGAGCTCTCTCCCAAAAATAATTCACCTCGATCCCTCTCTATCACCCCTCAAAAACCCCCTTAAAACGTATGTCTTTGTCCGTGCCTTCAGTTCCAGTCCAGACCTGTGCTCAACATGTGTGTACTGATCCCATGTATATGCTTCAGGCCTTCCTTTCGGCCAAGCCCTGGACTGAATCAACCTTGAAAAGGTGAGACGTTGCTGAGACATTGTGCCATCCACTATACCGAGGCCCCCCTTGCATTGCCAATAAAGTTGTTGCTAACACACTCGACAGCAGCTCCCGCCAATGTTCCGAGCTGCCAGCAGAGTTCGGGCCATTAACTCGGGGACGATGCCGTGCGGGACTCTCCTACCAATGGAGCTCGAGGCCCAATTACCCGGCAAAGAGGGCAAAGGGCAAAACATCATATTCACCAGCAATGTTTATTGATTAGACAGCCATGATGAAAGGAACACAAGGAAGGGAGTCGGTACAAGGGAGACTGTTGAGTTTATTAATAATATTGTTCACAGGTTGAGAACCCCAACCATCCTCAACCAACACTTGAGGACGCCCTTCAGCCAACTGCATTTCAGTATTCAGCCAAGTGCTATTAAAAACCCTCTGAGTGCTGAATTAGCATGGGGGCTACAGGATTATGCATATTATTTGCATAATAGGACTTCTCTACAAGTGCTTATTTGTCAGGATTTAATGCTGAGCAATTAGCATGTTAGCTTGTTCAGAATGGACCTGATTAACTCTTTAATATCGTGAAACAAAACCAGGGGCCGGAATCTATCGCCACCATTTCGAAGTGGATTCAGGGCGGACGGGGGAAGGAAGATGGGACGCATCAGATTTTCCTCCGCATGCAAATCGGGTTTAAATTAGGCAGTGGCCACAAAAGGCCAATGCCTGTATAAAAGAGGCATTGCTTGTTGCTAGGTAGCAGTCGCCAAGTTAAAGACCATTTACTGAGGATTTATGGAGTATTAAAACCTTGCTGCTCAATACTCATTTTTTGCCATTGTTTGCACCTCAACCTTGCTGATTGTTTCAGCATTGACCCTGGGGCCTGTGTATCTTTATTGGCTCGAGAGGAAATCCATTCTCCATAGGAAGAGTCCCACAGGAATGATAGGAAGCGTCTGGTACAGGCCCCAAATACCCGGGCCTCCAAGTCCATCGGCGATGGAGCGCCTTGACTTGCCAATGAAAAACCCACGGTTCCCTCATGAGGCAATAACTGAGCTGTGTCTGCCACTTGCTCCAGATCTGGAGACCCCCTTTACAGGGACTTGTACTGGAGGGTACCAGTACTTAACAGGGTTCGGTACTAACAGGAATCAGTACTACCCATCATCAGTACTAACAGGATCAGGACTACCCATGATCAGTACTAATAGGATTAGCAGTAACAGAATCAGTACTATCCATGATCAGTACTAACAAGATCAGCAGTAACAGAATCAGTACTAATAGGATCAGCAGTAACAGAATCAGTACTACCCATGATCAGTACTAACAGGATTAGCAGAACAGGATCAGTACTAACAAGATCAGCAGTAACAGAATCAGTACTACCCATGATCAGTACTAACAGGATCAGCAGTAGCATGATCAGTACTAACAGGATCAGTACTACCCATGATCAGTACTAACAGGATCAGAAGTAACAGGATCAGTACTACCCATGATCAGTACTAACAAGATCAGCAGTAACAGAATCAGTTCTATCCATGATCAGTACTAACAGGATCAGTACCATCAGGATTATTAATAACAGGGATCAGCACTATCCACAATCAGTACTAACAGGATCAGTACTACCCATGATCAGTACTAACAGGATCAGTACTACCCATGATCAGTACTACCCATGATCAGTACTACCCATGATCAGTACTAACATAATCTGTACTACTCATGATCAGTACTAACAGGATCAGCACTACCAATGATCAGTACTAACAGCATCGGTACTATCAGAATCAGTACCATCCATGATCAGTACTAACAGGATCAGTCCTAACAAGATCAGTACTAGGATCAGTACTAATAGGAATCATTACCAGTGGGAATCAGTACCTATGGACTCAGTACTGACAGGGATCAGTATTGACATGGATCAATATGAACAGTAACTAATACTAACAGGGATGAGTATTAACATGGATCAGTACTAATAAAACTCACTACTCTCAATGCATAACACTAACAGGATCAAAAGTAATAGTATCTGGAAACTGTGCTAAAAGTGATCAGTACTAATGGGTCATTAATAGAGATTAGCATTAACATGCATCAATATTAACAGTAATTAGAACTAACAGCGATCAGTACTAACAGAAATCAGTACTCCCATGGTATAACACTAACAGAATCAAGACTAACAGATCAGTATTAACATGAATTAGCATTAACAGGGATCAGTATTAATGGAAATCGGTGCTCTCGATGCATATCACTAACAGGAAACAGTGCTAATAGGAACGAGTACCAACAGGAATCAGTACTAAATTGGATCTGTATTAACGTGGATTAGTAATAATAGGGATCAGTACTAACAGGGATCAGTATTAACAAGGATCAGTACTGCAAGTGAATAGCATTACCAGGGGACGTACTAACAGAGATCAGTACAATAGTGTACAGGGCACAGTTTTAACAATGATCAGTGCAAATAGGGATCAGTACTTAGATCAGTATTAACAGGGATCAGTGCTTATAGTAATCTGTACTGTCAGTGTATATCAGTGATAGGGATCAGTATTCAAAGCAATTTGTTCTGTCGGTGTATAGCATTAACAGGGATCAGTATTAACATGGATCAGTATTAACAGGAATCAGTATTCGCATTGTCAGTATTATCAGGGATCAGTATTAACATGGTCAGCATTAACAGCAATCAGTATTATCATGGGTAAGTGTTAACAGGGATCATTATTAACAGGGATCATTATTAACATGGATCAGTACCAACAGGGATAAGTATTAACATAAGTCAGTATTAACAGCGATCAGTATTAACAGCGATCAGTATTAACATGGTCAGTATTAACAGGGATCATTATTAACATGTGTCAGTATTAACATGGGTCAGTATTAACATAGGTCAATATTAACATGGACAGTATTAACAGGGATCAGTATTTAAATGGGTCAGTATTAACAGGGATCAATATTAACATGGGTCAGTACTAATGGGGGTCAGTATTAACAGGGATCAGTATTAACAGCAATCAGTATTAACATGGGTCCATATTAACAGGGATCAGTATTAACAGGGATCATTATTAACATGGGTCAGTATTAAAAGGGGTCAGTATTAACATGCACAGTATTAACAGGGATCATTATTAACATGGGTCAGTATTAAAACGGATCAGTATTAACACAGGTCAGTATTAACATGGTTGTTATTAACATGGATCAGTATTAACAAGGGTCGGTATTAACATGGACAGTATTAACAGGGATCATTATTAACATGGATCAGTATTAACAGGGATCAGTATTAACATGGGTCGGTGTTAACAGTGATCAGTATTAATTTGGTGATATTGGGGACCAGGGTTAATGGGGATTGACAGTGAAGGGGATCAGCACTGTGGGAGGACGCATTGTATATGGAATATTTGTAGCGTACTAGTGTTGTAAAGGGCGGGTTTCAACACAGGACATGTGTTGGGGGCTAATGTGGACATACTCTAGGTTTGGTGTTCTTCCCCTCAGTTAGGTTTTCTGTGCTACCCATCATGACCCTTCACACAGGGTGGGCAGGGGAGCAGTTGCAAAGGGGGTTTTGTCAGTGATATCCTGTAACTAGCTGCCAGGCAGTCCTGTGTGTGTATCACTCACCAGTTCTCTCACTTCGACACTCCATCTTTTCTCACGAGTCCCTCTCTCCCTGACACTCCCCCTCACTATGGTCCGGCTGGGAGATCAGAAGATTTAGAGACCCGCACCTCCGCCAATTCTTGTTTTGTTTTGTCGTAAGAAAAATTACGGGAGACTTACGAAGTAATTATTCTCCAAGGACCTGCCTCATTTACTCAGCGTTGTTTACTGAGGGGGAGCGGATGAGTGGAGTGTGTGTAGGCGGGGGGAAGGGAGGTAAGATTTACTTCCAGGAGTGCCTAATTCTGCCAGTGAGCAGATGGTGTTGGCTGGCATAAGGTACAGCAGACACAAGGAATGCCTTCACAGCAACCTGCCTCCTGTGACAAGCACAAGTCGTATTTACATTAGAAACCCGCCCACACTTCAGACCTAATGCTCATTTTGTTAACTTGAAAAGCCATTATGTAATAAAATATGCCTCGGAGGGGACTTAATTTGCAAAACTCGACATGCAGCATCAATAGTGTTCTCAGTCAGTGAATTCCTGCAGTGCAGATACTGAGTGAACGCAGCAGCTGTACATGACCCACTTTAACCCATTGCTGTTCACTCTCGGACTCCTTTCTGTGTACAAACCTCACGTCAGGGACCCCATCGAAACCCATCCCAATCTGAATTGCTAACAGGCTAATTGGGCACCTTATTAAAAGAAGGATATTTGGAGGTTTCACATGCTTACTTTGTGCCGTCAGTTTTATTGCAAAATGTATTCTCCCTATCCCCGATTTTCATCGCACCATCATTGGCGGCCGTGCCTTCAGCTGCTAGACCCTAAGCTCTGGAATTCCCTCCCTAAACCTCTCCGCCTCTTTCTTGCTCCTTTAAGACGCTCCTTAAAACCTACCTCTTTGACCAAGCTTTTGGTATACCTGCCCTAATGTCTCCTTATGTGGTTCGGTGTCAAATTTTGTTTGATTACGCTCCTGAGAAGGGCCGTAGGACATTAAAGATGCTATGTAAATGCAAGTTGTTGTTATACATTCCCCCTAGTCGCTGATAATGTTGTAGCCTGAACCTTAGCCTGTGACATTGTGCAGTGGGGCAGCTCATTCGAAAAGGTGGGGGAAGCAAAGTTTCATCTTTAGCACACTTAGGGGGCGATTTCAACTTGTTGCGCCTGGGGTTAAAGGGGCAGTGGCGCCCTCAAAATGGGGGTGGTAGCCTTGCCATGCCGTTAACCACGAGGATGCGGTGGCCGCCGTTTTGAATGGGGCCACCCACTGGATGCCTGGAACACCCGCTTCTTTTAGGCGGTAGGCTCCATTTAATATGCAAATCTGGGCCCTAGGACCCTGACTGCCATTTTAGAGGTTTGAACTGGTTGGAGCTCGCGCTGTGCTCACTCTGACCAGTCCCACAGGCGATGGAGCCAGAGAGGCCCAGCCATGGTAAGTTTGGAATTGTGTTGTGGGGCTTGGAGGAGCAGGAGTACTTCTCCAGGCCCCACAAAAATAATCTGGGCCTCTGCCACCCTGGGACACCCAGCCTCCGCGATCGCGACCTCCCCCCGCCCCCCCCCCCCCGCCACTTACCTTGATGCTGGCAAGGCCGGTCCAATAGTCAGCCCCGTTTGGCCTCCTGAGGCTCGCCGGCTTGATGCAAACAAGGCCGGGGCCTCAAAATCACAGCCACCTCTTTGCGCCTGTACAACTGGCACGCTTCGCCAATCGGGCGCGAAAAGTCAAAATCACCGCTTAACATGCAGATCGGAGATTTGATTACATTGAAATTACAACATGGAGACGGGCCGTTTGGCCCATCCAGTCTGTGTTGGTGTTTATCCTCCACACGAGCAGTAATCCTAATCCCATGCACCTGCCCTGTTCCCATATCCCTTTATCCAACGTTCCTTCCACCACTTATCTAACCTAAGATAGATTGTGGGCCTGCGAATCGAGCGGGTGCCTGAAATCCCGTTATCACTCCCAGCAGATGAAGCTCGAATCCAGGAGTTCCAAAGATCAAAATTGTATCAATTTTGGACCATAGTTATAAGAATGGAAACATTGATATAGCACTTGGTCACATTGAGATATCTCCTAGTTCTTCGCACAGCCAGGAGCACACCAAGTCTCATGGAGAAGGCCAACATAGCAGCCTTTCCGTTCCAGTGAGACGATCGACCAGTCAATCCTGGGATTTTTGGTGTTGGTTGAGAGGGGGATGGTTAGAACATAAGAAATAGGAGCAGAAGTAGGCCACATGGCCCCTCGATAAGATCATGGCTGATCTTCTACTTCAACTCCACTTTCCCGCCCTATCCCTATATCCCTTGATTCCCTTAGTGTCCAAAAATCTATCGATCTCAGTCTTGAATTTACTCAACGACTCAGCATCCACAGCCCTCTGGGTAGAGAATTCCAAACATTCACAACCCTCTAAGTGAGGAAATTTTTCCTCATCTCGGTCCTAAATGGCCGACCCCTTATCTTGAGACTATGATCCCTAGTTCTAGACTCTTCCGCCAGGGGAAACAGCCTCTCAGCATCTACCCTGTCAAGCCCTCTAAGAATTTTATACATTTCAATGAGATGACTTCTCATTCTTCTAAACTCCAGAAAATATAGGCCCATTCTACTTAATCTCTCTTCATAGGACAACCCTCTCAACCCAGGAATCAATCTAGTGAACTTTTGTTGCACCCCCCACTAAGGCAAGTATATCCTTCCTTACGTAAGGAAACCAAAACAGTCCACAGTACTCCAGATGCGGTCTCTGGAGAAGAATCTGAAGCAGGAGGGGGAGAATCCAGTTGTCGTGGTGAATGTAGGAACCAATGACATAGGTAGAACTAGGAATGAGGTTCTGCTGAAGGAGTTTGAGGAGCTTGGATCCAAATTAATAAAAAGCAGAAACTCAAAGGTAACAATCTCTGGATTCTATTTGAGCCAAGCACAAATTGGCATAGGGACAAACAGATTAGACAGTTAAATGCGTCGCTGAAAGAGTGATGTGGGAAGCAGGGGTTTCAATTCATGGGGCAATGGCACCAGTACTGGGGAAAGAGGGATCTGTTCCGTTGGGAAGGGCTCCACTTAAACCAGACTGGGACCAGTGTCCTGGCGAATCAAACAACTAGGGCGGTAAATAGGGCTTTAAACTAACAAGAGGGGGGAAGGGTTCAGGTAAGGGTAATTTTATAAGTCTAAAGAGAAAAGTCAAGGCTGGAGGGCACAGTACCAATTTGGGTTAAAAACAGTGTGTCAGGAAGGAACAGAAAGTTTAACAAAGGTAATTGGGCATTAGTGACTAAGGTCACGTCAGGGATAAACAGTAAAAAGTTAAAATTAAAGGCGCTATATCTGAAATGTACAAAGCATTCGTTAGAAGATTGATGAATTAATTAGGTTTGATCTAGTCGCCATTACCGAGACGTGGTCGCTGGGTGACCAAGGTTGGGAAATAAATATTCCAGAGTACTTGACTTTTAGAAAAGACAGAAAAAATGGAAAAGCAGGGAGAGTAGCCCTGATAATAATGGAAGAGATGAAGACAGTAGTGAGAAAGGATCTTAGCTCAGAAAATCAGGATGTAGAATCAGTATGGTTGGAGCTAAGAAATAACAAGGGGCGGAAAACACTGGTGGGAGTAGTTTGTAGGCCCCCTAAAAGTAGTTATAGTGTTGGACAGAGTATAAATCAGGAAAATAAAGGAGCATGTAACATGGGTGATACAATAATCGTGGGGGACTTTAATCTTCATATGGACTGGGCAAACCAAATTGGCAAAAGTAGTTTGGAGGACGAGTTCATGGAATGCATTCGAGACAGTTTTCTAGAACAATATGTCGAGGAACCAACCAGGGAACAGGCTATTTTAGATCTAGTATTATGTAATGAGAGAGGTTAATTAGTAATCTTATAATTAAGGATCCTCTGGGGTAGAGTGATCTTAATATGATATAATTTCATATTATAGAATCATAGAATCATAGAAGTTACAACATGGAAACAGGCCATTCGGCCCAACATGTCCATGTCGCCCAGTTTATACCACTAAGCTAGTCCCAATTGCCTGCACTTGGCCCATATCCCTCTATACCCATCTTACCCATGTAACTGTCCAAATGCTTTTTAAAAGACAAAATTGTACCCGCCTCTACTACTGCCTCTGGCAGCTCGTTCCAGACACTCACCACCCTTTGAGTGAAAAAAATTGCCCCTCTGGACCCTTTTGTATCTCTCCCCTCTCACCTTAAATCTATGCCCCCTCGTTATAGACTCCCCTACCTTTGGGAAAAGATTTTGACTATCTACCTTATCTATGCCACTCATTATTTTATAGACTTCTATAAGATCACCCCTTAACCTCCTACTCTCCAGGGAAAAAAGTCCCAGTCTATCTAACCTCTCCCTATAAGTCAAACCATCAAGTCCCGGTAGCATCCTAGTAAATCTTTTCTGCACTCTTTCTAGTTTAATAATATCCTTTCTATAATAGGGTGACCAGAACTGTACACAGTATTCCAAGTGTGGCCTTACTAATGTCCTGTACAACTTCAACAAGACATCCCAACTCCTGCATTCAATGTTCTGACCAATGAAACCAAGCATGCCGAATGCCTTCTTCACCACCCTATCCACCTGTGACTCCACTTTCAAGGAGCTATGAACCTGTACTCCTAGATCTCTTTGTTCTATAACTCTCCCCAACGCCCTACCATTAACGGAATAGGTCTTGGCCCGATTTGATCTACCAAAATGCATCACCTCACATTTATCTAAATTAAACTCCATCTGCCATTCATCGGCCCACTGGCCCAATTGATCAAGGTCCCGTTGCAATCCTAGATAACCTTCTTCACTGTCCACAATGCCACCAATCTTGGTGTCATCTGCAAACTTACTAACCATGCCTCCTAAATTCTCATCCAAATCATTAATATAAATAACAAATAACAGCGGACCCAGCACCGATCCCTGAGGCACACCGCTGGACACAGGCCTCCAGTTTGAAAAACAACCCTCTACAACCACCCTCTGTCTTCTGTCGTCAATCCAATTTTGTATCCAATTGGCTACCTCACCTTGAATCCCATGAGATTTAACCTTATGTAACAACCTACTATGCGGTACCTTGTCAAAGGCTTTGCTGAATTGAGTCTGAGAGTGATATAGTTAAGTCCGAAACTAGGGTCTTAAATTTAAACAAAGCCAATTACGTAGGTATGAAGGGCGAGTTGGCTAAGGTAGATTGGGAAATTAGATTAAAAGATATGACGGTAGATGAGCAATGGCAAACATTTAAAGAAATAATTCATAATTCTCGACGAATATACATTCCCTTGAGGAATAAAAACTCCACGGGAAAAGTGATCTAACCGTGGCTAACTAGAGAGGTTAAGGATAGTATTAGATTAAAAGAAGAGGTTTACAAAAAGAGTAGTAAGCCTGAGGATTGGGAGGGTTTTAGAAATTAGCAAAGGATGACGTGGGTTCCTTAAAGGCAGAGAAAGGAAAAATTATAATGTGGCAGAGATGTTAAACAAATATTTTGTATCTGTCTTCACAGCAGAAGACACAAAAAGCATACTGGAAACAGTGGAGAACCAAGGGTCTAATGAGGGTGAGGAATTTAAAGTAATTAATATTAGTAAAGAAAAAGTACTGGAGAAATTAATGGGACTTAAAGCCGACAAATCCCCTGGACCTGATGACCTACATCGTAGGGTTTTATAAGAGGTGCCTGCAGAAATAGTGGATGCATTGGTTGTGATCTTCCAGAATTGCCGAGATTCTAGAACGATCCCCGTGGATTGGAAGGTAGCAAATGTAACCCCGCTATTCAAGAAAGGAGGGAGAGAGAAAACAGGGAACTACAGGCCAGTTAGCCTGACAACAGTAGTAAGGAAAATGCTAGAATCCATTATTAAGGACGTAGTAACAGGGCACTTAGAAAATCATAATATGATTATGCAGAGTCAACACGGTTTTATGAAAGGGAAATCATGTTTGACAAATCTATTAGAGTTTTTTGAGGGTGTAACTAGAAGGGTAGATAAGGGGGAAGCAGTGGATGTAGTATGTTTAGATTTTCAAAAGGCATTTGATAAGGTGTCACATAAGAGGTTGTTACACAAGATAAGGGCTCATGGGGTTGAGGTAATATATTAGCATGGATTGAGGACTGGTTGACGGACAGAAAACAGAGAGTAGGAATAAGCGGGTCATTTTCAGATTGGCAGGCTGTAACTAGTGGGGTGCCGCAAGGATCAGTGTTTGTGCCTCAGCTATTTACAATCTATATTAATGACTTAGATGAGGGGACCAAGTGTAATGTATCCAAGTATGCTGACAATACAAAGCAAGGTAGGAAAGTAAGCTGTGAGGAGGATGCAAAGAGGCTGCCATGGGATATAGACAGGTTAAGTGAGTGGGCGAGAAGGTGGCAGATGGAGTATAATGTAGGGATATGTTAAATTATCCATTTTGGTAGGAAGAATAGAAAGCAGAATTTTTTTTAAAAGATAAGAATAAGAAACGTTGGTATTCAGAGGGATTTAGGTGTCCTTGTACACGAATCACAGAAAGTTAACATGCAGGTACAGCAAACATTTAGGAAGGCAAATGGTATGTTAGCCTTTATTGCAAAGGGGTTGCAGGATAAGAGTAAGGAGGTCTTGCTGCAATTATATAGGGCTCTGGTGAGACCCCATTCTATTTGAACTACTGGTATGGTATCTTAAAAGTCCATATGAACCCATGGAACAGGCAGACAAAGTCTACCACTGAAGGAAGGCTTCCATTTATAGTGGCCCCTCTTCCTTCTGATACTAAGCTGCTTAACGGTTGTATATTTGGAAAAAGCCATGGGTAATTATTAGTCAGAGGTTTTTGTTAGATAATACGGCGCTGTGCATTGCTGCAGGAGTTCCTCAGGGCAGTGTCCTTGGCCGAACCATCTTCAGCTGCTTCATCAATGACCTTCCCTCCATCATAAGGTCAGAAATGGGGATGTTCGCTGATGACTGCACAGTGTTCAGTTCCATTCGCAACCCCTCAGATAATGAAGTAGTCCGAGCCTGCATGCAGCAAGACCTGGACAACATCCAGGCTTGGGCTCATAAGTGGCAAGTAACATTCGCGCCAGATAAGTGCCAGGCAATGACCATCTCCAACAAGAGAGAGTCTAACCACCTCCCCTTGACATTCAACGGCATTACCATCGCCGAATCCCCCACCATCAACATCCTGGGGGTCACCATTGACCAGAAACTTAACTGGACCAGCCATATAAATACTGTGGCTACGAGAGCAGGTCAGAGGCTGGGTATTCTGCGGCGAGTGACTCACCTCCTGACTCCCCAAAGCCTTTCCACCATTTACAAGGCACAAGTCAGGAGTGTGATGGAATACTCTCCACTTGCCTGGATGAGTGCAGCTCCAACAACACTCAAGAAGCTCGACACCATCCAAGATAAAGCAGCCCGCTTGATTGGCACCCCATCCACCACCCTAAACATTCACTCCCTTCACCACCGGCGCACTGTGGCTGCAGTGTGCACCATCCACAGGATGCACTGCAGCAACTCGCCAAGGCTTCTTCGACAGCACCTCCCAAACCCGCGACCTCTACCACCTAGAAGGACAAGGGCAGCAGGCGCATGGGAACAACACCACCTGCACGTTCCCCTCCAAGTCACACACCATCCCGACTTGGAAATATATCGCCGTTCCTTCATTGTCGCTGGGTCAAAATCCTGGATCTCCCTTCCTAACAGCATTGTGGGAGAACCGTCACCACACGGACTGCAGCGGTTCAAGAAGGCGGCTCACCACCACCTTCTCGAGGGCAATTAGGGATGGGCAATAAATGCCGGCCTTGCCAGCGACGCCCACATCCCGTGAACGAATAAAAAAAAAAAAATTTGAAGAGTGTTTACAATAGTGTTGATTAGGAGTGCAGGTTGATGCACGGCCCATTATATCGTCCTGTAATGTGTAAACGATAGTGTAGCACGACACGTCACCAAAACCAGTCTTGTTAAAGGATGCCTCTGATATCCCTGAGGCAACATTAGTGAGAATGGGTGGCTGTGTTTTATTGCTTACAGTGTTTTAATATATTAAAAGCTATATATCATAGAATCATAGAAAGGTTACAGCACGGAAGGAGGCCACTTGGCCCATCGAGTCCGCGCCGGCTCTATGCAAGAGCAATCCAGCTAGTCCCACTCCCCCGCCCTATCCCCGTAGCCCTGCAAATTTCTTTCTTTCAAGTACTTAATCAGTTCCCTTTTGAATGCCATGTTTGAATCTGCCTCCACCACCCCCTCAGGCAGTGCATTCCAGATCCTAACCACTCGTTGTGTAAAAAAGTTTTTCCTCATGTCACCTTTGGTTCTTTTGCCAATCACCTTAAATCTATGTCCTCTGGTTCTTGACCCTTCTGCCAATGGGCACAGTTTCTCTCTATCTACTCTGTCTAGATCCTTCATGATTTTGAATACCTCTATCAAATCTCCTCTCAACCTTCTCTGTTCTGAGGAGAACAACCCCAGCTTCTTCGGTCTAGCCACGTAACTAAAGTCCCTCATCCCTGGAATCATTCTAGTAAATCTTTTCTGCATCCTCTCTAAGGCCTTCACATCTTTCCTAAAGTGCGGTGCCCAGAACTGGACACAATACTCTCTGTTTTCTGTCTGTCAACCAATCCTCAATCCATGCTAATAAATTACCCCCAATCCCATGAGCCCTAATCTTTTGTAACAACCTCTTGTGTGGCACCTTATTGAATGCCTTTTGAAAATCCAAATATACTACATCCACCGGTACCCCCTTATCTACCCTATACAGTCAAGAGGGAGTGGCCCTGGGAGTCCTCAACATTGACTCCGGACCCCATGAAATCTCATGGCATCAGGTCAAACATGGGCAAGGAAACCTCCTGCTGATTACCACCGACCGCCATCCCTCAGCTGATGAATCAGTCCTCCTCCATGTTGAGCACCACTTGGAGGAAGCACTGAGGGTAGCAAGGGCACAGAATGTACTCTGGGTTGGGGGACTTCAATGTCCATCACCAAGAGTGGCTCGGTAGCACCACTACTGACTGAGCTGGCCAAGTCCTGAAGGACATAGCTGCCAGACAGGGCCTGTGGCAGGTGATGAGCGAAACACCACGAGGGAAAAACCTACTTGACCTCGTCTGCACAAATCTACCTGATGCAGATGCATCTGTCAATGACAGTATTGGTAGGAGTGACCACCGCACAGTCCTTGTGGAGACTACCACTGTGTTAAATGGGGTAGATTCAGAACAGATCTAGCAGCTCAAAACTGGGCATCCATGAGGTGCTATGGGCCATCAGCAGCAGCTGAATTATATTCCATCACAATCTGTAACCTCATGGCCCAGCATATTCCTCACTCTACCATTACCAACAAGCCAGGTTCAATGATAAAGTGTAGAAGAGCATGCCAGGAGCGTACCTAAAAATGAGGTGCCAACTTGATGAGGCTACAACTCAGGACTACATGCATGCTAAACAGCGGAAGCAACATGCTATAGACAGAGCTAAGTGATTCCCCAACCAATGGATCAGATCAAAGCTCTGCAGCCCTGCCACATCCAGTTGTGAATGGTGGTGGACAATTAAACAAATAACAGGAGGAGGAGGCTCCATGAACATCCCCATACTCAACGATGGCAGAGTCTAGCATGTGAGTGCAAAAGACAAGGCTGAAGCGTTTGCAACCATCTTCAGCCAGAAGTGCCGAGTGGATGATCCATCTCGGTCTCCTCCCGATATCCCCACAATCACAGAAGCCAGTCCTCAGCCAATTCGATTCACTCCATGTGATATCAAGAAACAGCTGAGTGCACTGGATACATCAAAGGTTATAGGCCCCGACAACATCCCGGCTGCAGGGCTGAAGACTTGTGCTCCAGAACTAGCCGTGCCTCTAGCCAAGCTGTTTCAGTACAGCTACAACACTGGCATCTACCCGACAATTTGGAAAATTGTCCAGGTGTGTCCTGTCCCCATCAGTCTAATCTCAATCATCAGTAAAGTGATGGAAGGTGTTGTTGTCAGTGCTATCAAGCAGCACTTACTCACCAATAACCTGCTCAACGATGCTAAGTTTGGGTTCCGCCAGGACCACTCGGCTCCAGACCTCATTTCAGCCTTGGTCCAAACATGGACAAAAGAGCTGAATTCCAGAAGTGAGGTGAGAGTGACTGCCCTTGACATCAAGGCAGCATTTGACCGAATGTGGCACCAAGGAGCCCTAGTTAAATTGAAGTCAATGGGAAACAGGGGGAAAACTCTCTAGTGGCTGGAGTCATACCTAGCACAAAGGAAGATGGTAGTGGTTGTTGGAGGCCAATCATCTCAGCCCCAGGACACTGCTGCAGGAGTTCCTCAGGGCTGTGTCCTAGGCCCAACCATCTTCAGCTGCTTCATCAATGACCTTCCGTCCATCATAAGGTCAGAAATGGGGATGTTCGCTGATGATTGCACAGTGTTCAGTTCCATTCGCAACCCCTCAGATAATGAAGCAGTCCGTGCCCGCATGCAGCAAGACCTGGACAAAATCCAGGCTTGGGCTGATAAGTGGCAAGTAACATTCGTGCCAGACAATTGCCTGGCAATGACCGTCTCCAACAAGAGGGAGTCTAACCACCTCCTCTTATTCAACGACATTACCATCCCCGAAACCCCAACACCATCATCCTGGGGGTCACCATTAACCAGAAACTTAACTGGACCAGCCATATAAATACTGTGGCTACAAGAGCAGGTCAGAGGCTGGGTATTCTGCGACGAGTCACTCACCTCCTGACTCCCAAAAGCCTTTGCACCATCTACAAGGCACAAGTCAGAAGTGTGTTGGAATACTCTCCACTTGCCTGGATGAGTGCAGCTCCAACAACAGTCAAGAAGCTCAACACCATCCAGGACAAAGCAGCCCACTTGATTGGCACCCAATCCACCACCCTAAACATTCACTCCCTTCACCACCGGCGCACCGTGGCTGCAGTGCGTACCATCCACAGGATGCACTGCAAGACTTCTTCAACAGCACTTCCCAAACCCACGACCTCTACCACCCAGAAGGACAAGGGCAGCAGGCATATGGGAACAACACCACGTGCACGTTTCCCTCCAAGTCACACAGCATCCCGACTTGGAAATATATCGCCGTTCCTTCATCGTCGCTGGGTCAAAATCCTGGAACTCCCCACCTAACAGCACGGTGGGAGAACCTTCACCACACGGACTGCAGCAGTTCAAGAAGGTGACTCACCACCACCTTCTCAAGGGCAATAAGGATGGGCAATAAATGCTGGCCTTGCCAGCGACGCACATCCCATGAACGAATAAAAAAAAACCCTGCTAGTCACACCCTCAAAAAACTCTTAATAGATTTGTCAAACATGATTTCCCTTTCATAAAACCGTGTTGACTTTGCCTAATCATATTATGATTTTCTAAGTGCCCTGTTACTATGTCCTTCATAATAGATTCTAGCATTTTCCTCGTAATACTGATGTCAGGCTAACAGATCTATAGTTTCCTGTTTTCTCTCTCCCTCCTTTCTTGAATAGCGGGGTTACATTTGTTACCTTCCAATCCACAGAGACCGTTCTAGAATCTACGGAATTCTGGAAGATGAAATCCAATGCATCCACTATCTCTGCAGCCACCTCTTTTGAAACCCTAGGATGTTGGCCTTTATTTCAAGGGGGCAGGAATACAAAAGTGAGGAAGTGATGCAGATTCAACAGAATGATACCAAGGCTTGAAGGGTTAAATTATAAGGCAGGTTGCGTAAACTTAGCTTGTATTCACTTGAGTACAGAAGATTGAGGGGTGATATAATCGAGGTGTTTAAAATGATAAAGGGACTCAATAGGATTGATTGAGAGAAATTATTTCCTCTGGTGGGGGAATCCAGAACAAGAGGGCATAATATTAAAATTAGAGCTTGGCCATTTAGGAGTAAAATCAGGAACCATTTTTTACACAAAGGGGAGTAGAAATCTAAAACTCTCCCCCAAAAAGCTGTGGATGCTAGGGGTCAATTGAAATGGTCAAGACTGAGATTGATAGATTTTTGTTAGGTAAGGGTATCAAGGAGCTAAGTTGAATAGCCTCCTCCTGTTCCTACTTTACTGTGCAATGGATGCACTGTGCCGGCACTGGGCAGATGTAGCATCATGTAGTCCGTCCACTTACTGATAACCACTTTATATTTTGTCTCTTTACAGACCAATCAGGAACCAGCATTGTGTTTTTAGTGATGTTCTAGCTGAATTGAACAGTTTTCTCAGTAAACTAAAGGCATTAGAGACTATGGGCGTTAAATTGGGCCGTGTAGTGCCCATTGTTTCTGCGCTACACGGCCTCTCTGACATCTAAGATGGCATCTTGGATGCACACACATGTTTCCAGCATGACGTCCATCACACGCCATCTTGGTATAGGAGTTAACGCAGGCGCAGATAACGCATGCTGAAATCATGTAAAGTAGGAAGAAAATGGTTTCAATCAGTGTGCAACGCTGATTTAAAGTGATAGACACCATTTTGGGACTTAACACTCAACGCACAGTCCGAACCCCGACTATCTGAACGTGTCTTAGAGTGCCTGGAGGACCCACCACGGGCGTTATTTAAAGGGACCATGCAGGATTTACAGGTTTGTGGCTGCATTATTGCTTTTGGCTGCCGAGGCATTTGTAACTGTTTTTGGAGGTCTCCTAGACTTGAACACTAGGACGTGGGTACATAACCTAACATTTAGAGCCAGTATGTGCAGGACTGAAGTTAGAAAATGTTTCTACACACAAAAGGTGAGAGACGTTTGGAACGCTCTTCTGCAGATGGCAGCTCACATGTGAAAGTTAAATCTGAGATTGATAGATTTCTGTGAACCAAGGGTATTAAAGGTTATGGGGCTAAGGCGGGTATATGGAGTTAGGTCACAGGTCCACAATGATCTCATTGAATGACGGAACAGGCTCGAGGGGCTCAATGCCACTGCCACTTGCTGCTTCTTGATATGCGCCACCTTCTACTGCAAGAAAGCAGGATGTGTGTCTGGGTGATATGCCTGTCATGGTTGAATAGCTGCCAGTGCGTGTGGCCTGTGAGTTGTGGGTGGGCGGCTTGAAACAGTGGTAATGTGTAAGGGTGAGAGGAAGCATCTGGTTGGAAGAGTTGAGTACTGATAGAGTTTATTGGTGTTTGGGGGATGGGGTACATGGTGCAGTTGGTAGGAGACGCCACGTGACAGTTGACCTCACTCACCTTGACCACTCATGTCAAAGCATTGAACTTCTTCCTGCACTGCATCCATGTTCATGATGCTGTGCGCCTGGCATTGACTTCATCCCCTACTGCCTCCCACTGCCTTTTGGGTATATGTCTAGAGGGCCTCTTGCCCCCCCCCTCCCCCTCACTGCAGATATCGGATGTCCCTCTTTCTGTCCAGCTCTTGCACCAAGGCCCCTGGTGCATCAGCAGAGAACCTTGGTGCACGCACTCTTGCAGGCCTGGTACAAATTTAGATCGGCAGATTGGTGAGGTCTGGCATGCAGATTGGAGGATGTGGGGTTTAGTGGTGCACAACCTTTATTCAATGTTTTAACATAACTCATCAGTGTGTAAACACAGGGACGGGACCTGGATCTGTGCTTTACGTGTGCGATGTCTGACCTCCGTTCAGACTCCGTGCAGACAGCAGACTGTTGTTTTCAGCAAATAACAGGTATCAGCTACCTTTAAGAGATTTTTACCAGACAGCCTGCCTTTAAGAGACTGGAGCTGCCCCTGCTGGTGGAAAGAGCGAATTACCTTGAATCCTAGTTCAATACTGATTTCCAATGCAGATTGCAGGTAAGTCGCCGGGCGTGATGAAAGTCTCATCCTGCCGGCGCAGGGGCCATTGGGCGCGGAGTAATAGCGGATCATGCTACCCCCATCCAAAAAGAAACCCTGTTCCAATTTTCCCTTCACAGAAACCCAACTGCATGGAAATCAGGCCATTAGCGAGCATGCCCCATGAGACTTCTTCAGCTTGGCACCAGTGGGCAGATTCCAGAATATCCCTGTTTGGGAGGCTCCAGGGAATAACCTTTAACTTTAGGGTTACTATTTATTGGTAGAAATGTAAAAAAAAAGGAACAGGTCAGGGCCTGTGTGCTTTTCACAGTTAATATCATCCCAACGGAACTGTTATCCATTTATTAAATTGCTTTCATTGAAATAAATACGGATTTAAAATCTTTTTTTAACGTTCCTAGTTTCAGCTGTCTAGCTTCAGGGACAGCCAGATGTCATTGCAACAAACTTCTGCCCAGTCATTTTGATGGCCATTCCATATTAGCCAATATTATCAGGAAAGACTGGACAGGCTGCGCCTCTTTCTCTAGTAAAGAGAAGACTGAGAGGTGACCTAATAAAGGTCTTTAAAATTATGAAGGGGTTTGATAGGGTAGATGTAGAGAAAATGTTTCCAGTTGTGGGAGAATCCAAAACTGGGGGTCATAAATATGAGATAGTCACTAATAAATCCAATAAGGAACAGGCTCGATGGGGTGAATGGCCCTCCTTCTGTGCTGTAACCATACTATGATTCTAGGAATTCAGGAGAAACTTCTTTACTCAGAGAGTGGTGAGAATGTGGAACTTGCTGCCACAAGGAGTAGTTGAGGTGAATAGCATAGATGCATTTAAGGGGAAGCTAGATAAGTACATGAGGGAGAAAGGACTGGAAGGTTATGCTGATAGAGTTAGATGAAGTAAGGTGGGAGGAGGCTCGTGTGAAGCATAAACACCGCATGGACCAGTTGGGCCAAATGGCCTGTTTCTGTGCTGTAAATTCTATGTAATGGGTTTGCTTCACAGAATGAGGTGGATCTCTGTTAAGAGATTGATCCGTAATATGTGCTCCCTCCCCCAACCCTCCTCCCCCACCCCAATATCAGAACAGCACAAACTAAAACATCACCCAAACTACTAAGGCTCTTCCATACAGTTGGTCTGCGGCAGCTGAGATTGTGACTTGGAGCTGGTGAATGGGAGGCCAGCACTGTGCTGATGGAGCTAGCAGGGCCCCCGCCCCCCGAGTCTCAGTTTGTGCCCCTTAGTCAACAGCACGTTCAAAATAAATTCAGTGGCAGTGTGGCACAGGGTCCGTGATACCATTGCAAAGAGACACTGAGTCTTTGTAACTCAGCAGTTCCAGTTTATAGCCATATTAATGTTGAATATATCATTCATCATAACAATTATTAAAGCCCAGAGGAGACACTAAATACCCTGTGCTCAGTTGGTTTGAGAATGTAGGATTCTGTTACTCATCTAACGAAGAGCTAATGAGCAGAATGTGTTGTTATGTCAAATTGTTCCGACACTGGAGGAATCATTCAGTCCTGAATAGTGTAAGACGAAAGGATACTAGTCCTTTGGGGGGAGGGGAGAGATGGGGTTCCTGGAGGTTTGATCACGTGACCTTTGATTGCATGACGCTTGATCATGTGATGCTTACCCGCGGTTTGCAAAGGTTATTGCACGTACCTTAGAAAGGTTGGGTGCTGTTGTTGAGTGTTTTTGTTCACTGGCAGCATCCGGGTGCCCTCAAGAATGACCCCTCCGCCCCACACCTCGAGAGTTGGGCTCTCTGATCCCCCCCCACACCCGAGAGTTGGGCTCTCTAATCCCCCCGCCCCCCCACCCCGAGAGTTGGGCTCTTTAATCCCCCCCCACACCCCGAGAGTTGGGCTCTTTAATCCCCCCCCACACCCCGAGAGTTGGGCTCTTTAATCCCCCCCCACACCCCGAGAGTTGGGCTCTCTAATCCCCCCGCCCCCACACCCCGAGAGTTGGGCTCTCTAATCCCCCCCACACCCCGAGAGTTGGGCTCTTTAATCCCCCCCAACACCCCGAGAGTTGGGCTCTCTAATCCCCCCCCACACCCCGAGAGTTGGGCTCTTTAATCCCCCCCAACACCCCGAGAGTTGGGCTCTCTAATCCCCCCCACACCCCGAGAGTTGGGCTCTCTAATCCCCCCGCCCCCACACCCCGAGAGTTGGGCTCTCTAATCCCCCCCCCACACCCCGAGAGTTGGGCTCTTTAATCCCCCCCCACACCCCGAGAGTTGGGCTCTCTAATCCCCCCCACACCCCGAGAGTTGGGCTCTCTAATCCCCCCCA
Organism: Heptranchias perlo; assembly: GCF_035084215.1. Taxonomy (NCBI): domain Eukaryota; kingdom Metazoa; phylum Chordata; class Chondrichthyes; order Hexanchiformes; family Hexanchidae; genus Heptranchias; species Heptranchias perlo. The sequence goes on from NC_090365.1 coordinate 9,932,674, forward strand.
CACCCCGAGAGTTGGGCTCTCTAATCCCCCCCACACCCTGAGAGTTGAGCTCTCTAATCCCCCCCCCACACCCCGGGAGTTGGGCTCTTTAATCCCCCCCCACACCCCGAGAGTTGGGCTCTCTAATCCCCCCCCAACACCCCGAGAGTTGGGCTCTCTGACCCCCCCCACACCCCGAGATTTGGGCTCTCTGACCCCCCCCCCAACACCCCGAGAGTTGGGCTCTCTAATCCCCCCCCACACCCCGAGAGTTGGGCTCTCTAATCCCCCCCACACCCCGAGAGTTGGGCTCTTTAATCCCCCCCCACACCCCGAGAGTTGGGCTCTTTAATCCCCCCCCACACCCCGAGAGTTGGGCTCTCTAATCCCCTCCCCCACACCCCGAGAGTTGGGCTCTCTAATCCCCCCCCACACCCCGAGAGTTGGGCTCTCTGACCCCCCCCCCACACCCCGAGAGTTCGGCTCTTTAATCCCCCCCCCACACCCCGAGAGATGGGCTCTCTGATCCCTCCCCACACCCCGAGAGTTGGGCTCTCTGACCCCCCCCACACCCCGAGAGTTGGGCTCTCTGACCCCCCCCCCACATCCCGAGTGTTGAGCTCTCTGATTCCACCCCCCCCCCATTTAGAGTTGGGCTCTCTGACCCCCCCCCACACCCCGATGGTTGGGCTCTCTGATTCCCCCCCCCACACCCCAATGGTTGGGCTCTCTGATCCCCCCCCACACCCCGAGAGTTGGGCTCTCTAATCCCCCCCCCCCACACCCCGAGAGTTGGGCTCTCTGATCGCCCCCCCCCCACACCCCGAGAGTTGGGCTCTCTGATCGCCCCCCCCCCACACCCCGAGAGTTGGGCTCTCTGATCGCCCCCCCCCCACACCCCGAGAGTTGGGCTCTCTGATCGCCCCCCCCCACACCCCGAGAGTTGGGCTCTCTAATCCCCCCCCACACCCCGAGAGTTGGGCTCTCTAATCCCCCCCCACACCCCGAGAGTTGGGCTCTCTAATCCCCCCCAACACCCCGAGAGTTGGGCTCTCTAATCCCCCCGCCCCCACACCCCGAGAGTTGGGCTCTCTAATCCCCCCCCCACACCCCGAGAGTTGGGCTCTTTAATCCCCCCCCACACCCCGAGAGTTGGGCTCTCTAATCCCCCCCACACCCCGAGAGTTGGGCTCTCTAATCCCCCCCACACCCCGAGAGTTGGGCTCTCTAATCCCCCCCACACCCCGAGAGTTGAGCTCTCTAATCCCCCCCCCACACCCCGGGAGTTGGGCTCTCTAATCCCCCCCACACCCCGAGAGTTGGGCTCTCTAATCCCCCCCCACACCCCGAGAGTTGGGCTCTCTAATCCCCCCCACACCCCGAGAGTTGGGCTCTCTAATCCCCCCCACACCCCGAGAGTTGGGCTCTCTAATCCCCCCCCACACCCCGAGAGTTGGGCTCTTTAATCCCCCCCCCACACCCCGAGAGTTGGGCTCTTTAATCCCCCCCCAACACCCCGAGAGTTGGGCTCTCTGACCCCCCCCACACCCCGAGATTTGGGCTCTCTGACCCCCCCCCAACACCCCGAGAGTTGGGCTCTCTAATCCCCCCCCACACCCCGAGAGTTGGGCTCTCTAATCCCCCCCACACCCCGAGAGTTGGGCTCTCTGACCCCCCCCCACACCCCGAGAGTTCGGCTCTTTAATCCCCCCCCCACACCCTGAGAGATGGGCTCTCTGATCCCTCCCCACACCCCGAGAGTTGGGCTCTCTGACCACCCCCACACCCCGAGAGTTGGGCTCTCTGACCCCCCCCCCACATCCCGAGAGTTGAGCTCTCTGATTCCACCCCCCCCCCCCCATTTAGAGTTGGGCTCTCTGACCCCCCCCACACCCCGATGGTTGGGCTCTCTGATTCCCCCCCCCACACCCCGAGAGTTGGGCTCTCTAATCCCCCCCCACCACACCCCGAGAGTTGGGCTCTCTAATCCCCCCCCCACACCCCGAGAGTTGGGCTCTTTAATCCCCCCCCATACCCCGAGAGTTGGGCTCTCTGATCGCCCCCCCCCCCCATACCCCGAGAGTTGGGCTCTCTAATCCCCCCCCACCACACCCCGAGAGTTGGGCTCTTTAATCCCCCCCCATACCCCGAGAGTTGGGCTCTCTGATCGCCCCCCCCCCCACACCCCGAGAGTTGGGCTCTCTGATCGCCCCCCCCCCACACCCCGAGAGTTGGGCTCTCTGATCGCCCCCCCCCCACACCCCGAGAGTTGGGCTCTCTGATCGCCCCCCCCCACACCCCGAGAGTTGGGCTCTCTGATCGCCCCCCCCCCCCACACCCCGAGAGTTGGGCTCTCTAATCCCCCCCCACACCCCGAGAGTTGGGCTCTCTAATCCCCCCCCACACCCCGAGAGTTGGGCTCTCTGACTCCACCCCCACTCCCGAGAAATCAAAGATAGCCAATTATTTATAATCTCAAACAAAAGCAGCCAATGCTGGAAACACTGAGCGAGTGAGGCAGTGTCTGATGAAGGCCTGAAGGCCTGAATCGTTAATACTTTCCTTCCGTCACAGCTACTATCGGACTCACTGAGTCTTTGCAGCATTTGCCTTATTTTTGGTCTTTTTCTCTTTCTAATTTCAGTTGACTAAAGGAATAAAAATCAACTGCATGTAAAGTAAAAATATTGGCAAGATTTGGTCAAGCTCCCCTCTTGCCCACACTCCGAGGGCATGTCACTTCTTTTTAAACTGAAAGCATTTAAAAACATATCGTGCAAAAATTACAGAAGAATCTACTTCCAGTGTTCAACGCTTGTCGTGAAGAAGTGCCTGATTTTGAAACCTGCATTTGACTCAATATCAGCAGCGCAGGTCACCAAGGATTCAAAAACACAGTTCTGTCTTGGAGGGTCACTGGTCACATTAGACTCGAAGGGCCGAATGGCTTACTCCGGTCCCAATGATTGTTCCAATTACATATATTGGCATGTTAAACACACAGGCCCTGGAGTTCCTTGAGCCTGGCCCTCTGTCTGAAGTGCAGTAGGGGCTAGACTTCAGGCCGCCAGTCTGCCTTAGCACCTTGTCCCTAATCCTGGGGACGAGGTCATTTGCATAAAAGGGGCAGGCGCTCCTGCCATTTACACCGCCCCAGGGGAGGCTGGAAATATTGGAGCAGCACCTTTGGAGCAGGCAACCGTTCCGGTCAAAGAGTCAAATTTTTCTTTGGAAAAAATGGCAGTAGATTTCTCTGTTGCTGCTCTGCAATCGATTCCTATTTGGAAACCGTATTGGTCCCTCAATTCCACACTCACCCAGTGAGCATACCTGCATCGTGCGGTACTCTCCATTGGATGCAAGAAAGGCGAGACTTGGCAGGATTCCTGGAGGGGGATGGGATTCGACCATTCCCGTATCTCAATGACATCAGGCTGAGAGGGGGCAGGCTCGAGAAGTGTCTGCCTCTCTCCCATAGAAAGTTATGGTACTGGAGGGACCTGTCAGGACCAGGGCCCACCCCAAATTCTCCCCCTGCCCCAGCACTGCCCTACCAGGCTCAGGAATTTCAGAGCCACTGCACCCATCAAAGACAGTTTTATCGGAACTAATTCTTCATTAAAGAATTCCATTTCCATGACAAATTGCTTCCTATTTTCAATAAAGCAGGTGAAATCCATCTTTGACCTTCCAAAACTCATCTATAAATCAAGAGATACGAACCCAAGAAAATAGTCTCATTTGGTCACAGTTACTGCTAATTAATTATAATCTTAATCCATGCATTTGCAATGAAATTGCTTATATTTGTTAAATGTGGCGTTAAATAGTAATGTGCGTCACGTAGTAACAAAATTAAGCTGGTTAACTGCTTGTTTATGGCTGAGTAACTGCGTGCACATTCCCACAGGTTAATGTTTCACATGAATCAAACAGTGCTGAATTTTTGAATGAGGAATATTGGTTTGTTGTTACATTGCATTACATTTCCTTATTTCATTTCCTGTTTTTTTTCCTACATTATTGTATTTTTTATCATTATGCCGATAACTGCTTAATATCCATCCCACACTGTCCATGTCTCATCGTCCATCCCTCACTCTCCATCTCACACGGTCCCAAGCTCCAACTTAGTGTCCTCTCCTCACTGTCCATTCCACGGTGTCTGTATCACGCTGTCCATCCATCAGTGTGCAACCCTCACTGTCGGTCCCTGGCTGTCGGCCCCTGGCTGTTGGTCCCTGACTGTCAGTCCCTCACTGCCCATCCCTGACTGTTGGTCCCTCACTGTCCATACCTCACTGTCGGTCCCTCACTGTCGGTTCCTCACTGTCCATAACTCTGTTGGTCCCTGACTGTCCATCCCTCACTGTTGGTCCCTCACTGTCGGTCCCTCACTGTCCATACCTCACTGTCCGTCCCTCACTGTGGGTCCCTCACAGTGGGTCCCTCACTGTACATCCCTCATTGTCGTTCCCTCACAGCCCATCTCTCACTGTCTTGAGTCAGTTTATTTCACTGTGACCTGGAATTTATGCTGTACATAGGGAGTGCTGCATTGTCGGAGGTGCCCTCTTTTGGATGAGATGTTAAACCAAGCTGGATGTAAAAGATTCAATGGCACTATTCGAGGAAGATCGGGGGAGTTCTCCTCTGTGTTCGGCACAACATTTATCCCTCAACAAACGTAACTAAAAACCAGAAGATCTGGTCATTTATCACATTGCTATCTGTGGGACCTTGCTGTGCGCAAACTGGCTGCCACGTTTCCTACATCACAACAGTGACTACACTTCAAAGAAGTACTTAATTGGCTGTAAAGCACTTTGAGACATCCTGAGGTCGTCCTATGTGTGAAATTCTTTTGTTCTGCATGAGACGCTAACTGATTTAAAGCAAACAGGTGAATGATATCTCTGTTAAAATAGTGGAGAAAGGGATTTCCTTGGAGTGAAGTGATCAACCATTAATATTCGCACAGTGAAGACTCAAGGCCTAATAAAAGAGAGACTTGCATTTATATAGCACCTTTCATGACCTCAGGACATCCCAAAGTACTTTACAGCCAATGAGGTACTTTTGAAGTGTAGTCACTGTTATAATGTAGAAAATGCAGCAGCCCCCACAAACAGGAATGTGATAATGACCAGATAATCTGTTTTTTTTAAAATGTTGGTTGAGGGATAAATGTTAGGACACTGGGGAGAATCTGCTGCTCTTCCAATAGTGCCATGGGATCTTTTATGTCCACCCAAGAGGGCAGATGGGGCCTCGGTTTAATCTCATCTGAAAGACAGTACCTCTAACAGAGCAGCACTCCCTCAGTGCTGCACTGAAGTGTCAGCTTAGATTTTGTGCTTAAGTCTCTGGTGTAAGACTTGAACCCGTAACTCTAACTCAGACGCAAGAGTGCTACCAACTGAGTGTAATGTGCCGGAGCCACAGGTGCTGTGACTGATTTAGCAAATCTCATTGCACTCTGACAATTATTTAACTTGTGGTTTCTTTGCGGTTTTGTTTCATTCTTAGGCTAGTTAGATAGTTAATGAGAGAAGCTGGAATCGATTGCTGTAGCTGGGAGTCAGGTCAAGCCCCCTGAGCTTAATGTAATTAATCTCACTGTGCCTGACACAGGCAATGCAGTGAATAAACAAAATTCATTAAATCGTTCTCCCTTTTGCATTTGCTTTATTCTCTCCCTTAACCCTTCAGAGGTTAACTGTTGCTCCCAGGATGGCTCAGGTGATAAGGGCATTGCCTTGTGCAATACAGAGCCATTCAGACTAGTAGGTTCAGTGTCTGGTCAGTGTTGAGTGAGGTGATCTAAGGTGAGCTGGTCAGTATTGAATTAGGTGATCAAAAGTGAGCTGGTCAGTGTTGAGTGAGGTGATCAAAGGTGAGCTGGTCAGTGTTGAATTAGGTGATCAAAAGTGAGCTGGTCAGTGTTGAATTAGATGATCAAAGGTGAGCTGGTCAGTGTTGAATTAGATGATCAAAGGTGAGCTGGTCAGTGTTGAATTAGGTGAAAAAAGAAATATGCTGGAACTTTATCTGGAGTCCTTTCTTAATGACATGGCATTAGGCCCCCAACTCCATCTTTGCACAATAACTATGCCTGCATCACTCAGGGCTACTTTTCCCTGTCTGTAGTAAAAGCAGAACTGGCAGCTGGGGGGGGGAGGGGCATTATCTCAGCAGTCCTGCCTCTTTGAATGATATCATGATGGAATGTTCAGGGTCCAAGAGGCTCTTGCTGCTTCTTGATGGAATTTCGTGAGTCAAAAGTGGGCGGAGACACGGCAGAACCTGGTCCTGCCCTAAATTACACTCGACCTGTGTGCTTGTTCCACCTTCCGAGGCCCAGGAATTTCTGGGTCTAACTGCACAGTAGTGCACCCCCTTATTCAACAGCAGCCCAGGAAAGAACACATTGTCTTTTAATATCTACACTCTTCACATGGGTTGTCATGAGCAAGAAATGAATCCTCAGTCAAATACAAAACAGATGAGCTGCCTAACAAATAAGGTAAAGTCAGTCATCAGAATTAATAATATCAGCAGTGAAGCTGTATTCATTGCAAAACACATCAATAATCCTCTCAGATGAGACTGCGCTTCAGTGGAAATGAGCTAAATAGTAAGTGAGTCGATAACAGTAACTAAATTGTGGGGTTCCGTTAACGTAATTAGCTGTGAGAGGGAAGGTTCCATGGTTTGTGTTGGCCTAAATGTTGGCATTGGATTACTGCCGTGAATTCAATCTCAGCTTTCAGATGGAACTTGTTTTAAGAACATAAGAAATAGGAGCAGGAGCAGGCCAATCGGCCCTTCGAGCCTGCTCCGCCATTTAATAAGATCATGGCTGATCTGATCCTAACCTCAAATCTAAATTCATGTCCAATTTCCTGCCCGCTCCCCGTAACCCCTAATTCCCTTTACTTCTAGGAAACTGTCTATTTCTGTTTTAAATTTATTCAATGATGTAGCTTCCACAGCTTCCTGGGGCAGCAAATTCCACAGACCCACCACCCTCTGAGTGAAAAAGTTTCCCCTCATCTCAGTTTTGAAGGAGCAGCCCCTTATTCTAAGATTATGCCCCCTCGTTCTAGTTTCACCCATCCTTGGGAACATCCTCACAGCATCCACCCGATCAAGCCCCTTCACAATCTTATATGTTTCAATAAGATCGCCTCTCATTCTTCTGAACTCCAATGAGTAGAGTCCCAATCTACTCAACCTCTCCTCATATGTCCACCCCCTCATCCCCAGGATTAACTGAGTGAACCTTCTTTGTACTGCCTCGAGAGCAAGTATGTCTTTTCTTAAGTATGGAGACCAAAACTGTATGCAGTATTCCAGGTGCGGTCTCACCAATACCTTATATAACTGCAGCAATACCTCCCTGTTTTTATATTCTATCCCCCTAGCAATAAACGCCAACATTCCGTTGGCCTTCTTGATCACCTGCTGCACCTGCATACTAACTTTTTGATTTTCTTGCACTAGGACCCCCAGATCCCTTTGTACTGCAGTACTTTCCAGTCTCTTGCCATCAAGATAATAACTTGCTCTCTGATTTTTCCTGCCAAAGTGCATAACCTCACATTTTCCAATATTGTATTGCATCTGCCAAATCTCCGCCCACTCACCCAGCCTGTCTATATCCCCTTGTAGGTTTTTTATGTCCTCCTCACTCTCTACTTTCCCTCCTTTGATGTCTATGTTCTTCCCTCTCCTGTCTGAATTCTTGCTGCGGAGATACCTTTTGTTTCAATTTGAATTGGATCATGCTGGAAAAATCCTATTGCCAATTTTCTATTGTGGGACTGGAAGGATATCCAGAGTACTTTTTTCGCACAAGGCTCACCATCTGTTTCATCTATTTGTTGAAGAATGGAAATGTCCGAATGAGTAACACCCTCAGTAGGTGTTCTGGTGACACCATAAAACCTAACAGCAAATTTCAAATCCTCACCGTTAGTGATAATTGGGCCTAAATTCATTAGCGTCCCAAACCGGGCGCATTTCCTGCGGAGAACTGAACTAAATCCATCCTCAGGTCTCTTCGTCGTAATTCATGCGAGCTGTGGTCACCAATCAGGTGCCCCAATGCTACTCCCTCTGTCTGGGCCTAACCGATTTCGGCTAGGGTCGAGGTTCACAGGTAAGTCCGGGGTGGGGGGGGGGCGTTTGGGAGGGGGCAAGGGTGTGCTGCAGGTGTTTTCTGTAACCAGAAGAGACACTCTTGCTCCTTTTGACTTTGCAAAAAACAACATTTTGGATGTTTATAGTGTTATAGTGAAAGGTACGATGTATCGGAGAGGTTTATAGTGAAAGGTACGATGTATCGGAGAGGTATATAGTGAAAGGTACGATGTATCGGAGAGGTATATAGTGAAAGGTACGATGTATCGGAGAGGTATATAGTGAAAGGTATGATGTATCGGAGAGTATTACACTGGAAGGTACGATGTATCGGAGTATGTTATACTGAAAGGGTGAGATGTATCAGAAAGTGTTATAGTAAAGAGTGAGATGTATCGGAGAGTGTTGTGATGAAAGGGTGAGATGTATTGAAGAGTGTTATAGTGAAAGGGCGAGATGTATCGGAGAGTATTATTGTGAAAGGCTGTGATGTATCGGAGAATGCTATAGTGCACACGTGAGATGTATCAGAGAGTGTTCTGGTGAAAGGTTGAGATGTATCGAAGAGTATTATAGTGAAAGAGCAAGATGTATCGGAAAGTATTATAGTGAAAGGTACGATGTATCAGAGGGTATTATAGTGAAAGGGTGAGATGTATTGGAGAGTGTTATAGTGAAAGATATGATGTATCGGAGAGTAGTATTACAGTAAAAGGTACGATGTATCAAAGAGTATTACAGTAAAAAGTACAACATATTGGAGAGTATTATAGTAAATGGGTGAGATGTATCGGAGAGTATTATAGTGACAGGTACAATGATGTATCGGAGAGTGTTATAGTGAAAGGGTGAGATGTATTGGAGTGTGTTATAGTGAAAAGGTGAGATGTATTGGAGAGTGTTATAGTGAAAGGTTTGATGTATTGGAGTGTGTTATAGTGAAAGAGTGAGATGTATTGGAGTGTGTTATAGTGAAAAGGTGAGATGTATTGGAGTGTGTTATAGTGAAAGGGTGAGATGTATTGGAGAGTGTTATAGTGAAAGGTTTGATGTATTGGAGAGTGTTATAGTGAAAGAGTGAGATGTATTGGAGTGTGTTATAGTGAAAAGGTGAGATGTATTGGAGAGTGTTAGAGTGAAAGGGTGAGATGTATTGGAGAGTGTTATAGTGAAAGGGTGAGATGTATTGGAGTGTGTTATAGTGAAAGGGTGAGATGTATTGGAGTGTGTTATAGTAAGGCTTCTGAAGTATCAGAAAGTGTACTGGGGAGCATGACTCATCAGACAGTGCTAGGACAATATTCAATTTCATTATTTCATATTCCATGATTGGGAAAAATATTAATTCAGTCTGTTTTTGTTAAATATGAAGATTTATTGATGTATGAAAGTCCTCAGCTTGAATGCTGCAGTGCCCGTGGGCCTGTTATAATAACTGAAAACTCTAAAGAACTCTTATTTTGGCAAACAGTGATCAGAGTGATGTTATGCAGCGGGAGAGGTTGGGCTTCATTTACCGGAGAACGGTGCATGTTTTCTGTGGGTGTGACAGGTGCTCAAGCCACAGAGATGCGGATATGATGCATCGTCTCTTAGGCAGTGATCACCACGGTAACAGGATGTCAGTGATAGCATGATTTCTTTCCCAGGGGCAAACCTTCAGCAGCAGCCAATAATATTTCATTACTAATCTCCATCCATTGAATGCATAATCAATCTGATTGTAGAAATCTTTAGCAATTACAGTCAGTCAATCAGTGATGAATCCCTTCAGACAGCGCTGCCATGATCCAAATATATTCACATCTGCCCCTATAGAGGTCTAGCCCACTTAAAGCCACATAATTTCTGTCTCTATGGGGGCAATTTTAACTTTACCCATCGAGCTGAATATGGGGCAGGTAAGGGTCGGATACCCATTGAAATCATGGGAAAGTAAAATTGGGCAGGGTGTAAATCGGGCACCTGACCCGAATGCATCCGTTTCCCACCCAGTGAGTTAGGTTACCATTACCCCTTCTATCTTCTATTGGCCTCTACAACACCCACTGACCGGGCACTTCCCTGGGCTCAGGTTAAAGGGTCACTGGTCTCTGTACAGTTCCAATTCAATCCGAGCTGAAGCCGTTTAAACAATATAAGGCTTTGGTCAGCTGGAGGTTAAACCTTCACTGCCTCCCAAGTATAAATCATTGTTAAAATCATTAACCAGCAATGAAAGCAAATCTGAATTGGGTATTTTAAAAATCCACATTAGAGAAAAAGATTAAGATAGTCTTTAAGCAGCATTAATTTTGTTTGCAGAGAAATGTTAGTCCCAACCAGTCCTGGTAGTCCTGTTCTGACTCACATACTTGCCTGCACCTTCCTCTCCCGAGCTTTGTCTGAAGACACCAATTGCGGTTCTCTTTACTCCCAACTTAAATGATACTGGTCCCCTAGTGGCCTTCCTTCTCGGTTTGGTTTTGTTAGCCTCTTGTAGATTCTTCTTCAGGTTTGGCTCCAATCCTCTGCCGTATCCCCTCTTCCTCCCTCACTGATCCTCTGCAGCCCTGCTTTACTTGTCCTGTTGCTTTAATAGTTATCTCTAGACTTTCCTTCTCCTGCCCTGGTTTTAAAACTTCTTTACCCAGAGAGTGGTTAGAATGTGGAACTCACTACCATGAGTAGTTGACTAGCATAGATGCATTTAAGGGGATGCTAGATAAACATATGAGGGAGAAAGGAATAGAAGGATTTGCTGATTGGGTTAGATGAAGTAGGGATGGAGGAGGCTGGTGTGGAGCATAAACACTGGCATGGACCTGTTGGGCCGAATGGTCTGTTTCTGTGCTGTAAATTCTATATAATTCCATGTAAAGGTGCCTAGTTTCCTCTTTTCCTTCAGGCTGGTTCCTCTAGTTTCCCACAACCATCTTCTCTCACAACTTGGCTAGATTATGCCGCCTGCAGTTCGTCCTACAACATTTGACCCCTTTAGAGTCAACTTCAAGAAGCCCATTCCGACCTTCTGCCTTCCTGATTTTCCTGGCTTCCTGCAGCTTCCTAACTTCCTCACCCGACTCTAATACATTAACATGATAACAACAACAACTTTTAACATAGTAAAATGTCCCAAGGCCCTTTACAGGACCATTATCAGAAAAAATCTGGCACCGAGCCACGTAAAGAGACATTAGGACAGGTGACCAAAAGCTTGCTCAAAGAGGTAGGTTTTAAGGAACGTCTTAAAGGAGGAGAGAGAGGTAGAGAAGTGGAGAGGTTTAGGGAAGGAATTCCAGAGCTTAGGGCCTAGGCAGCTGAAGGCATGGCCGCCAATGGTGGAGAGATGAAAATCGGGGATGCGCAAGAGGCCAGAATTGGATAACTGTAGCATTGGTGCAAAGCGACTTGGCTGCACACTGATGCTAAGTTGTTGCAGCGTAAATACTCCTATCCTGACTCCGGAACGAGACTCACTCCCTCCAGGCTGATCTGGACTCCGGATATACATAGCAAGGATAATTTTCCAACTTTACGCTCCTGGTGGAGAATCTTCTCCTGCTGGGAGCAACTATCAGACATCGGGGTCAGATAAAGACCCTTTCCAACTTTAGTGAAGCACTAGTTACAGTGTAAATACTGGCTGGAGTCCCTCATAGACATTGTCCTTCCCACCTGCTTCCAATTGCAGGAAACAGTATAACTTGGATCGAGACAACTGGATGAATTTCCAGAGGATAGAAAAATATGGAAATAGTGAGACAGCAGAAAAGTTAAATGCACTTTTCATATTTCTGTAGTATTCATATGATTTTTTTCATTGGATTCAATTCCTCTTGCTCTATTTAATTGAGTTTAAGGTTAAGTGTGTGATGGTCTTGGTGCCATCTACTGACAAGTAAAGGAACAGGCAACTGCAAACACTGGTGGTACAGATGTTAGCGAGAGGACTATATGGACTGTGACGTTAGCTGGATGGGTCACTTGAATATTTGAGTCTTGGGATAGCTCAGTGAACAAGAAAAGATTTGGGGTCAGGGAGGAAATTCTTTTCTCAAATGTCCCATCCCAACCTCTCCATCGCATCTTTTCATGTCTTTCTCTGTTTTAATGTGGCATTGTCCATCAAAACGTTCCTTTCTCAATCCTCTTAAGCTCCAAATATGCCACTATACGCACTTCCTTTTCCCTGCTTCCTCACTGTGTTGAAATAAAGACTCATTGCATTGCCTTCTTTTCTGACTTATTCTTTTTCACAAACTCAAAATTGTGAATATCCTTCTCTCCCATGGTTGAACCTCAGATATCCAGATATCGAATACAGTCAGATTCTGATCCTAGCAAGGAAGGGACAATTCCCCAATGGTCAGCTCAAGAGTGACAGAGGTTGGAGACTGCTTGCTCACTGCCTTCATCAAGAAATAGTGCAACGGAACATAACCCACAAATATATATTTTACAACACAGTACAATCTCCTCCACCATTCTACAGTGCTTTACAACCCATGCATGGTGTGATTAACCATCACTTCTTGACTTATCTCCCCTTCTCTCCTACAACTCCATGTTTGAATCTCTCCAATCAGCTTACCCCACCTGCCCCAGCACTGAAATGGCCCAATTCAAAGTCACAAACGACATCCTCTGTGACTGTGGGGCACTATCACTCTTCAGCATTCTCGATCTCTCTGTAGCCTCTAACATGGTCAACCTCAACCTCCTTCTCCAACGCCTCTCCTCAGTGGGACTGCCCTTGCTTGGTTCCACTCTTATCTATCTGCTTGTAGCCAGACCAACTCGAGCAATGGCTTCTCTTCCCGCCCCCGCATTGTTACCTCTGGAGTCCCCGAAGGATCTATCTATATTCTTCCTTATCTCCTCACTGACATCATCCGAAGACTTGGCGTCAGGTTCCACATGTACACTGATGGCACCCAGCTCTACCACACCGCCACCTCTCTCGTCCCTCCACTGCCTCTGTATTATCAGCCTGCTTATTCAACATCCAGTACTGGATGAGCCACAATTTCCTTGAATTAAACATTGGGAAGATCAAACCATTGTCCTTGGCCCCCACCACAAACTCCATTCCCTGGCTACCGATTCCATCTCCCTCCCCAGTCTTCGGTTGAAGCTGACTGTTTGCAATCCATTTGACCCCAAGCTGCGCTTCTGATCCCATATCCTCTCCATCACATCTCCATAATATCGCCCCTGCCTCAGCCCACCTGCTGCCAAATCCTCAACCATGCTTTTGTTACCTCCAGTTTCGACTATTCCAGTGTTTTCTTGACCAGCCTCCAATCCTCCATAAACTTGAGCTGATCCAAAACTCTGCTGCCCGTATCCTAACTCGAATCAAGCTCACCCATCACACCTCTCCGCACTGACCTACAATGGCTCCTGGTCCACCAACGCCTCCAATTTAAAATCCTCATCCTTGTGTTCCCTTCATGATTTTGCCTCTCCCCATCTCTGTAACTTCCTCCAGCCCTACACCCTCCGAGAACTCTACGTTCCTTCAACTGCGGCCTCTTGTGCATCCTCCACTAGTTTCATCACACCATTGATCACCGTGCCGTCAGCTGTCTATGCCCTAAGCTCTTGAATTCGCTCCCAAACCACTCCTCCTTTAATACCCTCCTTAAAACCTATCTCTTTGACTAAGCTTTTAGTTAATCCTACTAATGTCTCCTTTGGCTCAGGGTCAGTTTTTGTCTGATTACTCTTTAGTGAAGTGCCTTTGGACGCTTTTCTATGTTAAAGGCGCTTACCGAAATGCAAGTTATTGTTGCTACTGTCAATGTCTTGCACAGTGGTCATTCACAGAGGTTTCTCAATGAAAAGTAACCTTTGAGGATGTCATTAATAAAGATGATGTGGAGATGCCGGTGATGGACTGGGGTGGACAAATGTAAGGAGTCGTACAACACCAGGTCGTAGTCCAACAGCTTTATTTGAAATCACAAGCTTTCGGAGCTTTCCTCCTTCCTCACCTGACGAAGGAGGAAAGCTCCGAAAGTTCCTCACCTGATGAAGGAGGAAAGCTCCGAAAGCTTGTGATTTCAAATAAAGCTGTTGGACTATAACCTGGTGTCATTAATAAAGGGGAGGGGAAAAGTAACCAGAAGCAGAGTGATGGTGGGAGATGTGGAGGAAGCTTGGGGACGGGGGGATTGTGCAGTAGCATGAGAGAGATTTCATAGAACCAAAACTAATCCTAATGCCCTGCTCTCTCTCCCGAGCCCTGTATCTTCCTCTGGTTTAAGTATTAATGTATTCTTCCCTTATAGCATGCAAATGTCTCTGCCTCAACTACTCCAGCAACCCTCTGCATGGGAAATTCCACCCATTAGGAATGATGCTAGGAGCAAAAGATAAACAATTTACAACAATTGGCACAAAGGCTTATGACAACTAAAGTGCCAACAGGGAAAATGAAAAAGAGGAAAAAAAATGAATGGCTGAAATACACTGATCTTTATCTTACTTGTTTCCATGACTTCCAAGATACTTGCTGTCGCCCAGTAATCCTTGGCACTTAATTCAAATGGGCGTAATTCACAATTAACATCCTGCAGGCCAGAATGGTGGGAAAAGGTGTGCAGGTCACCGCCCCAAATTATTAAATGAACCCCCCCTCCCCCACCTGTTTCGAGGCTGGTCCTAGGAAGGAACATATGAATAAGGCCATTCAGCCTCTCAAGCCTGTTCCGCCATTCAATTAGATCTTGGCTGATCTGATCTGGTTCTGGCCACCAGATGTGTCATGACGCAAAGTGGGAGGATTGGGGGGTGGGGGGTTGGCGGTGGGACCACTGTCCATTTGCTGTGTCAGCCCCCCAAAAATTCAGGCTGCGACCTCCTCAGACTGACTATGTCACGAAGAGGGAAGAATATACTCAAGAACTGATAGGGTGACTTAAGAAGCCAAATAGAAAGTTGAGTTAACTTTAAAGAACTGTATCATCGTGGGTTTGTAGACTTAATTCAATCCTAATGAAGATTTCACATACAGCTGCAATGCCAGTTGGAAAAGGCAAAAATAGATGTAAATGCTGCTTCAATCTGTTCCAGCTTCAATTTGTGCTGGAAGTTACTTGGTGAGGTTTTTCTTTCAATACTTCAGGCAAGTCCAGCATGAAATAAGAGACCAGCAGTCAGCAGAAGATGAAAATTAAAGGATTAGGTAGTGTAAATCAGAATGTACAGAGCAATGTTATCATATACAGAGCAGTGATATATTGTACAAAGCAGAGTTGTGATATACAGAGCAGTGTTATAATATACAGAGCAGTGTTATATGGAGCAGTGTTATACAGAGCAGTGTTATAATATAGGGAACAGTATTATAATATATGGAGCAGTGTTATATTGTATTGAGCAGTGTTGTATTGTATAGAGCAGTGTTATAATAGATGGAGCAGTGTTATAACATAGGGAGTAATGTTATAATGTATGGAGCATTGTTATATTGTATAGAGCAGTGTTGCATTGTATAGAGCAGTGTTATAATAGATGGAGCAGTGTTACAATATAGGAAATAGTGTTATAATATATGGAGCATTGTTATATTGTATAGAGCAGTGTTGTATTGTACAGAGCAGTGTTATAATAGATGGAGCAGTGTTATGATATAGGGAGTAGTGTTATATAGAGCAGTGTTATAATATACAGAGCAGTGTTATATAGGGCGCAATGTTATAATAAACAGAGCAGTGTTATAATATACAGAGCAGTGTTATTATGTAGGGAGCAGTGTTATAATATACAGAGCAGTGTTATTATGTAGGGAGCAGTGTTATAATATACAGAGCAGTGTTATTATATAGGGAGCAGTGTTAAAATATACGGAGCAGTGTTATATTGAATGAAATCGTGTTATAATATACAGAAGAGGTACAAAAGGGGGAAGTAACTTGGATAGTTTCTGCATTGGTTTGAGTCTGCCGGATGTGACTCTCTGTGTGTTAGCTAAGAGTGTAGCTAACGCACTCAGCGCACAATGAAAGTGACAGAGTCACTTCAAGCCCAACACAGCGTTGTCTGTTTCCGTGAGCTTCAATAAGAAAAGGAACTCCCTTTGTTTGTGTGGATGTGTGACATGGAATCACTTGTCATTAGGTTTGTGTTTACACCCTGCGACTGTCAGCTGGTACTTTTGATTTAAGGGTCAGCTTTGGTCATCATTTGATGGCAAACAAGGTCTTATCTAATCCCACAGTTGGCTGTAAAGCGAGAACTCTGCCTTTCTTTCTGGAAATGATTGAATAAGAAGAGGCGTCTATTCTCTTTTGGCTGTCAGCCTTTCATTGCCTTATTAAACTAATTACTAGAGTGAATACTGAAGTGGTTTTGTTCGTTACTAGATGTCAGGCCCAATATTCCTTCTGTACTAGCTACCACTGCACAGTAATCTCCTCATCTCTCTCTCTCTTTCACATGTCAATTGTGATGAATGAAAAACAGTCCAAGCTCTGGAGTGGCTTTTCATCCAGAACAAGTAATGACTTGGGTTGGGGGGGGGGCGTATTTTTTTGACAAATTATTATTTTATTACTCCTACATAATTTAACATTATTTATTCTTTTTGCTGCCTGCATGGGTCACATTGCTCCACTGGTCAGTAGGCTGGTCGAAGACTGTCTGTCAATGCTGGTCTCTAGTAGGTTGCAAGGAGGTATTTGAGTATGGCTCTCAATTATATGACGTTAGGTTTTGAACCATGAACCTGTGAGGAAACCCCATGACTCCATTCATCACCTACTCCTTGGCAGTGGAACCACAATCAGACACTGTCTGTAGCTGAAACCCGTGTCTTGCCACAATATGGTAATATGCCAACATGTGCTTCTGGTTGGAAGACAGATATTGTTTCTCATGCCCAGTACAAAAGGCCACTTCCATAAGCAAGTCCTATCTCCCCATGAACTGAAACATGACCTGATTGCAAAGTATCTGATAATATAACTTGCCCAGGGTGAACAAAGAGCCCCTTATGCTACTGATAAACTTATTGGAAATAGTGTGAGGCGCCTTGTGCTTCCTGCATTTCAAGTGACTACACTTCAAAAGTACTTCATTGGCTGTAAAGCGCTTTGGGAAGTCCTGAAAGGACTAACAGGAAAATAACAGACTGATAAACCGTATATATCAGGCCATAAAGTACAAATCAGGCTTATTAAGAAACAAAACTAAGCAAAAGCAAGAGAAAACATAGCAGATTTCATTAGACACTTGGGCTGGGAATTTCCTTGGGATTCACCTGATTGGCCACTGTACCTTTGGCGGAGAATGGGTGGAATCCCCAGGTATACACGGAAATGGGGCGTCCGCTGATTCAACGTAGTTACAGCGATCGATCGGGGAACCCCCCCCTCCCCCCCACATCAAGAAATTTCTGCTGTTGATTTCTCACCAGTACTTTAAAGCTGTTTTGAAAATAATACATGTATAAAACTTTAATAATTCTCATAACTTGGGATACACAACTTTGAGGGAAAGCTTATACATAAAGTCGGATATTCAAGGAGCGTTTCCACCAACACCAGCCTGGCGAAAGAGAGATTCACTAAAGATGATTTGATATAGGGACTCCCCATTTTTCCCAATTAGAATCATAGAATCTTACAGCACAGAAGTAATCCATTTGGCCTATCATGCCTGTGCTGCTGGCTCTTTGAAAGAGCTATCCAATTAGTCCTACTCCCCCTGCTATTTCCCCATAGCCCTGAAAATGTTTCCTTTCCTGACTTTGATGACACCTTCACCACCTGCACAGTGGCTGCAGTGTGTACCATCCACAGGATGCACTGTAGCAACTCGCCAAGGCTTCTTCGACAGCACCTCCCAAACCCGTGACATCTACCACCTAGAAGGACAACAGCAGCAGGCACATGGGAACAACACCACCTGCACGTTCCCCTCCAAGTCACACACCATCCCGACTTGGAAATATATCGCCGTTCCTTCATTGTCACTGGGTCAAAATCCTGGAACTCCCTTCATAACAGCACTGTGGGAGAACTGTCACCACACGGACTACAGCGGTTCAAGAAGGCGGCTCACCACCACCTTCTCAAGGGCAATTAGGGATGGGCAATAAATGCCAGCCTCGCCAGCGATGCCCACATCCCATGAACGAATAAAAAAAACAGGGGCAAAGGAAGATCAAAAAGGGCGTCTTTCACAATCAAATGCAACTGTCAATCACAAAGGCACACAGTTGGTGTAAACAGGTTTTCCCGATGTTATGTTAACACCAATGAATCAAAACAATTCTTTTACGGAGAGTTACAGCTTTTCCCAAGTGATTAGCTCCGTCTCCGTGATCAGCAATCCCAAGTGATTTGCTTTGTCTTCTTCCCACAGTCCAGTAATCCGAATTCATTATTTCTAACACCTGGATGGACATTGCATCTAACACTCATTAAGTGGTCCACCAAGACAGAGCTGATTCATCCGTCCTTTGAAGTGGCTTTGATAACTGAGGCAGATAAAGTGTATTTCATGGACACACAGAAAGCATGAGAGACAATTTAGCTTATTACAATAAATATCAAGGTAAGTGTCTTTATAGACAACGCTTGGTCCATGTGATCTCCTGGACTAGTTTTGATCACCTGAGGGGATTGGAGAGGAATTTTCCAGTGTATTTTTTCCCTTATCGGCCCTAGGTTTTTTCTTTGTTTTTTTTGCCTCGCCCATGTGATTACAGGGCTGTGGGGACAGTGGGAAGTGTCTGGTCACAATGCTCCAGCCATCACGAGTGTGGGGCAGGCTTGATGAACCAGCTGATCTTTTCCAGCCATCAATTTCGTATGTTCACACTGCCTGCTTGGTGGCTGGATAGTAATGAGAGGCAAACGGACGATTTAAATGACTTACTAAAGGATTACAGTGAGTGTAATCAATAGCTGACAGGGATTGACAAGGTAGTAATCCAGCTGAGCTTTTCTGATGATGCCAAGAGTGAAGACTGAGCCGATTATGAATGTCAGCAGGAAGTCAATATTGAATCGCTGCCAAATGTTTGTAATCTTTACGATATAGATTGGATATTTTATTTAAAAAAGCATTTGTTTTTATGTTTCCACTGTTGTATGATGGGTAGACTGAGTTAAATCATGGCAGCGTGTCATCGACAAAAGGGATACCAGTGATGGCGACCTGAGAAAATTAGTATCACGTGGCTTGCAGTGTTATAAGATTTTATTTGTCAGGAAATAACATAATCTGGTGCGAAATATAGCAGAGAATATTGTAACAGATTTGTATCTTCTGGCGATCAATATTGAATAATAAAGACCAGCAGCCACCATACTTCCACTCACTAAAACTTGGTAACTTATGGAGGACTTGGATAGTGTAGTCAGCGAACTCAGATGGACTAAACAATGAAGTCCATTACAAATGGGTGCTGACCCATAAACTCTATCATTGATGTGTACAGAGTACATCACTGATAGATAAGTAGCCATAGTGACTGTCACAGATAAGTACTGACCCATAGAATCTACCATTGAAGGACGCTGACCCATTGAATCCATCATTGAAGGACGCTGACCCATAGATTCTAACAATGAAGGACACTGATCCACAGAATCCATCATTGAAGGACATTGACCCATAGAATCCATCATTGAAGGACATTGACCCATAGAATCCAACAATGAAGGACACTGATCCATAGAATTTATTATTGAGGACGCTGACCCGAAGAATCCAACAATATGGGGGTAAAGTAGCATAGTGGTTATGTTACTGGACCAGTAATCCAGAGGCCTGGACTAATAATCCGGAGTCATGAGTTCAAATCCCGCCACGGCAGCTGGCGAATTTAAATTCAATTAAAAGCTGGAATTAAAATACTAGTATCAGTAATGGTGGCCATGAAACTATCGGATTGTCGTAAAAATCCATCTGGTTCACTAATGTCCTTTAGGAAAGGAAACCTGCCGTCCTTACCCGGTCTGGCCTATATGTGAGTCCAGACCCACAGCAATGTGGTTGATTCTTAATTGCCCTCTGAAATGGCCTAGCAAGCCACTCAGTTGTAAAATCTCGCTAAAAAAAGTCATAATAAGAATAAAACCGGACGGACCACCCGGCATCAGACCACTAGGCACCGGACACGACAAAGGCAAATCAAGCCCAGTCGACCCTGCAAAGTCCTCCTCACTAACATCTGGGGACTTGTGCCAAAAGTGGGAGAGCTGTCCCACAGACTGGTCAAGCAACAGCCTGACATAGCTGTACTCACAGAATCATACCTTTCAGCCAACGTCCAAGATTCTTCCATCACCATCCCTGGGTATGTCCTGTCCCACCGGCAGGACAGACCGACCAGAGGTGGCAGTACAGTGATATACAGTCAGGAGGGAGTGGCCCTGGGAGTGCTGAACATTGACTCTGGACCCCATGAAATCTCATGACATCAGGTCAAACATGGGCAAGTGAAACCTCCTGCTGATTACCACCTACTGCCCTCCCTCAGCTGATGAATCAGTCCTCCTCCATGTTGAACACCACTTGGAGGAAGCACTGAGGGTAGCAAGGGCACAGAATGTACTCTGGGTGGGGGACTTCCATGTCCATCACCAAGAGTGGCTCGGTAGCACCACTACTGACCGAGCTGGCCGAGTCCTGAAGGACATAGCTGCCAGACTGGGCCTGCGGCAGGTGGTGAGCAAACCAACACGAGGCAAAAACTTACTTGACCTCGTCCTCACCAATCTACCTGTCGCAAATGCATCTGTCCATGACAGTATCGGTAGGAGTGACTACCGCACAGTCCTCGTGGAGATGAAGTCCCGTCTTCGCACTGAGGACACCATCCAACGTGTTGTGTGGTACTACCACCGTGCTAAATGGGCTAGATTCAGAACAGATCTAGCAGCTCAAAACTGGGCATCCATGAGGCGCTGTGGGCCATCAGCAGCAGCAGAATTGTATTCCAGCACAATCTGTAACCTCATGGCCCGGCATAGTCCTCACTCCACCATTACCAACAAGCTAGGGGATCAACCCTGGTTCAATGAGGAGTGTAGAAGAGCATGCCAGGAGCAGCACCAGGCGCACCTAAAAATGAGGTGCTAACCTGGTGAAGCTACAACTCAGGACTACATGCATGCGAAACAGCGGAAGCAACATGCTATAGGCAGAGCTAAGCGATTCCACAACCAACGGATCAGATCAAAGCTCTGCAGTCCTGCCACATCCAGTCGTGAATGGTGGTGGACAATTAAACAACTAACGGGAGGAGGAGGCTCTGCAAACATCCCCATCCTCAATGATGGCGGAGTCCAGCACGTGAGTGCAATAGACAAGGCTGAAGCGTTTGCAACCATCTTCAGCCAGAAGTGCCGAGTGGATGATCCATCTCGGCCTCCTCCCGATATCCCCACCATCACAGAAGCCAGTCTTCAGCCAATTCAGTTCACTCCACGTGATAGCAAGAAATGGCTGAGTGCACTGGATACAGCAAAGGCTATGGGCCCCGACAACATCCCAGCTGTAGTGCTGAAGACTTGTGCTCCAGAACTAGCTGTGCCTCTAGCCAAGCTGTTCCAGTACAGCAACAACAATGGCGTTTACCCGACAATGTGGAAAATTGCCCAGGTATGTCCTGTCCACAAAAAGCAGGACAAATCCAATCCGGCCAATTACCGCCCCATCAGTCTACTCTCAATCATCAGCAAAGTGATGGAAGGTGTCGTCGACAGTGCTATCAAGCGGCACTTACTCACCAATAACCTGCTCACCGATGCTCAGTTTGGGTTCTGCCAGGACCACTCAGCTCCAGACCTCATTACAGCCTTGGTCCAAACATGGACAAAAGAGCTGTATTCCAGAGTGAGGTGAGAGTGACTGACCTTGACATCAAGGCAGCATTTGATCGAGTGTGGCACCAAGGAGCCCTAATAAAATTGAAGTCAATGGGAATCAGGGGGAAAACTCTCCAGTGGCTGGAGTCATACCTGGCACAAAGGAAGATGGTAGTGGTTGTTGGAGGCCAATCATCTCAGCCCCAGGACATTGCTGCAGGAGTTCCTCAGGGAAGTGTCCTAGGCCCAACCATCTTCAGCTGCTTCATCAATGACCTTCCCTCCATCATAAGGTCAGAAATGGGGATGTTCGCTGATGATCGCACAGTATTCAGTTCCATTCGCAACCCCTCAAATAATGAAGCAGTCTGAGCCCGCATGCAGCAATACCTGGACAAAATCCAGGCTTGGGCTCATAAGTGGCAAGTAACATTCGTGCCAGACAAGTGCCAGGCAATGACCATCTCCAACAAGAGAGAGTCTAACCACCTCCCCTTGACATTCAACGGCATTACCATCGCTGAATCTCCCACCATCAACATCCTGGGGGTCACCATTGACCAGAAACTTAACTGGACCAGCCATATAAATATTGTGGCTACAAGAGCAGGTCAGGGGCTGGGTATTCTGCAGCGAGTGACTCACCTCCTGACTCCCCAAAGCCTTTCCACCATCTACAAGGCACAAGTCAGGAGTGTGATGGAATACTCTCCACTTGCTTGAATGAGTGCAGCTCCAACAATACTCAAGAAGCTCGACACCATCCAGGACAAAGCAGCCCGCTTGATTGGCACCCCATCCACCACCCTAAACATTCACTCCCTTCACCACCGGCGCACAGTGGCTGCAGTGCGTAGCAGCCACAGGATGCAGTGCAGCAACTCACAAAGGCTGCTTCAACAGCATCTCCCAAACCCGCAACCTCTACCACCTAAAAGGACAAAAGCAGCAGGCACATGGGAACAATACCACCTGCACGTTCCCCTCCAAGTCACACACCATCCTGACTTGGAAATATATCGCTGTTCCTTCACCGTCGCTGGGCCAAAATCCTGGAACTCCCTTCTAAACAGCACTGTGGGAGAACCTTCACCACACGGACTGCAGCGATTCAATGCGGTGGCTCACCACCACTTTCTCAAGGGCATTTAGGGATAGGCAATAAATGCCGGCCTCGCCAGCGACACCCACATCCCATGAATGAATTAAAAAAAATGAAGGACGCTGACCCATAGAATCCAACAATGAAGGACGCTGACCCATAGATTCTAACAATGAAGGACACTGATCCATAGAATCCATCATTGAAGGACAGTGATCCATAGAATCCATCATTGAAGGACATTGACCCATAGAATCCAACAATGAAGGAAGCTGACCCATAAAGTGACTCACCTCCTGACTCCCCAAAGCCTTTCTACCATCTACAAGGCACAAGTCAGGAGTGTGATGGAATACTCTCCACTTGCCTGGATGAGTGCAGCTCCAACAACACTCAAGAAGCTCAACGCCATCCAGGACAAAGCAGCCCGCTCGATTGGCACCCCATCCACCACCCTAAACAATCACTCCCTTCACCACCGGCGCACAGTGGCTGCAGTGTGTACCATCCACAGGATGCACTGCAACAACTCGCCACGGCTTCTTCGAAAGCTGCTCCCAAACATGCAACCTCTACCACCTAGAAGGACAAGAGCAGCAGGTACATGGGAATACCACCACCTGCACGTTCCCCTCCAAGTCACACACCATCCCGACTTGGAAATATATCGCAGTTCCTTCATCGTCGCTGGGTCAAAATCCTGGAACTCCCTTCCTAACAGCACTGTGGGAGAACCTTCACCATACGGACTGCAGCGGTTCAAGAAGGCAGCTCACCACCACCTTCTCAAGGGCAATTAGGGATGGGCAATAAATGCTGGCCTCGCCAGCGACGCCCACATCCCATGAACGAATTAAAAAAAAAGTATCCATCATTGAAGGGCACTGACCCATAAAATCCATCATTGAAGGACTCTGACCCATAGATTCTATCATTGAAGGACACTGACCCATAGAATCCATCATTGAAGGACACTGACCCATAGAATCCATCATTGAAGGACTCTGACCCATAGATTCTAACATTGAAGGAAGCTGACCCATAGAATCCAACTATGAAGGACTCTGACCCATAGAATCCATCATTGAAGGAAGCTGACCCATAGAATCCATCATTGAAGGACACTGACCCATAGAATCCAACATTGAAGGACACTGACCCATAGAATCCAACATTGAAGGATACTGACCCATAGAATCCATCATTGAAGGACACTGACCCATAGAATCCAACATTGATGGATACTGACCCATAGAATCCATCATTGAAGGACTCTAACCCATAGATTCTAACATTGAAGGACACTGACCCATAGAATCCAACTATGAAGGACTCTGACCCTTAGAATCCATCATTGAAGGAAGCTGACCCATAGAATCCATCATTGAAGGAAGCTGACCCATAGAATCCAACAATGAAGGACGCTGACCCATAGAATCCATCATTGACGGACGCTGACCCATAGAATCCATCATTGACGGACGCTGACCCACGGGGGAGGGGATTTTGGACTTCCGCCCGGAGCTGGTTTCTTGAGGCCTGAACTATCTTCAGGCTGAATACCCCTGGCGAGCTCCAGGCACTGAATGGGCCCCATGCTGCAGCTTGTTGGTTGTGGGTAATTGGTCAGCTCCCATACCGGCAGGTTGAGTCTGGGGGTGGGGGAGGTGGGGAGGGGGAGATGATCCTGGAGGGGATCAAGCACCGACCTGCTGAGGGCCGCAGTGTTTGTGTGGAGCCAAACAGAGCACTCCTGCTCCTTCTGACCCCACAAAAAATTCTCTCAAAAAAACGTTCTGGGCCTAGATAAAGATCTGACATATACTGCCGGCTCCTATATTATGTATGAATGTCCTTTCACCTGCACTGCACGATTAATCAAACAGCTGAAGAGAGGAACAGAGAGATGGGGAGAGATTTTTAGGGCTCTTCTTGAGTATAGAAGATTAAGGGGTGATCTAATTAAGATGTTTAAGATGATTAAAGGATTTGATAGAGTAGATAGAGAAACTATTTCCTCTGTTGGGGGAGTCCAGAACAAGGGGGAATAAACTTAAAATTAGAGCTAGGCTGTTCAGGGGTGATGTCAGGAAGCACTTCTTTACACAAAGGGTGGTGGAAATCTGGAACTCTCTCCCCCAAAAGGCTGTGGAAGCTGAGTCAATTGGAGCTTTCAAGACTAGGATTAATAGATTTTTGTTGGTTAAGGGTATTAAGGGATATGGAACCAAGATGGGTAAATTAGTTGAGATGCAGATCAGCCTTGATCTAACAGAATGGTGGAACAGGCTAGAGGGGCTGAATGGCCTACTCCTGTTCCTATAATTGTGGTGGGGGGGCATGGTGATTAGAGAAAAAAGGAACTAAACAGAGAGTGAGAGCAAGGCAATGGTAATAAGTATGGTCTTGTCTCAGAAGGCTGGTCCATTGAGGCGCTCAGAAACACGGAAATTAAATCATCCCTTATCTACAATTAATTATGATTCCCACTAAATTTCAAGTGCAGAAGTAATAATTGGTGTGGATTCTTAATTAATTTCCGTCACACCAAAGCGGTTTGGTCTCTGAAAAAATGTTGCCCTCAATCGAGTCCAACACAAAGCCCTTTCAATTCAATTTGAAGGACTGGACCACCTCTTGTTATTATAAGCCTTATTCTAATTGATCAGATTATGTCCACACTTAAGTCATAGTGTACTGACAATTGAATAAAATAGATTTTGGAATGAGTTAATCAGCGGCAGCTTTTGCCGAGCTTGGATTCTACCATAATTAAAAGTTGTCCTCTTTGTAACTCTTTCAGTGGTGGGTTTAAGTGCAAGATTAGGCAGGTTTCTAATAAAGAATGAACTTGCATTTATATAGCACTTTCATGACCTCAGGATGTCCCAAAGCACTCGACATCCAATGAACTACTTTTGAAGTGTAGTCACTGTTGTAATGTAGGGAAACGCAGCAGTCAAATTGCGCACAGCAAGGTCCCACAAACAGCAATGAGATAATGACCAGATCATCTGTTTTAGTGATGTTGGTTCAGGGATAAATGTTGGCCAGAACTCCCCTGCTTGTCTTTGAATACTGCCATGGGATATTTTACTTCCACCTGAGAGGGCAGACAGGTCCTTGGTTTAACATTTCATCTGAAAGGCAGAACCTCCAACAGTGCAGCACTCCCTCAGTATTGCACTGAAGTGTCAGCCTAGAATTTGTGCTCAAGTTGCTGGAGTGGGGCTTGAACCTGCAACCTTCTGACTCAGAGGTGAGAGTGCTACCATTGAGCTACGGCTGACATCATTTCCCCTTCTGGTGTGGAAAGTTGCAGGGGTCCCCGTGATTACCTTTACAGCAGGTCTCGTGTCTCATCGGAAACCAAATCTTTTTGTTACTCGTTGTTGGGGTCTGGACATCACTAACAAGGCCAATGGTTATTGCCCAACCCTGAGTTTGATACAACTGAGTGGCTTGCTCGGCTACTTCAAAGGACAACACTGGAGTCGCATAGAAGCTAGACAGAGTAAGGACAGCAAGTTTCCTTCCCGAAAGGACATTTGGGAACTGGTTGGGTTTTTGCCACAATCCGAAAGCTTCACGGTCACTTTTACTGGTATCAGTTTTTTATTTCCGGATATTTTTTAAAAAACTTTGTTCAAATTCTCAAACTGCCATGGTGGGATTTGAACTCATGTTCTGATTACTGATCCAGTAACATAACCACTATGCTTTTTTTTCATTCGTTCATGGGATGTGGGTGTCGCTGGCAAGGCCAGCATTTATTGCCCATCCCTAATTGCCCTTGAGAAGGTGGTGGTGAGCCGCCTTCTTGAACCGCAGCAGTCCGTGTGGTGAAGGTTCTCCCACGGTGCTGTCAGGTAGGGAGTTCCAGGATTTTGACCCAGCGACAATGAAGGAATGGCGATATATGGTGTGTGACTTGGAGGGGAACATGCAGGTGGTATTGTTCTCATATGCCTGCAGCCCTTGTCCTTCTAGGTGGTAGAGGTTGCGGGTTTGGGAGGTGCTGTCGAAGAAGCCTTGGCGAGTTGCTGCAGTGCATTCTATGGATGGTACACACTGTAGCCACTGTGCACTGGTGGTGAAGGGAGTGAGTGTTTAGGGTGGTGGGTGGGGTGTCAATCAAGCGGGCTGCTTTGTCCTGGATGGTGTCGAGCTTCTTGAGTGTTGTTGGAGCTGCACTCATCCAGGCAAGTGGAGAGTATTCCATCACACTCCTGACTTGTGCCTTGTAGATGGTGCAAAGGCTTTGGGGAGTCAGGAGGTGAGTCACTCGCCGCAGAATACCCAGCCTCTGACCCGCTCTTGTAGCCACAGTATTTATGTGGCTGGTCCAATTAAGTTTCTGATCAATAGTGACCCCCAGGATGTTGATGGTGGGGGATTCGGCGATGGTAATGCTGTCGACTCTCTCTTTTTGGAGATTGTCATTGCCTGGCACTTTTCTGGAACGAATGTTACTTGATGAAGGATGTTGTCCAGGTCTTGCTGCATGCGGGCACGGACTGCTTCATTATCTGAGGGATTGCGAATGGAATTGGACACTGTGCAATCATCAGCGAACATCCACATTTCTGACCTTATGCTGGAGAGAAGGTCATTGATGAAGCAGCTGAAGGCCTAGGACACTGCCCTGAGGAACTCCTGCAGCAATGTCCTGGGGCTGAGATGATTGGCTTCCAACAACCACTACCATCTTCCTTTGTGCTAGGTATAACTCCAGCCACTGGAGAGTTTTCCCCCTCATTCCCATTGACTTCAATTTTACTAGGGCTCCTTGGTGCCATACTCGGTCAAATGCTGCCTTGATGTTAGTGGCAGTTACTCTCACGTCACCTCTGGAATTCAGTTCTTTTGTCCATGTTTGGACCAAGGCTGTAATGAGGTCTGGAGCCGAGTGGTCCTGGCGGAACCCAAACTGAGCACGGTGAGCAGGTTATTGGTGAGTAAGTGCCGCTTGATAACACTATCGACGACACCTTCCATCACTTTGCTGATGATTAAGAGTAGACTGATGGGCGGTAATTGGCTGAATTGGATTTGTCCTGCTTTTTGCGGACAGGACATACCTGGGCAATTTTCCACATTGTCGGGTAGATGCCAGTGTTGCAGCTGTACTGGAACAGCTTGGCTAGAGGCACGGCTAGTTCTGGAGCACAAGTCTTCAGCACTACAGCCGGGATGTTGTCGGGGCCCATAGCCTTTGCTGTATCCAGTGCACTCAGCCGTTTCTTGATATCACGTGGATTGAATCGAATTGGCTGAAGACTGGTTTCTGTGATGGTGGAGTTATCAGGAGGAGGCCGAGATGGATCATCCACTCTGCACTTCTGGCTGAAGATGGTTGCAAACACTTCAGCCTTGTCTTTTGCACTCACGTGCTGGACTCCACCATCAGTGAGGATGGAGATGTTTACAGAGCCTCCTCCTCCCGTTAGTTGTTTAATTGTCCACCACCATTCACGACTGGATGTGGCAGGACTGCAGAGCTTTGATCTGATCCATTGGTTGTGGAATCGCTTAGCTCTGTCTATAGCATGTTGCTTCCGCTACCGTACCCAGAGAGATTCTAGTGCAGATCTGGCCAATAATGACATTTTCAGACTCAGATTGGCAGCCCACAGTCTGTTTGCTAGTATAAACGGCACGCAGCATGTAGATCTCAGTGTCAACACCTGTGTGATCAGAGTTCTGTGTGGTCCTCCAGCTAAGTTGGGTAACAATATCAGCAAAGTAGCGGGTACAGGAGAATGAGTCAAGCTGTTCTAGTGATGAAAACATCAGTATATGTTCCTGTACAATTTGTTGCCTCTGCATATTACAGAACCTTTCAGTTGGGGCAGTTCCTCGGCAGCGCCTCCCAAACCTGTGACCTCTGCCACCTAGAAGGACAAGGGCAGCAGGGACATGGGAACACGATTTCCTCCAAGTTCCCCTCCAAGTCACACACCATGCCGATTTGGATGTATGTCGCCATTCTTTCACTGTTACTGGGTCAAAATCCTGGAACTCCTTCCCTAACAGCACTGTGGAGTTCCTTCACCACATGGACTGCGGCGGTTCAAGAAGAAGGCCCACCACCATTTTCTCACGAGGCAACTAGGGATGGGCAATAAATGCCAGTCTTGCTGGCGATGCCCACATACTGAGAATGAATTAAAAAATATTCTGCGCCATTGCTGGCATCCGTGCTTTGGAATCAGATCCAGTTACAAAGTCAGACAGTCAACAGCGCCAGCAGTAGCAGGTAATCATGCATGCGAGATCCACTGCTCAGGTGTTCCCCATCCACTCAGTCTCCATGTTAGGTTCCAGCCTTGGCTCACACATTAAATAGACTTTTCTGATAGTGAAGGGGAGCTTCACTATCAGAAACCTTTCAGAGTTCTGTGCTGTGAGAAGTGAGAGCTATAGGTCTCTTGCGCACTTAAAGGGAGACTCCAGTTCGCACTCTCACTGGTGAGGCAGTATTGGTGCAGAAATCTCTGACGGCAACAGCATTGGGACTTGTCATTTTCCATTTCTTCTTGTCTTTTTTTGTGCATTTTCCTTTACAGTTAAGCAACCATTTTCCATCTCAATTTAAGCCCCATTCTTTCTTTAAAGTTCAGTTTTATCTTTAGTTCCCTGTTAATCTATTTTCAATTCCCATTCATCCCCCTTTAGCTTCATGGGGCTGTTTCTAAAACTATGTTAAGTCAGTTAACTCCTTTAACAAAAAAAAGACCAGGATGAATATCTGGTTACATTGAATGTACAGCAGAGAAACAGGCCATTCGGCCCAAATGGTCAATGCCAGTGTTTATGCTCCACACGAGCCGCCTCTTCATCTAACCCTATCAGCATAATCATAAAGCCTGTTCAGACTTTCCTGATAGTTATAACCTCTCAGTTCTGGTATCATCATTGCAAATCTTTTTGGCATCTTCTCCAATGCCTCTATATCGTTTTTATAATATGGAGCCCAGATCTGTGAACAGTACTGTAAGTGTGGTCTAACCAAGGGTAACATAACTTATCTGCTTTTCAATTCCACCCATCTAGAAATGAACCCCTGTGCTAAGTTTGCTTTGCAAGGGGATTGAGAGTTCTAAGGACAAGAGGCCAGTGAACAGGATAATAATTCAGGACAGGAATGCCTCATTGATGGAAGTCTCAACGCTGGCAGAGGCTTATGGGCCAAATGACCTCTGCTGTATCTGGCTGGGGAGTGCTTGCTGTTGCAATCAGGCGCGTAGTGGCAAAAAATTGTTTCTCCAGCATTCTCGTTGACTCTGGGGATGAGAGTCATTCATCCAAAAAAGTCTGGAATTGAACAGAAGGGAGCAGTGGAGGGGAATGTGATATCAATCACTCAAAGTGCAAGTACTTACAGGTTTCTTATATTAATTTAGGCAGTGGCTGACAGGAAGAAGGAGAATTTAGTGTGAGATTAAACAGCTTCTGTGGAATGACCAGGGAATTGAGGTGTTATCATGTTTGGAGGACATAACAGTCTAGATTTCCTGCCTGATTTTGGGGCAGTAATTGGGAAGGACATGGGATGCAGATCCCTTGCCTGACGGGGATCAATTTTTGGGCATTCTGGCTCTCCGCCACTCGCCACTACTTCTGGAATGTTCTACCAGGAGTGACAGCCGCTCGGTGAATACCTCTGCCCAAATATGGCCAGCCTTATTCAAATTGGATGGTAATGATGGCATGTCCTGTCATTGCAATGGTATACGCAAGAAGCACCAACAACAACAACTCCCATTGATAAGGCACCTTTAACATCGTAAAACGTCCCAAGGCGCTTCACAGGAGCGTTATCAAACAAAATTTGACACCGAGCTACATAGGAGATATTAGGACAGGTGACCAAAAGCTTGGTAGAAGAGGTAGGTTTTAAGAAGCGTCTTAAAGGGAGAGAGAGGCAGAGAGGTTCAGGGAGGGAATTCCAGAGCTTAGGTCCTAGGCAGCTGAAGGCACAGCTACCAATGATGGAGCAATGAAAATCGGGGATGTGCAAGAGGCGAGAATTGGAGAAGCGTAGAGATCTCGGTGGGACGTAGGTGTGGAGTAGATTCCAGAGATAGGGAGGGGTGGGGCCATGGAAGGATTTGAAGACAAGGATGAGAATTTTAAAATCGAGCTGTTGCCAGATCAGGAGCTAATGTAGGTCAGCGAGCAAAGGGGTGATGGGTGAATGGGACTTGGTGCGAGTGAGGATATGGGCAACAGAGTTACTGATGCCCAGCATTGCTGTGGAGAGCAAGGGAGTATAGAAACGTCCCCTAAGGGACAGCAATTGATCATAGCACAGCGATTAAATTCCCGCACCCTTAATTGTTGACATTTGACCAGCCTGGTCCCACTCTTCAGCTGCCCAGTTGGCACCCGGGCCTGTGTTGCTGTTGCTGGCGTGGATGGCCTGCTGCCCCACCCTTTCTTCACAGATAGGCCTCTGGTATAGGCGGAGGTCCTATCAGAAATTAGGCCAACCCGAGGAAATTTACTGGGGTCAGTAGTGAGCAAGTTGGGCGGCAAGGCCAGAACCCACCCTGCCCCGACTATATGCTGGGATTTTTCCGCAGCTCGACCCCTTTTTTATTTTGGTATCTCTAACAGTACCAGTGGCATGTGGATCATACCACTGGTTAAAATAAATCATTTGATATCACAAATGTTTCATTTCCACAGCCTCAGTGCATTAAAGAAAGAACTTGCATTTATACAATGTCTTTCATGGCCTCAGAACGTTCCAAAGTGCTTTACAGCCGTTGAAGTACTTTTGAAGTGTAGTCACTGTTGCAATGTAGGAAATGTGGCAGCCAATTTGCGCAAAGCAAGGCCCCACAAACAGCAATGTGATAATATCCACATAATCTGTTTTAGTGATGTTGGTTGAGGGATAAATATTGGCCAGGACACCGGGGAGAACTCCCCTGCTCTTCTTCGAATAGTGCCATGGGATCTTTTACGTCCACCTGATAGACGGCACCTCCAACAGTGCAGCACTCCCTCAGTACTGCATTAAAGTGTGAACCTAGATTATGTGATTACATTTCTGGAGTGGGACTTGAACATACAACTTTCAGAGGTGAGAGTGTTCCCACTGAGCAAAGGCTGACACCGAATAATACTAATTACACCAGCTATTGGCTTGGATTAAGGAAGATGTGCACTATCAAGAGTTTGTTATACAAATTGTGACTGTGTTGAATCCTGCAGGTCTTGTTTGGCCTAGTTTGGTTGTGGTTTAGCTCCTGTTATCCCTACATGAGACTTTTCAGACGACCCTCATTTAACATGGAGTTAACCTTTCAGAGAAAAGCCACTCACTTATCAGATAATCATTGCAGTGGAATTATCTGGTTTTCTGTAGTAATTGCACAAATAAATTGCACCTTAAAAGTCAACCCTGGATAAATCCTCTTTCAGTTAAAGAGCCTCTTAGCATTGCTTAAGTACTTGAACTAGGGTCAGCGCAGACAGTCCTGTTAT
This sequence comes from Heptranchias perlo, assembly GCF_035084215.1. Lineage (NCBI taxonomy): Eukaryota > Metazoa > Chordata > Chondrichthyes > Hexanchiformes > Hexanchidae > Heptranchias > Heptranchias perlo. The sequence continues at coordinate 9,965,206 of NC_090365.1, forward strand.
ATTAATCTGCGGTGATCCTGTCAGTCATGTTTGGACCAGGAGCTTGCCTCTACCCATCAGGCTTGCTCTTCACCCGTCAGAGGTGTCCTGCATCCAGTGGAACTTCACTAAGACTTGTCTTGCCAGGATTAACAGGCCCGCAACTTAATTTCCCAGCTCGTAATCTTCTCGGTGGAGTTTGTGGGCTTTTAACAGGCGCTCTTTGTGTCACAAGACATTAAGGCTGGACAGCTCAATCTTATCATTGTTATTTTCCTCGTGGGGATTCATTCAGAGTGATCTGACCTTCTCAGGTCAGTTCATTTGCTCCTGGAGCAAGAAATGTTTGGGTAATAACCAAGTGTGAGACTTTGCTGCTTTGGCACTTCAATCTGCCAGTCAGTGAAGTTCTCTAAAGGGATCCTGAAGAGAGGAGGGGAAGATATACCACTCTGGGCATCTTTTAAAGTGGCATTTTCATCTTAAGGACTTCCATTCAAAATCAACAATTTACAAAAAAAAAGTGCTTATTTTTAACCTTAGTGAACTTGGGGCCAATTTTAACTTGCTGAAACTGGGGTTAAAGAGGCGGTAATGACCTCAAAATGGGGTCGGTAGCCTTACCGTACCACCAGCACTCCGACCGCTGGGTGGCTGAAGCGCTCGCCTGTCTCAGGTGGTAGACCCCTTTTAAAATGTAAATCGGGGTCCTGTGATGTGCATATTTTTAGGACAGATCTGGTTGGGGCCTGCGCCGTGCACTCCCCGACCTTTCTTACTGGCGACGGTGCCAAAGAGGGCCTTCAGAGGTCGGTTTTAAAGTATCTTTGTGGGGTCAGGAGGAGCAGGAGTGCTCCTTCTGGCTCTACAAAGATAATATAGGCCTCTGCTGTCTTGGTCTCCCTCCCACCACACCGCCCCCCCCCCCCCGCCACCCCCCCTTGAATCTGGTGAGCTACATCGGAATGCCGTTTAGGATGGGCAGCTCACTGGTTCTATTTAAATTAGACTAGGACGACTCCGGCCTCATCCCTGCCAGAACAGATGGGTGACCGGTGCCCACTGCCCCTCGCCCACTCAAGAGTTAAAATTGAGCCCCTTGCGTTTTTTTTTTACATTGTTTGTTTAAGCATTAAATGTCGACGATCTCATCAGGGAGAGTGGGCTGGGAGGGGTAAGCGAATCCGACAGTGTGAGAGGGAGCTGAATTAATGTACGTAATTAAAATGAGATGAGCACTGAAGCCCCTTGGGTTAATGATGCAGTGCAAACTGATTGGAACACTAACTGAGACAAGTAATAGGGGGGCCAAATCCCATTGAATGCATCAAGCTGCTGTTGCTTTTAGTTTTGGACACTAACCATGTACTATTGTGGGTAGATTATAAGGAGGGGTTACTGACTCTAACACTGATAACCACAGATAGTTCAGACTCCTGTTACATTCATACAAAGCTGCTGTGAGTTTAGAGATTCATATAAAGGGGTTTCAGGATCTGGGAGCAATGGGCGATCCTAAAATATGTACTCGTCCAGCCTTATTTCATCACCATTCTTAAGGCAATTGCAGCCATGACCAGAACCACAGGTAAATCCATATCCCTGTGCATTCCATCAGAGGCTCTCCTGTTGACTTGCTCTTATCGGTTACACAGTGGAGTACACTGATTATGTGGGACTGATCAACTAATTCTGACTGGATTCACATTTATGGGCAATTTATATGTTTCATTATATAGTATTGTGTATGTTTAATTATAGTGCAGTGTATGTTTCATTATATATCAGTGTATGTTTAATTATAGTGCAGTGTATGGGACATTATATAGTGTAGTGTTTAATTATATATTCTAGTACATGTTTCATTATATGTCATAGTGTATGTTTCATTATATAGTGTAATGCATGTTTAATTATATATTGTAGAGTATGTTTCATTATGATAATTAGTGGGTGTTTTATTATAATTTGAGTATATGTTTCATTTTATATTGTAGTGTATGTTTCATCATTATTTCTGGTGTATTTTTCATTGGGCCAGAATTTACTGTACATAAGAACATAAGAAATAGGAGCAGGAATAAGCCATTCGGCCCCTCAAGCCTATACCGCCATTCAATAAGATCATGGCTGATCTTCGACCTCAACTCCACTTTCCCGCCTGATCCCCATAGAGTCCAAAAATCTATCAATCTCAATCTTGAATATACTCAACGACTGAGCATCCACTGCCCTCTGGTAGAGAATTCCAATGATTCACAACCCTCTGAGTGGAGAAATTTCTCCTCATCTCAGACCTAAACGGCCGACTCCTTATCCTGAGACTATGCCCCCTAGTTCTAGATTCTCCAGATACAGGAAACAGCTTCTCAGCATCTATCCTGTCAAGCCCTCTCATAATCTAATATGTTTCAATGAGATCACCTCTCATTGTTCTAAACTCCAGACAGTATAGGCCCATTCTACTCAATCTCTCCTCAGAGGACAACCCTCTCATCCCAGGAATCAATCTAGCGAACCTTCATTGCACCGCCTCTAAGGCAAGTATATCCTTCCTTAGGTAAGGAGACCAGGTGTACTCCAGGTGTTGTCTCACCATAGCCCTGTACAATTGTAGCAAGACTTCCTTACTCTTGTACTCCAACCCACTTGCCATAAAGGCCAACATACCATTTTCCTTCCTCACTGCTTGCTGTAGCCGATGAACGAACGGTCCCCACTGTTAGTTAGACTTGCCCCTGCCCGTTTAATTTCCATGAGATTTTGCACGGCGAGTTGCTGTAAGTGGGAGATTGAAACGGAACGGCCCCCTCTACAGGGCATCTGCGACTTGTGTGAACAGGGCAATCAACTGTGTATCTCCTTAATCAGAGTGAAGGATTGTGAAATGAACAACGCAGAGTCTGAACCAGCAAGTGTAAGTTAGAATCGTGAATTCAATGTCAAATCAGGTACAGAAAGCGAAACAAAGAGAGGGAAAGAAAGATTGGATTAAGAGAGAGCGAAAAAAGGGACAGAAAGAAAAAGTAAAAAAAAATCTCCAACCTCAAATAAAATCTGAAGGACTGAGACTCCACGCTTGTATTAATTAATTTTCAGTGCCAGAGAGGTTGTTTGGCAGTAATTAAGATTTATCACGCCGTTAAAAAGGGTACTTAGACTGAATTGGCAAGACCTAACTTTCTGTGGCAAGTTTAATTCGTATCTATCGCACAAATACAGCAACTTCACGCCATTTAATACATTTGACTGGTGAGCCAGACAGCGAGATGCTGTTTCCGTGAAGCTAATGGCGGAGCAGTGCATCTCACAGAGCAACTTCCGGATTTTCACCTTTAATTGCCCTTGTCTGAAGTTGCTGTGTGATTTGCACACAAATAACATGAGCGCCGTTAGCCTCACCGTTATTCTGACAGGAAAATCTGTTGTGTGTTTCATTATATATTGCAGTGTATGTTTTATTCTATATTGTAGTATACCCTGGCGTCCTGACCGATATTTATCCCTCAACCAACATCACTAAAACAGATTATCTGATCATTATCACATTGCTGTTTGTGGGACCTAATTGTGCGCAAATTGGCTGCCGCGTTTCCTACATTACAACAGTAACTATACTTCAAAAGTAATTAATTGGCTATAAAGTGCTTTGGATCGTCCTGAGGACGTGAAAGACGCTATATAAATGCAGATATTTTTTCTTTTTCATTACGTATTATAGTGTACATTTCTTTATAATTTCTTATGTATGTTTCCTTATAATTTCTAGTGCATGTTTTATTATATATTGTGTATGTTTCATTATAATGTGTAGTATATGTTTCATTATATATTGTAGTGCATGTACTTTATAATCTGTAATATATGTTTCATTATATATTGAAGTGTATGTTTCGTTATAATGTGTAGCATATGTTTCATTATATATTGTAGTGTATGTTTCATAATACGGAGAAAAATCATTGGAGCATTAAAAAAAACTTTAAGAAAAATTTTCTTTGAATACTTTTTCTTATTACTTATAAAAATATTGGAGATTGGAAAAAAAGTTGTTTGACTGAGAGTCAAGAATCATCCCGTCGGGTAACGAAGAGTCTGTTTGCTTCCCAATTGGCCTGGGAAGGCAGTGCATCACAAGGATGGACATGTTGGACAACCAATGGCGGGAGTGTGGCGGCGGTTGGATGCAAGAGGTCATGTGATGAAACCTCCAGGAATCCGTCCACCCAGAGTTGTCAACCCCAGCGGGCGTTTGTGCGTGGGTGCATCTGTGTCAGAGTATGTGTGTCTGAGAGTGTATGTATGTGTGTGTGCATGTGAGAGCGTGTGTATGTGTATACTTGCACTGAATTATGTTCCTAATGGCCCTCTATTGTTTGCTCAGCAGCCGTCTTGTTCCAGTGTCTCTGATAAATGCTGTTGGCTTGTCAGGCATCTGCCGTAATTGAGCTTAAAATAAAGGTCTTTCCTCCCCACGTCTATTAAGAGTCAGGTACCAGCATCCCTTGGTTGCACACTCGATATCGGATGATTGACAGATATTCCCCCGAGCCCAGGTTTCCTTCTCGATGACCTCGTCTACTTTTCAGCTAACAGCAAATCCATGATTAATGGACTTGTCAGCTACAGCGCTATATAATGTGAGCATTTGGTGATTAACTGTGAAAGCGGATGACAGAGCGGAAATCTTTTTAATCACAAAGGGACACACAGTAAATAACCTTTGAACCAATCAGTGGGTCTGCGACTGACAACCTGTCACCTGGTCCTGAATAAAGAGGAACGAATGAACTTGGTGCCAAGACAGGACGGTGCTCAGTATATTAATGTGGAACTGGGCAATAACCGTGCATTCTCTGAAATGTTATATAAGATTATTTAAGAATAGGAAAAGGTCATTGGGCCAATAAGGATTGATCTTGACCCCACCTTCTCACCAAATCCCTCAATCCCACCTCACCATATCCCTCAAGCCCACCTACCCATCTTCTCACCAAATCCCTCAATCTCACCTACCCACCTCATCATATCCCTCCATCCCACCGTCTCACCATATGCCTCAATCCCTATCCATCTCTCATCATATCCTTCAAGCCCACTTACCCACCTTCTCACCATACTTGAAAAACTAGTCCCTTTGTCTAATTAAAGGGACTGTGTGCAGCCCTTCTTAAAGGTAGTGGGGGGAGGTTTGTCAGTCAGCAATTGCTTGCTGATCCTCTCCAGAGCAGTTTCATTGTTTGCTGAGAGCACAATGTGACCCTCCCAACAACCAGCCCATCAAGTCATCCAGTCTACAGAGAGGCAAACAGCTCCAGCCAAGGGATGAACTTATTACGAACAAGGCTGTTCATGTAAAGGGATGCATCTGAATGGCACTTTACTTTAAACTGAAACTAGTCATTCTGGTCTTGTATTCAACATTGGTGAGACCACATTTGGAATAGAAAAGAAAGAATTTGCAGTTATATAGCACCTTTCGTAACCTCAGGATGTCCCAAAGTGCTTTTCAGTCAATGAAATACTTTTGAAGTATAGTCACTATTGCTAGGTAGACAAATGCAGCAGCCATTTTGTGTACAGCAAGGTCCCACAAACAGCAATCAGATAAATGAGCAGATAATATGTTGTTTAGATGTTGATTAAGGGAGCAATGTTGGCCAGGACACTGGGAGAACTCCCTTGTTATGTTATCATAGGAACTTTTATGTCCATCTTGAGCAGGCAGACAGCGTCTCAGTTTAACGTCACATCCGAAAGACAGCACCACCGACAATGCTGCACTACCTCAGTACTGCACTAGAGGCCACATTTAGAGTAGTTTGTGCAGATTTGGGCACTTTACCTTTGAAAGGGATCTTGGTGTGTTGGTGAAGGTTCAGAGAGCAACAAGGATTATTCCAGGGAGACTGGCAGAACTGAATTTGGATAAAAGAAGATTGAGGGGGTACTTAATCTTAAAAAGCTGGGGAATGGGTAATGGAGCTGAAAACAGTTTATTTAACTTGGGCAGTGAGCCCAGAATTAGAGAACACGTGTATAAAATTAACACATCTCAGGCAAGAATTGTGATTGGAAGGAATTTTTTTTTATATAGAGATGAGTACAGATAGAGATGATCGGAGGGTGCTTGGATGATGATTCCTTAGCACCTGAGCTAAGGAAATACCAAGTCAGGGCAATTGGCCAAAGATATTTAATGTAAGATTAGATAGGTACTGATAGACAGTGCAATTTAAACGGCCTGGGGCAGGCACACGGTTGGTGCCACACATACGACCTTTTCTGATTCTGCTCACGGCCCGATAACAACAACAATAAATTGCATTTATATAGCACCTTTAACATAGTAAAACGTCTCAAGGCGCTTCACAGGAGCGTAATCAGATAAAATTTGGCGTTTGTACATCCTATACAAATACCTCACCTGCCAGAATGGAATTTTACATGACATTTTGTAACTTTGTTAAGCTATCCACTCCATGACAAATAGTTGATCCATTAAAGTGGGATTGTGTCGGAGCCATATCAGGGAGCGATGGAGTACTGCACTCCCTCAGTCTGTGAAGAAGGAAAAAGCTTGTTAAATTTGCCACATGGAACAGTCAGTTCTCATTACTGTGTCAAGACAAACCATGGGAAATTAATTTTTAAAAACGTCTGCCAACATAACAAACGTTTTAATGCTGAATGAATGTGCAGCCAACATTTCCCAGCAGTTTGTCACAAACTCTGCATTTTGAAAATCAATCATGGTAATATTTTTACAACTAGCCCTGCTCCTTGCTCGCAGCAATTCTAATTTCAGCTCCTTGGTTGGTAGCACTCTCCATTCTCAGCCCAACTTTTAGGCCTGGAAATTGGACCGGTCTGCACCCGTTTTTCAGGCATGAAATGAGTGCCTAAGGGTCTAATGTGACGGGTGGTACTTCGGAAGTGTGCTGCCCGCCATATTGGATAGGGCGCTCTGTAGGCGCATGGGCGCGCGCCAGAAGTATTCAAAAATCTAATTATATTAAAATAAGGGTCCTACGCTGGTTGTAGGACACTTTTGTGAAATTGGTCTGCCCGTTAGCCGTCCATTATACACCATGCTGGATTGGAATTTCCGCTGAAGTCAATGGAAGGGAGAAAATTGGGCAAGGTGCATAATGGGCGGTCAATTCAATATCATCGCCCAGATCTAAAATGACCCCCGTTGTGTGTAAGATGTGTAGTGTGGGGACATGAGGCTTTCCAACAATGCTGAGAGTAGGAGATGCAGTGTGTGTGAGTGAGAAGAGAAGGACGTAGAGTGTGGTGCAGTGCAGTGATTGTAGGAGAGTGAAGGGAAGCAGGGGAGTTGGCTGCAGGTGTGAGCAGGGAATAATTGAGTTGACTGCTAGGATTCTTACCTTGACAGCCCTGGTGAGGTCATTAAACTTCTTTTGGTATTGCAGCCAGGCCCCGAGAGCTAAGCTCCTCGCATTCACCTCTTCACACTGTCTTCAGAGGTGTTGTCTGGAGGGCTTTCTGCTCCCCCGGGATCAGGAACTCTCTCCTCCTGCCGACCTTCTGGGCAAGGGCCTGAAAAGCTGCATCAGAGAAAAAGGGTGCCCCACCTGCAGCAATTGAAGCCATGTCTGACAGTTTCCAGTGTATCCGACTGCCTGCAGCAACAGCTCACCTCCCCTTTAAGAGATGCTGTCTGCCTCTAAATGGCATCAGTGACGCCCAATTTCTCACCTCCCAAATGGGCGCGCAGCCAATAAGCAGCACAGGTATAATGAGGCCCCAGCATGAATTTCACCTGGTATCTGGATTTCTAGGCCTTAATGTCCCACCCAACTTGATCACATAATTTAGGCTGACACTTGAGTGCAGTACTGAGGGAGTGCTGCATTGTTGGATGGGATATTAAATTAGATCCCATGCCACCATTTGCTGAATAGCAGGAAGTTCTCCTGGTGTCCTGGCCATCATTCCTCCATTGGCCAACAGCACCATAAGAGATTATCTTGTTAACGGGGACTGTATCTTGTGAAGGACATGTTACAGGGGAATTTGAGAGATTATTCATTCATAGTCAATGAACGGAAAATCTAGGCCACCTAAATTGTTTGGTGAATCACAGAGATGTCACGTGCAAATGATAAAATTACATTTGTGTTGCACTGTGGGTATTGTTTTCCTCTCCACTAAAATTAGCAGAAACTAAAGATAAAGTGGTGCAACATTGGCAGAAATTGCTACAACAACAGCTTGCATTTATTTGGGCCTTTAATGTAGAAAAAGTGTCCCAACACATTTCACAGAGGCAAAATTAAGAAAAGGGATACTAAGCCAAAAAAGGCGAAATTAGGAGGGGTGACCAAAAGCTTGGTTAAAGTGGACGGTTTTAAAGAGGGTCTCAAATGAGATGAGGGAGGTGGAGAAACCTAGGGGTTAGGGAGGGAATTCCAGATAGTAGGGCCTTTGGGGCTGAAAGCACGGCTGCTAATGGTGGAGGGAAGGAAGGGGAATGCACAAGACGCCAGAGTTAGAGGAATGGAAGTTCAGAGGGGTTATAGGGTTGGAGGGGTTACAAAGGTAGGGAGGGGCAAGGGCATGGAGGGAGTTAAACACAAGGATGGACTATTTATGGCTAGCACTGCTTCCCAAAGGATAAAAAAGACAATTTTTACTTCCTAAGATCATTAAAGAGGACCTGTCCAGGATTCTGCAGGTATACAGTCAAATTATAAAGTATTTTACTCTAGGTCAGAGTTGACCTCATGAACTTTAATGAAAAAGTGGTCAGGAAGGAGGTTTCTGTCTGAGAGTATGGGAGTAGAAGGCACAGGTGGCCATTTTGCAGTGGAGCAGGAGGAGTAGTCCTGATATATAGAGGGCAAGGAGGCAGACAGTATGCTGCATGTACTCCCCTAGGCAGCTTTCAACTCAAGCAACATTCTGTTTGCATGAGATCTCTCTCATTTCTCGCAAATATCCTTAGACAATCAAAGGAACAATATTTTCTGTGCTACTCCATTACACACAATACAGCAGATGTAGGACTACTGGGAGCCTGTTAGAAATTTCCTAAGTGGAATATATGTATTTGTGTGTGTATGTGTGAGAGAGTGGGTGCCATTTAGGTGCGTGCATACAAGTGTGCATATGTGCGTGTTGGTATACGTGTATGCATGGACATCTGTGTATGTTTCGTCTGTAGGCGTGTATGTATGTAGGCGTGTGTGTGTGGTCAAGTGTGCGTGTATGGGTGTGTGTTTGGTTGTGTGCGTGTAGTTTGTATTATAACGTGGGGATCACATCCATTATGTGATTCCACTCAGATCATAGTTTATGTGATTCATGAACATTCACACTTGAGAATTAATTTCTTACCTGCAGGCTGTATAACCTGTTCTCATTCCAGAGTCAGCCTCACGACTGCAGACACTTACAAGTCACAATGCTAATCAGCATGCATTTCATCTGTAATATTTGTATGTTAACAACTGAAATAATTTTGAATTTTAAAGACTTTGTAGTAAAAGAGAATCTGAGCAAGCTCCTTGCCTTCGGCACTGTGGATGCGGCGACACCAGTGATTAGTGGAACTTTATCCTTACTGCTATTTCCCCCGAGAGAATGTTAGACAAACTCCAAGAGTTAACTTTTAGAGCAGGATCACAAGCTTTGCTGTAAAAAGGATCCCAGAAAATACAGTGAGTGCTGTTAGTGGTTGGGATCGTGTTCAAATGTCAGCTGCTGACATTTTTGGCTCCATGCTCATTATTGTCACTCAGCTTATGGGAAAGAAAACAAAGTAATTCATTTAAATGTTGCGATACATTTCTTGCTGTTTGGAACATTTAAGTTTTGAAGATGAGGGTGAGGTGTACATTTGATAAATGACCCTGTAGAGAAAGCTGGTTAGATTCAGATCTGCTGACCTGAGCTGTTTAATGTGTTTCATTCACAGATTTTTTTCCTTTCGCTCCCCCCTCATTCTGTGCTCCATCATGCAGTCCCTGCCATTTGGGGTAATGCCGGATGTGAGGCCTTTATGCAATTGGCCATATTGGCCTACAAATTAGACATTCCTCATTTCAAACAATCTGCCCCCTTAAAATTGAGCAACTAATACCAAGTACATAACTGAGACTCACCATTTCAGAGAAAAGGGGCAACATATATTTACCGGATAAATTTAAGGAATAGCGTCAGGACCAATAACAGAATCGATCACAGGAACTACCTTACCTGACTGGCCCACTCCTCGACTGTTTTGAGGAAGTGACTGTGCCGAAAGAAAAACTACATTTTGCTTCAAACTTTAATACTTCTGTATTACGGGGTGGAATTTCAGCGAGGTTCTGGTCGTCCGCAGTAAAGAATATCGCAAATAATTTTGTCTTTGGGGGAAAGGAGAATATACAAACATTGTCTAAGGAGACCTACATTTCTGGGAGAGGCTCACTAGGCCAACTGGTGATCCGGATACAACTTAACTCCATCAGACATTCCAACAGATCAAATGTTAAATACCTGCACCTCATATCCCATGTGTTGTATAACAACATCAACTTGCATTTCTATAGCGCTTTAAACGTAGTAAACTGTCCCAAGGCGCTTCACAGGAGCGTTTTCAGACAAAATTTGGCTCCAAGCCATGGGAGATATTAGGACAGGTGACCAATAGGTTAGTCAAAGAGGTAGGTTTTAAGGAGCATCTTAAAGGAGGAGAGAGATGTAGAAAGGTTTAGGGAGGGAATTCCAGAGCTTAGAGCCTTGATGGCTAAAGGTACGGCTACCAATGGAATGGCGATGGAAATTGGGCATGGGCAAGAGGCCAGTTATAGGGTTGGAGGAGATTACAGAGATAGGGAGTAGCGAGGCCATGGAGGGTTTTGAACATGAGGCTGAGAAATTTTAAAATTGATTTTAAAATACCCATATGGGGTATAACTGTAAGTAAGCTCGTGCACCTCATAACTCAAATGTGGGGTGTAACTGTAAATACCCCCCTGTGGGATAAACTACAATCTATTTAGCTATTATAACCCTAAATTTTTATCAACTAATCACTATTTCTTCATTTACCTTGACTTCTCTCCTTGTGGCTCAATGGTAGCACGCTCGCTTCTGAGTCAGAAGGTTGTGGGTTCAAGTCCCATTCCAGAGACTTGAACACAAAATCTAGGCTGACTCCAGTGCCGTACTGAGGGAGTGCTGCACTGTCGGAGGTGCCGTCTTTTGGATGAGACATTAAACCGAGGCCCTCTCAGGTGGATGTAAAAGATCCCATGGCACTATTCGAAGAAGAGCAGAGTTGTTCTCTCCGGTGTCCTGGCAGATATTTATCCCTGAACCAATATCACTAAAACAGATTATCTGGTCATTATTGCATTGTTGTTTGTGGGATATTGCTGTGTGCAAATTGGCTGCTGTGTTTCCTACATTACAACAGTGACTGCACTTCAAAGGTACTTCATTGGCTGTAAAGTGCTTTGGGATATCCTGAGGTCATGAAAAGCGCTATATAAATGCAAGTTCTTTATCTCTTGTTTTATTCAACACAGGTGGTGCCGTGCACTACTGACCTCGGTCCTTTGCTTAGATCTTTGAATTTAAAGAAAAAAATCAAGATGGGGGGGGAATTGCAATTGTTGTTTAATGAAAAGTTTGTATATAATCTATAGTTCAACACAAAATGCAGCATTATGCACAGATCGATTGGGTGCCTCAGCTCCTATCATAGATGAGACTGTTGATGTTGTACAAGTGCTTAGTTTATGAGCTGGCCTGATAATTTATACACTCAATAAATGTAGGCAAAACAGGCTGAACTTCATTTAGAGGGACTCTCATCATCATAACCAATACAAAATGCTGAAATTATAATTTGAAAAAATAATAATTTTTGAATTTCCAATTTTCTCCCTGACTGTTGATGAGCTGTGGTCCATGGGAGCTCACTGGTGATCACCCAACAGGCCATCTTTCATGCGAGTACCGAGGTAGAGATTGTCAGCGTGCTATTTGACTTTGGGGGCATCACAGTTGAGCCAGCTCTTCACCTGACACCTGTATGCGCGAATTATCCAGCAGAGGATCACTAGACGGCAAACAGGAATAGGAACCCAACTGATTTTACCCTCTTTAACCAAAGGGCACCAAGACCAGTTTAAATAGCTCTATTTAGAGCACATCATCCAGCATAAGCCAGGGATCAAGCCTGGGATTTTCTGGTTTGTGAGGCTCAACACAATTGAGTTATTGGGGCGTTATAATTAACTTTAATCTCTTTTTGTTTTTTCATGATGTTCTGTTGACTTTTGTTATTTAAAGAGCGGCTTTTGATGATATAATGTTGGAACTGGCTTGGAGGACTCATGTCCTATTAGTGCATGGAAGCTGAACGAACGCACAGTTGCAATGGCACGAGCTCTGAAGCAGCTGAGTGTAAGGAATGTCCAGATGTCAGCTCTGCTCTCTCACACTGCTGGCCTCAATGACCTTTCAACCAGTTCTCCTCCCAGTGATGGCGGCTTTAGGAACTGTGCTGGTGAAGCTGCCCTGGCGATGAGGGCTGGAATCAACATTTAAAAAAAAATCCCTCAAATGAAACAGATTTTTTTAAAAATGAAGAGACTGTTAAGAGTTGACTTTATGGAAATTACAGCATAACCAGCATACAAATGGTAATTAAATTCATGACTATTTTAATTGAGATGTTAACCCACCTAAAATAATCAGGTTATCACCTCCATTAAATAGCCTGGGAAGGAATTTCAGACGGTGTTTGTAATGGGTAGTGGAAATCTAGAACTCTCTCCCCCAAAAGGCTGTGGATACTGGGCCAATTGAAATTTTCAAGTCTTGAGATCGATCGATTTTTGTTACGTGAGAGTATCAAGGAATATGGAACAAAGGCAGATAAATAGAAATAAGATACAGATCAGCCATGATCTAAATGAACAGCTTGAGGGGCTGAATGGCCTGATCCTATCTGCGCTAGTATCCCATATCATAGCTCCAGTTCTATATAACCGTTTGATTTTTAAATTGATTTCAGCCTCCTTCTCTGACAGGGCCCTGTTCCCGAACCCCCCCCCCCCCCCCGCTACCCTGTCACCCCCATCACTCATTACTGAGTGAAACAGTAAGTTTAGAGTAGTTTTAATCTGAAAGTTACCAGGTTTCAGGTGATTTATTGCGAGTGAAATCTGATTGATTATATGAGGAATCAGATTGATGTTTAACTCTCTACACTAGTAAAGAGTTGCTGCTCTCCTCCACGTCTCTCCCTTTTCCCCACTGACTGTCAGGTTGTGTCCCATTCCATCTTACACAGAGCATGCTCAGTGACAATTTATTATCTCTCCATGAGCGAGAGAAATAAAATAAAAAACTCGTGTGTCTCAGTTCAAACTCTGTGACGTTTACAATATAATCGCAAAAGGAACATAGGAATTGCTAGACAAAAAAAGACCAAGGTCCATCTGGTTCGCCTTCTGCCATCCTGGTAGTCCCATCATACAACCATAATGGAGTTGTTGACTAATCATAGCAATCAATCTCTATCAATTAGTCTACAACAGACCCAGACATGAGGTGAGGAAAACCCTCAGTGGTGGAGAGCTTTGGGAACCATAGGTCCAAAGTCACCTGTTCCTCCCGAGCATGCTACACTTACCACATGACATGTCTCCAATTACAGTATCCCAAAATGTTATTTTCTGAAAGAAATTGATCTAATTTGCATTTGAGTAAATCAATACTAACTGCTTCCACCGTCTCCCAACACTAAGAGGAACCAGTATCTCAAGGTGTTAGCGTGGTATCAACTTGTCTGACCCCTCAGATGGCTACAGCAGATCTGTACTTGGTGCACTGCTTCTGTGTGCATCTGATGTGTGATTGTGTTACTGAGCAGTGGAGCTCAATGGGCTCACTGCCCATGATGCTGAAATCAATGCTCTCCATGGTCCTATTTGCAGTGATTATTGCATTTGTAGAAATAAACTAATCCTTGCATTTATGTCGTGCTACAACACATTGAAACACACTTCATCCAGAAAATTACCTTTGAATTGTTGTTTTGTAAGCAAAGTTCCAGCCAAACAGAAACAGCGTCTCACAGATAGCAATGATATGAATAACTGGTTAACCTGTTTTGTTGTGATATTGGCTGAGGGAAGAATATTGACCAGGACACTGAGAGAACACCCTTGTTCTTCTTTGAATAGTGCCATGGCATCTTTTACATCCACCTGAGAGGGCAGCCAGTTTAATGTCTCATCCGAAAGACGGCACCTCCGACAGTGCAGCACTCCCTCAGTATTGCACTGGAGTGTCAGCCTAGATTTTGTGCTCAAGTCTCGGGAGTGGGACTTAAACCCACAACCTTCCGACTCAGAGGTGAGATGGCTACCCAAGAGCCATGGCTGATATAAGGCTCATGTGATGAAGTGCTGGCAAAGACTGAGTGGGTGGGCAGAAGGGGGATGGGCTGGATCACATTCATCTTCCTCCTGTGCTCGCTGTTGGATTGACACAACTAGAAGAGGAGAAGAAGAGATCAGAATGGGTGGATGAGTTAACATATGACTTTCAGTGGAAGGTTTAACAATCAGGGTTTCATTATCTCTTGTACATCCTCCACTTGTTTCGCCTCAACATCCACCATTAGCGACCATGCCGTCAGCTGTCAAGGCTCTCAGCACTGGAATAGTGTAGTCATTGTTGTAATGTAGGAAATGCAGCAACCAATTTGAGCATAGCAAGGTCCCACAAACAGCAATGTGATAATGAACAGAAAACCTGTTTTAGTGATGTTGGTTGAGGGATAAATATTGGTCAGGACACTGGGGAGAACTCCCCTGCTTTTCTTCGAAATAGTGCCATGGGATTTTTTTATGTCTACCTGAGAGGGCAGCAGGGGCCTCAGTTTAACGTCACATCTGAAAGACGGCACCTCTGACAGTGCAACATTCCCTCAGAACTGCACTAGTGTCAGCCTTGGTTTTGTGCTCAAGTCTCTGGAATAGAGCTTGAACCTAGAACCACTGACTTAGAGGCAAGAGTGCTATCACTGAGCCACGGCTGACACATTCTTGCATGATACAATGATAATGGAGTTGCTGACTAATTGTAACAATCAGTGTCTGTCAATTAGTCTACAACAGATCCAGGCATGACTTAGCAAACCGCAGTGGTGGAGAGCTTTGGGAACCATAGGTCCAAAGTCACCTGTTCCTCCCAAGCATGCTACACTTACAACAGGTCATGTCTCAAATTACTGTATCCCAAAATGTTATTTTCAGAAAGAAATCAATGCATTTGAATAAATCAATACTAACTGCTTCCACCATCTCTCTAGGCTAGGTTAAGCAGCACACCCACCGTAGCAGAGGAACTAGTTTCTCATGGCGTTAGCATAGGTATCAATTTGTCTGACATCTCAGATGGTGATAACAGATCTGTATGTGGTGCACAGCTTCTGTGTGTGTGTGTGTGTGTGTGTGTGTGTGTGTGTGAGATGTGTGACTATGTTACCTAACAGTGCAAGCACAATGGGCCTACTGTCCATGGTGCTGAAATCAATGCTCTCGTGCTTCTATTTGCAGTGATTATTGCATTTGTAGAAATAAACCAATCCTTGCATTTATATCGTGCTACAGCACATTGAAACACACTTCATCCAGAAAATTACCTTTGAATTGTTGTTTTGTAAGCAAAGTTCCAGCCAAACAGAAATAGTGTCTCACAGATAGCAATGATATGAATAACTGATTAATCTGTTTTGTTGTGATACTGGTTGAGGGAGGAATGTTGGCCGAGAGAACATCCCACTGTTCATTAAATACTGCCATGGGATCTTAGCATGCTAAACCATCAGAATTGGCATACATGACCTCGGTTTAACATCTCACTTGACAGTCAATACACCAGCAATGCAGTACTCCCAAAACAATGCACTGAATATACTGCAGAGTAAAACTAACTGAAATACTGAACAACAAATGGAATTAATTTAAATCTGTGGATTTGCTGCAGTCCTTTTAAAGGGAATTTGACAAGTTTTTGAGTGAAAGGGACACTGTTCTGGAAGGTAAGTGGTAAGGAGCCGGGATGATGATGAGTAACGGGTTATCGCGGTCTCTTGGAGCTTTGCTTCTTTGCCTTAAAGGGTTGGAGAGGAATTTCCCAGAGTTTTCTCCAGATTAACCACGTTTCATTCTCTTTTTTTTCCACCAGGGAATTGCGTGGTTAGGGACTGAATAACCAACGTACTTGGATGCACCGTATCTGAAAGGGATGGAAAAAGATGGTCTTTTCACATCCCTTTTTGCATTTTGGTATGAACACAGTCCCACTGTATCCAATGCAGCTCAGAATGCCATTTCTTTCTGATTACAATATTATCACAATCCTTTATCTCCTGTTACCACAGTACAGTGCAATTATTCCATGATACATAAAGCAAGTGATACTGAGCTTTAATTAATAATAAAGAAATAACTTGCTTTTATATCACACCTTTCATGACCTCAGGACGTCCCAAAGCACTTCACAGCCAATTAAGTATTTTTGAAGTGTAGACGCTGTTGTAATGTAGGAAAGGCGACAGCCAATTTGCACACAGCAAGGTCCCGCAAACAGCAATGAGATAAATGACCAGATAATCTGTTTTAGGTGTTGGTTGAGGGATAAATATTGGCCAGGACACTGGGGAGAACTCCTCTACTTTTCTTTGAAATAGTGTCATGGGATCTTTAATGACCAGCTGAAAGGGCAGATGGGGCCTCGGTTTAACGTATCATCTGAAAGACAGCACCTCTGACAATGCAGCATTCCCTCAGTAACGCACTGGGAGTGTCGGCCTGGATTATATGCTCAAGTCTCTGGAGTGGGACTTGAATCCAAAATCTTTTGACGAGGCAAGTGTGCTACTAATTAAGTCATGGCTGACATCGTACTGTATTGTAGGGAGATAATATACTCTGTGCATATTATATTGCTCATTGCCACGAGATTGTCCGTTTTCAATGTTGGAATGGTGAAACCCAGCTTGTGATATTACCTACAGAATATCAGAGAGTCACGTTTTTTGTGCTGCATTTTCTTCCTGATTTCTCTTGCATTGTACTGACTGGAAGTTGGACCAAGTCCCCTTTAGGAAGTGTCACCTGTGTAGCAGGACGCTTCTAATTTCTGCTCCTCTGACACGCGCTGTCTGAGAGATCAGTGCAGTGAACCCGCTATCAGTGTCAGCAGCAAAGAACCAGCCTTTGCCAGTGTGAGCTGTACAGTCCGGGTTCCGCATCATGAAATCCCCACCAAAAAACCAGTGTCATTGACTCCTAGCGAGCATTCCATTTGCAGCATTTAGTTTTAGCAATGAGTGCCAGTTGTATGGCAATTGGATGAGCTGATTAAATCCTTCAGTCCATACCATGACTTGAATAATCATAGCGCAGTGCAGAGGAAGTGTTGCACTGGTGGTGTAGATTGAAGGAGGAAAGTTGGGTCAGGCCTGGGTGGGGGGATTGGGAATGATGCCAGGGGGAGGGGTGAATGATGACAGGGGGAGGGGTAAACAATGCCCGGGGGAGGTGGCTGATTTCAAGCTGAGCAGCAGTTCGATGTCCTGCAGTTGGCCTCAGCACTCTTGCGCTGGGGAGGGAAAAAAATCAACAAGGACTTGGGTGCCTGATGGTTCTGCAGCGACCTCTGCTGACATACTGGTATGTGCGCACCCTGGAAGAGGCCAGGATCATGCTCAACTGTGATGCTCTCCATTAACAAATAACAAATAGCCTGCTGACACTCACTGGGCTGGCTAACACTACCAGAGCCCGTGGAAACATGCGCCAGCATAAGTCAGTGCCCTATGGAAAGGAGGGGAAAAAGGGGATCGATTGGAATGAAAGGCCAGGGATGAGAGCTTGATAGCACTCTGAATCAGAAGTCAACTGAATTGACTATATTTGAATCCTCTATTTATGTTGAATAGCCTGATGCTTAACTTTGCATGGCCAATCTTTCTTTGAACTCATAATTTTTTAAATTCATTCTTGGGCTATGTGCATCGCTAGCAAGGCCAGCATTTATTGCTCATCCCTAGTTGCCTTTGAGAAGGTGGTGGTGGGCTTTCTACTTGAACTGCTGCAGTCCGTGTGGTGAAGGTGCTCCCACAGTGTTGTTAGCTAGGGAGTTCCAGGACTTTGGCCCAGCGACGATGAAGGAACGGCCGATATATATCCAAGTCGGGATGGTGTGAGACAGAGGGGAACTTGGAGGTGATGGTGTTCCCATGCACCTGCTGCCCTTGTTCTTCTAAGTGGTGGAGGTCGTGGGTTTGGGAGGTGCTGTGGAAGAAGCCTTGGCGATTTGCTGCAGTGCATCCTGTAGATAGGATACACTGCAGCCAAGGTGGCGGATGGCTTGATCTCCAATTAAGTCATTGTGGGGCAAAGCTATGCTGCACTCTGCTTGCAGGTACACTAATGTGTAAAGCACTTGGGAAGTTGAAGGCAGAGATTTCCTAGTGAACTGTGAGCCCTTTCTGCCTGTTTGCCTTGATTTTTTTTATCAGCTACTTGAACGTGTTTTCATTGACGTCACCGCCTACCTATCTGACAATGTTACTTTTAGTGGAAATATGGGGGCAGGGGCACACAGGGCCATCAGCAAGGCTAAGGGCTTCAGTGCCAGCGGCAGTCAAGCCTGGTGCCATGTTAATGGGCTGCATCAGCCAGCTCTGTCTCTTAGCAACTGCTTACTACAAGGCTGCCACAGGATGTAGCCGTGTCAAATATGCGATGGATGTTGTTAAAAAAAAAAGGTCTCCTGCATCTGTGGAAAGTTGGAAAGTAATTCATCTCAAAAACCATTGTTGTCAAAGCCATGTAGAGAGGCCACCTTTTCCAGCAGAGAGGTCGGATATAACAATTGATTTACTTCTGTTACATTCGGAGCTTCGTCTAGCCCTCCCTTTCCATCCAACGTTAGTTGAAGCTTTCTTGTGCGTTTGATAATTCAACACTGCAGGTCACACAATGAGTCACCGGAGAGATTTAGTGCTGTGAAGATTGATGGCTTCTTTGGAAAGTGCTGTTTACCCCTCGAGATGCATGTCTGTTGCTCTTTCTCTGAAATGATTCTGCTTTTGTCATTAAGGAATTAAATTTGTACAGTTTCCCCGGGCTGTTTTTTTTTTCTCTCCCCTCCTCCTCCCATCTGTCTTCCCAGCTCCATTCTAAGGAATCTTCCTAGAATCCAACATAAAGAAAGAACTAGCATTTATATAGCTTGCATTCATGACCTCAGGACGTCCCAAAGCGCTTTACAGCCAATGAAGTACGTTTGAAGTGTAGTCACCGTTGTAATGTAGGAAACTTGGCAGCCGATTTGCTCAGTGCAAGATCCCACAAACAGCAATGTGATGATGACCAGATAATCTATGTTAGTGATGTTGCTTGAGGGATAAATATTGGCCAGGACACCAGGGAGAACTCCCCTGCCACAATATTGAAATAATTAATGGTTTTCCTCCAACTGATCATTGGTTGCTTAATGAAGGTGAAGTATGAATGGAATTTGGCAAGTTTGTGATTAGTAGATAATGGAGCATTAAACGCTGAATTATGTTATTAGTGTCTCTTCACCGAATCCATGCAGAGTCAAAAGCCAAGGCTTATTTCCATATTTTATACAGAATCCAGAGTGGACAGAGCTCAGCGCAAGTAACAAAATTCTGAGACCACCTCAGAAATTCGACTTGCGCCGACAATGGGCACGAAGTCACTGAAGCGACGGTCTGATAGCCGAGCCAAATTCAGCTTTAGGCCTGATTTAAATCCTGCAGCTGGGCGCCCGCTGCAGCGTGCAGGTCGGAGAGGCTCGAACTGTGGCCATGTCCTAGGCTGAGCCGGATCTTGGCGGGAGGCGAAATGTGGGGGGCCTTGATGCGCTATCAGCTGGCCGGAACAAACCTTGTGGCCCACAATAATAAAAATGGAATACCACACTGAGTGTGTATGGGCCTCTTTTTTTGAGCAGCCTCCAGTGGTCCCTCTAAGGATCGCTGGTTAGGCCGCTAAATGCCTGGTACAACTAGGCGGAGCATGCATATCACAAGCTGACCGTACACACTCTGTGTGGTATACCTGACCATACACAATTGGTGTGGAATAGCTGACCGTACACATTCAGTATGGTATACCTGACCGTACATACTCGATGTGGTATACCTGACCGTACACACCCAGTGTGGTACAGACCGTAACTTTGTGTGGTATATCTTTGATTCAAACAGCAGTCCTGTGCTTTTGTTTGCTTATAATTAAGAGTTGAAGGTTGCCAGAATGTCTTGTTTGATTAAATTTGATGCCTGTATTGGCTGGCCCCATGTGTTACAGCTTTGTGACAAGGGTTTGAATGTAGGTCTGACAAATGGTGTGAAGTCCTTTCCATGAAAGGCTCAGTCAGTGAAATGACTTTGTCCAGGTCTCCACTGGCCTTGAGGAAAAGGCACAGAACTGTCTTGAATTCAGCACCATAACCTTATTTTACTCTGTGCTGGTTTTTGAAAAAAAAAGACCAGAGTAAACAAATGGATGAGAGTAGTAATAGACTTTTCTTCTGTTTTTATGATTGATCTGGGACTTGTTCTGATGCTAAAATGCGTGCATGAAAATCAGCCACAAAGAATAGTTTGTCAAAGCCTTGTTTAAGGTCAGTCATGGTGTGTGAATGGTTGTGTGCACATGTGTGCGTGATTGTGTGCACGTGTGTGGGTCGAAAATTGTTTTCATCCTTCTACCTTGGGCGACCCCATGCCATGCAGGTTCCAAAAGAAGAGGATTAGAAAGCAAACAGTTGCGAGAAAATAAGTCTTTGCCAATACTGAACAGCCCTGTGTCACCCTTCTCCTCTCCCCGTGCCATGCTGTCTTCCAGTGCTTCGGCTGCACTGATTACTCTTCCTTTTAGAGTATCACTGAGGGGGAGTGACCTACATCTTCCCACCGAAACTGGGGAAACACTGGTCTTTCTCGGTCCCTTCCCTGAAGCCCCTCAGGTTTATTTCCATCTGCCCCAATTCTTTTACATACCTTCACATAGGGGCATAGACAGTCCTTCTCAGTGAGGCATGGAGTTGGAATAGGAGCAAGTAGAGTAGGACAACAATAACAACTTCACAAAAATGGAGGGGGGCAAAGTACAATGATACTTGTACTAGCATTTCATGGAGTGAGGGGGGTAGGTGGGCTAGTGATGGAAGCGCAGGGGGAATCCACCTTTGATTCGCATTTGCAATATAACTGATACTATAACTGCCATTTTTTTTCACTGTCACTGGTGATGGCATATTTGCAAAAACAATTTAATTATAGCATGGTTTTTTCTTCCAGCCACACTTGAGTTTATGCTGTTCTTGGTTGGGTTCCTGTGTAGCAGAGATTCATTTGTTAGGAAGGCCAGGGGATAGGCTGGAAGAAGGGAGACAAGGCAGCTGAGAAGGAAAATTGACAGCTGAGAAGGAAAATTGGCAGCTGAGAAGGAAAATTGGCATAGATTTTCCAATCCTACAGCAATAGTAGTTGGTCTTGGCTCAGCATAGGTAAAGATGCCAGGTAATCTACATCTTACTCACATACCCTCTCAAGAGAGAGGAGTCTATGAACATTGGAGATGCAGTCTATTGAACTGAAAGAACATGTGACACCTCCTCCTGAAACATGCCAATATCTTATTGGCAGATAAATGCTTTGATTAACTTGACAAGGGGATCCCAGTTCTCTTGCAATGCCAATGGTGCACAGATTGGAGAAAATTACCAAACGCTACTATCATATTATTGTTAAATGGGCTCCTTGCTGGAAGCTGCCTTGATCTTTATGACTCTATTCCCAGCTTCTTCACTAAATAAAACATACAGTTGGAGGCAGCTCATTTGTACAAACAGAATTCTCCGGTTGATTGAGTCATGCATCAAGCATTGGATTATGTGAATGCGAATGAATAATGAATGAATAAAATCTGGAATCAATGAAATATTCATTATCCAAAAGGTCCCAGTATCTGCAGAATGCTGCAGATAAATAGATTTGGGCAAAAGGCTACTTTGAAGCCAAGTTCTTGGTATGGGGACACCATAACCTAATACCATAACCATATTTCACAACACAACAAGCAACATGTTAGACCCATTTTTCTTTTAATTAACTAGGTAATATTATTGAAGGATTAGCAATAGCTATGGAAAGTGAGGGCAGGTTATTTAGTGGATGATGAATGCATTGATCAATAGAAAACTTTTCTACCTTTTGTAATTCTAGGTCAGATACAACATGAGGTAAATAAGAATATAAGAAATAGGAGCAGGAGTAGGCCATCTGGCCCCTCGAGCTTGCTCCACCATTCAACAAGATCATGGCTGGTCTTCTACCTCAACGCCATTTTCCTGCACCATCCCCATATCCCTTGATGTCTTTAATATCTAGAAATCTATTGATCTCTGTTTTGAATGTACTCAATGACTGAGCCTCCACAGCCCTCTGGGGTAGAGAATTCCAAAGATTCACCACTCTCTGAGTGAAGAAATTTCTCCTCAACTCAGTCCTAAATGGCCTACCCCTTATTCTGAGACTGTGACCCCTGGTTCTAGACTCCCCAGCCAGGGGAAACATCCTCCTTGCATCTACCCTGTCAAGCCCGTAAGAATTTTGTATGTTTCAATGAGATCACCTCTCATTCTTCTAAACTCGAGAGAATACAGGCCTAGTCTATTCAATCTCTCCTCATATGACAATCCTGCCCATCCCAGGAATCAGTCTGGTGAACCTTCGTTGCACTCCCTCTATGGCAAGTATATCCTTTCTTAGGTAAGGAGACCAAAATTGTACATAATACTCCAGGTGCAGTTTCACCAAGGCCCTATATTAATTGCAGTAAGATATCTTTACTCCTGTACTCAAATCCTCTTGTAAAAAAGGCCAACATACCATTTGCCTTCCTAATTGCTTGCTGTACCTGCATGTTAGCTTTCAGTGACTCATGTACAAAGACACCCAGGTCCCTTTGAACATCAACATTTCCCAATCTCTCACCATTTAAAAAATACTCTGCATTTCTGTTTTTCCTACCAAAGTGGATAACGTCACATTTTTCCACATTATATTCCATCTGCCATGTTCTTGCCCACTCATTTAGCCTGTCTATATCCCCTTGAAGCCTCTTCGCATCCTTCTCACAACACACATTCCCACCTAGTTTTGTGTCATCAGCAAACTTGAAAATATTACATTTGGTCCCCCTGATCCAAATCATTGATATATACAGATTGTGAATAGCTGGGGCCCAAGCATCGATCCCTGCGGTATCCCACTAGTCACAGTCTGCCAACCTGAAAAAGACCCGTTTATTCCTACTCTCTGTTTTCTGTCTGTTAACCAATTCTCAATCCATGCCAGTATATTACCCCCAATTCCATTAGCTCTAACTTTGTTCACCAACCTCCGGTGTGGGACCTTATCGAAAGCCTTCTGAAAATCCAAATACACCTCATCCACTGGTTCCCCCTTATCTATTCTACTAGTTACATCCTCAAAGAACTCCAATAGGTTTGTTAAACATGATTTCCCTTTCATAAATCCACGTTGACTCTGCCAAATCCTATTATTATTTTCTAAGTGTCCTGTCATCACATCCTTTATAATAGATTCTAGCACTTTCCCTACTACTGATGTCAGGCTAACAGGTCTGTAGTTCCCTGGTTTCTCTCTCCCTCCTTTCTTAAATAGTGGGGTTACATTTGCTACCCTCCAATCTGCAGGAACCATTCCAGAATCTATAGAATTTTGGAAGATGACAACCAATGCATCCACTATCTCTATAGCCACCTCTTTCAAAACCCTGGGATGTAGATCAACAAGACCTTGGAATTTATCGACTTTCAGCCCCATTAATTTCTCTAGTACTATTTTTTTACTAATACTAATTTCTTTCAGTTCCTCATTCTCGCCAGACCCTTGGTTCTCTAGTATGCAGAACAAGCTCCCTCTACACTTTCCCAATAATGCACCGTAACCCTATTAACAGGAGCATATCTTTTCGAGCACCAGACACTTGCAATTACAGATACAGGTAGACACTACTCAAATTTATTTCACATTGCATCCTTACCGTCAGTAGATAGCGAGGAGCCTTACGTCCCATTGGTTGAATTGAAACTCAGGCCTAGAGGTGAGAGGGGAGTATGATAACTGCCACATTATCCAGCCGCCAACACACCGCAGATTCAAGTAAATTCTTGTTTTGGTGAAATAAACCACTTTAAAAATCCTTCTCTTTGTTTTAGAATGTCATACAGAAACACTTGCTTTATGGCTCCAAGAAACATTTTTGAGGTGCAGTGATTTGTTATGTAGGCAAACATGTTAGCACACAGCAAGAACCCACAAATGGCAATGAGATAAATGACCAGTTAATTCATTTTTGGTGGTGCTAGCTGAGGGAGAAATGTTGGCCACACCACCGGGAGAGCTCTCTGGCCTTCTTCCAAGAGTGCCGTGGGATCTTTTACACCCACTTGAACCTCCTGAACAAACAGATCTCGGTTTAATGCCTCGCCCAAAGGACAGCACCTCTGACAATGCACCCTCTGGAACTAGGGGTCATAGTCTCAGGATAAAGGGTTGGACATTTAGGACTGAGATGAGGAGGAATTTCTTCACTCATATGAATATTTAGAATTCTCTACCCCAGAGAACATAAGAACATAAGAACATAAGAAATTGGAGCAGGAGTAGGCCAATCGGCCCCTCGAGCCTGCTCCGCCATTCAATAAGATCATGGCTGATCTGATCCCAACCACAAATCTAAAGAACACAAGAAGTCGGAGCAGGACCCGGCCACATAGCCCCTGGGCCCTCTCCGCCACCCACAGGGCATTGACCGATCCGAACTCAGCTTCATGTCCAATTTCCTGCCCGCTCCCCATAACCCCTAATTCCCTTTACTTCTAGGAAACTGTCTATTTCTGTTTTAAATTTATCTAATGATGTAGCTTCCACAGCTTCCTGGGGCAGCAAATTCCACAGACCTACCACCCTCTGAGTGAAGAAGTTTCTCCTCATCTCAGTTTTGAAAGAGCAGCCCCTTATTCTAAGATTATGCCCCCTAGTTCTAGTTTCACCCATCTTTGGGAACATCCTTACTGCATCCACCCGATCAAGACCCTTCACAATCTTATATGTTTCAATAAGATCGCCTCTCATTCTTCTGAACTCCAATGAGTAGAGTCCCAATCTACTCAACCTCTCCTCATATGTCCGCCCCCTCATCCCCGGGATTAACCGAGTGAACCTTCTTTGTACTGCCTCGAGAGCAAGTATGTCTTTTCTTAAGTATGGAGACCAAAACTGTATGCAGTATTCCAGGTGCGGTCTCACCAATACCTTATATAACTGCAGCAATACCTCCTTGTTTTTATATTCTATCCCCCTAGCAATAAAAGCCAACATTCCGTTGGCTTTCTTGATCACCTGCTGCACCTGCATACCAACTTTTTGATTTTCTTGCACTAGGACCCCCAGATCCCTTTGTACTGCAGTACTTTCCAGTCTCTCGCCATTAAGAAAATAACTTGCTCTCTGATTTTTCCTGCCAAAGTGCATAACCTCACATTTTCCAATATTATATTGCATCTGCCAAATCTCCGCCCACTCACCCAGCCTGTCTATATCCCCTTGCAGGTTTTTTATGTCCTCCTCACTCTCTAC
This sequence comes from Heptranchias perlo, assembly GCF_035084215.1. Taxonomy (NCBI): domain Eukaryota; kingdom Metazoa; phylum Chordata; class Chondrichthyes; order Hexanchiformes; family Hexanchidae; genus Heptranchias; species Heptranchias perlo. The sequence continues at coordinate 9,990,944 of NC_090365.1, forward strand.
TTTCCCTCCCATCTTTGTATCATCTGCAAATTTTGATATGTTGCACTCGGTCCCCTCCTCCAAATCGTTAATATAGATTGTAAAGAGTTGGGGACCCAGCACCGACCCCTGTGGAACACCACTGGTTACTTGTTGCCAGTCCGAAAATGAACCATTTATCCCAACTCTCTGCTTCCTGTTCGATAACCAATCCTCCACCCATGCCAGAATATTACCCCCAATCCCGTGATTTTTTATCTTAAGTAATAATCTTTTATGTGGCACCTTGTCGAATGCCTTCTGGAAGTCTAAATACACTATGTCCACTGGTTCCCCTTTATCCACCCTATACGTTATATCCTCGAAGAACTCAAGCAAATTTGTCAGACATGACTTCCCCTTCATAAAGCCATGCTGACTTTGTCCTATTAAATTATGCTTATCTAAATGTTCAGTTACTGTCTCCTTAATAATAGACTCCAAAATTTTACCCACCACAGATGTTAAGCTAACTGGCCTATAATTTCCAGCCTTCTGCCTACTACCCTTTTTAAATAACGGTGTTACATTAGCAGTTTTCCAATCTGCCGGGACCTCTCCTGAGTCCAGGGAACTTTGGAAAACTATCACCAAAGCATCCACAATCCCTACTGCCACTTCCCTCAAGACCCTAGGATGGAAGCCATCAGGTCCAGGGGATTTATCCGCCTTGAGTCCCATTATTTTACTGAGTACCATCTCCTGAGTGATTTTAATCGTATTTAGCTCCTCCCCCCCGAGAGTCCCCTGTTTGTCCAGTGTTGGGATATTCTTAGTGTCCTCTACTGTAAAGACTGAAACAAAATATTTGTTCAGCATTTTTGCCATCTCCATGTTTCCCACCATTAATTTCCCGGTCTCATCCTCTAAGGGACCTATGTTTGAGGATGAGACCGGGAAATTAAGAGGGCTGTGGATGCTCAGTCGTTGAGTGTATTCAAGACTGAGATCGATAGATTTTTGGACTCTAAGGGAATCAGGGATATGGGGATCGGGCGGGTAAGTGGAGTTGAGGTTGAAGATCAGCAATGATCTTATTGAATGGCGGAGCAGGCTTGAGGGGCCATATGGCCTATTCCTGCTCCTATTTCTTATGTTCATGTTCTCAGCGCTGCACTCGAATGTTAGCCTACATTTTGTGCTCAAATTCTGGAGGGGAAGTGGGAGCTAGAACCCACAACCTTCAAAGGTCAGACCTTTGAAGCACCTTGGGATGCTTTTCTATGTTAAACGCAAGTTGTTGTTGTTGCTGCAGATTTAAGGACAACTGTGCTTTGTGCGTACCTCATCATTCCATTGGAAATGTGACATTTTGTTTTGTTATGTATATTTTATCAGGTACTTTATGACTCTATTCCCAGCTCCTTCACTAAATAAAACATAAAGTTGGAGGCAGCTCATTTGTACAAAGAGTTCTCCGGTTGATTGAGTTATGCATCAAGCACTGGATTATGTGAATGTGAATGAATTCTGATAAAATACACCTGATAAAATACAATTCACGGGATGTGGGCATCGTTGGCAAGGCCAGCATTTATTACCCATCCCTAATTGCCCTTGAGAAGGTGGTGGTGAGCCGCCTTCTTGAACCACTGCAGTCTGTGTGGAAGGTTCTCCCACAGTGCTGTTAGGTAGGGAGTTCCAGGATTTTTACAGCACAGAAACAGGCCATTCGGCCCAACTGGTCTACGTCGGTGTTTATGCTCCACACGAGACTCCTCTTCATCTAACCCTATCACCATAACCTTCCATTCCTTTCTCCATCATGTACTTATTTAACTTCCCCTTAAATGCATCTATGCTATTTGCCTCAACTACTCCTGTGGTAGCAAGTTCCACATTCTAACCACTCTCTGGGTAAAGAAGTTTCTCCGGAATTCCCTATTGGATTTATTAGTGACTATCTTGTATTTATGGCCCCTAGATTTGGTCTCGCCCATAAGTGGAAACATCTTCTCTACATCTACCCTATCGAACCCCTTCATAATTTTAAAAACCTCTATCTGGTCACCCCTCAGCCTTCTCTTTTCCAGAGAAAAGAGGCCCAGCCTGTTCAATCTTTTCTGATAGGTGTAACCTCTCAGTATAACCTCATCCTTGTATATCTTTTTTGCACCTTCTTCAGAACTGAACAAGCACCCGGCCCCCTCAAAGTAGTGTCAGTGATCTGGCGAATAAGTCCCTGGGCAGCACTTTGGGTGATACTACACAGGCTCTCTACAATAAGCCTGAGGCATAAAAGTTTTGCCACAGGGAAAAGATCTTGGCTGCAAATCTTCATGAAGAATGTTGCGCAGCTCTCCTATAGGCTGTTTTGGTGAAGTTCACTGTTCTCATGCAGAGCTCCTCACTGAGGTCTTCGTAAGATGTCTATGGCCTGGAAGTTTTTTGATGGGGTTTAATATCTTCTGAGGTACATCAGCAACAACTTGCATTTATAAAGCACCTTTAACATAGTAAAACATCCCAAGGCGCTTCACAAGAGCGTTATCAGACAAAATTTGACACCGAGCCACATAAAGAGATATTAAGACAGGTGACCAAAAGCTTGGTCAAAGAGGTAGGTTTTAAGAATGAGACAGGTAGAGAGGCAGAGAGGTTTAGGGAGGGAATTCCTGAGCTTAGGGCCGAGGCAACTGAAGGCACGGCCGCCAATGGTCCTCCTCAAATACTCCCTCACTCCTCTTTTCTGTACTGCTCCTCCTTCTTAAAAACAAGGAAACGGCCATTGTAAATCCTGTTACTGCAACTCAGAACCTCATACTTTATGCAGGTAGAAGAATTTCCAGTGGCCTCACTGGCCCTCGGGCTGTCAGCTCTGTACAGCGAGAAATTCTGCTCTTTTGTAGGCAATCATTTTTCAAAGCTTCTCCAGGCTGTAGGCAGTAAAGTAAAGCCCTTCTGCCAGAAAATTGATATTTGCTGTCGTCAATTACCCTTGGAGCAATGGGAGCACTAATTACGGGATTTGGGCATTTCAATACCTTTTCTGCTCATTTACATATATTAAAGAAAGAAAGACTTGCATTTATATAGCACCTTTCACAACCTCAGGACGTCCTAAAGTGCTTTATAGCCAATGAAGTACTTTTGAAGTGTAGTCACTGTTTTAATGTAGGAAATGCTGCAGCCAATTTGGGCACCGCAAGCTCCCACAAACAGCAATGTAATAATGACCAGATAATCTGTTTTTGATGTTTGTTGAGGGATAAATATTGGCCAAGTCACTGGGGAGAACTCCCCTACTCTTCTTCAAAATAGTGCCTGAGCGGGCAGACGGGGCCTCGGTTTAACGTCTCATCCGAAAAATAGCACTCCCTCATTACTGCACTGGAGTGTTAGCCTAGAATTTTTGCTCAAGTCTCTGGAGTGGAACTTGAAAACACGATCAAAAGTCTCAGAGGTGAGAGTGCTACCACTGAGCTAACACCACGTAGGATAGTGAATGGAATAAAAAGATAAATCCAGAACACTGTTTCAAATTAATCTGTGACAGTAGAACAAAGGGAGACAGGTTCAAACTGGGGAACAGCAAATTTAGGATTAATATAAGGAAGTTCTTCTTCATTGTAAGAGTGATTCGCACATGGAATGGGCATCTGGGAAAGGTAGCGGAAGCAAAAGCCCTGGAAATAATAGTTGAACAATGAAATAGGATTGCAGGATGGATGAACTAAGATGGGCTGAATGGTCTTTCTCATCCACATCTACCTTCGATGCTAATGCTGTATCATAACAAAAATGGCTCTTCTACATTCACAAACGAAACAAACAATTGCAAAGCACGCTCATGAAGAAGGGGGATTTTCTTTATTATTTGTTTATGGGATGTGGGCGTTGCTGCCAAGGCCAGCATTTATTGCCCATCCCTAAATGTCCTCGAGAAGGTGGTGATGAGCCACCTTCTTGAACCGCTGCAGTCTGTGTGATGAAGGTTCTCCCACAGCAGTGCTGTTAGATAGGGAGTTCCAGGATTTTGACCCAGCGACGATGAAGGAACGGTGATATATTTCCAAGTCGGGATGGTGTGCGGCTTGGAGGGGAATGTGCAGGTGGTGTTGTTCCCATGTACCTGCTGCCCTTGTCCTTCTAGGTGGTAGAGGTCGCGGGTTTGGGAGGTGCTGTCGAAGAAGCCTTGGCGAGTCCCTGCAGTGCATCCTGTAGATGGTACATACTGCAGCCACGGTGCAACGGTGAAGGGAGTGAATGTTTAGGGTGGTGGATGAGGTACCAATCAAGCAGGCTGCTTTGTCCTGGATGATGTCGAGCTTCTTGAGTGTTGTTGGAGCTGCACTCATCCAGGCAAGTGGAGAGTATTCCATCACACTCCTGACTTGTGCCTTATAGATGGTGCAAAGGCTTTGGGGAGTCAGGAGGTGAGTCACTCACCGCAGAATACCCAGCCTCTGACCTGCTCTTGTAGCCACAGTATTTATGTGGCTGATCCAGTTAAGTTTCTGATCAATGGTGACCCCCAGGATGTTGATGGTGGGGGATTCTGCGATGGTAATGCCGTTGAATGTCAAGGGGAGGTGGTTAGACTCTCTCTTGTTGGAGATGGTCATTGCCTGGGACTTGTCTGGCGCGAATGAGTTTGTCCTTTCTAGATTCTCAGAGCCAGACTGCCAGGCAATTTAAAAAAAACATTCTCGGGATGTGGGTGCCACTAGCAAGAAAGCAAAATCCATATACTGGAGGTATTGTACAAAAATAAAGGACCTTTACACGAAAATCAGGAGTCAGAAGGTTAACATAAGTGTTTAACTATATTTTTGAAATTCTGAAATTGCAGTGCTATTTTCGTTTGCTGTTGGTCTTAAGAAGCTTAACGTTAGGAGACAGCAATCTGTTGTTTGTCTTCAGGAGCAGCACTTGTTACAGTATGGGCTGCTTCCTTATTCCTTTCCATGCAGCACTTTCAGGTTCTATTTGCTTTGCTACTGCCCTGACCCAACTATTTCAATCGTTGGCACTGGTGCTTCACTGTGTACGTTGGCTCTGTGCCCATTGGATATTGGGGGGAAGGGGCTGATTTTCTTACTTGCCCGGGGAAAGTTATTTTCTAGTTTTGGTGAGCTGGAAAAGAAAAACTCACTGGAAATAAGATGAGAACACAAGGATAACAATGGATGGGGAAGAAAGAAAGAAAGGACTTGCATTTATATAGTGCCTTTCACGACCCAAGATGTCCCAAAGCGCTTTACAGCCAATTAAGTATTTTTGAAGTGTAGTCACTGTTGTAATGTAGAAAACGGGGCAGCCAATTTTCGCAATGTGATAATGACCAGATAATTTGTTTTAGGTGTTAGTTGAGGGATAATATTGGCCAGGATACCGGGGAGGAGGCCTGCTCTTTTTTAAATAGTGCTATGGTGGGGGTTGAGAGAGGTGGTGGTGAGGGAGTGCTGGGTATCATCAGCTTACCTGATGTTGTATCTTCGGTTGATTTCACTGAGGGACAGCATGTAGATGAGAAATAGGAGGGGGCCAAGCACAGATCCTTGAGGTACTCAGTGCTGTGGCAGTGACAGAAACTGGATATATTGATTTATGTATTTATTATTAAGAATTATACAACGTGGGCTAAAAATAACCAGATAGGAGTGAAGCACAGCCAGCTGCAGCCACTAGTATAACTTGGGTCCTGCTCTCTGCACTTCTCACAATATAGTCCCTGCTTCCATACTGTATGAAGGGGGGGGGGGTCATTGAATACCTTGCCTTCTTTGCTATATCTTCATTGAAATCCATAACAAATATTATGGAGTACATGAGTACTTCGAAGGATCCCTGCAGACTTTGCTGTTTACGTCTGCCTGGTTACAACTATCACTACTGACAGGTATTATAAATTTCCTATTACCTGGCCAATTTATTTCGCAATTTATCAAGTCTATCCTGATCCAAGGAGCCTTCTGTTTTAACACTGTTCTACAGAAGCAGTTTAGTCTAAGTCTAACTGCAGCCTGATCTGTGTGACAGGGGCTGCCAACTTCTCCAAGTTAGGTTAAACAGATGGTTGAAGGAAGGGGGATAGAGAGACATGGGAACAGGCGGGCACATGAGATTAGGACAACTGCTTCAGTGGAGAATAAACACCAACACAGACTGGTTGGGCTGAATGGCCCATTTGTGTGTTGTAATTTCTATTTGATTCGAAGTTAGTTGAAGAGGAAGTGGGGCTGGTACAGGATCAGAGCAAAGGCTTAGGAAAACAGCCTTTTATAAAACTGTATTAATGCAGATTGTCACAAATGATCCATGAGCTCCTGTAGAGGTCCCATTTATTTCAATACATTATTTCTCTACTGTAGGGTTTTCTGATTCTTGTCAGCATTTGCAGCATTTTGTTTAGATATTTGGATTATTAATTTTTGTGCCCATTTAAAAAAATGTGGTTCTGTATGTATTCGGGGACATTTGCATCTTCCCAGTTATAGTGTAAGGTATTTATTTGTGCTCTTTTTATACATTTTATCATTATAACCCAGCATCAAAGCTGAAGGTCAGGCTAGGGTGTGTGGTCCAACTAAGAGTTCTATATACAAATGCACAGAGTATAAGGAATAAATTAAATGAACTACAGGTTCAAATTCAAATTGGAGGGTATGACATGATAGCTATTACTGAGACATGGCTGCAGGATGGTCAGGATTGGGATTGTATACCGGGTTATAAGGTCTACAGGAGAGATAGGGAAAATGGAAGAGGGGGAGGAGTAGCTTTAGTGATTAGAGATGAAATCACTTCAATGATAAAGGATGATATAATGAGAGGTAAGCAGCCAACAGAGACCTAATGGGTTGAATTGAGAAATAGGAAAGGATCTAAGACTATAGTGGGAGTTGTGTATAGGACCCCTGGCAGCAGCTCTGAAGTGCTAGAATGTATAAATGCAGAGGTTAGACAAGCGTGTAACAAAAGCATAGTGGTCTTAATGGGGGATTTTAACCTTCACATAGATTGGGAAAAGCAGATTAGCAACTGTCAGAAAGGTAGTGAATTTCTTGAGTGTGTCCGGGATAGTTTTCTACAGCCGTATGTCCTAGAGCCAACAAGGGGGCAAGCCATACTAGATTTAGTAGTGAGTAATGAACCAGATTTACTTAACAGCTTAACTGTGCGCGAACATCTATCCAATAGCGATCATAACATGATTGAGTTCAATGTAGTGTTTGAAAGGGAAAAAAGTGAATCAGCTGCTAAGATTCTAGACATGGGTAAGGCCGACTTCAATGGGATGAGACAGAGACTGTCCACAGTAAACTGGGCAAATCTGTTAATGGGTAAAACGACTGATGATACAGAATTGGTTTATACCCCTGAGGGGCAAGAACTCTACTTGCCAAAAAAAACAGCCATGGACAACTAAAGAGGTAAGGGACAGTATAAGACATAAGGAAAGGGCAATACAAAAAGGCAAAAAATGGCACAGATCCTGGCGAATGGGAAAGATACAAGGATCAACAATGGATCACAAAACAGATAGTAAGAGCTACAAAAAGAGAGTATGAAAAGAAACTTGCAAGGGATATCAAAACCAATACGAAGAACTTTTATAGTTATATTAGGAAAAAGAGAGTGGTCAGGAGCAGTGTTGGCCCCTCAATAACTGAAAGTGGGGATACTGTCATTGACAATGGGGAAATGGCGGACATGTTGAACGATTACTTTGCGTCAGTATTTACAGTAGAAAAAGAGGATAGCATGCTGGAAATCCCAAGAAAACTAATATTGAATCGGGGACAGGGTCTCAATAAAATTAACATAAGTAAAGCAACAGTAATGAGGAAAATAATAGCACTAAAGAGTGACAAATCCCCAGGACCAGATGGTTTCCATCCCAGGGTTTTAAAGGAAGTAGGTGAGCACATTGCAGATGCCCTAACTATAATCTTTCAAAGTTCTCTAGATTCAGGAACTGTCCCTCTGGATTGGAAAATTGCACATGTCACTCTGCTTTTTAAGAAAGGAGAGAGAGGGAAACCAGGGAATTATAGACCAGTTAGCCTACCATCTGTTGTGGGGAAAATGCTGGAGTCTATAATTTAGGATAGGGTGACTGAACACCTCGAGAATTTTCAGTTAATCAGAGAGAGCCAGCATGGATTTGTGAAAGGTAGGTCGTGCCTGACAAACCTGATTGAATTTTTTTGAAGAGTTGACTAAAGTAGTGGACAGGGGAATGTCAATGGATGTTATTTATATGGACTTCCAGAAGGCATTTGATGAAGTCCCATAGAAGAGACTGTTAGCTAAGATAGAAACCCATGGAATCGATGGAAAAGCATGGACTTGGTTAGGAAGTTGGCTGAGTGAAAGGCGACAAAGAGTAGGGATAATGGGTAGGTACTCACATTGGCAGGATGTGACTAGTGGAGTCCCGCAGTGGGGCCTCAATTATTCACAATATTTATTAACGACTTAGATGAAGGCATAGAAAGTCTCATATCTAAGTTTGCCGATGACACAAAGATTGGTGGCATTGTAAGCAGTGTGGATGAAAACATAAAATTACAAAATGATATTGATAGATTAGGTGAATGGAATTCAATGTAGACAAATGTGAGGTCATCCACTTTGGATCAAAAAAGGATAGAACAGGGTACTTTCTAAATGGTAAAAAGTTAAAAACAGTGGATGTCCAAAGGGACCTAGGGGTTCAGGTACATAGATCATTGAAGTGTCATGAATAGGTGGAGAAAATAATCAAAAGGCTAATGGAATGCTGGCCTTTATATCTCGAGGACTAGAGTACAAGGGGGCAGAAGTTGTGCTGCAGCTATACAAAACCCTGGTTAGACCGCATCTGGAGTACTGTGAGCAGTTCTGGGCACCGCACCTTCGGAAGGACATATTGGCCTTGGAGGGAGTGCAGTGTTGGTTTACTAGAATGATACCCAGACTTCAAGGGTTCAGTTACGAGGAGAGATTACACAAATTGAGGTTGTATTCTCTAGAGTTTAGACGGTTAAAGGGTGATCTGATCGAAGTTTATAAGATATTAAGGGGAACAGATAGGGTGGATGGAGAAAAACTATTTCTGCTGGTTGGGGATTTTAGGAGTAGGGGGTAGAGTCTAAAAATTAGAGCCAGACCTTTCAGGAGTGAGATTAGAAAACATTTCTACACACAAAGGATGGTAGAAGTTTGGAACTCTCTTCTGCAAACAGCAATTGATACTAGCTCAATTGCTAAATTTAAATCTGAGATAGATAGCTTTTTTGGCAACCAAAGGTATTAAGGGATATGGGCCAAAGGCTGGTATATGGAGTTAGATCACAGATCAGCCATGATCTTATCAAATGGCGGTGCAGGCATGAGGGGCTGAATGGCGTACTCCTGTTCCTATGTTATCTCTGTAACCTCCTCCAGCCCTACAACCCTCTGAGAACTCTACGTTTCTCCAACTCTGACCTCTTGTGCATCCCCCACTTCCTTTGCTGCAACAGTGTTGGCCTTGCCTTCAGCCATATAGGCCCGAAGCCCTGGAATTCCCTCCCCAAACCTCTCCGCCTCGCCACCTCTGTCTTGTCCTTTAAGACTGCTTAAAATCTTCATCTTTGACCAAGCCTTTGGTCGCCTGTCTTAATGACTCTGTCGTTGGCTCGGTGTCAATTTTTGTCTGATAACACTCCTGTGAATCCCTGGGATGTTTTACTACGTTAATGGCGCTATATAAAAGCAAGTTGTTGTTACCTATTTTTATAGCTGGGTTTGGTACACTTCTGCTTCCTGCTGGTGTTGAACACCATTCCAAAGATCTGTTTTTTGCAGCCATCGAAGTTTGAATCAATTTGATTTTGATATTTTACTGTAAACCTCGCAACATTGCATGCATGGAAAAAGAAAATCTCCCAAAAAATAGACAAAATTACTTCCCCCCCCCACCCCCCCACCCCCACCAAGAACATCAGACATTCGTTGCCTGGTTTACATTAAAACTAAAAAGCAGACGGCCTGCTCAAAAAGAAGTTGTACAGATAAAATCATCAGGCAGTTGGGAACTCAGCGTCAGAGGGAGAGGCAGAAGGGAGGGAATTGGAATTAAGATGTCAGAATTGCAAGCAGCTGGAACAGAGGGAGAGGGAGAGATGAGTGAGCATCTGCAGGAACACTCACTGCTCACCATGACTTCTTCTGCTGTAACTTTAATAACCTTTGGGGACAGGCGAAGACGAGATTGAAACTTTCATGGCTCTTTTCCCAGCTCTATTTAGATATGTGTAGGATATTCCTGGCCAAGTTTCAAAATAAAGAACGGCATTTCTTCAATGGTATGAGTGATTGCTATTTTCTGTGTTAGTACATGACTCACTCAAGGCAAGCAGAGGGTTCTAATGTCAATTGAGGCCGGTTTTGCACAAACCATTCTCGTAAATTTGCTTTGCTTTTATGATTGAAGTTCAAATTCTAGTTCAAACTATGTAAGAGTAGGAACAGACTGGATGTTACGTGATTCTTCTTTTCCCAGAGATTAGTGAGGCTCTGGAATGCATTGCCGGAGGGAGGAAGGAGGGAAGAAGTGTTTAGTTATGATGCTCCGGCCATCATGGTGTAGGGCAGGCTTGATGGACCTGCTAGTCTTTTCCTGTCCATCAATTTTGTATGTTCGTATGTTTTATTTTCCAAGTGTTGCAAGTCAAAATGGGATGAAATGGGAGCAGTGGGATCAGTGTGCAACGTCAGCATGGCTCATTTAGTAGGTTTTGGATTCTAAGCCCCACTCTAGGATTTCAGCATGTAGTCTAGGCTGACACTTCTGTGCAGTCCTGAGAGACTGCTGCATTGTCAGAGGCGCTGACTTTTGGGTGAGATGTTAAAACGAGGCCCCATCTCTTTGTATGGGTGAACGCAACAGATCGCATGGCACTATTTGAAGAAGAGCACTGGTCCTTTTGGTATCCTGGCCAACATTTATTCCTCAATCAACAGCATCAAAACAGATTAACTGCTCATTGGTGCTGTTCATTAGATCTTGCTGTGTGTAAATTGGCTGCCACATTTGCCTACTAAACAACAGTGAATCCACTTTGAAAGTAATTTATTGGCTATGAAACACTTTGGGAAGACCTTAAGATGTGAAAGGAGTGGGATAAATGCAAACTCTTACTTTCCTCACTGTGCTGGTTGTGCTGCCCTGGCCAGGCTAAGGAGTTCCTCTCACGAAGGAGGGAGACTCATGAGAAATCCATGACGGTCTAGTATGTGGCACTTGTGGATCAGACTTGCCGATTAAACCCAGTGGCAGAATTCATTAGTTACACGAATAGCCTCTGGTAATGATGGAAATTCAGAGTCCCATCAGGGTTTATGGTGCATAGTAAAATAGTACAGCCTGCAATACGTAGGAGTAAAACACTCCCAGTTTTCAATTATGGATTGGAGAAGTAATTTTCCTTCATTTTAAATTATAGCTGTAGGAATAGAAAGCACCTACATTTTAAATTATAGCTACTGGAGTATTGTAATCCAAATATTATGACCAATATTTTATTTGCAATGAATGATAATACACCGGTAAGATAGAATGGTAGGGATCCTTAACTCTCACCCAACCCGTAATTTTTTTTCACCTCCCATCCACGAATAAGGATACGGTGTCAGTCGTGGCTCAGTTGGTAGCTCTCTCACCTCTGAGTCATAAGGTTGTGGGTTCATGCCTCACTCCAGGGACTTGAGCACAAAATCTAGGCTGACACTTCCAGTACAGTACTGAGGGAGTGCTGAACTGTTGAAGGTGCAGTCTTTCGGATGAGATGATAAACTGCCTTCTCAGGTGGATGTAAAAGATCCCATGGCACAATCAAATAACAGAAGGGGTTGTTAGAACATGGAAAGCTCCACCGCGGGTGGCCATTTGATAACAATATCATTTAAACAGGAATTGGGTACGTATTTGAAAAGGAAAAATATGAAAGGATACAGTGAAAGGGTGGGGAAATGGGATTAGACAACTGCACTGGCACGGGTCCATATGGAACACAGGAAAGTACAAGTTCCATCTCGCCGGCCCCAGAGTGCACAAGCAGTTCACTATGTGCATTCATCACTGGCCTCCTCCTATGCTGTTAATTTCGATGATTCTATAATCAGAAAGTTCTAGTTCCACTTCTTCACATAAAGGGGAGTGGAAATCTGAAACTCTCTCCCCCAAAAAGCTGTTGAGGCTGAGGGTCAATTGAAAATTTCAAAACTGAGATAGATACAATTTTGTTAGGCAAGGGTATTAAGGATTATGGAACCAAGGCAGGTAAATGGAATTAAGATACAGATCAACCATGATCTAATTGAATAGCGGAACAGGCTCGATGGGCTGAATGGTCTACTCCTATTCCTATGTTAAATGAAAACAACCACTGAAGACAGTTAAGCATCTTTATGACAATGGAGAAACTTTGACGTCATCATAAAGTGTCATGTCATTGGTATGAAATCAATTCACTGGTGAATTAGAGAAAGGACATTAAAACCATAGAGAGCAAACATTGTGGATTCAACAGGATGACAACAGATGCAAGAAACTATTATAAGGAGACATTTAAGATACTGGGATTATTTCCACTGGAACAGAGAGCTAAGAGGAGATTTAATCAAGGTTTGTAAAATTTTAAAGGGTTTTGCTAGAGTGAATAGGGAAACACTTTTTATTCTGGTTGAGGAGTTCGTGGTGAGAGATCCTCAAATTAAAATTGTCACTAAGTGAGTGAGGAGAGAGGTTAGGAGAATTTTCTTTGTGCAGATACTTGTTGGAGCGTGGAATGCTTTGCCACAGGGAATAGTTCGGGCAGAGACCCTTGCATTTTTTAAGGGAAAAACTGGATAAATATTTGCACAAGAGGAAGGTACAGGGCTATGGGGAGAGAGCAGGACAATGGGATTAGTTTTGGGATGCTCTAGCAAACAGCTAGCACAAATATTTACAGTACTATCGATCTAATTAGAAGCCTTGTGTATAGTGTAACAATATAAGTGTGTATCTCACAGCTGAAAATTGTCCACAGCACAAAAAAAATCATCCACCATGTTTTTTTAATTGGTCCAAAGTACACTCTCCACTAAGCTAATCCTGATGAATCACTTAAATATCATCAGGTCCAAGAAGAACCAATTGGGAATAAGGAACTCACTTTATAGGAAGGAACATAGGAACAGGAGTAGGCCATTCAGCCCCTCGTGCCTGCTCCGCCATTTGATGAGATCATGGCTGATCTGTGATCTAACTCCATACACCTGCCTTTGGCCCATATCCCTTAATACCTTTGGTTGCCAAAAAGCAATCTATCTCAGATTTAAATTTAGCAATTGAGCTAGTATCAATTGCCGTTTGCGGAAGAGAGTTCCAAACTTCTACAACCCTTTGTGTGTAGAAATATTTTCTAATCTCGCTCCTGAAAGGTCTGGCTCTAATTTTTAGACTCTACCCCCTACTCCTAAAATCCCCAACCAGCGGAAATAGTTTCTCTCTATCCACCCTATCTGTTCCCCTTAATATCTTATAAACTTCGATCAGATCACCCCTTAACCTTCGAAACTCTAAAGAATACAACCCCAATTTCTGTAATCTCTCCTTGTAACTTAACCCTTGAAGTCCGGGTATTATTCTAGTAAAACTACGCTGCACTCCCTCCAAGGCCAATATGTCCTTCCGAAGGTGCGGTGCCCAGAACTGCTCACAGTACTCCAGGTGCGGTCTAACCAGGGTTTTGTATAGCTGCAGCATAACTTCTGCCCACTTGTACTCTAGTCCTCTAGCTATAAAGGCCAACATTCCATTTGCCTTCTTGATTATTTTCTGCACCTGTTCATGACACTTCAATGATCTATGTAACTGAACCCCTAAGTCCCTTTGGACATCCACTGTTTTTAACTTTTTACCATTTAGAAAGTACCCTGTTCTATCCTTTTTTGATCCAAAGCAACCAATCAACGCAGTCACATTTTTTTCAAAGTCTTCAGTCTGCAACCAACAACTACCACAACACACAAACATTGGACAATTTAAAAACAATCGCTCGACTTACCTATTGTACGCTGGAGCTCCCTGTGGCCAGCTAGCTCCCATTCGGTTCTGCTCCTCTCTCTGCAGATTAGGTCTTCAGCTCCACATCTTCCAGCAGCTACCAGTTTTTATCTCCCCATTTCTTTCTCCTAGGCTCCAAACGTACACAAACTCAGTGTCCTCAACTGGGGCCCAGATTGCAACCAGGACTTTAAGCATTACTCCAGGTACGGCCTGACAGGAGTTGGGCAGCTTCTGGCGGGGTTGAACTCAACTGCTGTATACGAGCAGCTAGCGAGTTAAGTTTGATAACATTTCAGTATACTTGACATGTGACTTGGATCAGCGTCCTCATCGGTTGGCCCTCATGTGATAGTTGTAATAAGTGATGTTTGTCTGAGTCTGTATCCGAAGCCCTTGATGTAAATCCTGTCATCTCTTGGTTGTGATGGTTATCACTCCTGCACAATGAGAAAATAACTTAATAGGCCGAGCCATTGCATTGATTTGTTGATAATGACAAAAGGTGTAAAATGCAAAGCTCATTAGCTCACGTCCATCTTGGCCCCTCAAGGACATGCTTATCACAAAGACCAACCACCATTATAGACACATCGCACCAGGGAGGGATGTACCTCTTAAATGGCTTCTTTTCAGGACTTGAGCACATAATCTAGGCTGACACTTTCCTGCAATACTGAGGGAGTGCTGATTTATCAGAGGAGTCAATCTTTGGATCAGACCAAGGCCTCTTCTGTCTGTTCTAGTGGGTCAGATGGACGGTAACGATCCCATGGCACTATTTTTAAAAAGGAAGTGGGTTCTCCTGGTGTCCCGGCCAACAACCCTCCCTAAAGCGGCACTACCGAAAGAAAAGATGAACTCATCTCATTGGTGTTCACTACATCTTGCTGTGCATAAATTGTCGACTGTGTTTGCCTACTCACATACCATATTTATATAGTTTCGTACGAGGACTGTCCCTTTAAGAGACCTATATTTGACTACAGTAAAGGGGGACTACATTTAAAAAGTAATTTATTCAATGTGAAATGCTTTGAGGCATCCTAAGGAAGTGCTTTCTCACTTTGAAAGAGATAGAGGAGTTGATTGGTACTAGGTTGATTGTAAAAGCAAGTTGCGGTGCTTGGAAGGTATCTTCTGGCCACTCATAGCCCATGATTTGAAAATTTAATCCCTTTCTTGTGTTTTGTTGAAAACGGGATAGGACTGAGTTTGCTAAACCTCTTAAGATATTACAATGTCACCAACCATGATATGTGAGTGTTACTGCAGGCAAGGGTAGTGAGTCAAAGATGGATGGTGACTAATGGGTTGACTTGTAATTGCTATACATTATATTCCTTGTACAGAAGAAAAATGAGTTATTCTGTAACCTTTACTGTTAATTATGCATATTATACCATTGGATCTTATTAAATAACAAAACTCTCCCGATAGAACAAAAGAACTTTATTTATAAAGCACCTTTTATGACCCGAAAGCACATTTGTCATGACCCGAAAGTACATTTGAAATGTAGATGCTGTTGTTTTTTTAGGCAAATGCAGCATCCAATTTGCACACAGAAGGTCCTATAAATGAATAACTGGATAATCTGAGGGATGAATGTTGGCCAGGACACCAGAAGAACTTCCTGCTCGTCTCTGAACAAAGCACCACAGCATATTTTATGTTTACCTGAACAGGCAGACAGGATATTGGTTTTAGATCTCAGTATATTCAAGGATGAGATAGATTAGCTTTTGGACTCTTGGGGAATCAAGGGAAATGGGGATCGGACGGGAAAGTGGAGTTGAGGTCGAAGATCAGCCATGATCTTATTGAATGGCGGAGCAGGTTCGAGGGGCCGTATGGCCTACTTCTGCTCCTATTTCTTATGTTCTTATCTAAGCACCTTCGTGTAAAGTGCAACATTCCCTCGGAACTTCACTAGAGCCTCAGTCTGGATTATGTACTCAAACTCTTGGAGAGGTGCTAGAACCTGCAGCCTTCCAACTCAGAGGCAAGAGTGCTACCACTGAGCCAAGCTGCCACTTGGTGCTGGTGTTGTGCCTTTCAGTTAAGAAGCAATAATTGCGACAGAAAACAAATAAATAAGGACTGCAGCTGTGACCTGAGAGATCTTCCGATGCTATAAACCAATGTTATTACATAGAATTACAGCACAGGAACAGGCCATTCGGTGTTTATGCTCCAAACAAGCCTCCTCCCACCTTACTTCATCTCACCCTATCAGTAAATCCTTCTATTCCTTTCTCCCTCATGTACTTATCTAGCTTCCCCTTAAATGCATCACTTTCAAAACATCCTTCTTCAGTTTTGGAAGATTTTATTATATTAATTGTTTAATTTTATTATATTATTTTGGCTAAGTAACAGGAAACAGAGTTGTGGTGAACGGTTGCAGACTGGAGGAAGGTATCCAAGGGTATTCGATATTTAGGAAGGACAGGCAAAAAGGAAAAGGATGTGGGGTGGCGTTGTAAGTAAAGGATGAAATCAGAGCAATAGTGAGAAAGGATATTGGCTCAGAAAGTAAAGATGTAGAATCAGTCTGGGTGGAGTTAAGGAGCACCAAGGGGCAGAAAACACTGGTGGGTGTTGTCTATAGGCCTCCAAACAGTAGTGTTAATGTAGGGGACGGCATCAAACAGGAAATTACAGATGCATGTAACAAGGGTACTACAGTAATCATGGGTGACTTTAATCTACATATAGACTGGCCAAACCAAATTAGCAATAATACTGTGGAGGATGGATTCCTGGAGTGTGTACGAGATGGTTTTTTAGACCAGTACGTTGAGGAGCCAACCGGGGAACAGGCTGTCCTAGATTGGGTATTGTGAAATGAGAAGGGGTTAATTAATAATCTTGTTGTGCACGGTCCTTTAGGGAAGAGTGACCATAACATGATAGAATTCTTCATTAAGATGGAAAGTGAAGTAGTCCAATCCGAAACTAGGGTCCTAAATCTGAACAAAGGAAACTACGAAAGTATGAGAAGTGAGTTGGCTATGATAGGTTGGGAAGCTTCATTAAAAGGCATGATGGCAGATAGGCAATGGCTAACATTTAAGGATCGAATGCATGAATTGCAACAACTATACATTCCTTTCTGGCACAAGAACACAAAAGGAAAAGCAGCCCAACCATGGCTAACAAAATAAATTAAGGATAGTATTAGATCCAAAGAGGAGTCATATAAAGTTGCCAGAAAAAGTAGCAAGCCTGAAGATTGGAAGCAGTTTAGAATTCAGCAAAAAAGGACCAAGAGATTGATTAAGAGGGGAAAAATAGAGTATGAGAGTAAACTTGCAAGGGACATAAAAGTGGACTGTAAAAGCTTCTACAAGTATGTAAAAAGAAAAAGATTAGTGAAGACAAATGTAGGTCCCTTCCAGTCAGAAACGGGAGAATTTATAATGGGGAACAAGGAAATGGCAGTGCAATTAAACAAATACTTTGGTTCTGTCTTCACGGAATAGCTTCCCAGAAATGCTAGGGAACCAAGGGACTAGTGAGAAGGAGGAATTAAAGGAAATTAGTATTAGTAAAAAAAATAGTGCTGGAGAAATTAATGGGACTGAAAGCCGGTAAGTCCCCAAGGCCTGATAATCTGCATCCCAGAGTACTAAAAGAGGTATCCAAGGAAATAGTAGATGCATTAGTTGTCATCTTCCAAAATTCTATAGATTATGGAACAGTTCTTGCAGATTGGAGGGTGGCAATTGTAACCCCACTATTTAAAAAAGGAGGGAGAGAAAACAGGGAACTACAGACCAGTTAGCCTAACATCAATAGTAGGGAAAATACTAGAACCTATTATAAAGGATGTGGTAACAGGACACTTAGAAAATATCAATGGGATTAGACAAAGTCTTTATGAAAGGGAAATCATGTTTGACAAACCTACTGGAATTTTTTGAGGATGTAACTGGTAGAATAGATAAGGGAGAACCAGTGGATGTGGTTTATTTGGATTTTCAGAAGCCCTTTGATAAAGTTCCACATAAGAGGTTAGTGTGCAAAATTAAAGCACATGGGATTGGGGGTAATATACTGGCATGGATTGAAAACTGGTTAACAGACAGGAAACAGAGACTTGGAATAAATAGGTCTTTTTTGGGGTGGCAGGCAGTGACTAGTGGGGTAGCGCAGGGATCAGCTCTTGGGCCCCAACTATTCACAATATATATCAATGATTTGGATGAGGGAACCAAATGTAATATTTCCAAGTTTGCTTACGACACAAAGCTAGGTGGGGTTGTGAGTTGTGAGGAGAATGCAAAGAGGTTTTAAGGCGATTTAGACAAGTTGAGTGAGTGGGCAAATACATGGCAGATGCAGTATAATGTGGATAAATGTGAAGCTATCCACTTCGGAAGGAAAAACAGAAAGGCAGAGTATTATTTAAATGGTGATAGATTGGGAAATGTTGATGTACAAAGGGATCTGGGTGTCCTTGTACACCAGTCACTGAAAGCAAACATGCAGATGCAGCAAGCAAATAGGAAGGCAAATGGTATGTTGGCCTTCATTACAAAAGGATTTGAGTACAGGAGCAAGGATGTCTTACTGCAGTTATACAGGGCCTTGGAGAGACCACACCTGGAGTATTGTGTGCAGTTTTGGCCTTCTTACCTAAGAAAGGATATACTTGCCATAGAGGGAGCTCAGCGAAGGTTCACCAGACTGATTCCTGGGATGGCAGGACTGTCGAATGAGGAGAGATTGGGTCGACTCAGCCTGTATTCACTAGAGTTTAGAAGAATGAGAGGGGATCTTATTGAAACAAATAAAATTCTGACAGGGCTAGTTAGATTGCATGCAGGGAGGATGTTTCCCCTGGCTGGGGGGGTCCAGAACGAGGGGTCACTGTCTCAAGAAATGGGGTAGGACATTTAGGACTGAGATGAGGAGAAATTTCTTCACTCAGAGGGTGGTGAACCTGTGGAATTCTCTACCACAGAAGGCTGTGGAGGCCAAGTCACTGAATATATTTAAGAAGGAGCTGGATAGATTTCTAGACACAAAAAGCATCAAGGGGTATGGGGAGAGAACGGGAATATGGTATTGAGATAGAGGATCAGCCATGATCATATTGAATGGCGGAGCAAGCTCGAAGGGCCAAATGGCCTACTCCTGCTCCTATTTTCTATGTTGCTATACAGTGGTGTTCCCCAGGAGTCGGTATTAGGACCACTGCTTTTTTTGATATAGATTAATGACTTGGACCTGGGTGTACAGGGCACAATTTCCAAATTTGCAGATGACACAAAACTTGGAAGCGTAGTGAACAGTGAGGAGGATAGTGATAGACGTCAAGAGGACTGATGGAATGGGCGGACATGTGGCAGATGAAATTTAACGCAGAGAAGTGCGAAGTGAAACATTTTGGTAGGATGAACGAGGAGAGGCAATATAAACTAAGTAGTACAATTCTAAAGGAGGTGCAGGAACAGAGAGACCTGGGGGTATATGGGCACAAATCATTGAAAGTGGTAGGACAGGTTGATAAAGCAGTTAAAAAGGCATACGGGATCCTAGATTTTATGAATAGAGGCATCGTGTACAAAAGCAAGGAAGTTATGATGAACGTTTATAAAACACTGGTTCGGCCACAAATGGAGTATTATGTCCAATTCTGGGCACCGCACTTTAGGAAGGATGTGAAGGCTTTAGAGAGGGTGCTGAATGGTTCCAGGGATGAGGGACTTCAGTTACGTGGATAGATTGGAAAAGCTGGGGTTGTTCTCCTTACAGCAGAGAAGGTTGAGAGGAGATTTGATGGAGGTATTCAAAATCATGAAGGGTCTAGACAGAGTAGATAGAGAGAAACTGTTCCCATTGGCGGAAGGGTCAAGAACCAGAGGACATAGATTTAAGGTGACTGGCAAAAGATCCAAGGGCGACATGAGGAAAAACTTTTTTACACAGCAAGTGGCTAGGATTTGGAATGCACTGCCTTGGGGGGTTGTGGAGGCAGACTTGATTGTGGCTTTCAAAAGGGAATTGGACAAGTACTTGAAGGGAAAAAATTTGCAGGGCTATGGGGAAAGGGCGGGGGAGTGGGACTAGCTGGATTGCTCTTACAGAGAACCGGCACGGGCTCAACGGGCCAAAAGGCCTCCTTCTGTGCTGTAAACAATCTACGATTCTAGTTAAATCTGAGGTAGCAATGTTCAGCTGTGAATGTTGACTTCACACAATATAGATCATTCACCAATCGTCCTAGCCCACCAATCCAGAAAGAACCTACCTGATATATCAGTCCTAAATTTGTATGTTGCCAATTGATTTCAGAGAATTTTACAAAGCAACCTGCCCAAAATGACTTGTCATAATATTACTTTAGGATTAAGGTATTAACAAATATATACCAATTGTTCCAAAATCCAACGTTTTATTTTAGAGCACATTCCAACCGCAAATGTAATGATTTTTCATCACAAACACAATCAGACCCTGCCCCAACCCCAAAGACATTCCTCAGATTAAACTCAGTCTTGTTCCCTTAATTCCAATCTCACTTCCAATTTCGGCTATCTTGTACCAATACAAATCTTATTCCCTAGATCAATCCCAGTGTTGTTCCCAATATCTTATCCAATCTCATTTCACATACTGAAAGATAAGACCTTAGGTTACTTCATTCAGGTTATACGTCACTAAGGTTGTTTCAAATCTAGGTCTGAAGGTTAAAGAATAATTTTCTATCAAACCATTGGCTAGTCCTTAGTCAGAAAGAGGAAATCTCTATGTCCATTATCAGAGTTGTTCTCCAGCCCAAATCTACCCTCTCTCTTTTGCACAAAGTATTAAAGATTTTTGCTGTTAATATTGATCCAAAAATGTACTGACTGTAGGTAGTTTGAAAAAGGATATTAGCGTTTTTTTTTGTCTATTTCTATTTCTTCTACCTCTTTGAAAGCCTTTCCATCGAGCCCCATGAGTAAAACCTATCGCGCTGCATTTTTAAAGAACAGATTGCCTGATTGAAATGAGGCCTCATAGGTAGCATGTGTCATTTCATCTGTGAGTTTTCATGGAAACCAAATCACAATGATAATCTCGCCTTCGCTACAGCGCTTTGTCTGCTATTAGATCAAGAATCGTAAGTCTGTTCCCCAAGCTAACCACGAAAATAATACAAAGAATTTGGTTGCAAGAAACATGAAGGACATCCAGTAGATGCGGATTGAGACTTTGAGTCAAAAGGAGGTCACAGCAAAGGAGAATTAAAGACTCAGCTTTGCTAAGTTTGATTTTTCACCTTGCAGGGCCGCATCAGTTATTTTTATTATGGTAAACAGGAGATCAATTATATGAAGACAAGAGTGTTTTGATCATGTTTAGCGACTGGTAATTCTTACAGTATTGCAGAGGAAAAGTCACTATCTTGTTTAAAAATTGTTTAGACTGACTCTTTTTCTTTCTACCAGTCAGTTTGTCTGTCTGTTGGTCTGTCTGTGGGTATATCTGTCTGTCTATTGGTCTGGCTGTGGGTGTAACTGTCTGTGGTTGTATCTGTCTGCCTGTGGGTGTATCTGTCTGTGGGTCTGGCTGCGGGTGTATCTGTGGGTATATCTGTTTGTGATTGAGGCAGTGGATCTACATGGATGAAACTGTGTCCAACTACTGCAAACATTTATAGTTGCTCTGCCTTCTGGTGGTTATTTTCCAACAACATATTTCAATGGAGGTTATCCACCGAGAGATATTTGGAAAGAAAGTCACTGGTAGCATCATTACTGCCTCAGCAGTTACTTTGGAATTTGTGCGTCAGCTGTTGTGGATGAGTCATAAATGTGAAATTTTAAAACCTCCCATTCTCTCAGTCACTGTTGTTTGCCTCCTAACATCCATTCTTTCAATGACTGTGACATCTTCTCCATAAACTCCACATTGTCAATCGCAGAGATGTCTACTTCATATTCATATCTGTCACCTTATGTCCTCTTGGCCAACTCAATTGGCATCCATGCTATAATGCCCCCCTGCCAGTGATAGTGACATTGGACTCACAACATCAGCTCTGTCAGTCACAACAATTTACGCCCTGTAAAACCCATTCAGTGTTTCACTCACGTTGATATCAGTTGCTACTGTCCCATCTGAATGGAAAGCAGCAAATGTCCTGCCTGCTCGACTGATGAATTCATAGTCAGACCCTCATAAATACAGACAACTACATCCACTGCAGATCATGTCAAAGCTGATGAGACTTACAGCAACTGAGAAGTTGTTATAACATCGCAATCACACCAGTCATCCCAATTGTTCATTGACAATTGTCCTTCAGAGCAATATGTAACTCTCAGTCTCATGGCCCAAGAATGGAGTGAGATGATCAGTAAGAGGTCAGGACCACGTAAGTGCACCTTTACCTGTATGACTCTAAACTCCCAAGTATAACAAAGCATTATGTCAGTGCACATTCTGTTTTATTACAATAAAGTCCGCAGTAAACACAAGCCAACTTACTGTTTCCTAACATCATGCTTCCTCTGGGTGGCTACACATGCCTTTCTTTCACCTATTCTAGTGCTGCTTCTAGGTGTAACCTGTTGGGCCAGTATCCCGTGAGGTGGTTGGCTGCTCATCTTCTACAAAAGGGTCATGGGACTGAGGTGCCCCTTTTCTCAAGGAAGCTTCTGGCAAGGTGGTGCTGCTGGCTGCGTCTCTGGAGCATATTTCTGGGCAGCCTGGTGTCACTTCCCATGCTAGTGTGTGGGGCTTAGAGGGGAATGACTGGAGGCCGGGCATGTTGTCGAAAACTTAATTACCTATTATATACAATGCATTAACTCCAAACACTTATTTTCAGACAAGTAAGAATTTTAATTAAAAGAAACTTGAGCTCAAGGGAAGACCTGCTCTAAACAATGGTCAGAACAACCTCTTCTCTGAACAAAATAAAACAGTTCACATTTATACAGTTTAATTAGTAATGTCTGTCTATCATAGAATATGGGCGTACAAGTACATTCTTTATTAGTTCAAGTGGTTAGTAAATCAAGTAGTGAGCCTGCCTCTTCTGGACATCCATAGCTCATTCCTGTTTTGGCACGTAGGTCTCATAGGCCTGAGAACACTACCCTCCTTAAATTCTGAAGCTGGCTTATCAGTAGGGCTGAAGTCAGTCTCAAGGCCACATGGCCTCTCAAGAACTGTATTCTCATTATATTTTATAGTCAGCAATACCCTTATCTGCTCGGGGGGGGAGGGGGGGCAGACAGTACCAAGCACCTGGACAGCCAACTTAATTATCAACATACCAAGGCTTAAACGTAATTACACAATTGTGTCTTTCTGTGTGTGTGTGCTGTAGCTACCCCATGTATGGGAGTCAAGGAGTTAACATTGGTCAAATATCCATCATGCATTTCTTTTCTTTTTATGGTCAAGTAACTGTTCACGTATATCTACATTAATGTGGTCAGGTATCTCTTTATGGTTTTCCACAATGTGTTGCTGTCCTGAGAGACGGCAGTACCAAGCGGGAGAACTCCAGCCGTTAGATCCAGAGCCCAGTGGAATGCAGTGCCCCAGCGGGATGGCTGGTCTAATGGCAGCTCTCAGATCCTGAAAGCTCCGAGAGGCAGCAGCCTGCATTGCACCCGCCATGGTCTGGAAGCCAGTATGCAAGGTGCTATATATTCTCCTTCCTTGGAGGTGGAGGCATCAACTAGTCCCATGCCGCTTTTTAGGACCGGCTGCAGATTCCAATTAAGCTGCCACACGGTCTGCAATGAAGACCCAGCTTCTCTGATGTTGTCACAATCGACAGTTCTAGACTCAAGGGCCACACCTACTAGTTGCTGCACATCCTCGGAGACTGACCCCAGATCCTGCACATAGGTGTGATGTTCCTCCAACATCCTTATCTTCAGGTGAGTACCCATGAGTTCTGGGTCCCATGGCTCTGAAGCCAGAGGCAGCCTTCTCCTCGGCCTCTGCTGGGAAGGGGGTAGACCCTCACCCATTTTCCACTTCTCCAGCTCCCTTGTGCTCTGTGAATTGCCACACCCTCACTAACAATATCTATACTTTTATGCGTGGGAGTGAAGAAGCAAGTCACGCAGTGGGTGAGTCAAGAAGTTTGGAGCAGAGGGCCACGGGCAGGAAGTCTCTATAGGAAATCACGGATGGGCTTGAGTTCGACTTCATCTCTTTTATCTCCCTCTTTCTCATCATCCTCCTCGTCTTCATCATCATAATTCGCAAGGAGGGAGTTGCATCTCTTCGTTCTCATCATCATCAATATCTTCCTCCTCCTGTGCCCCCTGTTGTTGTGGTGGATCTACAGGAAAGGAGGTTAGAAGCTAAGAATGGATTAGTATTACCACCTTGGGATTAAAGAGATGGAAGCTTGTGGCTGTGCAGCACTTCATAGGTATGCCAGGGCAACAGTGTTGGTGTTCAGTTATTAACCTGGTACTGGCAATCTGTTTCTGACCTCATCATCTCCCACAACAAGGGCAAAGTTCCTCCCCATGAGCTCCAATGGCCTTCTCCTCAAGTTTGGAGCTGTCCCCTGCAATGCCCTTCCTCTTGCAGGCACTGTGTGCCATTTTCTCCTGCAACAGGATTGAGTCAATTAGGGAAAGGCTAGCAATTGAGGAATGTGTGCCAAGCGGCATGAGAAAGCTGAAGTAAGAAATGTGGTGGTATCAGTCTGTTAAAGTGGAGGAAGGGCTTTAAGGTTGTGAATGGAAATAATTGCTGCAAGGGGAGATGGATAGCTATAGTGTAAGAACCTGAGTTAATGCTCTCCTCCTCCTTAACCAGAGGGCATTGTGAAGGGTTAGTTGCACAACTGTTGCTTTTAGAGGGTGAGATGTGTGCTGCTGTGTTACCTTGCCTGCCCTGGTCAGGTCATGAAATTTCTTGCAGCACTGGTCTACAGAGCTGGGAGTGAAACAGTTGGCAGTCAGTGTTAGTGCCACCTCCTTCCACATTGCACAAGTGGCATTTCTGGCAGATTTGCTGCTATGGGCACAATCACTCTGTATCTCCTGATCTCAATTTCCTTCTTGGGCTTGCAGGTCAAACTCATTGTGGCACCTTTTCCTCCGCCTGATGCCTGGTTTGGCTACATGTGGCAGCTGCTCCTATAGTAGACATTCTGGAGAAGTGGCACAAAAAGATCTATGGGACATGCAGTCAAACTTGCTGACAGTCAACTGAATGGCTGAGGACTGTTACTCAGAATTTCAATAGAAGGAAAATCAGGCGGATTCTGTCTCTGGCACGCGATCCTCCATATCAGATCTTCCTTTCTACACTCCTTCCAGGCGATACTCAATGCCAGTACAGAAAAGAAAAAAATCCACCCCATTATGCTCCTTTTCAGTTGTCCCATCTTGCGAAGAATGCACTGTGTTGGAGAAAGTCCATCAATGATTCACCTGGGTTAAAGAGATTGAACAAAGGTGGAGGACTGGGTGAATTTAGGTTATATTCATTGCAGTTGCAGAGGGTAATGGGTGACTTGATTGAGATGTTTAAAATAATGAAGGGAATTCATAAGATGGATGGAGAATGACTCTTCCCTCTAGTAGGGAACATAGTCTTAGAACTTCAGCTAAGCCGGTTAGAAGTGAATCCAGGAGAAAGTTCTTTACACAAAGGGCGGTGAGTCTGTGGAATGCGCTGCTCCAGAAGGCCATTGAATCAGTTGAGGTGTTTAAAAGGGAGATTAGCAAAATAAGACTGCCAATAAGTTGGAGGAGCAGGTTTGATGGGCCAAATGGCCTACTTCGATTCCTTTGTTCGTAAAATTGGAAAGGAAAACAAAACTCTCACTGTCTACATTATAAAACATTTACAATTCTGTTACCTTAATTATAAGGCTCTCAGCTTTCTCTGCTATGAGGCTGCAGGACCATGGTTCTGGGTTGGATTGCCACTAGGGAACATTTTTATCCTGTATTTACCATGGGGGCACATATGCAAATATACTTTGAAAGTGGAAAAGAGCAATCAAGTGAACACAAACACGAAAGAGAAAACATCAAATACAGTGGGGTCACAGAGGAGACATTACATCCTTGGTTTTACTTTACAACAGTACAGCTTAGATTACCTTGGTTTAGATTCATTGCACCTTCCACCTATATCACTATTTTGAAGCTAGAAATCTAGAATTAAAAATTTGGGTGAGACCATGATTTGTTTTTCTCTTTCAGATGTTCATGCACCTGTTGTGCATATTTTGTTTTGTTTCTTCTTGGGATGTGGGCGTCACCAGCAAGGCTGGCATTTATTGCCCATCCCTAGTTGCCCTGAGAAGGTGGTGGTGAGCCTTCACCTTGAACCGCTGCATTCCGTGTGGTGAAGATGCTCCCACAATGGTGATAGGTAGAGAATTCCAGGATTTTGACCCAGTGACAATGAAGGTATAGCGATATATGTCCAAGTCAGGATGGTGTGTGACATGGAGGGGAACTTGTTGGTGATGGCACTGTTGCTCTTGTCCTTGCTGGCAAAAGTTGCTGGGCGGGAGGTGCTATCAAAATAAGTTTGGGAGTTGCTGCAGTGTATTCTGCAGAGAGTACAAACTGCATTTTATCTATCAATTATTCATTGATTTAATTGCGTTTCATTGTTTTGCATATTTGCCTGTTGCTGCAATAATCACTCTGTCAGGATTATTGGAGCCACGGCTTGGAGCAGTAAACCATAGAATCTTGTGTCCATAACACCACACCCAGTGCTTTATTGGTTTCAGATAGCTGTCATGGGGGGAGGGAACTGAGCAGAGAGGAGGAGATGTTCCACCAAGAGGGAGGAAAAATCAGAGAAAAAAGATACACACATCCCTCTCACATGGCCATCAGTAGAGGCCTGGGTAAAACCCAGCTACTCATAAAATGCACTTGTATGTCCACCTACTGGTAAGTACAGGATAAGAACAACATCATCTCCCATGTCCTCACCTCCCTATGTCCCTCCTTCAGATGGAGGGAACAAAGCTGCAGGATCTTGCCGAGATAGGGAATGAGGTATGAAGTGGGACGAACCTAGAGAAAGGTGGAAAGAAAAAGCATTAAAAAAAATGCCCATTAAAAGATATAGTTGAGATACTGGACGGACTAAAAATTGATAAAGAAGAGGTAGTAGAAAGACTAGCTGTACTTAAAGTAGATAAGTCATCAGGTCCGGATGGAATGCATTCTAGGTTGCTGAGGGAAGTAAGAATGGAAATTGCGGAGCTACTGGCCATAATCTTCCAAACATCCGTGGATACAGGGATGGTGCTGGAGGACTAGAGAATTGCAAATGTTGCACCCTTGTTCAAAAAAGGATGTAAGGATAAACCCAGCAACTATAGGTTAGTCAATTTAACCTCAGTGGTGGGGAAACGATAATCCGGGAAGAATTAACAGTCACTTGGATGAGTGTGGATTAGGGAAAGCCAGCACGGATTTGTTAAAGGCAAATCGTGTTAACTAACCTGATAAGAGTTTTTTGATGTGGTAACAGAGAGTGTTGACGAGGGCAATGCAGTTGATGTGGTGTATATGGATTTTCATAAGGCGTTTGATAAAGCACCACATGGTAGGTTTATCATCAAGATTGCAGCCCATGGAATAAAAGGGGCAGTAGCAACATGGATACAGAATTGGCTAATTGACAGGAAACAGAGAGCGGTGAACGGTTGTTTTTCGCACTGGAGGGAGGTGTAGAGTGGTGTTCCCCAGGGGTCGGTCCTGGGACCACTGCTTTTCTTGATATATGTTAATAACTTGGACTTGGGTGTACTGGGCACAATTTCCAAATTTGCAGATGACACAAAACTTGGAAGGGTAGTAAACAGTGAGGAGGATAATGATAGACTTCAAGAGGGGCCTAGATAGAGTGGATAGGAAGGACCTAGTTCCCTTAGCAGAGGGGTCAATAACCAGGGGGCATAGATTTAAAGTGATTGGTAGAAGGATTAGAGTGGAAATGAGGAAAAGATTTTTCAGCCAGAGGATGGTGTGGGTCTGGAACTTAATGCCTGAGAGGGTGGTAGAGGCAGAAACCCTCAACTCATTTAAAAAATATCTGGATGTGCACCTGAAGAGCTGTGACCTGCAGGGCTACGGACCAAATGCAGGAAAGTGGGATTAGGCTGGGTGGCTCCTTTCTCAGCCAGCATGGACACGATGGGCCGAATGGCCTCCTTCTGTGCCGTTTATTTTCTATGATATAGACAGACTGGTGGCATGGGGCAGACACTTAGCAGATGAAATTTAACGCAGAACAATGCGAAGTGATACATTTTGGTAGGAAGAACGAGGAGAGGCAATATAAACAAAAGGGCACAACTGTAAAAGGGGTACAGGAACAGAGAGATCTGGGGGTATATGTGCACAAATCGTTGAAGATGGCAGGGCAGGTTGAGAAAGCAGTTAAAAAAGCATACAGGATCCTGGGCTTTATAAATAGAGGCATAGAGTACAAAAGTATGGAAGTCATGATGAACCTTTATAAAACATTGGTTTGGCCACCGCACTTTAGGAAAGATGTGAAGGCCTTAGAGAGGGTTCAGAAGAGATTTACTAGAATGATTCCAGGGATGAGGGACTTTAGTTACGTGGATAGACTGGAGAAGCTGGAGTTGTTCTCCTTGGAACAGAGAAGGTTGCGAGGAGATTTGATAGAGGTATTCAAAATCATGAAGGGTCTTAGACAGAGTAGATAGAGAGAAACTGTTCCCATTGGTAGAAGGGTCAAGAACCAGCGGACATAGATTTAAGGTGATTGGCAAAAGAACCAAAGGTGACATGAAGAAAAACTTTTTTACACAGTGAGTGGTTAGGATCTGGAATGCATTGGTGGAGGCAGATTCAATCATGGCCTTCAAAAGGGAACTGGATGAGTACTCGAAAGGAAAAAATTTGCAGGGCTGCTGTAACCTTTCTGTGATTCTAAAAAATTAATCCTAGTTGCCAGACACATTCATTCACATTCACTTACACACACACACTCACAAACACATGCACACTCTTGTGCATTCGCCAACAGGTTGCTGCAGAGTTTGGGGTTAATGTGAAGCTCAGTTTGTTTGAAGGCTGCTTTCTGTTACCTGATGATTAAATGCTCCATAGTCCACAGGTAATTGATTTTTTTTACACACAGTTTGTTGTAAAGAACTGATGCTGTGTTGCCAGGGCAACCTTTTTCTGAAAGGTTTTGGAGTCTGAGCTGCTTGAGGGCTCCTTGAACCCACTGCCTCCCCTCTGGGAGCAACATTCCACCAAGATTCTTCAAGGAGAGAGAGACTGAGGATTTCTCAAGGACAATCACGAGAATTGTTCTTTGGACTACTTCAATTAACTGAAAACAACAAACAGAGACACAACAGCATTATTGATATTCCATTTTGTTTCACTTTTGTTTTTATTTAGTTAAGCATTTCAAAGGAAAATGAATGAAAACAAAGATGTTTTCTCATTTGTTAATGTTTTCTTTACTTTGGGTCGTCGCTAGCACGAGGTAAATTGACTCAGATGGTTGGAGAAGTCCCATTAGCTGGAGCTGATTGCAGTCTGGTCCTTGTTATTTGAGTGCGAGCTCAGTGATGAGAGTTTATATTACATGCTGTACTGGGTATTTGACCTCAGTTTGTCCTCATTATGAATCAGTTCTTGTATTCTGTGAATCGTAATAAGGCATTTATCATACAGAATTTTTCACAGATGAATGCGAAAATTAGTTAGTTATTCTTTTAACCAGCTAACAAAATAACAAGATGATTCAGATGAGGAAGACCATTTGGCTCATCTTAGCTGGACGAGTAGAAATATTTTACATATGTGCACACTTCCTGTCTGTCACGTCGCACTTCTTTTGTAACACCACAGCCATCACAGTTATGATATGCAAATTTTGCATCTCAAATGCATCCAATTGGCTTAAAATTGCTATTTATAAACCACTGGCAAAGCACAATTCAACAGATAGGCAGGTAGCTAAATTTTCAGTGGAAAACTACTGAGGACTTCGAAGAATAAGCAATCCCAATGGACCAGTCAGGAGAATCTACCAATAAATGAAAGGAGAAGCTGAACGAGTCAAATCGTTCCAAATACTTTTGGGGGAAAAAATATTCATCCAGCAATTATTTTTTGCTCTCAGCCTGGTGAATGTGGGATAAAAATAAGTGACCTAAATTTTCAACAAGGGTTCTAACAGTGTCCTGCCACAACTGTGGCGGGGCACTAGCAGAAGACCCATTTCCTTGGGGGTTCCGACAGTCTCCTGCTGGAGTTATGGGGAGGAATACGACTGGGAAGAACCTACGTGGAATTTCAGGGCCAAAGCTTCTGACATAAACAAAATTAAGACTGATATATTTCATATTAACAAAATTAAACTAAGCTATGAAGTTGTCTTTGAGTATCTTGGTTAATCATTTTATGTGAAGGACTCAACCTCTCAAAAAACTGGGCTTAAAGTTGATATTTTGATCCACAGCTATCATTCTGGTAGCTTCCAGAAGATAGAACAGTCTGAACATGTGCCTAAATTCCAATCAAGCATCAGTAGGATTCTCTTACTTAGGAACGTAGGAACAGGAGTAGGCCATTCAGCCACTCGAGCCTGTTCTGCCATTCAATTAGATCATGGCTGATCTGTGTCTATAATCCATTTTCACACCTTTGTTCCATGTGCCTTGATACCCTTATCATCTAACAAAAATCTGTCAATCTCAGTCTTGAAGATTTCAATTGACCTCCAGCATCCACAGCCTTTTGGGGGAAGAGAGTTCCAGATTTCCACTACACTCCAGATTTCCACTACACTTTGTGTGAAAAAGTGCTTCCTGATTTCACTCCTAAACGGCCTGGCTCTAATTTTATGATTGTGCCCTCCTTGTTCTGGATTCTCCCACCAGTGGAAATAGTTTCTCTGTATCTCCCTATTGAATTCTTTTATCATTTTAAAAACCTCAATTAGATCGCCCCTCAACCCTCTAAACTCAAGGTAATACAAGCCAAGTTTGTGCAACCTGTCCTCATAATTTAACCCTTTAAGCCCCGGTATCATTCTGGTGAATCTGCACTGCACCTCCTCCAAGGCCAGTATATCCTTCCTGAGGTTCAGTGCCCAAAACTGAACACAGTACTCCTGGTTTGGTCTGACCAAGGCGTCACTTCCTTCCCTTTGCATTCCAGCCCATTGAGATAAAGGCCAACAATGTATTAGCCTTTTTGATTACTTTTTGTATATGTGCATTAGCTTTTAGTGACGAGTGTACATGAACACCCAAATTCCTTGGCTCCTCCACAGTTCCTAGTCTCTCACCCTTAAGAGAATATTCCGATTTGTCTTTCTCAGATCGAAAGTGGATAGCCTCACACTTCCCCACATTGAACTGCAGCTGCCAGTTTTCCACACTCATTTAATGTATCCCTTTGTAACTTCCTGCTGCTATCTACACAATTTATCATGCCTCCTAACTTAGTGTCATCTGCAAACTTGGATATACAACTCTATTCCTTCATACAATTCAATTATAAAAATATATGGTGAAAAGCTGAGGCCCTAGTACAGATCCCTGGGAGCACCACTTGTCACATCCTGCCAATCAGAGTACATTCCCTTTATTCCTACCCTTTGTCTCCTATCTCTCAACCAATTACCAACCTATATCGTAAGGTTACCTCCAATTCTGTGCGCTTTTTTTTGCTAATAGTCTTTTACGTGGAACCTTATCAAATGCCTTATTTGGGTGAAGGGCAGAGGAAAATAGTCCTTATTACACCCTGATTTATAATGTTATAATGCCTTTCTATCATGTGGTACAGAGTCGCAGAGGAGGCAACCATGGCTAGAGCAACAAATTATGCGGGCTTCAAAAAATAAATGATGCCTGGGAGCATGTTTAAGGCTATGACATGTTTTGGAGAGTATAACTGACTATAAGCCACTTGATTGATTTTTGTGGCTTTGGATCCTGTCCCTTGAGAGTTACTATAACATTCTCATTACTGCAGTTTCAATCCCTCCATTAAAATAGTGGACCAAAGTAATTTGTACAAACTTGTTGCTGATATTGGTAGGCTCACACTGCTGGCTCTAATAGAACAAACCTCGTTATCTGCCCTTGGTCGCAGCTGGTTCCATTTTTTTGTTACAGTCAGTCGAAGTGTTCGAATCTCAATGAAAAGAAAAAAACACTTTTGCCACTTCCCATGCACTTGTGGTAGAGGTTGGGCTTTAAAAGCTGGTGTATGTAAATGGCAAAGAGATTATGTTCAACTTTGACATGGAAGCCACACTGAATGGAGTCATAGAATCATAGATAGAATCATAGAAGTTACAACATGGAAACAGGCCCTTCGGCCCAACATGTCCATGTCGCCCAGTTTATACCACTAAGCTAGTCCCAATTGCCTGCACTTGGCCCATATCCCTCGATACCCATCTTCCCCATGTAAATAGAGTCCTTGCTTGATTTGAGTGAGATGCTGTATTTGCACATTCATTACTGGTAATTATCACGTTGCTATTTGTGGGAGCTTGCTGTGCATAATTTGGTTGCTGCAGCAACTTGAGGTTGTGAAAGGTGCTATAGAAATGCAAGTCTTTTTTATTATTATTTTGTGGGTGTTCCAATTAAACGTACAGCCCGGAATTGTGATATTAAGTTATGGTGAAAATAATTCTGCAGTTAATGATCACCTGTTAGGAAAGAAGTGAAAGAGAATGAAGCCGAATTGAGGAAATTCAGAGTTCAACATACATAATCCTCCCAGGGTTTTAACTTTTGAATAAACTCACAGCGCCACATAAACTGTCATGGGCTTTGACTGTTGAACACAGTAAGAATCATCCTGATGCTACACTTTGTATTAAACACCAACAAACTCACACTTGAACACTTTCCGAAAAAGTACACACAAAAAGAAAGAAAAACAGCTGTTTTTTCTCACCTCGCGATAACATCTTTCCTCCGCAAAATGAAGAGCCAAACAGCTGCCAATCGAGAGAAACAT
Source organism: Heptranchias perlo (assembly GCF_035084215.1). Classification (NCBI taxonomy): domain Eukaryota; kingdom Metazoa; phylum Chordata; class Chondrichthyes; order Hexanchiformes; family Hexanchidae; genus Heptranchias; species Heptranchias perlo. The sequence goes on from NC_090365.1 coordinate 10,023,980, forward strand.
CCAACTGCGGCTCCTCTAATTCACCGTGGGATTTGTCTATTTAGATCACTTCCCCACAGGGAATATCTGACCAATGATCCTAAAGGGCGGGCCAGTTGAGCAGTTAAATATCACAACCATGCTTCAGACTCCCAGTCAACAATGCCATGGGAAAACAGCTAAACCTTTTACACAATCACCATTCTATGTTTTGTTGGTACTAGTAGGGAACCTACTGAAGACGTTCAGCGCCGGTATATGTAACATACAGGAGCTGTCTGCTATTTTTATAGGAGCTGTACATCAATTGTACAGAGAAGTCACATCATTTATATAACTCCTTACAGTGAGATGTGCACAGTCATGTATAATACTAGATACAAATGGATTGTTCACTTTAGCAGGTATGTTCTGAGCATGAATGTGATTAAATTAAAGAAGAACTTGCATTTGGATAGTGCTTTTCACATCCTCAGGATGTCTTAAAGCACTTGACAGCTAATGAGGTACTTTTGAAATGTCACTGTTATATAGGCAAACGCAGAAGCAAATTTGCACACAGCAAAATCGCACAAACAGTGGATTGGAAGAATGACCAGTTAATTTGCTTGAGTGGTGTTGGTGGGAAGAATATTGGTCAGTACTCCAACTCCCTGCTCTTCTTCAAAAAAAGTGCAATGGGATACTCAACGTCCACCTGATCAGGTCGGGACTTTGTTTGGCTCATCATCTAAAAGACGGTGCCTGCAACAATGCAGCACTCCTTCGATACTGCAGTAAAGTATCAGCCTAGATTAGGTGCCCAAATCCTCGAGACTAGCTTGAACCCATAACCTTTTGACCAAACAAAAGAGCTAGAATGCTACACTGAGCCAAAGCTGGCACTTGCTATATAATTGCTGTCAGCTCCCTGTGGCATGAATGGCAATATCACCTGCCAAACTCTGAACAAAAGTTGAAGCAATAATCTGATCAGTAGTTCAATTCAACCTGTACTCAAGCCATTTATATTTTCTGCAACTGTATTTACGTGTGGCCGATACAATACTGTCTGTTTTGCGTCCCCGTCCAAGACCAATTTCACCCGAGTCTAGATGAATCACATACGCCATTGATGCGCCGTTACTGTGGTGCAAGTTTCCAGGAAATTCTGGGCCAATAGGACTAATGAAGCCACGAACATTTGACAATTTGGCCACAACAGATGGAGCTGTCTATAGGAGAGTCCACATAATTGTAAATTTTGGGGACTAATTTTCTGGGTTAATGGAATGTAGGCGGAGATGGAAAGTCCCAGCTGTCCATGCCCAGTTATATCTTCAAAATACGTCCACTTAAGACCATCGGCCTTATGTTGCTTTTTTAAAAAAAATGTTTATGTTGTCACAATGTTTTTTTCAAATTACAGGAATCATAGAAATTACAGCACAGGAGGCCATTCAGCCCAGTGTACCTGTGCCAGTGCTAGCTCTTCAACTGGAGCTGTCCGCTCTAATCTCATTTCCCTGCCTTCCTGATTGTGCTGCCAATCATTTGTTATACTCTGATGCTAAACTATTTTCATTTATTTCAGTTGATTTCTTATGGCATTGGACATGGGGAGTCAACACCAAGTGTAGTCTTAAGGGGAAGCGAGATAAGTACATGAGGGAGAAAGGAATAGAAGATTATGCTGATAGGGTGAGATGAAGTAGAGTGGGATGAGGCTCGTGTGGAGCATAAACACCGGCATAGACCCGCTGGGCCGAACGGCTTGTTTCTGTGTTGTAAATTCTATATAATTCTAGGCAACATAAATCCCTCAAGTTCTTCTTTCCGGGTATCTGGTGCCCTCTCTTGGCCTATCCTGTCACTGCTGCTGGGATGCAGGTGGAGAAGTGACACACCATTAGTGTGCACTTATACAAAGAGCTGCGGAATCAAAATAGGGAAGGAATAGAGATCCACGATAATATTTATTAATGTGGCTGTCATAGCAATGCTGCTTCTTGTGATAATTATTGGTAGTTCTCCTAATTCAGCTGTCAGCAGCACCAGTCATCACCACTACCTTGTCAAATCAACCTGCAGCTCCCAATTAGAAACCACAACAGATGTGATGTGAAATCAAATCAAACAGATTTTATTTTTGATCTCTGATATGAATATTACAGCTAATAGCTTTCATGATAATTGTATCTGTCTGTTGGAAAGGTTTAGACTGAAACTTGCATCAAAACTAATTTTAAAAATGCAAACTGCTATAAATAATTAGCTTAAAGCAGCATGACTTGTGAAAAAAGTGGCAATTTATTTTTCCATTCATTTGCGAACATAACTCTTCTTGATCTCGTTGAGAATGTACAATGATGTCACTTATATCACTTTCTTTATTTAGATACGCCCGGCCCTGTCAGTCCGAGGCTCCGCCCTGCCTTGCTGGCAATGTGTGCGGGTTGCAAAGTCTGGCCTCTGACCTTGTGTGCTTGTTTCGGACTACGCCCGAATTTCTGAGGGCTGGTTAAAATTTTCATCCTTGTCTTCGTCTCCTTCCATGGCCTTGCCCCTCCCAATCTCGGTAGCCTCCTCCAGCCCTACAATCCTCAGAGATCTCTGCACTCCTCCAATTCTGGCATCTTGTGCATCCCTGATTTCCATCACTCCGCGATTGGTGGCCGTGCCTTCAGCTGCCTAGGCCCTAAGCTCTGGAATTCCATCCCTAAACCTCTCCGTATCTCTACTTCTCTCTCCTCCTTTAAGACGCTCCTTAAAACCTACCTCTTTGACCATCTATATTAATTTCTCCTTAGGTGGCTTGGTATCATAGCACTCCTCTGAAGCACCTTGGGACATTTTATTATGTTAAAGGTGTTTTATCAATGCAAATTGTTTTTTGGTAGACCTTACTGTCGGCCTGTGGGGCCCTTCTTTATGTATGGAAATTATGCAAATAAGGTCCTATGCCACATTTTTCAACTTTGGAAGAGGCTCCGTATATGGGCTGTCTAACTGAAGGTGAGTTGACCTGGGACCTTTTACGCCCACCCAAAGACGGCACCTCCGACAGTGCAGCACTCTCTCAGTACTACACTAGAGTCTTAGCCTAGATTATGTGCTCAAGCCCCTGGAGTGGGATTTGAATCCATAACCTTCTGACTCAAGATACCAGTAGCTCCATGGAATTCTGCATTTGGATAAATCCCTTCTGCAGAACTGCAGTGATGTTGACATTTCTCCGACAGCTGCTGATGGCAGATTCAAAGGATGTTCTGAAAATGTTCTGCTCCTGCATTAACTCCTCTCTGCAAGCAGGTCCAGTCAGATACCAAACCCTTTCCCATGCTGCTGCCAAAAAGCGTGGACATGCACCTTGGCTTGATGGGCCCTCTTCGTCTCCTGCCATCTGTGGCAGTACTCCAACAGTATGTAACCAGCCAACCATATGACTTCTCTGAGTTAGATATAAAACACAAACACATGTTATGTTCAAGCAAGTGCTATGCCACAAAGTGTTATTCTGCACATAGGAAACACCTTGTAAAGAGGCAGAATATATGCACAAGCTTAGTGTCGCTCCAGCACCCGTGGTTAGATATAACAATGCAGCAGGTGAATCCTGAAAGCAAGTTGCCAGCCTGAGCATTTAGCCAGGGATGGTCTGTGGATTGTGGAAACTCAAGAGGGGAACAAATCTATTAAAAGAAATGGGGGTGAATTTCTGCAGGGATCTACCGGTCATCCGCTGTAATTTTGACAGACGAACTTTGGAAACGCTGGAAAAACATTTGCTGAAGTTGCGGTGGACTAGCGGGGAACTCCCGCAGAAATTCACCAAAATTAACAGCTCAGTATTGGAGCAAAGAAGAGATTCCAACCTGCTTGTACTTCCTAAAAGTTACCCCTGGAAAATCATCCGTATTTCCCAAACTTGGTGAGATACCCAGTAGGTTTCAAAAACCGTTAATGTTTATGGTGCCAGTTTATGGAATGTTAGACAATAGCCCTGTCTCTGTGACAACAGGCTCTTGTGGATCCATTCATCAAGTCTGTGCGGGGGCTGTGAGTGAACTGCACTGTGAAGAAAGATTGTCTGTGTGATTTAATAAGTATGAAACAATCATTTAATGACATTAGACACAACTGAGAATTGGAAACAAACCAACCCTGATACTGGGCTAGATACAATGAGTGCACTGTACGTGTAACATCGAGGACAGAATGAGTAATCCAGGGACTGGAGCTGTGGTAAACCAAGAAACCCACTGTTTTATGACAATAGTTTGATTAAAAATAACATTTCAAAAAGCTTTTTCCTTGTGTCTTGATATTTCTAGTTGTCTTTCAGCAGTGAACTGTTTCACTCTTTCACTTAAATCTGTCCTTATTGAAGTCAGGACATTCACTCCCCCATGGAAATTAAACATGCGGTAATTACTCCTTAGAGGAAAACCACAGTGCTAGCCCAGTGAAGAGGCTGTTATCCAACCCAACCCAACAAAGAACAATAGTTAGCTCTCCCTCGTGAAGAACAGTGCAAGTACCCACTGCCAGTGAAGATTCCCACTGGTGATAATCTCTGGTGAAGACCAACACCGTTACCTTCTAGCAGTGAAAAACAGCATTGATACCTTACCCTGGTGAAGGGCAGAATGATTACACTGAGTAAATATTCCCATTGGTTTACTGTTCTTCACAGGTGAGTCCCCAGCTGATCTATCTAATAAGTAAATTAGCCCTGCTAAAAGAACTAAAGTTAGGGGAGTAAGCATTTAATTGTCCCTGTTCATTAAAAACAAGCCATTTTCTTACTATAGCAAAAACGCAGTTCGTATAGTGTTAATAGCCAACACCGGTGCTTGCATTGTACAAGTGTATTATAGGGAATTCTATGTCAATGTTATGACCGCTCTGTTAGAGATACTATACAAAATGAATGGTAGCTCTTCCATTGCCAGCACTGCTTGCCAAAGGTTAACCATTGGCTTCTCTGCTATCCTAACACAATTGAACCAATCCACAGTGTACAAAAACAGCAACTGAGAGATATGCAGAAACTATAGGGTCAGATATAAGTGGATTGTTGCTGTTTACCTAGTGTGTGCTGTGCAGGTAAAGGTGTTGTCACGGAGGCAGAATACAGTTCCAGAGTACCAGCCGTTACACGGAGTAGATTTATGGTTACCAGCTTATTGTCTGTCTGTAGGTATGATGATGATGTAGTGTTGCCCGTCACAGGTATTGGTTGAGACAGTTATCACTTAGATCTATGCTTCTGAAACTAGGAGCCCATTCGGAATCCCAGGTCCAATTTTCAGACAACATGGGAGGTAGGAGGGAACAGGCTACGTTGCCATTCTCTCAGCTGCAGGCATCAGGCCGGACAAAAGAAAGCAAAAGGACAAAAATAAAGATATAAAAGAGGAGACGTATCCGAAAATGCGTATATAAAATACAGCATAAAAAATGGATCTGCTACTGTATTGCTCAGAGTGATTCTGGGATAACACTGATATACAAAGGGAAAGCAGAGTGACCACTTGTCGGAGGAAAACCCACCAGCAGAAACAACTTATCTGCCAGTGAGTGTTATGATCGGTGAAGGGGACAGAGGTGTCTGGTCCTGCGATTTGAAAGATCAAAGGCATCCTATAACACTACAGCGCACCCAGACACAAAATTTGGTTCTTGAAACCAGAAGTAATGTAAATCTAGAACCCATCAGCTTGTTTTTATTGAAAAAGGTATTTAAATCACTGGTTATGTTCAGATGAGTTCTGTCGTTCTGCAAACACAACTATCTAAACGTCCTTGAGATGTTCGTATTTATATATTTACGAGTACACTCAGTACTAATTTTGTTTGACGAGGATGGCAGAGCAATGACGCCAAAGTACTAATTCTGCAGTGAGTGTAGGCGTAGGGCATAGTTACACTATGTGATTACAGCCAGAGAGGCACCAGCAACATCGCCAACACTTCTGATTCTGCTAATGGTTTTTCATTATGTACACGATTCACAGAGAGAGAAAGATGAGCAATCAAGTATTAGCATCAATGTACCAGCCCTCTTGCAGACATCGTTTAGAGGAAAACGTTCTCCACGCTGGATGGCTACAGCAGCTCCCCCTTTATTTAGGTGAATTGCCTTCTCCCAGGAACTCAAGCACTCACTTCCAGGCTCGTGGATTATTGGGGGGGGTGGGAGGGGTGGGGGGAAGGGGTAGAGGAGGGAGAACAGAAATAGCAATCTTAACAAATCTGAAGCAGATGGGCTGGTTGGTGTGAGTTTTAACATGCCTTCCGGTCCTGTCTCATTTCAATGTGAGAGCACAGCTTCTGAAGGATCAGTGGAGGGACTAGTGCTTCCCTGGGTTTGTCAATATTGATGTCTCAGTGTGATATCATATAGCCTAATTGGCAGGATCATTTTACAGGTAATTCTGGGGCAAATGGGGTAAACGTCTATCCCATGACTCTGTGGCCGGCTCCCAGTTTGCTGTTGATGGACTGTAATAGGTAATTTATCACAATGTGCTTTCCTCCATCTAATAACACCTTCCTGTGAGTTCATCATTGAAATAAGATTTCACCTGATGCTTTTGTGGGTGGGTTAAGACCTCAAAATTTTCAGGTGTCTCTTTCCTTCGATGGAATTAGAACTAGGAAGCATGTGTGTGCACACAAGTCACTTTCAATTAACAACCGCCCCCACTCTAATTACATAGTGCCACTACAACAAAGTCAATGTAGCCATACGCCTACACCCACTGCAGAATGTGTTCCTTGAGGCTAGAAAGATAGGACATACCCACAGTGAAACATTATTAATTTGACTGAAATAAGGAGGGCAACATACACCACAGTTAGTCTGTGCATGAGGTCTGTGTTTGTTTTGTGACAATAGCTCTCAAAAGTCCAATATATTATCAGGCTTTAGCTTCAGGGCTCTCAATTCTCTAGTTTCTCAATCCAAGCATTCGTCCAGGGGAAGCTTTAACTTCAATCTTGAGATTCAAACAGGTAACAGAGCAGAGGAAGTCCTATTAGTTCTGCACAGCTTGTTGGCAGTACTTCAATGTACTGGAACACAGGGTCTGGAGCTGTCTGTGATTCCCATATGGCCAGTCTGCAGACTCTACTATAGGTCAGGCACCTTCTCACTGGGATGAAAGGAAAGCAGTGAGTTGCTGTAATGTTTCTCTCAAAGGACACTTTTATGTTGACTGTAGGATGGTGGGCATTGAGTGTTACTTAAGTGGAGACAGTGACCTATAGGCTCTATCGTCCCCCTTTTTCTGTGTCAATGTGCTGTCAGTCTCTGCTGGATCCATTGGAGCACCAACAGGATGGAGGCCAATGTTTTACACTGACAATGATGACTGTACCTTGGGACCCATGAATTGGAACATTAGGGCCATTCAGCCCCTCGTGTTTGCTCCGCCATCTTAACAGATCATGGCTGATCTGCACCTCAACTCCATTTTCCCACCTTTGGTCCATATCCCTTGATACCCTTACCTAACAAAAATCTATCGATCTCAATCTTGAAAGCTCCAATTGACCCAGAATGCACAGCGTTTTGGAGGAAGAGAGTTCCAATTTTCTACTATCCTTTGGGTGAAAAATGCTTCCTGATTTTGCTCCTGAATGGCTTAGCTCTAATTTTACAATTATGTCCCCATGTTCTTGATTCCCCACCAGAGGAAAAAGTTTCTCTATATCTACCCTATCAAATCCTTTTAACATTTTGAACACCTTGATCAGATCACCCCTCAATCTCATATACTCAAGGTAATACAAGCCAAGTTTATGCAACCTGTCCTCATAATTTAACCCTTTAATTAAGACATCATTCTGGTGAATCTGAATGGCACACCCTCCAAGGCCAAGGTCCTGAAGTGCGGTGTCCAAAACTGAACACAGTACTCCACATGGAGTCTGATCAAGGCTCCGTACGACTGAAGCATTACTTCCTCCCCTTTGTATTCCAGCCCCCTTGAGATAAAGACCAACATTCAAGTAGCCTTTTTGATTTTGTACCTGTCTAGTGGCTTTTAATGATTTGTGTACTTGGACTCCCAAACCTCTTTGCTCCTCTACAGTCCCTAGTTTCTCAACATTTAGGAAATTCTCTGAATTATCTTTCTTGGGTTCAAAGTTGGTGACCTCACACTTGCCCACATTGAATTCTATTTTCCATAGTTCAGCCCACTCACTTAATCTGTGTGTGTCCCATTTGCACAACTTACTGTCCCTCCTAACACACTCATCTGCAAACTTGGATATACAATTCTCTATTTCTTTATTTAAGTGATTAATAAATAAGGTGAAACGTTGAGGCCCCAGAACAGGTGCCTGGGGAACACCATTTGTCACATCCTGCCAATCAGAGTATATACCCTTTATCCCCACTCATTGTCTCCTACTTCCTAACTAATTTCCAACCTAAGTCAGAAGGCTATCTCCAATTATGTGCGCTCTCATTTTTGCTAATAATCTCATGCCCAACCTTATCGAATGCCTTCTGGAACTCTTTATAGATAACATTCATAGACACACCCTTATCTACCCTATTTGTGGCCTCCTCAAAAAATTCAACTAGTCAGACATGACTTACCTGTAACAAAATCATGTTGGCACTCTCTTATCAGCTCATATTTGTTCAAGTGCTCAGCTACTCTATCCCTAATAACAGATTCTAGTAGCTTCCCCACAACCGACGTTAAACTGACAGGCCTGTAACCTAGTTTCTCTCTCCCACCCTTCTCAAATAATGGAGTGACATTAGCAACTAATGCTTCTGAAATTCTCTCACCTATTTATCTTAATATCCTAGGATGTAAACCATCAAGACCTGGACATGTATCTATTTTAAGTCCCATTATTTTCTCCATTACCATTTTGTTACTTATATTGAATCCAAAAAGATCCTCCCCTTGATTTGTTTTTAGTTTCCTTTCTACAGTCAGTTCCTTGATGCCCCTGCAGACGTACAGCTCACATCCTTTATATTGATAGTATCCTGCCAGACGGATCGCCACCTACTCCCCCGATTCCTGCCATGAGTTAAAATCAACCAGTTAGAAATTGCTGCACAGAAGGACGATTTAGGTAAAGCTGTCGATTCAAATTCCATTTCCCTGTCCATTCCATCTGTCCTTTTATATTTTTCCAATTCAAGTACTTAACCAGCGATGTTTATATTATGTTATTGTTTCTGCTTAAATAGCTAGCTGAGGTAAAGGAATCTATGTTCTAATAACCCTCTGTGGAAAAAAATATTTCTTCTCATGACAGCCCTCAGTATATGCCCCCATGTTATCCATTCAATAATCTTTCACAGTTTACCCTCTCAAAAGCTTTCAAATTTTGAACTCCTCCTTAGCCATCTCTTTTTCAGTAAAAAGCCCTTCTTCGTAACTATAACCTCTCATTCCTGGTATAATTCTTGTCAATCTTGCTGTATCCTTTCTGTTATTGGATGCCCAGAACTGCATACAATACTCTTCCATGTACAAATTCAACATCACTTCCTGTCCTTGATAATGAATTCTCCCTTTTTTTTAGTGGATTTACAATTCTTTTAATGTTTTACATTGGCTGTAACTTTGAATATCCCTGGGGGAATCTCCTGTTTATATGTAACTTACAAATAGTATTCAAAACTTTTTTTTTTAAAAAGAAAATTCTCAATGTGGCTTTACTTCTGACTAGGAGTGACACCTTCTCTTGGTTGCTGAGTTATATGCTGAAATATGACAGCTCCACGGTTCCTTGCACTCCATAGTGTAAACACCCTGACGTTTGGAAAGTGCAGAGCATTTAAAACCATGAAACTCTGGGTCTGCAAACTTGCTGCAGGATTAAGGGAACTGGTTTTAGGAAATATGGTAATATAGTGTGAAGACCCAAACGTTTAATGCGTGTCCATTTTATTAAGTATTTAGGTCTTCACACTACATAACAGAGCCCAGCATGACTGACATCCAGCTAAAAAGTAAAAATTAGACAACAGCATCCCTAAATAGAAATGGTGGAAAATAGGCACTATAAAAGCAAGAGTCGTATTTCAGCATCACTAGGTCAGGATTGCAGTGAGTCTACAGTACGTAAGAGCCAAGATAAGCTAAGTTGGAATGCCAGCATGGTTAGTAACTGCTGTAAATGTTGCACAGACCCATATTCCGATGTAGACTGCATGCCTATAGATCCTGCAGCTGTCGTCCTATGCGTCTGTGATTCCTTATCAATTGTTTGTTGCATATCTGCCTTTGGTGATGTGGAGCTATGGAGCACAGCTTGCAAAGGATCAGTCACACTGATGTTCCAGATGTTCCTACTATCAGACTGCACATACTACAGCAGATTGGTTCTCACACTCACAGATTTTTGTTTTGTTTTCTCCCTCTGCAGGAAGACCATCCAGGTGAAAATTGTGGATGATGAGGAATATGAAAAGCAGGAAAACTTTTTTGTTGTCCTGGAGAAACCAAGATGGATGAAACGTGGAATTTCAGGTTTGCATAAAGGAGAAATAACAATCCATGTATTCTGTGTTATAGGATTCTGTTATAAACCCCTCTTTGTTATACTCCACCTTTGTTGCAATGCACTCAGTTATAACACTCTTTGTTCTACACTCCACTCTTGTGATAAGATTGTAAGTTTTAACAATGTCTCTTGTTACACCCCATCCTCATTGAAAAACTCTCAATTTAACACTGTTACACTGCACCTTCATTAGAATGCTGTTGTAACACTTTCTCTATTACACCCCACCCTCAGTTTTTACCCTGTCTCTACTACACCCCACCCTCAGTAAAAGGTCCTTAGTTTTCAGTCTCTGTTACACACACACAGCCTGGAGTTTCCACTAGGGGCGCAATCAGGAAAATGCGTCCGGATGCGCTGAACACTGACAGTTTTGCAGAGGTGACGTTATGTCCAAGTTGCCGTGCAAACGCACTTGCATAAGCTCGAATGTAAAATCTCCCATGAATCAGTGCAATCGAGCAATGCAATCAATCGTAATCGATTATTGACTGGAACAGGGCCAATGGGGCCTCAAGATTACTGAATTAAACTAATTTAAACTGAAAACGTGTTCAAGTAATTGCTGCAGCTGAAGAAACAGGCCAATTTTCAATTGACTGCTGATCACAGGTCTTACGTACCAAGGGCAGGTCAATGGACTGAACTTGAATTAATTTAAACAGAATTTAAAATAATTGTAGCATCACTGTGAGAAACAGACCTGGGTGAGGCTTCAATTGACTGTTGGTCACTGCAGCTGCAGGTCATTAACGTTAGATTAATGTGACCAATGGGAGCTTGTGTGCCCGAGATTCTGTGCGGAATGTGATGAACACCCCGAACTGGTGCAATCGGAGGAAACTCGACATGCCGACCTGGGCGCATGGCCAGTTTTGTGGGCAGGGACTGCATCAGGCGAAGTGACTTTTAAACCAGCGTAAAAGATCACAGAAACTTACGTTTAAATTCCGCGATCTTTTATGCTATTTCAGTCTATTGTGCCAAGATAGCGCTGACGTCTAGGCGGAAAAAACACGGAAATTCTAGGCCACCATCTTCATTGCAAGGCTTTCGGTTACAACATTCCGTCCGTTTTACAGTGTGCTGTTCACATTGCATGTTGTGCTGTGTTATGAGACAATCACTATTGAACAATGTGCAAATTGTTGAGATCCAGAGGATTATTATAAATAATGTGTTGTGTATGTTAATATAATTACAATTCTCATTATATTCAGACATTTATCAACATTATTTCAATACATGTTTTCAGCCCTCAATTTTAATACATACAGAGTACTTTTTTCCTTTCTTTACTCCCATTGTCAAATTGGAAAACATTTCTATTGTGATCTGATGCGATCCAGTATGATCCACTCGGGCTGGTCTATTTGCAAACATGCTGGCTGGTAAGCTTTTCAATTGCACGGTCCAAGTCACAGGTAAGGGCTAGTGCTTTGGCTGAACGTGATGCCGACGCTAAACAGATTCTTACAGGACTTGTGGATTTTGGCACTGGAGGGGACGGTAGCATAGTGGTTATGTTACTGGACTAGTAATCCAGAGGCCTGGACTAATAATCCGGAGTCATGAGTTTAAATCCCGCAGCTAGGGAATTTAAATTCAATTAATTAAATAAAATCTGGAATTAATAAAAAAAACTAATTATCAGTAATGGTGGCCATGAAACTACCGGATTGTCGTAAAAACCCATCTGGTTCACTACTGCCCTTCAGCGAAGGAAACCTGCTGTCCTGACCTGGTCTGGCCTATATGTGACTCCAGACCCACAGCAATGTGGTTAATTGCCCTCTGAAATGGCCTAGCAAGCCACTCAATTGTACAATCTCGCTAAAAAAAGTCATAAGAATAAAACTGGACGGACCACCCAGCATCGGCACTGTGGGAGAACCTTCACCACAAGGACTGCAGCGGTTCAAGAAGGCGGCTCACCACCACCTTCTCAAGGGCAATAAATGCCGGCCTCACCAGTGACACCCACATCCCATGAACGAATAAAAAAAAAACTGGAATATGCTTCTAATACCTTCAAAGGAAGTAACACGGAGCCACATCCTTTGCCCTGCTCCCCAACCACAACTATTAAAAGTGGTTTTACCAGCTCAGCAAAGGCTGTTTGAATGGGGACCTATATTGCCTGAACTTCTTGATATTACCATAAACAGTAATTTAGAAAAAAAGTACCTTCCAGTAGTATTGATATTATAGTGCAGTTCTCTGATACCACATTATAATCGATACCAAGAAATTTACAGAAGTATTTCTTGAAGTTGTTATATGAAAGGTTGTGTGTTTTGAGACTGTTTGACGCCTGGATCAGACTGAGCTTGTTTCATTGTGTGGAATAGCTGCCACTGCATTGCATTTCACTCTTTTTTTTCTCTGTTTCTTTCTCTACAGCTCTCTTATTGGCTGATGGTAAGACGTCAGTTTCTATTAATCTGATTCCGTTCACTGTGGGTTTAACGGCCCAACTCCTCTTGGCCTCTCCTCCAGTCTGCGCCAGCATGCTCCCCGTGAGCAGAGACCACAAGCTGGCAGGCACAAGCCCTGTTGAGTCGGTATAATGATGTAACAATCTTTTTAAAAGAAATCCAAAGTCCAGTTTCTAGGGAGTTGACTGGTCCACACCCTAATTAATTTACATTACATGTCTGCCCACCATGATCCCCAAGAAGCCACTCACTCAGTTCGGATTGGGTGGGACACTCATCTCATCTCAACCTGTAATCCACTGAAGGTCAAATTTCTGGCTCCCTTCTACCTCCGTGCTGGTCAAGAGAAGTGTACTGGAACACTCCAGGTCAGGCTACAAGATTTTGGTGGTTTGAGTTGGTAACATATCCCGGGGCATTTCCAGTGCAGGCATGTCCCCTGGCAAGGCTTAATGCTAGAATACAAGGAAATTGCAGCCAGGCACAGGCCTTAATGGTTCGCAGTTGCATGTCTGGCTGCCAGCCTTGGGCCTTCTACTGCAGAGTAGCAGCCAGAAGACCTCAAGGCCTGAGAATACCTATACGTAGACAAAAAGGCCCACTAATCTTCAAGCTTGTCTGTAGCTTGTTGCTGGGCCTCCTCATACCTTTGATTTAAGGAGGATCCCAGTGCGAGCCGTAACACCAGTTTCTTAGGGGTTTCATCTGGGCACCCCATGACTACATGATCACATAACTGAAGTAGGATGAGGGGGCTGGGAATGCTTCCTCCCATCTCATTTGCATGTGACCAATGGATCAATGCCAATCTCATTCCAGCTCCTTAGGGGGCCCTGGAAGCCTTAGGGCAATATCAGGCGGTGGAGACCTGGCATAATGAGGTCTCTGCCCCTTTTTCCTGACCACTGCACCCAGGGATTTGACGTTCCCCGGGGGCAAAGTTCAGGAAAATCAGGCCCGGAAATCTTTTAATTGGCATGAGGGCAACAAAGGACATTTGGCGCTGGTATATTACCCTTTTATTAGCGTACTTATCGACTTCCTAGCGTCTGGAGTGGATTCAAGCTTTCAGATAGTGTGTGTCCTGGCTCTGAACTAGATAATTAAGAAATGATTAATGGGATACAGGGTGAGAATTGGTGTACCTGGGCTACAGGCCGCTTCGTGATTTCCAGATAAGCCGCAGGGTCACCCTGTGACTGGCTGAGAGGAGCTCTGCTTATTTTAGCGGTACTTAAAATAAATTAATCCCCTCCTATAGTCTGAAATGGAACATCTAATGTAAGAAGTTAGGGCTTTTTTGACTGACTAAGAGGAGGCCTTCAAGTTTTTGAACAGTTATAAGATAAATAGTGATCGGTTGTTTCCACTGGTGGATAAGACATTAATGAGAGGGCACAAATTTGGAAAAAAAAAGAATTAAAGGAAAAGTACAAAAAAAAATCCCAAGGGGTGGTCAGAACCTGCTCTCAAGAAGCGGGTTAGTAATTTTAATATGTTTTTGAGGCTGCGTGCCTCAGATTTTAGCAGCCATTTGGATTAAACAGCTGTGGGCCGGGTTTCCCAGGGCTCAGGAAACCCAGCAGCTGAAGGGAGGCAAGAACAGCCGGATCCAGCAGGTGAGTGCTTTTCCAGCACTGCTTGTGGGCCAGAAGGAGCAGGAGAGCTTTCCCCCTGCCCAAGCTAACCTGCCGACACCCTCCCCCCCCCCCCCCAAGTGATCTCTTCCCCCCGCAATCTCTCCTCCACCACCCCCCCCCACCCCCACCAATCCTGCGTGATTGGCTTACATTACATCTTACATTAAATAACAAATATATCACAGGTGTTAATATCGGTCAAGCTCAAAATGCTTGCTACTTCAATGAATAGCAAACAACCAAAGCCACTCAGCAACATTAGTCAAACAGTAGGTCCTCGTCCTTTTCTTCTTCAAGTAGGTTGGCTGGTGCATCCAAATGGCGTATCTGATGTCTCCCCACCCCCCAACACCACGATCTCGCTCTCCTTCCTTCTACCGCAGGCCTACTAAATTAGTTCTGAGCTCTTTGTGGAGTTTTATTCTTCTGCTCCATGTACTCTATTTCTACAACAAAGATTCACTAGGGAACAATTTATATATAGATTCAATTAAAAAATAAGGGAAGCATACACAAATTGATGGCATTTCTCAGTACTTTAATTGCATAAACAGGACACCATGGTGATATAATTCTTCACAGCCTGTGGCCCGAATGGTTGAGAATCTGTCACTGTAATCAGTCATGTGTGAGAGCTACGCTGAACTTAAAAGAAGTCTTGAATGGAGAATCTCTCAGTTAGGTCAAGCGGGGCTGACCTGAATGTGTCTGCTGCTGCTGAACGTGCTGAGCTCTTGACTGAATAGCAGGAGATTCCAGTTAATGGTAAGCCTTTTATATTAGTACTAATTAGTCGTGTTGTAAACACTCTGACTCTGAGCTGACATCAGGGAGTGGAGGTTTACGTTGGAGGCTGAGCCCAAAGTATATATTTGAGATATATTTGCCTGAACTTCAGGGGATTTCATTCTCCTGTCCAAAGGTTTCTTTGACAGTGAAGGTGCCAGCTAAAAATAAAAGCTGATGCCAGGCTCTCAAACCAAGGGCTTCCCATATCCTCTGTACTGTGATGTGGTGGTTTTGCTCATTCTAGAGAAAAATACTGTTGAAAGAAACCTGCCCATATGTTCAAGCCCTGCTCCAGAACATCTCACCACACTGTAGATACACCTTTTCACTGGGATACTTTTCTGGGAAGACTTGCAAACTTGTTACAATGAGAAGTTTGTGACTGAGTTTGTTATAATGAGCTTCTCCTGTATTTCCATAGCTTTCTAACCAAGTCTGAAGCCAATACCCCAAGAGCCATGCGGACTCTTACTCACAAGATAAAATATGGATGAGGAAGGCCGTTCATCTAAATTTCTGAAATGGTTCTAGGGTTTACACCTCCACCACTCTGTCCTGAAGTCCATTCCAAGTGTTGATCACACTCAGTGTGAGGAAGAACCTCCTGGTATCAGTCCTAAAATTACCGTTTCCTAGTTTGACCCTGTGCCCCCTTGTACTATTCCCATAATTTAATTTAAAGAAATATACTGGGTTAACCTTTTCCATACCATTTACTATCTTATATTCCTCTATAAGATCTCCTCTCATATGTCTCCTTTGCAGGCTGAAAAGTCCAAATCTCTTTATCCCCCCCGCCCACCCCACCTAACTCATAACTTATGCTGCTGACAAGGATCAGCCTTGTGCTTCCTCTCTGCAATGCCTCCAGCAATTGAATGTCTGCCGTGTTTCTCAGTGACCAGAACTGACTGCAGTACTCAAGGTGCGGTCTGACTTACAGCACTGTACAGTTTGATCATGACTTCCTTTGACTTGCATGGTTTAGGCTGTGTAGTTCAGCATTCTACTGGTTTTGTTGACTGTTGTTCTATGTTGGCTGAACATATTGAGTTTACTAAGACTCTTAACTTCATTTTTTGGGCTATTTAAACAGCATTCATGTATATACATGGGAATATCCAATTTGAAACTTGCACTCAACTGTGATTTAAAAGAACAAATTAAGAACGGGGCTTTAAACTGGCTGCAAGAGTAAAAATATATAAATGGGTTCTTTCTGCCGACATTGTCTGGACTTTTCCTTGCAGTGTTCTCCTCTCCAGAGTGCTTCACTGTGCTTCATTCATCAGTGTGCAGTGTTTGCAGATCACCAGCAAGTGCTTTGAGTTATTGACATCCTTGAAGTTTACTGAGCTGCTGGTCCAGGTCCATACACCATAATGGCCATGAGCAATCTAATGTGCGACAATGAGGGATTTCCTTCTCATTATGTTTCATTGCAGGATTTGGAGGGATTTTTCCTGCAGGAGCAACCAAGGCCACCTGTTTGAATCCCCTATCTACCTTCAAGGGGATTTTCATTTATTCTTAAGTAACACATGAATGAATGCAGAAGTACTGCTGGGTGAAATGAGATGTTTTATCCCAATCCCTGCAAAACTTTGAAAATCAGACTTTAGTTTTGTAATAATTGGTCTTATAAACCTTAAATCCAGCTGTTCCTCCTCCCAACTCGGTACCCTGAATCCAGCTGGTCCCAAACCCAGTGCATTCCAAATCCAGCTGGTCACAATTCTCTCCAATGCACTGCGAATCCAACTGATCCCAGGTTCCTCCAGTGCACCTCAAACCCACCCGGTCCCAACTCCCTCCAGAACACCGCAAACCCACCTGGTCCCAACCCCCTGCAGAACACTTTGAACCCACCTGGACCCAACTCCAGGCAGAACACCTCAAACCCACCTGGTCCCAACTCCCTGCAGTGCAGACCTAACCCACCTAGTTTCCCTGTCAACCTAGCCAGTCCAACATCTCTTCAGATCAGCAGGACAAGTAGACGTCACAGGTAGTCTGGAAACACTCCAATTGTTCTGCTATTTTGCTAAATAATAAATAAATACCAGAAAGTGAGTGATTCATAGCCAGTTATTTATTATTTATAGTTAATTTACATTGAAAACACCTCACTAAAAATACAATTAATTTCAGAAATAGAGGTTAGGCTGGAAACTATTAACATTTTTACATCACTGTTACAGATCATACTTGATTGTTTTAACTTGGCATTTTTCAATGTAAATTAACTGTCAATGCTAAATAACTATTTGCAAAGAATTTCACAGACACTGTGTATTTATCAATTAGCAAAAATGCCCCATACAGGATTTCTAGTCTGCCTTTGGTTGAATTCAGCTTCTGACAGCTTCACAAAAAGTTTGCAGGAAAAGTTGTGCCAGAATGTATGGTAAAAGATAGAGCAAGATCAGAGATGACTTTCAAAAAAATGCACATAATACAACAGTCCTTATGAAGCATTCTAGTGGTGGAGTGAACAAGTTCAAACTTCAGAAGTGTTTAATAGCCTAGAAATTCTGCAATCTTTTTGGGGAAAAAATGGCGGATTTCTGGCAGTGGTGGGGGGAGGGAATCTGGGGAGAACCAAGAAATGACAAAGCTTAACCGGTGGAAGTGGGGGTGAGCGGAAGCGCCTGCCTCCAAAGTGATGGATGTATGTAGATAATGGGATAGTCAGGGCATAGCGTGATCCAACAGAAATTGTGTCACTTACGCTAGTATTGCATCTGACTTGAATAACGTCTGTACAAAGCAGACTTGCCATAGCATGAAGTGTAGTTTCACAGGCTGACTGTCCACAAACATTGGGTCCGATATTAGGATGGCGGTAGGTTCGCAGCGGGGGGGGGGGTCAACTGGGCGCGTGGGTAACACGCCCAGTGAAATCGGGGTGCTCCACACGGAATCGCAGGGTAATTGGATCTTGGATCCACTTACCTGTGCTTCCGGGTTTTGCGCTGGAAAGCTGCGTGGCGGGCGGACTGCGCATGCGCAGCATAGATGGTCAGCTGGAGGAGCTCTATTTAAAGGGGCAGTCCTCCACTGACTGATGCTGCAGGAAATAGGAAGAATTACATCATGGAGCAGCCCAGGGGGAAGGTTGCCCCCAGGCTTAATGATGCCTCACTCCAGGTATTATTGCATGGGGTGAGGGGGAGGACAGAGATCTTCCCCCCGGTGGGCGGGAGGAAACGGCCTGCCTCTGCCACCAAGAAGGCCTGGTTCAAGGTGGCAGAGGAGGTCACCTGCACCACCCAACATATCGCGCACCTGCATACAGTGCAGGAGGCGCTTCAATCACCTAAGTAGGTCAGCCGAAGTGAGTACACTTACTCATTCCCCTACACTCCGTCTGCCACATCACCGCCCCCACCCCACATCTCCTTCTGCACTGCCAACACTACTCTATCACATCACTCCTCGCACCCACTCAAAGCTCATCCTCATCTTACCTGCACTTACTCACCTCGCCAGTACTCATCCCGCCACTACCACTCAACCCAATCCTCATACAATCTCATGGCTGTATCTCATACTCACCCTCTCATGCATCTTTCACAGTCAGCCTCACTCAACCTGCCACTACCTGTGCTGCAGCCACAGGGCATGCATCACATATGTGCAGTAGGAAGCGTAAGGCAAACGTGTCGTGAGCATAAAGGGGATGTACAAGGGTGTTTGAGGGTTTGTCATGGTTTTTACTTATATTTAATTTCTGATCAACTCACATAACATATTATATTGTCACCACTACTGCCACGTCTTTGCGAATCTTGTCTGGCTTGTGCAATAATGCCCTTTCCTGAGGATCACCATGAAGACCCACAACTGGTGCCACCCATTGTGTCACTGCAGAGTGGGTGTAGGTGTGTTTGCAGGGCTCTTTTGTGCAGACGACTGAGAGACGTCGGCGATGTCCCCGGTGGCACCCTGGAAGGATGCGAAGGAGAAGTCGTTGAGGGCAGTGATGACTTTGACAGCTACAGGTAAGAAGATGGTGCTCGGGCCAGCCGGGAGCAGCTCGGCATGAAGGAAGCTGCAGATGTCCACGACTACATGTCGAGTGACTCTGAGCCTCCGTGTGCACTGCTGCTCAGAGAGGTCCGGGAAGCTGAGCCTCGGTCTGTAGACCCTGTGCCTTCTGCGACGCATCTCTCTCTGCCGTTGCCCTCCCTCCTGCTGTGCAGGTGGATGTGTCACAGCACTGTGTAGTGGTGCTCCACGTGTCAGAGGTGGACGGCGAGGCTGGTGATGCTGTTCGTCCTCCGAGGAGGTCATGACTGCAGCTACGGCGGCCCCTATCCGGAAGATGTACATTTGAGGGGATCCGCAAGGTAGGTACATGTGTCTGGACACCGGGGTAAGTGTGCAAGTTTGTGAATTTTGTTAGAAGGGTGGTGGAGGCCAAACTTTGTCCAGTGACAGAGTGGCCTCCTGCAATGAGTCAGGGTCTCTTCCCCCCCCCCCCCCCCCACCTGTCAAATGGACCTTTGCAGCTGCCACAGGCTGATAGCTGCAACACGTCCATTTCAACTGGGAGTGTTTCCCCCAGTACGGGAAACAGTCCCAGTTGTTTGCAAAATCCCACCCCTCCTAAAATGTTATGTTAAATCAGGTCTCTAAACGACCTGTAATACCTTAATGATTTCCTTAAGTGGCACCCCGCCGGCTTTAATTGCCGGGGGGAGTCTCATATGCGCGGACAGCGTGCGCATGTTGGCATGTCACTGGGGAACCCGGAAGTGGGTGGGTTGGAGCCGGGCTCTGGACCCACCCCGGGAATTCCCGATTTTCGCAGCCCCCCGCCACAAACGCATCCGCTCGGGGGCGTGAAAATCGAGCCCCATTGTCTCAGTTTTGACTAGATTGATTTGATTTTTTTGGTGTTGTGCTGCTAAAGATAGGATTCTGCAAGCTGCCTTTCAGAAGAAAAATCTTTTCTTGTCCCCCTTGTATCATTGAGCCATTACCATCAGGTTTCCCTATGGACATTCCTACATACGTCATCATGATAGAGGCAGAACAGGAGCAGGATGAAAAGGAAGTAAGACAGTTGCACCAAATGAGGAGGTATCTTTCACTAGAGCCTACAGTCCATGTCACTCCTTTGAGCATGTATCAGAAAAGGTCTGCTTGAGGATACCATTGTGGGAAATGTCGCAGGAACTCACACACCCACTGTTCTCTCAGTCTGTCTGAAAGTCAATATTGCTCTGAATTTCTATACCACAGGGTCCTTTCAGGCTGCAAGTGCTTACTTGTGTAACATCATTACCTGAGAAAGGAGGAAGCCTCCGAAAGCTTGTAAATTTCAAATAAAAACATTGGACTATAACTTGGTGTTGTAAAATTGTTTACAAACATCATTCATGATATTGATAGGCTTTTCAGCAGGGCACCCGAATATATAACCTTTGGAATGTTAGCACCATAAAGACATCAGAGGGCTTTAAACTTTCAGCATTCTCCAGCAGGGTGTGATAGATGCACCCATATCACATATCAGAACCCCTTGAGCTTTCTGAAGTGCAAGGGATTCCATTCCCTCAATGTGCAGCATAAGATTTTAAATGTAACCATGGCATTCTATTTGACCCCGAGATGAGCTTCCGACCAAATATCTGTTCCATCACCAAGTCCACCTACTTCCACCTCTAACAATGCCCGTCTCCGCCCCTGCCTCAGCTCATCTGCTGCTGAAGCCCTCATCCATGCCTTTGTTACCTCTAGACTTGACTATTCCAATGTTCTCCGAGCTGTCCTCCCATCTTCCACCCTCCATAAACTTAAGCTCATCCAAAACTTTGCTGCCTGAACCCTAACTCGCACCAAATCCCGTTCACCCATCACCCCTGTGCTCACTGTCCGACATTGGCTCCCGGTCCGGGAACGCGTTGATTTTAAAATTCACATCTTTGTTTTCAAATCCCTCCGTGGCTTTGCCCCTCCCCCAGCCCTCCAACCCTCCGAGATCTCTGCGCTCCTCTAATTCTTGCCTCTTGCGCATCCCCGATTTTAATCGCTCCGCCATTGGTGGCTATGCCTTCTGCTGCCTAGGCCCTAAGCTCTGGAATTCTCTCCCGAAACCTATCTGCCTCTCTCTCCTCCTTTAAGACCCTACTTAAAACCTGCCTTTTTCCTGTCCTAATATCTTCTCATGTGGCTCGATGTCAAATTTTGTTTGATAACCCTCCTATGAAGCGTCTAGGGATGTTTTTGCTATGTTAAAGGCGTTATGTAAATGCAAGTTGTTATTGTTGTAACACCAAATATTTTAAGAAACTGTCATGATGCCTTTGTTGAGCATCCTTCCTCTGTTCTAGTGAGTAGAAGAATGGTCTGGCTGGGTCCTTGGTGACAAGGGATATCCTCTGCTGTCCTGGCTAATGACCCCTGTACATCTCCCCTCCACTGATTTGGAGGAAAGGTATAATGAGGCTCATGCCAGGCCTCGTGTTGTTGTGGAACACACCATAGATCTGGGGGTTGGGGGGGAGGTGGCAGAGCAGCCAGAGTCTCCAGACTAGCTGTGCTGTGTTGTCTCCTACATAACTTTGTCTTGATAAAGGGTCTTCCAATGGAGATCCCAGAAGAGGAAGGAAAGCCAATAAGAAAGAGCTCGTGGTGCAGTGCCCCAGCGTGCATTGGTGAATGTGGTGCAGTGCCCCAGCGTGGATTGGTGAATGTGGTGCAGTGCCCCAGCGTGGATTGGTGAATGTGGTGCAGTGCCCCAGCGTGGATTGGTAAATGTGGTGCAGTGCCCCAGCGTGGATTGGTAAATGTGGTGCAGTGCCCCAGCGTGGATTGGTAAATGTGGTGCCGTGCCCCAGCGTGGATTGGTAAATGTGGTGCCGTGCCCCAGCGTGGATTGGTAAATGTGGTGCCGTGCCCCAGCGTGGATTGGTAAATGTGGTGCAGTGCCCCAGCGTGGATTGGTAAATGTGGTGCCGTGCCCCAGCGTGGATTGGTAAATGTGGTGCCGTGCCCCAGCGTGGATTGGTAAATGTGGTGCAGTGCCCCAGCGTGGATTGGTAAATGTGGTGCAGTGCCCCAGCGTGGATTGGTAAATGTGGTGCAGTGCCCCAGCGTGGATTAGTAAATGTGGTACAGTACCCCAATATGGATTAGTAAATGTAGTACAGTACCCCAGCTTGAAATCAGCTCAGAATAAATCAGTATTTATGGTACAATACACAAGCTGAACTAGCAGTCGTGATATGGTATACCAGCATGAGTCAGCAACTGTGGTACAATATTCGACATGTGTTAGCACCCGGGGTTCAGTACCCCAGCATGAGTCAAGTTCCAAGATCCAAGATTTTATCAGGATAATCTGATGTTTTGGAATAACTCAATTTAATTCAACAAATGAATCTTTGAAAATAAATCAGCAGTACACGGCGACATATGTAAACTGAGCTTTTAGTGAGATAATGTGACTGATGATTAATTCCACATGGAGCTACATGGGAACTGGGCTATGGCAATTAGTCAAGAGCTTGTTGTTTTAAGGTGACAACTAATATTGAATTGTTTATCTAATTAACCTTGGATGATTTCGCTTTGCATCTATGATGTTCCTCACAGCGCACTAGAAAAAAAAAATCAACAAATCGATTAAATCAGTTTATTTTATGAAAACAAATGGTTACAAGTCTTGTAAATCTGGTTGGTGAATCCAACCTTACAGAAGCATGCTGTGTATCAGTTGATCACAGAATGGCATTCACAAATGGTGTGGAGAATATTAAGGTTCAAGTGCTTTCTGGTATTTTAGTAGAGTGAAGGGGGCAATAGTGTAAGCTGAAGAGAGGTGTAAAAAAAAACACTTGCTATGATAAATATTGCATCCACATCCCTACCCTGTGTCCAGTATATAGCCATACAAATGTAAAAGACCCTTTTAGTGACTAGTTTCCTGGAGCAAAATGTTTGGATCTGCATTTGTCTCTTACTGACCTTGGAAAAGGCCTTGGGAATGTTGCGTCTCTAGCTCTAAGCCAGTGTTTTAATATATATCTTAGTGTGTTTGCGTACATGGGTTCTCAGTGAAGGGACGTTTCATGCCAAGCATGAGGTCTCAGAGTATCATGTGAAATGTCTAACTACCCATTTCCTGGTGTGTAGATGAAGCCAATAAAAAACTGACTGCGGAGGAAGAGGAGGCCCGACGCATTGCAGAGATGGGGAAGCCCATCCTGGGAGAACATTCCAAGTTGGAGGTCATCATTGAAGAGTCATATGAATTTAAGGTACTCACATCAATAACACTGCAGACAAAATATAATCTATGCTTCTTCATCTTATGTAGACTCCCTTAACCATTTTAGCATTTGGTGTTGTCCACCTACTCAATTATTATGGCACCAAATAGGAGCCATAGGAACTTTTCTACAATGATTTTTCAGTGCTTGGCCTTGGCTCTCATTCCAAGCAATGCCCGACTATCACTCATTGCCTTCAGTGGAGATAGTAATTGCATGGAGAGGCTAGTAATGTTGGTAACAAAGTAATTTTTAGAAGCAAGAAAAGGCTTTTAGGCCTCTCTCCATTTCTGATAGATCTCAGTCTGTGGTTTCACCATATCTCTCAATCCTTTCTCTCCAAAAATGCATCTAATTGCCTTTTAAAACCATTCAAATTGTTTACTACAATGGCCTTCCCAAATAATTATTCCACAAGTCCCAGTTCAAGGATGAAACAATTTCATCTGACTTCCCTTCTTACTCTTAGCTTTCTCATTTTAACTTACAACCACTGGTATTTGTACTATTAAACACAATTTATTATTAGTTGCCTAGATTAACTCTGTCAATCCCATTTATTTACCTCAAAGTCTTAACTGTTGTAAAGAAATTTAGCCCAACTTCCGTAACCTGTGCTCATAACTTACATTCTAGATATCCAAAATCATATGCATTGTTTTGCCTCTGTTCACAAGTTTTAAATTTACAAAAGTTTCTTTATTTTGAAGAAACAAATTGGGAGGGGGATAATTTTTGGACAAATTCTAAGTACTTTTAAGACTATTCTAAGGCCTTATTGTAGATATTCTTCCACAAAATAAAGCCAGTAATGTCTGGCAAAGCAATGGTTTGGGTGAGTTTGTTCAATATTAAGGGATCATTTGTGATAAAGTCAAATATTAGGGTTTGTTATCAAGATCTCTATGCTACACTCACTTCAAACAGAGCTGAAGGGGATAAGAAACAAAGAACTGGTTACAGACTGGGAGAGAGAACATGATTAATTAGTGTTTGGAAACATTAAAGTACATTTACATGTAGTACTAATTTGTAACCTACAAATTTTGTAATAAAATAAATTCAAATTTGAACTACTAGTGTTGCATATCTGGTTTCCACCTGAATATTAATGACGCAATGAATGGTGTTGATTTTAATAAATTGAATCTAATGCCTTTTATATCTCCCCTGTGGAAACTGCATGATTGCTATACAAATGGCACAGTTTTTGTGTGATATGTCTATCTATGTCAGGTTCTACACATTCTGTTCCTAGTGTCTGTACCCACTGTCTGTTCCCGTTTCCAAAGCTACAAAATATTCATAGGAACATAGGAATTGCTAGACAAGACCAAGGTCCATCTAGTTCGCCTTCTACCATGCTGGTAGTCGCAGGATACAACGATAATGGAGTTTTTGACTAATCACAGCAATCGACCTCCATCAATTAGTCTGCAGCAGAACCAAACATGATATGAGGAAAACCCCCAGTGGTGGAGTGCTTTGGGAGCCATAGATCTAAAGTTGCCTGTTACTCCCAAACATGCTACATTTAACACATCATATCTCGTCTCAAATTACTCATATACTGTATCTCAAAATGCATTTTCTGGAAGGAATCTATCAAGTTCACATTTGAATGAATCAGTACGAACTGCTTTAACCGTCTCCCCAGGGAGCCTGTTCCATAGATTAATCGCTCGCTCACTGAAATATTGTTTCCACAGATTTGTCTTGAATTTACCTCACTTCAAGTGCAGGAAGTAAATGATTTGTGTTTTCCTTTCAAAGTTTGCTTTGGGCTGGAATTTGCTGAAGCGGGGCACCACAAGGCGTGCCCAGTTAGTTAGACTTTTTCCCGCACCCTTCGGCTCAAAATTTTTTTGCTCTGTAAGTTGCTGGAAGCGCGAGCTGATAATGGTGTGGCGAGGGCAACTGGGACCTTGGTGAACAATGGGACCAACAGTGTATCTCCTTAATCAATGAAATTTAAGGATTGAGAAATAAACAGAGGAAGGACTGTGAAGGAGGGTAAATTAGAGTGGGTGAATTCAATGTCAAATCAGGTACAGAAAGAAAAATAAAGTGAAAGATTGGATTAAGAGAGAGAGAATAAAGAGTCAGAAAGGAAAAGAAAAACATTTTTAAAATTTAAAATGTGACATTTTTAAAATCCCCAACAGCAATTCACCACCTTAAGGAATGAGACTATACTTTTAATTGGTCACTTTCTGGACGGGAGATGTTGATTGGCAGTCATTAACAATTATTACATCATTAAAAGGGTACTTGTGCTATTAATTACTAGACTTAATTTTGTGGCAAGTTAATGGGCAATTAATGTGCAAATTCAGCAACTTCTTGAAACTCGTGGAAACAATTTTACAACACCAAGTTATAGTCCAGCAATTTTATTTTAAATTCACAAGCTTTCGGAGGCTACCTCCTTCCTCAGGTGAACGATGTGGAAATGAAGTCCTCGAAATGAAGTCGCATTTATAATTCACAGAACAATGCTTGGTGATAACAGACAGTTTTTTCAACTGCCCGTTGCCAAGGCAATCAGTGTTCAGACAGACAGGTGTTACCTGCCAGGTCTCAGAATATACAAATCACCAAAAAAAACAACAAACAAAAAAAAAGAGATAGAGAGGTAGAAACATAGAAAAGACAGCAACTGACCCGTTATATTAAAAACAGATAACATTTGTTCGCTGGTGGGGTAACGTGTAGCGTGACATGAACCCAAGATCCCGGTTGAGGCCGTCCTCATGGGTGCGGAACTTGGCTATCAATTTCTGCTCGACGATTTTGCGTTGTCGTGTGTCTCGAAGGCCGCCTTGGGGTACGCTTACCCGAAGGTCGGTGGCTGAATGTCCTTGACTGCTGAAGTGTTCCCCGACTGGGAGGGAACCCTCCTGTTTGGCGATTGTTGCGCGGTGTCCGTTCATCCGTTGTCGCAGTGTCTGCATGGTCTCGCCAATGTACCATGCTCTGGGGCATCCTTTCCTGCAACGTATGAGGTAGACAACGTTGGCCGAGTCACAGGAGTATGAACCATGCACCTGGTGGGTGGTGTCCTCTCGTGTGATGGTGGTATCTGTGTCGATGATCTGGCATGTCTTGCAGAGGTTACCGCGGCAGGGTTGTGTGGTGTCATGGACGCTGTTCTCTTGAAAGCTAGGTAATTTGCTGCGAACGATGGTCTGTTTGAGGTTGGGTGGCTGTTTAAAGGCGAGTAGTGGAGGTGTGGGGATGGCCATAGCGAGGTGTTCGTCGTCATTGATGACATGTTGAAGGCTGCGGAGAACATGGCGTAGTTTCTCCGCTCCGGGGAAGTACTGGACGACAAAGGGTACTCTGTTGGTTGCGTCCCGTGTTAGTCTCCTGAGGAGGTCTATGCGATTTTTTGCTGTGGCCCGTTGGAACTGTCGATCGATGAGTCGAGCGTCATATCCCGTTCTTACTAGGGCGTCTTTCAGCGTCTGTAGGTGTCCATCGCGTTCCTCCTCGTCTGAGCAGACCCTGTGTATTCGCAGGGCCTGTCCATAGGGGATGGCCTCTTTGACGTGGTTAGGGTGGAAGCTGGAAAAGTGAGGTTGTCCGTGGGCTTGCGGTAGAGTGAGGTGCTGAGGTGCCCGTCTTTGATGGAGATTCGTGTGTCCAAGAAAGAAACTGATTCTGAGGAGTAGTCCATGGTGAGCTTGATGGTGGGATGGAACTTGTTGATGTTATCGTGTAGTCTCTTCAGTGATTCTTCGCCGTGGGTCCATAGAAAGAAAATGTCGTCTATGTATCTGGTGTATAGTGTTGGTTGGAGGTCTTGTGCAGTGAAGAAGTCCTGCTCGAACTTGTGCATGAAAATGTTGGCGTATTGGGGTGCGAATTTGGTCCCCATGGCTGTTCCGTGTGTTTGGGTAAAGAACTGGTTATCGAAGGTGAAGACATTGTGATCCAGGATGATCGACCAAGCTTCCCCTGGTACCACGGTTGCAACCACAGGGAAGTCTATCGTCAATTTGTCCGACCACACCCTTCAACCAGACGAAATCGAAGTTCTCAGCCGAGGGCTCAATTTCTGCCCCACTACCAAAATGGACCCCACTAGTCTCGCGGCGGACACAGAGGAATTAATCAGGAGAATGAGGCTCCGGGAATTCTACCACAAACCACAAAATTTCAGCAGCGAACCCAATGAGACAATCAACGATCCGGAACAGCAGACAGAGGGATCCGCGAGGAAAGAGTCAAACTGGACTCCTCCAGAGGGTCACTGCCCTCAGCTGGACATGTATGCTCAAGCTGTCAGGAAATGCGTCAATGCCAGATTCATCAGCCGCACTCAGAAGACAGTCCAGAATGTCACCCGAGCACAACGCAACGCCATCAACGCTCTCAAGACCAACCGCAACATCGTCATCAAACCAGCGGACAAAGGAGGAGCCATAGTCATACAGAACAGAACGGACTATTGCAAAGAAGCATACCGACAACTGGACAACCAGGAACACTACAGACGGTTACCCGCAGACCCGACCAAAGAACACACCCACCAGCTCAACAAACTGATCAAGACCTTCGATCCAGACCTTCAAAGCATCCTACGCACTCTCATCCCACGTACTCCCCGTGTGGGAGACTTCTACTGCCTCCCAAAGATACACAAAGCCAACACACCCGGACGTCCTATCGTATCAGGCAACGGAACCCTGTGTGAGAACCTCTCTGGATACATCGAGGGCATCCTGAAACCCATCATACAGGGAACCCCCAGCTTCTGTCGCGACACTACAGACTTCCTACAAAAACTCAGTACCCACGGACCAGTTGAACCAGGAACACTTCTCACCACGATGGACGTCTCGGCACTCTACACCAGTATCCCCCACGATGACGGCATCGCTGCGACAGCATCAATACTCAACACCAACAACAGCCAATCTCCGGACGCCATCCTACAACTCATCCGCTTCATCCTGGATCACAATGTCTTCACCTTCGATAACCAGTTCTTTACCCAAACACACGGAACAGCCATGGGGACCAAATTCGCACCCCAATACGCCAACATTTTCATGCACAAGTTCGAGAAGGACTTCTTCACTGCACAAGACCTCCAACCAACACTATACACCAGATACATAGACGACATTTTCTTTCTATGGACCCACGGCGAAGAATCACTGAAGAGACTACACGATAACATCAACAAGTTCCATCCCACCATCAAGCTCACCATGGACTACTCCTCAGAATCAGTTTCTTTCTTGGACACACGAATCTCCATCAAAGACGGGCACCTCAGCACCTCACTCTACCGCAAGCCCACGGACAACCTCACTTTTCCAGCTTCCACCCTAACCGCGTCAAAGAGGCCATCCCCTATGGACAGGCCCTGCGAATACACAGGGTCTGCTCAGACGAGGAGGAACGCGATGGACACCTACAGACGCTGAAAGACGCCCTAGTAAGAACGGGATATGACGCTCGACTCATCGATCGACAGTTCCGACGGGCCACAGCAAAAAATCGCATAGACCTCCTCAGGAGACTAACACGGGACGCAACCAACAGAGTACCCTTTGTCGTCCAGTACTTCCCCGGAGCGGAGAAACTACGCCATGTTCTCCGCAGCCTTCAACATGTCATCAATGACGACGAACACCTCGCTATGGCCATCCCCACACCTCCACTACTCGCCTTTAAACAGCCACCCAACCTCAAACAGACCATCGTTCGCAGCAAATTACCTAGCTTTCAAGAGAACAGCGTCCACGACACCACACAACCCTGCCGCGGTAACCTCTGCAAGACATGCCAGATCATCGACACAGATACCACCATCACACGAGAGGACACCACCCACCAGGTGCATGGTTCATACTCCTGTGACTCGGCCAACGTTGTCTACCTCATACGTTGCAGGAAAGGATGCCCCAGAGCATGGTACATTGGCGAGACCATGCAGACACTGCGACAACGGATGAACGGACACCGCGCAACAATCGCCAAACAGGAGGGTTCCCTCCCAGTCGGGGAACACTTCAGCAGTCAAGGACATTCAGCCACCGACCTTCGGGTAAGCGTACTCCAAGGCGGCCTTCGAGACACACGACAACGCAAAATCGTCGAGCAGAAATTGATAGCCAAGTTCCGCACCCATGAGGACGGCCTCAACCGGGATCTTGGGTTCATGTCACGCTACACGTTACCCCACCAGCGAACAAATGTTATCTGTTTTTAATATAACGGGTCAGTTGCTGTCTTTTCTATGTTTCTACCTCTCTATCTCTTTTTTTTTTGTTTGTTGTTTTTTTTGGTGATTTGTATATTCTGAGACCTGGCAGGTAACACCTGTCTGTCTGAACACTGATTGCCTTGGCAACGGGCAGTTGAAAAAACTGTCTGTTATCACCAAGCATTGTTCTGTGAATTATAAATGCGACTTCATTTCGAGGACTTCATTTCCACATCGTTCACCTGAGGAAGGAGGTAGCCTCCGAAAGCTTGTGAATTTAAAATAAATTTGCTGGACTATAACTTGGTGTTGTAAAATTGTTTACAATTGTCAACTCCAGTCCATCACCGGCATCTCCACTTCTTGAAACTCAGGAGGTTAAGGGCAAGGTGCCATTTTCACAAAGCTATTGGCGGAGCAGAGCAAATCGTCCAGCAACTTGTGCCGATTCGCAATTCACGGGGTATCTCTTCCTCACCACAAGTTGCTGGCCGATTTGCACATTAATAACAGCATGCATCGTTCACATGCTGTTATGTTTTCAGCAAATTCCGGCCCAGTGTTTTCTTTTCCACGGGCTGAGTGACAGTAATGAGAAACAAGCCTGAAATGCCAGCACCTGACATTTGAACACGATCACGTCGCTAATAGCACTCACTGTCTCAATGGGATAATTTTACAGCAAAACTCGTGCACCTGATTCACCAGTTAACCCTTTGAGCATGAAATGCTTTTTCTAATAATAGCACAGGGCAA
Source organism: Heptranchias perlo (assembly GCF_035084215.1). NCBI lineage: Eukaryota > Metazoa > Chordata > Chondrichthyes > Hexanchiformes > Hexanchidae > Heptranchias > Heptranchias perlo. Next base: position 10,054,614 of record NC_090365.1, read on the forward strand.
TACCTGTGGGAACAAAATCACATTAATCACTGCTGCAAAGGCAATGACATTCTTTATTCTTTTGGGAAAATGTGAGAACTTACTTAACATTGTAAATAATGAAATCATAGGCTTTGATATGTGTAATTCCTAAAAATGCAATTTCTTTCATCTTAATGTTACAACACATCAATGATCCTTTAATGTTTCTCAAACACGCAGCTGGTATAAATGTTGGAAACCTTGTTAATGTGGCTGTGAGTTGTACAAACTGTTGTGGATAGTGGCTCAACAATCATTCAGAAAATTACCGTTTACTGAGGCATGCCCTACAGTTCAGTACTTGTCATTAAGACCTGAGCCACCATACATATCAATAGGCAGACTTGAGTGTCTTTGTGTTTGAGAGTGCTCAGGGTCAATCTGTATTATGCTAATGTATGCACAACAGCCGCTGGAGGCAATTCTGTGACACCCAGATCAGTTGTCCTTACCTAGAATGCACTCAACATTTTCTTTTCAGGAAAGGGGGAGATTTCAGCTTTGAGAGCTCACTCTTGAGTAGTGATCTCCAAAAGTAGAAGACAAAGCAGAGAAGGGCACAAACCATTCCCTTTTATAACAGCCATTCCCTCATTACTCTGGGTAGGAAACTCAGTGCTGAGATGTAATGTACTACACTGTCCTGAAAGATCATTCCCTCCATGGTGTGCACCTCCCTTACAGGCTGACAGGACGTTTTGTACCATGATAAATCTGTACTTAGCAGGAAACATGCAGGTGGAACATAGAATCATAGAAGTTACAACATGGAAACAGGCCCTTCGGCCCAACATGTCCATGTCGCCCAGTTTATACCACTAAGCTAGTCCCAATTTCCTGCACTTGGCCCATATCCCTCTATACCCATCTTACCCATGTAACTGTCCAAATGCTTTTTAAAAGACAAAATTGTACCCGCCTCTACTACTGCCTCTGGCAGCTCGTTCCAGACACTCACCACCCTTTGAGTGAAAAAATTGCCCCTCTGGACCCTTTTGTATCTCTCCCCTCTCACCTTAAATCTATGCCCCCTCGTTATAGACTCCCCTACCTTTGGGAAAAGATTTTGACTATCGACCTTATCTATGCCCCTCATTATTTTATAGACTTCTATAAGATCACCCCTTAACCTCCTACTCTCCAAGGAAAAAAGTCCCAGTCTGTCTAACCTCTCCCTGTAAGTCAAACCATCAAGTCCCGGTAGCATCCTAGTAAATCTTTTCTGCACTCTTTCTAGTTTAATAATATCCTTTCTATAATAGGGTGACCAGAACTGTACACAGTACTCCAAGTGTGGCCTCACCAATGCCCTGTACAACTTCAACAAGACATCCCAACTCCTGCATTCAATGTTCTGACCAATGAAACCAAGCATGCCGAATGCCTTCTTCACCACCCTATCCACCTGTGACTCCACTTTCAAGGAGCTATGAATCTGTACTCCTAGATCTCTTTGTTCTATAACTCTCCCCAACGCCCTACCATTAACGGAGTAGGTCCTGGCCCGATTTGATCTACCAAAATGCATCACCTCACATTTATCTAAATTAAACTCCATCTGCCATTCATCGGCCCACTGGCCCAATTGATCAAGATCCCGTTGCAATCCCAGATAACCTTCTTCACTGTCCACAATGCCACCAATCTTGGTGTCATCTGCAAACTTACTAACCATGCCTCCTAAATTCTCATCCAAATCATTAATATAAATAACAAATAACAGCGGACCCAGCACCGATCCCTGAGGCACACCACTGGACACAGGCATCCAGTTTGAAAAACAACCCTCTACAACCACCCTCTGTCTTCTGTCGTCAAGCCAATTTTGTATCCAATTGGCTACCTCACCTTGGATCCCATGAGATTTAACCTTATGTAACAACCTACCATGCGGTACCTTGTCAAATGCTTTGCTGAAGTCCATGTAGACCACGTCTACTGCACAGCCCTCATCTATCTTCTTGGTTACCCCTTCAAAAAACTCAATCAAATTCGTGAGACATGATTTTCCTCTCACAAAACCATGCTGACTGTTCCTAATTAGTCCCTGCCTCTCCAAATGCCTGTAGATCCTGTCCCTCAGAATACCCTCTAACAACTTACCCACTACAGATGTCAGGCTCACTGGTCTGTAGTTCCCAGGCTTTTCCCTGCCGCCCTTCTTAAACAAAGGCACAACATTTGCTACCCTCCAATCTTCAGGCACCTCACCTTAGCGGTGGATGATTCAAATATCTCTGCTCGGGGACCCGCAATTTCCTCCCTAACCTCCCATAACGTCCTGGGATACATTTCATCAGGTCCCGGAGATTTATCTACCTTGATGCGCGTTAAGACTTCCAGCACCTCCCTCTCTGTAATATGTACACTCCTCAAGACATCACTATTTATTTCCCCAAGTTCCCTAAAATCCATGCCTTTCTCAACCGTAAATACCGATGTGAAATATTCATTCAGGATCTCACCCATTTCTTGTGGTTCCGCACATAGATGACCTTGTTGATCCTTAAGAGGCCCTACTCTCTCCCTAGTTACCCTTTTGCCCTTTATGCATCTCGGAGTGCTGCACTGTTGGAGGTGCTGTCTTTCAAATGAGATGTTAAACTGAGGCCTCGTCTGAAGCCATGATCCCATGGCACTATTCAAAGAAGAGCAGGGGAGTTCTCCCTGGAGTCCTAGCCAGTATTTATCCCTCAACCAACTTAATTAAAACAGATTATCTGTCATTATCTCATTGCTGTTTGTGGGATCTTTCTCAGTGTAGAGTGGCATTGTGTTTCCTGAAATTTGAGGCCTTCAAACCTTTTGCAATCCTGTGAGATTTTAATTCTGGGCTCTAGGGAGTGTTCTCTCTTTAACTGTTAGTGATGTCACTTCTGAATGCTTCTATAAGTCTGTTTTTCGGATTGGCAGAGTACTGTGGATAAGCTGATAAAGAAGACAAACCTGGCACTGGTGATTGGTACACACTCATGGCGGGAGCAGTTCATGGAGGCCATTACAGTCAGTGCTGGTGAGAATACATTTTAATTTCCCTTTCTCACAGTTTTAGAACAATGTTATCCACTAGAAATTGCTGACTAGCCACAGGTCTGGCTATGCAGACACTGTTTTAGCCACATGAATTAATTTTAGTAGAAAACGCCATACTATATGTGGAAATGTACTTCACATTGAGTATAGTTAGTTAAGAAACAGTTACCACCATTCAGTAACCAAGGAAGTAAACCACTCACAACAATCAATAAACACTGGCTTTTCGTCTTTCCATTTTACCAACAAATGCACAGAAAGGTTAAAGTTCACATGCATACGCCGTGCAGATAGGGATATTGAGATCACATGCCCAACGACGGTGTCTGTTACTCATTTAATTTATCAATTAACCACGTGACTAGTGGCTAATGTATTCATCACCACTGTGTTAGAGGAACAAACACAGCAGAATAGAGCTGAAAGGCCAGAGGAAGGTGGAATACAAGTCAGCATCTTTCTACAATTACCACCGCAAGTTGCTGACACCAACATTTGGAACAAAGGAGACTCTGGGGCTGATGATGCAGCCCTGGCACAATGCTGTTCTTTAGGTGCTATGTCCTATGCTTTAGGTCCTATACCCAATCGACCTGACCTCACATGATATTGCAAGATCAGCTCATTTAAATATTTTAGTGGCATTCCTGGCACGTAGCGCATGACGTGACAGGGAGGTCGCAATGCTAAGTGCCAACAAAAACAGAAACAACTTGCATTTATAGTGCCTGTAACGTAGAAAAACATCCCGAGGGGCTGCACTGAGATGTAATCAGACAAAAATGGACACTGAGGCAAAGAAGAAATTAGGATCAAATGCTTAGTCAATGGTGGGTTTTAAGGAGAGTCTTAATGGAGGCGAGGCGGAGGGGTTTAGGAAGGGAACTCCAGAGCATAGGGCTTTAACAGCTGAAGGCATGACCGCCAATGCTGGGACGAAGTGTGAGGGGATACACAGGAGGCCAGGGTTTGAGAAACAGAGTTCTGGGGGATTATAGGTCTGGAGGAGGTTGCAGAGATATGGAGGGATGAAGCCAAGAAGGGATTTAAACACAAGATGAGCATTTTAAATTAGAAGCATTGGAGAGGACCAGGAGCCAATCTATGTCAACAAGGACAGGGGTGATGGTGAGCAGGACTTGGTGTGAGACAGGATATGGGCAACAGAATTTTGGAGTGAAGTTTATAGAAAGGAATGGTGTTGGGGCATCAACTATTCACTGTATTTATTAATGATTTAGATGACGGGATAGAGAGCCACACATTTAAGTTTGCCAATGACACAAAGATAGGTAGCATTGTGCGCAGTGTAGATGGAAGCATAAAATTTCAGAGATATCAATAGATTAAGTGAATGGGCAAAACTGTGGCAAATGGATTTCAATGTAGGCAAGTGTGAGGTCATCCACTTTGGACCTAAAAATGATAGATCAGAGTACTTTCTAAATGGTGAAAAGCTCAAAACAGCAGAGATGCAAAGAGACTTGGGGTCCATGTAAACAGATCATTAAAATGTCATGGACAGGTATAGAAAATAATCAAAAAGGCGAATGGAATGCTGGCCTTTATATCTAGAAGACTAGAATGCAAGGGGGTAGAGTTATACTACAGCCCTGGTTAGACCACACCTGGAGTACTGTGTTCAGTTCTGGGCACCGCATCTTAGGAAGGATATATTGGCTTTGGAGGGAGTGCAGCGTAGATTTACTAGAATTATACCTGGACTCTAGGTTAAATTACGAGGACAGATTACACAAACTAGAGTTGTATTCCCTGGAATTTAGAAGATTAAGGGGTGATTTGATCGAAGTTTTCAAGATATTAAGGGGAACTGATAGAGTAGATAGAGAGAAACTATTTCCGCTGGTTGGGGAATCTAGGACTAGGGGACATAGCCTAAAAATTAGAGCCAGGACTTTCAGGAGTGAAGTTAGGAAATACTTGTAAAGGGTGGTAGAAGTTTGGAACTCTCTTCCGCAAACAGCAGTTGATGCTAGCTCAATTGTTAACTTTAAATCTGAGATTGATAGATTTTTGTTAACCAAAGGTACTGAGGGATATGGGGCTAAGGCTGACATATGGAGTTAGGTCACAGATCAGCCATGATCTCACTGAATGGTGGAACAGGCTCGAAAGGCTAAATGGTCTACTCCTGTTCCTACGTTCCTAAGCAGCTGGCTGCCTGTATCGTGCGTCCATTTTTTCAAAGGATAAACACAACAATCCCTTTCATTAAATGTCCATTCAAAGCCAAAGAAAAGTAGTTACAGACAGAGGGTGGTTCCCTGGACGGATAGGGCTACCCTGTAGGTGAAAGTTCCTTTTTGGTTAAAGTAGAAAGGGCTTTTGCTCAACTTAATATAATTTCTAGTTGCCGTTTTTGAGAAATGAATATTTTTATTCACATCTTAAAATGTTTTTCTCCCAGTAACAGCAGATAATTTTTTTTACTGGGAGACAAGAGTTAATTCATTTAAAAAAAAAAATTGCCTAATAGCAAAGAGAGGATTTACATTGGGGGGGCATTTTAACTGGAAGCCAGATTTGGGCAGGTGGGACATGGCATTCTAACCTGGCTTGGCCTACGTGTCCAGTCCACGCAATGTGGTTGACACTTAGGCCTGAAATTTTCTCTGCTATCCCGCTCTAAATCAGGTGAGACAACAGGGAGAATTGGGTGATGAGCCCCCCCCCCCCCCAAGTCGACCTTAATTTTCCTCCCAATGATCCATTTCCCTTCCATCCACTCCTTTTACTGCTGTTCCCTAGGTGAAAGGTGGCAGCAGCCCAGGGAGAGATGGAAATGGCCCCAAATGTTGTAAATGGAGGGAGAGGGCTTTGTAGAGGCCTCCTCTCCTTTACTTGCTGAAGGCCTTGCTTTAGATAAAATGATACACAAGATAAAAGTATCAGTGTAAAGTGTTAGCAGTGCAGAAAAAGTCTGCAACTTTCTTCTGTTGTTTAGTTGCTTCCTGGGAATGGAAAGCCAGACTGTAAGTGGTAACATGCGCACCAGTCACCAGCTCTTTCTCCATTTCCAAGATATGACAGAGAATTGATGGGCAGTTCTCCATTTCTTGCCTCGTTCGCATAGCAAGTATTCCCTATTCCTTTCTCCCACCTTCCTTATTACTTTCACCACTCTGGTTTTCAGCTCTCACTTATAATGCTGCAGTTCATGAGCTGGTGAGAAATCTCAGCATGTCTTGGTTCTGCCAACATGTTAAGTGTACTGGGTGTCATTTATGTTGGTGAGGGAATGTTACTGTCCAGTAGAGGTGCAGAAGCATTACTTTCATCAAGTGCTTTAGTCATTCTGAGCTGCAAATCCACATATAGGATAAGAGTCTGCGATGCATGTCTGTGTGAATGCTCCCCACTAAGTAACAATCACCTTGTGCAGTCACTGCAATTAGAATTGATTTTTCTGCGAAGGGACCAAAGGCAGTTTTCCTTGAAACTTGTATGATGCCCTGGTTTCTGGGGAGAAACACCACTTTTATACTGTGAAGGCACAGCTTTGTGTGTGCCCTGTAAGACAGTTGATAAGAGGATTTTTTTCTCTGCTGACCATCACATTCTAAGTTCTACTTTCAAAGTCGGAGATTAGTTGCTTTCTATATAAGCAGTGGCCCACTCAGCTGAACACTACTCTCTCGGACCAAATGCTGGAATATGGGATTAGAGTAGACAGGGCTGATGGCCGGCGCGGACACGATGGGCCGAAGGGCCTCTATCCGTGCTGTATGACTCTATGACTCTCTATGACTCTAATTTTAACCCCCCCAAGGATGGGTGGGTAGGGGGCGGGTAGGAAGGTAAAAATTGTAAAAATGTAGAACCTGACCCCAACCCGTCTCCAACCTGCCCACTTCCGGTTTTAACGGAGGCGGGCGACCAACTCGCTCTTAGGAGGCGGATTGGTCAGTAAAATCTTAAGGAAGCTGCGGGCCTCCATTTTAATACTGTTTTTACATTTAACTCCCGGGGTCCGGGATTCACACCATCTGAGAGGAGGCGAGAAGGACCGGATCAACAGGTAAGTGCCTTTATTGCACTGCTTGTGGGCCAGGAGGAGCAGGAATGTTTTCTCCAGGCCCAACAAGCTTACCTGCTGTGACTTGACACATGCAATCGGCCGACACTACCTCCCCCAGCCCCCAATGATCGACCCCCGCACCAAGCCCCCGATGTCAGACTTACCTGCTGGCATCCACTCCCCGGCTGCTTTCCCGTCTGCCAGCCAGCCTGTCAATCTGGCTGGCTGTCGTGTGGGAAACCTGCATAAAAAATTTAAAAGACGTCCTTAGGTCAAAATTCTAAGGACACCCAGGAAGCCCATACTTCTGGATTTCCCATCCAGAAGTGCTTTATCCACCCACCCACCCACCCCTGCCCTGCTCTGCTCTCCACGGCTTGGAGTGAAAATCCAGGCCTACGTGTCAGGCAATGCGGTGTCTCATGTAGGACTGTATAAACAACAGCCAAGGATTTAACATTATGTCTGTGTTTACAATCTGGGTTCTGAGCCAGTTATTGATAATTTTATTTTCATGTGTTATGAGGTCACAGTATAAACAATGGGATTATTCAATGAGGCCAATTTTATCACCAAGCCAACTCTAAATGGCATTCCAATGAGCTGTTAAAATCTATCCTGTGAAGATTACTTCTAGTCAGCATATTACAACTGAGGCCCCACTGATCATTATAACCGAGGGCAAACACACTAGTACTAATAGAAAATGGATTTTGGAAGTAAGATCTGACACATACAGCCAAATGATCACTACAAGTGTTTCGTTAAACCAATTTATACTTTCTAGTATTTGGCTGAGTAATAAATCAGAAATCTATTCCGTTTATTGTCTTAGGAATCTTTATGGTGTATATTTTTTATTATTGTGAGAGTACTACTTTAAATTGCTAATGTCAGGCTTGGGTTCTTTGTATTGGAAGAGAATCCACATTCCACATCTGGCTGTAGTTTATAGACAGTTTCAGGTGTCTCTCCCACCTGCCGGAAAGCTGGAATAAAAAAAACAGCTGAAATAACCCGAAACGTTAACCTGTGCTTTCTCTTTATAGATGCTGACAGACCTGTGGTATATTTTCAGTAGTTTCTGTTTTTATTTCAGATTTCCCGTTTTTAAAAATGTATTTTTTTGCTGGGAAAACCGACTGGTACCAACTGTACAACAAATAGCTCTGAAAGGAATTAGAATATGTAATTATCAGATGATAATCAATGGTCTTTAATACTCAGCTGGGACAGGAAGCTGTCACTGTGTTGGAACTAGTTTACAGAGACAGAACTAATTGAAGTATCAAAAGAAGCAAGTATGCTGTTAGTAGGCCTTTCAGCTAGCCAGGTGCCACTGTACCTTTTGATTGTTAAATGGCCTAGATAACAATTATTTAAGATAATTGGCAAAAGAGCCAGGGGGCAAGATGAGGAGAAAATAACTCGCTGTGTAAAAAATTATGATCTGGAATGCACTGCCTGAAATCAGATTCAATAGTAATTTTCAAAAAGGAATTGAATAAATACTTGAAAAGGAAAAATTTGCATGGCTGAGGGGAAAGAGCAGGGGAATGGGTCTAATTGATAGCTCTTTCAGAGAGCCGGCACAAGCACAATGGGCCAAATGGCCTCCTTCTGTGCTGTATTATTCTATGATTCTATGAAACCTGAACTGAAGCAACCAGATTCTGTTGGCAAGGGAAGTTCCACAAGGTGTCTCTGAGGCAAGGAGTTGAATGACAGTTCTTTCCCAAACAGAAAAATATATTTTGCAGCTTTATTCCAAGTTCAGCAGTTCTTCCTCCTCTATTGAGGTCAAAATGAGAATGTGATGGTTGTATGGGATGGCTGAACTTCATGTATAATTCTGTGCTACGAATGCTGGACCAGGTTCTGTGATAATAGGAAAGTTAGTGAAGCATTACTTTGTTTGTTTTACAAATGAGTTTTATGTTGTAAGTTAATGAAACCTGCTGTTCAAACTTTTTGCTATTGTTTAATTTCTACTTTTAACAAACCTGATTCATAGATTATAGCCTAAGGCATACAGTCTGACAGAGTGATTACTCATGTTATCTGAACTTTAACAACTACTTGCATTAAAGGGTTTTCGTCATTAAAGGGTTTTCCCAGCCAGCAAATTACAGTAACAAACCTGGGCAATGCTACTTTATCAGTTATTCTATGTATAAGGTCACACTGCAGTTCATAGGAAGTGAGGGATCATATGTGAATGAAAGAAATGCTTGGGTTTATATAGTGCCTTTCATGACCTCAGGATGTCCCAAAGTGTTTTACAGCCAGTGAAGTATTTCTGAAGTGTAGTCACTGTTGTTAGGTGGGACTAGTCCTTGATGCTGAGCACGAGAAAAATATCTGGTATAACTCAAAAACCACTGAATAATTTCTTAATCACTGATAGATCTCTTGTACCATTGCTCATGGATACCTGGAACACAGGCCGGGAAGTGAATAAGTCAGTTTGGAAAGCAACGAGGCCAGGGAGTGGAACAGTTGGATGAAGTGTAAACCATAGCCAGAGTGGAATGGGATGGGTTTGAGGTCTGGGGTTAAAACTTCGATAGAGCAGGATCTTGCAAGTGGGAGAGACAAAATCCAGGTCCTGAGGTGGGTGGAGGCATTCCTTGTGCCGAGGTTGGGAGTGGTAGTATTCTTGGACCTGAGATTTTTGGGACTGAGGCTGAGAGCAGCAGCATTCCTGGAGTTGAGGCAGGGACTGAGACTGGCGAGGTCAGGTCTGTATAATATATATGCACTATTACTATTTAGGATTTATTATACACCCTTGCACTGTTTGTCCCATCAAGGTTGCCTCGGACAGAGCTCTAAAGCTCAAGCTTTACTCTTTTGGGAAATGGGAAACATGAGTTTGAGCTGGTACATGGTACATGGTGCGCTCTCAGTCTTGGCACAATTCTGAAATATGATCTATTTTCTTTGTCAGGTAATGGTGAGGATGAGGATGGTACCCGGGAGGAGAAGCTGCCTTCTTGTTTTGACTATGTCATGCACTTCTTAACGGTTTTCTGGAAAGTTCTCTTTGCCTTTGTCCCTCCCACGGAGTACTGGAACGGCTGGGCCTGCTTTGTCGTCTGTATGTCTGCGATTGGTTTACTCACTGCTTTCATCAATGATCTGGCTTCACATTTTGGCTGCACAGTGGGACTGAAGGATTCCGTTACTGCTGTGGTTTTTGTGGCACTTGGCACCTCTGTACCAGGTAATGAACAGGATGGCGACGGCAAAAGATACATGGCCAGTAAACAGTGTTGCGAGTGAAATCTGCCACAACTCCCTGGAACACATGGGCTAGAAATTCATCCTGGGCAGTACCACACTGGCCGCCCGATATATGCCACCACCAATACTCAGTTCAATCGGTATCAATGGAACGGAGTATCAGCCGAGGCATACGACAGGTGGCCGATGCGATAAGATCCGTTTTGTGACCCCGTCCAAGTTAAATTTCACCCCTAAAGGGCTTAAAATCATGTGAAATTTTAAACGTTAAAGTTAAAGTTCTGGTTCAGCTTGCAAAGGAATTTCATATGCATTATGTTCATTATTAATATTGCGATTTCAACCTTTACAATTTAATAGACATAAGTTTGTAGTGAGGTCACAGTATCAATTTGAGCCATTGACATTTTCTCTGAAGCCTGAAATATGTCTGCACAATCACCAAGCCTCTTATTCTTGATCCGTTTCCCTTTAGCATCCACTGTGAACCTATCGTTTATCTACCTTCTCCACTATTAAAGCCCGCTGTACAGCCCTCTGTCCAAACATCCTGAAACAGGTCAAAATGGATGTGCCATACATTATCCCCCAGTAACCTATAAAGGACAAATGTTTCCCAACATGTTTATTCAGCTCTTCTGAAATTCTCTAAACTGTAAAAGCAAATGATCATATCAGCCACGAGAGCCGTTCCTATTTCTAGGACTGGATAAGTACATCAGATGAGTTCCAATACTAATAACTAAGCAACTCCATGGGACACACTAATTTGCTGGGGTGGATATCTAGTACTTCATTCTGTCCACCGGCGGTATCTTTGCTGTTTTCTAATGTGTAAATACATGGCATATTATGAAAGTTCACCTCCACAAAGTTTTATTATAATTTTCTTCAGGTGTTACTGTGGCATATAACATTCCCTGGAAGTAAGGACAAACTAGAAATCTGTAATGCTCTGGAGCTATGCAAAATTAACTTTCCCTTGACTTTTTCATTCCACTCCATGGTAAGTGACTTGGTACCACAGGAGACATGGACTAAAACTGGTGAAGGATCCATTTAGGACTGATGTCAGGAAGAACTTCTTCATGCAGAATGATCAACATTTGGATTGGGCTTTTCAGGTTGGGTAATGGAGGAAAAAACCTTGAATTCATTCAAGGTCCAGTTGAATGACATGATGGAGGCGACTGCAATTTATTTTATACGTGGATGGATGAGCTAAGAGAAGCTTGTCTTATCTGTATTTATTGTGCAGTCTTGTGATGCTGTGATTAGCATTCTCCTAAAGACTGAATTAAGCAGAGATTGGGAAGCTAGACCTAGAGATTTATCTTGGAGTGAAAAATATATTAATCAGCATGAGATTTCTTGCAATTTGTTTTTATGAATTTGCAGGAACAAGTAATTTTGAACCTTGTGATTTGTGGAGTTCTGGATTCACTGCTATGCACGCACAGCTGATCATCCCATCAGAACACACCTGCAATATTACTGCTGAGGTACTTGTTAATGATCTAATGTGGTGCATAAGAAGTGTATTTCATGAATCCAGCTATAGAGTAAGAAAATTTGTTTAAAATGGAGGACAGAAAGCCAAAGCCTGCTTCACAGACTATATCTCCCAGGCTCGTTGATGCCATGGGAGAGTGACAAATTTGCCCCTTCATGGTGGAAGGGCAACACCAAAATAACATGCATGGGAAGAGGTCACAGTGACAATGAACAAGCATTGTGCACCCAGTGGATCGGAGAGGGGATGAAGCTGCATGACCTTACGTGAAGTGCAAAGGTAAGCAATGAATACTCAGGTGAAAATCCTGAACAGCCCATATACGTGTACGTCAGCAAGTTGCAGATGACAGAAATATCTGCCTAAGTAGCAGGACTCTCAGAACAGAAAAGCAAATTAGCTAGTAAACAGTTCCGTGTGAAACAGCAAAGGACAACAGATTAATAAGAAGGTAATAAATATGCACACTAGGAAATTGCAGGTGACTAGTTATAAGCTAAGTAGCTATAATGCCAGCAAGAACTGACATTAATATTTGAGCAAGTGCACTAGACCAGCGGAATTAGTAAAATAATCAAAATATTATTAGACCATGTGTGACAGTGCAGACATTGTCATTGCACAGCGCACTCATAACTAATGAACAGTGTTGTTATTATTGCAGGAGAAGCTGGTATTGAACAGAAGAGTAGGTGGTGCCCTTAACGCCTATGAGGATATTGTTGTTATAGATATCATTGGCAGGGAGACCAAAGAGGGCACGGGGATGGTGAAGTTAGCAGATGGGGCCAAGTTGCTGGTTTGTAGCATGACATTCACGTAATATCAGTTTTTGGCAACATGACAAGACAGGGATTCAGCAGCACCTCACAAAACAGCATGTATTAACAGTGCTGTAGCAATATTCTTGGGATATTATTACAATACTATTACTATATATAGTAATAATATTAGTATTGTAATAATATCCCATCTTCTCTCTGACAGCAATGGAATGATATAACAAAGACCATCCCTTACATCAAGAAACCCATCTCTTGCATTAGGAAGACGGTCCCTCACATCAGGAGACACTCCTTGTAGCCCAGAGACACACACTCAAAAAGATCTTATCAACAAGTTTGAGGCGATATCACAGGGTGACTCACAGCACAAGTGAGCAAGGGGCACTGCTACTGGCCAGAGAAGGATGGCCAGGTGATAGGCAGAGGCCATCCTGTCGACTGGCCTTGCTGAACTACTTGTAATTTGGACTCCATGGGGCCATCTTTCAGATGGGAGGATAGTGTATGAGCACAAATGCGCACCCCAGCCTAGTAGGTGAGTAAACCTACCAGATGTCTGTCAACACAAATGATGATGGTGCTGTGATAGAGCAGTTATCTGCCATTGATCACTCGGCAAGTAAAATGGAGACTTCTATAACAGTGGACTACTTGAACACTTGCCTCCAGCAGGGGTATCTGTACCGTAGCACAGCAGTAAGCTCTTTTCTGTCATGTTGGTGCCAATGCCATGTCATGTCTCTCCCCAAAGTAGAGATGATGCCATAGAAAGCACGCAGCCTTCCAGAGAATAAAGTACTGGATATTACTGAACAGACGCAGGCTACTTTGGGTTACTAGCATTAGCCAGTAGGCCATTTGAATCTCTAAATGGGCTTGAGGAGAATTTGTAGACAACCACCATACCCCCTTCTTCAATTAGGGATTCATTTCGAAATAGTATTCAAGGTGGACAACAAGGTACTAGTTCACGAGGCACAAGAGTGCAGCACCGTTTAACAGCACTGTGACCATATTCAGTGTATGCGCTATTACAAAGAGCACTTTGCGTACAAGTTGAAGGCAGTTCCTTTAATACACTAATCAGAAAGGCGGACAGCTGCTTCAGAATTAAGGTAACATGACAAGACGAAACAGGAAGCTACAGCAAATAATTAGTGCAAGGTCACTAATCTATTCTGTTGAGCGCTGTAAAGAGCAGGGGGTAAACTTTAACCTGGCGCTGGGAAGAGGGCCAGGGAGAATTCCTGACGGGAAACCCGGAAGTACGGATTTCCCAGATAGGAACATAAGAACGAGTAGGCCATTCAGCCCCTCGTGCCTGCTCCGCCATTTGATAAGATCATGGCTGATCTGTGATCTAACTCCATATACCTGCCTTTGGCCCATATCCCTTAATACCTTTGGTTGCCAAAAAAGCTATCTATCTCAGATTTAAATTTAGCAATTGAGCTAGTATCAATTGCCGTTTGCGGAAGGGGGTTCCAAACATCTACCACCCTTTGTGTGTAGAAATGTTTTCTAATCTCGCTCCTGAAAGGTCTGGCTCCAATTTTTAGACTGTGCCCCCGACTCCTAAAATCCCCAACCAGCGGAAATAGTTTCTCTCTATCCACCCTATCTGTTCCCCTTAATATCTTATAAACTTCGATCAGATCACCCCTTAACCTTCGAAACTCTAGAGAATACAACCCCAATTTGTGTAATCTCTCCTCGTAATTAACCCTTGAAGTCCGGGTATCATTCTAGTAAACCTACCCTGCACTCCCTCCAAGGCCAATATGTCCTTCCGAAGGTGCGGTGCCCAGAACTGCTCACAGTACTCCAGGTGCGGTCTAACCAGGGTTTTGTATAGCTGCAGCATAACTTCTGCCCCCTTGTACTCTAGTCCTCTAGATATAAAAGCCAACATTCCATTTTCCTTCTTGATTATTTTCTGCACCCGTTCATGACACTTCAATGATCTATGTACCTGAACCCCTAAGTCCCTTTGGACATCCACTATTTTTAAACTTTTTACCATTTAGAAAGTACCCTGTTCTATCCTTTTTTGATCCAAAGTGGATGACCTCACATTTGTCTACATTGAATTCCATTTGCCACAGTTTTCCCCATTCACCTAATCTATCAATATCGCTTTGTAATTTTATGTTTTCATCGACACTGCTTACAATGCCACCAATCTTTGTGTCATCGGCAAACTTAGATATGAGACTTTCTATGCCTTCATCTAAGTCGTTAATAAATATTGTGAATAATTGAGGCCCCAAGACAGATCCCTGCGGGACTCCACTAGTCACATCCTGCCAACGTGAGTACCTTCCCATTATCCCTACTCTCTGTCGCCTTTTGCTCAGCCAACTTCCTAACCAAGTCTGTACTTCTCCCTCGATTCCATGGGCTTCTATCTTAGCTAACAGTCTCTTATGTGGGACCTTATCAAATGCCTTCTGGAAGTCCATATAAATAACATCCATTGACATTCCCCTGTCCACTACTTTAGTCACCTCTTCCAAAAATTCAATCAGGTTTGTCAGGCACGACCTACCTTTCACAAATCCATGCTGGCTCTCTCTGATGAACTGAAAATTCTCGAGGTGTTCAGTCACCCTATCCTTAATTATGGACTCCAGCATTTTCCCCACAACAGCTGTTAGGCTAACTGGTCTATAATTCCCCGGTTTCCCTCTCTCTCCTTTCTTAAAAAGCGGAGTGACATGTGCAATTTTCCAATCTAGACGGACAGTTCCTGAATCTAGAGAACTTTGAAAGATTATAGTTAGGGCATCCGCAATGTGCTCACCTACTTCATTTAAAACCCTGGGATGGAAACCATCTGGTCCTGGGGATTTGTCACTCTTTAGTGCTATTATTTTCTTCATTACTGTTGCTTTACTTATGTTAATTTTATCGAGTCCCTGTCCCCAATTCAATATAAGTTTTCTTGGGATTTTCGGCATGCTATCCTCTTTTTCTACTGTAAATACTGACGCAAAGTAATTGTTCAATATGTCCGCCATTTCCCCATTGTCAATGACAATATCCCCACTTTCAGTTTTTAAGGGGCCAACACTGTTCCTGACCACCCTCCTTTTCCTAATGTAACTATAAAAGTTCTTCGTCTTGGTTTTGATATCCCTTGCGAGTTTCTTTTCATACTCTCTTTTTGTAGCCCTTACTATCTGTTTTGTGACCCTTTGTTGATCTTTGTATCTTTCCCATTCGCCAGGATCTGTGCCATTTTTTGCCTTTTTATATGCCCTTTCCTTATGTCTTATACTGTCCCTTACCTCTTTAGTTGTCCATGGTTGTTTTTTTTGGCAAGTGGAGTTCTTGCCCCTCAGGGGTATAAAACGATTCTGTATCACGTTAAATGTTTCTTTAAACATTTCCCACTGATCATCAGTCGTTTTACCCATTAACAGATTTGCCCAATTTACTGTGGACAGTCTCTGTCTCATCCCATTGAAGTCGGCCTTGCCCAAGTCTAGAATCTTAGCAGCTGACTCACTTTTTTCCTTTTCAAACACTACATTGAACTCGATCATGTTATGATCACTACTGGATAGATGTTCACGCACAGTTAAGCCGTTAACTAAATCTGGTTCATTACTCATTACTAAATCTAGTATGGCTTGCCCCTTTGTTGCCTCTAGGACATACTGCTGTAGAAAACTATCCCAGACACACTCAGGAAATTCACTACCTTTCTGACAGTTGCTAGTCTGCTTTTCCCAATCTATGTGAAGGTTAAAGTCCCCCATTAAGACCACTATGCCTTTCTTACACGCTTGTCTAATCTCTGCATTTATACAATCTAGCACTTCAGAGCTGCTGCCAGGGCTCCTATATACAACTCCCACTATAGTCTTAGATCCTTTCCTATTTCTCAATTCAACCCATAAGGTCTCTATTGGCTGCTTACCTCTCGTTATATCCCCCTTTATCATTGAAGTGATTTCATCTCTAATCACGAAGGCTACTCCTCCCCCTCTTCCATTTTCCCTATCTCTCCTGTAGACCTTATAACCTGGTATAATTAGTTCCCAATCCTGACCATCCTGCAGCCAAGTCTCAGTAATAGCTATTATGTCATACCCTCCAATTTGAATTTGAACCTGTAGTTCATTTAATTTATTCCTTTTACTCCATGCATTTGTATATAGAACTCTTAGTTGGGCCACACACCCGAGCCTGACCTTCAGCTTTGATGCTGGGTTAATCGCCTTACGCCTTCTAGTTTTTATTTTTTCTGTCGTGCCTAAAGTACACCTTCTTTCCGCTGCTCTACGCTTTTCCCTTTCACTTGTTCTTGAACAACTGTTTTACTATTTGTATTGTAAATTTGCCCTGGGTCTTCCCCTCTCTTGCTGCTCTCAATTTTATTCCCTTCTGACTCCCCGCTCAAGTTCCCATCCCCCTGCCACTCTAGTTTAAACCTTCCCCAACAGCACTAGCAAACACCCCCGCGAGGACATTGGTCCCGGTCCTGCTCGGGTGTAACCCGTCTCGCTTGTACAGGTCCCACCTTCCCCAGAACCGGTCCCAATGTCCCAGGAATCTAAATGCCTTCCTCCTACACCATCCCTGCAGCCACGCATTCATCCTGTCTATTCTCCTGTTCCTATACTCACTAGCACGTGGCACTGGTAGTAATCCTGAGATCACTACCTTTCAAGTCCTGCTTTTTAATTTATCTCCTAACTCCTTAAATTCACCTTGCAGGACCTCATCCCTTTTTTTAAACCTATGTCGTTGGTACCAATATGGACCATGACTACTGGCTGTTCACCCTCCCCCTCCAGAATGCCTTGCAGCCGCTCTGTGACATCCTTGACCCTAGCACCAGCGAGGCAACATACCATCCTGGAGTCACGTTTGCAGCCGCAGAAATGCCTATCTGTTTTTCTTACAATTGAATCCCTTATCACTATAGCCCTGCCACTCGTCTTCCTCCCCTCCTGTGCAGCAGAGCTACCTGTGGTGCCCTGAACTTGGCTCTTGCTGCCTTCCCCTGATAAGCCATCTCCCCCAACAGTATCCAAAGCAGAATATCTGTTTGAGAGGGAGATGGCCTCAGGGGACTCCTGCTCTACCTGCCTAGTCCTTTCACTCTGCCTGGTGGTCACCCATTTCCTTTCTGCCTGCGTAATCTTTACCTGCGGTGTGAGCACCTCACTGAACGTGCTATCCACGATAGTCTCAGCATCGCGGATGCTCCACAGTGAATCCACCCGCAGCTCCAGCTCCGAAATACGGTTAGCCAGTAGCTGCAGCTGGACACACTTCCTGCACACATGGTCGCCAGGGACACTGGTAGTGTCCATGACTTCCCACATAGTGCAGGAGGAGCATATCATGGGTGCGAGCTGTGCTGCCATGACTTGCCTTAGACTCCCAGACTCTCCTCCCGCACTTGGTCTCTCCTTTTGTACTGTGCTCACCTCTCTGACTCTCCTGCCTCACCTGTGACGTCGCACAGTAGTTTTCTCTTGTTGCAGGTCTGCTGCTGCTTTTATTCCTCAATCTCAGTCTTCTACGCTCAGGTCCACTGCTGCTCTGGGGAAGAAGTTCGGAAAAGCAAGGCAAAGCAGCACCTCCTTCCCCCACTTCACTGAACTCCCACACTTAAAACTCTCAGCAGTTCACTCTGTCCTGCCGCACTGACAGGCCCCTGTATTTCTACAGTTTGTGACTCAGATGAGTCAGGCCTGCCCCACCTTCAGGTACCAGTTTAATCTAGCTAACCAATTAACTTACTACAGCAGCTCTCTCTGCTGAAGCCTGACAGAAACTTAAAAATTTTAAAGTTTAAATTGAACTTAAACAGTTGAAAGCAATATACACTAGATTTTAGAGACTAACCCTTAAACTCCCACACTTACCAAACTCTCAGCAGTTCACTGTGTTGTCCGCACACCGTACGATTTTGACGGGGGTTAGTTGGTCATTGGCGGGGGGGGGGGTCATCAGGGGTGGGCGAAGGTTATCGGGATCGGGGGTCACCGGGGGGGCGGTCGATCGAGTGTGTGGGATCACTGCAGATAGGCATATTGGGCCTGGGGGAAGCACTCCTGCTCCTCCGAGCTCACAAGCTATGCAATAAAGGCACTTATTCGCTGAGCCAGGCCTTCTCGGCTCCTTTTACGTGACGTGAAGCAGTCGGCCCAGGAATCCCGGACCCCAGGAGTTAAAAGTAAAAAACCTGTCAAACTGGAGGCCCGCAGCCTCCTTAAAAGCTTTCACTGACTGACCCACCTCCTGAGAGCAGGTTGGTCGCCTGCCCCTCGACCTGCCTCCATTAAAACCAGAAGTGGGTGGGTTGGAGGCACGTTGGGGTTGGGTTTTAGTGTTTTTTTTACAATTTTTACCTTCCATCCCGCCACCCCCCCAACCCACCTGTTCTAGGGGTTAAAATTTAGCCCCGTGTGTCACTCATTTTTGGAAGAAAACCTCAATGGTAGTTCCTCCACCTCCTCTTCCATCGTGCATAACTTGGTGCTGATTCTCAGGCAATGCTAATAGCAATATCGCTAGGGACAGAGGCCTTACTAATTATGCAAGATGCAACAATAATTCTGGATACCCTGTCATTGGCACAGTGTAGGCCCTCCAAACGTCCAAAATATTGTTTAAGCATTTCAAATGCCTGCTCAATGTGTCCCTTGAGTCGTCTATCTGCCTTGCAGTTTTACTCTGTTGGGACATGGGGTGGTGTATCAGCATTAAGACAATCTCCTTTCTACTGAGTCACTCTCACCACCATTCCAAAGCACCTACACAGCTATGCATGCCCTAGAGGATGTAAATAGCTTAAGGATATAGCACCAGGTAGTTTCTTGGTGCAGCAGTAAAATGAATGATCTATTCTGCACATAGCAGACTGAATAAATGGAGTGTCTCAACTGATTTACAGGCACAGCAGCAGTTAGATGAAATAGGAGATATTTTAATCTCTGCATTTGCACAAAAGAGAACAGATCAAGAAAATTCTTGGAAAATGCAAGCGGGAAGAAAGCCTGATGACCAAGCACTGGAGGTGCTTATTCATCTAGCAAGGGAAAGGAAGAAAATCTTATATGTACAGATGGACACCTTCCTCAAAAAACCAATTCAACACGCTTAGGGAGCAAACTGCAGAGTGAATGCTCTGCAGAGCTCAGAGGACCTGAACATAGCTCAGGAAGAAAATGGATGACTAAAGCTGTACTTCAGCCTTGCCTTAAATACCAAGTAATGACTCAAGTAGGCATGGCAAAGTATACCTTTATAGCCTGTAAATTATTTTGTGTCAAGTCATCCTAACAGTTAATAAAGGGGTTTGCTGTGCAGTCCTGCCTTGAGAAAAAACAGCCCATTTCAGTGCTTAGCATGCATGAGGAAAATACAAGCAGCAACCTATAACTCAAACTATAGGCACCAAGGATTCTTCAAAGCTCAGAGCTAATATCATCACATGCTTTATGTCTTATCTCCCTACTCAAACCCTGACAGACTGAAGCTCAAAAACTTCTGACAATATATATTACACTTCTAGAAACATTTTGACATATGTTCCTCTTTGGTTTTTGAGTTGTCACAGCCAGTGTCTCTGAGCAAGCCATAGCTCTCAGCATCCATGTGTCACTCTCACCACCTCTGCCAAGCACCTCACAATTATACAAACCTCCAAAGAAGGTAGTTAGGTGTCAACCTTGTCTCAACGGTAGTGCTCTCGCCTCAGAGTCAGAGGGTTGTGGGTACAAGCCCGACTCCAGCACATAGTCTCTTCATTGCAGTACTGAGGGAGTGCTGCACTGGCAGAGGTGCCATTTTTCAGATGAGACGTTAAACCTGTCTGGCCTCTCAGGTGAACATAAAAGATCCCATGGCACTATTCGAAGAGGAGTAGGGGGAGTTCTCACAGTATCCAGGCCAACATTTATCCCTTAACCAATAGCACAAAAAAAACCCAGATTTATTTATTTCTTTGGGACCTTTGAGCATAAATTGGCTGCTGAGTTTCCCTACACTGCAACAGTGACACACTTCAAAATACTTTATTTGATTGTGAAGTGCTTTGGAAACATCCAGAGGTTGTGAAAGGGTCTATAAAAAAAGAAAGAACTTGTGAGATAGAGAAGGTAGCACCAGGTAAGTCACAACACATGGCTCAGGAAAAGCAAATGGTGTTGGTAGATGAAGAGCAGGTACATGCTCCCTGGAGCACCAGCACAGTTGATGCCTTTGCTGCTGTGCTTAGGGAGTCTAACATGCTTATAAAAAGGAGGTTGTTGTTTGTGCAGGATCATCTACATGAATTATTAGAGTCCATTCAAAATACCCTGCAAGGTCTAGCAAGGGATATGGAAATGTTCAGCAGCTGGATCTGTGCAGTCATAGATGAATAGTTGTCTACATTACAGTTTACCATGGAGCATCAGACAACTCCAGGGACATGTGTATAGGAAACCACAGTGGCACATATCCTAAACACACTGCTGGTATGAAGACCTTGGGCTCCAATCTACATGAGGGTCTTTTGTCCAGCCTTCATGCTGCGTGATCAAACTGAGAGAAGCTTGAGGCAAGGATTCATAGACCTCATGCTGTCCAGTGACCTACTCCCATGAAGATCGGTGTTTATGGTGAAGGTGTGCCTCACATGGCTGAAGTAGGCACAGGTGAGGCTGTTGTCTCAGGGCCACACTACATTTGACCCATCTATAATTCAGATGAAAGTGGGCAGAACCAGTCAGCCACAGCAGCAGTGAGCATGGCTGCATCAGTTGCAGGTTCATCACATGAAATATTGCCGGAAGTAAAAAGCCACACAGAATGCCAACCAACTACCATTGAAACCTTGCAACCAGCCAGCGCACTTACCTTTTCCATGGGGCAAGTTAGGAGCAGCAAAATGTTAGGGGATTGTGTGTGATGTATAACCCCTATCACTAAGGGTAAAGCAGTCTGATAGCAGAGAAACAGTTGAGGAATCAAGGGATGTGGCTGAGAGGTAGTGTTTGTTGGCATCATTGTACATGTGGAAGCTGAACCTGCGTGGGAAGAGGATGTTGCCCAGGGGCAGCATGTAGATGAGGAAGAGAAGAGGGCCAAAGCAGTAATTCATTAAAGGTTTGAAGGTAACATAAGTCATGAGATTACTGTCTTAATGTTACTCCTATGTATTGGCTATTTTTATTACAATATCCACTGCAGTATTCATGGAGACAATATTATCCATTTTTTTTTTGCAAGAGGCAGGTTTTAAAACAATCAAGAGACAGAAATTGATGTGTTATGATGTCTAGAATTAAATAATAATTAGAATCACTTCAAGTTCGAGTGATATACTTTGACTGATTCTATTTTGCAGGGCTACGGGGAAAGAGCAGGGGAATGGGACTAACTGGATTGCTCTTACAAAAAGCCGGCACGGGCTCGATGGGCCAAATGGCCTCCTTCTGTGCTGTAACCATGCTATGATTCCACTGGGAAATAACATCCGTTAACACCACATACAGTACAAAATAATTTTATGCCAGTAAATTGCAATGAATATAATGGAGATGTCTCTTTGGTGTTTTTCCAGATACTTTTGCCAGCAAGGTTGCAGCACTGCAAGACCAATATGCAGATGCCTCCATTGGGAACGTGACAGGAAGCAATGCTGTAAATGTGTTCCTGGGTATTGGAGTCGCTTGGTCTGTTGCTGCCATCTACTGGGCTGCTAAAGGGGAGGAGTTTAGAGTAAAGCCTGGCTCATTGGCCTTTTCTGTCACACTTTTTACCATCTTTGCCTTTGTCACCATCAGCATACTCCTGTACAGAAGGCGGCCACACATAGGTGGTGAGCTTGGAGGTACACGTCGCGGCAAGGTCCTAACCTGTGCCATGTTTGTGAGCCTCTGGTTGCTGTATGTCGTGTTTTCAGCCCTGGAGACCTACTGCCATATAAGGGGTTTCTAAGACTGAGGAGCTTTCTTTTGCTTACCACGAGCAAGCTCCTGCCGGAGCTACTGAAGAGACGGAGAGGCAGCCTGACACATTCCAATCCCAGAGAAGGTACTTTCTCAGCACGGATCATAAAACAGACCTTTACCGGCAAAGAAAAAAGGCAGAATCTAGCTGTTGAGTTGTCCTGCCTTATCAAAAGGTTCTAACACTGGCTGTAGCCAGCAGACAAAATATCTTCAAGGAACCACCTGAAAAAGGTTTTTTATTCTAATGGATTTAGACTTTTTTACATCTACAATCTGAGCTTGCTGTGTTACAAACATCGAGAAAGAGTCAGCCGTTGAAGAATGATGTTTTGGTATTGTATAGGACAAGTGGCCAACAACTTTGGCCCACCAGTTTTAAATGTCTTTATCTGTACAGTTGTTACAACTCATCTCATTGAATAAGCACAAAGCTTTTGCAGTAGCTGTTGATTTATTTTGAACATGCCTGATACACAGTAGAAAGATAAATCATGACATTGGTAGTGAAATAATGGGAGAAAATCTACACATGACCATGAAGGTGTATATTTATTAGATGTGTTCAGTAGCTATTGGCTAGGTGTACTTTTATTTATCTTGCTGTAAAACCTGGTGTGTAAGTTGCATCTCAATACTGATTTTGTTTGTAGGAGTGGTATATGCAATGGCCCAGCTTTTCTTAAAAAGAGGACCAGCGTAGAATCCAAATTTATGGTAACTTTTCCTGTAGTGAATTTCATTGATCTATTATGCATTTATTAAAGTTGCTGCGCCCACAAATGATTTACTAGAAATGTCCTGTTTTCAACTTTTAAATGACCAGTGTCCAGATTAGACTGCCTCATTTCTGAAAATACCGTTCAAAATAACATATCTTATATACCTTGTCTAAGTGGGTCAATCATAGGTCAAAGTAGACCTACTTTCTGCCTAAAACAAACCACGGTTCTCAGTATAAACTTTGCAAATTCTGTGCTCAGTATTACTAATATCATTCTTAACTATGAGTGAAAGGCCAAATTCTAAAACTGTAGGACAGAAGATGGGATAGAAAAAAATCAGGTAAATCAAGTTATTTAGGCGATGCTAAGCTTGAGTTTTAAAAGTCTGTAAATTGCAGTAGAAAGCGAAGACCAACGAAGGGAAGGCTGAGGAAGCCCTTGGAAAGAAGAGTTAAAGTAAGAGACGGTGCAATGATTTTTGAATAAACTACACAAACCCCTAAGGTAGGTTCTAATACGGGAGCAGTTGAGAAGTAGCACAATATAAATTTATAAATTGTCAGCAATTTCAACACATCTGCTCTGTTCAATACACTGTTCCAGAAGTTTCATTTCCTACATACAGTAGGCAAAATAGAACATGAAACAATTACTCGAGCATGCAGATGCAGGCAAGCTAGGTCCAATGCTGCCTGCATCGGATGCATCCGATCTGTACATGCATATACACACACATACAGAATGTGACGTGCACATACGGGGTATGTGTCTGTGCACAAAAAGTAATCGTAACATTTGAGCCCTCTGGAGCTGTCTCACTGGGAGTCAGCAACATAAAAAAATGACATTGGACTTGATGGTCCCTCCTGGGATGAGAGGGTTGTCGTATCAGGAGAGATTGGGTAGAATGGGCCTATATTTTTTTGGAATTTAGAAGAGTGAGAGGTGATCTCATTGAAACATATAAGATTCTGAGGGGGCTTGACAGGGTAGATGCTGAGAGGTTGTTTTCCCCTGGTTGGAGAGTCTAGAACTAGGGGGCATAGTCACAGGATAAGGGGTCGGCCATTTAAGGCTGAGATGAGGAGGGATTTCTTCATGCACAGAGGGTTGTGAATCTTTAGAATTCTCTACCTGAGGGCTGTGGATGCTGAGCCGTTGAATACGTTCAAGTCTGAGATCGATGAGAGGACTCTGGGGGAAATCAAGGGATATGGGGATCAGGCAGGAAAGTGGAGTTGAGGTCAAAGATCAGTCATGATCTTATTAAATGGCGGAGCAGACTCAAGGGGCCAAATGGCCTACTCCTGCTCCTATTTCTATGTTCTTATGAAGTAAATAAAGGTCAAACATTAGTTTACAACCTGTGGGACATTTCACTAACATTGCAAATAATTCAAGTCAACTGTAAATTTCAGAGCATCTTCGACTGATTTAAGTCGGATTCTAACCTAACCTGCCCGAAGGGAATTGGGCGGAGTCAGATCAGACGCCCGTCTTATGGCCCTGTCCAATTTAACTCTTCATTCACCTTTAGACATGGTGGTCATTGGAGATCGAAGTATTGACATTACCTAAAGAAGTTGTTCTGAAATTGTTGCTATTAGCTAAATAGGAGTATCTGACAGTGAGTGTCTTCCCCATCTTATGATTTCCTGTGCACTTTACTGGATAAGAACTGTAAACTGTGGTAAGTATTAGCCTGCCTTTGGTTAATGGTAATTGTCTTGCTTTATTTAAACATACGCAACAATTTGGACTCTCATGTATAATCTACATAGTAAGCTAATGTTATTCATGCGTTCTTTCCACAGAACAACCTAGAAAATCTGGACTCCAGAACACAAGTGCATCAGACATAAAACAGGAGACATTCACACAACCACCATTACTGTATCAGACGCTAGCAGAGTCAGAGCCACCTGCATCTCCACAACTGAGTGAGTACAGTAGAAGAGCCATCACCAAGTATGGTGGAGGTAGAACCTCCACTGGCTGAAGATGAGGGCCTTTCATTAAGACTTAAGGTCCAAACAGAGGGGATGGCAGGTGTGAAGATCAGCAAATGCTTCCTTAGACTGAAAGTAGTGGAAAACTAGAACCATGTACACAACGTTAAGGCTACCAAGCACACTATTGATGGACGAGGGGCTGGGGCAGGATGGAAGCATATTTAATCAGAAATGAATACTTCCATCTCCCAGATGGATACCTTTATGTCTGAGATGGGTAGCTTACAGAGGGATGCAGAGTGATGCAATTTGCAACTTGGTGGCGTCTAGTAATAAGATTTATATTTCTAGTGCTTTTTATCTACAGGAGTGTTAAATAAAACTACAGCAGTGTTTTACAATAGAAACATAGAAAATAGGAGCAAGAGTAGGCCATTCGGCCCTTCGGGCCTGCTCTGCCATTCAAAATGATCATGGCTGATCGTCTAACACAGTACCCTGTTCCAGCTTTTTCCCCATATCCCTTGAGCATTTAGAAATATATCTATCTCCTTCTTGAATACATCTAATGACTTGACCTCCACTGCCTTCTGTGGTAGAGAATTCCACAGGTTCACCACCCTCTGAGTGAAGAAATTTCTCCTCATCTCTGTTCTAAATGGCGTACCCCGTATCCCGAGATTGTGACCCCTGGTTCTGGACTCCCCAGCCATCGGGAACATCCCCCCTGCATCTAGTCTGTCTAGTCCTGTTAGAATTTTATATGTTTCGATGAGATCACCTCTCATTCTTCTAAACTCATGAATATAGGCCTAGTCGACCCAATCTTTCCTCATAAGTCAGTCCTGCCATCCCAGGAATCAGTCTGGTAAACCTTCGTTGCATTCCCTCCATGGCAAGGACATCCTTCCTCAGATAAGGAGACCAAAACTGCACACAGTACTCCATGATTAATTAACATGCATGGAACTATATTTGTGCAGGAAATGTGACTACTGTTTAAAACATGTTATTTTGTGCCAAATTAATGATGACAAAATTTGAGTACATAAATTATGATAGATGGGAGGAAGGGACTGTGGCTACTGAGGAGTTTGTTAATTTTAGTGGCGGGGCACAAAAAGTGCTAATAATAAGACAACATTTAAGTGAATTGCAACGTAACCGCAAAATTGAATGCAAATGTATATCTGACAATTATAGACTTCAGATCATAACACACAGACTATAGTTTTTACTGAACAGTAAGAATTGTGGTTCCAGTATACATTGAGGTCAAGTCCAAGTATGCTTTTTAAAAAAAAATAGAACCACAATTAATTAATGTGGACCTTGCTCCTAGCACAAATTGATCCAGTCTAACACAAAATAGGAATGAAGTTTCCCAGTCTTCCCCATAAAGTAGGGAATGAGTGACATGGAGGAAACAAAATAAGATGAATGACGACAGATATAGGTGCCAATAATGCAAAGCACATGTAATCGGGTGCAGAGGCCCTCAATGTATCTGAGGGGCTTAGTGCAGGACAATCGACCAGTCAGCGTGAAAGACTATGTGCACCAAGGCTCATCAGGACCGGGAAAGTCATTGAAATTAGAGGGCGCCCCCATAATGAGACTGGAAAGCCTGAGCAGTGCTCTTATCACACAGTACCCATTGGTAATGGCTGATGGAGAGATCCTGATTACACATCGAGTTACATCGAGTCTCCAGCACAGAAACAGGCCATTCGGCTCAACTAGTCTGTGCCGGCGTTTATGCTCCACAAGAGACTCCGCCCTCCCTACTTCATCTAACTCTATCAGCATAACTTTTTCCCTCGTGTGCTTATCTAGCTTCCCCCTAAATGCATCTATGCTATTTGCCTCAACTACTCCTTGTGGTAGCGAGTTCCACATTCTCCCCACTCTTTGGGTAAAGAAGTTTCTCCTGAATTCCCTATTGGATTTATTAGTGACTATCTTATATTTATTTATGACCTCTAGTTTTCAACTCCCCCACAAGTGGCAACATTTTCTCTACGTCTACCCTATCAAACCCATTAATTATCTTAAAGACCTTTGTTAGATCACCCCTCAGTCTTCTCTTTTCTAGAGAGAAGAGCTCCAGCTTATTTAGCCTTTCCTAATAAGTATATTCTTAGTTCTGGTATCATCCTCGTGAATCTTTTTTGCACCTTCTCCAATTCCTCTATATCCTTTTTATAAAATGGAGACCAGGGGGAAAAATTGGATAGGGCCTTTTTTTGGATGGGGGTAGCACGATCCGCAATTACCCCGTGCCAAATGGCCCCTGCGCAGACAGGACGAGACTGTCGTCAGGCCTGAGGGCTTACCTGCAATCTGCATTGGAAATCAGCGCATTGAACTAGTATTCCATGCAATTTGCACTTTCCACCAGCGGGGGGAGTGCCAATCTCTTAAAGGCAGGCTGTCTGTTAGAAATCTCTTAAAGGTGGCTGGTACTTGTTATTTGCTAAAAATAAAGTCTGCTGTCTGCACGGAGTCTGAATGGAGATCTGACATCGCACACGTAAAACATAGATGCAGGTCCCGTCCCTATGTTTAAACACTGATGACTCAAGTTAAAATATTGAATAAAGGTTGTATACCACAGAATCCCACATCCTCCAATCTGCATGCCAGACCTCACCAATCTGCCGATCTGAGTTTGTACCAGGCCTGAGAGAGTGCGTGCACCAAGTTTCTCTGCTGATGCACTAGAGACTTTGGTGCAAGAGGTGGACAGAATCAGGGGCATTCTATATCCGTAGGGTGGAGGGGGTGGGGGGGCGCAAGAGGCCCTCCAGACATATACCCAAAAGGCAGTGGGAGGTATTAGGGGATGAAGTCAATTCTAGGCGCACAGCATCATGAACATTGATGCAGTGCAGGAAGAAGTTCAATGCTTTGACATGAGTGGTCAAGGGGAGTGAGGTCAACTGTCAAGTGACATCTCCTACCAACTGCACCACTAACGGCATCCCCTGCTCACGCACTACATCCCCCATCACCCACTTACTAACAAACTCTTCCCATCAGTACTCAACTCTTCCAATCAGATGCTTCCTCGCACCCTTACACATTACCACTGTTGCAAGCCGCCCATCCACAACTCACAGGCCACGCTCACTGGCAGCTATTCAACCATGACAGGCACATCACCCAGACACACGTCCCTCTTTCTTGCAGAAGGTGGCGCATATCAGGAGGCAGCAAGTGGCAGTGGCCTTTTAGCCCCTTGAGTCTGTTCCGCCATTCATTCAATGAGATCATGGCGGACCTGTGACCCAACTCCATATACCTGCCTTAGCCCCATATCCCTTAATACTCTTGGTTCACATAAATCTATCAATCTCAGATTTAGAATTCACAATTGAGCTAGCATCAACTGACGTTTGCAAAAGAGCTTCCCAAATTTCTCCAAACCTTTACATGTAGAAGCATTTCCTGACATCATTCCTGCATGTCCTGACTCTAAATGCTGGGCTATGTCCCCTAGTCCTAGTATTCAAGTATAGGGGACCTCCAAAAACAGTTACAAATGTCTCGGCAGCCAGAAGCAATAATCCAGCCACTAACCTGTAAATCCTCTTGATCCCTTTAAATAGCGCCAGTGGGGGGTCCTCCAGGCACTCGAAGGCATGTTCAGATTGTCGGGGTTAAGACTGTGCGTTGAGTTGAGCGTTAGACACCATTTTGGGACTTATCACTTTAAATCAGCGCTGCACTCTGATTGAAGTCATTTTCTCCCTACTTTACATGATTCCACGTTCGTTAACTGTGCTTGCACTAACTCCTATACCAAGATGGTGCCTGACGCACATCACGCTGGAAACATGCATGCGCATCCAAGACGCCATCTTGGATGTCGGAGAGGCCTTGTAGCTCCGAAACAATAGGCGCTACGAGGCCCAATTTAGCGCCCCAGAACTGTGCACAGTACTCCAAATGTGGTCTAGCCAAGGTTCTATACAAATTTAACGTAATTTCTCTGCTTTTCAATTCTGTCCTTCTGGAAATGAACCCCAGTGCTTGGTTAGCCCTTTTTGAGGCCTTATTAACCTGCATCACTACTTTTAATGATTTGTGTATTTTTTTTTATTCGTTCATGGGATGTGGGCGTTGCTGGCGAGGCCGGCATTTATTGCCCATCCCTAATTGCCCTTGAGAAGGTGGTGGTGAGCCGCCTTCTTGAACCGCTGCAGTCCGTGTGGTGAAGGTTCTCCGACAGTGCTGTTAGGAAGGGAGTTCCAGGATTTTGACCCAGCGACAATGAAGGAACAGCGATATATTTCCAAGTTGGGATGGTGTGTGACTTGGAGGGGGAACATGCAGGTGGTGTTGTTCCCATGTATCTGCTGCTCTTATCCTTCTAGGTGGTAGAGGTCGCGGGTTTGAAGGTGCTGTCGAAGAAGCCTTGGCTAGTTGCTGCATTGCATCCTGTGGATGGTACACACTGCAGCCACGGTGCGCTGGTGGTGAAGGGAGTGAATGTTTAGGGTGGTGGATGGGGTGCCAATCAAGCGGGCTGCTTTGTCCTGGACGGTGTCGAGCTTCTTGAGTGTTGTTGGAGCTGCACTTATCTAGGCAAATGGAGAGTATTCCATCACACTCCTGACTTGTGCCTTGTAGATGGTGGAATGGCTTTGGGGAGTCAGGAGGTGAGTCACTCGCGCAGAATACCCAGCCTCTGACCTGCACTTGTAGCCACAGTATTTATATGGCTGGTCCAGTTAAGTTTCTGGTCAGTGGTGACCCCCAGGATGTTGATGGTGGGGGATTCGGCGATGGTAATGCCGTTGAATGTCAAGGGGAGGTGGTTAGACTCTCTCTTGTTGGAGATGGTCATTGACTGGCATTTGTCTGGCGCGAATGTTACTTGCCACTTTTCAGCCCAAGCCTGGATGTTGTCCAGGTCTTACTGCATGTGGGCTCGGACTGCTTCATTATTTGAGAGGTTGCGAATGGAACTGAACACTGCAATCATCAGCGAACATCCCCATTGTGTATCTGGACCTCGAGATCCCTTTGCTCTTCTACCCCATTTAGATTCTTATTATCCAAGCAGTGTGTGGCCTCCTTATTCTTCCTACCAAAATGCACCACCTGATGCTGATCTATCTTGAAATTCAAAATATATTACATCTACTGCATTACCCTTGTCTACCCTTTCTGTTACTTCTTCAAAGAATTCAATAAGGTTGGTCAAACATGATCTTCCCTTTTGAAATCCGTGCTGACTATTCTTTATTAAATTTTCAGTTTCTAGATGTTTTTCTATTACATCTTTGAGTAAAGATTCCATTATCTTTCCTACCACTGACAATAAGCTAATTGTTCTATAGTTCCCTGGTCTTGTTCTATTTCACTTTTTAAATATAGGAATCACATGAGCTGTTTGCCAGTCCTTTGGCATTATTCCCTTTTCTAACGAATTTTTATATGTATGTAATAGCGCCTCTGCTATCTCCTCCCTAACTTCTTTTAATGTGCGTGGATGCAATCCATCTGGACCAGAGGTTTTCTCCTCTCTAAGTTTGATTAGTTTATTATCTCCCCCTTTCTATCTTAAATGTCTTTATATCTTTTTTGATCTCTTCTTCTAATGTCATGCCCACCTTGTTAGTCTCCCTGGTAAATACCGAGGCAAAGTGTCTATTCAATATTTCTGCCATTTCGCTGTCGTTACCTGTGAGTTTGTCTTAGTGGCCCTATCCTATCTTGATTTTTCTTTTGTTATTTTGTGTCTGCAGAATACTTTACTATTTCTTTTTATATTCCATGATAATTTAACTCCTCTTTGCTTTCCTAATAGTTTTTTTGACTTCTTTCCTAACCTCTTCATATTCCCTTTTGTCATCCTCTCCTTTATTGTCTACGTACTTAGAATATGCCTTTTTCTTTGTTTCATTTTTACCCATATCTCTTTATTCGTCCACGGGGTTTCATTATTGGCTAGCTTTTTATTGTTTCTTAGAGGAATATATTTCTCCTGAACTCTATTGATCACTGGTTTAAATATTTCCCACTGCTGTTCTATTTCTTTGTTATTTTTTTCCAGTTTACTTCCCTAGTTCCATTTTCATTCCCTCAAATTTAGCTTTATTCCAATTTATTACTTTGGTCTTTGTCTTACTTATTTCTTTCTCGATCATTATTTTAAATCTTATTATGTTGTGATCACTATTACCTAGATGTTCCCCTACGCTTACTTCTCTAATCTGCTCTGGTTCATTTCCCATTACTGGATTCCTCTCTTGTTGGGCTTCTCACATACTGGGTAACAAAGCAGTCCTGTACACACTGTAAAAAATTAATTCCCCTTTCCCTACCTCTTCTTGCCAGTTTATTTGGAGGAAGTTGAAATCGCCCATGATTATTATTTGATGTCTTTTACTCATTTCATAGATTTGCCTACATATTTCTTCCTTCACTTCCCTTCCACAATTAGGTGGTCTGTAGGCTATACCTATTAACATGATTGATCCCATCTTATCTTTTGTCTTAATCCATTTGGATTCTGTTTCTATCTTATTACTTATGTCTCTTTTTCCTATTGCCACTATGTTGTCTCTAATTAGTACAGCTACCCCACCCTCCTTCTTCCTTCCCTATCCTTTCTAAATAAGTTAGTTATATCCTGCAATATTTAACTGCCAGGCCTGTTCTTTCTGTAGCCATGTTTCAGTTATCCCTACATCTGGCTCCTCGCTACGAATTATTGCTTCCAGTTCCCCTGTTTTGTTTCAGATGCTGTGCACGTTGCTGTACAGGCAATTTAAATTTGTTTTTAATAATTGTTCCCCATCATTTATTTTTAACAATCATTTTGTACTTATGTTCTATAACTGCATTTGTTCCCTGACGCTTGATGTTACCCTTATTCTTTACCTTGGACTGACCTTTACTCTCATCTCCTATTTCGTTTATCTTCAGACTTATGTTATTTTCACCAGATCCTTCCCTCCATAAGAATCTTCCTCTAATTGGTTCTTTCTACTCCCCCTTTTTCCTCCTTCCCCATCTGAAATATCTTCAGCAGCTCGATGGGCAGCCAGCAGCATTTCATTGGCTGCTGGTACCCAAAACTGTGTCCCTATCATGCATCAAGTGAAACTCTGAGAATGCAAGAACAATATGCAAATGAGCTGGCCTTGCATCATTAGGCGAGATCAGCTCACAGGTGTGCAGAGTGGCTAAACAGTACTGGCAGCAGCAGCACTGTGTGCGCACTGCATTACTAACCCCATAGATTCTATGTGTAGATTTTTTTTTTCCTTGGACCTTGCCAATACAACAGTAATGACTAAGGATGTGCCATCAGACTAACAGATTTTATAGTGGCCATTTCTACCAGTATCATCGAGCCTGCAAAGGATGCTGGTATTATACACTAAAGAGCTTTGGTGCTACAGCTGGCAGATCAGTTGTTTTTGTCAATGCTGAATTTGCAGCTGAAACTATAAAGGTAAGTGCAGCAGAGTTTTTGCATTCATCTCATCTTTGCTGGTGGCAGGTTTGCAACCTTTACTTTGTGCACAGTATGTCAGGCTTTAGAAGAACAGAAATCACAATTTTTCCTGGTGGCCTCGTGGACCTCCTGAGATCCCCTCAGGGATTCCAGTTTCAACATTCATGTTAGAAATGCAGATAATTTTATCCTCAGGTCAGATAAGTGACAGCCATATGGCAACTCAGCATACACTGTAAACAATCTGGAGGTCCATAATAGGCTGAGCTAGTTTCCACAAGTGATTTTACTACTTGAAGGGGAGCATTGAGCACTGAGGACATCACCACAGGCAAATGGTGAAAAGCACAGTTTGCATGGAAGGAAATCATAAAATACAAACAGTAGACACATAGCTTACCCATATAAATAATGCAATAGATTTGTTAGAAACACCAACTTGTGAAATTAAATGCATTTCTCATTGGCAATGGGAACAATAAATTTACCTCATAGGAATTGTTGCAGGTAGTTTAAATATCATAAGAATGAAAGAGTAGTGAAAGATAAAGCTAGGATTCTATTTTTGGAAATATTCCCCCAAAAAAATATTGTCTTGCTAATTTCTATAGTACACCCAAGTATCTTGAAGTCAGCATGACAAAGATATTTGTTAAAGGAAGTAACAAACCTCTGGGCCAGACAGCACATCTCCAAATGTACTGAAGGAAATTAGGGGAAAACTTTGTGGGCCACTGCCTATTGTCCTAAGGGAACCACAGGGCCCTGGGAGCAAACATAGTACCAGTATTGAAAAAGGTTGACAATTCTGACCCAAGCAATTACAGGCTCCACTGTCAGTAATAGGGAAAGAGTAGGCATTAGCAGTAGTTCTATAGCAATTATTCAATAAGAAATGGTAAGCATGCATTTAGAAAAGGAAGTTCCTGGCTGACAAACCTCACTGAATTACACATAAATTCAAATATGCTTTACTTGGCCTTTCAAAAAACATTTGACTCCTAATTAAGTTAAAAGGCAAAAGGTAATCAGGAGCTGAATAAGAAGTTGTTTAACAAATAGTAAACACATCAGAGACATTACAACATTACAACAGTGACGACGCTTCAAAGGTACTTCATTGACTGTAAAGAGCTTTGGGACATCCTGAGGTCGTGAAATGCGCTATATAAATGTAAGTTCTTTTAGACTGGGAGAAAGTTTGAGTAAAGTGCTGCATGGCCCAGTGCTGTTTCCAGTTAATGATCTGGATATGGAAACCAAATGTAACTTGTCACATTTATTGATGGTACTAAAATAAGGAGAGCAGTAGAGATAAAAGTATTAAGTGAAGATTCGCACAAGCTGCTATAATTAGCCAGAATTGCCAATTTAGAGCATTTCCCCAAAGAACTACTTGAGCAGTGGCCTTAAAGGGACAGGCCAAGTTAGCAACCAAATCTCATTAGTAGAGGCTAAAACATTATAGAGACATTGAAAATACAGCTTGATACTACAATAAGAGAGTTAGGGTACTCAAAGGATGATTGGATACAGAAGGACTGAATGGCTTTTTATTATCCTTGATTTCTCTTATTTTCTAAAGGGAGAAAGACAAGGAGTAAGTAACGTTAAATGTTTGCAGACCTGGCACATAACCTACCAGGAGTGCCCATCAGGATTTTAGGCATGCGCGCCCCATGAATTTTCATTATTTCTTCTGCAGGATTAGGTACACCTCATCATCTTTGTGACAAGTTGATATTTGGGCCTGGATTTTAACTGCCAACAGTTTTGAAACCGCGCTGGTGAGTTAATTTCCCGCCCGCTCACGACAGAATGAAGCCTGGCGATTTTAACAGCCGAGCCTCATTTAAATCCCGCCGGGAGACTTCGTTGTTAGGAGATCAACTTTCAACTCTGAACATTTTCATAACATTCCAATTTCACAATTGGGTCACTCGTCTATGCAAAAGTAGCTTTTTATGCTTTGATAAATACATTTATACTCTTTCATTCCAGCATACTAAGTAATTTGTAGCTGATGTTTCACAGGTTAGCCTATCTCAGGAAGTGTGCTGTAGTCTAACTGCAAGATATGTATCCTATGGCACTTGCTGCAGGTTGGTTCGAAACAACATACATAATACACAAAGGTAGGTAGGAAAGTAAGTTGTGAAGAGGACATAAGGAGTCTGCAAAGGGATATAGATAGGTTAAGTGAGTGGGCAAAAATTTGGAAGATGGAGCATAATGAGGGAAAATGTGAACTTGTCCACTTTGGCAGGAGGAATAGAACAGCAGTATATTATTTAAATGGAGAGAGATTGCAGAACTCAGAAACAGAGGGATCTGGATGTCCTAGTACATGAATCACAAAAAGTTAATATGCAGATACAGCAAGTGATTAGGAAGGAAAATGGAATGTTGTCATTTATTGCAAGGGGAATGGAATATAAAAGTAGAAGTGTTTTGCTGCAGTTGTACAGGGCATTGGTGAGACTGCATCTAGAATGCAGTGTGCAGTTTTGGCCTCCTTATTTAAGAAAGGACATAATCGCTTTAGAGGCGGTTCAGACAAGGTTCACTCGACTGATTCCCAGGGTGAGGGGGTTATCTTATGAGGAAAGGTTGGACAAGATGGGCCTGTATTCATTGGAGTTTAGAAGAATGAGAGGTGATCTTATTGAAACATATAAGATCCTGAGGGGACTTGAATGGGTAGATGCTCAGAGGATGTTTCCCCTTGTGGGAGAGACTAGAACTAGG
Organism: Heptranchias perlo; assembly: GCF_035084215.1. Lineage (NCBI taxonomy): Eukaryota > Metazoa > Chordata > Chondrichthyes > Hexanchiformes > Hexanchidae > Heptranchias > Heptranchias perlo. The sequence continues at coordinate 10,090,109 of NC_090365.1, forward strand.
GGACACAGTTTAAAAATAAGGGGTCTCCCATTTAAGATGGAGATGAGGAAATTTTTTTTCTCTCTGAGGGTCGTGAGTCTGTAGAACTCCCTTCCCCAGAGAGCGGTGGAGGCAGGGTCATTGAATATTTTTAAGGCTGAGTTAGATAGATTCCTGATGAACAAGGTAGTCTAAGGTTATCGTAGGTAGATGGGAAAGTAGGGTTGAGGTCACAATCAGATCAGCCATGACCTTATCAAATGGCAGAGCAGGCTCGAGGGGCCGAATGGCCTAATCCTGCTCTTATTTCGTATGTTTGTAATGAATGAAATCAGCAATGTAATGTTAATCAAAGCATATTTTTTTTTAAAAGAGTCTACGGTCCTGAAATCGGATAGGGACTGCTCTGTCAGTGCAAGTGCAGCCGAGTGGAACCCCTGTTTGGTTGCCAGCGAGGCTGCAGATCCCAACTAATTTTGGGGGGCCAGGTTAACTTGTATGATTGGGGCAGACATACTGCACCTAGAAGTACACTTCATTGCTGCCTGCCCTGATGTCTGGTGGATGTCGGAGCAGCGTTCAGTTACTCCGATGCTAGTGAAGGGCTTAAAAAAAAGTGAGTGGAGTCTTGCATCTAAGGGAGCAATTTGGGGTCATTCCATATCAGTGGAGCTTCTGGAGCCTTTTCTGAGCTTTTGCAGATTACACATCAGCTCTCAGCCCACAGCCCAGCTTTGGAGATTAAAGGAGTATTGTATATGGTGTGGAAAACCATTGTAAACGAGTTCCACCCCATACTGCTAGACCCCTCCCCAAAGGGGAAATCACTCTTTCTGCCCTCAGGAATTTTAGGGCCTCTTTTTTGTTTAAAAAGCTTTCTTAATTCTCTTTGCCGGGGATTTGAATTTGGGTCTCTGATCTCAATCTTGACATCTCAATCAATATGTGTCAAAATAACAATAGGAAATCTCTGCACTCAAAGCCCCCAAAATGTATAGCTCATTTATTGCTCTTTCCTGTAATTTCCATTCGTTTAAAACAAAAGACTTATATGAATAATTCTGTATATATTTATTAGCATAGTTACTGAAATACAAATGGTGCTATAAAGTTTTTATGCTATGTGTAACTTTGGGATATCATGCTTTGATGTATCTTTTCTTAAGAGCAATGAATTTGCCTTACTAAAATATATTATTGTGTAGTAATGAGGGTGGAGCAGCTTTAATGTAGTTAACTAAGGGTAGGTTTGCAAAAGTTATGATTAGCATGCTTTTTTTGTTCTACCTATTTCTGTTGTTTTTTTCTTTGCTCGAACATTTAGTACTGATGAGATTGTCAAAGAAAGGATAATGCCTTAAAAAATGAAATCGCATTTTGCCTTATAAAATTTCTGAAACACCCAAATGCACTTCACATACAATTAATTACTTTAAAATAGTCACTGTTGTAGGCAAACATACCAACCATTTTGCAAACACCAAGAAATAGGTAACTCATCAATCTACTTTTGGTAGTTTGGTTGATAAAAGAATATTAGGGGGCACAACTCCTTGTTCTTCTTCAAATTGCACCAATGGATCTTTTAAAATCCACAACACTCAGTGTAAAGTCTTATTGCACCTCCAACAATGCGGCACTCCCTCAATATAGCACTGAAGTGTCAGTGTATGCTTTAAAAGTTATGCTTTTAAGTCTGGGCCTAGCCAAGGTGGCCACCCACAGGTCCAGGATGGGGGTGGGGAGCGGGGGGGGGGCGCGGAGGAGTCACACTGGCTGCCTGTCTCTCTTCCGCCTTCTTATCCGCACCCTGGAGAGGGAGCACATGGTGTCTGCCAGTACACTTGAGCCTTCTGCAACCGGTGGGCACCGCAAGGGCTGGAGTGTTTTGTGGACATCAGGAATATTATAATTTATTAATGGTTCCCTTTGTTTTGTTCATAGTTATTAAAGAAATAGAAAAAATAATTATTTTTGGGGCGTGGGGTTTAAACTGACAACCTTTTAACTGTTGTACAGAGCCTTGGTCAGACCCCATCTGGAGTACTGCATTCAGTTTTGGGCACCGAACCTCCAAAAAGATATATTGGCCTAAGGAGAACAGTGCAGATTTACCATAATTATACCAGGGCTTAAAGGGTTAAATTGTGAGGACAGGTTGCATAAATTTGGCTTGTATTCCCTTGAGCTTAGACGGTTGAGGGGTGATCTAATTGAGGTGTTAAAAATGATAAAAGGATTTGATAGTGTAGATAGAGAGAAACTATTTCCTCTGTGTAGGGGAATCCAGAACAATGGGCACAATCTTAAAATTAGAGCCAAGCCATTTAGGAGTGAAATCGGGAAACACTTTTTGACACAAAGGTTAGTGGAAATACGGAACTCACTTCCCAAAAGGCTGTGGATGCTGGGTCATTTAAATTTTCAAGACCGAGATAGATAGATTTTTGTTAGGTAAGCGTATCAAGGCATATGGAACAAAGGCAGGTAAATGGAGTTGAGGCACAGATCAGCCATGATCTAATAAAATGGCGGAACAGACTTGAGGGGCTGAATGGCCTACTCCTGTTCCTATGTAACACAGTGTTGAATGCTCAATCTGAGTCAAGCCAACACTTGCCGACCCTCCATTAGGCAGTTGAGTTATCATTAGAAATATAGTTGTAAACCCAGGGATTACTTATCACTGTCAGTATGTGTTAATTCAGCCCTCCCACACCGCTGGTCACGAGAATGCTCCTAAGCCAGTTTTCCCTATGATGTCATTAGCACTTGATGCTTAAACAAAAATATTCAAAAATGTAACTGAAATAGACAGGAAAAAAATCAAAGTATGTTATTATGAATTTTATTTTACAACTGTTTGGTTTTTTTTGGTTCTTGATACCAAAATCCTTTCCTTAAAATATGCGTTCCTTGCTATTTCTTTGGTTCTTGTCAGACAGTCTGCGTAATCAAGTGTTTTTCATCTATATTTGATGTGGGAATATGCTGGGAGTATGTGATAGATAATTCCGCCGTGTAATGCAATTGCAAGGAAGCAACGTAGTTGCAAGGTTCTTATACAACATAAACTGTAAAAATGTAGACTGAGTGGTTCAGATTCACCATGTGAACCCAGAGTCAGATCACCGTCAACTTTATTTCCCGGTATCTGTTATTCTAATATATATGAGAAAGTGATTTTTCATTTTAAATTCTTTCCCCTATAACGGTGGACATTTTCTGATTTAGAAGAAATGATACATTTACCCATTATTGTTGTTTGTCACTCCAGTTGAACGGGCAAGCAGGTGACCTATTATCCACTCTCGGCCATTGTTGAGCACTTACTGTGAACTACGCAGGTTGAAGTTTGAATTTGCCTTCTGATTTTTAATGTTTTTTTTAAAAAGAGAAACACTTCACTCGTGTTTATACTGGTACCTGATATCACTGAATGTGATCAGGAACTTAGTGTATGGAAAACTGCAGCAAGGGCCCATGTTATATCATGCAGTGGCATGACATATTAGTACATCTACTATCACCAGAGTACTCTTTGGATACTTCTTAAATCTAAGGAGGATTGATTGCGTTAGAAAGGTAAATTTACTTACATAACAATAGTCACTGATCTCCAAAAGTAATTATTGTATGAAATATTTTGAGATGTTTCAATAACAACATGCATTTATATAGCACCTTTAAAGTAGAAAAACGTCCCAAGGTGCTTCATATAAGTGTAACCAGAAAAAAATGGATGCTAAGCTAAAAAGGTGATGTTAGGAGCGGTGATCAATGAATTGGTCCAGCAGTTTATTGATACCCAGTATAAGATTTTTTAAAACCAATTTTGAAAAATATATACACAGTAATGCTCCTTATAACATTTGAATGACATTATTGCTGAAAGATTAAACTACTAGGCAATATTAGTGGACAAATGCAAAGCACTACAAGATTGTAGCAATGTAAGAAATCTAAATTATGCACATTGTGCCATCCACCCTCTGAGCAATGAAATAATGCAAGGCACAAAGAGAACAATTAGGGCAGGTGGTTACTCAGAAGGAAAACAAGGTACACTACTAAAAAAATGTAAAAAGTATACAATTAAATGTACACATGAAACTGTACAACAGGAAGTTTAACTAATCTTTTGCTCTGAGATCTCAATAAGTCAATGAAATTCTCTAAAATTAAACAGGTTATTCACTGAACAGCAATGGACTGTACTAAAATCTCCTGGTTATCCAAACTCAACGTTTGTCTCCAGTGCGCCATATTGTGCATGAAAAGGGTTCCATGTCATATAATTCCATATCCCCAGGGCAACTTGCAACACTTGAAAATCTCTGGGTTCGAAACTATGACGTGAAATATCAGTTTAAAAATATGTAATGTGCTCATATTAAGTTCCTCTGGCTATTTTGAAAAGACGTTAATCTGTTTATTTTACACAGATTAATGCTATTAAAACAGCAGACAGGAATTCCGTATGAACACGTTAATGCATTTTTATTAATAGCACACAGTGCAATTTCAATCCAGCTACATTTTCCATTTACACAAAACTCTCTGTGGCTTATTCCATGAGATGAGATGGCGAATTTCTTTGAAACCTTTATTCTGTTGTACCATTGGTTGTTGGTGCCTATTCTCATCTTGTCTGTTAAAGAATGCTATATATGTGAAGTAACAGAACCTGTAATTCATTCTGCTTGAACTGTCCAACAATGAGCAAGAGCATGGCAATTGTTATTTAAAAACAAATCTATAACTTTGTGAATATGATGAATTAATTTTGAACAGTTTTTTTTAAAGCAAATTCTTTATCGATTTGTCTTAGCTTCTAATGTTAGTCTGTTGGTGTTTGAGTTGACAGTATTGTTCTGTTTCATTATCTTGTTTTAATATTTATGCCAAATGAGCCTTAAGATGTGAAAATAATTGATCACTTTGTTTTTTTTTTAAAACTTGTGAATGAATAAATGACTTGCGCACTGTTAGAACTTGGTGTCTCTACTGATGTCCTATTATCTTGTCCTCTATTGGCAGTTTGTGCTATTTTGCCTGTCGATTGCTCCTTTTCTTGCTGTTTCTATTAATGGCTTGTGCTTTTGTAAATGCCCATTACTTGGGCATGGTTATTTCTCAAAGCTATATGTATACATTAAAGCCCAGAATGGCTGAATTTATGCAATTTAATTTAAATGGGTTAATGATGGCGTTTAATAGCACAGAAACTTGACTAAAAATATTGCAGAGTTGACATAACTCCACAAGACTATAAAAGAGTAGTAAAACAGCAATTTCATCAATGATAATGTGCTGTATGCAAACCCAAATGATGCACATCTTCTCGTACACACTCTTGCACAGGATGCATTCACTCAGTCGTTCAATATATTCAAGACTGAGATCGATAGATTTTTGGAATCTAAGGGAATCAAGGGGTATTGGGATCGGGCGGGAAAGCAGAGTCGAGGTGGAAGATCAGCCATGATCTTATTGAATGGCAGAGAAGGCTCGAGGGGCCATATGGCCTACTTCCAGCTCCTATTTCTTATGTACTGCCGTGGATCAGTTTTTAACAACTCAGAAAAACGGTAATACCAGCAACAGGTGCTGTTACTGTATTTCACACAGTTTTCTGCCAGTTTTAAAACACTATTGCATGGTCACTGATTAACATGAGGTGAAAAATGTAGTCACTAATTTTTATTTTACCACTTACATTCTTCAGTTATAAATTGATATTTTTGAATACAGTATATTGGACATTCCACCTATGATATATAAACACTTATGTGCAAAAAATGTTGACTCTAGCACACATCAGCCACACTTTTAATGTCCCACTTTGTACAAAACACCAATAAATCACAACTGAACATTCTTAACAGTAATTAAAAAGAAAAAGCCAATTAACCTCTAACAGACCTCGACATATGTCTATAACAACAACGTACGTTTGTACAGCCCCTTTAACGTAGTAAAACTTCCAAAGGCGCTTCACAGAAGTGGTATCAAATAAAATTTGACACCGAGCCACATAAGGAGATATTAGGTCAGGTGACCAAAAGCTTGGTCAAAGTAGGATTTTAAAGGAGGAGACAGTGGTGGAGGGGTTCAGGGGGGGGAATTCCAGAGCATAGAGCCTAGGCAGTTGAAGGCACGGCCAATAGTGGAGCTATTAAAATTGGGGATGCGCAAGGGGCCAGAATTGGAGGAACGCGGAGATCTCAGTGTTGTAGGGCTGGAGGAGGTTAGAGAGATAGGGAGGGGCGAGGCCATGGAGGGATCTGAAAATAAGGATGAGAATTTTAAAATTGAGACTTCGCCGGACCAAGAGCCAATGTAGGTCAGCGAGTGCAGGGGGGGGGGAACCTGATTGGAGAAGTTTAAGCATGGAGTTGCGGGAAAGATGGGCACGGATTTGGGAGACGATGACACGTTCAAGATCTTTGAAGAGGAAAGGGAGGTTGGAGATGGAGCGGTAGTTTGTAAGGACAGAGGGGTCAAGGGTGTGTTTTTTTGAGCAGGGGGTGATGACTGCAGACTTGAAGGGGAGGGGGATTGTACCTGAGTAAACGGAACCATTAACAATGTCAGCTAACGTGGGGGCCAGGAAGGGAAGTTGGATGGACAGCAGTTTGGTGGGAATAGGGTCGAAGGAGCAGGAGGTGGGTCTCATGGTCAAGATGAGCTCGGCGAGAGCATGAGTGGAGATAGGAGAGAAACTAGAGAAAGACGCTTTAAGGGAGCTACGTTAACCATAACTCAACTTTAGCAGCAGAATAAAACACAGTGCGTTACATGGTTTTATGTTCCTGTTCATCTAAAACAGTGCAACCTACAACTTACTGTGAGTAGCTCAACAAGTCTTCATAACAAAATTTCTTGTGTCAGTGTGTCAAGTCTGTCTAAATTACATAATTGTCAAACCATTGAGTCTACATTGTGACCATCAAGCCTTTTATTCAGTTTTTATCTTTTTAAGTAACTAATGAGGTCTCTATGTTTTTCTCCTTTCCATTATTTATTTCCTATTTTGTACTTACTAATTATATTACATAAAACTGAGTAGAGGGGGCAACTGATGAGGTGTTCAAAATGATTTAAACACTGATCCATTTACCCACCAATGGAAATAATCGAAGTTCAAGAGGCCGTGATCCCAAGCCAAGCGCCAGACATATAAAGGGGCAGATTATTAGAAACTTTAACTCAAAATGATCAGAATGTGAAATATTTTTCCACAGTGGTGATTGGTGCTAAATCAATTCCAGCAATAAAATGGAATTGGATAATTACTTGAAGAGTAAAACTGAAAGGAGCCACTTCATGGTGGTCTGGCAAGAGTTACCCCCAAAAAGGCACGTTTCTGTTGGGAAGAAGACTCAACTTGATCTTGAAGGTGTTAGATATATTTGGGCGCCCAATTTGTTCAGAAGGTCCAACAGATTTAAAAAAAAAACATGTTTTTCCCCATGGTTTTTGACACAATTTACAACCCAGGCCTGACATAACATTCTTATAAATAGTGCAACTAAAATATATATCAAACGTTGGATCACTAACCATTTCAGCTGTTACTTTTAAACCACAGCCCACCGTCCACGCTGAAGCGGAGCCATTGCACGCAGATTTCCAGAATTATCCTTACGGGGAGAAAAATGTCGCATGCGCAGTGGCGGTGGCTTTGGGGGAGGGAGGGAGGAGTGTGTCGTTTACTGCGCATGCGCACATTACGATTTTCGGGGAGGCGGGAGCGCTGCTTGTCGCGTGCTGCCCCCGCGAGCGCGGTGGTTGGAGTTTGACTGTCTCGTGCTGTGACTGCGTACTGGTTCCGTGCCACCCTGCAGGCTGGTCAAACGACTGTGAGCGGCAGGTGAGTAAGCGGTCAGGTGTTGTATTTATATATAAAAGTGAGGGTGTCACATTCGGGTCCCAATTGGACCATGTCCGAGGTAGCCACCGGTTGCAAAGGGAAAGGTAACCCACCTCCCACCTTTCCCAGCTCAAACCTTTGGTAGCACTCTCGCCTCTGAGTCAGAAGACTGGGGGTTCAAGTCCCACTCCAGATCTCAGCCCCAGGACATTGCTGCAGGAGTTCCTCAGGGCAGTGTCCTTGGCCCAACCATCTTCAGCTGCTTCATCAATGGCCTTCCCTCCATCATAAGGTCAGAAATGGGGATGTTCGCTGATGATTGCACAGTGTTCAGTTCCACTCGCAACCCCTCAGATAATGAAGCAGTCCGAGCCCGCGTGCAGCAAGACCTGGACAACATCCAGGCTTGGGCTGATAAGTGGCAAGTAACATTTGCGCCAGACAAGTGCCAGGCAATGACCATCTCCAACAAGAGAGAGTCTAACCACCTCCCCTTGACATTCAACGGCATTACCATCGCCGAATCCCCCCACCATCAACATCCTGGGGGTCACCATTGACCAGAAACTTAACTGGACCAGCCATATAAATACTGTGGCTACAAGAGCAGGTCAGAGGCTGGGTATTCTGCGGCGAGTGACTCACCTCCTGACTCCCCAAAGCCTTTCCACCATCTACAAGGCACAAGTCAGGAGTGTGATGGAATACTCTCCACTTGCCTGGATGAGTGCAGCTCCAACAACACTCATGAAGCTCGACACACTCCAGGACAAAGCAGCCTGCTTGATTGGCACCCCATCCACCACCCTAAACATTCACTCCCTTCACCATCGGCGCACTGTGGCTGCAGTGTGTACCATCCACAGGATGCACTGCAGCAACTCGCCAAGGCTTCTTCGACAGCACCTCCCAAACCCGCGACCTCTACCACCTAGAAGGACAAGAGCAGCAGGTTCATGGGAACAACACCACCAGCACGTTCCCCTCCAAGTCACACACCATCCCGACTTGGAAATATATCACCGTTCCTTCATTGTCGCTGGGTCAAAATTCTGGAACTCCCTTCCAAACAGCACTGTGGGAGAACCGTCACCACACGGACTGCAGCGGTTCAAGAAGGCGGCTCACCACCACCTTCTCAAGGGCAATTAAGGATGGGCAATAAATGCTGGCCTCACCAGCGACGCCCACATCCCTTGAAAAAATAAAAAAAAACTTGAGCAAATATTCCAGGCTGACACTTCCAGTGCAGTACTGAGTGAGTGCTGCACTGTCGGAGCTGCCGTCTTTCAGATCAGACATTAAACTGAGGGTGGCCCTTTCAGGTGGACGTAAATAATCGCATTGCACTAGAAGAGCAGGGGACTTCTCCCCAGTGTCCTGGCCAATCTTCATCATAGAATCAGAAAATTTACAGCACAGAAGGAGGCTGTTCGGCCCATCGTGTCCATGGCAGCTGAGAAACGAGCCACCCAGCCTAATCCCACATTCCCGCATTTGGTCCGTAGCCCTGCAGGTCACGGCTCTTCAGGTGCACATTCAGGTATTTTTTAATTAATTGAGAGTTTCTGCCTCTACCACCCTCTCAGGCAGTGAGTTCCAGACCCCCACCACCTCTGGGTGAAATTTTCTTTTCTCATTTCCACTCTAATCCTTCTCCAATCACTTTAAATCTGTGCTCCCAGGTTACTGATCCCTCCGCTAAGGGAAATAGGTCCTTCCTATCTACCCTGTCTAGGCCCCTCATAATTTTGTATACTTCAATCATATCACCCCTCAGTCTCCCCTGTTCCAAGGAAAACAACCCCAGCTCATCTAATTTGTTATCATAACTAAAATTCTCCAGTCCTGGCAACATCCTCGTAAATCTCCTCTGCACCCTCTCTAGTGCAATTACATCCTTCCTGTAATATGGCGACCAGAACTGTGCGCAATACTCGAGCTGTGGCCTAACTAGTGTTTTATACAGTTCCAGCATAACATCCCTGCTTTTATATTCTATGCCTCGGCTAATAAAGGAAAGCATTCCATATGCCTTCTTAACCACCTTATCTTCTTGTCCTGCTACCTTCAGGGATTTGTGGACATGCATTCCAAGGTCCCTCAGTTCCTCTACACCTCTCAGTATCCTCCCATTTATTGTGTATTCCCTAACCTTGTTTGCTCTCCCCAAATGCATTACCTCACACTTCTCTGGATTGAATTCCATTTGCCAATTTTCTGCCCATCTGACCACTCCATTGATATCTTCCTGCAGTCTACAGCTTTCCTCCTCACTATCAACCACACGGCCTATCTTTGTGTCATCCGCAAATTTGTTAATCATGCCCCCTACGTTTAAGTCCAAATTGTTAATTGTTAATCACAAAAAGCAAAGCACCTTAACCAACATCATTCAAGAAACAGATTATCTGGTCATTTGTGGGATCTTGCTCTGCAATGCTTTTTGTGGGACCTTGCTCTGTGCAAATTGGCTGCCGCATTTGCGACATTACAACAGTGACTACACTTTAAAAGTACTTCATTGGCTGTAAAGGGCTTTGGGGCGTCCTGAGGTCGTGAAAGGTACTGTATAAAGGCATGTTCTTTCTTTTCGCTCCTATCTCTTGAACACATAATCCAGGCTGACACTTCAGTGCAGTATTGAGGGAGTGCTAAACTGTCAGAGGTGCCGTCTTTCAGATGAGATGATAAACTGCCTGTTCGGGTGGATGTAAAAGACCTCACGGCACTATTCAAACAGCAGGGAGTTCCCCCAGTGTACTGGCCAATGTTCGTCTGTCGCCACATCAGTCAAACGGATTTTCTGGTCATTCATCTCATTGCTACTTGTGGGACCTTGCTGTGCGATAATTGGCTTTCATGTTTGCCTATAAAACAACAGTTACTACACTTCAAAAGTACTTCATTGGTTGTGAAGTGCTTAGGGGCATCCTAAAGATATGAAAAGTGCTATATAAATGCAAGTTCATTCTTTCATATTGCCGATTCAGCGAGAGTCCCCTTGCACTCTAGGAGCAAGTGAATTGGTCGAGTAAATCTGACATGTATAGCACCAAATACAGAGACTTCCAAAGTTTTGTATTTTTGCATAGAACGTGAGTGTGCCACATTACACCTAATCTAAGTCAGTCACATGTAAATCAGAGATCTTTGTCATCTATTCACTCGTCCAATACTACTCGTTTGTTTAACATTGGTGCTGCTGGGATTTCCTGCTCTGGCCTTTAGAAGTTTGTGACTGACAGTTTAGCATTACATTTAAAGCTTTTTTTTATTGCTATATTTGCATTGTCTTTGGATTATGCGCAGCTGGTGTTTGCAGCTGCAATTCTGCATTGTAAGGCTCCTTTTGTAGCTACCCTTTCCCATAGCACTCTTGTTGACAGCTGTTCATCAGCAGCAACAACAGTGTTCAACTTGGGAATTACATTGGGTGTTTCAATGGCATTGCTGGATTTGGAGTAAAAGGGGATTATTGCAGAGGGAATAATGGCAGGGGCAATTTCACCTCAGAACTATGGCGTCCACTCAATATCCCAGGGGCTGAGTCTTCAAAGCTAAGCACACCTGCTTGCAGAGATTTGCCTTTCCTGTCTGTGCTTCACAAAGAAGGCTGTCATAGAGTTACATCGTTTCCTCAAGTCAAACTTGCAGTCAAGATCTGCCATGGTGACTGCACTGCCTGTGGTATGAAAGCTACTACAGCATAACATTTTTTACTTGACTGGATCCTTCCAAGGCAGCACTGGTACAATTTGCCAATCTTCAGGCATGGAACACCTGACACAAGTCGTGTTTGCCATTCATCACTTTTCCCAGGCAAAAGGAGGCAACAGCACCTTTTCCAGGTGTCAGGCTTTCCAAAAGTGTAGTGCCTTATTGGTGACATGGCCATCAGGGCCCCAGCAGCAACCTCATGGCTTATATGAATCGGAAAGGCTTTCATTCCATTAATGTGCAGATGGTATTTTTTTATTCATTCATGGGTTGTGGGCAGTCACTCCACAAGGACTGTGCGGTGGTCACTCCTACCAATACTGTCATGGACAGATGCATTTGCGACAGGTAGATTGGTGAGGACGACGTCAAGTAAGTTTTTCCCTCGTGTTGGTTTGCTCAACACCTGTCGCAGGCCCAGTCTGGCCTGAAGTGGGGGGGGGGGAACGGCAAAAAAAAAAATCCTTACTTCAAAATCGTGAAGGCATCCGGGAAACCCGTACTTCTGGGTTTCGCGTCAGGAATTCCACCCCCCCCCGTCCCCCCCCGTCCCCTTCCCGGCTCCGGGCGAAACTCAGGCCCTTAGTGTCAGCTTGACTCAGTTGTCAACACTTTTGCCTCTGAGTCAGAAGGCTGTCAAGTTCCATTCCAGACCTGAGCGCACAGTCTAAGATGATACTTCAGTCCAGTCCGCACCAGAGTACCGTAATGGCCCATTTGCTTGTTTGGGTGGATGGATGTAAATGATTAACAGGCTGGCCTCAGGCGGAAGGGAGAAGAGGAAGGAAGAGGATGAGGTCAGGTAAGTGTTAGATGTGAGGGGGGGATCATCGGGGGTCAGTCAATCTTCGGGGCACTGTCAGTCGTCGGGAAGGTCGAGGTTGGGGGTCATCGCTTGGTCGGATATCGTTGCGGGGGGGGGGGGGGGCGTGGGTTGGAGATCATAGGGGGGACCAGAGATCGTGGGAGGGGGTCGCTGGAAGATGGGCTTGTTGGGCTTAGGGGAAGCACTCCTGCTCCTCTGGGCCCACAAGCTGTGCTATAAAGGCACTTACCTGCAGTTTCGGGCCTTCTCGCCGCCTCTCACATGGTGTGAAGGAGAAGGCCCAGGAATCCCGGCCCCCAGGGGCTAAAATCAAAAAAGCTTTGAAAGTGGAGGCCCTCAGCCTGACCTGCCTCCTGAGAGCGGGTTGGTTGCCCACCCCTTGTCCTGCCCCTGTGAAAACCGAGGGGCGGGTTTTAGATTTTTGCAATTGTTACTGCCCCCCTGCCCCCAACACATTTGTTTTTCCAGGCTAAAATCATGCCCTAAGACAAACTATTGATTCGAATATTTAAAATATTTATTTAAGAACTGATAAATTTCATAAGTCTACTTGTGAACATCCAGCAAATTTTCTCTTTACAAATATATTTGCATGTCTATGAACATTGTATTCATTGAACATTTTGATTGATTTGCATGATTTCCAAAACTGGACAAAGCACTCTTTCTATGGAAATTGAATGTCAGTTGTTCACTTTTCTAGTTTCAATATCTTTTAAAATTTCTGTTCAGCTGCAGGAACCAGATTAACCAGTCTACTTCATCTCTGCTACTATGCTTAAACTCTTTAGTCTTCTTCTGTGGCCAATGTGTCTAGCCTACATATGTGAATGGCAGGTACAACTGAGCAACTTTCATAACCGCAGTACATTTTCGGGAACCATCCTGCAGCAAGAATCAGCTGCCAGCCTAGATTGTATATTTCAGAACTTATCTGGCCAGGGTATTGATCCTTTTGAAAAACTTGAAGTAAGTGTGTTATATGTTAATCCTCAGAACAGAACTATAGTTTCTATATCTATATATTAATCAAAATTTTGCATATGGCAAAGAGGAAGGAAGAAGTGTTGGATCTAGTTCTGGGGAATGAAGTGGGGCAAGTGGAGCATGTTTCAGTGGGAGAGCATTTGGGAAACGGTGATCATAATATCATTAGGTTTAGAGTAGTTCTGGAAAAGGACAAGGAAAAATCAAAAATGAAAATACTCAACTGGAGGAGGACTAATTTCAGTGAGTTGAAAAGGGATCTGGCCCTAGTGGATTGGAATCAAAAATTGGTAGGCAAACCAATAATTGAACAATGGGAGGCTTTCAAGGAGGAGATAGTTTGGATACAGAGTAGACACATTCCCATGAGAGGGAAAGGAAGGGCATCCAAAGTTCGAGCTCCCTGGATGACTAAAGATATAGGGATTAAAATGAAACAGAAAAAGGAGGCTTATGACAAATATACAGTTCATAATACAGTAGAGAACCAAGCTAAATACTGAAAGTACAAAGGAGACCGAAAAAAGGGAATGAGAGGGGCAAAGAGAGTGTATGAGAATAGATTAGTGGCTAACATAAAATGGAGCCCAAAAGTCTTTTGTAAACATATAAATAGCAAAAGGTGGTCAAAGGAAGGGTGGGGCCGATTAGGAATAAAATAGGAGATTTCTTGTGGAGGCAGAGTGCATGGCTGAGATACTAAACGAATACTTCGCACTGTCTTCACTAGAGAAGAGAATGCTGCCAATGTAGTAGTAAAGGAGGAGGTAGTCGCGATTTTGGATAGGATAAAAATAGATAAAGAGGAGGTACTTAAAAGGTTGGCAGTACTCAAAGTTGAAAAGTCACCCGGTCCAGATGGGATGCATCCTAGGTTACTGAGGGAAGTAAGAGTAGACATTGCGGAGGCTCTGGTCACAAGGGGTACGGTAGCATAGTGGTTATGTTACTGGGCTAGTAATCCAGAGTCATGAGTTCAAATCCTGCCACGGCAGCTGGCGAATTTAAATTCAATTAATTAAATAAAAATCTGGAATTAAAATACGAGTATCAGTAATGATGGCCATGAAACTACCGGATTGTCGTAAAAACCCATCTGGTTCACTAATGCCCTGACCCGGTCTGGCCGATATGTGACTCCAGACCCACAGCAATGTGGTTGATTCTTAATTGCCCTTTGAAATGGCCCAGCAAGCCACTCAGTTGTAAAATCTCGCTACGAAAAGTCATAATAAGAATAAAACCGGACGGACCACTAGGCACCGGACACGACAACGGCAAAACACCAAGCCCAGTCAACCCTGCAAGGTCCTCCTTACTAACATCTGGGGACTTGTGCCAAAATTGGGAGAGCTGTCCCACAGACTAGTCAAGCAACAGCCTGACATAGCCATACTCACAGAATCATACCTTTCAGCCAATGTCCCAGACTCTTCCATCACCATCCCTGGGGATGTCCTGTCCCACCGGCAGGACAGACCCACCAGAGGTGGCGGTACAGTGATACAGTCAGGAGGGAGTAGGCCCTGGGAGTCCTCAACATTGACTCTGGACCCCATGAAATATCATGGTATCAGGTCAAACATGGGCAAGGAAACCTCCTGCTGATTACCACCTACCGTCCTCCCTCAGCTGATGAATCAGTCCTCCTCCATGTTGAGCACCACTTGGAGGAAGCACTGAGGGTAGCAAGGGCACAAAATGTACTCTGGGTGGGGGACTTCAATGTCCATCACCAAGAGTGGCTCGGTAGCACCACTACTGACCGAGCTGGCCGAGTCCTGAAGGACATTGCTGCTAGACTGGGCCTGCGGCAGGTGGTGAGCAAACCAACACGAGGGAAAAACTTACTTGACCTCGTCCTCACCAATCTACCTGTCGCAAATGCATCTGTCCATGACAGTATTGGTAGGAGTGACCACCGCACAGTCCTCGTGGAGATGAGGTCCCGTCTTCGCACTGAGGACACCATCCAACGTGTTGTGTGGCACTACCACCGTGCTAAATGGGCTAGATTCAGAACAGATCTAGCAGCTCAAAACTGGGCATCCATGAGGCGCTGTGGGCCATCAGCAGCAGCAGAATTGTATTCCAGCACAATCTGTAACCTCATGGCCCGGCATATTCCTCACTCTATCATTACCAACAAGCCAGGGGATCAACCCTGGTTCAATGAGGAGTGTAGAAGAGCATGCCAGGAGCAGCACCAGGCGCACCTAAAAATGAGGTGCCAAGCTGGTGAAGCTACAACTCAGGACTACATGCAAGCTAAACAGCGGAAGCAACATGCTATAAACAGAGCTAAGCGATTCCACAACCAACGGATCAGATCAAAGCTCTGCAGTCCTGCCACATCCAGTCGTGAATGGTGGTGGACAATTAAACAACTAACGGGAGGAGGAGGCTCTGCAAACATCCCCATTCTCAATGATGGCGGAGTCCAGCACGTGAGTGCAAAAGACAAGGCTGAAGCGTTTGCAACCATCTTCAGCCAGAAGTGCCGAGTGGATGATCCATCTCAGCCTCCTCCCGATATCCCCACCATCACGGAAGCCAGTCTTCGGCCAATTCGATTCACTCCACGTGATATCAAGAAACGGCTGAGTGCACTGGATACAGCAAAGGCTATGGGCCCCGACAACATCCCAGCTGTAGTGCTGAAGACTTGTGCTCCAGAACTAGCTGCGCCTCTAGCCAAGCTGTTCCAGTACAACTACAACACTAGCATCTACCCGACAATGTGGAAAATTGCCCAGGTATGTCCTGTCCACAAAAAGCAGGACAAATCCAATCCGGCCAATTACCGCCCCATCAGTCTACTCTCAATCATCAGCAAAGTGATGGAAGGTGTCGTCGACAGTGCTATCAAGTGGCACTTACTCAACAATAACCTGCTGACCGATGCTCAGTTTGGGTTCCGCCAGGACCACTCGGCTCCAGACCTCATGACAGCCTTGGTCCAGACATGGACAAAAGAGCTGAATTCCAGAGGTGAGGTGAGAGTGACTGCCCTTGACATCAAGGCAGCATTTGACCGAGTGTGGCACCAAGGAGCCCTAGTAAAATTGAAGTCAATGGGAATCAGGGGGAAAACTCTCCAGTGGCTGGAGTCATACCTAGCACAAAGGAAGACGGTAGTGGTTGTTGGAGGCCAATCATCTCAGCCCCAGGGCATTGCTGCAGGAGTTCCTCAGGGCAGTGTCCTAGGCCCAACCATCTTCAGCTGCTTCATCAATGACCTTCCCTCCATCATAAGGTCAGAAATGGGGATGTTCGCTGATGACTGCACAGTGTTCAGTTCCATTCGCAACCCCTCAGATAATGAAGCAGTCCGAGCCTGCATGCAGCAAGACCTGGACAACATCCAGGCTTGGGCTCATAAGTGGCAAGTAACATTTGCGCCAGATAAGTGCCAGGCAATGATCATCTCCAACAAGAGAGAGTCTAACCACCTCCCCTTGACATTCAACGGCATTACCATTGCCGAATCTCCCACCATCAACATCCTGAGGGTCACCATTGACCAGAAACTTAACTGGACCAGCCATATAAATACTGTGGCTACGAGGGCAGGTCAGAGGCTGGGTATTCTGCGGCGAGTGACTCACCTTCTGACTCCCCAAAGCCTTTCCACCATCTACAAGGCACAAGTCAGGAATGTGATGGAATACTCTCCACTTGCCTGGATGAGTGCAGCTCCAACAACACTCAAGAAGCTCGACACCATCCAAGATAAAGCAGCCCGCTTGATTGGCACCCCATCCACCACCCTAAACATTCACTCCCTTCACCACCAGCGCACTGTGGCTGCAGTGTGCACCATCCACAGGATGCACTGCAGCAACTCGCCAAGGCTTCTTCGACTGCACCTCCCAAACCCGCGACCTCTACCACCTAGAAGGACAAGAGCAGCAGGCGCATGGGAACAACACCACCTGCACGTTCCCCTCCAAGTCACACACCATCCCGACTTGGAAATATATCGCCGTTCCTTCATTGTCGCTGGGTCAAAATCCTGGAACTCCCTTCCTAACAGCACTGTGGGAGAACCGTCACCACACGGACTGCAGCGGTTCAAGAAGGCGGCTCACCACCACCTTCTCCAGGGCAATTAGGGATGGGCAATAAATGCCGGCCTTGCCAGCGACGCCCACATCCCGTGAACGAATAAAAAAAAAATCTTCCAATCCTCCTTAGATATGGGGACAGTGTCAGAGGATTGGAGGATTGCAAATGTTACACCCCTGTTTAAAAATGGGAAGAGGGATAATCCCAACAACTACAGGCCAATCAACCTAACATCGGTGGTAGGGAACTTTTAGAGACAATAATCCTGGACAAAATTAATTGGCACATGGAAAAGTATGGGCTAATAAGTGAAAGTCAGCATGGATTTAAAGGAAAATTGTGTTTGACAATCTTGATTGAGTTCTTTGATGAAGTAATGGAGCGGGTTGATGAGGGTAGTGTGGTTGATGTTGTGTATATGGACTTTCAAAAGGCATTTGATAAGGTACCACATAATAGATTTGTAAGGAAAATTAAAACCCATGAGATTAAAGGGACACTGGCACCGTGGATACAAAATTGGCTAAGGGACAGGCTAATGGTTGTTTTTCAGACTGGAGGGAAGTATATAGTGGTATTCCTTGGGGGTCGGTATTCGGACCACTGCTTTTTTTGGTATATATTAATGACCTGGACTTGGGTATACAGGGTATAATTTCAAAGTTTGCCGATGACAACTCGGAAATTTAGTTAACAGTGTGGAGGACAGTAACAGACTTCAGGAGGACATAGACAGGCTGGTGAAATGGGCAGACACATGGCAGATGAAATTTAATGCAAAGAATTCTGAAGTGATACATTTTAGTAGGAAGAATGAAGAGAAGCAATATAGACTAAATGGTACAGTTTTAAAGGGGGTGCAGGAACAGAGAGACCTGGGGGTGTATGTACACAAATCTTTGAAGGTGGCAGGACAAGTTGTGAATGCTGTTAGAAAAGCATATGGGATCCTGGGCTTTATTAATAGAGACATATAGTACAAAAGCAAAGAAGAAATGCTAAACCTTTTTAAACACTGGTTAGGCTTCAGCTGGAGTAGTGTGTTCAATTCTGGGCCCTACACTTTAGGAAGGATGGCAAGGCCTTAGAGAGGGTGCAGAAGAGATTGACTAGAATGGTACCAGGGATGAGGGACTTCAGTTATGTGGAGAGACTGGAGAAGCTGGAGTTGTTCTCCTTAGAGCAGAGAAGGTTAAGAGGAGATTTGATAGAAGTGTTCAAAATCATGAACTGTTTTGATAGAGTAAATAAGTAGAAACTGTTTCCGGTGGCAGAAGGGTCGGTAACCAGAGGACATAGATTTCAGGTGATTGGCAAAAGAACCAGAGGTGACACGAGGAAATATTTTTTTAGGCAGCGTGTTGTTATGATCTGGAATGCACTGCCTGAAAGGATGGTGCAAGCAGTGTGAACGGAGAGTTTGGTACGTGTGGGAGTTTAAGGGTTAATCTCTTGTGGGAGTTTAAGGGTTAATCTCTTGAAAATCTAGTGCATATTGCTTTCAACTGTTTAAGTTCAATTGCTATGAACTGTTTAAGTTCAATTTTAAAGTTTAAATTTTTGAGTTTCTGTCAGGCTTCAGCAGAGAGAGCTGCTGTAGCAAGTTAATTGGTTAGCTAGATTAAACTGGTACCTGAAGGTGGGGCAGGCCTGACTCATCTGAGTCACAAACTGTAGAAATACAGGGGCCTGTCAGTGCGGACAACACAGTATGAACGGAGAGTTTGGTACGCGTGGGAGTTTGGTGAAGTGGGGGAAGGAGGTGCTGCTTTGCCTTGCTTTTCCTAACTTTTTCCCCAGAGCGGCAGTGGACCTGAGAGTAGAAGACCTGGAACAAGAGACAACAACTGTGCAGCGTCAAAGGTGAGGCAGGAGAGTCCGAGAGGTGACCTCAGTATAAAAGGAGAGACCAAGAGAGTCTGGGAGTCTAAGGCAAGTCATGGCAGCACGGCTCGCACCCGTGATATGCTCCTCCTGCACTATGTGGGAAGTCATGGACACTACCAGTGTCCCTGGCGATCAAGTGTGCAGGAAGTGTGTCCAGCTGCAGCTACTGGCTAACCGTCTTTCGGAGCTGGAGCTGCGGGTGGATTCACTGTGGAGCATCCGCTATGCTGAGACTGTCGTGGATAGCACGTTCAGTGAGGTGGTCACACCGCAGGTAAAGATTACGCAGGCAGAAAAGAAATGGGTGACCGCCAGGCAGAGTAAAAGGACTAGGCAGGTAGAGCAGGAGTCCCCTGGGGCCATCTCCCTCTCAAACAGATATTCTGCTTTGGATACTGTTGGGGGAGATGGCTTATCAGGGGAATGCAGCAAGAGCCAGGTTCGGGGCACCACGGGTGGCTCTGCTGCACAGGAGGGGAGGAAGAAGAGTGACAGGGCTACAGTGATAGGGGATTCAATTGTAAGGGGAACAGATAGGCGTTTCTGCGGCCGCGAACGTGACTCCAGGATGGTATGTTGCCTCCCTGGTGCTAGGGTCAAGGATGTCACGGAGCGGCTGCAAGGCATTCTGGAGGGGGAGGGTGAACAGCCAGTAGTCGTGGTCCATATTGGTACCAACGACATAGGTAAAAAAAGGGATGAGATCCTGCAAGGTGAATTTAAGGAGTTGGGAGATAAATTAAAAAGCAGGACTTCAAAGGTAGTGATCTCAGGATTACTACCAGTGCCACGTGCTAGTGAGTATAGGAACAGGAGAATAGACAGGATGAATGCGTGGCTGCAGGGATGGTGTAGGAGGGAGGGATTTAGATTCCTGGGACATTGGGACCGGTTCTGGGGAAGGTGGGACCTGTACAAGCGTGACGGGTTACACCCGAGCAGGACCGGGACCAATGTCCTCGCGGGGGTGTTTGCTAGTGCTGTTGGGGAAGGTTTAAACTAGAGTGGCAGGGGGATGGGAACCTGAGTGGGGAGTCAGAAGGGAATAAAATTGAGAGCAGCAAGAGAGGGGAAGACCCAGAGGAAATCTACAATACAAATAGTACAAACAATTGTTCAAGAACAAGTGAAAGGGAAAAGCGTAGAGCAGCGGAAAGAAAGTGTACTTTAGGCACGACAGAAAAAATAAAAACTAGAAGGCGTAAGGCGATTAACCCAGCATCAAAGCTGTGGCAGGGGGTTGGGAACCTGAGCAGGGAGACAGAGGAAAGCGTGTCAGGAAGGGACAGAAGGTATGGAGTAAAAGGTAAAGTGTTAAAAAAGGAAAAAGCAGGAACTAAGTGTCACAAAACATATTTGAAAGTTCTTTATCTGAATGCACGTAGCATTCGTAACAAAATGGACGAGTTAACGGCACAAATAACTACGTATGGGTATGATCTTGTGGCCATTACAGAAACATGGCTGCAGGGTGACAACGACTGGGAATTAAATATGCCAGGGTATTTAACAATCAGGAAGGACAGGCAGGAAGGAAGGGGAGGTGGGGTGGCTATGTTAATAAAGGAAGGAATCACTAATATAGAGAAATGATATTGGGACAAAGGATCAGGATAATGAAACAGTTTGGGTAGAGATAAGGAATAATAAGGGGAAAAAACACTAGTGGGCGTAGTATATAAGCCTCCTAATAGTTGCAACTCTGCTGGAAGAAGTATTAATCAGGAAATAGTCGGGGCATGTAATAAGGGAACAGCTATAATTATGGGGGATTTTAACTATCATATAAACTGGACAAATCAAATTGGGCAGGGCAGCCTTGAGGAAGAGTTTATTGAGTATATTAGGGATGGATTTCTTGAGCAGTATGTAACTGATCCTACAAGGGGGCAAGCAACCTTGGACCTGGTCCTGTGTAATGAGCCAGGATTAATTAATAATGTCCTCGTTAAGGATCCCCTTGGAATGAGTGACCATAACATGGTTACATTCCATATCCAATAAGAGGGTGAGAAGGTTGGTTCTCAAACAAGCGTACTGAGCTTGAATAAAGGAGACTATGATGGTATGAGAGCGGAATTGATTAAATTGGATTGGGAAAATAGATTAAAGGGTAAGACAATACATGAGCAGTGGTGTTCATTCAAGGAGTTATTTTACAACTTTCAAAAAAATATATATTCCACTAAGGAAAAAAGGGTTAAAAAAAATGACAGCCATCCGTGGCTAAGTAAATAAATTAAGGACAGTATCCGACTAAAAACAAGGACATATAAGGTAGCCAAACTTAGTGGGAGGATAGAAGATTGGAAAGTCTTCAAAAGACAGCAAAAAGTAACTAAAGGATTGATTAAGAAAGGGAAGATAGATTATGAAAATAAATTCGTAAAAAATATAAAAACAGATAGCAAGAGTTTCTACAGCTAAGGCAAACGTAGGTCCCTTAGAGGATGAGACCGGGAAGTTAATGGTGGGAAACATGGAGATGGCAAAAATGCTGAACAAATATTTTGTTTCAGTCTTTACGGTAGAGGACACTAAGAATATCCCAACACTGGACAAACAGGGGGCTCTAGTGGGGGAGGAGCTAAATATGATTAAAATCACTAAGGAATTGGTACTCAGTAAATTAATGGGACTCAAGGCAGATAAATCCCCTGGACCTGATGGCTTCCATCCTAGGGTCTTGAGGGAAGTGGCAGTAGGGATTGTGGATGCTTTGGTAATAATTTTCCAAAATTCTCTGGACTCGGCAAAGGTCCCGGCAGATTGGAAAACTGCTATTGTAACACCCTTATTTAAAAAGGGTAGTAGGCAGAAGGCTGGAAATTATAGACCAGTTAGCCTAACATCTGTGGTGGGTAAAATTTTGGAGTCTATTATTAAGGAGACAGTAGCAGAACATTTGGATAAACATAATTTAATAGGACAAAGTCAGCATGGCTTTACGAAGGGGAAGTCATGTCTGACAAATTTGCTTGAGTTCTTTGAGGACATAACGTACAGGGTGGATAAAGGGGAACCAGTGGACGTAGTGTATTTAGACTTCCAGAAGGCATTTGACAAGGTGCCACGTAAAAGATTATTGCTCAAGATAAAGAATCACTGGATTGGGGGTAATATTCTGGCATGGGTGGAGGATTGGTTATCTAACAGGAAGCAGAGATTTGGGATAAATGGTTCATTCTCGGACTGGCAACCAGTAGCCAGTGGTGTTCCGCAGGGGTCGGTGCTGGGTCCCCAACTCTTTACAATCTATATTAACGATTTGGAGGAGGGGACCGAGTGTAACATATCAAAGTTTGCAGATGATACAAAGATGGGAGGGGAAGTGGAGAGTGAGGAGGACATAAAAAACCTACAGGGGGATATAGACAGGCTGGGTGAGTGGGCGGAGATTTGGCAGATGCAATACAATATTGGAAAATGTGAGGTTATGCACTTTGGCAGGAAAAATCAGAGAGCAAGTTATTATCTTAATGGCGAGAAACTGGAAAGTACTGCAGTACAAAGGGATCTGGGGGTCCTAGTGCAAGAAAATCAAAGTTAGTGTGCAGGTGCAGCAGGTAATCAAGAAGGTCAACGGAATGTTGGCTTTTATTGCTCGGGGGATAGAATATAAAAACAGGGAGGTATTGCTGCAGTTATATAAGGTATTGGTGAGACCGCACCTGGAATACTGCATACAGTTTTGGTGTCCATACTTAAGAAAAGACATACTTGCTCTCGAGGCAGTACAAAGAAGGTTCACTCGGTTAATCCCGGGGATGAGGGGGCGGACATATGAGGAGAGGTTGAGTAGATTGGGACTCTACTCATTGGAGTTCAGAAGAATGAGAGGCGATCTTATTGAAACATATAAGATTATGAAGGGGCTTGATCGGGTGGATGCGGTAAGGATGTTCCCAAGGATGGGTAAAACTAGAACTAGGGGGCATAATCTTAGAATAAGGGGCTGCTCTTTCAAAACTGAGATGAGGAGAAACTTCTTTACTCAGAGGGTAGTAGGTCTGTGGAATTTGCTGCCCCAGGAAGCTGTGGAAGCTACATCATTAAATAAATTTAAAACAGAAATAGACAGTTTCCTAGAAGTAAAGGGAATTAGGGGTTACGGGGAGCGAGCAGGAAATTGGACATGAATTTAGATTTGAGGTTAGGATTAGATCAGCCATGATCTTATTGAATGGTGGAGCAGGCTCGAGGGGCCGATTGGCCTACTCCTGCTCCTATTTCTTATGTTCTTATGTTCTTATTCGATAAGGAAACTGGATAAATATTCAAAAGGAAACTGGATAAATACTTGAAGGAGAAAAATGTACAGAGCTATGGGGAAAGAGCAGGGGAGTGGGACTAATTGAATAGCTCTACCGAAGCTTCAGCTCAGGCACAATGGGCCGAATGGCCTCCTCCTGTGCTGTATCATTCTATCATTCTATGGCATGCACATCCTATCGACAAACTTACTTCCCGTAACACTTTTTATTTTAACATTTTAAAGGAAACTGCCTATATAAGCATTTATAATGGCAATTTCTTTGTAAACATTTTATAATAGGAAAACCATATTAAACAGGTCACCATCATACTTTGTCGATGAACCAATCAAATCATTCAATTTGAAATAAGTTTCACATGCCCTTGTTAAAGTGTTTACTTCAACCCTTCGGCTTGTTTCAAAGCCTAGAATTTGATCCAATATTTTTATCCCTCAATATTTGGACAGAGTTTCCAATCATAGCTGTGCATAGCTTTTGAATTCACCCATCGCCACACCAGGAATCTCTTTAAGGGCTAATTACATGCATGTACCTCCACCTCCCCCCCTCCCCACCCTCTGGTGATTTGCGAACATGTGGCCCTATATAAACCAGGAGCTTGTCCACACTGCATAAATGTAGCTGACCTAACAAATTAGGTGAGGACAACACAGTAACACACCGCCTAATTAACATCCAATCAAAAAATCTATTTTTGGCTGTCCAAACCCAATGTTATAAATTTGGGTCTTGCCTTAAATATTCTCATGGGTACAGCAGTGCTAGTCACTATCGTTAGCAGTATGAGCATTTAGGAGTGTGCCTGTACTGTCCAAAATGTAACTGTAAGATAACTTAGCCCAAGGGTATAAAAGTATGACCCCCCCCTTGTGATCTGAATTGGATATAATGTTGTTCACATTTTCCTTCATGCACGTTTCTCCAAGCTTTTTGAAGGCAGACTTAGAAAACACTTAGTGAGATGAGGTTAGGTATGAATCGTTAAGCTGTTTTATTTTACAGACAGCAAGTGAACATACAGAGCAACAGTTATGATTAGACTCTTCTACTTCAATCAGTGTAACCTGTCTTTGTGTACTAATACAAAACAATGAATATGCTATGCTTCCCCACATCAGCAGGGTGTCTTGCTTGACTTAAACACAATAACTTCTAACTACCGTTGTGCATTCTAACCTTCTAAATCTGATCAGAGGCCTGCCCAGCAGCTTTCTCTATTATATAGTGCAAGGATCTTTGCAAAAGCACAGAGCTTGAGCACGGAGGTTGGCAAAGACAGGGAGTGAACCTCTAACGGAGTGAAGCACTAACATTTCAACTGGGAATTTGGTGAGTGAGGGAATTAGGTGCAGAGGGTGAAGGAGATGCTCAGTGATTTAAACCAAAGAACTATAGACTAAGACTGAGTGGAGCAAAAAGGGAGCCGCACGAGGAATCAAAAATCAAGAAAAAGTTAAAATGTGATGTCACAAGACAAGGCGGAGCACCAAGGGCAAGTCAGTAAGTATTTAGTTCATTGGTTAGTGTTCTTAATAGTTAGTGTCTTCAGTGGGTGGTTAGTGTGCTAGTGTCAGATAAACAGTAAAGTGCCTGAAAGCTAAACAAACAGTTTAGCTAACATGGCAGGACAGCTGGGGCCCGTCGCATGCACATGCTGTGCCATATGGGAACTCCAGAACACTTTGCGTGTCCTGGAAAACTATATATGCAGGAAGTGCCGCCAACTGCAGAGAGTTCAGACTGAGAGGGAGTGGGTGACCACCAGACAGACTAAGAGGAACAGCCAGGCAGTGCAGGAATCCCTTGGGAGCGTGGCACTCACAAACTGGCATTGAGTTTTGAATACCAGTGAGAGTGTTGACACCTCGGAGGAGTGCAGTCAGCAGCAAATCCACGGAACCGTGGGAGACCCGGCTGCTCAGTGGCGCAAAAGAAATGCAATTGTTAAAGGGGATTTGATAGTTGGGGGATAGACAGGCATTTCTGCAGCCGCCGAAGTGAGTCCTGAATGGTGTGATGCCTCCCTGGTGCCAGGGTAAAGGACATCACTGAGAGGGTGCAGAACATTTTGAGGGGGGGAAGGGGAACAGCCAGAAGTCGTGGTCCATGTGGGGACCAATGACATAGGAAGGAAAAGGGTCGAGGTCCTGCAGTCAAAGTTTCAGGAGCCTGCCTGTTCCTCCTAGTCTGTCTGATGAACGTTAAAAAGCAGAACCTCAAAGGTAGTAATCTCTGGATTACTCCCAATGCTACACGCTAGTGAGTATAGGAATAGTAAGATAAGACAGGTTAATGAGTGGCTGGAAAAGTGGAGTGGAGGAGGGGGGGCTTCACATTCTTTTGGCATTGGGACCAGTTCTGGGGCAGGAGGGATCTATTCAAGATGGACAGGTTGCAGCTCAACAGAGCTGGAACCAATGTCCTTGTGGGGAGGTTGACTAGTGCCGTGGGGGAGGGTTTAAACTAATTTGGCAGGGGGGTGGGCACCAAGATGAAACATTAGAGAGGAGAAACAAGGTGCACAGAGACTGGGAGGGACAAGTAGCACTAAAGTAAAGAATAGTTCAGAAATAGGAGGGATCGGACAGGGGGCAAACGCGAGGCAATCTAAGATGAGTTTAGAGTGTGTGTGCGTAAATGTACGTAGTGTGGTATATAAGGTTGGTGAGCTTCAGGCTCAAGTCACCACGTGGGACGATGATATAGTGGCAATAACAGAGACATAACTCAAAGAAGGGGAGGATTGGATACTTAATATTCCTGGCCACGAGGTATTCAGATAGGGAAGGAAAGAAAGGAGGGGCAACCATGGCAGTATTGATCAAAGAAACTATTATAGCACAGGAAAGGGATGATGTAGTTGAGGGGTTAAATACAGAATCTATTTTGTTAGAATTAAGGAACAATAGAGGAGCTATTATGCTACTCGGAGTATACTATAGGCCACCAAAGAGTGGGAAGGAGATAGAGGAGCAAATTTGCAGGCAAATTACAGAAAGATGCAATAACTATAGAGGGGACTTCAATTATCCCAATATAGACTGGGACAGTAACAGTGTAAAGGGCAAAGAGGGGGAGGAATTCCTGAAATGTGTTCAAGAGAACTTTCTGGAACAGTGTGTTTCCAGTCCAACCAGGAACAAAACAGTGCTGGGGAATGAAGGGGTGCAGGTAGAACATGTTTCAGTGGGGGGAGCATTTGGGGAACAGTGACCATAATATCATTAGGTTTAGAATCATTATGGAAAAGGACAAGGAACAATCAAATCTGAAAATGCTTAAATGGAGGAGGGCAAATTTCAGTGAGTTAATAAGGGATCTTGTCTTAGAATCAAAAATTAGTAGGCAAAACATCTGTAAACGTCCCCATCCTTAATGATGGCGGAATCCAGCACATGAGCGCAAAAGACAAGGCTGAAGCGTTTGCAACCATCTTCAGCCAGAAGAGCCGAGTGGATGATCCACTCCTCCTGATATCCCCACCATCACGGAAGCCAGTCTTCAGTCAATTCGATTCACTCCACGCTGAGTGCACTGGATACAGCAAAGGCTATGGGCCCCGACAATATCCCGGTTGTAGTGCTGAAGACTTGTGCTCCAGAACTAGCTGCGCCTCTAGCCAAACTGTTCCAGTACAGCTACAACACTGGCATCTACCCAACAATGTGGAAAATTGCCCAGGTATGTCCTGTCCACAAAAAGCAGGACAAATCAATCCGGCCAATTACCGCCCCATCAGCCTACTCTCAATCATCAGCAAAGTGATGGAAGGTGTCGTCGACAGTGCTATCAAATGCACTTACTCACCAATCACCTGCTCACCGATGCTCGGTTTGGGTTCCGCCAGGACCACTCGGCTCCAGACCTCATTACAGCCTTGGTCCAAACATGGACAAAAGAGCTGTATTCCAGAGGTGAGGTGAGAGTGACTGACCTTGACATCAAGGTAGCATTTGACCGAGTGTGGCACCAAGGAGCCCTTGTAAAATTGAAGTCAATGGGAATCAGGGGGAAAACTTTCCAGTGGCTGGAGTCATACCTAGCACAAAGGTAGTGGTTGTTGGAAACCAATCATCTCAGCCCCAGGACATTGCTGCAGGAGTTCCTCAGGGCAGTGTCCTGGGCCCAACCATCTTCAGCTGCTTCATCAATGACTTTCCCTCCATCGTACGATCAGAAATGGGGCTGTTCGCTGATGATCGCACAGTGTTCAGTTCCATTCGCAACCCCTCAAATAATGAAGCAGTCCGAGCCTGCATGCAGCAAGACCTGGACAACATCCAGGCTTGGGCTGATAAGTGGCAAGTAACATTTGCGCCAGACAAGTGCCAGGCAATGACCATCTCCAAAAAAAGAGAGTCTAACCATCTCCCCATGACATTCAATGGCATTACCATCACTGAATCCCCCACAATCAACATCCTGGGGGTCACCATTGACCAGAAACTTAACTGGACCAGCCATATAAATACTGTGGCTACAAGAGCAGGTCAGAGGCTGGGTATTCTGCGGCGAGTAACTCACCTCCTGACTCCCCAAAGCCTTTGTACCATCTACAAGGCACAAGTCAGGAGTGTGATGGAATACTCTCCATTTGCCTGGATGAGTGCAGCTTCAACGACACTCAAGAAGCTCGACATCATCCAGGACAAAGCAGCCCACTTGATGGGCACCCCATCCACCACCCTAAACATTCACTCCCTTCACCACCGGTGCACAGTGGCTGCAGTGTGTACCATCCACAGGATACACTGCAGCGACTCGCCAAGGCTTCTTTGACAGCACCTCCCAAACCCGCGACCTCTACCACCTGGAAGGACAAGAGCAGCAGGTACATGCACGTTCCCTTCCAAGTCACACACCATCCCGTCTTGGAAATATATCGCAGTTCCTTCATCTTTGCTGGGTCAAAATCCTGGAACTCCATTCCTAACAGCATTGTGGGAGAACCTTCACCAGACGGACTGCTGCGGTTCAAGAAGGCGGCTCACCACCACCTTCTCAAGGGCAATTAGGGATGGGCAATAAATGCTGGCCTCACCAGCGATGCCCACATCCTATGAACGAATTTTAAAAAATTGAATAATGGGAGGCCCTCAAGGAGAAGTTGGTTCGGGTACAGAGGAGACACATCCCTTTGAGGGGGAAAGAAAGGACATCCAAAGCTAGAGCTCCCTGGATGACTAAAGATATAGGGGAAAAAAATTGGATAGGGCCTATTACTGGGTGGGGGTAGCGCGATCCGTTATTATCCTGGGCCCAGTGGCCCCTGCACAGGCAGGACATGACTTTCGTCAGGCCTGAGGACTTACCTTCAAGCAGCGTTTCGAATCAGCGTTGACACGAGGATTCAATGCAATTTGCACTTTCCACCAGCAGGGGGAGCCCCAATCTCTTAAAGGCAGGCTGTCTCTTAAAAATCTCCTAAAGTTAGCCGGTACCTGTTTTTTGCTGAAAATAACAGTCTGCTGTCTGCACAGAGTCTGAACGGAGATCAAACATCGCACATGCAAAACATAGTGCAGCTCAGTCCCTATGTTTTACAAACTGATGAGTTATGTTAAAACATTGAATAAAGGTTACGCACTACTGAATCTCACATCCTCCAATCTGCATGCCAGATCTTACCAATCTGCTGATCTGAGGCCTACGAGAGTGCGTGCACCAAGGTTCTCTGCTGAAGTACCGGAGTCCTTGGTGCAAGAGGTGGACAGAAGGAGGGACATCCTATATCCGGGGTGAGGGGGTAAGAGGATCGCCAGACATATACCCAAAAGGCAGTGGGAGGCAGCATGGGATGAAGTCAATGCCAGACACACAGTATCATGAACATGGATGCAGTGCAGGAAGAAGTTCAGGGCTTTGATATGAGTGGTCAAGGTGAGTGAGGTCAACTGTCAAGTGGCATCTCCTACCAACTGCACCACTAGCCGCATCCACTGCTCACGCACTACACCCCACATACCAACAAACTCTTTCCATCAGTACTCAACTCTTCCAATCAGAAGCTTCCTCTCACCCTTACATATTACCACTGTTGCACGCTGTCCATCCACAACTCACAGGCCACACACACTGGCAGCTATTCAACCATGACAGGCGGGACTGATAACCTTTATAAAACACTGGTTAGGCCTCAGCTGGAGTATTGTGTTCAATTCTGGTCACCACACTTTAGGAAGGATGTCAAAGCCTTAGAGAGGGTGCAGAAGAGATCTACTAGAATGGTACAGGGATGAGGGACTTCAGTTATGTGGAGATACTGGAGAAGCTGGGGTTGTTCTCCCTAGAACAGAGGAGGCTAAGGGGAGATTTGATAGAGCTATACAAGATCATGAAGGGTTTTGAAAGAGTAAATAAGGAGAAACTGTTCACAGTGGCAGAAGGATCGGTGATCGGCAAAAGAACCAGAGGCGACATGAGGAAACATTTTTTTACGCAGCGAGTTGTAATGATCTGGAATGCATTGCCTGAAAGGGTAGTGGAAGTAGATTCAATAGTAACTTTCAAAAGTTGAAATTAAATAAATACTTGAAGGGAAAAAATGTACAGGGCTATGGGGAAAGAGCAGGGGGATGGGACTAATTGGATAGCTCTTTCAAAGAGCCAGCATAGACAAGAAGGGCCGAATGGCCTCCTTTTTATGCTACGATAAAAACCTGACTGACAGAGTATGTTTCAATCCCAGTTTTTTTTATATCCCTGTGTTCGTAACCAGAGGGGATGGCCTATATCAGACAATCCCTGCTGAGTGCCTGGCACCAGGTTCTGAGCAACACAATGGTGTTTATCAATTACTTAGATAGGTTAACAGATTGCTTATTGTTTTCTGTCTTTGGGGAAACAACTTCAATGCCTATCTCATTAGTATTTTAACCACCTTTCATATGTGTTCTTAATAAAAACTTTTAAAAGCCCAACATTTAAATGTGACTCTTTTCCAAATCCTTTCTATGAAAAAATTGTCAAAAATCCTGAAATGTGACACCCAGCTTATGGAATTTTGGCACAATGTCAACTTAATAAGCTATTAGAAGGCCTCAACAGGCTAACGAACACTAACCCATATGATTTATATTTGTGTGTAAGACCTGCCTATCAATTGGGTTGGATTTACTGAGAGGTGCTAAAACTGTGCAAGAGCAGCTTTAGGGCACACGCCACAGTTCCACATCATTAAAACTTAATGCGAGCATGTAATGAAGTTGCAAGAATTCTGACTCCTAGATACCCCAGAGCGGCGGCTTTAAGCTTCTGTAGGGGTAGCCTCTTCACATGTTGACACTAATCTATGTTTCCTTATACTAAAGACAGTGCCAGATGGTCAAAGGAAAATTATGCTATTATTGGATAAAATGTTTTATTTGTATATAACAATCGAATTATGTGTTAATAAGTCAACAAATACAGAAAATTAAGTAAACTAAGACAGACAGAAATTTGATGACCTCAAGAAACCCTAGGATTCTAAGAGCCTAATTTGGAAACTCATGTCTGAAAGGATTAATGTAGGTGAAGGAATTTCTGTTTTCACAAGTGTTGACTTTTATAAAACTGTTGTGATGTATAATCTTGTTGATTTTATTTTTCATGACTCTATTTTCTGAATGTTGCGCATATTACAATATGTAGTGCTGACTTATTTACCTCGCGACCTACAAAGAATAAAAACTTTCTCTAAGAATGCACATTCCGTTTTCAAGTAATCTAATGAATTTCAGTTTGTTTTCATCTGTCCAGAACTTACATAATCATCCCTCTTTTGTTTCTACTGCAATTCTTGCTAAAGGCAATGGTCCAAGTAAAATTGATGTGTTAGGAAAAGGCTACTGTCTTGTTTTGGGACTTGGAACTTAATATACTTGTATGTATTTGTAACTAAATAAATGATCCGTTTTATTACAAAATCAGCAATCTGTTAGTGTGATGTAGCGTGCACAATTTAACCAAGTTTTCTTTTACTTTCAGCACTACAGTGCTTTCCCTTATTTCCTTAAGATAAGCTTATCCTGTGAAACAAAGGTACTGTGGACCTTTTTTTATTGTAGTACAATATAATAGCTTGTAATTAGGAAAAAACAGTTGACATTAGTCAGATTGGGTTGTAATATGCTGCAACATGCTGCATTTTTGCCGAATCTTTATACTATTGGAACAAGAGAATGTGTGGGTAAATTCATTGGCTGTGCAAGGGAGTCGTGATGTCAGCAAGCACAGAGTTGTAGCCCTATTCCTAACTTGCACTCCCTTTATTTTTGTTTAGTTTACATTCATATTTAAAACCTTAATTTGCTGTAGATAATATAATTAATCATATCTTTGAATGTGTGCTGCCACTTAGTTTTGTTGGGGCTAGCATTGACCCACCTGCTAGCTTATTGAACCTTGTATTTGGGAGTGTTTAAGCACCCACATTATTTGGAAATGTAGGTGTCCCAAAGATAGATGTATTTGCTTCAGGAGATGTATTGGGATTGAGTAGGAATTATTCTGCATTATCCTTTTCATAGAAGGAATAGAGAGGTGTCTATTCAATTTTGGAAATGCCTTCATATGCTGTGCTGCAGTTGTAGAAAGATAACTTAAATCACTTTAAATCAGCGTTGCACACTGATTGTATCCATTTTCTCCTTACTCTACATGCTTCTGGCGTTTGGATTTGTGCATGCGCTAACTCCCGTAACAACGGGCACTACATGGCCCAATTTAGCTCCCATCATGTCTGACCATTACCCAGTTTGACATAGTTCCTCATATATGTGGAGATGATCATACCAAGCTGATAGAAATTTGGTGAAGAGTTTATTAAATATTCATATTCGTTTTGAGATTGACATTTTACCGTATTTGAATGGCCAAACTAATTGAGTTGTCACATAATAGGACACGGAAAAGATATAGCTTAGGGCCTGTATTATTATATGCGAATGATGCATTGGGATCGCTCTGCATTGAGCATTAACCATGTCTGTAGGGCTATAACCTGACCTCGCCGTCATCTAATTTAAATATTTTGATGGCACTTCCAGCACTAACCACATGATATACCGAGAGAATGCTGAGGCTATGGATAGTTTATCAGGTGGCAGAAGCTTTTTAAAGCACTGTTGGCTGCCGTTAACAATATGCCTGCTTTTTTTTCCTCAAAAAAACGGTTTCAGGATAAAAGCTCAATTTTCAGATCGGGCATTGGAGGCATTTATGCAAAAAGCTATATGTGATGGAAATGGCCACCCACCAATGCAGACCTTTCGTTTTTTTGCAGGCCTCTGGAAGTGCCCAGTGCAAAGAGGCAGAGTGTCTGAACCACTGTTCATACACTTTATCCGCATCACAAAGTTTACCCTAGTTACTGTAGGTATAGGGCCTTAATGAGCTTTGGGCACAGTGTATGTGCAGTCTCTGTATGCTAATGGTCCTTGGGACCCACTATGGGTGCTGAGTAGGGCTCACACATCAGCACATGACGATGCCAGACATCCATGTCCGCTGTGCATCACCATTCTTGCATCACGAATGGCATTATTGGCCCCTATTTCTCTTAACTGCCCAATTTAATTAGAACATCCAGAATTTTAATCCTGTTGCAATGTTCCAACTTTGGAGTGATATTTTCAAATCTATATCCTACAAGCCTAATACTGCTAGACTTCTGTTGGAATTACAGGAGTTTTGAGATAAAGCAAGCCAGAACTGCTTAATTCATTTTTCACACTCCTCAATCGGAGTATTTAAGCCATGTAGTGCTAGAAACCAATAATCCATCTGATTACTAAAGTGGAGCTGAAGGAGTCATCCTTCACTTCTTTACCTCAGCTTTGCTGCTACCTCTAAAATCATGCTTTGCCACTGGTTTGAGACTCTCTTTTGAGCACAAGTGTTGTCAGCACAGGTATTACCACATAAACACCATAAAACATAAGTATTAGTTATTTGAATTTTCATTGCACTACACATAGTTAACTGAAGTATCTCTGTTTTTGGCCCACGTCCCTGATCTTAGAATTTGCAGGTTAAAAGATATGTTCCATGCATAAAAAGCATCTGACTGAGCAGCAACCTTGGGACCCTTGAAAGTAGGAAATAAAGAGTGGAAAATCAAGGAAGCTGTTTAAAAGGATACCCTTTGCTCCATATTTTTTACTTAATTGTTATGCCATTGAGGCTGGAGTGGGCTCTCTGCTGGTCCAAAGTGAAATTCTGTGAGCATGATAAGAAATGGGAGTATTTATTGGCACAACAGTATGAAAATTAGAACTGAATAATGCAATCATGGCCATTTGTAGCCTCCCATTGATGGGTTTTACATAAATCCATTTAAGATAATTAAGCAGCTTTAAAGCTATAATAAAAATTGTATAAAATAGAATGCAGTCTCGTTTTAGATGATTTGAGCATTTTTTTTCTTGGTCTTAATCTCTCATTATTGATTCCCACTAATAGAGAGCTTTTAAATTTGCTAGTTTTAGAAAAAGAGTTTGATAAACCTATTACTAACGTGCCTTGGGTTAAATTACAGCAATCCAAGAGCTTTACATTTTTAAATTCAAATTGCTCTTTTCTGTGCATATAATGAGGATTTTAGTTGAGGCAAATCCCTGATTCCATAAATAATAGCTTGAGGCAGTGAGCACCAAATGGATGATGGCAGCCATGCTTTCATGTTCATGCAGCACAATAGGAAGCATAATGAAAGATATTAAAGACATATCAGAGACACAGAGAACTTATGAATAGCTGAGGTGATGGAGGAGTGGGTAAGGCAGATAGAAATGGAAACAGGAAAAGCTGGCAAAGCAGAACAGGCTCTAGAATCCTTGGAGAGGAAAAGAGCAGACTCACAGCAAGAATGCATCCTGTCCCACCAGCACAGGATTCTGACGAAGTGTCCCCAACTTACGCCACAGCCCATCTCTTTCCCCACCCCCCACCAAAACACCCATCCCACATTGCCAGCATTTCCTGCCATAGAGAAAGTGAGAGCTAAAGTTATTGATATCAATACTAAGACCAGAGGGTTGCAAAGTATCTAGTAGAATGATAACGTACTCAGCTTGCGT
The DNA here is from genome assembly GCF_035084215.1 of Heptranchias perlo. Taxonomy (NCBI): domain Eukaryota; kingdom Metazoa; phylum Chordata; class Chondrichthyes; order Hexanchiformes; family Hexanchidae; genus Heptranchias; species Heptranchias perlo. The sequence continues at coordinate 10,124,789 of NC_090365.1, forward strand.
TGAACTTCATATGAACAATGTAGAAATCCAAAGATGGAGAGGTAAAAGTGGGAATGGGATGGGGAATCGACAGAGAATTTGGGGTTGCATTTGTGAACAGAATGGACATGTTTGGTAATACGGTCACTTAATCTGCTTATAATCTCCCCGATGCAGAGGAGGGCAATGGACCTTAACTTTAGCTCCCACTTTCTCTGCAGCAGGAGATTTAGGATGGGTGTGTTGGTGTTTCAAGGTTTGAGGGAAGAGATGGGTTGAGGCTTTGAAGTGGGGAATCTTCATCGGAACACTGCTCTGGGGGGACAGTTTTCCCCCATTTGTGTTGGCATGCTATTTTTCTTCTAGACTCCTGGAGCCAATCTGCTTTGCCAGTTTTCCTGTTTCCATTTCTATCTGCATTACCCCCTCCACATCCACTGTCTTAGCTGTTCACACACTCTCTTTTGTCTCTATTATATGTCTTTAATTTCTCTCATTGCATGTGCTATTGTCACATGTTAATAACACATCATCCATTTAACCATTTCCTATTTTCCATTTAAGCACTTTACAGGTCATTCTACTGTCTCTTGCGTGTGTGTGTGTGTTTTCCCTCTCCCTTTCGTTCTATTCCTTTTTAAATGCTGTTGACTTGTATTTTTTTCCAGTTCTGATGAAGGGCCTGAAACGTTAACTAGTCTGTTCTACTCCACAGATGCTGACTGACCTGCTGTGTATTTGCAGCATTTTCTATTTTTGTTTCAGCTTTCCAGCCTCTGCAGTTTGCTTTTGGTTTTACTTTGTGACCCTAATCCTCGAATCCTAAGCCTAACAGTAGTCCTGATTGAGAAGGACAAGATCCATATTTTTGATACCTGTATAAACCTTAAAGAATTGCTACTCTATCCTCCTCAACTCCCAGTAATTTTCCATATTACTTATCCATCTCCCCATGTAAGTAGGAGGGTAATATTGTGATAAAAAGAAAAGGACAAACCAAACAAAAAAGACAGATGTCCGAAACAGAAACAACCATATATAAAGAGTTAAGGACAAAGGTGGAATGCCAGGATTTCAAACAGAGCAGGGAGGGGGAGACATATAGAAACATAGAATGGTTACAGTACAGAAGGAGGCCATTCAGCCTGTCGAGCCCGTGCCAGTTCTCCTCAAGAGCAATCCAGCTAGTCCCACTCCCTCGCCCTTTCCCTGTAGCCCTGCAAATTTTTTTCCTTCAAGTGCTTATCCAATCCCCTTTTGAAAGTCACGATTGAATCTGCCTCCACCACCCTTTCAGATAGTGCATTCCAGATCATAACCACTTGCTGCGAGAAAAGTTTTTCCTCATGTTGCCTTTGGTTCTTTTGCCAATCACCTTAAATCTGTGTCCTCTGGTTCTTGACCCTTCTGTCAATGGGAATAGCTTCTCTCTATCTACTCTGTCTGGACCCTTGATGATTTTGAACACCTCTATCAAATCTCCTCTCAACCTTCTCTGCTCTAAAGAGAACCATCCCAGCTTCTCCAGTCTATCCACGTAACTGAAATCCCTCATCCCTGGAACCATTCTAGTAAATCTTTTCTGCACCCTCTCTAGGGCCTTCACATCCTTCCTAAAGTGCGGTGCCCAGAATTGGACACAATATCCCATTCCAAAAAAATTTGAAGGGACATGTGTCTCCTACATTCCTCCCCCTCCCAAGATCTCTCACTGTGGAAAGCCCAACATTTAATGTTTAGTGTGCAAATGCATTAAAAATAAAAAATCAAAGGGAAGGAGAGTGAAAGGATATTGAAGCATCAGAGAAAGCGCACAAAGATTTACAAGGATATTACCAGAACTGAGAGAATGCAACTATCAGGAACGATTGACCAGGGTGAGGCTCTTTTCTCTGGAAAAGGGAAGACTAATGGGAGATCTTTAAAATTACGAAGTGTTGCTCTATTGCTGAATTTTAATTGTATAGGCTGAGCAGTGTAGGCAGTATAACTAATTTCCCAAGATGCATGAGTACTGTTCTGTCAGCTAGACTTATGGAATATCTTTCTTAAGCTTCTAGCAATTTCTGCTTAGTTGTTTTTCAGAATTACTTGAAGCTAGAGGACAATTTTCAAAAGCTTTATACAGGTAAAAGTTTCCTTGACTGTTCTATCTTAAAAGACACATAGGCTGAGTATGTATGTGAGAGACAGAGAGGGAAAAACGACATTTTACTGATTACATGACTGATGTAGATTTAGTTTTGTCTTCTATAGACTTCAGAAAGTGTATTAAGATGAAAGGGAGAGACTGGGATCAGCGACTGAGAGACGACATGTGTGTGTGTGTGAGACAGAGAGAGTGAGCAACAGATGCTATTAGTATAATTGTAAAATAATTACCAGTTGAATTTTGAAGCTAACCACTTATCTCACCTGTGTTTTGTTGGAAAGGTAAATGCTAATTGCTTGCAGCTAGTGACAGAGGGGTTGATTTTAACCTCCTCTCTGCCAAGTGGGAGTGGTACAGGCTGGGAGTTAAGATAGCGGGGGGTGGGTGGTTGTTCCGCATTCCTGCCCTCTACCATCTTAACAGACTAAGATCAGGCTACTCTCCCCAGATAAGGAGGGGCCTACTTGACAGTCAAAAGTCGTGGCTCAATAATGTTATTTTTACTCATGAATTTGGGAGGCCCACACGGGGCCAAACCCAACATTAATACAATGACAGGAATCAGTGGAGTGGGCAGAAGAGGCCAGGATATGTAGTTTAATTTTACTTTACTGTGGAATGCACGTGGGCAAGGAAGAGCAGGAATGCATCTCGGGCTCCGCAAGGAGTCCTAGGACCTCCACAGCCCCAGCCTTGCTTCTTCCTCCCAGCGCCAGCACCTACTGTCAAACCCTGTTTCCAGCACTAACTTCTTCGCACTCCCAATTTCTGCTTCATACTGCTGGCACTAATGTTACTCCCATTGGCTTCGGGCTGGAGACAGTCCTGCTTTATTTAAATGAAGCCCCAGAGTTAAAATGGCCTCATGCTGAACTCTCTGCACTGGATTCCCTCCCGCCTCACACCCTGCCCATCCCGAACATGCCCAAAGTAAAAATCAATTTCTGTGGAACACGCTGGTCAGCTGCCCAGTCAGGTGGCGAAGAGGCCCCTGCCAATTTGAGGCCCTGGCCTCATTTAAGTTTAGCACGTGAGCTATAGGACACCAAACAGGCGTCCCGATGCAGCTTGCCTGATTGAGGCCTCAAAATTACATTACATTACATTGTATTTACAGCACAGAAACAGGCCATTCGGCCCAACAGGTCTGTGCTGAGGTTGATGCTCCATGCGAGCCTCCTCCCAGTCTACTTCATCTAACCCTATCAACATATCCTTCTATTCCTTTCACCCTCATTTACTTATCAGTAAAGTTGAAGCCCATGGAATAAAAGGGGCAGTGGCAGCATGGATACGAAATTGGCTAAGTGACAGAAAACAGAGAGTAGTGGTGACTGGTTGTTTTCCGGACTGGAAGAAGGTATGCAGGTCGGTACTAGGACCATTGCTTTTCTTGATATATATTAATGACTTGGACTTGGGTGTACAGAGCACAATTTCCAAATTTGCAGATGCCACAAAACTAGTGAACAGTGAGGAGTATAGTGATAGACTTCAAGAGGACATAGATAGGCTGGTGCAATGGGTGGACAAGTGGCAGATGAAATTTAACGCAGAGAAGTGCGAAGTTATACATTTCGGTAGGAAGAACGAGGAGAGGCAATACAAACTAAATGGTACAATTCTAAATGGGGTGCAGGAACAAAAAGACCTGGGGGTATAGGTGCACAAATCGTTGAAGGTGGCAGGGCAGGTTGAGAAAGCAATTAAAAAAGCATACGAGATCCTGGGCTTTATAAATAGAGGCATAGAGAACAAAAGCAAGGAAGTTAAGGTGAACCTTTATATAACACTGGTTCAGCCACAACAGGAGTATTTTGCCCAGTTCTAGGCACCGCACTTTAGGAGAGATGTGAAGGCCTTAGAGAGGGTGCAGAAAAGATGTACTAGAATGGTCCCAAGGATGAAGGACTTCAGTTATGTGGATAGCCTGGAGAAGCTGGGGTTGTTCTCCTTAGAGCAAAGAAGGTTGAGAGGAGATTTGATAGAGGTGTACAAAATCAAAAGAAGGGTCTAGACAGAGTAGATAGAGAGAAACTGTTCCCATTGGTGGAAGGGTCAAGAACCAGAGGACATAGATTTAAGGTGATCGGCAAAAGAACCAAAGGCGACATGAGGAGAAACCTTTTTCGCAGCAAGTGGTTATGATCTGGAATGCACTACTTGAGGGGGTGGTGGAGGCAGATTCGATCGTGGCTTTCAAAAGGGAATTGGGTAAGTACTTGAAGGAAAACAATTTGCAGCTACAGGGAAAGGGTGAGGGAGTGGGACGAGCTGGATTGCTCTTGCAGAACCGGCATGGGCTCAACAGGTTGAATGGCCTCCTTCTGTTCTGTAACTATTATGTGATTATATCTTCACCTCAACTACTCCATGTGGTAGCAAGTTCCACGTTCTAACCACTCTCTGAGTAAAGAGGTTTCTCCTGAATTTCTTATTGGGTTATTTGGCTGATGCGGCTGATTGAAAAGTAAATTGTGGGGTGGGGTGGCAGCGACCCAGCTTATCTTTGTGGGCTCTGGAGGAGCACTCCTGCTCCTCCGTGGCTCACAAAAATAATTCAACACTTACCTTTAGCGGACCTCTTTGGTTCCATCACCCGTGGAACTGTGCCGGCTTTGACCAGTTCCGACCTAAAATGGCAATCTGGGTCCTATTTAGGTCATAGGACCCCAATTTCCATGTTAAAAGGGGCCTACTGCCTGAAACAGATGAGCACTTTGGACACTTGGCGGATTAGGGTCAGGTGAGTGACAGCAAAGCAAGGTTGACGGGAGGGTACAGATGTTGAATGGTGGTTCAAAAAGGAAGAGGTAGGAGTAAGGGGATGGATGGAAGGGTATGAAATAGTGGGAAGGTAGAGAGGTAGGGGTCACAATATTGGCAAAGTGGTGGGGAGAAGCATCGCGTCTACACCACAGGACATTCAGCCCAACTGGTCTGTGCCAACGTTTATGCTCCACACGAGCCTCCTTCCTCCCTACTTCATCTAACCCTATCAGCTTACCCTTCAATTCCTTTCTCCCTCTTGTGCTTATCTAGCTCCCCCTTAAATGCATCTATGGTACTTGCCTCAACTACTCCTTGTGGTAGTGCGTTCCACGTTCTTACCATCTTTGGATAAAGAAGTTTCTCCTGAATTTCCTATTGGATTTATTAGTGACTATTTTATATTTATAACCCCTAGTTTTGGACTCCCTCACAAATGGAAACATTTTCTCTGTGTCTACCTATCAAACCCTTTCATTGTCTTAAAGACCTCTATCAGGTCATCCCTCAGCCATCACTTTTATAGAGAAAAGAGCCCCAGTCTGTTCAGCCTTTCCTGATAATTATATCCTCTCAGTTCTGGTATAATCCTTGTGAATCTTTTTTGCACCTTCTCCAATCCTGTATAGCCTGTTTATAATATGGAGACCAGAACTATGCACAGTACTCCAAACATGGCCTAACCAAGGTTCCATACAAGTTTAACATAACTTCTCTGCTTTTCAATTCTATCCCTCTAGAAATGAACCCCAGTGCTTGGTTTGTCTTTTTTATGGCCTTATTAACCTGCTTCGCTTTTTTTAGTGTTTTGTGTATCTGTACCCCGAGATTCCTTTGCTCCTGTACCCCAATATGTGGCCTCCTTATTCTTCCTACCAAAATACACTTATCTATATTGAAATTCATTTGCCAATAGGAAATTCATGCCCATTCTGCAAGTTTATTAATGTCTTCTTGCATTTTGACGCATTCTTCCGTTGTATTAACCACACCCCCAAATTTGGTGTCGTCCGTAAATTTTGAAAGTGTACTTCCAATTCCCGAGTCCCATTGCTGTAAATTGTGAAGCAGTCCCAGTACCGAGCCCTGTGGAACAACACTTCCCACCTTTTGCCAGTCTGAGTAGCTACACTTGACCTCTACTCTGTTTTCTGTTTTGTAGCCATACTCTGACCTTAGTCATGAGTCGACTATGCGGTATCTTATCGAAATCCTTTTAAAAATCCAAATACATTGCATCTACTACATTACCCTTGTCTACTCTTTCTGTTACTCTTCAAAGAATTTAATAAGGTTGATCAAGCATGACTTTCACTTCTGAAACCCACGCTGACTATTCTTTATTACATTTTCGTTTTCTTGATGTTTCTCTATGATATCTTTAAGTACCGATTCCATGATCTTTCCTACCACCAACATTAAGCTAACTGGTCTATAGTTCCCTGGACTTGTTTTAGCTCTCTTTATAAATATTGGAATAATATTAGCTGTCCGCCAGTCCTCTGACACTATTCTCTTTTCTAATGAATTTTTATATATATGTAATAGTGCCTCTGCTATCTCTTCCCTAACTTTTTTTTTAACGTATGCGGATGCAATTCACCTGGACCAAGAGTTTTATCCTTTCTAAGTTTGATTAGTTTATCAGTTATCTCCCCCCCTTTCTATCTTAATATGTCTTTATATCTTTTTTAATGTCTTCTTCTCAGGTCATCCCCACCTTGTTAGTCTCCTTGGTAAAGTAACTATTCAATATTTCTACCATTTTGCTGTTATTACCTGTGAGTTTATCTTGTGTGTCCCTTAGTGGCTTTATCCCTATCCTGATTTTTCTTCTGTTATTCTGTAGAATACTTTACTATTTCTTTTTATATTTCTTGATAGTTTAATTTCGTAGTTCCTCTTTGCTTTCCTAATTGTTTTTTTGACATCTTTCCTAACCTCTTCGTATTGCCTTTTTACATCCTCTCCTTTATTGTCTATGTACTTGTCTGTGCACGAGTAAGAATGAGTTCAGGGCATATTTTCCCCACAATCCCTGTCCAAATGTAGCCTGCAGCCGTTGCTGGCTCCTTTACCCACCACCCCATGCAATGCCACTCACTACCTCCCATGCAAAAGGAAAGAAGAGAAGAAAAAGACAGAAGTCATGCAGTAGAGGACATAGAGAGAAGTGAAAAGAAGAGTTACGGAGAGAAAAGTAGAGAAGAGAGAAAGGGAGATGGAAGTGATGAAGAGAGACAGAGTTGAGCAACATGAATGCAACAGGGACCGATAAGAGAAAGACCATATTCTCTGACTACTGTATGTAATGCCATGGGAGATAGATCAGTTTAATGGTACTATTTCTTTTTATATTTCTCGATAATTTAATTTCGTAGTTCCTCTTTGCTTTCCTAATTGTTTTTTTGACATCTTTCCTAACCTCTTCGTATTGACTTTTGTCATCCTCTCCTTTACTGTCTATGAACTTGTCTGTGCACGAGGACGAATGAGTTCAGGGCATATTTTCCCCACAACCCCTGACCAAATGTAGCCTGCAACCATCGCTGGCTCCTTTACCCTTTAGGGCAATTGTTATGGAATTGTTTAACAACCCAGAGATCAGGGCCCCAATATTAATGGGGAGATTAGTTGGGTGCGGGGGGAACCTGGTACTGGGCAAAAAGCCCGGCAAGGCCGGGGACTTGGAGGCCCTACCGATCTTAATGGCAGGTCCTCAGTTAAATAATTCTGTGTCAGACTCTGGCCTGATAGCCGGCCAGATTGACTGCCCGGCCAGTGGGCGGGAGCAGAAATTTATCGACAGGCGGCCGTAGTCGGAGACCTGTGGGAATGGTCCCCCAGGCAGTGGCTGGGGGAGGAGGGAGCCTGCTGATGGCAGCGATCGGGAGGGGGGAGGAGAAGGGCTGAGGCCAGAATTGGGAGGAGCCTGCTGATGGTAATGATTGAGGGAGGGAGCTTGCTGATCACAGTGATTGGGAGGGGCAACCTGCTGATGGCAACGATCGGGAGGGGGAGCCTGCTGATGGCAGTGATCGGGAGTAGGGGGGAACCTGCTGATGGCAGCGATCGGGAGTGGGGGAGCCTGCTGATGGCAGTGATTGGGAGCGGGGGAGCCTGCTGATGGCAGTGACCTGGAGGGGGGGAGCCTGCTGATGGCAGATATCGGGAAGTGGGAGGCCGAAGGGTTCCTTGTGAGGCCTGGGGGAAGCACACCATTCCTACTGGACTACAAAGAGCTTAAAACCAGGCTAAGTTCTAAAACTTACCTGGGCCTCATCTGGCCAGTCGGCTCCTCCCGCCATGTTGCTGCTGCCAGGCAGCAGACAGCGCAGGATTCCCCGTGTTGAGATTAAAAATAAGTCACGGCCCGATGATGTCATGCAGCCGCGACTTTTGCATGTTAAGTGGGCCCCCGCTTGCTTTTAGCGGGAGCCTCGTCCAGGGCTGGAATAGCTGCCATAAATATTACGGTGGCCAGGAATGGGGTTGAGTTATGGTTGGATTGCTCGATTCCAATATTTTAACCCTCCCGACCCTCTCCCACCCATCGGTGGGGCGGGGTGGTGGGGGGGTTAAAATCGAGGCCCACAATGCTGAGAAATTGAATTCAGTGAATCTGGCAATATGTGGGCAGAAAAATGGCCATAATAGCTGCTGGATTGTCATAAAAACCCAACTAGTTCATTAAGGTCCTTTTGGAAAAGGACCTGCCACCCCTACCCTATCTAGCATACATGTGATTCCAGTTCCACAATATGTGGTCGATTCTTAATGGCCTCTGAAGTGGCTAGTATGCCACACAGTTGTAAAACAACTGCTATGAAACAGGTTTGTCTGATATTTCTCTTATTGTTCTATCAACAACAACATCGGTATTGGAACAAGAGAAGACTCAGGCAATTCCAGCTTAGTTGATGCTGCAAAGACGTCCTCATCAATATCTGGGGACTGATGCCCAAGTTGGGAGAGTTGTCCCACAGACTGTTCAAGTAACAGCCTGGCATAGTCATTTTTATGATTCATATCTTTCGTCCAACATTCCAGACTCCTCTATCATCATCCTTGGGCATTGTCTGTCCCACCAGCAGAAAGACTCACCAGAGGTGGGGCCACAGTATATACAGTTGGGTGGGCACAGCCCTGGGAGTTCTCAACATTGACTCCAGAGCATATGGCATCTCATGGTGTTAGGTTAAACAAGGCCAAGGAAACTTCCTGCTGATTACTTCTGCCACTACCCTCTCTTCAACTGACAAATCTATACTCCTCCATGTTGAACACCATATGGGGGAAACACAGGGTAGGAAGGGCACAGAATGTACAGTAGATAAAGAACCACCAAGAGTGACTCATTAATACTACCACTGACCAAGCTGGCCAAGTTCTGAATGATAGTGTCTGCACCATCTACAAGACTCCAATCAGTGATGATGTGTGATGGAATACTCATTACTTGCCTCGATGAGTACAGCTCCAACTACACTCAAGAAGGTCAAAACCATTCAAGACAAAGCAGTATGCTTCATTGGCGTCCCTGCTACTGAACTTGATAGCCACCCCCTCCCCTGATGTACTATCTACAGGATGTACTACAGCAACTCACCAAGCTTGCTTCAACAGCGTCTCCCAGCCCTGTGATCTCTACCACTGTGAAGGATCAGAGCAGCAATATAATTGGAATATCATCACCTCCAAGTCACACACCATCCTGATTTGGACATATATCACCATTCCTTCACAGTCGTTAAGTCAAAATCTTGAATTCCCTACTTAACACCATCATGGGAACACCATCAGTAGAAGGACTGCAGCGGTTCAGGTAGAAAGCCTGCCACCACCACCTTCGGGCAACTAGGGATGTTCAATAAATATGATCTTGCCAGTGTTGCCCACATCTAGAAAACAAATTGAAAATTTTCCAAACCTCCACATGGTGCAGGGAACTACCTAGCACCCTACAAAGTTCAGATAGTCAGGCTTTCTACCTCCTGAAGGTTCCTCCCTGCCTGATTTCCCAATGGCTATTTTCACCAGCAACGAATGAGTTTTGCTGTAGAGATATTCTGTAAATCGGGTCCCATGCTGATTTTTCGACTTCGGGCAAGGCTTTGCACTTAAGCAAGCTGCTTGTCTATATGTACTGGGCACACCTTCTCAAAAATAGCCGAGCCTACTTTGAAGCTTGTCTTAAAGCTGACTTCCTGAAGTTTGTTTTGCAGCAATTCCATACTGATTTTTCTGGCTCAGTATTTTTGACGTGGTTTGTTGGATGTCTTGCATATTTGTGAAGTCTTCATTTTTGGTCATTTTAACAGAAGGGACAATTATGCAAGTCACAATTCCATGCAGTCCTGGTTTTTACTGCTGCTGCTCCAAGTTATTAATACTCCAGGAACCGAAGGGGGGAATTTTAACCCAGCGGAAAGTGGGCGGATAGAAGAGCCCCAAAGTCTCTTAAACATTTTTTCTCCTTTCCTTGTGGGGCCAGGAGGAGCAGGAATGTAGAGCTCTTCTTATCAACTCTTTGACCTTCATGAAGAGAATGGGTTTGAACTCAATTAATGTTTGGGTGGTTTTCTCATCGCAGAAATATAATCATTCATGACCACTGACCTCACCGTGAAACTGCCTAACAGCAGCGGAGCACCTCAGCCTGGACACTGCAGCATCTGTTTGCTAATCCTGGGCTGCCATCTCCAGCTTCACGCACCTTAGGCACACTATAGGAGTCTTTGCAAAAGGGCATGTGCTTGAAATGGTACCTCCCAGAGGAGGAAGAAGTTTCTAATTTAGATTTGTGCCATGTTTGACGGGCCCTACAAGAAATGTGAGAAAGTGGAATAGTTCAGATACATTTGCCTTCCTCTTGATACCAGCACACCTCTTTATTTTCAGCCAGGTATGAGGGAGCTAAGTGACTGTATTGACTAAGTTGGCGAGTGCCCTCCATGCAGCTGGCACCTGAGCTTTTACTTGATGGTGACTTGCAGCCCAAAATTAGGTCACTAACCTTTCGGCACTTGCTGGAGCAGAACCTTTCATTCTTCAGTGTCAAAAGAAGCAATGTTGCCTCCATGTGTCTGCTATGCCAGTTCGAACAATTAGGCATTTTTCTATCAACACCAAACCTGCCTATTTCAGTGAGCTGCAGCCCTATAAGATAGTCTCCATCATTTGATTTTGTGATTCGCAACCAAGTGAGCTACTAGCTAAACCCTGTGGGCAATCTTGTTCTTTGCCTGTGGCCAAGTCAAATAAGGTGACAGGCCTTATATCGCAAAATCTGATGCAACCTGGTGCCATACTACAGGTGCAGGTCTGTGTGTTGGGTTTATAAATATTTGTACTGTGAGTTTCTTCTATATGCTTTTGCTTTTGTGTAATTATAATTTTTGCAGATAAAATTAATTACTTGTTTCAGTCTAAATGAAACAGTCCTATAAAGAGTGCTTGTTTGCAAACTTGTTTGGGCAGTCTGTGCTATTTCCAGTATGGAATATTGTAGTAAAAGGGTAATTATCAATCCTGTAGCATGCTACACTCATTCATAACATGCATAAATGTGTATACTTTGGCTGTTGGGAGATGCGGGTCCATTTATGGTATGCGGTGAACGTGGATAAATAAAGTTGGATGAAGGTCCAATTTGCAGCAATGGTTATGGTCCAAATTCAATGACACTCTCAATGTTTTCTTGCCACATTTTCTTCCAGACTTTAAAAAAAATCAATTGTTTGCTCTCTTGCTTCTTATCAAAAGGGCATAACCCTATTGTGTGCTTTTCTTTATTGCAACAGCATACAGCAATAGTTGGGTGAGACAGTTGTCAACTTTATTACTGGCCTTTCCAGACTGGAGCTTCCACTTGCTGGCTATATGTTCTTGCCTTAGATGAAGAGCTCCCTAGCTGCATGTAAAGCAAGCAGTGATGTAGCCCTTGTGGCTTGATGCCATCCTTTGCTGAAAGAATAAGCTTCAGCAAGAATTAAAAATCCATTCTGGGAAGTAAGGGGGAGAAAAGAAAATTTTTATAATTACGTAAATAACCCGAGAAAAAAGGAGAAAAGTTTTGGTGATGGAGCAAAGAAGAATAAACAAATTAAATACTTACATCTTAGGCAAATACTGCAAACCCACCGTGGGAGGTAGAGCAAAAACCTTAATTGTTTATGTAGTATTAATTTTTGGAAATATGTTTTGGGGAGCGAAGAGCAGTTAGTTACATCTCAAGTAAGTTTTGAAAAGTGAGAGATTGATAGTGTTACCAATATATCTGTGAGGTCTTCATCTTTTGGTATCAAAAGCATGCTGTTCGTCATACAATAGTACTTAAATAAATTTGCTGTATTACAGCAATGGGTGAAGAACCATTACCATTTTTGAGCCAAAGTGTGACTGGTAAACATTTGTGGACTACCTATGACCAGCTCCACGGGAGATGTACTGGTGTTTATGTTCTAACGTGTCCTTTTCTATTCCATAAAATTTTCTTTAAAAAAATAGTTGCATTCGATTTCAGTTCGACTCATCCATAATCTGTAGCTCTTGTTTGGGATCAACATCTTTCCTTTTCTGTTCATATGATAGGAAGAAAGTAAAATAGCTGCTCGAAAGGCACACTTTCAGGGAATGCATCCTATTGCTACGATAATATTTCAGCAACCTGTGCATGCAGTATACCATATTCCAGAATTATTGAAGATTGCCATGATAGGAGCACCAATGGCTGATGATGGTGAGTGTGCTGGATTAATGTCACAAGTAGATATAGGAGAAGGATGTGTAACAAAATTGAATGAAATAGAATGCTAAGCGAAGACAGAGAGGAAATAGCAAAGGGTCCAGCCACAATCGTTCAAACATCTTTGGATATGGAAGTTGTTCCAAAGGGCTGCCAGTGTAATTCCTCCATTCAAAAAGGAAGAAAGGGATAAACCAGGTAACTATAGACCAGTTAGCCTAACATCTGTAACGGGTAAGCTTCTAGAAGCCATAATACAGGATAAAAGTAGTACTCTTAGAAAGACAGGTTAATTAAGGACAGCTAACGTGAATTTATGAAAGGTAAATGGTGTCGGACATATTTAATTGAGTTTTTTGAGAAAATAATGGAGTGTATTAATAAGGGAAATGTTGTGGGCATTACGTATATGGATTTTCAGAAGTTTTTTGATAAGGTGCTGCATAGGAGGCTTCTGATAAAGTTAAGGCACACAGTATTAAAGGACTGTGGTAGCATGGATAACAAGATGGTTAAAGGACAGAAAACTGGTAGTTAAAGGGTGGTTTTAAAATAGAGGTATATAAACAGTAGTGTCCTTGTGGGTCAGTATTGGGACCTTTGCTGCTGTTAATATATATAAATGATCTGTACACAAATGACACAAAGAAAGGGAGGATAGTTAATCGAGAAGAGAACTGTAAACAACTTCAGGAGCATGTAGACATGTTGTAGATTGGGCAGGGAGATGTCAGCTGAAATATAATGCAGAGGAATGTAAGGTGTTGCATTTTGGGAGAATGAATAAGGAGGGGATATATACACTAAACAGTAAGGGATGGAGTTTATGCTCATTTAAGCAAGTTTTGTGCTCAGATTCCAACGCAGTCGGCCGAACCAATGCAAAAGATCGGGGAATTTTAAACAAGTGAGTTATGCCCAAAATCACTTACTTTAGGGTTTTCCGCGATCTTTTCCACTGATTTAAGATTCAGATCGCTTGGATCAGGCCCCACCCACAAAACTGGCCACGCCTCAAGATCGACATTGCGAGATTCCACCGATTGCGCTGGTTCGGGAAGGCTCTTCAAATTGCGCTCATTTTCTTAGGCGCACGGGCACTAGTAGGCATGTTTTAAAAGTTTTTACTTATCAAAAAATATTTACTAAGAAACTGACTGGTGCACACCAATGAAACTAGTAAATGGTTCAGTATAGTTTTTTAATGTCCGGTGGAGGACTAGACACTTATTAAAAATGATAAACCCATTTTCAGCTGTATTAATAAAACTGCACCAGGTTAATATGCTTAAACACATCAATGAATATTTTTTAAAGCTGCACTGGATCATGGAAGATTTTACGTTTGTGATTATGCAAATGCATTTTAGCAGAAATTTGAACTGTAATCTAACCAGTGCAATTTTGGGCACAATTTCCCAATTGCGCCCAAAGCAGAAACTCTTCCCTACAAACTTTAAAAGATGTAGAGGAGCAGAATGACATAGAGGTTCAGATGCACAAATGAATTAAATAGAATCTACAGCACAAAAAGAGGCCATTCAGCCCAACTGGTCTATGCCCAATTTTTATACTCCATATGAGCCTCCTCCCACTCTAATTACCTCTTCCCACCCTTCCCCCATATCCCTGTATTTTCTTCTCCCTCATGTATGCATCTAGCCTCCCCTTAAATGTGTCAATGCTATTTGCTTCACCCACACCATGTGGCAGCATGTTCCACATTCTCACCACTCTCTGTAAAGAAATTCCTCCTAAATTCTCTATTTGACCTGTTAATGTCTATCTTATATTTATGCCCCCTTGTTCTGGACTCGCCCACAAGTGGAAACAGTTTTTCCTCCTCCACCCTATCGTACCCTTACATGATTTTAAAGACCTTTATCAGGTCTCCTTTGGTCTTCTCTTTTCCAGAGAAAAGAGCCTCAGTCTGTTCAATCTTTCCTGATAGTGGCACCCTTTCAATTCTAGGAACATTTTTGTAAGCCTTTTCTGCACTTTCTCCAATTCTTCAATATCCCTTTTCTAGTATGGAGAACTGCACATAGTACTCCAACTGCTGCTAACCAAAGCTCTATATAAATTTAACATTTCCTCCCTACTTTTGTATTAGGAAAATAGGAACAGAATGGGCCATTCAGCTCCTTGAGGCTGTTCTGCCATTCAGTTAGATCATGACTGATCTGTATCTTAACTCCATTTACCCACCTTGATTCCATATCCCTTAATATCCTTGGCTAGCAAAAATCTGTTGATCTCAGTTTTAAAATCATTAATTGAGCTAGCATCTACTGCTTTTTGTGGGAAGAGTTCCACGCTTCTACCACCCTTTGCGTGAAGAAGTGTTTCCTAACATCTCTCCTGAATGGCCTGGCTCTGATTTTAAGGTTATGTCCCCTTGTCCTAGACTCCTCCACCAGTGGAAAAAGTTTCTCTCTATCTACGCTATCAATCCCTTTCAAACTCCTAAAAACCTCAATCAAATCACCAACTAACCTTCTTTATTCCAGGGAATACAAGACTAGTTTATGGAATTTATCCTCATAATTTAGCCCATGGACCCCAGGTAACATTCTTGTGAATCTGCGTTGTACTTCTTCCAAGGTCAGTATATCCTTTTTAAGGTGCGGTATCCAGAACTGTACTCAGTACTCCAGATGTGGTCTAACCAGGGCTTTGCATAGCTGTAGCAAAACTTCCTCCCCTTGATATTCTAGACCTCTAGATATAAAAGCTAACAGTCTTTTTGATTATATTTTGTACCTGACCACTACATTTTACTGATCTGTGTTCATGGACCCCTATTCTCTTTGGATCTCCACTGTTCCTAGCTTTTCACCATTTAAAAAATACTCTGATCTATCGTTTTTTGGTCCAAAATGGATGACGTCACACTTGCCTGCGTTGAAATACATCTGCCACAGTTTTGCCCACTCACTTAACCTATCAATGGGCTTCATTTTAGCACCCGCTATCGGGTGCGTTCCTGGCGGGGGGGCTTCGAAAATCGGGGAATCCCGGAGCGGGTCGGGAGCTCGGCTCCAACCCACCCACTTCCGGGTTCCCCACAGACGCGCCGACGTGCGCGCGCAGCCCCCTCATGTGGGATTCCCGCAGGCAATTAAAGCCAGCGGGGTGCCACTTAAGACTATTTACATTGCTATTTCAGGTCATTAACAGACCTGATTAAGGGAATATGTGAGGAGGGGTGCGATTTTAGAGACAAGTGGGACTGTTTCCCATACTGGGGAAAACACTCCCAGTTGAAATGGACGTGTTGCAGCTGTCAGCCTGTGGCAGCTGCAAAGGTCCATTTGACAGCTTGGGGGGTAGACCCTCACTCATTGCAGGAGGCCACTCTGTAACTTTGGACAAAGTTTGGCCTCCACCACCCTCCTCCTGACAAGAAAATTCACCAACTTGCACACTTACCCCGGGGTCCAGAGACATGTACCTACCTTGCGGACCCCCTCAGATGTACATCTTCCGGATGGGGGCTGCCGTAGCTGCAGTCAAGCCCTCCTCGGAGGGCGAACAGCATCACCAGTCTCGCTGTCCACGCCGTCCACCTCTGACACATGGAGCTCCACAGCAGAGTGCTGTGACACATCCACCTGCACAGCAGGAGGGAGGGCAACCGTAGAGAGAGATGCGTCGCAGAGGGCACTACCCTCGCCACACGTTCCACAGACCGAGGCTCAGCTTCCTGGACCTCTCTGAGCAGCAGTGCACACGGAGGCTCAGAGTCACTCAACATGTAGTTGTGGGCATCTGCAGCCTGCTTCGTGCCGAGCTGCTCCCGGTTGGCCCGAGCACCATCTTCTTACCTGTCGCTGTCAAAGTCACCACTGCCCTCAACAACTTCTCCGCATCCTTCCAGGGTGCCACCGGGGACATCGCCGACGTCCCTCAGTCGTCTGCACAAAAGAGCCCTGCAAATACACCTACACCCACTCTGCAGTGACACAATGGGTGTCATCAGTTATGGGTCTTCATAGTGATCCTCAGGAAAGGGCATTATTGCACAAACCAGACAAGATTCGCAAAGATGTGGCAGTAGTGGTGCCAATATAATATGTAATGTGAGTTGGTCAGAAATTCAATATAAGTAAAAACCATGACAAACCCTTAAACACCCTTGTGCATCCCCTTCATGCTCACGACACGTTTGCCTTACGCTTCCTACTGCACATATGTGATGCATGCCCTGTGGCTGCAGCACAGGTAGTGGCAGGTTGAGTGAGGCTGACTGTGAAAGAGATGCATGAGAGGGTGAGTATGCGATAGAGCCATGAAATTGTATGAGGATTGGGTTGAGTGGTAGTGGCGGGATGAGTACTGGCGAGGTGAGTAAGTGCAGGTAAGATGAGGATGAGGTTTGAGTGGGTATGAGGGGTGATGTGACAGAGTAGTGTTGGCAGTGCAGAAGGAGATGTGGGGTGGGGGCGGTGATGTGGCAGACGGAGTGTAGGGGAATGAGTAAGTGTACTCACTTTGGCTGACCTATTTAGGTCATTGGAGCGCCTCCTGCACTGTATGCAGGTGGGCGATATGTTGGTGGTGCAGGTGACCTCCTCTGCCACCTTGAGCCAGGCCTTCCTGGTGGCAGAGGCAGGCCACTTCCTCCCGCCCGCCGGGGGGAAGATCTCTGTCCTCCCCCTCCTCCTCACCCCATCTAATGATACCTGGAGTGAGGCATCATTAAACTGGGAGCAGCCTTCCCCCTGGGCTGCTCCATGCTGTAATCTTTTCTATTTGTTGCAGCATCTGTCAGTGGAGGACTGCCCCTTTAAATAGAGCTCCTCCAGCTGTCAGAGCTTACTGCGCATGTGCAGTCCGCCCGACGCGCAGATCAACAGTGGGGAACCTGGAAGACCAGGTAAGTGAATCCAATTAGGCTGCGATTGCGCGGGGGGCAGACTGATTTCGCCGGGCGCGATAGCCCCCCCGCCACGAACCCGCAGCCCTGGTAACATTGAGCCCAATGTCTCTGTAATTTTATGCTCCCGTCTACACTAAGCAACCAATCTTTGTTTCATCGACAAAATTGGATATATGGCTTTCTATGTCTTATCTAAGTCATTAATAAATATAGTGAATAGTTAAGGCCCCAGCTCAGATCCTTGTGGGACACCCCTAGTCACTTCCTTCCAATTTGAGTACATACCCATTGTCCCTACTCTCTCTCTTCTACCACCTAACCAATCTTCTAACCAGGTCAATAAATTGTCTTCAATTCCATGAGCTTTTATTTTAGTTAACTGTCCCTTATGTGGAACGTTATTGAATGTCTTCTGGAAGTCCATATAAACTACATCCATAGACATTCCCCTGTCTACTACTTTAGTTACTTCCTCAAAAAATTCAGTTAGGTTTGTTAGACATGATCTACCCTTTACAAATCCATTTGGCTCTCTCTAATCAGCTCAAATTTCTCTACGTGCTCAGGCACGCTGCCCTTAATTATAGTTTCCAATAACTTCCCCACAACAGATGTTAGAGTAACAGGTTCATAATTTCCTGGTTTCTCTCTTTAACCTTTCTTAAATAATGGAGTTACATTTGCAATTTTCCAATCTAAAGGGACAATTCCTGAATCGAGAGAGCTTTGGAAGATTTTGGCTAAAGCATTTGCAACTTCTTCACCTACTTTTTTAAAACCCTGAGGTGGTAACCATCGGGTCCTGGGGATTTATCCATCTTTAGTGCCATTTATTTTTTCTAATACTGTTTTCTTGTTTACATTAACTTTAGTGAGTTCCAGTCCTTGATTCATTATTAGTTTCCTTGAAATGTCAGGTATGTTATCCTCTTCCTCTACTGTGAAGACTGACACAAAGTAATTATTCAACAAGTCTGCCCATTTTTTTATTTAGAGCTCTTGCCCCTTAGGGGTATATACAGATCTTGTTTCGATATATGGGGCACTGGCACCAGTACTGGGGAAAGTGGGAGCTGTACCATTGGGACGGGCTTCATCTGAACCGTGCTGGGGCCAGTGATCTGGCAAATTGTGTAACTAGGGCGGTAGGGGGGGCTTTAAACTAAATAATGGGGGCGAGGGATCAAGTGAGGGAAGATGTGATAAATTAAAGAAAGGAGACAAGGCAAGAGAGCAAGGTAGCAATAAGGGAAATGATAATCAGAGAGTGGCAGGAAGGGACAGAGCATGCAAACTTAAGAGCGGGCCAGCAGATAAGACA
Source organism: Heptranchias perlo (assembly GCF_035084215.1). NCBI lineage: Eukaryota > Metazoa > Chordata > Chondrichthyes > Hexanchiformes > Hexanchidae > Heptranchias > Heptranchias perlo. The sequence goes on from NC_090365.1 coordinate 10,143,639, forward strand.
AGAGGTTGCAAAAATAGTAAAAAGACAGCACTAAAAGCTTTGGGGCCGATTTTCGGATGGCGGAGTTGGGGCGGGGGGGCTCCTAAAATTGTAAAAGTTTGGAGCAGGTTTGGAGCCCAGCTCGAACCTGCTGACTTTCGGGTTCCCCAGTGACGCGTTTGGGTGCGTGCGGGACTCCCACTGGCAATTAAAGCCGGTGGGATGATTTACATACCTTAACAGATAGTTAAGGTACTTGAGATACCTGATTGAGTAGACATTTTGGCAAGGTTGCAATTTTGAAGGATCCTCAGCGTGTTTCCCGTGCTGTGGGAAATGCTCCCTGTTCTAGCAGACGTGTTTCAGCCAGCAGCCAGTGGGAGATTCAAATGATTATTTGACAGGTGGGGAGAAAACCTTATTCATTGTAGCAGGGCACTCTGTCATTTCAAAGTTTTGGTTGCAAGACCTTTGTGTTTTCTCACAAAATTCTTACTTTCCACCCAAAACTCTGCTGTGCAAACACATTTACCTACTTTGCGGACCCCCTCAAACTCACACTGTCAGGATGGGGGGTGCCATGGCAGCATTCATCATTTCATCAGAGGATGAGCAACATCACCAGCCTCGCCAGGCACAGCGTCCACCTCCGCCACGTGGAGCTCCACAACACAGCGCTGCGCCACAGGCATCTGCAGAAGAGCACGGAGGGCAACAACAGAGAGAGCGATGTCGCAGGAGGCACTACCCTCGCAACAGGGTCTACAGACAGAGGCTCAGCTTCCTGGACCTCTTTGAGGAGCAGTGCATACGGAGGCTCTGAGTCAGTTACCAGGTGGTCGCAGACACCTGCAGACTCCTTCATGCCGCGCTGCACCCAGCTGGGCTGAGCAGCATCTCCTTACCTGTTGCTGTCAAAGTCACCACTGCCCTCAACTTCTTCACCTCCGGATCATTCCAGGGTGCCACTGGGGACATCGCTGGGGTCTCTCAGTCATCTGCAAACTAGTGCATAAGGCAGGTCACCAACGGTTTGTTTCGCAGGGCCTCGCACTTCATCAACTTCCCCATGGACGACCTCAGCCAGACGGAGAGGGCAGTGGGATTCCACGCTGTGGCTGGTTTCCCACGGGTGCAGGGTGTAATCGATTGCACCCATATAGCAATACGAGCACCTCCACCCGAGCGAGGACTGTTCATCAACAGGAAGGGCTATCACTCCATCAACACTCAGCTCATTTGTGACCACTGCAAGAGATTCCTTCACTTGTGCGCCAGATACCCTGGCAACTGCCACGATTCCTTCACCCTCCGGGAGTCCAACATCCCGTCCCTCTTCCACACACCGAACACCTGCAAGGGCTGGCTCCTCGGGGACAAGGGAATACCCCCTGCACACGTGGCTCATGACACCTCTGAGGAACCCCACCACCGAACAACAACGTTGATATAACGATAGCCACATTGCTACTAGGTTTACAATTGAGCACGCTATAGGACTGCTCAAGATGCACTTCAGGTGCCTTGATCGTTCTGGGGGAGTGCTTCAATATGCACCAGAGAGAGTGGGACGCTTTATAGTCGTGTGTTGTGCCCTGCACAACGAGGCACAACAGAGAGGGGTGCCACTTGAGGAGGCCCCATCCACATCTACCATCCACATTGAGGAGGAGGAGGATGGGCAGAACAGCAGCTCAGCTGGCTGCTCATCAGGCCAGTGAGTCACTGATATGTGAACGGTTCTCCTAACAGACAGTGTGAAGAGTCCCGTCCTTACCACCTGGACAGAGCAGTGGCCACACCAGCACCACCCCCCCTCTCCCCCCACCCCCCCCCCCCCCCCCCCACCACCACCTCCCTGCACAAAACACTCCTGCAACTACACATACACCCAATGTAGAGTGACCCAATGGGTGGCATCAAGTGTGGGTGTTCACGGTGAACCTCATGAAAGAGCCGAATTACAGAAGCCGGTCAAGAATGGCCAAGACGTGGCAGTAGTGGTGATATTAATAATATTTAATGTGCGTTTAACAAAAAGCAAATATAAATAAAGAACATGATCAACCATCAAACACCCTTGTGCATCCTCTTTGTGCTTACAAAACCTTCGCCTTTCGCCTTCTGCTTTCGCTTCTGACTACTTCTATGTGCTGCATCCTCTGTGGCTGCAGCAGAGATAATGGCAGGTTGCTCTTGTTCATGACCTGACTGATTAGATGCTTTGGGCCTAATCCCTCTGGGTTTCGGTGCCTGTGAGGGCCCCTTCAAAGATTGCTCCACCTGCACCTGTGCAGGGGCAGACTTGGCCACCTGGAGAGGAGGCAGCATTGCGGGTACTGGTTGAAAGGGGGGCAACGGGTGAGACGTGGGGGCATTTTGAGTGGCGTCCCCACTTCCATGTCCCCTTTCGCCATAATCCCTCCCCTGGGCCAGGCCCACACCACTTCTACCACTCTGCTGGATGACAGTTTGGAGGACATGTGTGAAGTCTTGTAAGGCCAGTGCTTAGAGTATCTGCCTGCCTGTTTAAGGCGGCAGAATGTTGCTCACCCTGTGCCTGAAGGGCCATTGTCAGGGCCTCATTGGACTCATTGGTGAGCCGTGCTTGAAGCTCCATGCAGACATTCCTGCACTTACCCGCGACACTATCTCAGAGATGCCCTCACGTCCCTGTGACAGTATCTCAGAGATGCCCTTCCTTACCTGTGCCACCATTCCACTCATGCAGGAGTTGGACTCCTCCATCCTCTGCGCGATTGTGGAGAGTGCGCGTGGCACCTACTCCGGCACCTTGCAAATGTGCTGCTGCCCCTCGATCATTCTCCTTTTAACATATAGCCCTCAGGGTTCAGCACTTGTGTTCAGTTGAGCAGAGCCCGGAGAAGAGTGCTCCCACCGACGTGGACTCTCCACAGCTGCCCCTGCCACCAGTGTCTGTTCGTGCTCATGTGTGTGGTAACTCACCATGTGTGACCCCAACTAACAGCGGACAGGGACCCACCAAGGTATGTGTATCTGCGCTGGTGGATGGCTCGCTCAGATGTGACGGTGCACCCTCAGATGCCGGCAGGTCCTCTGAGGAATCAACCTCCGCAGTCACAACGGTTGCTGAAGGCCCTGCAAGAGCACAGAAGGCAATATTAAGCATGATACAGATGTTGAGGTGCATGTTCACATCAATCGATATTGTGTGTGCTGAATGTTAAAGTTCTGTCACCAGACGTTTATTGGGTGTAAGTCTCGGTGTCCCCGATGGACAGGCACTCAAAGGTGTGGCTCAGCTCCAGCACCTCCTGCTCCGCCTCTGTGAGCACGACTACCTGTTGTGGCCCCCCTCCAGTCCTCACCCTCTCCCGTGCATTCTGGGCTCTCTTCTTAAGGGGAGAAAGTAGAGACAAGTAAGTGAGTGGTGGTGACGTGGCCAACCAATGAATGCATTGGTTTGGGTGTGGCTGACCATGAAAGAGATGCATCAGAGGGTGAATATGAGACAGAGCCATGACATTGTACATGGATTGGATTGAATGGTAGTGGTGGGGTGAGTATTGGGGAGGTGAGGAAGAGGTGAGGAAGTGCAGGTAAGTTGAGGATGAGCTTTGAGTGGGTGAGAGGAGTGATGTGATAGAGTAGTGTTGGCAGTGAAGAATGAGTTGGGGGATGGGGGCGGTGATGCAGAAGATGGAATGTAGGAGATCTCACTTTGGCTGACCTAATTAGGTCATTGAAGTGCTTCCTGCACTGGATCCAGGTGCGGGAGATGTTGCTGCTGCGGGGGAGCTCCTCTGCCACCTCGAGCCAGGCCTTCTTGGTGGCAGGGGCAGGCCACTTCCTCCCCTCTGCCGGGTAAAAGACATCCCTCCTCCTCCTCACCCCATCCAGTAGCACCTGGAGCAGCCTTTCCCCTGGGCTGCTCCATTGTGATATTTGGGTGTTTTCTCCTGGTGCAGCCATTGGAGGACTGCCCCTTTAAATAGAGCTCCTCCAGCTGACAGCCTGTGATGCGGGTGCGCAGTCCGCCCGCTGTGCAGGTTTCGGATGCCAAACCCCGAAGCCACACTAAGTGGCTCCAATTGACCTGCGATCGTGTGGGGAGCGGACGGATTTTATTGGGCAGATTACTCACGCGCCCAATCGCACCCCCGCTGCCATCCCGCCTCCCGGCTAATATCGGGGTCTTTGTATCTGAATGCGCGTAGCGTTCGTAACAAAATGGATGAACTGACAGCTCAAATAGAAATAAATATGTACGATCTGATAGCCATTACAGAGACATGGCTGCAAGATGACAAAGGCTGGAACCTGAATATTCAAGGGTACTTGACATTTCGGAAGGACAGGATGCTAGAAAAAGGTCAAGGGGTAGCTCTGTAATTAAGGATGACATGAGTATAATAGAGAGAAATGACCTTAGTTCTAAAGACCAAGATGTAGAATCAATTTGGGTAGCGATAAGAAATAGTAAAGGCAAGAAGTCACTTGTGGGAGTAGTTTATAGGCCCCCCCACCAGTAACCAAACTGTAGGACAGGGTATACAGGAAGAAATAGTGGGGGCTTGTGAGAAAGGAACAGCGATAATCATGGGTGATTTTAATATACATATGGATTGGAAGAATCTGGTTGGCAAAGGAAGCCTGGAAGATGAGTTCATAGAGTGCTTTCGGGACAGTTTCTTAGAGCAGCACGTACTAGAGCCAACCAGAGAGCAGGCTATTCTAGATCTGGTAATGTGTAATGAGACAGGATTAATTAATGACCCAATTGTAAAGGAGCCTCTAGGTAGCAGTGATCACAATATGATTGCATTTCACATTCAGTTTGAGGCAGAGAAGAGTAAGTCTAAGACTAGTGTTTTAAACTTAAATAAGGGCAATTATGAGGACATGAAGACAGAGCTGGCTAAAGTGAACTGGGAACTTAGGTTAAGAGATAAGACAGTAGAGACGCTAAGGCAAACATTTAATGAGATATTTCATAACACTCAGCAAAGATACATTCCAGTGAGAAAGAAAGACTCTAGCGAAGGACGTACCATCTGTGGCTAACTAAGGAAGTTAAAGATAGTAGCATATTGAAAGAAAAAGCATACAATTCCATGAAAATTAGTGGCAGGTCAGTAGATTGGACAGAATATAAAAAACAGCAAAGAATGACTAAAAGAATAATAAGGAGGGAAAAATTAGAGTTCGAGAGAAAGCTGGCTAGAAATATAAAAACAGATATTAAGAGTATCTACAGGTATTTAAAAAGGAAAAGAATAAGTAAAGTGAGTGTTGGTCCTCTAGAGAGTGAGTCTGGGGAATTAATAATGGAGAATAAGGAAATGGTGGATGAATTGAACAGATATTTTGTGTCCGTCTTCACTGTAGAGGATACAAATAACATGCCAGAAATAATTGTGAATTAAGAGGTAAAAGGGAGGGAGTAACTTAAAACATTTACAATCACCAGGGAAAGGGTTTTGAAAAAATTATTAGAACTAAAAGCTGACAAATCCCCAGGTCCTGACGGACTTCATCCTAGAGTCTTAAAAGAAGTGGCTGCAGAGATAATAGATGCATTGGTATTAATTTTCCAAAATTCCCTAGATTCTGGAAGGGTCCCATCAGATTGGAAAATAGCGAATGTAACTCCTCTATTCAAGAAAGGAGAGAGACAGAAAGCAGGAAACTACAGGCCAGTTAGCTTAACATCTGTCATACAGAAAATGCTAGAATCTGTTATTAAGGAGGTTATAGCGGGGTACTTAGAAAATCTCAATGCAATCAGACAACGTCAACACGGCTTTGTGAAAGGGAAATCGTGTTTGACTAATTTATTAGAGTTCTTTGAGGAAGTAACAAGCAACGTGGATAAAGGGGATCCTGTGGATGTGGTGTACTTGGATTTCCAGAAGGCTTTTGACAAGGTGCCACATCAAAGGCTACTACACAAAATAAGAGCTCATGCTGTAGGGGATAACATATTAGCATGGATAAAGGATTTGTTAGCTAACAGGAAACAGAGAGTAGGCATAAATGGGTCATTTTCAGGTTGGCAAGATGTAACGAGTGGAGTGCCACAGGGATCAGTGCTGGGGCCTCAACTATTTACAATTTATATCAATGACTTGGATGAAGGGACCGAATGTATGGTTGCAAAATTTGCTGATGACACAAAGGTAGGTAGGAAAGTAAGTTGTGAAGAGGACATAAGGAGTCTGCAAAGGGATATAGATAGATTAAGTGAGTGGGCAAAAATTTGGCAGATGGTGTATAATGTGGGAAAATGTGAACTTGTCCACTTTGGCAGGAGGAATAGAAAAGCAGTATGTTATTTAACTGGAGAGAAATTGCAGAACTCTGAGGTACAGAGTGATTCATGTACTCTGGGTGTCCTAGTACATGAATCACAAAAAGTTAGTATGCAGCTACAGCAAGAGATTAGGAAGCCAAATGGAATGTTGTCATTTATTGCAAAGTGAATGGAATATAAAAGTAGAGATGTTTTGCTACAGTTGTACAGGGCATTGGTGAGACCACGTCTAGAATATTGTGTGCAGTTTTGGTCTCCTTATTTAAGAAAGGACATAATTGCTTTAGAGGCAGTTCAGAGAAGGTTCACTCAACTGATTCCTGGGATGAGGGGGTTATCTTATGAGGAAAGGCCTGTATACATTGGAGTTTAGAAGAATTAGAGGTGATCTTATTGAAACATATAAGATCCTGAGGGGACTAGAAGGGGTAGATGCTGAGGGGATGTTTCCCCTTGTGGGAGAGACTAGAACTAGGGGCCACAGTTTAAAAATAAGGAGTCTCCCATTTAAGGCAGAGATGAGGAGAATTTTTTTCTCTCAGAGAAGGTTATAGTAGGTCGATGGGAAAGTAGGGTTGAGGTCGCAATCAGATCAGCCATGATCTTATCAAATGGCAGAGCAGGCTCGAGGGGCCAAATGGCCCACTCCTACTCTTAATTCATATGTTCATATGTATTAAGCTAAATTCTTTTTTGTATACCTCCCACTGTTCATCTGTAGTTTTACTCGATAGCAGTTTTGACCAGTTTGCTGTCGTCAGTCTCTGTCTCATCCTGTCAAAGTTAACATTACCAAAATCTAGAATCTTAGTAACTGTGTTACATGTCTCCTTTTTAAACCTAACATTGAATTTGATCATTTTATGATCACTGTTACATAAATGTTCCCTTACTGTTACATTATTAGCTAAGTCTGGCTCATTACTCATTGCTAAATCTAGTCTGGCTTGCCCACTTGTTGGTTCGAGAACATAGTGCTCCAAAAAACCATCTTGAATGCACTCAAGAAATTCACTACCTTTCTGACTTGAGCTATTCTGCTCTTCCAAATCTGTATGATTCGTACAACTAATTTGTGGCTGAAAACCACATGTACACACAATGGGCTCGATTTTAAATCTCAGGCGGGAACGTGGCAAAGTGTGTGACTGGCCTGTCCGGGAGTGGTAGCGTGGAAGCTCAGCCAATTTTAATGGCCGGGTTTCATTAGCATGCTGTTTGCTGACTTTCCGATCAAAACGGCCGGGAAGTTGGCAGGTAATGGCTACCGCAAATTAAAAATGGGCGGCAGTAGAGTGCCGCCGGGGACCCAGGGGACCAGTCTCCGGTACAGGTTAATTGTTCCGAAGGGGAATTCTTCTGTAAGAGAGGTGGGAAAGCCCGGAGCAGGGGAAGCCCAAGGTTTTCTCGTGGGGCTCAGAGGTGCACTCTTTTAAATTTGCAGACGGCCAGATAGGGTGGGAAAGGAGTGGGTAAGTCCTCCCCCCTCCATATTAACTGCCCCCTCCCGTCTGGTTTCTACCAGAAGGGGAAGTTAAAATTGACCCGTATCTCTGGTCCATCATTTTATATTTAATAAAAGGAGGGGCCTGAGCCTCTATTTTAAAACTTAGCTCTTTGAGCTTCACAAAACTGAAGATAGGAATTCCTATTTTGAGCGGAGCGTGGGATCGACGATAAAAGGAGGAGAGACTGCGGAGCCCGGGATCGGCAATAAAAGGAGGAGCGAGAGAGGAGAGGGAGTGGAGCACGGGATCGGTGATAAGAGGAGGAGCGAGAGAGGAGAGGGAGTGGAGCACGGGATCGGTGATAAGAGGAGGAGAGAGAGAGGAGAGGGAGTGGAGCACGGGATCGGTGATAAGAGGAGGAGCGAGAGAGGAGAGGGAATGGAGCACGGGATCGGTGATAAGAGGAGGAGCGAGAGAGGAGAGGGAGTGGAGCACGGGATCGGTGATAAGAGGAGGAGCGAGAGAGGAGAGGGAGCGGGTCGTAGGATCGGTGATAAAAGGAGGAGCGAGAGAGGAGAGGGAGTGGGGCGTGGGATCGGTGATAAAAGGAGGAGCGAGAGAGGAGAGGGAGTGGGGCGTGGGATCGGTGATAAAAGGAGGAGCGAGAGAGGAGAGGGAGTGGGGCGTGGGATCGGCGATAAAAGAAGGAGAGAGAGCAGAGTATGGTGTCAGTGATAAAAGGAGGAGCGAGAGAGGAGAGAGAGCCGAGTATGGTATCAGCGATAAAAGGAGGAGTGAGGGAGGAGAGGGAGCGGGGCGCGAGATTGGCGATAAAAGGAGGAGAGAGAGCAGAGTATGGTATCAGCGATAAAAGGAGGAGCGAGAGAGGAGATGGAGCGGGGCGCGAGATTGGCGATAAAAGGAGGAGAGAGAGCGGAGTATGGTATCAGCGATAAAAGGAGAAGCGAGAGAGAAAGGTGAAAAAACACCTATAGTGATGTCAACACAAGGAAAGAAGCTCGTTGGTGAGTAGCTGGTGTGTTTTTTTAAGTCTTTAAGTTTATTTTCAAGTATATTATTCAGTTTAGTTAATAATATAACAAATAGGGGCATGGCAGGGGACCTCAGACCAGTCGAATACACATCTTCTGCCATGTGGGAATTCCAGGACGCTTCCCGTGCCCTGGACAACCACAGGTGCAGGAATTGTCATCAGCTGGAGGATCTCGAGCTGCGGATTTCGGAGCTTGAGCAGCAGGTGGCATCACTGCAGTGTATCCGCGAGACTGAGAAGTATGTAGATAACACGTTTCAGGAGGTGGTCACCCCACAGCTTAAGAGAGTGCAGGCATAGAGGGACTGGGTGACCACCAGACAGACAAGGAGGACCAGGCAGGTAATGCAGGTGTCTCCTGAGGGCATCTCACTCTCTAACCAGTATTCAGCTCTAAAGCCAAGATCAATAGCACCGTGAGTGGCTCAGCTGTACAGAGGGGGAGGAGAAAGGTCAGGAGAGCAATAGAGATAGGGGATCCTATAGTTAAAGGAACAGACAGGCGTTTCTGCGTCCGCAGATGTTATTCCAGGATGGTATGTTGCCTCCCTGGTGCCAGGGTCAAAGCTCTCACTGAGCGGCTGCATAACATACTGGAGGGGAGGGTGAACAGCCAGAGGTTGTGGTCCATATCCATACTAATGACATAGGTAGAAAGAGGGATGAGGTCCTGCAGGCAGATTTTAAGGAGTTAGGAAAGAGATTAACAAGCAAGTCCTCAAAGGTGGTAATCTCCAGATTACTCCTGGTGTCATGCGCTAGCGAGTATAGAAATAGATGGTGCAGGAGGGAGGGCTTTAGATTCCTGGGGCATTGGGACCAGTTCTGGGGGAGATGGGACCTGTACAGGTCGGACGGGTTGCACCTCAACGGTGCTGGGACCAACGTCATCGCGGGGAGGTTCGCTAGTGTTGTGGTGGGGTGGGGGGCTTTAAACTAATTTGGCAGGGGGGTGGGCACCAGGATGTAGCATTTGAAAGGAGAAACAAGGTGCACAAAGGATTGGGAGTGAAAGATAGTACTAGAATAAGAAATAGTAGCGAGTTGGTCACACCGCAGGTAAAGGGAGTACAGGCAGGAAGTGAATGGGTGACCACCAGGCAGAGTAAGAGGTGCAGGCAGGTAGTGCAGGGGTCCCCTGTGGCTATCCCCCTCTCAAACAGGTATACCGTTTTGGATGCTGTTGGGGGAGATGGCTCACCAGGGGAAGGTGACAGCGGCCAGGTTCATGGCACCGTGGCTGGCTCTGCTGCACAGGAGGGCAGGAAAAAGAGTGGCAGATCTATAGTGATAGGGGACTCGATTGTAAGGGGAATAGACAGGCGTTTCTGCGGACCCAACTGAGACTCCAGGATGGTATGTTGCCTCCCTGGTGCAAGGGTCAGGGATGCCTCGGAGCAGCTGCAGGACATTCTGGAGGGGGAGGGTGAACAGCCAGTTGTCGTGGTGCATATAGGTACCAACGATATAGGTAAAAAACGGGATGAGGTCCTACAAGCTGAATTTAGGGAGTAAGGAGTTAAACTAAAAAGTAGGACCTCAAAGGTAGTAATCTCAGGATTGCTACCAGTGCCACGGGCTAGTCAAAGTAGGAATGACAGGATAGCTAGGATGAATACGTGGCTTGAGAGATGGTGCAAGAGGGAGGGATTCAAATTCCTGGGCCATTGGAACCGGTTCTGGGGGAGGTGGGACCAGTACAAATTGGACGGTCTGCATCTGGGCAGGACTGGAACCAATGTCCTAGGGGGAGTGTTTGCTAGTGCTGTTGGGGAGGGTTTAAACTAATGTGGCAGGGGGATGGGAACCGATGCAGGAAGTCAGTGGGAAGTAAAGTGGTGACAGAAACAAAAGGCAGTAAAGGGAGAGTGTACAAAACATGACCGGACAGATGGTCTGAGAAAGCAGGGCAAAGACCAAGGGAAGTCTAGATTAAACTGCATTTATTTCAATGCAAGAAGTCTGATGGGCAAGGCAGATGAACTCAGGGCATGGATGGGTACATGGGACTGGGATGTTATAGCTATTACTGAAACATGGCTAAGGGAGGGGCAGGACTGGCAGCTCAATGTTCCAGGGTACAGATGCTATAGGAAAGATAGAGCAGGAGGTAAGAGAGGAGGGGGAGTTGCGTTCTTGATTAGGGAGAACATCACGGCAGTAGTGAGAGGGGATATATCCGAGGGGTCGCCCACTGAGTCTATATGGGTAGAACTGAAAAATAAGAAGGGAGAGATCACTTTGATAGGATTGTACTACAGACCCCCAAATAGTCAACGGGAAATTGAGGAGCAAATATGTAAGGAGATTACAGACAGCTGCAAGAAAAATAGGGTGGTAATAGTAGGGGACTTTAACTTTCCCAACATTGACTGGGACAGCCATAGCATTAGGGGCTTGGATGGAGAGAAATTTGTTGAGTGTATTCAGGAGGAATTTCTCATTCAGTATGTGGATGGCCCGACTAGAGAGGGGGCAAAACTTGACCTCCTCTTGGGAAATAAGGAAGGGCAGGTGACAGAAGTGTTAGTGAGGGATCACTTTGGGACCAGTGATCATAATTCCATTAGTTTTAAGATAGCTATGGAGAATGATAGGTCTGGCCCAAAAGTTAAAATTCTAAATTGGGGAAAGGCCAATTTTGATGGTATTAGACAGGAACTTTCAGAAGTTGATTGGGAGAGTCTGTTGGCAGGCAAAGGGACGTCTGGTAAGTGGGAGGCTTTCAAAAGTGTGTTAACCAGGGTTCAGGGTAAGCACATTCCTTATAAAGTGAAGGGCAAGGCTGGTAGAAGTAGGGAACCTTGGATGACTCGGGAGATTGAGGCCCTAGTCAAAAAGAAGAAGGAGGCATATGACATGCATAGACAGCTGGGATCAAGTGGATCCCTTGAAGAGTATAGAGATTGCCGGAGTAGAGTTAAGAGAGAAATCAGGAGGGCAAAAAGGGGACATGAGATTGCTTTGGCAGATAAGGCAAAGGAGAATCCAAAGAGCTTCTACAAATACATAAAGGGCAAAAGAGTAACGAGGGGGAGAGTAGGGCCTCTTAAAGATCAACAAGGTCATCTATGTGCGGAACCACAAGAGATGGGTGAGATCCTGAATGAATATTTCACATCGGTATTTACGGTTGAGAAAGGCATGGATGTTAGGGAACTTGGGGAAATAAATAGTGATGTCTTGAGGAGTGTACATATTACAGAGAGGGAGGTGCTGGAAGTCTTAACGCGCATCAAGGTAGATAAATCTCCGGGACCTGATGAAATGTATCCCAGGACGTTATGGGAGGTTAGGGAGGAAATTGCGGGTCCCCTAGCAGAGATATTTGAATCATCGACAGCTACAGGTGAGGTGCCTGAAGATTGGAGGGTAGCAAATGTTGTGCCTCTGTTTAAGAAGGGAGGCAGGGAAAAGCCTGGGAACAACAGACCGGTGAGCCTGACATCTGTCGTGGGTAAGTTGTTCGAGGGTATTCTGAGAGACAGGATCTACAGGCATTTGGAGAGGCAGGGACTGATTAGGAACAGTCAGCATGGTTTTGTGAGAGGAAAATCATGTCTCACGAATTTGATTGAGTTTTTTGAAGGGGTAACCAAGAAGATAGATGAGGGCTGTGCAGTAGATGTGGTCTACATGGACTTTAGCAAAGCCTTTGACAAAGCACCGCATGGTAGGTTGTTACATAAGGTTAAATCTCATGGGATCCAAGGTGAAGTAGCCAATTGGATACAAAATTGGCTTGACGACAGAAGACAGAGGGTGGTTGTAGAGGGTTGTTTTTCAGACTGGAGGCCTGTGACCAGCGGTGTGCCTCAGGGATCGGTGCTGGGTCCGCTGTTATTTGTTATTTATATTGATGATTTGGATGAGAATTTAGGAGGCATGGTTAGTAAGTTTGCAGATGACACCAAGATTGGTGGCATTGTGGACAGTGAAGAAGGTTATCTAGGATTGCAATGGGATCTTGATAAATTGGGCCAGTGGGCCGATGAATGGCAGATGGAGTTTAATTTAGATAAATGTGAGGTGATGCATTTTGGTAGATCGAATCGGGCCAGGACCTATTCCGTTAATGGTAGGGCGTTGGGGAGAGTTATAGAACAAAGAGATCTAGGAGTACAGGTTCATAGCTCCTTGAAAGTGGAGTCACAGGTGGATAGGGTGGTGAAGAAGGCATTCGGCATGCTTGGTTTCATTGGTCAGAACATTGAATACAGGAGTTGGGATGTCTTGTTGAAGTTGTACAAGACATTAGTAAGGCCACACTTGGAATACTGTGTATAGTTCTGGTCACCCTATTATAGAAAGGATATTATTAAACTAGAAAGAGTGCAGAAAAGATTTACTAGGATGCTACCGGGACTTGATGGTTTGACTTATAGGGAGAGGTTAGATAGACTGAGACTTTTTTCTCTGGAGAGTAGGAGGTTAAGGGGTGATCTTATAGAAGTCTATAAAATAATGAGGGGCATAGATAAGGTAGATAGTCAAAATCTTTTCCCAAAGGTAGGGGAGTCTATAACGAGGGGACATAGATTTAAGGTGAGAGGGGAGAGATACAAAAGGGTCCAGAGGGGCAATTTTTTCACTCAAAGGGTGGTGAGTGTCTGGAACGAGCTGCCAGAGGCAGTAGTAGAGGCGGGTACAATTTTGTCTTTTGAAAAGCATTTGGACAGTTACATGGGTAAGATGGGTATAGAGGGATATGGGCCAAGTGCAGGCAATTGGGACTAGCTTAGTGGTATAAACTGGGCGACATGGACATGTTGGGCCGAATGGCCTGTTTCCATGTTGTAAACTTCTATGATTCTAGTACAGTATTAGGTGGGATCAGACTAAGAGAGAATACAAAAAAGTCTAAGATTGGTTTAAAGTGCATGTGTGTAAATGCACGAAGCGTGGTGAGCTGCAGGATCAAATAGCCACATGGGAATATGATGTCATGGCGGTAACGGAGACCTGGCTCAAAAAAGGGTACTAAATATTCCTGGATACAAGGTGTTCAGGAGAGATTGGGAAGGAGAGAAGTGGGGAGGGGGTGGTGGAGGCAGTATTTATTAAGGAGAATATTGCAGTGCTGGAGAGAAAGGATTTCCTGGAGGGAGTCAAGGCCAGAACCTATTTGGTTAGAGTTAAGAAACAAAAGAGGTGCCATTACACTACTGGGTGTATTCTATAGGCCGCCAACTAGTGGGAAGGATTATAGAAGAGCAAATTTGCAGGGAAATTACAGACAGGTGCGAAAGTCATAGAGTAGTGATAAAGGGGGACTTCAAGTATCCTAACATGGACTGGGATAGTAATAACATAAAGGGCAAAGAAGGGGAGGAATTTTTGAATTGTGTTCAGGAGAACTTTCTTGATCAGTATGTTTCCAGCCCAACAAGGAAGAACGCATTGCTGGATTTGGTTTTTGGGGAATGAAGTGGGCCAAGTGGAGCAAGTGTCAGTGGCGGAACATTTAGGGAACAGCGATCGTTGTATCATAAGGTTCAGAATAACTACAGAAAAGGACATGGACCACTCTAAAGCAAAAGTACTCAATTGGAGGAGGGCCAATTTCAGTGGAATGAGAACAGATTTGGCCCGGGTAATTTGGAATCAAAGATTTGCAGGCAAAACTGTAACTGAACAATGGGCGACCTTTAAGGAAGAGATGGTTCAGGTATAGTCTAGGTATATTCCCAAGAGGGAAAAGGTTAGGGCAACTAAAGCCAGAGCTGCCTGGATGATAGAGAGTAAGATGAAACAGAAAAAAGGGGTGTATGACAGATGTCAGGTTGATAACACACGTGAGAACCAGGCTGAATATAGAAAGTTCAGAGAGGAAGTGAAAAAGGAAATAAGAGGGGCAAAGAGAGAGTATGAGAATAGACTGGCGGCCAACATAATAGGGAACCCAGAAGTCTTCTATAGACATGTAAACTGTGAACTGTAATAAGAGGAGGAGTGGGGCTGATCAAGGACCCAAAAAGGATATCTACTCATGGAGGCAGAGGGCATGGCTTAGGTTGTAAATGAGTACTTTGCATCTGTCTTTACCAAGGAAGAAGGTGCTGCCAGAGTCTCGGTAAAGGAAGATGTAGTTGAGGTTCTGGATGGGCTAAAAATTGATAAAGAGGAGGTACTAGAAAGGTTAGCTGTACTTAAAGTAGATAAGTCACCTGGTCCGGATGCAATGCATCCTAGGTTGCTGAGGGAAGTAAGGGTGGAAATCGCAGAGGTACTGGCCATAATCTTCCAATCCTCTTTAGATACGGGGGTGGTGCCAGAGGACTGGAGAATTGCAAATGTTACACCCTTGTTCAAAAAAGTGTAAGGATAAACCCAGCAACTACAGGCCAGTCAGTTTAACCTCAGTGGTGGGAAACTTATAGAAACAATAATCTGGGACAAAATTAGCAATCACTTGGACAAGTGTGGATTGATTGGGAAAAGCCAGCATGGATTTGTTAAAGGCAAATCGTGTTCAACTGACTTGATAGAGTTTTTTGATTAGGTAACAGAGAGGGTAGATGAGGGCAATGCAGCTGATGTGCTGTATATGGACTTCCAAACGGGGTTTGATAAAATGCCGCATAATAGGCTTGTCATCAAGATTGAAGCTCATGGAATAAAAGAGGCAGTAGCAGCACGGATACAGAATTGGCTAAGTAACAGGAAACAGAGAGTAGTGGTGACCGGCTGTTTTTCGGATTGGAGGAAGGTGTATAGTGGTGTTCCCCAGGGTCAGTACTAGGACCACTGCTTTTCTTGATATATATTAATGACTTGGACTTGGGTGTACATGGCACAATTCCCAAATTTTCAGATGACACAAAACTTGGAACTGTAGTGAACAGTGAGGAGGATTCTGATAGACTTCAAGAGGACATAGACAGGCTGGTGGCATGGGTGGATACGTGGCAGATGAAATTTAAAACAGAAAAATGCGAGTTGATACATTTTGATAGGAAGAACGAGGCAAGGCAATATAAACTAAAAGACACAATTCTAAAGTGGGTACAGGAACAGAGAGATCGGGGGGTACATCTACACAAATTGTTGAAGATGGCAGGGCAGTTTGAGAAAGCGGTTAAAAAAGCATATGGGATCCTGGGCTTTATGAATAGAGGCATAGGTGCTGATTTTCGGAAGGCTGAGTGGGTGCGTTGGGAGTGGGGGGGCTCCTAAAATGGCAGAAGCTCGGAGCGGGTTCGGAGCCCGGCTCCAACCCGCTGACTTCCGGGTTCCCCAGTGATATGTTCGGGTGCATGCGCAGCTCCCGAATGTGGGATTCCCACCGGGAATTAAAGCCTGTGGGATGCTGCTTTAGATAGTTAGGTAGATCGTTGAGGTACTTGACAGACCTCATTGAGTGGAGATTTTGGCAAGGATGCAAATTTGAAGGATCCTCAGCATGTTTCCTGTGCTGTGGGAAACACTCCCTGCTGGAGCAGACGTGTTTCAGCCAGCAGCCAGTGAGAGATGCAAAGGATTATTTGATAGGTGGGGGGAAAACCTCATTTATTGCAGCAGGGCACTCTGTCACTTCAGAAAAAGTTTTGGCTGCAACACCTTTGTCTTTCCACTCAAAATTCTTAATTTATACCCCAAACTCTGCTGTGCAAACACATTTACCTACTTTGCGGACCCCCTCAAACTCACAGGATGGGGGACGCCATAGCTGCATTCATCACTTCATCCGAGGACGAGCAACATCGCCAACATCGCTAGCCTCGCCAGGCATGCCGTCCACCTCCACCACGTGGAGCTCCACAATGCAGTGCTGCACCACAGGCACCTGCACAAAATAGTCGTGCAACTACACATACACCCAATGGGTGGCACAAGTGTGGGTGTTCATGGTGAACCTCATAAAAGGGACTTATTACACAAGCCAGTCAAGAATGGCCAAGACGTGGCAGTAGTGGTGATTATAATAAGATTTAATGTGCCATTAACAAAAATGAGATATAAATAAAAAACATGACAAACCGTCAAATCCCCTTGTGCATCTCCTTTGTGCTCATGAAACCTTTGCCTTATGCTTACGAGTACCCCTATATGGTGCCTCCCCAGTGGCTGCAGCAGAGGTAGTGGCAGGTTGCTCTTGTTCATGCCCTGACCGATTAGATGCTTTGGGTCTATGCCCTCTGGGTTTCGGTGCCCGAGAGGGCCCGTCCAAAGACTGCTCCACCTGAACCTGTGCAGGGGCAGACTCGGCCACCTGGAAAGGAGGCAGCATTAAGGGTACTGGTTGAGAGGGGGGCAATGGGTGAGGCGTGGGGGCGCTTTGAGTGGCGTCCCCACTTCCATGTCCCCTTTTGCCATCATCCCTCTCCTGGGCCAGGCCCACATCACTCTTGCCACCCTGCTGGACGACAGTTTGGAGAACATGTGTGAAGCCTTGTAAGGCCAGTGCCAGAGTATTTGCCTGCCTGTTTAAGGTGGCAGAATGTTGCTCCAAAGGGCCGTTGTCAGGGCCTCAATGGACTCATTGGTGAGCCGTGCTTGAAGCTCCACGGAGGCTAGTTTTTCCTCCATCGCAGACATTCCCGTACTTACCCGCGACACTATCTCAGAGATGCCCTCCCTGTGACAGTATCTCAGAGATTCCCTCCTGTACCTGTGCTACCATTCCAGGAGTTGGACTCCTCCATCCTCTGAGCAATTGTGGAGAGTGTGCGTGGCACTTGTTCCAGCACTTCGCAAATGCGCTGCTGCCCCTCAATCATTCCCCTTTTCATGGATGGCTCCCAGGTTTCAGCATCTGAACCGACGCGGACTCTCCACAGCTGCCCCTGCCACCAGTGTCTGCTTGTGCTCACGTGTGTGGTGATTCATCATGTGCGACCCCAACTAAGTGAGGATGGACACCCACCGAGGTGTGTGTATCTGCGCTGGTGGATGGCTCGTTCATATGTGACGGTGCCCCCTCAGAGGCCGGCAGGTCCTCTGAGGAATCACCCTCTGCCGTCACGGCAGTCACTGAAGGCCCTGTAAGAGAACAGAAGGCAATATTAAGCATGATGACAGATATTGAGGTGCTGAAGATGGCAAGACATGTTAACATCATTGCTGTCACCAGCCGTTTGTTGAATGGCAGTCTCAGAGTCCCCGACGGACAGGCACTCAAGGGTGCGGCTTAGTTCCAGAGCCTCCTGCTCTTCGTCTGTGAGGACAACCAGATGTTGTGGCCTCCCCTGTGGTATTTGTCCTTTCCCATGCATTCTGGGCTCTCTTCTTCTATAAGGGGAGAAAGTAGAGAGCCGTGAGTGAGGGATGATGACGTGGCCAACCGTTGAATGCATTTGTTTGGGTGAGGCTGACCGTGAAAGAGATGCATCAGAGGGTGAGTATGAGACAGAGCCATGACATTGTATGAGGATTGGGTTGAGTGGTAGTGGTGGGATGAGTACTGGGGAGGTGAGTAAGTGCAGGTAAGTTGAGGATGAGGTTTGAGTGGGTGTAAGGGGTGATGTGATAGAGTAGGGTTGGCAGTGCAGAAGGAGCTGTGGGGTGGGGGGGCGGTGATGTGGAAGACGGAGTATAGGAGAATGAGTAAGTGTGCTCACTTTGGCTAACCTAGTTAGGTCATTGAAGAGCTTTCTGCACTGTATCCATGTGCGGGAGACGTTGCTGCTGCTGGTGGCCTCCTCTGCCATCTCGAGCCACGCCTTCTTGGTGGCAGAGGCAGGCCACTTCCTCCCGTCCGCCGGGTAGAAAATATCCCTACTCCTCCTCACCCCATCCAGTAAGACCTGGAGTGAGGCATCAGTAAATCTGAGAGCAACCTTTCCCCTGGGCTTCTCCATTGTATAATTTTGGTTATTTGCTCCAGGAGCAGCATTGGAGGACTGCCCCTTTAAATAGGGCTCCTCCAGCTGACAGCCTGTGATGCGGTGTGCAGTCCGCCTGTTACTCAGGTTGATGATGGGAAACCCGGAAGCCACGTTAAGTGGCTTCAATTTACTCGCGATTGTGTAGGGAACAGACGGATTTTACTGGGTGCCCCCCCCCCAGCCGCCATCCTGCCTCCCTGGTAATATCGGGGCCATAGAGTACAAAAGCAAGGAAGTCATTATGAACCTTTATAAAACATTGGTTTGGCCACAACTGGAGTATTGCGTCCAGTTCTGGGCACTGCACTTTAGGAAAGATGTGAAGGCCTTAGAGAGAGTGCAGAAGAGATTTACTAGAATGATTTCAGGGATGAGCGACTTTAGTTACGAGAATAGACTGGAGAAGCTGGGGTTGTTCTCCTTGGAACAGAGAAGGTTGAGAGGAGATTTGATAGAAGTGTTCAAAATCATGAAGGGTCTAGACAGAGTCGATAGAGAGAAACTGTTCCCATTGGCGGAACGGTCAAGAACCAGAGGACATAGATTTAAGGTGATTGGCAAAAGAACCAAAGGCGACATGAGGATAAACGCTTTTACACAGCGAGTGGTTATGGTCTGGAATGCACTGTCCGAGGGGGTGGCAGAGGCAGATTCAATTGTGGCTTTCAAAAGGGAACTTCATAAGTACTTGAAAGGAAAAAATTTGCAGGGCTACAGGGAAAGGGCGGGGGAATTGGACCAGCTGGATTGCTTTTGCAGAGAGCCGGCACGGACTTGATGGGCTGAATGGCCTCCTTCCGAGCTGTAACCTTTCTATGATTTGTCACACCTACAAGGTAGGTAATCTTTGCTTTTAAATATAAACTTTTGGTACCAAAACAACCTGTGGAATTTATGGATTATATTATGTTTGTGGGGACAGGCAGCAGAGCTCAGTTAAAATGTAATTGCTCCATTTCATTGTTAAACTAGCATTCTTTATTTGGGAGGATTGATGTGGTTGTGTTATTCATATTGTACCAAGCCTTTATGTACCAGACCTACACTGTTTTATGTCTTTCTTTTTTGTTTTGCTTTGGTAGATACTAATTGTTTGGATGAAGTTTGTGGCGTAGCATGGTATGTTCCTTTGCCGTATAAGAATGGATCCGTGGTATCGGAAGCACATATCACATCCAATAAGATTGGTTCGCATGTACCAGACAAGAGGTATGGTGACAAATTTGAAAATTGCCTGAGTTATTTTGTTGAAATATTTATCCAATTAAGTACATCCTGTAAAAAAGATGGCTTTGGAATTACGCTGTGAAATGATAATGGGCAAATATTTAATGCATTCATGAATTACTGTCCCTGCTATTTACTCCTCCACTTAATTTAAATAGGTTAGTGCCATCACTAAAACAGAGGGATTTCATACAACAGTGTTAAGCCTTTGGATGTATTAACTCACAGTGTAATTTTAAGAACAATGGGGCTGAAACTGGTCATCGCCAGCAGTGCGAAACGGGCTCCTAGGGAATCAGCTGCCTGTTTTATACCGCGCCCAATTGGGTATGGTGTAAAACGGGCTGCTGATTCACTATGACCCCATTTTGCACTACTGGCTAAGACCAATTTCACCCCCTATAACTTTAAAACAAGCACAAATATTAAAATGCGATATTAGTTTAAATTAATGGGTAGAAATTCCTTTGAGTGCGTTTTTGTGGACAGGATGGACGTTGCGCCTGGATCGTGCACCTGATCATGTAGGTGAAAAGAATACTCCAAATTCGTGGAACTGGTTAATTAAAATAAAATAAGCGGGCTGCCATGCTACTCCTGCTGTTGATTGGCAGCTCGCCTGATGGGGGCGTCAATTTTGTGCGTTCCTGACCCAAGTTAAAGACAGCCTGCACCTGTTAAAGGGGAGGTGTACTTTGACAGCAGGCATCTATCATAGAGGATTGTGGAAAATGGCAGGCGCAAGAGAAACAGCAAGGGATCCCTGATTTTCGGACACTGCTTTGGAGGTTTTGGTGGAGGAGGTCTGTAGGAGGAGGGGCATCTTCTATCTACCAGGCGGCAGAAAGATTTCCAGGCAAGCTGCCTGGTGCGGGTGGGCAGAGGTGCATCAATGCAAGGAGTATCGCCCCCAGGACATGGCTGCAATGTAGGAAGTTCAGTGACTTCATGAAGGTAACTAACGTAAACCTCCTAACTCATATCTATCATTATTAGCTCTGCACTACCTGTTGCCCCAGCACTATTCTTCCCTCCCTCAATTACCAGCACTCTCCTCCTACTGCAGCCCTCTGCACCTGCTATTCTCCTCACTATTACTTCCTTCGCCTTCGCATACCTCTGCCATTTTGCACTCACCAACAACACTGTCGTACCCTGATAAACACGTCTTCTAAATTTTTCACTACTCTTAACACTGACTCACTTTCTTCTTTCTTGCAGGGCAAGCTCGCACACAGTAACAGGGAGCAGGCGGCCACTGGAGGAGGGCCATGTTTCAT
Organism: Heptranchias perlo; assembly: GCF_035084215.1. NCBI lineage: Eukaryota > Metazoa > Chordata > Chondrichthyes > Hexanchiformes > Hexanchidae > Heptranchias > Heptranchias perlo. The sequence goes on from NC_090365.1 coordinate 10,164,749, forward strand.
CCATGTGCTGTCCCCACTTGAAGAGCAGGTAATTGACACTGTGGGCAGAGAGCGTATCAGGAGCATAGTGTCTAATAAGGCTGGAGGACAAATTCTGCAGGGTTTTCAACCATCTTCCCCTACTTCGCTTCTCACTTAAATCTTATGCTTACACATGACGCATAATAGATTGCAGCTGTTTTCAGAAGCTACTCATCTATCTCTGCTTATCCATGCCGCTAACTCTTCTCCCTTTCTTACAATTCAGGTCCAGCAGATGCACACAGCCCTCAGGGAGAAGTGGAAGAAGAAGAAGAGGGCAGCACTCCAGAACACGAAGTGTCACTTGGCTTTACACTTGCATACACCAGCTCAGAGACTGGCACTGCACTTAGTTCAGAGGGTAGGCTAGGGGGGTCTGTATGTCGAGATTCAACCAGCACAAGTGTGTAGGAGCAAGGGCAAGGGGATAGGATGGCTCAGGAAGCAGCTTACCAGAGGGAAAGCTCATACCCTGCTGCGCAGGGTACAGATGGAGACAACAAGACCATTCAGTCAAACGTGGAGCGAGTGGTCAGCCCTATGAGCACTGCAGGGGGACCCACTGCCATGGAGCCCCTGGTGACAGCACTGACTGCTTTGATGGAAGTTCAGTCAGCTGCTATCTTGGCTCAGGGGTTCAGCATCTTCTCTGGCTTACAAAGCCTGAAGGAGAGCATGGATAGGGGCTCCTAGAACCTCCCAGCATGCTTGCACTCTTCTTGTGCAGAGCAGTGCGAGTGCTGAAGTTCATGGAGAAGGCACCTGCTGTGCTCTCTCAGGATCATAGCTACCCCTAGCCTCTCAACCAGTGCTTGTGCTGGTACTGGACAGCTAGTTGGCTACAGTGCCCTAGCCGAAGCTAAATCCCAGCAGTCTGCAGCCAGCTCCTCAACTACCAGAACTCTTCGAGGTCACTCACTACAACCATCTCAAGTGCCCTCAGTGGAACCACCTCATGGGAGCACTAGAATAGACAAACAAGCACACAAGATAGGCACAAAGGTGACTTGTATATAAGCATCAGTCATGTGAGTATTTGTCAAATCAACAATGGAGTCTGTTGGAGTAATGAAGTAAAAGATTTTGGTTTGGTATACCTGTTGGTCTTCATAATCTTATTGATGTGAGAAGAACACAAACTTTGTACAGTTTGAGGGCATTATTATGGTGGGTGTGAGGACTAGGTCAAATGGAAAGAGGGACTGTTGGTGCTCGGGGCAAGGGAGGGATTGATCAGTAGAATCTCTCCTCAATAATTTCCTGCCTTAGAGCTCTGGAAATCCACTGCTGGGCCATGCTCCTCTTCTTCCTCCGGTTCCTTGTGCCCTTCTTCATCTTCCTGATCTACTTCTTCCTCCTCAGGAATTTCTAAGACAACTCCCCTTTGCATAGCTACATTGTGAAGAATGTAGCAAACAATGCTGAACCTTGAATCTCATTCTGGGCTGTACTGAAGGACCCCTCCAGATCTGTCCAGACAGTAGAACCATTACTTCAAGATGTCATTAGTTTGCTCAGTGCGAATTACTGATGCATGGCTCTCATTATATCGGAGCTCAGCGTCTGTGCCTGGGTTCCTGAGAGGTGTCAGGAGCCAGTTGGTGAGAGGATATCCCTTGACCCTCAGAAGCCATCCTGCTACCCGATGGTCTAGTTGAAACAGAGGGTATACTGAGGACTGGTGCTGGATATAAGCTTTTTGACTAATGCCAGGAATTTGGGCACAGACCTGCATGACTCACTGTTGCAGTTATGAAGCCCTGCACCTGTGGGAATCCAGCAATGTGGGCAAATCCCAGTGCTCTTTCAGCCTCATTGGGGAAGGTAATGAACTGTTATTCCCTCGCAAACAATGCATCAGTGATCTGCCGGATCACCACGTGCACAGCAACTGACTGATGTTGCTGATGTCCTGAGAAGCAGTTTGGAAGGAGCCAGAGGCATAAATATTTAGAGCCATAGTGACCTTCAGTGCCATAGGCTGTGCAGTGCATTCCCTGATGTTGCGCTCCAATTCTCGCTGCAACAGGTGGCACAGGTACGTGACTATCTCCCTGTTGAAACGCAGCTGCCTTAAACACTGCTTTACTGTGAGGTCCGGGTATGATGAATGGTTTCTGAAGACCTGCATGCTATAAGGCCTACTGTGCCCTTGCTCCTTTATTCTCTTCTTGCAGCCTGTGTAGGTCTTTTGCTGCCTTCCTTCCTGCTGCTCCTTCCCCATCTCATTTGGGAGCAGCAAGGGTAAACATAGCAGTATGCCCATGTTCAACAATTGTGAACAAGAAAAATCATTGACACTGTTGTGGCCCTCCACTAACTTTCTCTTCCAAACTATTTAATAGCCAAACAGTATCCAAAACAGCCAAAAACTTGGCTCAAAAGCACCCTAATAACCTAAAACGAGGAACCAAAGACTTACCTTAATGGAGGTGAGGACCCCTTTAAATACCGCTTCTGAAAACTGCTACCTGACTGTTGCCACCATTATGTGTTGGGCGGGTTAAGGAGATGACGTTTGTGGCACGCATGGATACCAAATTCAGGAAAGGGCCCCAATTCAGGCACAGGACCCTGATTCTTTACAGCATTTCAGTTTACACAACAGGTGTTACATCCTTTGCATTGATGTTTTCTGTAAGTTTTGGTTCAAAAGCGCAGATCGTGTCCTTTTTTATTTGTTCTGAAGATGCAGGCAAAATTGACAGGGCCACATTTATTGCTCATCCAAGTTGCCTTGTACAAATGATTGGCTTGCAAGGTCACTTCAGATGGGATTAAGAATCAACCAGATAATGTGGACTAGAACCACATGTAGATATGGGTGGCAGATTCCCTCCAGTTACAACAGGCTGAGTTTTTACAATCCAAGATCCAAGATCATTTTTTCTGGTGCTAGCCCATAAATGATCAAATTTCTTAGATTGTCTCCTTGTATGAATAGACATCTGTTCATCATCAGTGGGCCCTCAACAAAAACACCTTCACTTACATTTCCTTTTGAAAGAAATAGAGTAACATGGATCTCATTTCTATTACCTGGTGATCCATTGTCCAACATCTAATTAAAAACAGTTGAACTGTGGCACAGCCAAGTTTTTATTCCCATAAGCTATATGTATGTAACTGAAATGTAAATATACTTCACAACTAATGTTTATTAAAAAAAACACTGAAATGTAAGTATAATCTTTACCACCTCTTTGGGGACACTATATGAGTAATGCCACCAACCAGTGCTTGCAGCGGAGAGTGGTACTTGTGAAGAGTGCCCTCCACAGCCTCTATGTTGTGAGGCTGCTTGTCCAATATCCAGTACTGGATGAGCAGAAGTTTCCTCCAATTAGACATTGGGAAGTCCGAAACCATTGCTTTTGGCCCCCGCCACAAACTATGTTCCCTAGCCAGCAATTCCATCCCCCTCCCTGGCTACTGTCTCATGCTGAACCAGACTGTTCGTAACCTCAGCATCTTATTTGACCTGGAGCTGAGCTTCCAACCCCATATCCTCTCCCATTACCAGGACCGACTATTTCCACTTCCATATCATTGCCCAACTCTGCCCCTGCCTCAGCCTATCTGCTGCTGAAATCCTCATCCATGCTTTTGTTACCTCCAGACTTGACTATTCCAATACTCTACTGGCTGGCCTCCTTTCTTCCACCCTCCATAAACTTGAGCTCATTCCAAAACTCTATTGCCCTTATCCTAAGTTGCACCAAGTCCTGTTCACCCGTCACCCATCTGCTTGCTGACCTGCATTGGCTTTGGTCCATCAACACCGCAATTTTAAAATTCTTATCCTTGTGTTCAAATCCCTCCATGACCGCATCCCTCCCAATCTCTGTAACCTCCTCCAGCACCCAACCCTCTGAGAACTCTGCGTTCCTTCAACTCTGGCCTCGTGCATCCCCCACTTCCTTTGCCCTACCATTGGTGGTTGTGCCTTCAGCCTTCTAGATCTTAAGCTCTGTAACTCCCTCCCTAAACCTCTTTGCCCCTCCACCTCTCTCTCCTCCTTTAAGATGCTGCTTAATACCTATCTCTTTGAACAAGAGTTTAGCTCGGTGTCAATTTTTGTCTGAAACTCGTTCCTGCAATGCGCCTTGGGATGTTAAAGGTGCTATAATATGCAAGTTGTTGTTGTAGTGGTAGACTTTCAGTGTTAACTTTTTCTTTTGGTTTATGTAAACATAAAGGCATACAACCTCTGACATTGAGAAGCAGACTGGTTGCAGCATTGAGCAGTTCCATCTTCCTCTGTAATGCTCTGATTTCGCCTGTGGGGATGTCGACCGTGATCATGTATTTTCTTTAATTGTCTTTTCCTTATGTTCCCTGTTGGCTGTTACACTAGACTTTCTCTTAGTACTTTGACATTTGTTCTTAGAGTACCTTTCTGTCCTTTACTTTTACAACACTGAATTAAGTACAACTTAACTCTTGCTTGCCAGAGACAAGAACTGAAACAGATTAATTTTTTAAAACCTTCTTTATAACATCCTAAAGCCTTCACTCAACTTTGAAAAACCCTTGGCTCCCTTTAAAAATGCTTGAAATGTAGGTGAATGGTGTCAGACCTTAAAATACCCAAAGCTACTACAGAGAATCCTAGTGTAGTGACAAATTTAGCTCCATGGAGTACAGGAACATAGGAGCCGAAATAGGCCATTCAGCCCCCCCTAGCCTGTTCTGTCATTCTATTAGACATTAGCTGATCTGTACCTCTACTCCTTTGGTCCATATCTCAATACCTAGAAAAAAATCTATCAATCTCAGTCATGAAAATTTCAATTGACCTAGCAGCCACAGCCTTTTGGGGGAGAGAGTTCCAGATTTTCAATTTTCAAAGATGTCATTCAATTAAACAGACATGTCTTAGAAACTATAGTTGCTAGACTTTAGTTAGTTTTACAAAAACCACACTGCCAATTAGTTTTATTCCTTTTCTCCCAATGCTTAAATCACCAGGAAGGAATACAAAACTGATAATGCCCTTTTAAAGCCTCTTGTCACCACACTATCAGATCAAGGACCATGGAACATAAATCTTCCTTTTTTCTTTTCAATAGTGATAGATTCTTTCTTATCCTTGTACAAGTAAAGTTATAGACAGTAATGGTTGCATCAAAATATATGCATGTACTGTAAGAATTAATTCTTTGAGTATCCATTACACAGTCCTCCTGCCCAAGCAACCGACTCCGTCACAGTACATCCACTCCCTGGGATAGTTTGTTTCATGAGTTATCTGTTTCCTATGCCTTCTGTATGCATGTGCTTTTTCTCAAACTCCCATTGCATTATGAAATAGTGGAAAATGGCCATTACACTCATTTCTGTGGGTTAAAAATCCTCTGTACCATTCACTTCTTCCATTGCTTTGCTGATACATCCAAATCCTATCCCTCCTTTCTATGACTAATCCCTGTTCAGAATTGGAGTTCAGAGCTCATTTTTTGCTTATATCCTCTGCTGTGCAATTCTGCACAAATTTCTCAGAATAGATCTTCAACAAGGGACTTCATGGTGTTTAACAAATCCTTGAACAGCAACTTTATTTTTGCTAATTTACATACACTTGTTTGTTTTAGGCTGTACTCAGAGCAATAATAACAGATAAAAAGTACCTTACTGATTTTTTTCCCAGTCTTGTTTGCCTACTTAGCAAAAAAGAACTTGCATTTATATAGCATCTTTCACATCCTCAGGATGCCCAAAGCACTTCATAGCCAATGAATTACTTTTGAAGCGTAGTCACTTTTATTTACAGGCAGCAGCCCATTTGCACATGGCAAGGTCCCACAAATATCAATGAGATGAATGACCAGGTAATCAGTTTTTGATGATGGTTGAGAGACAAATGTTGGTCAGGATAACTCTCCTGCTTTTCTTCAGATATGGAATCTTTTACATCTATCTCTGTAGGCAGACAGGATCTCCATTTAACATCTCATTAAAAAAATCAGCACCTCTGACAATGTAGTACTCCCTCAGTACTGCACCGACAAGTCAGCCTAGATACTGGAGTGGAGCTTGAAATTACAACCTTCTAATGCATGAGTCAGTGTGCTACCACTGACCCTGCTCTGTTATTTAAATGAATACCACAATGTTGTTGGGACTTAGCAAGTTAAGGTGCAATAGCCTTGTGCTTATGGTACAGGATGAAGAACCCAGAGGTTATGAGTTCAAATCCCACTATTGCAAGTTGGGAAATTAAATTCAATAAGTCTGGTAATTTGTGGGATTGTGCCAGATAAAATGACGATAGAAATTGTTAGAAAAACTCAACTAGTTCACAGTATCCTTCAGGCCTGATGCCTGACCCTCCAGCTTTGTGTGCAGAATGCTAATAAAAGCAATTTTGTGGTAATAATAATATATTTAAATAGTTAGGAATTTCTAGATTTGCTTTTCATACATTAATCATGGTTTTGCTTAGACATGTTTTTTGTCTGTTTTATTTAGCCTGTATGTGCATTTAGGATAGAAATTGTCATTGCCCTATTGTGATTTTCTTTTGTTGTTTCCTTTTCATGACGCTGTTCTTTCCAGTCTTCTTTTAAATATTGATGGATACTTAAAACCCAAACTGAATTTGGAAATCGGTGTTGACCAGAATATCAGGCAATTCGCAATTGGACACGAGGTTAGCAATGTATGGTTCTTTTCTATGTCTAATTGTATGACTTTAATGACTTCAATAAATTTAGGTGAGCCCAGACAAATACTATTTAAAGCTGCCTTCTGCTGTGAGCAGGGAAATTTATTGTGGTTCATCCAAGGGTAGATTAGCTTAAAGATTTCATACTCATTCAACGCTCAACAGAATTATAAAAGATGTAATGAATGTTCATGTGAAGAACCTTCTGACAATAAGGAATAATCAGCATACTTTTAAAAGCAATGGACCATATTGCCGCAATTTAATGGGATTCTTGGAAGAGCTAACCAATGAATAAGGGTTATTCAGTAGATATAGGAGCATATTTTCAAGTTGGCAGAGTTCATGTACGAGCGGTTAATGTGCTCATACTACATTTCTCTTTGTGTTACATTGAGCCAAGCTTTTATTTTAAATGGATTAAAAATAATGCATGGAAAAATATAGTGTATGAGCTTGTTTAAATGTTCTGACTTGAAAGTATACTGCATAATCTATTTGGGTTTTCACAAGATACTAGTGGAAATCCTATGCCCATGGAAAGGACGAAGCTAATTTCCCTGATGCTTTAGGTATAGGTATGGGTATCTGCAGCTTATGAAGCTCTATCTTGTGGTAGAAGTGTGCAGCTGCAGGCATGACTGTGTGACAGGTAGCTTTATAATACTATTGAGACACCACCTCGAGGAATGACAGAACGGTAATGCCCAAATAAGGAGTGTGCACCGTACATAGCAAATTTAATATATTATAGATAGATATAATAAGCCATCATGCCAATGCTTTTAATGATAGGTAAGGCAAGAAGTTAATAACATATTGGTGAGTTGGATTAAAAAGTATCTTGACAGCAGGAAGCAGAGAGCAACTATAACAAAGGTCAGGGTATGTGGAGTCAGGGGCCAGGTAGCAAAAGGGATTGAAAGGTGGATACAATACAGAAAAGATAGGGTTAAAGGAAGTTTCTCGGACTGGCTTAAAGTGGTGAGTGGTGTCCCGCAGGGATCCATGCTGGGACCACTGTTGTGCATCATATACGTAAATGATTTGGACTCAGAAATTGAGGTATGGTTTCAGAATTTGCAGATGACACCAAATTGGGGGATATAGCTAAAAATGTGCAGGACTGCACCAAAAAAAAGAAGACGTAAACAGACTTGCAGAATGGGCTGATAAATGGCAAATTAAATTGAATCTAGTGAAGTGTGAGGTGGTTCATTTTGGTAGGAGGAAAAGTAGGAGAATAAGGTCACTTATTCCTTGGAAGGTAAAAAACTGAACGGGGTAGAGGAGCAAAGAGATCTAGGAATACAGTTACATAAATGACCAAAAGTAGCAACACAAGTTAAGGCCCATAAAGAGTGCAAACGGGTTTGGAGTTCATTTCTCGAGGAATAGAATACAAAAGCAGGGAGGTAATGCTAAATTTGTAAAGAACCTTGTTTAGATCACACTTGTAGTACTGTGTACAGTTTTGATCACCATACTACAAAAATGATGGAGAAAGCAAATGCAATGGAGAAAGTGCAGAAAATATTTATAAGGATGTTATCAGAATTGAGAGGAAACAGCTATCAGGAAAGATTAAGCAGGCTGAGGCTCTTCTTTGGAAAAGAGAAGACTAAGAGGTGACCTGATAGAGGTCTTTAAAATTATGAAGGGGTTCGATAGGGGGAAGTGGAGAAACTGTTTCCACTTGTGGGTGAATCACCAACAGATCAAATAAAAACGTTCGGAGGAGTTTCTGTACATATACAGTGGTGAGAATGTGGAACTCGGTGTGGTTGAAGCAGATAGCATTGATGCATTTAAGGAGAGTTTTGTTACACATAAGAGGGAGAAAAGATTAGGGATGCAGAGGCGTGGTGGGAAGAGGTAACTAAAGTTGGAGTATAAACACTGACATGGAGCAGTTGAGCCAAACGGCCTGTTTCTGTGCTGTAGATTCTATGTAATTCTATGACTGAGGTGGAGAAGAATGCCGGCTTGAACTGAAGGCTTTGGAGAGAAAGAAGATGCTTTTATGAACTGGGAGGATTGAAGGCAGAGAATATCTCTATTAAAGGGTAGGGAGTTGGATGGGGTGCAGTGTCCCTGTGAACTGGGGAGGGAGGGTTGTATACAGGAGAGTGACTTTTGAAGAAACTTTGGTTGGTCTGTTGAAAATCCAAATGCTACTTTTTCTTTTTTTTAAAAAAAGTTAAATTACATATAATTTTTCAGAAGGCCTTCGATAAGTCTTCAGGAGGCCTTCGATATATCAATTGTGAAAAACAAAAGTTCATTATAGTCTCACCTGGATTATCTTTAATGGGCCACATTCTCCTTTACCACTCTGTTTCCTTTAATACACTTATAAAATCTTTTACTGTTAGCTTTGATATCCCTTCCATTGCTAAATTTGTACGGGCGCACAATTTTGAGTTTCTATCCCTTTAGTCTAGAAAACCCTCTTGAATTAACTGCCTTTACTACTTGAACTGTTTTGTTTTTCCCAGGCTACATGAAAATTAAAATCTCCCATTATAACCACATTGTTTTTGCTACACGCTTCCCGCATCACTATTATTTGAGGTCTGTAGACAACTCCTACCAGATCCTTGCATGCTTTGCTATTCCCTAACTCCACCCATTGGAATAAATTTTAACCCCCAAGAAAGGGTGGGTTGGGGGCGGGTGGGGAGTTAAAAATTCTCCGCTTTCAGAGCTGGTCCACATCCCGGCTCCCGCACGCCTGCTTTTTAGTTTAATCCAGGCAGGTTTATCTGCATGTGGAAAGCAGACACCGAGACGTCCCGCCCCCACTTAAAGCTGGCGGACCGATACTCACAGAGGTACTTAATATTTTGTGTATTGGAATAATAATATCAATTTAACCTTACCCGTTCGGGTTTCCCATCGCTTCCAATTCATGTCAGGTGAAATCAAGCAGGAAGGGCCGGTCCAAGAGGTGAGCACCTTTATTGCACTGCTTGTGGGCCAGGAGGAGCAGGAGTGCTTCATCCAGGCCCAACAAGCTCATCTGGCCAACAGGACCCCCATGATCGGCCGACCTCCCCATGGTGGATCCCCATCTACCTCCAACTCTTCACCCGACCTCCAGTGACCTCTGATCTTCTTCTCAGCCCCCCCCGATCTTCTTCTCAGCCCCCCCGATCTTCTTCTCAGCCCCCCCGATCTACTTCTCAGCCCCCCCCCCGATCTACTTCTCAGCCCCCCCCCCCGATCTACTTCTCAGCCCCCCCCGATCTACTTCTCAGCCCCCCCGATCTACTTCTCAGCCCCCCCGATCTACTTCTCAGCCCCCCCGATCTACTTCTCAGCCCCCCGATCTACTTCTCAGCCCCCCGATCTACTTCTCAGCCCCCCCCGATCTACTTCTCAGCCCCCCCCGATCTACTTCTCAGCCCCCCCCGATCTACTTCTCAGCCCCCCCCGATCTACTTCTCAGCCCCCCCCGATCTACTTCTCAGCCCCCCCCGATCTACTTCTCAGCCCCCCCCGATCTACTTCTCAGCCCCCCCCGATCTACTTCTCAGCCCCCCCCGATCTACTTCTCAGCCCCCCCCGATCTACTTCTCAGCCCCCCCCGATCTACTTCTCAGCCCCCTCGATCTACTTCTCAGCCCCCCCGATCTACTTCTCAGCCCCCCCCGATCTACTTCTCAGCCCCCCCCGATCTACTTCTCAGCCCCCCCCGATCTACTTCTCAGCCCCCCCCGATCTACTTCTCAGCCCCCCCCGATCTACTTCTCAGCCCCCCCCGATCTACTTCTCAGCCCCCCCCGATCTACTTCTCAGCCCCCCCCGATCTACTTCTCAGCCCCCCCCGATCTACTTCTCAGCCCCCCCCGATCTACTTCTCAGCCCCCCCGATCTACTTCTCAGCCCCCCCGATCTACTTCTCAGCCCCCCTGATGTTCTCAGCATCCCCCGATCTTCTTCTCAGCCCCCCCCCGATCTTCTCCTCAGCCCTCCAATCGCTTCTTCAGTTCCCCCCCCCCCAATCTTCTCCCCAGCCTATGATCCCTCCCTCCCTCTCTCTGATCCCCAGCTGCGGCCTACTGCAGCAGGCCTTCCTGCCCGACAGCCAGCCAGCCTGTCAGTTAGGCCAGCTGCCAGGCGCAAAACTCGGAAGTGCAATTGATGGGCCTCTGCGATCGCGACCCGCCATTTTCCTTCTGTGTTTTGTACCTGGAAATCTTACCCCCTACTCCGTTCCGGCTGCAAGTTAAAATTTACCCCATTGTGTTTCAATTATCCCCTTCCTAATGCTCCCAGTCCCCAACGTTCAGCCTCCCAACGCTTTCAACCCACATGTATTTTCTGCACTCCTCAGTAGTGCAACATTACAGTTTCTATAACCTACTACTTAATTGCACATTACACAGCATAAAACACAGTAATCTCTAATTCACCATGAGCCATGAATGAGATCTACTGGTAACGTAGTAAAAATCTTGCATATAGTGGGCACTTCCTGTCAGCGTGACATTTACTTCCTGTAACATTTCTGTCACTTCGCTTTTCTGTCACTCTGTTGATAGGCTCAAGTAAGATGCCAGGCAGGTCAGGCTGCACCTAAAGCAGGTTGCGTCCATTTGCGTTATTTTTGCCTCCTTCCAGGTATGCTGCAATGTTTTTCTATGGGGCTGGTGCCTTGGTGACTTTTCTCACTACCAGCTTATTTTACATCACATCCACTTTGCCAACCAACAAACAGGGGGTTAGAGTGTTGCATTGTTGAATCACTTGGCCACAGGCTGAGATTTTGCATCCACAGACTTATTGGGTTCGATTTTAGGATGGTCAAGCGGGTGCGTTGGGGGCGGGTGGGGTGGGGGACTCGTAAAATCGTGGAATCCTGGAGCGGGTCCGGAGCCCGGCTCTAACCCGCCCACTTCCGGGTTCCCCAGTGACGCGTTCGGGTGTGCACGCAGCTCCCGCATGCGGGACTCCCACCGGCAACTAAAGCCGGCGGGATGACAATTTAAATACTTACTTACCTAGTTGAGGTACCTGACAGACCACATTGACAGGAGATTTTGGCAGGGGTGCAATTTTCATGGATCCTCAGCGTGTTTCCCGTGCTGTGGGAAACACTCCGTGTTGGAGCAGACACGTTTTAGTCAGCAGCCAGTGAGAGATGCAAAAGATTTTTTGACAGTTGGGGGGAATACCTCATTTATTGCAGCAGGGCACTCTGTCACTTCAGACAAAGTTTTGGCTGCATCACCTTTGTCTTTCCACTCACAATTCTTAATTTATACCCAAAACTCTGCTGTGCAAACACATTTACCTACTTTGTGGACCCCCTCAAACTCACACCGTCAGGATGGGGGCGCCATAGCTGCATTCATCACTTCGTCCGAGGACGAGCAACATCGCCAGCCTCGCCAGGCATGCCGTCCACCTCCGCCACGTGGAGCTCCACAGCACAGTGCTGCGCCACAGGCACCTGCACAAAATAGTCGTGCAACTACACATACACCCACTGTAGGGTGACCCAATAGGTGGCATCAAGTGTGGGTGTTCATGGAGAACCTCATGAAAGGAACTTATTGCACAAGCCAGTCAAGAATGGCCAAGACGTGGCAGTAGTGGTGACAATATAATATTTAATGTGAGTTGAACCAAAATCAAATATAAATAAGAAACATGACAAACCGTCAAACATCCCTGTGCATCCCCTTTGTGCTCACGAAACCTTTGCCTTACGCTTCCTACTACTCATATGTGATGCATCCCCTGTGGCTGCAGCACAGGTAGTGGCAGGTTGGTTGAGGGTGACCGTGAAAGAGATGCATCAGAGGTTGTGTATGAGACAGAGCCATGAGATTGTATGAGGATTGGGTTGAGTGGTAGTGGTGGGATGAGTACTGGGGAGGTGAGTAAGTGCAGGTAAGTTGAGGATGAGGTTTGAGTGGGTGTGAGGAGTGATGTGATAGAGTAGTGTTGGCAGTGCAGAAGGAGTTGTAGGGTGGGGGCGGTGATGTGGAAAACGGAGTATAGGAGAATGAGTAAGTGTGCTCACTTTGGCTGACCTAGTTAGGTCATTGAAGCGCTTCTTGCACTGAATCCCGGTGCGGGATATGTTGCTGGTGCTGCTGACCTCCTCTGCCACCTCGAGCCACGCTTTCTTGGTGGCAGAGGCAGGCCACTTCCTCCCGTCCGCCGGGTAGAAGATCCCTTTCCTCCTCCTCACCCCATCTAGTAAGACCTGGAGTGAGGCATCATTAAACCTGGTAGCTGCCTTTCCCCTGGGCTGCTCCATGCTGTAATTTTGGCTGTTTGCTGCAGGAGCAGCATTGGAGGACTGCCCCTTTAAATAGGGCTCCTCCAGCTGACAGCCTGTGATGCGGGTGCGCAGTCCGCCCACTGCGCAGGTTTCCAACGGGAAATCCGGAAGCCAAGGTAAGTGGCTTCAATTTACTCGCGATCGCCTGGGGAACCCACTGATTTTACTGGGCGGGTTACCCACGCGCCCAGTCGACCCCCCCACTGCCAACCTGCCTCCCTGTTAATATCGGGGCCATTGTGACAGCTACTGAATGTGAGAACCATACAGAGAATGAGAAAAAGAGTGCAACACAAAGGCAGATAAAGCAGTACAGAAAGAACTACAGAGTAGGAAGAAATAGAGAAACAGAATTTTTTTGCTATCTGTGAACAACACTACAGGAGTTTAACTACCCAAGTGTCATTTGACCGTGAAAGAGATGCTTCAGAGGGTGTGTATGAGACAGAGCCATGAGATTGTATGAGGATTGGGTTGAGTGGTATGATCCATTTTAATTATACGATTAATTCTTCATCCTCAATATCCCCCACAAACTGCTGAAGCCTTACTGACACCTTACTGCTGGCCTTGGCACCTTACTGCTGTGGACAGACCACAAAAGGATGATGAGGCATTAAGCCATTGTGCTCCTCCCATCCTGCAGTCCCCTCAATGAGTTCCTTAGGTAATGTGCTCTTTTTATTTCTTGGTTTTTCATGTAAGATAAATTAAGCCTCAGGGGTGTGGTTAACCTTTTATAGAGTGCAGAAATGGGAAGGGTATTGCAGCAATATTCTTGACTACATGACTTGACAGAATGGCATATGGAGAAATCCTTTTGATTCCAAGACGAAGCCAATACTAGACAGGCAATCTTTCTTACCCAAATAAAGTTTTGGTATGGGAAAGAATATAGTAATTGTGGTTTTGTTAAACTTAGAACAGAATCTGAAAGTGTTGACTTAGAAGTTCTTTGATCTTTGTCCCCTTTTAGGTTGTAGATACTAGAAATTTAATTCATGTCAGCAATCCATCATCTCCACTCTGGTATTTGACTGATACTAGTCCAACTATGATTCTTGGAGGAATTGTTAATCGCAAGGTTCTCCTCATATCCACCACTGAATTTGATGATTTTACTATTTTGGAGGTGACTTTCAGTTTTATTTGAAACCGGTTAGAAAGTGTACATGTATTTAAACAAAAATATCGATATCTAATGGTGAGTGCTCTCAACATTCTCATAGCATTGCACATGTAGCTGGCGCTATACCACCCAACATTACATGAGCTCAAGCCCTTTATGTCAACTCTAATTACAGTGCTTAACATTTGCCACAGGGTGACACTAAAGCAGTGCATTTCCCAGTGATCAACAGACATTTTGCTAAAGGGAACTTGTACTCATCTTGGGACTCAACAGAAATCCATTCATCATGTTCCCCCTGCTTGTGTTTTTGCCGAGTAGCGTGGGTTTAGATGTTAGCGCTGGGAGCTGTCATGGGCCTGCAGCTGACTGTTTAATGACAGCTTTTCCATTGCTACTGTGCCTCTCTTCCCCAAGCATTTGTTAAAGAGCTGCCCTGCTACTGGTCATTCTGCCTTCTGCTGCTATCTGCTTAGCTGCCTTTGTTTGATCACTGCCCACCCACCTATCCTCCTCCCCACATGTCCGTCTGCCTTCCCATCTGTCCACCTCCCCATCCACCTTCCACACCGCTGCTCCCTGCTGCTCACCTTATGATCACCTCAAAATACCTTGAGCCCAGTTCTATTTAAATATTACTAACTTATTATTAGTTTTTTCTTTTAGGTTTTCCTTTCTCCCCCTTGCTATTTCACTCTGCTGGTCCCTCTACTATTGTGAGTAGCAGGTCTCCCAGTCAGGCCTCGATTTTCCCACTTCCCACATGGTCTTCTGTCCAACTGCTGCAATCTTAGTCAGCCCCTGCACCCCTGCATGGCCATAATCAACCACTTGGCCATGACTGCTCATTGACCCCCTCAGCATCTGGGCCCATGTCAGACTGGTGTAATTATCAGGACTGAGTGACTGGCACCGGGTCATTTTCAGCCCCTTTCCACCTCTGGTTAGCCAGTCTGTGGTCTTTCTTGGTATTGATGAGATATGAATTAATATTACGTTTATAAATAAACATTAAGTTTATTTTAAAATTTTCTACCATTTTAATACTGAAGAAGTATCAAAAATATATTTTTAAGATTTGCTGTCCTTTTGGTATTTATCAAGTATTAATAAATTAAATTATGTTTACATTTTCTGCATTTTTAGTATTGATGAAGTATAAATAACTGTTTATTTTTGAACATAGTGCCCTTTTGGTATTCACCAAGAATCTATAAATAATGGTGTAACTGAATGGCAGACATATGAATTAGTCGAGATGTATGCAGTGACTTCTTCCAATCCAACTAGTGTTATCTAGCAATTAGAAAAAAAAGCATTCCTTAGCTATCATCCTTCTTCCTCCTTTCCCTTTGCCCCCGCTTCCCATTCCACCTTCCCTCTTTGGCCTCCAGTGTCACAGTCTTTTCTCAGCTCTGGTTTAATTACTGCTGGCCCTTTAACCCCACTTGACCTATAGACTTCACTGGGTCTTGACTTCCCATAAGCAATGCCGCGGGAGATCAATTCGTAGTGATATAAATGTAGTACTGATTTCCTAAGTTGGGGTTGTACCCGCCCATGGTGTGCACATCCAGGCAAGATGTGAAGGGGTCTAGCCTGACTGAATTATCTGACTTAGACCCCTATGGGGTTTAGAATGGGCTTTCCGTGTATGGGAAACTTGTATGGGAAACTCCAGTGAGTGAGACCTCAATGCTGGTTTAGATGCTGATGGGATAATTGGACCAGCCAACATCTCGTAAAGGGCTACAGCTGGTCCTTAAAAGAGAGCAGCCGCAAAATTCTACATGATAATTTGCACCACTTTTACATCAATAGATTTTGAGCTGTGCCTGCCATTGGTCGGGAAAGTTAGTTACACGAGAATTTCATGGATCAGCTCATTTCCATATCCATTGAAGTAGTGATTGGCATGAAACTTGTGTAACACAGGAGAAATGGGGTGCTGGGCTGCATGGAAATTAGAAAGCCATTTCTGGCTTAAGATTGCAGCAGCTGGCTCGGGTAGCTGCAGGTAAATAAGGAATAGTGCTTGGCTCAGTGAGTTGACTGCTAGCTAGTTTGACCAGAGGTATCATGACTGTTTTTGTGCAACTTTACAATATCTAGCACAAGAGAACCTGGCAGAGGCAGGCAAAGAGGGCAGTGGGGTATGATGCAGAGGCAGAGAAAAGATGCAACAATTTCACCAAATTTCATCCAGCAAACCCTGCTGGATGAAATAGAACACAGGAGAGACAGACTGCTGGGTGTCCGTGGCAGGAAACCTGCCTAAAATGTCACTCATACCATGTGGAGGGAGCTGGCACTGACACTGACGGCCACCTCATTCAATCCCAGGAATGCAGACCATTGTCGGAACAATAACGTGACTAGGGCAGACAAGATAACACATTGGCCACTCTCCCTTTTCTTCCTTGGCCAGCCTGGGCACCGGCACACTCCTGACCCTCTAAAAGTAACAGCTGTACAACTAACTCTTCATAAGGACCTCTGGTTAAGGGGAGCACTAACTTGGGACCTTACATTGTGGTTGCCTATCTCTCGCAACATACTTTCATGCACAACTTTAAAACTCCTTCCTCCACTTTAACAGGGTAATACCACCTCATTTCTTACTTCAACCCTCCTGATTCCTCAATTGCTAGCCTTCCCTTAATTGATTCAATCTTGTTGCAGGAGGAAATGGTACACAATGCCTGCAAGAGACAGGCCACTGGAGGGAACATCCCCAACCTTGAACACCTCACATCCTATGAGGAAAAGGCCATGAAGCTCATGATGAGACATCCTGCTTTGCTATGGGAGTTGGCGAAGTTGGGAGCATAATGCGAGTGCAGGGTTAGTGACTGAACACTTACATTGTTGCAGTAATATCCCTGTGAAGCACCACACAATCACAAGCTTCCACCTCCTCTGTTTCCTTAATCCCAAGGATTCTTATCTTAGATCCTCCTTTCGGGCAGATCCAGGAAACACAGGAGGAAGAAGATGATGATGAGGAGGAAGAACAGGGACTCAGTGAATGATGATGAAGACGAGGAGGAAGAGGGAGATGACATCGGACATCAAGCCCACTCATGAGCTGCTCCATGTTCTTCTGCTCCAACCCACTAAGAGTCATCCTTTGCATCACCTTCTCCTTCAATCCCACTTAACACCTTAGATACTTTCACCCAGGAGGAATTAGATAGTGTTAGTGAGGAAGTGACACTGGGTGATTCACAGATCATGAGTAAGTGAGGATGTGCTACCTTGCCAGCAGAGGTTGAGAAGAAGGGTGCCCGTGTTTCAGAGTCCTAGAATGCAGAACTCATAAGGTCTCATCTGAAAAGGATGTTCAAGAAACATCATATATACATACGGGCTTTGAGGCCCGTTTCCAAGGATGTGCAGCAACAGACAGGTGTGACTTGAATCTACAGCTCTCATTTAAAGTAACATCCAGGAAACTTTTTTTAAATTCCAGATATCAGGGGCATGATTTTTACCTGGAGCTAGGAACTCAGCAGGTGGGTAGATAACCGTGTGGGAAACCCAGAAGTGAAGTGAGCGCATTGGAATCTCCGATCGCAACTAAATTGAAGGCACTTAATTTTACTTCTGGGATTCACGTCTCCAAGCTGCACAGCAGGCATACTATGCACCCGCATGACGTGATCTGGCGTCCACTATTTAAAGGGCCAATGCAAAAATGGATTTTGAAGCAGGAAGGAGGAAATACAGGAATGGATTCAAGGAGAGCAAAGGCAGCACTCAGGTTTACTGATGCTTCACTGAAAGTACTGCTGGGTGTGGTAAGAACCAGGAGGGAGGTAATTTACCCAAGCAATGGGAGGAAGAAACCTGGATCTGTCACCAAGAATGCATGGCTGGAGGTGGCAGGAGAGGTGAGTAACAGGAGCACGATGCGCAGGTCTTGGCTGCAGTGCAGGAAGCAGGTCAGGAAAAGTGAGTATATTTGCTGATTCACCCACATCCTGTGAAATGCACATCCTGTGTTGACACGCCTACTTCATCACATCACTCCTCACACCCACTTAAGCTTCACTTTCTAAGCACTTCCTCACCTTCCCATTTGTGTACCCACCACTGTCACTCACCCCAATCCCAATGCAATGTGATGTCTGTTTGACAGTCACCCTCTGATGCATCTATTCCATTGTTAACCTCACCCAAAGCAATGCATTCATTGGGTGAATATGTCATCTTCAGTCACTCACAGGTCTATTCTTTCTCCCCTTGTAGGAGAAGAGAGTGCAAAATGCAAGGGAGAGGAGGAGGATTGGGTGGGGGGGCCACCACAAATAGTCCAGCTCACAGATGCAGAGGAGGAGGCCATGGAGATAAGTTGCACCATTGCATGCCTATCCACCAGAGATGGAGAGACTGGCAACCTGCGGATGGCTGATGATTGAACTTTAACATCTTTCACACACATGATGAAGTGATTTTATCAGTGATTGAACTGTTCCAGAACTCAATGTGGTCAGTGGAAAGAATGTCATTTTTCTGATGAATAATTAATATCGGCTTCTGTTGTTTTCAAGGGCCTTCACATTTTCAAGAAGAGCTGAGATGGAAGAAGGCGATTCCTCAGAGGGTGCACCATCACATGAGATACAGCCATGCACCAGTGCAGATTCTGGCACTTTGGTGGGTCCTGTTAAACAGTTAGTTGGGTTGTCACCTGGTGATTCGCAGCTCACGTGTGCGTGAGGAGACACTGTGCAGGGGCAGCTGTGGAGAGTTCATATCAGGGTGCGCACTCCTCTCAAAGCTCTGCTCATCTGGACACAGTTGCTGAACCCCGGGGGCCATTGTTGAGAATGAGAATGATAGAGGTACAGCTGCACCCTTGCAAGGTACTGGAAAACGTGCCACGCATGCTCTCCACAATAGCGGAGAGGGTAGAATAGTCCAACTCCATCACTAGTGGATTGGTGGTGCAGGTAAGTGTGGGAATGTCTATGATGGAGAGAATGGTAGCCTCCATTGAGCTTCAAGCATGGCTCCCAATGAGTCCATGTCCATGGGTCATGACAACAGCCGTGCAGACTCTGGATGCCAGCATGTCTGCCGCCTTAAACAGGCAGATACATTAGCTATGGCCTCACAATGCGGCGCATCTGCTTACCAGCCTGCTGGCCAGCAGAATGGTGGGAGTGATGTTGCGCTGGCCCAGGAGAGGGATGTTGGCAGAAGGGGACATGGAAGTGGGGACTCCACTCAAAGCGCTCCCACTCATTGCCCTCACCCTCAACCAGTACCCACAATGCTGCTTCCTCTCCCGATAGCCGAGTCTGCCCTTGCACAGGTGCAGGTGGAACAGTCTTTGGCGAGGCCCTCACAGGCTCCAAAACCCAGAAGTCTTAGGCCGATAGCATCTCAGCAGTCAAGGCAGGGATCTGAGCAACCTGCAGCTACCTCTACTGAAGCCGCAGGGAATGCACCATGTAGAAGCGTTAGGAAGAGGAAGGCTAAGGTTTTGTAATCACCAAAGGTATGCACAAGGGTGTTTGACGAGCTGTCATATTGTTCATTAATATATTTTTTTGTTATGGCACGTTAAATTTAATAATTATCACCACCACTGCCACTTCTTGGCCATTATTAAGTCCCTTTGTGAATTTGTCCTTTTATGTGCTTCATCATGAATGCCAAGTCATGATGCCACCCATTTGGTGCGTGCGCAGTGGGTGTATGCGTGATTGAAGGACTGTTTCGTGCAAAGGGAGGGGCAGGGGGTTGCGGTTGATGGTGGTGCTTGTTCCAGGCGGCCTGAATATTTCAAAGTCTTCAATTTGCACATCTCATTATGAGAACCTGTTAAGAGATGAGGGAATCACAGGCAGCAATGTGTGCCGCTGCTCTAGCAATGGTTCCCCATCTTTGTTTTCCTCTTCTTCCTCCACCTTGTCCTGCTCCTCCTCATCACCCTCTTCCTCTACTTCAATATTGCCACCAGATGAGGATGCTTGATGAGCGCATTCGACTCCTCCACCTGCAATGTTGTGCAGGACCCAGAACACAACGATTATTCTGCACACCCTCGCTGGCGAGTACTGAAGGGCTCTCCCAGATCTATCCAAGCACCTGAAGCGCATCTTCAACATTACTATGGCTTGCTCAATGACAGACCTGTTGGTGATGTGGCTCTGGTTGTACTGCTGCTGTGCCTCGTTGGTGGGGTTTCTCACAGATGTCGTGAGCCACATCTGCCGGGGATATCCCTTGTCCCCAAGGAGCCAGCCCTTAAGTCTGCCTTCTGTATGGAAGAGGTCCAGGATGTTGGACTCGCGCAAAATGAATGAATCATGACAGCTGCCAGGGAATCTGGCACACACCTGCAGAAACCTCTTACGATGGTCGCACGCCAGCTGTGCATCGATGGAGTGATATCCCTTTTGGTTTATAAATATCCTGGTTCATGTGGAGGTCCTCGGATTGCTACATGTGTGCAATCAATTGCACCCTGCACCCATGGGAAGCCAGCCAGAGAGTTGAAACCCACTGCCCTCTCAGTCTGGCTGATGTCGTCACAGGGGAAGTTGACGTAGTTGGATGCCCTGGTAAACAAGTCACCTATCACCTGGTGTATACACTTATGTGCAGATGACTGAGAGACCCTGGAGATGTCAACGGTGGCGCCCTGGAAGGATCTGGAGGCGAAGAAATTGAGGGCAGTGGTAACTGCGACGTGCAATGCGTGGCCACCAGGTATAGCCCAGAGCAGCTGTTCATGAAGGAGGCTGCAGATATCTGCGATCACCTGCCGACTCAATCTCAGATTGCGTAGGCACTACTCTTTAGGGTGGTCCAGGAAGTTCAGCCTCTGCCTGTACACCCTCTCATGTGGGTAGCGCCACCTGCGATGTCGGCCCCTCCGATGGCCCTCTCTCTGCTCTTCTCCAGGTCCTTGTTGCGTACCTCTGTCTTGGGCAACCGCAGATCCCAGAACTGCATGCCATGCCTGCTGTAGATGGTGATGTCCCTCCTCTTCAGATGTAATGTGGAATACATCCATTGTGCCCTCATCCTGATCTTGTCAGTTTGAGGGGCTCCAAAATATAGGTAAATTTGTCCGAACACAAGAATTCTCAGTCTCAACAAAGAAATCTCAGTCTAAATACGAACAACTCCCATCCAAACGTTTGAGAGAACTGAGTGCCAAGCTGCAATACCTCACCTTTTATTGAGATGTGTCAATCACTGGTTTAAAGGGCCAAAGGAGCTTTGGCTGCAACTTGCCTCTGTTTCAATGGTGTGATGCAGAAGCCACGGGAGACATGTTCAGGAGTAGTTAAATTCATTTCCGTTGCAAAATCCACAAAATGTTAAGTACCAAAGGTGTTTCAACTACCTGAATTGGCCCTTTAAATATCAGCCCGCCGGCTTTAAATGGGAACGGGTCTTCTGGGATTCTGTTGTGAGCATGCATCCTGGGTTAAACGCAGACATGGTCGCATTGGAGCTGGAATGTGGTCCCACTCCAAAAATCTGCTGCTTTAACTTCCTACCCGCCCTCAACCCACCCGTTCTTGCAGGTTAACATTACCCCGCAGGACTGATAAACTAATACCCCATAAACTAATTTAGCAGAGGGATGGGCATCAGGATTTTTTTTTATATATTCGTTCATGGGATGTGGGTGTTGCTGGCGAGGCCAGCATTTATTGCCCATCCCTAATTGCCCCTGAGAAGGTGGTGGTGAGCCGCCTTCTTGAACCGCTGCAGTCAGTGTGGTGAAGGTTCTCCCACAGTGCTGTTAGGGAGGGAGTTCCAGGATTTTGACCCAGCGACGATGAAGGATCAGTGATATATTTCCAAGTCGGGATGGTGTGTGACTTGGAGGGGAACGTGCAGGTAGTGTTGTTCCCATGTGCCTGCTGCCCTTGTCCTTCTAGGTGGTAGAGGTCACGGGTTTGGGAGGTGCTGTCGAAGAAGCCTTGGCGAGTTGCTGCAGTGCATCCTTGGATGTTACACACTGCAGCCACAGTGCACCAGTGGTGAAGGGAGTGAATGTTTAGGGTGGTGGATGGGGTGCCAATCAAGTGGGCTGCTTTGTCCTGGATGGTGTCGAGCTTCTTGAATGTTGTTGGAGCTGTACTCATCCAGGCAAGTGGAGAGTATTCCATCACACTCCTGACTTGTGCCTTGTAGATGATGGAAAGGCTTTGGGGAGTCAGGAGATGAGTCGCTCGCCGCAGAATACCTCTGACCTACTCTTGTAGCCACAGTATTTATGTGGCTGGTCCAGTTAAGTTTCTGGTCAATGGTGACCCCCAGGGTGTTGATTGTTGGGGATTCGGTGATGGTAATGCCGTTGAATGTCAAGGGGAGGTGGTTGGACTCTCTCTTGTTGGAGATGGTCATTGCTTGGCACTTGTGTGGCGCGAATGTTACTTGCCACTTATGAGCCCAAGCCTGGATGTTGTCCAGGTTTTGCTGCATGCGGGCACGGACTGTTTCATTATCTGAGGGGTTGCGAATGGAACCGAACACTGTGCAATCACCAGCGAACATCCCCATTTCTGACCTTATGATGGAGGGAAGGTCATTGATGAAGCAGCTGAAGATGGTTGGGCCTAGGACACTGCCCTGAGGAACTCCTGCAGCAATGCCCTGGGGCTGAGATGATTGGCCTCCAACAACCACTGCCATCTTCCAGGATGTAGCATTGGAAAGGAGAAACAAGGTGCACAAAGGTTTGGCAGAGACAGATAGCACTCGAGTAAGAAATAGTACGGTATTAGGTGGGATCAGACTAAGAGAGAATACAAGAAGGTCTAAGATAGGTTTACAGTGCACGTGTGTAAACGCACAAAGTATGGTAAATAAGATTGGTGAGCTGCGGGCGCAAATAGCCACATGGGAATATGATGTTGTGGTGATAACGGAGACCTGGCTCAAAAAAGGGCGGGAGGGGGTGGCAGTATTGATTAAGGAGAATATTGCATTGCTGGAGAAAAAGGATGACTTGGAGGGGTCAAGGACAGAATCTATTTGGTTAGAGTTAAGAAACAATAGAGGTGCCTTTACACTACTGGTTGTATTCTATAGGCCACCAAGTTGTGGGAATGATATAGAGGAACAAATTTGTAGGGAAATTACAGAGAGGTGCAAGAACCATACAGTAGTGAGAATGGGGGACTTCAATTATCCTAATATAGACTGGGATAGTAATAGTGTAAAGGACAGAGAGGGGGAAGAATTTCTGAAGTGTGTTCAGGAGAACTTCCTTGACCAGTATATTTCCAGGCCAACGAGGAAGCAGGCATTGCTGGATCTGGTTCTGGGAAATGAGGTGGGTCAAGTGGAGCAAGTGTCAATGGGGGAACATTTAAGGATCAGTGATCATAGTATCATAAGGTTCAGATTAGCTATGGAAAAGGACAAGGAGCAATCTAGAGTAAAAATACTCAATTGGAGAGGTGCCAATTTCAGTGGGTTGAGATTGGATCTGGCCCGGGTAAATTGGAATCAAAGATTGGTAGGTAAAACTGGAATCGAACAATGGGCGACCTTTCAAGAGGAGACGGTTCAGGTACAATCTGGGTACATTCCCACAAGGGGGCGTATGACAGATGTCAGATTGATAATGCAAGTGAGAACCAGGCAGAATATAGAAAGTTCAGAGGGGACATGAAAAAGGAATTAAAAGGGGCAAAGAGAGAGTATGAAAATAGACTGGCAACTAACATAAAAGGGAATCCAAAAGTCTTCTATAGGCATATAAATAATAAACGTGTAGTAAGAGGAGGGTTGGGGCTGATTAGGGACCAAAAAGGTGACCTACTCATGGAGGCAGAGGGCATGGCTGAGGTACTAAATGGGTACTTTGCATCTGTCTTTACCCAAAGTCACAGTAAAAGATACTGGATGGACTAAAAATTGATAAACAGGAGGTACCAGAAAAGCTGGCTGTACTTAAAGTAGATAAGTCACCAGGTCCGGATGGGATGCACCCTAGATTGCTGAGGGAAGTAAGGGTGGAAATTGCAGAGGTACTGCCCATAATCTTCCAATCCTCCTTAGATACGGTGGGTGGTGCCGTAGGATTGGTGAATTGCAAATGTTACACCCTTGTTCAAAAAAGGGTGTAAGGATAAACCCAGCAACTGCAGGCCAGTCAGTTTAACCTCGGTGGTGGGGAAACTTTTAGAAATGTTAATCAGGGACAAAATTAACAGTCACTTCGACAAGTGTGGATTAATTAAGGAAAGCCAGCACGGATTTGTTAAAGGCAAATCATGTTTAACTAACTTGGTTGAGTTTTTTGATGAGGTAACAGAGAGGGTTGATGAGGGCATATATGGACTTCCAAAAGGCGTTTGATAAAGTGCCACATAATAGGCTTGTCAGCAAAGTTGAAGCCCATGGAATAAAAGGGTCAGTGGCAGCATAGATATGAAATTGGCTAAGTGACAGAAAACAGAAAGTAGTGGTGAACAGTTGTTTTTCAGACTGGAGGAAGGTATACAGTGGTGTTCCCAGGGGTCGGTACCTGGACCACTGCTTTTCTTGATATATATTAATGACTTGGACTCGGGTGTACAGGGCACAATTTCCAAATTTTCAGATGCCGCAAAACTTGGAAGTGTAGTGAACAGTGAGGAGGATAGTGATAGACTTCAGGAGGACATAGATATAGGTGGAATGGGCGGACACGTGGCAGATGAAATTTAACGTAGAGAAGTGCGAAGTGATACATTTTGGTAGGAAGAACGAGGAGAGGCAATTTAAACTAAATGGTACAATTCTAAAGGGGGTGCAGGAACAGAGAGACCTGGGAATATATATGCACAGGTCGTTGAAGGTGGCAGGGCAGGTTGAGAAAGTGATTAAAAAAGCTTCCGTGATCCTGGGCTTTATAAATAGTGGCATAGAGTACAAAAGCAAGGAGGTTATGATGAACCTTTATAAAACACTGGTTCAGCCACAAATGGAGTATTGTGTCCAATTCTGGGCACCGCAGTTTCGGAAGGATGTGAAAGCCTTAGAGAGGGTACAGAAAAGATTTATTAGAATGTTCAGTGATGAGGGACTGCAGTTATATGGATAGACTGGAGAAGCTGGGGTGGTTCTCCTTAAAGCAGAGAAGGTTGAGAGGAGATTTGATAGAGGTGCTCAACATCATGAGGGGTCTAGATAGAGTAGATAGAGAGAAACTGTTTCCATTTGCAGAAGTGTCCAGAACCAGAGGACACAGGTTTAAGGTGATTGACAAAAGAACCAAAGGCGACATGAGGAAAAACTCTTTTATGTAGCGAGTGATTAAGATCTGGAATGCACTGCCTGAAAGGGTGGTGGAGGCAGATTCAATCGTAGCTTTCAAAAGAGAATTGGATAAGTATTTGAATTGAAAAAAATCTGCAGGGCTACAGGGAAAGGGAGGGGATTGGGACTAATTGGATTGCTCTTGCAGAGAGCTGGCATGGGCTTGACGGGCCAAATGGCCTCCTTCTGTGCTGTAACCATTCTATGACTGTGTGACAGCTTCATTGGAATCTACAGCAAACCCTCACCTATGAAGCACTTCACCTGCACAAAACACAGGCTGCAGTTTTGGTGGCAATAGGGGAAAGAATGGACAGAACCCTGCATATTGATTTCAAGGCCATGATGGCTGCTATGCATGCTGTTACCTTTTAGGGCTTTCAAGATCTGATAGCTATCATTAGACCAACCATCCTGTTGATCAGTAGGGATACAGTTCCAGGACCCAATAGAATGGTGAAGGCTGGATTTGATCTGCTTGATAGTGCTGTCTTTCAGGACAGCAGCACATGCCAATCCTCCAGCCTTCCATCTTAGAACACCCATGCCAGTGGAACATAGGAGGTGACACCAGACTGCCAAGGAACAAGCTCAGGAGATACTGCCTGCAGCAGCATCCCGCCAGGAGCCAGCTGCCATGGGAGAGGGCCACCCTCAGTCTCATAACCCTTTTGTAGAGTATGAACAGCCAACCACCTCTCATGATACTGGCCCTCAGGCTTCAACTAGAGGAAGCACTAGAATAGGTGAAAGAAAGGCATGTTTAGACACCTGGGGCAAGCATGATGATATGAAAGAATAGGTTGACTTGTGTTTGCTTTCATTGTATTAAAAATGAATGTGCACTTATAACGTGCTTTGTTATTCATGGAGATTAGAGTCATACAGGAAAGGATGCACTTAGCTGGTGCTGATTTATTCAATCAGGTGATGATTATTGCCATGGTTATGTAGGGGCAAAGGGGGCTGATAGGTACTGGATTGAAGGATTGTTTATTTCAGTTTGGGGAGAAGTTAAGGCACTGGTGTCAAAAGTAGACTGTGTTAACACAAGAGAAGACTTGAGTGATAAGATGTGCTCTGATGGCCTTAGCAACAGTCACGGAGGAGTACTTTGAGTGAAAGCCATCATGATGCTCGCCTTCATGTAGTTCTGCCTGCAAAGCTGCTAAGACCACTTCCCCTGCAGTGTTCAAGACTAGGCCTTTTTGTGTGGCCAAGTTGTACTGTAAAACAGTATTCAGTTACAGCAGGTACAACTATGCATGAATACATGAGCTGAAGCATACTGCAGAGTCTCTCCCAATCTGTCTAAGCAGTGAAAGCACCCCTTTTAAGAGTCCGATAGTCCTCTCAATGATAACTCTTGTAGAGGCACATGCCTTGTTATAGAGCTCCTCTGCTGCTGTTTGAGCCACTCTTAATGGGGTCATTATACATAGGATCAGAGGATAGGCTCTGTCACCCATAAGCCATCCGTTGACATGATTTTCCTCCCTGAAGAGGTCAGAGAGGGCCAAATTTTGAAGTGTGAATATATCTTGACAACTTTCAGCATATCTTAAATTAATGTACAGGATCCTTTTCATGTCATCACACAATCACATTCAGGGAGTGGAAGCCCTGTTGAGAAAGTTGAGGGAGTTTTCTGCAGGAGTTCATAAAGCAAAGTGGGTACTATCAATTGTACCCTGGACTTTGGGAAAGTCAGTATCCCTGTAAAACTGGACTGCATTTTCTCACTGCTGCCTTGGTGTGATAGCAAAGGAATTTTGTAGCTCTTCTGTAAAGTGCATATCAT
Source organism: Heptranchias perlo (assembly GCF_035084215.1). Taxonomy (NCBI): domain Eukaryota; kingdom Metazoa; phylum Chordata; class Chondrichthyes; order Hexanchiformes; family Hexanchidae; genus Heptranchias; species Heptranchias perlo. The sequence continues at coordinate 10,191,948 of NC_090365.1, forward strand.
ACTGCCCTCTTGCTGATATTACATCAATTCCCCCGTGGCTGTCTGAAGTGACCCTGTGCCATAAAAGATTTGTGCTATTTTGACCTTCATAAGCACAGAGAGAGCAGTGCAGGCAGATGTCCTTGGCTGCACAACCTCATAGAGTAGGTGGTCGGGCTATATTGTTTGAAATTTGTGAGTTTATGGCCATGGGGAAGATGCCAGCATTCTACCCAGTCCGTTGGTGTCCCCAAGGGTGAGCTTCTTATTCTTTTGTAGGGCAGAATGTCTCACTCCCCCAAAGTAGTGCCTTAAACTGTGTGGGAAGAGACTACCTGTCTAATGAATACTGTTTTACAATTCAGATAGACCTGAGATCAAATGAGAAAGAAGTTTTGTGGCATCAGAAGAGCCAAGATAAGTGTATCTGTCCTTCATAGAAGGGATAACCTCAATGTTACTGACCATTTACTGTGCCCTCAGTGCAAGCAGTTACACTGTATTATCCCCTTGATGCTACCCCCTCTATTCTAAAGAAGCCGTATGGCACATTGACATAAAGGTAGCGGGTGGGGGGGACAAAATTTGCTTGCACAGAGCTCTTCACAGTTACTCACAAAACAGTACTTGCAGGAAAAGTGGCAGGCAAATTACTGGGAAAAGCCTGGGCAGGAAGAGATGCACCCAGGTCGCAGGGATGCTGTTTCCACTGGTCAATCACAAGTTAATATGTTCATCAAAATTTTGTTTACAAGCCAGCCATAGGAAAAGAATGAGGACGCCAGGTGCATCATCTCCACTCAACCAGCTGACTACATTTGAGGATGCGGCACTGACCTTATGTGACAGGGAAACTGCCGAGAGAGTTGGCATAGGATGAGTTTGGAGTTGAGGAATCCTCCACTTGTTGTGATCCATCATATTGTCATTGCCTTGCCCAATCTTCATAGCAGGACCCACATTTATTACTATCATGCAAGAGGCACTAAAATTGTATCACCGGTTTTGGAAGCTATTGTCTGGGGGATACGTTGTAAATCCTACTGCTTTTCTTTTATTGTAGATTCTTCTCAACATGAGGCCAAGGGAGTGGTGTCACCAGCAGGGGCACTTCACAGAACATTGCAACAAGCATCCCACCTGAACCTAGCATCAGCATGGCTACCCTGCAGTGTAGTTATTGAGTTGAAAGAAGGGGTACTGGGTGAAGCACAATACACAAGTGAGGAGGAACAGGTAGAGGTGGCAGGAAAGCATGAAGAAACTCCTGGCCAGGCTGCAAGCTTTCACAGTTTTCCAGCAGGATGGGCAAAGGCTTGGTACCTTTCAGAAGGGAGCTAATACAGGAGCAGATGGCTTTCAGAGCATTCTTTGAGTATGCCATTAGAAGACTATGGCAGCTGTCGTAGAATGTGTAGCAGTGCATCTCCAATATCACTACAGTACTGTGGGAGGGATTTGTGCTCAAATGCAGAACACCATGGAACAAGTGGCATCTTCATGCTCCTTTGCAGCGGAGACCCAAACATGGCATTGAGATCTCTTTCACACACTTTTATTGGTCCAACTGAGATTTTGGACACCCACCTATGGGAGTCTGTTACTGCTGAATTAGACTGAGTGATTGTTTAGAATCAGCAGTGATGATGCACATTTGAGATGCTATATGGAATGCCCTAATGTAAATTGTGGGACATCTAGCAGGGAAGGGAAGAGCCTCACAAGGCTACATTCTTTGACGGAGACTGCACAAGTTTCCTCTGCAGCCAGGCCCCTCAGGATTGAGGAGTTGTCAGAATGCACTGCCGAACATAGCATCAGTGCATGTGGGTCCAGTTGTTGCAGGGACATCACATGACCATGCACGCAGAGAATCCAATCCAAGAATATCCAAACAAGGCCACAGTTCCTTATACCAACCTGCCAACACAATCGCTTCTCCAACTTGGGGAGCACTTTGTCACAGTAGCACAATGGAGAGGCAAGGCATTGGACATAGAACAAATATGGGTATGTAAGAACCATCAATAAATCCATCTATATTTATATCCTAGTTACATGAGGTTTATTTTGGGTCGGGGGATTGAAAGGTTCTTAGTGATAGTATAGGGTAGGACCAAAGTAAGTTATATTTGGATGGAATGTGCGCCAGCTTCATAGGGGTTACAATGTGTGCGCTTTCATTATGGACCCGCAGCTGCACATTGCAAAAGGTATCCTTACTAAAAATGGCTGGTAGTCAGGGAGTTTTTCTCCACTCAGCCTTTCTGAACATTAACTCCGTCTAAGTAGGCCTCCTCCTATTCCTCTTTCTCCTCCTTTTCTTGCTGGGCTGCAGATCTCTGGTCCTCTTTTGTCAAGTGCGTATCTACACCTTTTCTGAATGCAAAATGCAGTAGCATACGGTGATGATCTTGCTCACCTTGGCTGGACTGTACAGCTGCATCCCTCCTGACCAGTCCAAACACTGGAATATTTGCTTCAGCATGCCTATGATATGCTCTGTAAATGTTAACAATTACATTATCACACATCATATCTGTTCTTTTTTCAGGTGGACATTGACAGTTGTTGGATTGGCTCTCTTAGTTGCCCTCAGGGGATGTATACTGCCACTTTGCACAATGCCATTGCTACAGAAAGTATGCTGTTTATTCGGCAGAATCAGCTAATGTATTATTTCAAAGGAGATTTCCGCTTACTTCGCAGTAACGATCGTGGATCAGGTACTACTCAAACTTACTTCAGTATTAAGAACATGTTATGGGACAGGGGAAATGTAAAAGTGTTTACTCAGAAGCAAAAGTGTTCTGCTGATGTAGCATATGTTTGTATGTTTCCATCAAATATATGGAAAACAATCTAATACTTTCAAAAGATTTGAGTAAAGTCACAAATGGAATTTTACTCTTCATCTTTACATCTTTCACTTACTCCTGGAGTGAGTCTGGCTCATAAGTCATACTGGAGAGAAATCAAGAAGGATGATATCAATGACGTTGTGATATCAGGAACATCATCCACATGATATCTTCCTTCTCATATCTGCTGTGTTAGGGTTGGAATTTAACAACACGTTGGTCTCGATATTAACAGGAGGGCAGGAAGGGTGCAGGGGAGCCCGGTAGCAAGCGATGAATCAGGCAAGGCCGGGGACGTAGAGGCCCTGCCGATTTTAACGGCAGGACCTCATTTAAATATCTCTTCGCTGACTCCTGCCTGACAGCCGGCCAGATTAACTACCTGGCCGACGAGCGGGAGTAGACCATGGGGACGGTCCCCAGCAGTCAGTGTAAAGAGGGCTTTGCAGGAGATTGGGAATCCGAGGTTCCAGCGAGATCATGGGGAGGGAGGCTGGGGCTGGGGAGGCCCAAGGACTCCTTGAAGGGCTTGGGGGGAGCACTCTCGTTTCTGCTGGCCCACAAGGAGTTCTAAAAGGATCAGATCTTTAATACATACCTTGGCCAGTTGGCACTTCCAGCCTTGGGTCTGCTGCCGGGTAGCCGACAGTGCGTGACAACCCCTGACATTCAGTTAATTCTATGGCGCGGCGCCGATGATGTTAACTAGGTCTCTGCCTGCCTTTTGCGGGAGCCTCGTCGTTGGCCTGATTTGTGGTAGTAAAAATTTAAACGTCAGGGAAGGCGGCAGATTGGAGCCGGGAGGTAGAATTTTAAATTTTAATCCTTCCCCGCACCATTCCCGCTGGGTGGGGAGGGGTTGGTTGGGGGGGGGGGTAAAATCGGGGTCAGTGTGTCTCTGTTGTTGCTTTAATGTTTTTTTTGAGACCTACACATTCTGGTTTAAGCACTATAGCAAATGTTCAGGGCATTTTATAATGAATTAGGTCAATTCATTTCCCCCTCCCAATGTTTAACATCAAGACATGGCAAAGTGTCCTACAAAATTGGCGTGGTATTTTTTCACAGACTAGGAGACTGCAGGCAGCTATTCAGTACAGATTTTGTTGAAAAAGTAAGTCCAGGTCTTAGTGGGCACGAATCCCACCCGTGCTCCTCCTGTGCTGACTGAGTGTGACGATCTGGGCCATTCCATTCCTCACAGCACTTTTCAGAGACCAGCCTCAGTGGCTCAAGGCCCCAGCACTAACTGCTCTGTCCATAGCCTGAGCTTCCTCGGAATTCCAGTCCTGCATCTTGCAGCCTAAGATGCAAGGGATGCACACATAGCTCAGCATTGTCCACTTTGGCAGGGAGGATGGAGGAGTCCACTTCCACTATCTGCGGGGTGCTTTCTCAGGGGTTTTCCACCCTGCAATCTACCTGGAGCATGTGGCCACCTCCAGGGACACTGCAGCCGGGCTCTCAAAGCAGGAGTCAGTATTACCAGCCTTTGCAGTCCTGATAGATAGAACCTTTCAAGGTGTCACTCATCTCCTCCAATCTGCTCTTCCGCAGGCCAGTAGTACTGATGAGCCACAGCCCCAAGGGAGAGATGTTTGAAATACAGGCGCAGTACATGGCAACCTCTCTCAGGACATCAGCACATCTCCTCCCTCACCACCCCTCAATCAATACCCAACATGGTGCCATAACTCCAGCTGGTCCAGACTGCCCCGGCAGAAGTCAAGGAGCAGCAGTTTTTAGGAAGGCCCTCATGGGCTCCAGCACTCAGAGGCCGTTGGCTGTGAGCATCTCAACAGCCCCAAGAAGTTGCAGAGCAGCCTACCACCAGCTCTACTGTAAATCACTGGGGTTGCACCTCATGGAAGTGGTAGACCTAGGAAGCCATCGGTTAAAAAGAGCACTGAGGGTTGACACTTGGGTGTTTCATTACTTAATATGCAACTATTTGTTTTCTTGTGATCATTCAAACCTTTGCATCGCTTATCTCCAGTGCCTCCTCCTCCACCAGGGTCACTTCCACATATTTGCATGGTCCTCCACAGGTTCAGGCCCTTTTCCTACTATTCTGCGCTCTCTTCTGCAAAAGCGGTAAGATAGCGTTATGAGTGACGAGCAAAGATGTGTGCTTCTTCTGCATGTAATACATAAGCTGAAAGGGAAAATCAGGCAGATGTTATGTGAATGGGGTTGTCATGGTTTGCAGTGAGTGGCTGCAATGTGAATTGAGAAAGTTTGCTGCAAGAAGGTGCAGGTTGAGTAGATGAGATGAGTAGATAGAATCATAGAATCGTAGAATCATAGAAAGGTTACCGCACGGAAGGAGGCCATTCGGCCCATCGAGCCCACGCCTGCTCTATGCAAGAGCAATCCAGCTAGTCGCACTCCCCCGCCCTTTCCCCGTAGCCCTGCAAATTTTTTTCCTTTCAAGTACTTATCCAGTTCCCTTTTGAAGGCCATGAATGAATCTGCCTCCACCACCCCCAAGGGGCAGTGCATTTCAGATCCTAACCATTCGCTGTGTAAAAAAGATTTTCCTCATGTCACCTTTGGTTCTTTTGCCGGGAAACCCGAAGGCATTATGGAAATGAGATGAAGATGATGTTAGTATTAGCAGTGAAAGAAGGAAGCAGGAGGTGAGCATGTGTTAGGAGTGAGGATGAGAGGTGGTACAGTGTGCCCTTGTGATTGGTGGTGAGGAAAATGATGCAGGGGTGAGGATTGGTGTGAATGGCGTAGGAGACAAGAGGGAGTGAAAGCAGGTGCTTTGCAAGAGATGGTTAAAGAAGGACCTGTACTGACCTTTCCTGACCTAGTGAGGTTAATTAACTGAATGCAGGTCCTCAGCATCACACTCTGCTGCTGACTTCCTGAGCGACCTCAAACTACGCCTTCTTAGTTATGCCACCAGGTTTCTTTTTCCTACTTGTGGGGAACAGCACATATCTCCTGACCCTCACTGCAGCTATCATCACTTCCAGGGAGGCATCAGAGAATCTGGGGCCACCTTTCCTTGCTTTGCAGTTATCTAGACACTTACCACCAATTCTGTACAATCCCTCTGATGTGAGCCCTGACTGAATGCAGTCTCCCTTGAAGGTATAGTGGTCTGGGTGTGCGCGACACCCGCTGACGCATCAATTCGCTGGGAAACCCGGTAGCATTATGGAAATGAGGCCTGGCCTTAAAATCGGCCAGCCTCCATGTCTCACGAAGTTGTGGACTCACTGCCCGCTTCTGTTGTCACACACTCCTTTCCTGTCCCCCACTTAACAAGCGGCAGTGATAATTTTGTGGTCAGTAGCTTGATCCAGCTGAATCCAAATAACTTCAGCTGTAACCTGTGAACCAAAATGACCTCTTTCTGGAACATTTAGGTTCTTATTAACAAATATAGCCACACCTCCTCCTTTTTGCAACAATTTCACTTACTAACAGCATCTTAAAGCTGCATCCCTTTTGCCTCTGCACCTAACTAATTTTTTGACATTTTGATGCTGTTCCTTTTAGGGGTGATCAACAGCCCTTTACAAGATAGCACACCCCTTGCCCCCATGGTGCTTGCAGTGTTGTGCTGTATGCCAGGAGCGTTGAATATTTATTTAAAATTAGCATGAGGTAACTTTTATGACCCACAGGCATGATTAGCGTTTCAAACACAACGGTCCCAGCACCACTGTATCGGGGCAGTATTATCAGCCTTTGATTTTGATTGTACCAAATCTTGTTGATAATTTCAGCATCTCTTTGTAACAGTTGTCCCAAATTCCTCAGCAAAACCATTTCCAAACAAAGGTTAGTAAACTGATAAGTAGATTGTGTTCCCCATAGCTATATTCTTGCCCAAAGAAAACTTTTGGGCTCAGTCAAGGATTATTCCATGAATTCCAAATCTCACAGATGGACATCCTTGAAGTCCATTCAGAGCATCGATAAAGCTGCAAGTGGAGCAGTCCTCATACTTCAAAAGACATTAGGCCAGAAATGGCGCAGATTGGCGAGGCAAACCTCACCGCAGCTCCTATGAGTTAAATTAATGAAAATACTTACTGCGGACTCTGTGAAGACAAATTGCTTGAATTTGAACTTAAAACAAAATGGGGAAAAATTTGATAAGGCCTATTGTTGGGCATGGGTAGCATGATCCACTACTAACCCCTGCCCAATGGCCCCTGCGCAGGCAGGACGAGACTTTTGTGAGGCCTGAGGACTTACCTGCAAGCTGTGTTGGAAATTAGTATTAACATGAGGATTCATTGCAATTCACACTTTCCACCAGCAGGGGAAGCCCCAGTCTCTTAAAGGGAGGCTGTCTCTTAAAATCTCTTAAAGGTAGCTGGTATCTGTTATTTGATAAAAATAACAGTCTGCTGTCTACATGGAGTCTGAACGGAGATCAGACATCGCACACGTAAAACACAGATGCAGGTCCTGTCCCTACATTTACACAATGATGAGTTATGTTAAAACATTGAATAAAGGTGGCATTCTGCTAAATCCCACATCCTCCAATCTACATGCCAGACCTCACTAATCTGCCGATCTGAGTTGGTACCAGGCCGCAAGAGTGCGTGCACCAAGATTCTCAGATGATGCACTAGAAACCTTGGTGCAAGAGGTGGACAGAAGGAGGGGGGAGGGGGGAGGGCAAGAGGCCCTCCAGACATATACCCAAAAGGCAGTGGGAGGCAGCGGGGGACGAAGTCAATGCCAGGCGCACAGCACCACGAACATGGATGCAGTGCAGGAAGAAGTTCATTGCTTTGAAACGGGTGGTCAAGGTGAGTGAGGTCAACTGTTAACTGTCGTCTCCTACCAATTGCACCACTAGTCGCATCCACTGCTCCATGCACTATACCCCCATCACCCACATACCAACAAACTCTTCCCATCAATACTCAATTCTTCCAATCAGATGCATCCTCTCACTCTTACACATTACCACTGTTGCAAGCCACCCACCCACAACTCACAACTCACAGCTCACACACTGGCACATCAACCACGACAGGCACATCACCCAGACACACATCCCGCTTTCTTGTAGGAGAAGATGGCGCATAACAGGAGGCAGCAAGTGGCAGTGGCATTTAGCACCTCGGGCCTGTTCATGGTGGAGCCATGACCTAACTCCATATACCTGCCTTTGCCCCATATCCCTTAATACACTTGGTTCACAGAAATCTATCTGATTTAGAATTCACAATTGAGCTAGCATCAACTGCCGTTTGCAGAAGAGCGTTCCAAACTTCTACCACCCTCTGCATGTAGAAGCGTTTCCCAATTTCACTTCTGCACGTCCTGACTCTAAATGTTAGGCTATGTCCCCTAGTCCTAGCATTCAAGTATAGGAGACCTCCAAAAATAGTTACAAATGTCTCGGTAGCCAGAAGCAAAAATTCAGCCACTAACCTGTAAATCCTGCACGGCCCCTTTAAATAGCGCTGGTGGGTGTCCTAAAGGCACTCTAAGACATGTTCAGATGGTCGTGTCTAAGACTGTGTGTTGAGTTGAGCGTAAAGTGCCAAATGGTGTCTATCACTTTAAATCAGTTTGCACACTGGTTGATTTTCTCCTTACTTTATATGCTTCCGGCGTTTGGTATTTGCACACGCTTTAGTACCAATACCAAGATGGCGTCCGGCACACGTCACGCTGGAAATGTGCGTGCGCAGCCAAGACGCCATCTTGAATGTTCGAGAGGCCGGATAGCGCCAAAACACGGGCGCTACACGGCCCAATTTAGCGCCCAATGTGCGCTATCAATCCAGCCTCAGCAGCTTGAGTTGCCGCGCGGCTGGAAAAGTATGTGAGGAGAAGACACACGCACATAATTTGTCAGGAAGAGAAAACATGCCAACAGATTCAGGCTGCATTGCTCAAGCAGGCGAGCAGATTTCATTCATCTAAAGTTAGAATTCTGTATGTCAATGTAAATAAAAATTTTGAATTTTTTTTCATATAAAGCCAAAGAAATAATTGAATTCAGTTAAAGAGACAGAAAGGAAAAGTAAAAAAAAATGTAATTTTTAAAAACTTTTTTTAATGACCAAAAACTATTAAAATAAGGAGTAATATGAGACTCCACATTTTTAAAAGTTAATATTTAGTTGTTTAGCAGTCACTAAGACTTAGTTTAGACCTGGTATTTTTAAGCGTACCTGTTTGGTGGCATAATTAGTTACTTTCCAGCTGAGCAGATAAGCAAGTCGGCGCTTTTTCAATGATTTCTCCTCCTCTTCCTAATTTAACTACTCTTTACTTTGTTCATGATGTCTGGAGGATGTCAACAATGAAGAATAAAGATTACCATAAATCTTTAAATCAGTGATACACCCCTCAGGGCTATGCAAAGAGTGGGTGCATTGGGCCTTGACCTATTTCCTTGTGGGCAAGTTCAGGTCAAAATGAAATGAAGTCTCGTGGGCATAGTGCACATTACGTACAGTGCAAGAATAGGAAGGATCACAAGGGTAACTTCCTGATGTCATGACGTTAGTCTGCAAAAATGTTTTAAAAGATGGTGTGTCTTGTCCTGTTGCACACTAGTAGTGTTAGAGTCTGCCTTCATTTTGAATAATGACGGTAATACTGCATGGTTGGTAATTTTACTTTTTCAATAAAAACAAAATCAAAAATTCACTGATCTGCATATAATACTGGGATGATTGTCAGCAAGTTACTGATAGCAATATAAACTCATAGTTCAGATGACAAAGTGCTTGCATTTTGCTTTATCTTTATGAATTAATTATTGAACTTTTGTAATGTTGTAGTCAGTGAATTTATTCCATGCACATGGTACCAGTACATATACTTGTGTTCTGCGATCAAACGTTGCCAACAAAGTTGTCACTAAAAATGTTTAGGCCTCGCTATGTCTGCAAATAAAGCCAAACTTTATTGTTATAAACTTGAGGGATGCAGCAATATAGTTTTCATAATCCAGTTGTAATTTTTGTCCTGACTTTGCTGTGATTTTCTGTAGGACCAGGAAAAAGTTTGTCACAGTGGGGAGTGAACAAAATTGGAAACAAAAACAACTCACAAAATATTTTAACTGTATTTTGTAGGTTGTCTCCTAATTTTTTCCTATTTTTGCCTTTCTTTCCTGAAGGTAATGACTCATGCTCATGTATAATCTGTGGGCGTTAGAAGCCTCCATACTCACCAAAAAGACCATTCTCCACATATGATCCTGGTCAGTGAATGTTGGCATGTTATTTGCCAGTTAGTTCAACACTTACCAGAGATCAAACTTTGGATCTTCCTGCTTTGTGTAGGTTAGTACTACAGTACGGGTGCATTTACCTACTGAATCACTGGGAGGGCCTTAAATGTTGTGTTTGAATGGAAAACCATATCATGAATCCCAAAGTCAGTAAAGAAAACAGCTCTTAACTTTTTTAAACCTCTGTCTGGTGTATCTCCTTTTATATTTTACAGGCCAATGGATACGTTTGTTGAGCAATATCTGCGTGGAAAAGCTGATTCCAGTGTACCTTACTATGAAGGATGAAGAAAAACTGTTTGTTATTGGAGGAGGCCAGCAGAAAGCAATGACCTTCATTGGCACTATCAGAGGTTTGAAAACAATGTGAAAAATAGAGCTGATGTACAATATTAGAGTCTTACTTTTACTACTTTGGAAATTTTGCTTTGAAAGTTGACAAAAATAGAAAACTTGGGAAGTGTTATTGCTTTGTGTGCTTCATACATTAGAAGAACAAAATAGATGAGTGAAACAATTGCACGTGTTTCTGGATAGCTAAAGGAAATGCAGTGAATGTGGTTGACATGGATTTTCAAAAGGCATTTGATAAGGGACTATCTGAAGGCGAAGATAGTGGCAGTCAGAGGCACACCTCCTGACCCGTGAAAACGCCTCTACTATCTGCAACGCTCAAGCCTAGATGGGTACAGTAGCATAGTGATTATGTCACTGGACTAGTAATCCAGAGACGTGAGTTTAAATCCCACCATGACAGATGTGAATTTGAATTCAGTTTTAAAAAAACCTAAATAGATCTGGAATATTTAGTGGCCATGAAGCTGTCGGATTGGCCAACTGGTTAACTGATGTCAGGGAAACCTGCTGTCCTTACCCAGTCTGGCCTATATGTGACTCCAATCCCATACCAATGTGGTTGACTTTTAACTGCCCTCTGAAATGGCCTGTCAAGCCACTCAGTTGTTTTAAACCACTACAGAAAAGGATGAGTAGAATAAAACCGGACGGAACATTCAGCTTCGGCTTAAGCATTGGATTCAAACATGACGACAGCACACCCAGCCCAGTCGACCCTGCAAAGTCATCCTCACTAAAATCCAGGGATTGGTGCCAAAGTTGGGAGAACAGTCCCACAGACTAGTCAAGCAACAGCCTGACATAGTCATACTCACAGAATCATATCTATAGCCCAAGGTCCCAGACTCCTCTAGTACCATCCCTGGGTATGTCCCGTCCCACTGGCAGACCCACCAGAGGTAGGGGCATAGGGGTATACAGGCCGGTGGATGTGGCTCTGGGAGTCCTCAACATTTACTCTGGACCCCATGAAGTCTCATAGTTTCAGGTCAAACCTGGGCAAGGAAACCTGCTGATTATCACCTCACGCCCTCCCTCAGCTGATGAATCAGGACTCCTCCATGTTGAACAACACTTGGAGGAAGCCCTGAGGGTAGCAAGGGCACGGAATGTACTCTGTGTGCGGGACTTCAGTGTCCATCACCATGAGTGGCTCGGTAGCACCACCACTGACTGAGCTGCCTGAGTCCTGTAGGACAGCTGCCAGACTGGGCTTGCGTCAGATGGTGAGAGAACCAACTCGAGGGAATTATCTACTTGACCTCATCCTCACAATCTACCTGTCGCAGATGCATGATAAAAGGTATGATCAGTAAGTTCGCTGATGATACAAAAATTGGTAGGGTGGTAAATAGCGAGGAGGATAGCCTCAGTCTGCAGGACGATATAGATGGGTTGGTCAGATGGGCGGAACAGTGGCAAATGGAATTTAACCCGGAAAAGTGCGAGGTGATGCACTTTGGAGGGACTAACAAGGCAAGGGAATACGCAATGAATGGGAAGACCCTAGGCAAGACAGAGGGTCAGAGGGATCTTGGTGTGCAAGTTCACAGATCCCTGAAGGCGGCGGAACAGGTAGATAAGGTGGTAAAGAAGGCATATGGGATACTTGCCTTTATTAGCCGAGGCATAGAATTGTAAGCAATTTTACAACACCAAGTTATAGTCCAGCAATTTTATTTTAAATTTACAAGCTTTCGGAGACTTCCTCCTTCCTCAGGTAAATGTTCAGGAGCTCCTTGAAGCCTACGCATTTATACATATAGAACAATACATGGTGTTTACAGAATGCCCCTGCAACTGCCCGTTGCCAAGGCAATCACCGTGTTCAGACAGAGAGGTGTCACCTGCAGAACCCCCGAATACACATTCAACAAAAAAACAAACAGGAAAAAAAACAGAGAGAGGCAGAAACATCCAGAAGGCAGAGAAAGCCAGCAAATGACCCATTATATTAAAAACAGATAACATTTGTTCGCTGGTGGGGTAACGTGTAGCGTGACATGAACCCAAGATCCCGGTTGAGGCCGTCCTCATGGGTGCGGAACTTGGCTATCAATTTCTGCTCGACGATTTTGCGTTGTCGTGTGTCTCGATGGCCGCCTTGGAGTACGCTTACCCGAAGGTCGGTGGATGAATGTCCATGACTGCTGAAGTGTTCCCAGACTGGGAGGGAACCCTCCTGTTTGGCGATTGTTGCGCGGTGTCCGTTCATCCGTTGTCGCAGCGTCTGCATGGTCTCGCCATGGATGAACGGACGAACGGACACCGCGCAACAATCGCCAAACAGGAGGGTTCCCTCCCAGTCGGGGAACACTTCAGCAGTCATGGACATTCATCCACCGACCTTCGGGTAAGCGTACTCCAAGGCGGCCATCGAGACACACGACAACGCAAAATCGTCGAGCAGAAATTGATAGCCAAGTTCCGCACCCATGAGGACGGCCTCAACCGGGATCTTGGGTTCATGTCACGCTACACGTTACCCCACCAGCGAACAAATGTTATCTGTTTTTAATATAATGGGTCATTTGCTGGCTTTCTCTGCCTTCCGGATGTTTCTGCCTCTCTCTGTTTTTTTTCCTGTTTGTTTTTTTGTTGAATGTGTATTCGGGGGTTCTGCAGGTGACACCTCTCTGTCTGAACACGGTGATTGCCTTGGCAACGGGCAGTTGCAGGGGCATTCTGTAAACACCATGTATTGTTCTATATGTATAAATGCGTAGGCTTCAAGGAGCTCCTGAACATTTACCTGAGGAAGGAGGAAGTCTCCGAAAGCTTGTGAATTTAAAATAAAATTGCTGGACTATAACTTGGTGTTGTAAAATTGTTTACAATTGTCAACCCCAGTCCATCACCGGCATCTCCACATCGAGGCATAGAATATAAGAGCAAGGAGGTTATGATGGCGCTGTATAAAACACTGGTTAGGCCACAGCTGGAGTACTGTGTGCAGTTCTGGTCGCCACACTACAGGAAGGATGTGATCGCTTTGGAGAGGGTGCAGAGGAGATTCACCAGGATGTTACCAGGGCTGGAGCGCTTCAGCTATGAAGAGAGACTGGGAAGATTGGGTTTGTTTTCCTTGGAGCAGAGGAGGCTGAGGGGGGACATGATTGAGGTGTACAAAATTATGAGGGGCATAGATAGGATGGATACTAAGGAGCTTTTTCCCTTCGTTGAGGGTTCTATAACAAGGGGGCATAGATTCAAGGTAAAAGGCGGGAGGTTTAGAGGGGATTTGAGAAAGAACTTTTTCACCCAGAGGGTGGTTGGAGTCTGGAACTCACTGCCTGGGAGGGTTGTAGAGGCAGGAACCCTCACAACATTCAAGAAGCATTTGGATGAGCACTTGAAATGCCATAGCATACAAGGCTACGGACCAAATGCTGGAATATGGGATTAGATTAGACTGGGCTTGATGGCCGGCGCGGACACGATGGGCCTAAGGGCCTCTATCCGTGCTGTATAACTCTATGACTCTATGACTCTATCTGTCCATGACAGTATTGGTAAGAGTGACCACCGCACAGTCCTTGTGGAAACTAAGTCTCGTCTTTACACTGAGGACACCCTCCATCGTGTTGTGTGGCACTGCCACTGTGTTAAGTGGGATAGATTAAAAACAAATCTATCAGCTCAAACTAGGCATCCATAAGGCTCTGAGTCATCATCAGCAGAAGAATTGTATTCCACTACAGTCTGTAACCTCATGGCCCGGCCTACCCCTCACTCCTCCATCACCATCAAGCTAGATGACCAACCCTGGCTCAGTGAGGAGTGTAGAAGAGCATGTCAGGAGCAGCACCAGGCATATCTGAAATGAGGTGCGAATCTGGTGAAGCTACAACACAGGATTACATGCGATGCTAAACAGCAGAAGCAGCATGCTATGGACAGAGTTAAGCGATCCCACAAGTAACAGATCAGATCAAAGCTTTGCAGTCCTGCCACATCCACGTCATGAACAATTAAGCAACTAACGGGAGAAGGATAAGGCTCCATGACCATACCCATCCTCAATGATAGATGAGCCTAGCACGTGAGTGCAAAAGACAAGGGGCATGATTTTAACCCCGAAGAACGGGTGGATTGGGGGGGTGGGGGCAGTAAAAATTTTAAAAGTTGGGAGCGGTAATGAGTCCAACGCGCCGAGAAATGAGTTTCACCCAGACGCATTTGGGTGTGTGCGTGCTTCGGAAACCCAGAAGTCCCACCGGTTTAAAGGGGAAATTAAGATCGTTGAGATAATTAAATCAATTAAATTTGAGGCAGACAAACAATTTTAACTCTGCCTGAATGTTTCTGCCGTGGCCTCTGAAACATGCCATGGAAATGGAGTTGCAGCCAGCAGCAGTTTAGACATTCAAACCAATGATTGACACATGGGGATAAAAGGTGCATTTTTGCAGCAGGGCAAGCAGTTCTCTAAGACAAAGAGAGTTGTTGGGTGTTCTTGGTGTCAGATTTCTTTGTTCACACTCAGAATTTTTCTGTTCAGACATATTTGTCTGCATTTTGGACCCCCTCAAACGGATCAGGCTGGGGACGCAATGGATTTATTCAGCACTACGTCTGAGGAGGAGGCACGTTCTGGGAGCTGCAGCTCCACAAGACAGAGGTGGGCCACAGGGACCTGCAGAAGAACAGAGAGGGGATCAATGGAGGGGCCGACGTCACAGGAGCTGAGCTTCCTGGACACCTCTGAGGAGCAGTGCCTATGAAGGCTAAGATTGAGTGGCCAAGTGGTCTCAGACATCTGCAGAGTCCTTCATGCAGAGCTGCTCCAGGCTGGGCCTGGTGGCGTTGCGTTGCCCGTCGCAGTTAAAGTCACCACTGCTCTCAAATTCTTCGCCTCAGGATCCTTCCAGGGCATCACCGGTGACATCACCAGGATCTTTCCGCTGTCTGCACATAAGTGTATATGACAGGTCACAGATGGCTTGTTTGTCAGGGCATAAACTTCCCCATCGACAACATCAGCCAGACTGAGAGGGCAGTGGGTTTCCACTGTCTGGCAGGCTTCCCATGGGTGCAGGGTGCAATTGATTCACACAAGTAGCAATCCGAGCGCCTACGCATGAGCCAGGACTGTTCATCAATAGAAAAGGATACCACTCCATCAGTGCGCAGCTGGTTTGCGACCACTGGAAGAGGTTTCTGCAGGCGCGTGCCAAATTCCCGGGCAGCTGCCATGATTCCTTCATTCTGCACAAATCCAACAGACCGGCCCTCTTTCATGCCCAAGACACATTTAAGGGATGGCTCCTTGGAGATAAGGGATACCCTCTGCAGACGTGGCTCATGACACCTGTGAGGAACCCCACCAGCGACGCACAGAAGCTATACAGTGACAGACACAGCACCACCAGGTCTGTCATTGATTATGCCATAGGACTACTGAAGATGCACTCCTGGTGCCTGGATCAATCTGGAGGAGCCCTTCAGTATTCACCAGTGAGGGGCAATTTTTTCACTCAAAGGGTGGTGAGTGTCTGGAACGAGCTGCCAGAGGCAGTAGTAGAGGCGGGTACAATTTTGTCTTTTAAAAAGCATTTGGACAGTTACATGGGTAAGATGGGTATGGAGGGATATGGGCCAAGTGCAGGCAATTGGGACTAGCTTAGTGGTATAAACTGGGCGACATGGACATGTTGGGCCGAAGGGCCTGTTTCCATGTTGTAACTTCTATGATTCTATGATTCTAATATTCGTGTTACGTCCTGCTCAACATTGCTCAACAGAGAGGGTTACCGATGGACGAGGTCCCATGCACTCCACAAGCAGCCGCACATGCCATCAACATTGAAGAAGAAGATGAGGAGGAGGAGGAGGACAATGATGTGCGAACCATCGACAGCACAGCGTCTCACCTGGCTGCTCGTCATTCCAAGGAGCCACTCATATTTGATAGATTCCCATTGGGAGGTCTGCAAAGTGACTACAACTAAGTACTCAAACCACCTGTAAGGACCACCACAGCCGCAACTCCCCCCCCCCCCCCCCCCCACCCCCACCCAAGTCAGGTTGCACAAAACAGTCATACAACGACACATACACCCATTGCAAATGCACCCAATTGGCGGCATCAAGTCTCGCCTTTCATGAGCAACCACATGTAAGGGCGCTTTCACAAAAGGGATTCAAGAATGGGCAAGGCGTGGCAGTGGTGATAATAATCGTAACGTTTAATGTGATTTTAATATAAACCAAATATAAATGAAAAACATGACAGTCTGTCTGACATCCTTGTGCATACCCTTGGTGATTACAAAACTTTCAACTTCCTCTTCCTAATGCTTCTATGTGGTGCATTCCCTGTGGCTGCAGCAGAGGTGGGGCAGGTTGCTCAGATTCATGCCTGGACTGCTTAGATGCTTTCGGCCTATAACCTCTGGGTTTTGGAGCCCGTGAGAGCCCTTCCAAAGACTGCTCCACCTGCACCTGTGCAGGGGCAGACTCGGCCATCTGGAGAGGAGGCAGCATTGCAGGTACCGGTTGAGAGGGGGCAACGGGTGAGACGTGAGAGCACTTTAAGTGGCGACCCCACTTCCATGTCCCCTTTCGCCATCACCCCTCTCTTGGGCCAGGGCCACATCACTCCTACCACTCTGCTGGACAACAGTTTGGAGGACATGCGTGATGCCTTGTAAGGCCAGTGCTAATGTATCTGACTGCCTGTCTAAGGCAGAAGAATGTAGTTCGTCCTGAGTCTGTATGGCCGTTGCCAAGGCCGGAATGGACTCATTTGTGAGCCGTGCTTGAAGCTCAATGGAGGCAGCCATTCTCTCCGTCGCAGACATTGCCACACTTACCTGCGGCCCCAATGTACTAGTGATGGAGAGTGTGCATAGCACGTTTTTCGCTCCCTTGCAAAATTGCTCCTGTACCTCTATCATTCTCCTTCTCATCGATGGCCCCCGGGGTTCATCATCGGTGTCCAGCTGAGCAGAGCTTGGAGAGGAGTGTGGCCCCCGATGTGGACTCTCCACCGCTGCCCCTGCCACCAGTGTCTGCTCATGCACACTTATGTGTGTTGATTCACCAGGTGACAACCCAGCTACCTGTCTAATAGGAACCACCGAGGTGTGAGTATCTGCGCTGGTGGATGGCTTGCTAAGATGTGACGGTGCACCCTCAGAGGCAGGGAGCTCCTCTGAGGAATTGTCCTCAACCACGTCTTCGATCCATGATGCCCCTGGAGGAGAATAATCATTGCAGAAGTATTGTTGCAATAAGCATACTGAGGTGTGCAACAGATCAATAATTGATAACATCAATCCATGTTGTGTGTGAGGGATGTTAAAGTTTTGTCACCAGACATTTGGGAGTGCCAGTCTCGGCATCCCCTACGGCCACCGTCTGGCTTATATCCAATGTCGCCTCCTCCGCCTCCGTGAGGGCCATGACTTGTGGAGGCCCCCCTCCAGTCCTTGCCCTCTCCTTTGCATTTTGCACTCTCTTCTCCTACAAGGGGAGAAAGTACAGACGTCTGACGGAGTGATGGTGACAATGAAGCAGATGCATCAGAGAGTGACTATCAGACAGATTGATCATATTGCATCAGGATTGGGATGAGTGGGAGAGGTGGGTGCACAAATGTCCGGGGGGGGGGGGGTGGGGGGGGTGGTGGTGAAGGTAAGTTGAGACTGAGCCTTAAGTGGGTGTGAGGAGTGATGTGATGGAGTAGGGTTCGATGGGCAGTGTGCGGTGGCGGGGGTGGTGGTGGTTAATGTTCACCACAGAATGCAGGTGAATCAGTAACTACTCACTTTTCCTGATCTGGGTAAGTTGTTAAATCTCCTTCTGCACTGAAGCAACGACCGGGGCACCGTGCTTCTGCTGCTGACCTGGTCTGCCACCTCCACACCCTGCCTTCTTCGTGACAGACCCAGGTTTCTTGCTTCTGCCTGCACCTCCCTCCTGCTTCTCACAGTGCCCAGCAATGTCTCCAGGGCGGCGTCAGAGAACCTAGTTGCTGGCTTGGCTCTGGAGCGTTGCATGATGACTGTAGCCTCCTTGCTCCTTCAAAATGCATTGTTGGAGTGGCCCTTTAAATAGTAGGCTTTAAAAGTGTCATGCGGGTGCGCAGTCCGCCTGCTGTGCAGCTTGAGGATGCAAAAGCCCAAAGTTCAGTTAAGTGGCTTCAATTTAGTCATGATCGCTCAGGAAACCGCACGATTTTTTTCTCCGGATTTCCCATCCGATTTTTGACCCCCCGACCCGGCTAGGATCCTCCGTCATTTTAAAATCATGCCCCAAGTTTTTGTATTCACAACCATCTTCAGCCAGAAATACCGAGTGGATAATCCTTCTCGGCCTCCTCCTAAAGTCCCCACCATCGTAGATGCCAGTTTTCTGCCAATTCTATTCACTCCACATTACAGCAAGAAGCGGCTGAGTGCACCGGACAAAGCAAAGGCTACGGGTCCCAACAACATCCCGGCTGTAGTGCTGAAGACCTGAGCTCCAGAACTAGCCTCGTCTCTTGCCAGGCTGTTCCAGTACTGCTATAACATTGGCATCTACCTGACAATGTGGAAAATTGCCCAGGTATGTCCAATCCACAAAAAACAGGACTATACCTTTCAGTCAGCCTACTCTCACTCATTAGCAAAGTGATGGAAGAAGTAGTCAACAGCGCTATCAAGTGGCACTTACTCACCAATAACCTGCTCACTGGTGCTCAATTTGGATTCCGTCAAGACCACTTGGCTCCAAACCTCATTACAGCCTTGGTCCAAATATGGACAAAAGATCTGAATTCCAGAGGGGAGGTGAGAGTAACTGCCCTTGGTATCAAGGCAGCATTCAACTGAGTGTGGTACCAAGGAGCCCTAGTAAAACTAAAGTCAATGGGGATCAGGGGGAAAACTCTCCAGTGGCTGGAGTTATACCTATGAACATTTTTGAGAATTATGATCAAAGTTGGCTGAAAACTATGCATCAAAAGAGGCAGCAAAATCTTGCAAAGATTCCTGTATGCTATGCTGGCAAAATTAAACTTCTTTAAAATAATGCTTATAGAAATTTTAGACAAGTATACTAACCAAGTTGTTATAAATAGCACTCCCTACGTAATTCCTACCCCATGCAGATTTAATTTGCTTTAGACTATAGTGCAATATGCACATTAAAACACTAGTTGCTAGTTGCCCAGTTTGTGAAGCAAATGCACCACATTGCAGGAGCAAGCCTTGGGGGTAGGAATTCCAGTGACTGAAGGTCAAGGCATCTGAACCAGTCAGGCCCAGTGAGACATTCGCTCTGCTCTCACCTAGAGTGTTGATCATGTGCCCACCTGCATCCTTCCTTTGGGTAGGCAAGACACATAAGTTGATCTAGTCCTATATGATGTTTGGTATGGAATTGTTGTGCCATGTCGTGTGCCCTTGGCTGGCTAAAAACATGGGGCTGATTTACGTATTCCTCACCATCGCCAGGGCACAAGTCTAGTGGAGGGCAGCTGGAGTGCCCTCTGCCTGACCTGGTCTGAAATCAAATTATTTCCGGGTTTAGGTCATGACCCCAATGTTCCCCCAGTGCAGGCCTGCCCATTGGCAGGAGAGGAAATTCAACTGTTCTGCTGTGGTCACATTGGCCCCGATATTAAAATGAAACTCTCTCACAGAATAAAAGGCCAGCTATTAGTTTGTGAAGAGATCTGGCGAAAGGGATTTCGGCCCAATTTCCTGGCCCTCGCATTTATGTATCATGCTCACAAGCTAATCCAGTTAGCCATAAAACCAATCCTCTAATTCTTTCTGTTTGCGTTAGTATTCCGTTCACCAATCAGTAACATCAGGAATGGGAGCACTGCCAATAGCCACAATCCGCATTCATGGTGTCATTGAAGAGAGGTTTATAGTTGTAAAGACTAATTTTACAAATGTGCGCTCCTGGCACTGCGTCGTTCTCACCTGAGGCAGATATTGAGAAATCAAAGGCATGATTTCCAGTTTTCAATCTTGCTGGAAAATCAGCCCTAAAATATCTGGTCAAAGTCTTGCTCCGACAAGCAGTTTTCAATCATACAATGAAGAACAACCAAGAGATGTCAGTGAACATAGGATGAATTTCTGCGAGGGATGACCGGGAGAACCATTGCGGCATTTCTCTCCCATGTTCTCCCCTTTAGCATTTAGTTGTGACAACATAAATAAATTTAAATCCCTTAGGGATTCTTTGTTTGTTTTGTAATCCTGACTACAAATTGCTAACCAGTTTAAACTATGCTTTCTTTAGATGGACAAGTGACCTTCGAATCGTTGCTGGACCCTGGGGAGAATACAGTGTGTACTATAATAAAACGTAGGATCCTGAGAGTAATCAATTTATTTTTGAATATAAACCATTGTTTTTTGATAAAGGTTATTTTTTACTCAGTCTTCAGTTGGTTTTCTTATTTTTTACGCTTTAAGGGTAAACAATATCCTGGAGTAGCAATCTTAATTTTTAGAAGGATCCACAGACTGTGGGGAACCCTTTCATGGTTTTGGTCTGAGACCAATCACTATAACCATACTGAAACCTGAAATTTGACCTGATTCACAAACTGTATAGAAAACCATACTCTCAATGTACTCATTCCCCACCCCCTACGCTCACCCAAGGGCCAAAGTGAATTTAACCCTTTTAACACATTCAAACCATTCAGTGTCCAGCGACCCAAGATAGTGCAGGATGCCCTGCGTTTTTCAGGATTACAAAGCCAACAGGAGCCGCTTTGATACCCCTAAACTCCTTTGCACGGTAAATCCTTTCTCTGTAAATTCTTGGACTTTCTTGATAGAATTGTCCCTTTGAATCTTGAACAGAGTCTCTGTAATATATAGCTGTTTTTGCTGCTCATGCAGATGATAAATCATATATCTAATCACTTCCTCCCTCCCCTGCAACTTCTACTGCTGATCAAGATGTGGGAACACCATCACCTCCATGTTCCCTTCCAAGTGACACACTATCCTAACTTGAACATATATCGACATTTTTTCACAGTTGCTGGGCTAATACCCTGGAATTCCCTACCTAACACCATTTTGGGAGCACCATCAGCAGTAGGATTGCAGCAGTTCAAGAAGAAGACCCACCAGCCCTTTCTCAGGGCAGTTAGAGATGGGCATTAAATGCGGCCTTGCCAGCGTTGCCCAAATCACAAGAACAAATAATAAAAGGGTTGTGACCCCACTCCCGCCCCCCGCCATGTGAATACCCTCCCTTGGTGTGGTACAGTGACAGAGCACTACATTGTGCCTGAGGTAAAGGGGGCTGCAGTATGTTTCTGCAGTCTGGGCTCCTAGAAAATCTAGCAGGGATGTTTGTTCTCCTAGCCAAAATCCCTGCAAAAGTGAAGGAGCTGCTGAGAGTTGGAACTCATCCTACCTGAGTTGAGCCTGGACTGTCATGTTTGCATGCACTTGGATATTTTGGTGGTACTTCTTAAGCCTTCCAGTGATAGCCTAAACCTGCTCCCTGAACAAGTGTTTGCTTTGTAAGGGAGCTCCATTAATTGTTGATCGGAAAATCCTGTAATCCTAAATCGTACAAAACAACAAAACCAATCCTTAAGTGACTGGCCTGCATCAGTGACTCCTTGTTGTAGCAATAGAGCTGCCTTACCAATTTGCTCAGTAAACACTAAGAAGTTGATTATGATTTTCTTTCAGGAGATTGCCTTGTGCTCTGGGCTGCCTTGGATCGATTCCAAAATGCTACTCTTCTTCTGGTAGAAGGCATAATAAGTGAACGTGAAGATACGTCATACTATCTGGTATATTATTATTTTGGTATGTGTATTGTCCTGCAGAGCTTTAAACACTTCATTTTAACTAACGGTGATAGGAAAATGTAATCCGTGGTTCAGCTGAGTGGGACTGCCCTTGCCTGGTTCCACTCTTACCTATCCAGATGTAGCCACAGAATCTCCTACAATGGCTTCTCTTCCTGCCCCCGCACCGTTATCTCTGGAGTTCCCCAAGGATCTATTCTTGGCCCCATCCTATTTCTCATCTACATGCTGCCCTTCAACAACATCATCCAAAAAACATGAAGTCAGGTTCCACTCATACGCTGATGACACCCTCTCTACCTCATCACCAGGTCTCTTGACCCCTCCACTGCCTCTGTGTTGTCAGACTGCTCCAGTCCCGGATGATCCTAAATTTCCTCCAATTAAACATTGTGAAGTCCAAAGCCATTGTCTTAGGCCCCGGCCACAGACTCCGTTCCCTCGTCACCGATTCCATCGCCCTCCCTGACCACTGTTTCATGCTGAACCAAACTGTTCGCAACCTCTGCGTCCTATTTGACCCAGAGTTGAGCTTCTGACCCCATATCCTTTCCATCATAAAGATCACCTACTTACAACCCCTTAACATCACCCATCTCTGCTCCTGCGTCAGCCCATTTGCTGCTGAAACCCTCACCGTGCTTTTGTTACCTCCAGAGTAAACTATTCCAATGCTCTCCTGGCCGGCCTTCCATCTTCCACCCTCCATAAACTCTGCTGCCTGTATCCTAACCGAGGCCCATTCACCCATCACCCCTGTGATTGCTGACCTACACTGGCTCCTGGTCCACCAACACCTCGTTTTAAAATTCAAGATCTGCATCTCCAGCTAATTAAAACCTTCAGTGGTTCACTTATAATGAAAAGACTGATTGATTTGGAGAATTTCTTAGCACCATGGCCTCTATCTTAACATGATTGATCTTATATCTTGATAGAAGGCATAATGCTGGATGCTCAATCTTAAACTTGGGAGAGTAATCAGTGAGTTGGTGATGTGTAGAAGGATGTTGTTAGCATATAGTGAGATCTTATGGTAGTAAAGAAAGGAAAACTTGCATTTATAAAGCTCCTTTTCAAGTCCTAATGACGTCCCAAAGCGATCTACAACCAATAGATTACTTTTGAAGTGCAGTCACGTGGCTAAGGATTATCTGCTATTACTTGGAGAAAGAAGTTTTAAAATATAGAAAGTATATGATTTTCCAAATAACAAATAGTAAGCAGTTTTCAATAACTCAGCAAATGTTACTTCATTTTTACATTTTAAAAATGCAAAGTTCACGATCACTGTAGAATACAAAATGTTGAAAAATCCACCAAATCGTCAAAAATTTCAAAATTTTCTGTGGTGTATGCTCCCAGACATCCTAGAAAATAATTTTTTTTCTTCAACATTTGTATTACTCTTTCGGCTTACATATATTTCCGATTTGTTTCCCCTACAATACGAGTGAAATGTTGAGTCTACTTATAGCTTAAGTTACAAACCCATTTCCCATCCCACTTTCAATATAATTATTTTTTTTCATGTGTCATATGTTTATATTCAGAGTGTCAGCTTTGAATATAAACCTATGACACATATAAACAAGTAGATATTGTCATGCTGACAGTCATATCTTTCAGCCAACATCGCATACTCCTCCATCACCATGCCTGGGTATGTCCTGTCCCATTTGCAGGACAGACCCACTAAAGGTAGGGGCTGCAATGGTACATAATTGGGTGGACTTGGCCCTGGGAGTCCTCAACATTACCTTTGGACCCTGTAAAGTGTCATGGCTTCAGATCAAACAAGACCAGGAAAACCTCCTGCTGATTACCACATTTCACCCCTCCTAACCTCAAATGACAAATCAGTACTATTCCATGTTGAACACCACTTAGATCGAAGCACTGAGGCAAGCAAGGGCACAGAATATACTCTGTATGGGGCACTAATCAACCAACTAGTGGATCAGTAGTACCACCACAGACTGTGGTGACTGAGTCCTGAGGGATAATCAGCTGATGAAGGAACCAACACAAGGAAGTAACCTACTTGACCCCATCTGACAAGTCTGTCCACAATAGATAGGAATGATCACCACACAGTCCTTGTGAAGACAAAGTCTTGTTTTTCGAGTAAGGACACTTCACTGTGTAGTTTACCACATATTATCTCCCCCTCAACTGATGAATCAGCACTCCTCTAATTTGAACAGCACTTGGGGGAAACTCTGAGGGAAACAAGGGCACAGAATATACTCTGGATGGGGACTACAATGTTAACCACCTATCTAATGTATCTTCAGTGTTGACGTGGTCTCTGCTTCAATCACAACAACAACCACAGTTTGCATTTATATAGCGCCTTAGCGCCTTTAACGTAGTAAAATATTCCAAGACGCGTCACAGGAGCGAATATCAAACAAAATTTGACACCTAGCCACATAAGGAGATATTAGGACAGGTGACCAAAAGCTTGGTCAAAGAAGTAAGATTTAAAGAGCAGCTTAAAGGAGGCGAGAGAGGTGGAGAGGTTTAGGGAGGAATTCCAGATCTTAGGACCTAGACAACTGAAGGCACGGCCGCCAATGGTGGAGCAATTAAAATCTGGGATGCGCAAGAGGTAAGAACTGGAGGAGCGCAGAGATCTCGGAGGGTTGAAGTGCATGTCCGCATTTAACTCATCAATCTAAGCTATTTCATTACTCATGACTACATCTAGCAATGCCACTCCCCTTATACGCATAAGAACGTCCTGCTTGAGGAAAGATTCCTGCACTCATTTTAGGAATTCTAATTCGTTTTCCCTGTTTTCTGCCTCCCTATCTGAATCAATGGGCATGACTTTAATATGCCAGTAGGATGGCAGTGGGGTGGGGGGGGTCAATGGGCAAGCGGGAAACCCAAAAAATAAATTCTTACCTTTCCCCATGCGATCGCGACTTAATTGATGGCCCTTAACGTGGCTTCCGAGTTTGCTGTCTGAAAGCTGCGCAGCGGGCGGACTGCGCACCCGCATGACCTGCTGTCAGCTGGAGTGTCTCTATTTAAAGGGCCATTGCATCAATGGCTTTTGCTGGACAAAGGAGGAACCGGGCAGAATGGAGCAACAGAGGTTCAAGACGGCTCCAAGATTCAGTGATGCCTCACTTGAGATGCTGCTGGCCAGGGTGAGGGGGAGGAGGGAAATATTGTACCCAGCGGACAGGAGGAAGCGCCCTGCCACTGCCACCAAGAAGCCCTGGCTCAAGGTGGCTGAGGAGGTGACCAGCAGGAACAACATCTCCCGCACTTGGGTGCAGTGCAGGAAGCGCTTCAGTGACCTAACTAGGGCAGCAACAGTGAGTACACTTATTGATTCTTGTGCATTCTGTGGTGCACATCAACACCCCTCCCACCCCGCCCCTCACATTCTTCTCTGCCAAGACTACTCCATCAAATCATTCCTCACACCCACTTAAGACTCATCGTCGACTCACCTTCACTTCCTGAGCACTTCCTCAGCTTCCCATTTGTGAACCCATCACTACCACTCATCCCAATCCTGATCCAATGTGATGTCTCTGTCTGATAGTCACCCTCTGATGCATCTCTTTCATGGTCAGCCTCACCCAAAGCAATGCACTCATTGACTGACCACTTCACCCTCACTTACTCACACATCTGTACTTTATCCCCTTGTAGGAGAAGAGAGCTCAGAATGCACTGGAGAGGGCGAGGACTGGAGAGGAGCCACAACAAATAGTGGTCCTCACAGAGGTGGTGGAGGAGGCCCTGGAGATCTGCCACACCATTGAGTGTCTGTCCATCAGGGATGCCGAGACTGGCACCCCACAAACGTCTGGTGACACAACTTTAACATTCATCACACGCAGCATGAATTGATTGTTATTAACGATTGGCATGTAGAACACCTTAGTATGCTCATTGCAACGTGACATCTGTGAAGATTCTTAATTTTGCCTTCTGTTCTCTTCTAGGCCCTTAACGATCGAAGTGATGGGAGAGGGCGATTTCTCAGAGAAGCTCCCGGCCTCTGAGGGCGCACTGTCACATCTTAGTGAGCCATCCACCAGCGCAGATACTCATAACTCAGTGGGTCCTAGTAGCCAGTTAGTTGGATTGTCACCTGGTGAGTCACCATACATAAGTGATGACGAGCAGACACTGGTGGCAGGGGCAGCTGTGGAGAGTCCGCATTGGTGGGCGCACTCCTCTCCAGGCTCTGCTCATCTGGACGCAGATGCTGAACCCTGGGGGCCATCCTTTAAAAGGAGAATGATCAAGGGACAGCAGCACATTTGCAAGGTACTGGAACAGGTGCCACGGACACTCTCCACAATAGTGGCGAGGATAGAGGAGTCCACCTCCCAGCAATAGTGGACTGGTGGCACAGGTATATGCAGGAATGTTTGAGATAGTGCCGCAGGTAAGTGCAAGAATGTCTGCAATGGCTGGAAGGCTAGCCTCCATTGAGCTTCAAGCACAGATCACAAATGAGTCTATTCAGGCCCTGACAACGGGCGTGCGGACCCTGGATGCCAACATGTCTGCTGCCTTAAACAGGCAGACAGATACTTTAGAAGTGGTCTTACAAGGCATCACACATGTCTTCCAAACTGTTGTCCAGCAGGGTGGTAGGAGTGATATGGCCCTGGCCTAGTAGAGGGATGATCGTGAAAGGGAGCATGGAAGTGGGGACGCCACTCAAAGCGCTCCCACGTCTCACTTGTTGCACCCCCCTCAACCAGTACCCACAATGCCGCCGCCGCTCCACGTGGCCGAGTCTGCCCCTACACAGGTGCAGGTGGAGCAATCTTTGGCAGGCTCTCACGGGCTCCAAAACCCAGAGGGCGTAGGCCCAAAGTATCTCAACAGTCGGCATGAACATGAGCAATCTGCCACTACCTCTGCTGCAGCCACAGGGGATGCACCACATAGAAGTGATAGGAAGCAAAAAGCTCAGGTTTCGTGATCACATACGGTGTGCACAAGGGTGTCTGACAGACTGTCATGTTTTTCATTTATGTTTGGTTTTTGCGATAGCGCCCTTTCATGTGTTTCATCATGAACGTCGAGACTTGATGACACCTAGTGGGTGCATTTACAGTGGGTGTATGTGCGGGGGGTGGGGGAGGCGGTGCTGGTTTTGGCGGTGCTCATTCCAGGTGGTCTGAGGACTGGACTATCCTCACTTTGCAGATGTCCTTATGAGAACCGGTCAAATATTAGTGACTCCCTGGCCTCACGAGCAGCCAGGTGAGCCACTGCTCTGCCAATGAGTTGCCCGTCCTCCTCGTTTTCCTCCTCCTCCTCAATGTTGATGGCAGATATGGATACTGGATGAGGATAAGGGGCCTCATCCTCTGGTAAACCTCTCTGTTGCGTGATGAGGTCCCCCTCAGTATTCTTGGATGTAATGTTTCCCTGACTAACCTGTTTGAACACCATTCACTCCTTTGATTGCTGTGATTATCTCTCTGCGGAGGTGTGATAAAGGGCAGTTAGAAAGATTATCTGTAATCACCAGGCATTGTTCTCTGACTATATATGCTGTGCCTATATGCATCTCTTCACTTCACCTGACGAAGGAGCAAAGCTCCGAAAGCTTGTGATTTCAAATAAAGCTGTTGGACTATAACCTGGTGTTGTGCGACTCCTTACTAGTGAATATAGGCCAAGTCGACCCAATCTCTCCTCATACGACAGTCCTGCCATCCCAGGAATCCTATACTGCACTCCCTCTATGGCAAGTATATCCTTTCTTAGGTAAGGAGACCAAAACTGCACACAATACTCCAGGTGTGGTCTCTCCAAGACCCTGTATAACTGCAGTAAGACATCCTTGCTCCTATACTCAAATCCTCTTGCAATGAAGGCCAACATACCATTTGCCTTCCTAACTGCTTGCTGCACCTGCATGTTTGCTTTCAGTGACTGGTGTACAAGGACACCCAGGTCCCTTTGCATACCATCATTTCTCAATCTATCACCATTTAAATAATACTCTGCCTTTCTGTTTTTCCTTCCAAAGTGGATAACTTCACATTTATCCACGTTATACTGTGTCTGCCATGTATTTGCCCACTCACTCAACTTGTCTAAATTGCCTTGAAGCCTCTTTGCATCCTCCTCACAACTCACAACCCTGCCTAGTTTTGTGTCGTCAGCAAACTTGGAAATATTACATTTGGTTCCCTCATCCAAATCATTGATATATATTGTGAATAGCTGGGGCCCAAGCACTGATCCCTGCGGTACCCCACTAGTCACTGCCTGCCACCCTCAAAAGACCTATTTATTCCTAGTCTCTGTTTTCTGTATGTTAACCAATTTTCAATCCATGCAAGTATATTCCCCCCAATCTCATGTGCTTTAATTTTGCACACTAACCTCTTATGTGGGACTTTATCAAAGGGCTTCTGAAAATCCAAATAAACCACATCCACTGGTTCTCCCTTATCTATTCCACCAGTTACATTCTCAAAAAACTCCAGTAGGTTTGTCAAACACAGTTTCCCTTTCATAAATCCATGTTGACTTTGTCTAATCCCGTTGATATTTTCTAAGTGCCCTGTTATCACATCCTTTATAATAGACTCTAGAATTTTCCCTACTCATGATGTTGGGCTAACCGGCCTGTAGTTCCCTTTTTTTCTCTCCTTTTTTAAATAGTGGGGTTACAATTGCCACCCTCCAATCTGCAAGAACTGTTCCATAATGTATACAATTTTGGAAGATGACAACCAATGCATCCACTATTTCCATGGCTACCTCTTTTAGTACTATGGGACGCAGATTATCAGGCCCTGGGGATTTATTGGCTTTCAGTCCCATTAATTTCTCCAGCACTTTTTTTTACAAATACTAATTTCCTTTAATTCCTTCTTCTCACTAAACCCTTGGTTCCCTAGTATTTCTGGGAAGTTATTTGTGTCCTCTTCTGTGAAGACAGAACCAAAATATTTGTTTAATTGCTCTGCCGTTTCCTTGTTCCCCATTATAAATTCTCCTGTTTCTGACTGTAAGGGGCCTACATTTGTCTTCACTAATCTTTTTTTTACATACTTGTAGAAGCTTTTACAGTCCATTTTTTTGTCCCTTGCAAGTTTACTCTCATACTCTATTTTTCCCCTCTTAATCAATCTCTTGGTCTTTTTTTGCTGAATTCTAAACTGCTCCCAATCCTCAGGCTTGCTACTTTTTCTGGCAACTTTATATGACTCCTCTTTGGATCTAATACTGTCCTTAATTTCTTTTGTTAGCCATGGTTGGGCCGCTTTTCCTTTTGTGTTTTAGCACCAGAAAGGAATGTATAACTGTTGCAATTCATGCATTCGATCCTTAAATGTTAGCCATTGCCTATCTGCCATCATGCCTTTTAATGAAGCTTCCCAACCTATCATAGCCAACTCACTTCTCATACTTTCGTAGTTTCCTTTGTTCAGATTTAGGACCCTAGTTTCGGATTGGACTACTTCACTTTCCATCTTAATGAAGAATTCTTTCATGTTATGGTCACTCTTTCCTAAAGGACCCCGCACAACAAGATTATTAATTAACCCCTTCTCATTTCACGATACCCAATCTAGGATAGCTGGTTCCCTAGTTGGCTGCTCAATGTACTGGTCTAAAAACCATCTCGTACACACTCCAGGAATTCATCCTCCACAGTATTATTGCTAATTTGGTTTGGCCAGTCTATATGTAGATTAAAGTCACCCATGATTACTGTAGTACCCTTGTTACATGCATCTGTAATTTCCTGTTTGATCCTATCCCCTACATTACCACTACTGTTTGGAGGCCTAAAGACAACTCCCACCACTGTTTTCTGCCCCTTGGTGCTTCTTAACTCCACCCAGACTGATTCTACATCTTGATTTTCTGAGCCAATATCCTTTCTCACTATTGCTCTCATTTCATCCTTAAGTCTATTTGCTTCGTGGAAGAGGCCGGGGTTAACATAAGAACATAAGAACATAAGAAATTGGAGCAGGAGTAGGCCAATCGGCCCCTCGAGCCTGCTCCGCCATTCAATAAGATCATGGCTGATCTGATCCCAACCACAAATCTAAAGAACACAAGAAGTCGGAGCAGGACCCGGCCACATAGCCCCTGGGCCCTCTCCGCCACCCACAGGGCATTGACCGATCCGAACTCAGCTTCATGTCCAATTTCCTGCCCGCTCCCCATAACCCCTAATTCCCTTTACTTCTAGGAAACTGTCTATTTCTGTTTTAAATTTATCTAATGATGTAGCTTCCACAGCTTCCTGGGGCAGCAAATTCCACAGACCTACCACCCTCTGAGTGAAGAAGTTTCTCCTCATCTCAGTTTTGAAAGAGCAGCCCCTTATTCTAAGATTATGCCCCCTAGTTCTAGTTTCACCCATCTTTGGGAACATCCTTACTGCATCCACCCGATCAAGACCCTTCACAATCTTATATGTTTCAATAAGATCGCCTCTCATTCTTCTGAACTCCAATGAGTAGAGTCCCAATCTACTCAACCTCTCCTCATATGTCCGCCCCCTCATCCCCGGGATTAACCGAGTGAACCTTCTTTGTACTTCTTTGTACTGCCTCGAGAGCAAGTATGTCTTTTCTTAAGTATGGAGACCAAAACTGTATGCAGTATTCCAGGTGCGGATTCCCGCAGAATGAAGGTATTATGGCAGCAGCCAGGGAACCTGGCATACACATGAAGAAAGCATTTCCTGTGTGTTGATGGAGTGATATCCCTTTCTGTTGATGAACAGTCCTGGCTCATGTGGAGGTGCTCGGATTGCTACATGTGTAGAATCAATTGCACCCTGTACCCATGGGAAGCCATCTAGAGAGTGGAAAGCAACTGCCCTTTCCGTCTGGCTGAAGTCGTCCATGGGGAAGTTGATGTAGTGGGACGCTCTGCAAAACAAACCCTCGGTGACCTGTCGTATGCCCTTGTGGGCAGATGACTGAGAGACCCCGATGATGTCATCGGTGGCGCCTTGGAAGGATCCGGAGATGAAGAAGTTGAGGGCAGTGGTGACTTTCACTGCCACGGACAATACGATGCCACCAGGCCTAGCCAGGAGCAGCTCTGCATGAAGGAGCGCACAGATGTCTGTGACCACATGGCGACTCACTCTGAGCCTTTGTAGGCACTGCTTCTCAGAGAGGTCCAGGAAGCTCAGCCTCGGCCTGTAGACCCTCTCACATGGGTAGTGCCTCCTGTGACGTCGGGCCCTCTGTTGTTCCCATCTCTGCTCTTGTGCAGGTCCCTGTGGCTCACCTCTGTCTTGTGGAGCTGCAAGTGATAGAACTGCACGCCATGCCTGCCGCGGATGGTGATGTGCCTCCTCCTCGGATGTACTGGTGAATGCAGCCATTGCGTCCCTGATCCTGATGATGTCAGTTTGAGGAGTTCCAAAAAGTAGGTAAATATGTGTAAACAGAACAATTCTGAGTGTGAACCAAGAATTCTCAGTCTAAACACAAAGAACTCGCAGCCAAAAGTTTGAGAGAACTGAGTGCCCTGCTGCAATGACTCACCTTTTATCCCCATCTTTCAAACAGGGATTTAAATGGCTGCTGGCTGCAACCCGCCTAGTTTCCCATGGCGTGCTTCACACAGTACGGGAAACACAATGAACCAGTGGGACTTCCGGCTTCCTGAAGCGTGCGCGCACCCAGATGGGTCTGGGTTGTGCACGTTTTTCGGCTGGTTGGATCCGGGATACCTTTCCACTCCGGAAATCCCCAATTTTGTTTGGCCCCCCGCCCCCAACGCACCCAGACTTCGGAGATAAAAATGTGGCCAATGAGTGGGTAATTAAACTCTTAGAACAATAATTTTGTTATTTGTACTCATCCCCTTGACCTGTCTACAGATTTCCTCTTTTTCCATCCCACAATTACGGTTTTTGCAGCACAAACCGACTGCAACAATCCCTTACTGATCTTTGATTTCTAACCATGCTGATTCTGTCTGAATCTTTTTTTGTGTAAATCAGCCCTCTCCAAAGCATGTGTTCCCTCTTTCACCAATGTTGCCACCCCTCCTCCTTTCTTACCTATTCTGTTCTTCCCAAAAATATTATAACCTGATATGTTTATTTTCCACTCCTGCCCAATTTGCAGCCCAGTTTCTGTTAGTGTTATTAAATCTATGGCCTAGAAATTCGATGGTGCGATCCAATTTTTCAGGCGCAATATGGGCGCTTAGCTATCCAATACGGTGGGTGGGCGGAAGCACTCATTACGAGCCAGTAGAGCGTCGCCTACAATATTGGATCGGGCTGCCCTATAGGTGTCCAGGACACATGCCAGAACTATTAAAATAGCTGATTATACTATTTAAATAAGGGTCCTACGCTTATGGGAGAACCATCAACACAAGGATTGCAACAGTTCAAAAAGAAGGCAAACAACCTCCTAGGACAACTAGAAGTCGGCAATCAATACGGTTTTGCCAGTGCCACCGCATCCCAAAATGATTTTTTAGAATGGTAGCGTTGATTTTAACCTAATCCACCCAACATGAATGGGGTGGGTTGAGATTAGATGGTCGTTTTTCACACCATCTGATTTTATGTCCCATTGACTTCATCTACATTCCTTCTCCTGTCCATCCCTTCTTCATCCCTTTTGGCCTCACTTTTCTCTGCATCCCTTTCCCTTTACCATTTCTCCTTCCCTTCCCCCTCCGCCTTCACCTATTTCCCTAACTCTCTACCATCTCCCTTTTCCCTGTCTTCCTTAATATCCTCTTCCCACTTTCCCTTCCCTCCCCCTCACTTCCTGCCTTTCCTTCCCTTATTGCTGTATCTCCCTTCCCTATACCTCTTCCTCTTACTCACCTTAGCCTCCCATCCCTTCCCCTCTACTCCCTCTGTCTGTCCCCCACTCTTAGCACTCCCATCCCTAGCCCCACCATCTCACTCCTCACTCCTAGCTCTTACCACTTCCTCTGGGTTCTACCCCAACTGATGGCCTTTGCTTCTCCTTCCCTGTCCCACCCTGTGCTTCTAACCCTCTCGTGGCCTTACTTTACTCGATCTGTCTCCTCTGTCGGCCTCTAGCCTCTAACCTCTAACTCTTCTCTTCTTTGGCCAGTAACCCTACTCTATCTTCTCCGCCACTAGCCTCTAACAGTAACTCCACCTTGTCCCTCACTCATCATTGGCTAACTTTGATCAATCTCTCCAGCCTCCACCAGCTTCTAACCCTTCTGTACTTTCCCAATTCCCTCTGGCCTGTCACCCTGCTCTATCTTCCTCTTCCCCCTCCTCCACCAGCTTCTAACTGTAACTAATTGTTCCTTACCCATCAATATCTAAACTTGTTCAACCTTCCCCAGCCTTCAATGGCTTCTAACCCTGCTCTACTCTCCCATTCCCTGTAACCTCTAACCCCACTCTACCTCTCTCTAATCTTAACCTCTAATTGTTCTGCACCTGCCCCCTTGTGCCCCCGGGCTCTAACCCTCTGCTACCTTCCCTTACCAGCCACCAATTCTGCTCTATTTGCTCCCTCTCCCACTCCTTTTACATTTCCTTTTCTCTCCTCATCTCTCTCTACCTTACTCCCACCCCATTCTATCTTCCCCTATTATCATAGTCCTTCCATACCCCTGATCCAACTATCCCTCAGCGTCAGACCTCACTTGACCTAAATACTGCACTTAGTCTTAACTCCCCACCACAGGCGATCAACCAGTATTAAGTGAATGTGGTTTTAGAATCTGTCATTGTCCTTTTTGACTAATAGTTCTTTCTCACTTTTGTATGTCCTTCAGCAATTAAAATGTTCAAACTTCATTATAAACTTCCTTCGAATATTCCCAAAGGTAAGAACTTGTACAGTACTGCACACCATACATATTTACATAGGGACATATTATATAACTTCTTGTAAAGCACAAAGGTTTACCGTAATTAATCTGAGAGTTATGAAAAAAAAAGCTTTCATATGTGATATTTGTGACTGACCTAGTGATAAATACTAACAATTACGGCCCCCCGAATTTACTTACTAAGTGTAGTGAGATAGTGACATAGTTCTGGCCATTTCAGAGCCACAATTTGGGTCAGGACCTGATTTCAGTGTGCCATATTTTACAGTTCAGGTTGGTGGAGCCATGTCCTCTGCCCATCCCTTCATGTGTGAGGTCATTTAAATAATATGCAAATCATGGAATGGCATTTCTAGGCAGAAATCTTGTGCTTTGTACTGCAGAAGTGAGGTCTGGTCAACCAGTGTAACTAATGCTGAGTTAAAAGAGGTATATCAGTTGCCAGGATCAGTTGATCCTGGAGGAAATGCTCCACTGTATGCAGCCTACAGCCTAGGAGAAGGGATTTTTGAGGTTATCTGCAGTTATAACTGAGATTTCAGATAATTTTTTATGCTTTGGTCAGAGACAGAGAAGGACTTCAATCTAAAATTCTGAGTTCCTATCGGACCCCTGGAAAATTTTGACCTCTCACCCAGAGTAAGGGTAGCTTATTAATTAGCAGCATGGGTCTCCCTGTAAGAATTTCTCTGTTCACAATAATAATGGAGGATGAGAAAGAAAACAGAATAGTGCTGCACCTTGGCATGTCCCCTTTTCAGTGCTTTATATTTCAGAGCTGTCCATGCAAAAAGGCATTGATCTGCGTGGTGCAATTGTGCACTACACAGGGTAGAATATTTGGCACATCTGTTGTTACTTGGAAGGACTCCAGGAGTCAACATTCAAGGCAGCGCTTACCAGGACAGCCATTGACAGGGCTTTCCCTATTGCAGAAGTGCTTTCCAGATGTAGCTACAGTCCTGTTGCCTGGTTCTGTGATGGCTTCTTTGGGGAAACAGTGCCTCTGCATGCAGGAGTCTTAAAAATTCTTGAGGCATAAATATCAGGACCTATACAGATGGGTGAGGACATAATAGTAAATCCTAATTAAAGCAGAAGGTGACAACATGCCTGCTCTGATCCTCCTCCTCCAAAACCTGCAAACACTGAGGAATGCCCAGATGAATACCCATCCAGGCAACATATTATGAAATATCCCAGGCTATGAGCCCTGAGGTAGCACATGGAGTGTAGTTTTAAGAAGCTGATTGTACACTTTCAAGTTTCTTTGACCCTAAGCAGC
This sequence comes from Heptranchias perlo, assembly GCF_035084215.1. NCBI lineage: Eukaryota > Metazoa > Chordata > Chondrichthyes > Hexanchiformes > Hexanchidae > Heptranchias > Heptranchias perlo. The sequence continues at coordinate 10,227,281 of NC_090365.1, forward strand.
AAAACTGAAAAGGTGACCAACAATTACCCAGCTCTACAGCAAAGAGATATTGGATGGTAATTTCCTCAGAGCTGCTCCTGCTCCACTACAGTAACTTTGCCAGAAGTGCAGTGGAAATCCCATTTACACGCATAAACGGGGTTTCTGTCACACTTTGGGCAAAGTTATGGTGGCGGAGCAGGAGCAGCTCCAAGGAAATTCTGGGTCATTATTAAATAATAAAGAAAAGCTCCAGGTAATGACAGGAAGTTTTGCACAAGTAACCTCTTTTAATAACTATGTTAAAGATTTCTGATGAGACTTCCCCTGAAGCACCCATTTCAAATGCTTACTGAGTGTTTGGAGGGCTGATCAGGCACTTCAAACAATTAACGAGGCTTTGCTTTAATTTAAATTAGTACCTTTATTGAACTTTGTGCACAGTGGATGCTGTCTCAAAGGGTTCAAAGTGCTTCTGGATCACATTATAATGCATATCAGATGCAGAATAGGCCTCAAGCCTCCGTGACCAGTAATACGGGGTGCCTGCATCTGAAGTCCATTGAGCCTCATGGAATATGGGAGAGACAGGAACCAAAGAACAAGGGTACAGTAGATTCCTTATTAAAGGCACAGCAATTCTGGTCACTAATAGAGGCCTCCATCCATCACACCTGAGCTTGTCACTCTCCTTTTTATCAATGCTGGTTGTAAAGGGGGCTAGAACTTATTATAGTTATAGTAGAGCTCAGAGAATAGCTATGATCATGTGCTGTCAGTGAGGACTCTCATTCAAAGACATGGATCAGAGAATTGGTGCTACCTGTTGTAGCCATATCTCTGACCCGCACTGCTCTCAATTTACCCTATAGTATGGGTGGGTCAAATCATTTGCAAATCTGATAATAAGTCTTCGTGGGAAACTTCACCAGTGGAAGTAGGATGTGTACTTCCCCTGTGGGCTACTGCAATTGTGAATTTTCACTCCTGGTATGTTTCTCAACTCCGTTATAATTTATAATATTATAATTTTGATGGTTCATTTTCCGAGTAATTCATCTGTTGAAATTTATGCTGGTTTGGGCAAAAGAAAACAAAATTTGAGGCATCACTCCCAGCGCAGTCTTGCTTGATGGGAGTGCAGATTGGAGAATTGGATTTCGAGGTCAGTGCTCCTGATTTTCCAGCCAGACAATGAAGAGTGCTGCGAATTGTGCACGCTCATCCTTGATGGGCTTCCCGTTGAGTAAGACTCCGTACCAAGAGCAAAGTCTTGTGATTTCAGGTCTTATTTTGTCCATATTTATGCTGCTGTACAGAGAGAATGTAATTTAGATGCCCAACCCTTAGGCTTGTTAATTGGAGAATAACCCTGAACTCATGTATATCTCGTCATCTATCTCTTTCTCTCACCCCCTCCTCCTCTCTACAGAGAGGCAAGGTTTTCTGTTACTTCTAGGCAATGAAGAGTACACGGACATCCCAATGATACCAACAGGAATTACACTAAGTCATATGAATTCGATGGCTTACGTATGGGGAAACTTTTTATTTACCAGGTAATATACCTGTCTTTGCTATTTTGAGTTTAATCATTGAGGCACCAATGCCCCCACATCATTGGCCTGATAAGTGCACAGGGTGTGTGAAATACAGGTGTGAGACGTGTATATCTGTCATGCAGGAGGCTCATTACGAAATAGCTGCTACATTGGAAGCCCCTTCCCATACTTTGGGTTTTTATCTTAAAGGAGACTGACTTGCTGCCAGTAACTGCTGTGCTTGTTTCCATCCAATTCAATGTTTTTTTATTTAGTTGCTACCTTTTAACCTGTTAAGCTGCTTGGCTGTTCAGTGACGAATTAACTTACTGAGAGCTTCTTCTCTGCTATCTCTGCCTGTTTCCCCAGCGATATTATTGTGTGCCTTCTATGTAGTATGTATTGTTATCCGTCTGGGCACCACTTTGCATTTGCAGGTTGTTGGGGTGGGGGCGGGGAAGAGGAGGGTTAAAGGAGGCAAACTAAGCGCATGTTTTTGTCATCTTAGAGGATCACTTGGGACCAGTCACCTATTTTTAGTGAGTTAAACAATCACACCTCGAGATTTCTGAACAAACTTGCACATGGAGGAGTCGAGTTTGACATGTGGCATACTCTAGGCAGGCGATGGATGGGTTGACTGCTCCGTTCACCCAATGAAGTTGGCAGGAGGCCCAATCAATTTCATGGTCGGGAGGGAGCTGTCAGCGCTAATCACACTGCTTTTGGCAGCTCGCTGTTTGGGAGTGTTGGAAATCTGGCAGGCCTGCCGCTTCTTAAAGCCAGCCATCACTAAGTCCAAATAAACAGGAACAGGTGCAAGTGGAAAGGAGACCCCAGGAAAGAGCCCACCAAAGGGAAAGCTTGCGTCCTAGCTCTGCTGAACAGGACAGAGATGCCAACTTTAGGGGCTCAGCCTTCAAAAGAAAGTGCTTTCTATGTACCAGAAATTGCTGAATGTATTGAACTGGATGCCAGGGAGCTCCCACAACATCTCCAAGATTGTGGAGGAGACCTATGTGGGGTTCTGGTGCATGCAATCAACACTCTGCAGTCAACCATGGAGCATGTGGTCACTTCAGTGGACACTGCAACTAGGCCATCCTGGCAGGCGTCTGTGGCATGAGTAGCAGCATCTCACAGGGATGTTCATACTGGAGCCATGCAGGCTCTGTACTACATATTGGACAGCTTGGGAGACTGAATGGCTAGGGCCTTCAGTCACATCACAGAGGACCTATACTCTGCCATCCTATAGATCAGTGCGAGTGCTAAACTGCAGCCAGGTAGAAGTGATGGATACAGAATGGTAATGCACCGTAATGATCCACTCAACCAATGCCCGCCCAGGTGCCAGAAAGACAGCTGGGCCATACTGCCTTGGCAGCCACTGAGATGTTGCAGTCTGCAGTCAGGGCCTCTCAGGTCTTTGCAGGAGCACTTAGTAGCAGTGGTAGAGTAGGTATGAGGTGAATTAACAAAGGCATGCCTGGCTCACCTGGGTGGTAATTTTGTAGGCATTTGTATAAGCTAGCAAAATGTTAAACATTTTTAAAATCTTTGTGTGCAGAGTGCTCCTGTAGTCGCTGGTGACTGCAATGTCAGGTGACATGAATATCAATGTTGGTCTTTGGCAGGATGTAGTTTGTTAGAGGGTGGAAGGACTGGGAGAGACATTGGATGTGACTGTTAATGCAGGGGAGGACAGGTCTTGTTCAACTAAGCTGCAGGCTGTTATTGGAGTCCTACCGCTTCTTTCCATCCTCATTGTCGTCTATGTCATCTTCCTCATCTTGCTATAGGTCCTCATCCAATGGTAGCTCCACGTCTGTTGCAGAGCAAAGTCATGCAGCAAAGTGCTATCATACGGGACACTGTTTGTGGGCTGTTTGAAGGAGGCCACCAGACATGTCCTGGCAGCAGAATCATTGATTAAGCATTCCAATGGTGTGCCCAATGAAAACTCTGGTCGACCTACGGTTTTGGTTGCAGCATTTTTCATCTGCTGAGCGTGGGTTGTTGAGCGGAGTCATGAGCCAATTGTGCAGGTAATAGCCCTTGTTCCCAAGCAGCCAGCCACTCACTTGCTGTGTAGGAGCAAAGAATGGTGGGGTGGGGGGGTGGTTGGGGGGAATGAAGGATTGCTGCAATATAAAGGAAGGTGGGTACTGACCTGCATGATGTGCTGCTGATGATCAGCACATTAATGGAATGGTTACCACGGTGATTCATGAAAGCAGCAGACTTGTCTCCTGGAGCCCGTAGGTTGATATGGTTGCAGTCAATGACACCCTGGATGTGGAGGAAGCCTGCACTCTGTGTGAAACCCAGAGCCCTATCCCACTGTTTCTGGTTGTCAATGGAGAACATGACATCAGTCACCTACATATTAAAAAGCAGAAGCAGCAGGCTGTGTTGGGGCAAAGAGGACTGATCTGTTGTCATGTGGTAGAATGGATAGTGGTGTGAAGGAATATTCTTCTATCTGCAAGTGGAAGAGAAGGAGTTCAGGCTGTGGTGTCAAAGGTAGACTATTCCACAGAAGAGAAATGATGACAGTAAACGCTGCCTGAGTCTCCTTTGCTCCAACCTGTGCTGCTCCTCCTCCTCCGTGCTAATGGCATACAAGAGCATGTCCACAGGGAATGCCTTACCTGCGCCTGAGAAGCCTTGATTGTGGGTTGGGGATGGGGGGGTTCCAAAAATCTGCCACTGATCTGACCCTGTGAGAAGCGTGTAGGCACTAATGCCTACAAAAAAATTGCTTTGAAAAGCACTTCCCAGCTGTAGAATTCTGTATTCAAAATACTCAGTGGGTGAGTGGCAGGAAGGCTCAAAAAGCATGAGGCAACTTGGAGGAACCATTTTAATGGCACAAAACAAGCGAAAACTACTTCCAATCAATTTTCCTGGCTACAAAAAATTTCTTACGTCGTTTATACACTGTTTATGCGCTGCAAATGGCGAAGACTTTCACCCCCAAAATCTCTTTCATTTTAGTGCTCATTTTCCATTTTTCCACATTAATGTACAAGTACTTATATATAGCATGTGCGTGATTGTGATGCATTGACACAGTGCACTTGGTTGGCCTTGCACATTCATATGCAATTCTGAAAGCATACGAAAACACAGTAGACTTCTAAATGTAGGCACTGTCTATATCTTTCATTTTCCTTTTTCTTTAATGTGTGTTGCACTTTGGTCAGTGCTCTCAGTAGGGAGCAAAGCTCAAAGGGAGCTCAGGTTGGAGACTCAGTACTAGTTTGTAGCCCTGTCTCTGACCTGCACTGCTTTCAAGCGAGTATTAGGTGTGCTAAATTTACCCACGTATCTTTAGAAGATTCTTCTTCAAAATCAACTTATTAGAAAACCATGTAGGAACTGAAAATATAATAAAGAGTAGTCAGCACGGATTTCAAAAGGAAAGGTCATGGTTGACCAACCTTATTTAATTCTTTGAAGAAGTAACAGAAAGAGTAGACAAGGTTAGTGTAGTAGATGTAATATATTTGAATTTTCACAAGGCCTTCGATAAGATAGTCTCATGGCCAAGGTCAGAGTATGTGGAATCAGGGGACAGGTAGCAGAACGGATAGCAAGCTGGCTACAAAACAAACAACAGAGAGTAGGGGTTAAGGCTAGCTACTCAGACTGGCAAAAGGTGGGACGAGGTGTTCCACAGGGATCAGTGCTGGGACCACTGTTGTTTACAATTTACATTAACGATTTGGACTTGGGAATTGGAATTACAATTTCAAAATTTATGGACGACACCAAATTAGGGGGTGTAGTTAATACAAAGGAAGAATATGACAAAATACAAGAAGACATTAATAAACTTGCAGAATGGGCATGTAATTGGCAAATGAATTTCAATATAGATAAGTGTGAGGTGGTGCATTTTGGTAGGAAGAATAAGGAGGCCACGTACTGCTTGGATAATAAGAGTCTAAATGGAGTAGAGGAGCAAAGGGATCTCGGGGTACTTGCACACAAATCACTAAAAGTAGCGACGCAGGTGAAGAAGGCCATTAAAAAAAGCAAATCAAGCACTGGCGTTCATTAAATGGATAGAATTGAAAAGCAGAGAAGTTATGTTAAACTTGTACAGAACCTTGGTTAGATCACACTCAGAGTATTGTGCACAGTTCTGGTCTCCATATTATAAAAAGGATATAGAGGTATTGGAGAAGGTGCAAAAAAGATTCACAAGGATGATACCAGAACTGAGAGGATATATTTATTAGGAAAGGCTGAGCAGGCTGGGGCTCTTTTCTCCAGGAAAGAGAAGGCTAAGGGGTGACCTTATAGAAGTCTTTAAGATAATGAAAGGGTTTGATAGGGTAGACATAGGAAAAATGTTTCCACTTGTGGGGGAGTCCAAAACTAGAGATCATAAATATAAAATGGTCACCAATAAATTAAACAGGGAATTCAGGAGAAACTTCTTTACCCAAAGAGTGGTAAAAATGTGGAACGCACTACCACAAGGAGTAGTTGAGGCAAATAGCATGGATGCATTTAAGGGGAAGCTAGATAAGCACATGAGGGAGAAAGGAATAGAAGGATATATTGATAGGGATGGATGGAAGGGGTGGAAGGAGACTGTGGAGCTTAAATGCTGGCATAGACCAGTTGGGCTGAATGGCCTGTTTCTGTGCTGTAGACTCTATGGCCCCAATAAGAACGGGGAGGCAGGAAGGGAGCAGGGGAAGATTTAACAGCCGGGAAACTCAGAAATACGGGTCTCCCGGAAGTCCTGCTGAATTTAATGGCAGGACCTGTTTTAAATTTTTCAAATTGCTTTCCGGCCAGCCAGCCAGATTGAGAGGCTGGCTGGCTGTCGGACAGGAAGGCCTGGGGCACCAGGCCACAGCTGGGGAGCGGAGAGGAGGGAGGAAGGGAGGGTGGGAGAGATTGCGGGCTGTGGAGGACATCAGTGGGGGACTGGGAAGGACATTGGGGAGGGGGTGTCCAATGCCAGGTGGAGATTGGGGGTGTCCGATACCGGGAGGAGGAAATCGGGGGGTCCAATGCTGGGAGGAGGAGATTGGGGTGGTCCGATGCCGGGAGGAGATCCGGTGGGGGGAGGGGTGGGGGGGCTCCGATGCTGGAAGGAAATCGTGGGGGTGGTCCAAGGCCGGAAGGAGATTGGGAGTAGGTCCGATGGTGGGAGGGGATCGGGGGACTCCGATGCCGGGAGCAGATTGGTGGGGTCCGATGCCAGGAGGGGGGTTGGGGTGGGGGCTCTGATGCTGGGAGGAGATCGGGGGGGCTCTGAGGCCGGGAGGAAATCATGGGAGGTCCGATGCCAGGAGATCGGTGGGCTCTGATGCCAGGAGGAAATCGGGGGGTCCGAGGCCAGATCGTGATCGGGTGGGCCCGATGCCGGGAGGAAATCAGGGGGGTTCCGAGGCTGGGAGGAAGAGCCGTTCTTGTCTCCCTTTAGCTGCCGGGTTTCCTGAGGCCTGGAAAACCCAGCCCCCAGGAGTTAAATGGGAAAGAGAGGTTATATTTGAGGCAAGCAGCCTCTTTAAAATATTTTAAGTATGGACCTGCTTCTGGAGAGCAGGATTTTTGCCTACCCCGCAACCTGCCTCCATTAAAACCGTAAGTTGGAGGCGGGTTGGGGTAGAGTTTCTGATTTTTTTACTTTTAACCCCCGCCTCACCCCCCTCCCCTCCGTCCCACGCCCGTCCTGAGGTTTAAAATTACCACCTATGTAACTCTATGTGTGTATAAACTGCACAGCCTGGCTGGTCAAAATATTTTTCACTTCAGAATTGTGAATGGTCCTTGCTCATTTGGGCACACTCCTAAAATTATAAAATACTCAGCAGTCTTTGATATCATCAGTTACTCTAAAACCAGATGTGAAAGGCATTGTTACTTGCATTTTTCCCTTCTATCTGTCTTCATGCTCTTTCCAAGATTAACAGATTTGTGCCAATAGTGTCAGCTTGGAGATAGATTATGTTGTTACGGCTGTTCAAATGTATTCAATTAGGGTCCTTCACTGCCATCATAAAGAAAGAACTCTTAATTATGTAGCACCTTCCATGTCCTCAGGATGCCCCAAAGTGCTTCATAACTTTTTGATGCGTAGTCACTGTTGTTATGTAAGCAAATGCAGCGGCCAATTTGCACACAGCTAGGTTCTACAGACAGCAAATGAGATAAGTGATCAGATATTCTGGGTATTGGTTCAGAAATGAATGTTGACCAGGACAGTGGGAGAATTCACCTCTTCATGGGGTCATTTATGCCCACCTGAACAGGCAGATAGGGCCTTGGTTTAATATTTCGTCAGAAAGATAGCACCTTCAGCTATGAGCACTTACCCAGTACCAGACTGAAATGCCAACCTAGATTATATCCTCAAGTCATGAAGCAGAACTGATTTAAAATTAATAATGTTACCAACTGAGTCAAGATATTTGTTCCATTTGGGTTGTATTCAATATGGTGTGGCATTGGAGGGAAAACATTCTTGCTGATTCCTCTTACTGGTTGTAAAGCCTCTGAAAATCTGAGGGGTCATTGTGGGGAGCACCTCTTTTGCACGGGGCTGGTGGGTGCCTGCGCTACTACAGTTGCAGCTCCGGCACCTGCCTGCGTCATGCAGCTGGAAACCTAAGTGCCTACCCACTGTTGGGGAAAGAGTGCCCTGACCCACTCACCCAAGATTCCAGCCATCTCCCACTCAACCCCTGTGTAAAGGGGCCAATGCAAATTTAAAAAAAAATTATTTCACCTTTCCTTGGGGGTCCAGGTAACTCCCTCATCTGGGCCCCCAGTGAGGCCCACCTGCACCCATCTATAGGTCAGTATGCCCTATTTCTCTCGGCTTACCAGCCTCCCCTAATATGCCACGTCCTTTCTGAGCCACAGAGATGGGAACTATCAGTATCTGGAGCCCCCACCCTGGCTCAGAAAGGACCTCGCCGTCACTGTCCTTGTAAAGGTGAACGAAGGTTCTGCCACTTACAGGCTGCCCAGGAACTCCTGGAGCTGCTGGAGACCCAGCACGACCAGGTCCTGCCTTTTTCTGCTGGGCTCTGCCGGAATTACGGTGAAAGTCGAGCAGAATCTTCAAAAAAAAATGTGATAGTAACAAATTGCCCACTAATAAAAAGTTTGACATTTTATTTTAGTTACAATCTTGGTGTTACGTGGCTCGCTGTACCAGGGGTTCCACCTCAAAGCCTCATCCGTTACTTTGTACCTTCTTGGACAGGAGATTTTATCTTTATGACTGATATTGAAGAGGTAAGTGATACGTTAGTTATGTTCATCAGCTTAATTTCCTAAAATACAGAAAAATATGAAAGTGTAGAATAAGAACCTATTTGGCCTATCAAGTCCATTCCTTCCAATCATCATGTACAGTTTCTCCTAGCATAGAATCTATCCAACTTATTTAAGTTCCTGAAATTAGGTCTTGACTTATAGGGCGTGATTTTAAAAGGAAAGTGCAGGTGCGTTGGGGGCAGAGGGGGCAAAGAAAATCTGAATTTTTTGGAGCAGGCAGGAATCCCACCTCCAACCCGTCAAAGAGTGCGCACGACCCAGAGTCATCTGGGTGTGCGCGCCGTTCCCAAACCTGGAAGTGCCGGCGGGACGATATTTAAAGCAGTAAATCAAGTACTAGGAAAGTAGTCGGGATTCAGCCGGCAGCCATTTGGACATTTAAATCCGTGTTTGACAGATGGGGATAAGTTCTCTTGAGTTCTCTCAAACAAACTTTTGGCTGGGAGATCTTTGTGTTTAGTCTGAAAATTCTTGGTTCACACTCAGAATTGTTCTGTTTATACATATTTACCAATTTTTCGGAGTCCCTCAAACTGACACCATCAGGATGGGGGGTGCGATGGCTGCATTTACGAGTACATCCGAGGATGAGGAACATCACCATCCTCGCCAGGCACGGCGTGCACTTCCGCTACTTGTAGCTCCACAACTCATTGGTGCGCCACAGGCACCTGCACAAGAGCAGAGAGGGGAACAACAGAGGGACCGATGTCGCAAGAGGCACTACCCTCATCAGAGGGTCTGCAAACGGAGGCTGAGCTTTCTGGACCTCTCTGAGGAGCAGTGCCTACGGAGGCTGAGAATGAGTCGCCAGGTGGTCACAGACATCTGCAGCCTCCTTCATGCCAAGCGGCTCCCTGCTAGGCCTGTCGCAGTGATAGTGACCACTGCCCTCAACTTCTTTGCCTCTGGATCATTCCAGGGTATCGCCGGTGACATCGCCGAGGTCTCTCAGTCATCTGTCCACAAGTGCGTAAAGCAGGTCACCGACGGTTTGTTTTGCAGGGCGTCGCAATATGTCAACTTCACCATGGACGACTTCAGCCAGACGGAGAAGGCAGTGGATTTCCACACTCTGGCTGGCTTCCTACGGGTACAGGGTGCAATCAATTGCACGCATATAGCAATTCGAGCATCTCCACACGAGCCAGGACTGTTCATCGACAGAAAGGGATATCTGTCGATCAACGTTCAGTTCGTTTGTGACCACTGCAAAAGATTTCTTCACGTGTGTGCAAGATTCCCTGGCAGCTGCCGTGATTCATTCATTCCGAGGGAATCCAACATCCCAGCCCTCTTCCACGCAGCTAACAGCCTTAAGGGCTGGCTCCTCGGGGACAAGAGATATCCCCCGCACATGTGACTCATGACACCTCTGAGGAACCCCATCAACGAGGAACAGCGTCGATACAACGACAGCCACATCGCCACCAGGTCTGTAATTGAATTGCTGAAGATGCGATTTTGGTGCCTCGGTTGTTCTTGGGGAGCGCTTCAATATGCTCCAGCAAGAGTGGGTCGAATTATAGTGGTGTGATGTGTCCTGCACAACATGGCACAACAGAGAGGGGTACCGGTTGATGAGGCCCCATGCCCTCATCCAGCATCCACATCTGCCATGAACATTGAGAAGCAGCAGCAGGAGGAGGAGGAACCCATAGGCAGAGCAGCAGTTCACCTGGCTGCTCATGAGGCCAGGGAGTCACTAATATGTGTGCTTCTCATAAGGAGATCACAAAATGAAAATAGTCCAGTCCTCAGACCACCTGGAAAAAGCAGCGCCAACACCAACCCCCACCCTGCACAAAAGAGTTCTGCAACTATACGTACACCCACTGAAAAGTGACGCACTGGGTGGCATCAAGTCTTGCCGTTCAGGATGAAGCACATGAAAGGGCATTATCACAAAAGGGACTTAAGAATGGGCAAGATGTGGCAGTAATTGTGAGAATGATAACATTTAATGTGACTTTATCAAAAACCAACAATAATGAAAAACATGACATTCTGTCAAACACCCTTGTGCATACCCTTCATGATCACAAAATCTTCGCCTTTCTCTTCCTACTACTTCTACATGGTGCATCCCCTGTGGCTGCAGCAGAAGTAGTGGCAGGTTGCTCATGTTCATGCCCTGATTGCTTAGATGCTTTGGGTCTACATCCTCTGGCTTTGGAGTCCGTGAGGGCCTCGCCAAAGACTGCTTCACCTGCACCTGTGCAGGGGCAGACTCGGCCACCTGAAGAGGAGGCAACGTTGGGGGTACTGGTTAAGAGGGAGGTGTGGATAAAATTTGGACAAAAATGGTGCAGTGGTTATTTAATATACTGATAATTATTTTTATAGTTGAGACGTAGGAGCGCTTTGAGTGGCGTCCCCACTTCCATGTCCCCTTTTGCCATCATCACTCTCCTGGGCCAGGCCCACATCACTCCTACCACCCTGCTGGAGAACAGTTTGGAGGACATGTGTAATGCCTTGTAAGCCCAGATGTAACGTTTCTGTCAGCCTGTTTACGGCGGCAGAATATTGTTCACCCTGAGTCCGAACGGCCATTGTCAGGGCTGGAATGGACTCATTTGTGTGCCATGCTTGAAGCTCAATGGAGGCTAGCCTTCTCTCCATCACAGACATTCCCGCACTTACCTGCAACACTATCTCAGACATTTCCGCAGTTACCTGCAACACTACCCCAGACATTTCCGCACTTACCTGCGACACTACCTCAGACATTTCCGCACTTACCTGCGACACTACCTCAGACATTTCCGCACTTACCTGCGACACTACCTCAGACATTTCCGCACTTACCTGCGACACTACCCCAGACATTTCCGCACTTACCTGCGACATTACCTCAGAAATTCCCTCAAGTTCCTGTACCACCATTCCATTAATGCAGGAGTTGGACTCCTCCATCGTCTGCGTTAATGTGGAGGGTGTGCGTGGCACCTGTTTCAGTACCTCGCAAATGTGCTGCTGTCCCTCGATCATTCTCCTTTTAAAGGATGGCCCCCAGGGTTCAGCATCTGCATCCAGCTGAGCAGAACCTGGAGAGGAGTGCACCCACCAACGTGGACTCTCCACAGCTGCCCCTGCTATCAGTATCGTGCTCACTTGTGTGTGGTGCCAACCCAACTAACCGACTACTAGGACCCACCAAGGTGTGAGTATGTGCGCTGGTGGATGGCTCACTAAGATATGACGGTGCGCCCTCAGAGGCCGGGAGCTCCTCTGAGTAATTGCCCTCTCCCATCACTGTGGTCGTTGAAGGGCCTATAAGAGAACAGAAGGCAATATTAAGCATCGTCACAGATGTGTCATGTTGCGATCAGCATTCTGAGGTGTTCAACGTGCCAATCATTGTTAACATCAATTCATGTGTGTGATGAATGTAAAGTTGTGTCATCAGATGTTTGATGGGTGCCAGTCTCGACGGACAGGCACTCAAGGTTGTGGCTAATCTCCAGGGCATCCTCCTCCGCCTCTGTGAGGACCACTATTGTGGCCCCCTTCCAGTCCTTGCCCTCTCGCGCGCATTTTGCGCTCTTTCTACAAGGGGAGGAAGTACAGACATGTGAGTGAATGAGGATGAAGTGGTCAGCCGAAGATGCATTGCTTTGGGTGAGGCTGACCATGAAAGAGGTGCATCAGAGGGTTAGTATCAGACAGAGACATCACATTGGATCAGGATTAGGGTGAGTGGTAGTGGTGGGATCACATATGGGGAGATGAGGAAGTGCTCAGGAAGTGAAGGTAAGTTGAGGATGAGCCTTAAGTGGGTATGAGGAGTGATGTGATGGAATAGTCTTGGCAGTGCAGAATTAGTTGGGGGTGGTGGGGTGATGTGTGACACAGAATGCAGGAGAATCAGTAAATGTACTCACTTTTGCTGACCTGGTTAGGTCATTGAAATGCTTCCTGCACTGCACCCAAGTGCGGGATATGTTTCTCCTGCTCGTGACCTCCTCTGCCACCTCGAACCAAGCCTTCTTGGTGGCAGAGGCAGGATGCTTCCTCCTGTCGGCCGGGTAAACTAGTTCCCTCCTCCTCCTCACCCCGGCCATTCAGCGTTGCTGAATTTGGAGCTGCCTTTCCCCTGTGCCGTTCCATTGTGCCTCCTTGCTCCTTGCTTCAGCAAAATCCATTGGAGCAATGGCCTTTCAAATCTAATCACTCCAGCTGACAGCAGTCCGCCTGCTGCGCAGCTTTCGGATGCCAAATCCGGAAATAAGGTTAATGGCCATCAATTAAGTTGCGAACGAGTGGGGAATGGTAAGCTTTTAACATTCGGGTTACCCACCCGCCTGTTCAGCCCCCGCCTCTGCTGCCATCCCGCCGTCCTTTAAAATCGTGCCCATAATTTTTCACTCTATTCCCTATAAGGTGATTAAACAAAACACCAAAGTATATTATAATTGACATGATTCATCTTTGACCAGTTGCAAGATTGACGAGTGCCAGCAATTACTGGTGCACTTAATAGGGAGTCACTGGTCCTCCAAAAAGTAGAGGAGTCTGTGGACCACCTGGTTTGTACCACATTAATTACGTTTCATTGCATTGGCAAGAAATATTGCATACTGATTATGCACAAATGCACATAAGGAAAACATAGGGGGTGATTTTAAACCCCAATAATGGGTGGGTTGGGGGCGGATGGGAGTTGAAAATAGTTGTTTTTTTGGGTCGCAACTGCAAAATTTTCAGACTTTGCATTCCCAGTGGGAAGCCTGTACTTTTACGCGCCGACGTTAAACCCAGAAATAAAGCTGGGTTGCGGTTGCGACCCTAAGAACAACTATTTTCAACTCCCACCCGTTCTTGGGGTTTAAAATCACCTCCATAATAGCCAAATGGATAAGTGGGCTTAGGAAAGATACAGGCCTAGAAATTGGGCTGCATAGTGCCCAATTTTCAGGCACCATGCAGCCACCCAAGGACCCAAAATGATGTCCAAGATGCATGCTCACACATCTGATAGGAAGTGCACTAAGTGCCATCTTGGTGTAGGAGGGAGCGCTCGCGTGTGTATCGCATGCCGGCAAGATGCAGAGGAGGCTGAGTGTGTAACGCTGATTGCAGGATGCGATTGCCATTTTGGAAGGTCCCTTCCAGTGAATCTGACACCACATGCTGATCTTGTTCAACAGAATGTGACGCTAACCAGCATGAAGGCCCCCTTGCCAGTGATATTTAAAGGGATCATGCAGGACTTACAGGTAAGTTGCTGGTTTACTACTACTAGCTGCTGTTCAAATTTCAATTTGTCGGCACACAGAGAGGTCTGGCTGCTCTTGCACTCTTGTTGTTGTTGTCGTGTTAGGACTGCCTCTTGGAATAGAGCACGACTGGGAGCATGAAGAAAGACACCACAGAGCAGAACAAGCTGCCATAAGAGGGAGGAGGAGGGCAGTCAGCAGGAGGCCATATCAATAGACGGTCTTCAGGGAGCACTTCTCCTACCTCAACTTCACCGAGGAGCAAGTATGAGGTGCCTTCGCTTTATCAAGGAGGTTGTTACAGAGATCTGTTAGCTGCTGCAGCCTCAAACCAGGGCGTGGACTGCACTGCCTGTGGCAGTCAAGGTCACCGTCACTCTCACTCAACTTTTAAGTCATGAGCTCCTTTCAGGCTGCAACAGGTGATTTTAGCAACATCTCGCAGTTTGCAGTACACTGATGTATCGGGGAGGTCACCGAGGCTCTATACTCCATGTGCCTCCTTCCCCATTGACAGAAAGAAGCGTTCTTTAACAATGGGGTCGGAAGGAGGACTTTTGGTCCTCCTGGATCCACATTCAGGCCAGTAAATTTCAAAAACTTACCTATTTGGTAGTAGGCAGCCCCAAGGTCTGGTTTTACTGAGTGCAGCCGGTGCCGACTGCTTCAAGGCAAAATGGGTGTTGCACAGCCAAATTGTTAGGCCATGATGTGTGACACTTTAGGAACTATAAGAGGGAGAAAAAAACAAAAAGTTAAAATAAAGTAATATTTTGTGCCTCCACATTTACTAAACTATCTCTTTTAGCTGTGGTATGGGAAAGATGGTTTTCCACATCTAACTCGCATACGTCCTTCGAAGAGTTGGACTACTTTTCTGGAAATGCAGTACATACAAAGCAAGAGTTTCTACTACAAAACTGAGGCTATATTAACTGTGTTCTTTGACAGACAAAATCAATTACAAGAGGCAAGTGTGGTATTTATTTTAGCATTACTTCTAAGTTAGCTTTCATTTGTTTTATTAATCCAGTAGCAACTAAAAACATTAAGATCAATGCCAAGAAGTCACCATTTTCTACACTTATGGAAACATTTTTTCTTTGTTTCTGATTTTCACTGTAGTTGGACCTCATGCCATCTTTATTAAAAAGAGGCACAGGGACAGAGGTTTTCTTATAGTACTTCCTCATTTGTTCAAGCTTCATGTACAACTAATAGTTGCCATTATGCAACCAGGGATAGAGCTCCTTTAAGAAATTCGTGCCACATTTTGCTGTATCATAGGCTTAATCTCACTCAGCCCTTCAGTTCTTTTTCCCTAGTTATCAACACAGAGTAGTGGTGAACGATTGTTTTTCTGACTGGAGGGAGGTATACAGTGATGTGCCCAACGGGCCGGTAATGGGACCACTGCTTTTTTGATATATATTAATGACTTGGACTTGGGTATACAGGGTGCAATTTCAAAATTTGCAGATGACACAAAACTTGGAAGTATAATAAACAGTAAGGAGGACAGTAATAGACTTCAAAAGAACACTCAAGAGGCTGGTGGAATGGGCAGACACATGGCAGATGAAATTTAACGGAGAGAAGCGCGAAGTGATATATTTTGGCAGGAAGAATGAGGAGAGGCAATATAAACTAAATGGTACAATTCTAAAGTGGGTGCAGGAACAGAGAGACCTGGGTGTACAGGTTCACAAACCTTTGAAAGTGGCAGGACAGGTTGAGAAAGTTAAAAAAGCATACGGGATCTTGGACTTTATAAATAGAGGAATAGAGTGCAAAAGCAAAGAAGTTATGTTGAACCTTTATAAAACACTGGTTCAGCCTCAGCTGGAGTATTGTGTCCAATTCTGGGCACCGCACTTTAGGAAGGATGTGAAGGTGCAGAAAAGATTTACTAGAATGGTTCCAGGGATGAGGGACTTCAGTTATGTGGATAGACTGGAGAAGCTGGGGTTGTTCTCCTTAGAGCAGAGAAGGTTAAGAGGAGATTTGATAAAATTGTACAAAATCCTGATGGGTTTAGATAAAGTAAATAAAGAGAAACTGTTCCCATTGGCGGAAGGGTCGAGAACCAGAGGACACAGATTTAAGGTGATTGGCAAAAGTACCAAAGACAACGTGAGGCAAGACTTTTTTACGCAGTGAGTGGTTATGATCTGGAATGCACTGCCTGAAAGGGTTGTGGAAGCAGATTCAATTGTGGCTTTCAAAAAGGATAAATACTTGAAGGGAAGAAATTAGCAGGGTTACGGGGAAAGAGCGGGAGAATGGGACTAACTGGACTGCTCTTACAAAGCCAGCAAGGACTCACTGGGCCGAATGGCCTCCTTCTGTGCTGTAACCATACTATGGGCTAGAAGTTCGGCCGTGTGATGCCCGTTGTGTCGGCACTACGCAGCCTCCTGAGGTCCCAAATGGCGTCCAGAATGTGCGCGCATACTTCTAGTGTGACGTACCCCAGACGCCATCTTGGTAAAGGAGTTCGCACAGGCGCAGATAACAAACGCCGGCAGCATGTAAAGTAAGGAGAATATGTGTTAGATCAGCGTGCAACGTTGATTTAAAGGGATAGATACCATTTTGGCAATCAGTGCATCAGCAACACACTGTCTTAACCACGACCAGATGAACATGTCATAGACGGCTTGGAGGATCCCCCCACCAGCGCTATTTAAAGGGACCATGCAGAATTTCAGGATTAATGTTCCTGGCTGCTGATGTATTTGTACCTGTTTTTGGAGGTCTCCTATACTTGAATACTAGGACTAGGAGACATAACTTAAAATTTAGAGCCAGGACTTGCAGGAGTGAAGTTAGGAAACGCTTCTACACGCAAAGGGTGGTAGAAGTTTGGAATGCTCTTCTGCAAACGGCAGTTGATGCTAGCTCAATTGTGAATTTTAAATCTGAGATTGATAGATTTTTGTTAACCAAGGGTATTAAGGTATATGGAGCTAAAGCAGATATACGGAGTTAGGTCACAGGTCCAGAATGATCTCATTGAATGGTGGAACAGGCTCGAGGGGCTAAATGCCACTGCCACTTGCTGCGTCCTGTTATGTGCCACCTTCTTCTGCAAGAAAGCGGGACTTGTGTCGGTGAGTGTCTTGCAGGATGTTTGGGTGATCAGCCTCTCATGATTGAATTGCTGCCAGTGTGTGTGACCTGTGAGTTGTGGGTGTGCGGCTTGCAACAATGGTAATGCGCGAGGGTGAGAGGAAGCATCTGATTGGAAGAGTTGAGTACTGATTGAAAGAGTTTGTTGGTATGTGGGTGATGGGGGTGTACTGCGTGGAGCAGTGGATGCAGCTAGTCTTACAATTGGTAGAAGACGCCACTTGACAGTTGACTCACCTTGACCACTCATGCTAAAGCATTGAACTTCTTCCTGCACTGCATCCATGCTTATGGTACTTTGTGCCTGAAATTGGCATCATCCCCTACTGCCTCTTGAGCATATGTCTGGAGGGCATCTTACCACCCCCCCCCCCCCCCCCACTGGATATAGGATGCCCCTCCTTCTGTCCACCTCTTGCACCAAGGCTTGTAGTGCATTATCTGAGAACCTTGGTGTGCCCATTCTCGCAGGCCTGGTACAAACTCAGATCGGTGAGGTCTGGTATGCAGATTGGAGGTTGTGGGATTTAGTAGTGCCCCACCTTTATTCAATGTTTTAACATAACTCAACAGTTTGTAAACATAGGAATGGGACTTGCATCTGTGTTTTACGTGCATGATGTCTGATCTCTGTTCAGACTCCGTGCAGGCCCGTATCTTATATTTTGCAAATAAGACGTGCAGGCTGCCTTTAAGAGGTTCAGGCTGCCTTTAAGAGGTGCAGCCTGCCTTTAAGAGGTGCGAGCAAATCACGTGATATCTGGGCCCCCCTGCTGGTGAGAAGTGCAAAGTTGGTGAGAACATTGCAGCTTGGTCTGGCTGCTGCGGTACAATCAGGTAAATTAGGAGGCAGCACGAATCTCATGTGCTGCCTGCATTGGAACCACCGCTAATCGCGCACTGCAATGCCCATGCCCAGATTTGTTAGTTAATCAATTTAACCCCCTCTGATTCTATGATTCTCTGTTGATTCACGCAATAGAAAAAGTTGATTCATTATTTATCTGTTTAATTTTGGTGATAGTTTACAAACCTCTCTTCAGTCTCAACAGAAACTTACGTTTATGCAAAGCTCCTTATGTAGAAGAATGTGTTAGAGCACTTTACAAGGCAGAGAAGTGGACATTGAGCAGGAAATAAATGGGGAGGTTGAAGTTAAGTTCAAAGAGACAGATTTTTAGGATGTTATTTAAGGCAAAGAGAGAGGAGCGAGGCAAAGTGGTTTTGGGAGAGAATTTCAGAGGGCAGGGGCATAATCATTAAAAGGCTAGTGAAGTCCAGAGGGATTTGAAGGCGAGAAAAATCCCTTCCAAAATAGAGAGAAAGTTTCCTCAAATCTTTATCAAATTTATATCTCTTCTTCAGTAATGACTGAAAATAAGATAATGTGTTGTTTGACAAATGCCATCTTGAATTGATACCTAGTTGCCCATTTTTGATTGAACTGACCTCATTGACCCTAGATTTGGAATGCCAGTACTTTGTTTCATAATTTGTAATGAATACCATGCATCGCTCCCAATGTCAGACACCCATGACAGCTGCCTTCATTGCCTTCTATTATCCTCTTCGGGGCAGAGTTTCAGCAGGGAGGTACTTCCACCCGCCCCTCCTTGTCTGCCCTAGCCCTGACCCATTTTCCTGGATCAGGGCTGCTTAGAGATGCACAGTGGCCGCATGGCAGGACTCCCACCATCAAGAGGGAGCCCACCAGTGGAGCAATGAAACTATACTGCTGCTGCAGTTGGGCTTCGCTGCAGCACCAGAAGATCCAACGATGGATCTTAAAGGGGCTGGAGGTCCCTGCAGAGCGGAGTGAAGACTCCCACTAAAGGCCTTGACCGAGACCGAGGCTTTCAGTAGATGAACCCCTGGGCTGTCTGGAATCACAAAATCACCCTACTTAGACTTCACTTAAGATTTCCCTTGATTCGAAGGACACAAAGGAATGAAAATGGCATTTACCCAGACATATACGGCAGCCATGTATAGTGGATTTAAAAACATCTAACTGAATTGAGGTGTCAAACTGACAACCAAGCATATAACTTAAAAGATATGTAATAGAAGAGGTTTTATTTGAACTGAATGTCTTGATCCCCTAACTGGGAGCAAAGTAACCTTCCCCAAAACATGGGATAACCTGTGAGACATGTCCCCGTTCAAGAAAGAAAGACATGCATTTATATTGCGCCTTTCACGACCTCAGGACAACTCAAATTACTTTTGAAGTGTAGTTTCTGTTGTAATGTAAGAAATGCAACAGCCAATTTGCACCCAGCAAGGTTCCATAAACAGCAATGTGATAATGACCAGATAATTTGTTTTAGTGGTGTTAGTGGAAGGATAAATATTGGCCAGGACACTGCGGAGAATTCCCCTGCTCTTCAAAATAGTGCCATGGGATGTTTTATGCCCTCCTGAGAGGGCAGATGGGCCTTGGTTTAACTTCTCATCCGAAAGATGGCACCTCCGACAGCAGCACTCCCTCAGTACTGCAATGGAAGTGTCAGCCTGGATTTTGTGCTCAAGCCCTGGGAGTTGGACTTGAACCGACAACCTTCTGACTCAGAGATGAGAATGCTACCAATTAAGCCACATGATGAGAAGAGCAGTAGATCACTTAAAGAGCTAATCAAAGACTGGGTGGGAGGGGAAGTTGTGGCAGAACAAGTAAAGGAATGAGGCAAGTAGCAGAGGCAACTGCGTAAATGGCCTTTATGATGGCGATGCAGAAACCCATCAGCCCCTCACACCTGGAACTGGAGGTGAGGGTAGAGGAGGTAGGAGAAGGGTGTTTGAGGAGCTAGGATGCTAGAACAAGGGGGGCAGTAGGTAAAACTGGGGAAACAAGCACAAGCCAAGTACTTGTTTGAATTTCAATTTTGCTCCACTACTACTCAACATACTTTGCCTTAGTCAGGCACCAGCAACCTGTGGATAACATGTGCATTCCTTTAGGAACTCACCTTGTTCTGGAGGATAAAGAGGAGCTTTGTAGCCAGGAATAGAGGCAGATGCAACTCTCCAGGTAGCAGATGTTCGCATGCATTATGATATGCTTGGCATGACTACAAGTTGCACGTTCAAGGAGTAAAATCCTTTCCATAGAATGAATTATTAAATTTTGCAAGGGCGCACATATGGCTACATGCAATTTATCAATGACTTCTTGGGCCTGGGGAAATCCTGCCAATGTATCGCCCTTTCCTGCTTATGGGAAATACCATTGGAATGTAGATAAACTAGGCAGCTCTCCAAAACAGGGCATCAGTCACCTGCTTGATGCAGCAGTGGGCTACTGATTGACTATGTGGGACATAACCCCCAATGTAGCCTCAAAGGAACTAATGGAAAAGAAATTGAGACTGGGGCACCAGCGACTCATAATCTTGTGGAACCCGGAAAAGCACCCCTGGTCCTGGACCCACAAGAATAATTTTAGACTTAGCTTTTTGGGGCCTCTTTATCTCGTAATGATATTACTCCTCCGGGTACAGCTTCATGGTATAAAATGTACTTATTGTAAGATAATGCCTAAGTCCACTAAAGCATTGAAAACTGTAAAATGAGAGCACACCAGGAATAAAATAGTTGTAAGCACTTAAAATGGGGATTTTGCACAACCTACATGAAATGCTTTAATGGCTACAAATTGTAGCTCTTTAGACCCAGATTGTTTGTGTGATAATCAGCATTGCATGTCGCACAGCAGAATTGACTTCAGAACCCTTGTCAAGAAATTTTCCTTTTGTGTTTCAGATTGTCTTTGCAGAAACTAAAAATGGCACTACAAGAATCTTTAAAAGAAAGGTCCCATTGGAGGAAATATTATCATATGAGGAGTTCTTTTCTTTGCATTATAACAAGAAAAGCTTTAGGTAAGTAAAGGTAACTTTGTAAAACTTGTCTATTTCTTACATTAGGCTACTTCAGGTTTATCAAGAGTGTTGCTAGTTTGCCCCTATAGTCTAGGTAATACAGAAATAATTTCTTTTCATTTTTGTGTTCCTTCCTCCTGCTGTGTTGCAAAGCAGAAAACATGGTGCTAACAGTACATTTATATTTTGTGTGAATTTTGTGTTCATAAAGTTGGAGGATGTTGGTACTGGAAGTAAAATACTTAGCATAAACCAGATGGAAGTGGGTGTTTTTTCTTTGCCCCAACGTTGGGTCTGGAATCTAACCTTATTGTATCTGTGTGAATTTTTCCATTTCCATATACTGTATGAGTAAGATTGCACATCTAGGGGTAATTTTCCAGGCTCCGCCACTACAATGGAGTCTTGCAGGAAGTATGCTGAGGTCAGGATATTAGGCTCATGGCCATGAGCACTTAATTCGAGACACGCCCAATTTCTGGTCACTTGCTATAATTTCTGAGTGTATGCTCATCCAGCTGAAATGAGCACAAAGGTGGTGTTGGTAACTCGGCTGCTCAGGCATGCTTCTTAAAGGTCTTGTTAGTTGTTGATAGGTGTGCGGACAACACAGTGACCTGCTGAGAGTTTGGTAAGTGTGGGAGTTTAAGGGTTAATCTCTTCAAAATCTAGTGCATATTGCTTTCAACTGTTTAAGTTCAATTGCTATCAACTGTTTAAGTTCAATTTTAAAGTTTAATTTTTTAAGTTTCTGTCAGGCTTCAGCAGAGAGAACTGCTGCAGTAAGTTAATTGGTTAGCTAGGTTAAACTGGTACCTGAAGGTGGGGCAGGCCTGACTCATCTGAGTCGCAAACTGTAGAAATACAGGGGCCTGTCAGTGCGACAGCATGGTGTGCGGACAACACAGTGAACTGCTGAGAGTTTGGTAAGTGTGGGAGTTCGGTGAAGTGGGGGGAAGGAGGTGCTGCTTTGCCTTGCTTTTCCTAACTTTTTCCCCAGAGCGGCAGTGGACCTGAGCGTAGAAGACTGAGATTGGGGAATAAAAGCAGCAGCAGACCTGCAACAAGAGAAAACTGCTGTGCGACGTCACAGGTGAGGCAGGAGAGTCTGAGAGGTGAGCACAGTATAAAAGGAGAGACCAAGAGCGGGAGGAGAGTCTGAGAGTCTAAGGCAAATCATGGCTGCACAGCTCGCACCCGTGATATGCTCCTCCTGCACTATGTGGGAAGTCATGGACACTACCAGTGTCCCTGGCGACCATGTGTGCAGGAAGTGTGTCCAGCTGCAGCTACTGGCTAACCGTATTTCGGAGCTGGAGCTGCGGGTGGATTCACTGTGGAGCATCCGCGATGCTGAGACTGTCGTGGATAGCACGTTCAGTGAGGTGGTCACACCGCAGGTAAAGATTACGCAGGCAGAAAGGAAATGGGTGACCGCCAGGCAGAGTAAAAGGACTAGGCAGGTAGAGCAGGAGTCACCTGGGGCCATCTCCCTCTCAAACATATATTCTGCTTTGGATACCGTTGGGGGAGATGGCTTATCAGGGGAAAGCAGCAAGAGCCAAGTTCGGGGCACCACGGGTGACTCTGCTGCACAGGAGGGGAGGAAGAAGAGTGGCAGGGCTATAGTGATACGGGATTCAATTGTAAGGGGAACAGATAGGCATTTCTGCGGCCGCAAACGTGACTCCAGGATGGTATGTTGCCTCCCTGGTGCTAGGGTCAAGGATGTCACGGAGCGGCTGCAAGGCATTCTGGAGGGGGAGGGTGAACAGCCAGTAGTCATGGTCCATATTGGTACCAACGACATAGGTTTAAAAAAAGGGATGAGGTCCTGCAAGGTGAATTTAAGGAGTTAGGAGATAAATTAAAAAGCAGGACTTCAAAGGTAGTGATCTCAGGATTACTACCAGTGCCATGTGCTAGTGAGTATAGGAACAGGAGAATAGACAGGATGAATGCGTGGCTGCAGGGATAGTGTAGGAGGAAGGGATTTAGATTCCTGGGACATTGGGACCGGTTCTGGGGAAGGTGGGACCTGTACAAGCGAGACGGGTTACACCCGAGCAGGACCGGGACCAATGTCCTCGCGGGGGTGTTTGCTAGTGCTGTTGGGGAAGGTTTAAACTAGAGTGGCAGGGGGATGGGAACCTGAGCGGGGAGTTAGAAGGGAATAAAGTTGAGAGCAGCAAGAGAGGGGAAGACCCAGGGGAAATTTACAATACAAATAGTACAAACAGTTGTTCAAGAACAAGTGAGAGGGAAAAGCGTAGAGCAGCAGAAAGAAAGTGTACTTTAGGCACGACAGATAAAATAAAAACTAGAAGGCGTAAGGCGATTAACCCAGCATCAAAGCTGAAGGTCAGGCGAGGGTGTGTGGCCCAACTAAGAGTTCCATATACAAATGCACGGAGTATAAGGAATAAATTAAATGAACTACAGGTTCAAATTCAAATTGGAGGGTATGACATGATAGCTATTACTGAGACTTGGCTGCAGGATGGTCAGGATTGGGAACTAAACATACCAGGTTATAAGGTCTACAGGAGAGATAGGGAAAATGGAAGAGGGGGAGGAGTAGCCTTAATGATTAGAGATGAAATCACTTCAATGATAAAGGGGGATATAGTGAGAGGTAAGCAGTCAACAGAGACCTTATGGGTTGAATTGAGAAATAGGAAAGGATCTAAGACTATAGTGGGAGTTGTATATCGGAGCTCTGGCAGCAACTCTGAAGTGCTAGATTGTATAAATGCAGAGATTAGACAAGTGTGTAAGAAAGGCATAGTGGTCTTAATGGGGGACTTTAACCTTCACATAAATTGGGAAAAGCAGACGAGCAACTGTCAGAAAGGTAGTGAATTTCCTGAGTGTGTCCGGGATAGTTTTCTACAGCAGTATGTCCTAGAGGCAACAAGGGGGCAAGCCATACTAGATTTAGCAATGAGTAATGAACCAGATTTAGTTAACGGCTTAACTGTGCGTGAACATCTATCCAATAGTGATCATAACATGAACGAGTTCAATGTAGTGTTTGAAAGGGAAAAAAGTGAATCAGCTGCTAAGATTCTAGACTTGGGCAAGGCCGACTTCAATGGGATGAGACAGAGACTGTCCACAGTAAACTGGGCAAATCCGTTAATGGGTAAAACGACTGATGATCAGTGGGAAATGTTTAAAGAAACATTTAATGTGATACAGAATCCGTTTGTACCCCTGAGGGGCAAGAACTCTACTTGCCAAAAAAACCAGCCATGGACAACTAAAGAGGTAAGGGACAGTATAAGACATAAGGAAAGGGCATACAAAAAGGCAAAAAATGGCACAGATCCTGACGAATGGGAAAGATACAAAGAACAACAAAGGGTCACAAAACGGATAGTAAGAGCTACAAAAAGAGAGTATGAAAAGAAACTTGCAAGGGATATCAAAACCAATACGAAGAACTTTTATAGTTATATTAGGAAAAAGAGGGTGGTCAGGAGCAGTGTTGGCCCCTTAAAAACTGAAAGTGGGGATATTGTCATTGACAATGGGGAAATGACGGACATGTTGAATGATTAGTTTGCATCAGTATTTACAGTAGAAAAAGAGGAGAGCATGCCGGAAATCCCAAGAAAACTAATATTGAATCGGGGACAGGGACTCGATAAAATTAACGTAAGTAAAGCAACAGTAATGAAGAAAATAATAGCACTAAAGAGTGACAAATCCCCAGGACCAGATGGTTTCCATCCCAGGGTTTTAAAGGAAGCAGGTGAGCACATTGCGGATGCCCTAACTATAATCTTTCAAAGTTCTCTAGATTCAGGAACTGTCCCTCTGGATTGGAAAATTGCACATGTCACTCTGCTTTTTCAGAAGGGAGAGAGAGGGAAACCGGGGAATTATAGACCAGTTAGCCTAACATCTGTTGTGGGGAAAATGCTGGAGTCTATAATTAAGGATAGGGTGACTGAACACCTCGAGAATTTTCAGTTAATCAGAGAGAGCCAGCATGGATTTGTGAAAGGTAGGTCGTGCCTGACAAACCTGATTGAATTTTTTGAAGAGATGACTAAAGAAGTGGACAGGGGAATGTCAATGGATGTTATTTATATGGACTTCCAGAAGGCATTTGATAAGGTCCCACATAAGAGACTGTTAGCTAAGATAGAAGCCCATGGAATCGAGGGAAAAGTACGGACTTGGTTAGGAAGTTGGCTGAGCGAAAGGCGACAGAGAGTAGGGATAATGGGAAGGTACTCACATTGGCGGGATGTGACTAGTGGAGTCCCGCAGGGATCTGTCTTGGGGCCTCAATTATTCACAATATTTATTAACGACTTAGATGAAGGCATAGAAAGTCTCATATCTAAGTTTGCCGATGACATAAAGATTGGTGGCATTGTAAGCAGTGTAGATGAAAACATAAAATTACAAAGCGATATTGATAGATTAGGTGAATGGGGAAAACTGTGGCAAATGGAATTCAATGTAGACAAATGTGAGGTCATCCACTTTGGATCAAAAAAGGATAGAACAGGGTACTTTCTAAATGGTAAAAAGTTAAAAACAGTGGATGTCCAAAGGGACTTAGGGGTTCAGGTACATAGATCATTGAAGTGTCATGAACAGGTGCAGAAAATAATCAAGAAGGCAAATGGAATGTTGGCTTTTATATCTAGAGGACTAGAGTACAAGGGGGCAGAAGTTATGCTGCAGCTATACAAAACCCTGGTTGGACCGCACCTGGAGTACTGTGAGCAGTTCTGGGCACCGCACCTTCGGAAGGACATATTGGCCTTGGAGGGAGTGCAGCGTAGGTTTACTAGAATGATACCCGGACTTCAAGGTTTAAGTTACGAGGAGAGATTACACAAATTGGGGTTGTATTCTCTTGAGTTTCGAAGGTTAAGGGGTGATCTGATCGAAGTTTATAAGATATTAAGGGGAACAGATAGGGTGGGATAGAGGGAAACTATTTCCGCTAGTTGGGGATTTTAGGAGTAGGGGACACAGTCTAAAAATTAGAGCCAGACTTTTCAGGAGCGAGATTAGAAAACATTTCTACACACAAACGGTTGTAGAAGTTTGGAACTCTCTTCCGCAAACGGCAATTGATACTAGCTCAATTGCTAAATTTAAATCTGAGATAGATAGCTTTTTAGCAATCAAAGATATTAAGGGATATGGGCCAAAGGCAGGTATATGGAGTTAGATGACAGATCAGCCATGATCTTATCAAATGGTGGAGCAGGCACGAGGGGCTGAATGGCCTGCTCCTGTTCCTATGTTCGTTTTGGAGTCTGGAAATTCCTGGATGCACGATGTAGCATTGTCAGTATGGTGGCACGGGACTTCTGGCCTCTGAAATTGGAGGAGGCTGACCCCATTAGAAATCCTGCAGTCAGCTAATTTCAATAATGCTGGTGGAACAAAGGTGAGAATTCCCACCAGCAGAAGGCTAGATATGTTGGGGGGAGTGGAAAATTCAGGAAGGAGGCAGAGCAAGGGCGAAACTTCCACATTTAAAGATCTTCATGTACTTAAAGGCCTGAGCAGGCACTTAGAAGAGTGAAGGAAACAAAAGGTAAAAGGCAAGCATCTAACTTCTCTGAAGCTAATATGAAAATGTTGCTGACAGAAATTAGAGTAAGTCAGGGTGCAATTGTTGGAGTACCAGGCAAGAAGCCATCACATGCAACAGCACAAGCCATGTCGCAGGAGGGGGCTGTGAGTGGGACCACCATATCCCCAAGGACCCACTACCAGTGACGGAATAAGTGTAATGACCTCACTGGGTTAGCAAAGGTAAGAATGTCTTCAGATAATTAACAAGGCGACGAATTGAACAACAAAGAAACAAGTGAGTATTCCCTCGCCACAGTAGTAAATCCTTTGGGCTATCACATGGCACCATGTTCCTTGACCCACTTGGCAGGTCTCATGTAAGTTGTCTCACATCCTGTAATACATGCTAGTGCATTGAAGTGCATCATCCTAGGTCCTCATACCATTAGTACCATCTATTCCATGAATCCTGACTCATTGGCCTTGATATTTACGGGGACAGAGCAGGGAATTCATAGCGGCCTGGAAACCTGGAAAGGCTGGTAACCCAGAGGTCCTGTTGAATTTAACCTCATTTAAATTTTTTGTCTCCGTTTCCTGGCCGGCAGGTTGAGAGGCTGGCTGGCTGCTGTGTGGGAAGGCCTGCGGCACCAGGCCGGGGAGCGGAGATTGGAAAGTCCGGAGGTAGGGAGATCGGAAAGGCCTTGGGGAGATCGGAAAGGCCTTGGGGAGATCGGAAAGGCCTTGGGGAGATCGGAAAGGCCTTGGGGAGATTGGAAAGTCCTTGGGGAGATCAGAAAGGCCAGGGGGAGATGGGAGGCCTTGGGGAGATTTTTTTTTTTTATTCGTTCATGGGATGTGGGTGCCCCTGGCAAGGCCAGCATTTATTGCCTATCCCTAATTGCCCTTGAGAAGGTGATGGCGAGCCGCCTTCTTGAACCGCTGCAGTCCGTGTGGGGAAGGTTTCTGTGTTGGTAATGCCGTTGAATGTCAAGGGGAGGTGGTTGGACTCTCTCTTGTTGGAGATGGTCATTGCCTGGCACTTGCCTGGTGCGAATGTTACTTGCCACTTACCAGCCCAAGCCTGGATGCTGTCCCGGTCTTGCTGCATGCGGGCACGGACTGCTTCATTATCTGAGGGGTTGCGAATGGAACTGAACATTGTGCAATCATCAGCGATCATCCCCATTTCTGACCTTGTGGTGGAGAGAAGGCCATTGATGAAGCAGCTGAAGATGGTTGGGCCTCGGACACTGCCCTGAGGAACTCCTGCAGCAATGTCTTGGGGCTGAGATGATTGGCCTCCAACAACCTTCCTTTGTGCTAGGTATGACTCCAGCAACTGGAGAGCTTTCCCCCTGATTCCCATTGACTTCAATTTAACTAGGGCTCCTTGGTGCCACACTCGGTCAAATGCTGCCTTGATGTTAAGGGCAGTCACTCTCACCTCACCTCTGGAATTCAGCTCTTTCGTCCATGTTTGGACCAAGGCTGTAATGGCTGAGTGGTTCTGGCGGAACCCAAACAGCATTGGTGAGCAGGTTATTGGTGAGTAAGTGCCACTTGATAGCACTGTCGACGACAACTTCCATCACTTTGCTGATGATTGAGAGTAGACTGATGGGACGGGAATTGGCCGGATTGGATTTGCCCTGCTTTTTGTGGACAGGACATACCTGGGCAATTTTCCACATTGTCGGGTAGATGCCAGTGTTGTAGCTGTACTGGAACAGTTTGGCTGGAAGCGCGGCTTGTTCTGGAGATGAGAGGCCTTGGGGAGATGGGAGGCCTTGGGGAGATGGGAGGCCTTGGGGAGATGGGATATTGGGGGGTGATGGGAGTTTGGGGGAGTGTTGGCTGATTGCCGGGAGGTTGGCCGCTCGCGGGGAGGGAAGCAGGTTTGCTTGGGGGGAGGCCGGGGGGAAGCACTTCTGTTCCTCCTGGTCCACAAGCAGTGCTGGAAAAGTACTTCCCGAGCCCTGGGAAACCCGGCCCGCAGGCATTAAATCTAAAAGGTTGCTAAAATTTGAGGAACGTAGCCTCATTAAAATATTTAAATTGCGGACCCGCCTCTGGAGAGCAGGTTAGATGCCCGCCCCCAACCAACCTTTATTAAAAATGTTGGGGTCGGGTTTTCGATTTTTGAAATTTAACCCCCCCCCCTCCACCTGCCCTGGAGGGTTAAAATTCCCCCCATTG
Organism: Heptranchias perlo; assembly: GCF_035084215.1. Lineage (NCBI taxonomy): Eukaryota > Metazoa > Chordata > Chondrichthyes > Hexanchiformes > Hexanchidae > Heptranchias > Heptranchias perlo. The sequence goes on from NC_090365.1 coordinate 10,256,102, forward strand.
TGCATGTAGGATCTCAGCTGTCCAGCAGCACTAGCCACAGTACCTGCTTCCTGGTCTTTACGAGCTGGGTGTTCTGTACCAGCCGCGTCATCTTGAGGCTTTCTGGCATCCTCTGGAACATCTAACATCAGTCGTTTCCTGATTACAAAGTTGTGAAGCACACAACATGTTTCCACAACTCGCAAGACGATGGCAGGTGCATGGGACCCCCAGGCCTATCCAGTCTCCAGAACCTTCCTTTGAACGAGCCAGTGTTTTGCTGAATTCTTATCTCTGTCTTCATGTGTCGTGCTCCTCTGCAGTACTATTGGTCCTACGAAAAGGCGTCATGAACCAGGGGAGTAGCCAGCAGCCATCCTGCTCCTTGTCCCTACAGTTGAGATAGAGCTGCAGTACAGAACTGGTGAAGTATAAAAGCATCATGACAGCTCCTGGCATATGCTGAATTAAAGTGCAAGAAGCTGTGCCTTTCATTGCAAATGAGCTGCATATTTAGGGAGTGGAAATCTTGTGGTGCATATAAGTATGGAGGTTTACATTTGGGGCGTGCAATGCCGCATGGGTGCAATCAATAGCCCCCACAACCCTGGGGAATTCGGCAATTCGGAAATAATTGATGGCGCTCTTAGTCATCTATCTGGGATCATTGTAGAATTGTATAAATTCAAATGCTCTGATAAAGAGTGCATTGGTGACGCCTTATAGAGGAGTGCACAGCAAATTAGTTGATCTTGCAAAAAGTTCTTTGTGGCTCTGCAGAATGAATCTGTGGCATAAAAGCTGAGAGTTGTGGTCACTTTCTCTACCACAGTCAAAGCTGTGAGTGCTGTGGACCCTGGTTGCAGAACGGGTTGCAGCAACAAACAGTTCCTACAAAGCTTCATGACAAGTGCAGCCTCCTGAAACAGAACTCTTGGGAAAGTCCACGTGGGTCTCTATATCCTGCTGGATGGGTAGTTCTGGGATGGTCTGGCTCTCCTCTGCTGCTCCTGATTAATCTGGCTTCCCTTACACCCTCATGCTGCACGTATTCCTCCAGCCTATACATCATGTATATGATGGGGGATTCCTATTGGGAAGCCCATTGTGTAGCCCTCAGATACTAGCTCAGTAATTCTCTGGAAAATACAATGCTTTCCACGGGTAATGCACAATTTAAGAGACAGGTTTCTCAGAATAATAGTGATTTATTATTACCTATTATTGCGTACAGATGTCACACTGCAGATATTGCACTTTGTTACCGATGAAAAACAATCTTTACAAAGGGGAAAAAGACAGTTATTTAATGCTGTTTGCTTCTGACCTGCAGCTGAAACTGATGAGCAATATACATATTGTAAAGTGCTCTGAGCTTGTGTTTCCTGAATAACAATCAAACTTCCTTGTCCTAAAGGGACACAGCTCCACCTTAATACCACAATATGTTTTGCATTACATGGTATACAAAACTTGTCCCTACTAAACAGCAGGTCATTTGACTTACAAGCAATTAAAGGGTGGATCTATAGTCCAGATATTACATACCAGAGTCCAGGAATACCTGTGGCAGTCTCCTGGGATATGGACCAATTTTAATTCAGGGCCTAGAAATTGGATCTCGTAGGGCCCATTTTTTCAGGCAAGAAACAGGCCCTAGAGGGTCCAGTGTGGTGTGTGGGTGTTCATTCCACATTGTGGATGCTCTTCACGCCATGTAGTGGTCCAGGGTGCCCGCCTAAAACAGGCATTAGACCCGTTGCCTATGCAAATCAAGGGCCTAACACCTGTTTCAGGTCCCTTTCCGATATTGGATTGCGACTGACCACAGCATTCACCGTGCACGCTGCGGTCAGTTTTCTCAGGTGAGCAGCAGCCAAACCAGTGGTCTTGAAAGGCTGCCTCCCAAAAAGGTAAGTAACATTTTTTTATTTACCCAAATACGGAGCCAGAAGGAGCAGGAGTGCTCCTGGCTCCATGTTATAACTGCGGGCTGCTGCTGGCCACCCCACCCCCTGGACTCACAGTATGTCCAGTGCTGGCATCCCCGTTGGCCAATCTTCATTTTCACAATAGATTCACTGCCTCTTGGAGCACGACTGGCATCCTCAGCACGCTGGTCGCAACCTGATGTAAAAGAGTATCAATTTCAAGTGGTTCTCTTGCTTATCAGTTTCAGCGTGGTGGTTCATGGTTGCTGCTGGGTTTGCGCCCGAAGCCAATTTAATGGGCCACTACTACCTGTTAAAGGAGAATTAATGGGACATTGGCATGCTGGGGCCTCTTTACCTCTTCCCAACTTCTCACCTTAGGTGGCAACTGGTTGGGGAGTTAATGATATATGGTTATGAACTCGAGAGAGCGGGGGATGGAATCAATGACAAAAGAGCAGAGTTTGTGGCACAGCTGTTGATGACACAGTAGGGCTGATTTTCATCTCCGTTTTCAGGTACGAACAGGGTGGTAGCATGCTGAGACTCACGGCACAGCATTTACCACCCCATTCCCTTTGATGTCTTGGCCGCCACCATTTTTGTAGGGTCCTTCATATGGGCGGCTCAGGTGCCTACCAAAAACAGGTGCTAACCTCATTTAGCCCATGCAAATTGGAGTCCTGTGACGTACATAGGACCCTAATGCAATTTTGGGCTTCCCTTTATTCTGTTGAGGGGCATAAACCACAACAAAAGGATATGGTTAGAAATTTAATTTTGAATACAACACAGGACTTGTCATATCTTTTTCACCTTTTGCTGTATAATAAAAAAGCTAGCCAGTTAGTAATGAGCTTATGCTTTACAAGCTTTAATTTCACAGTTTCAGTGAAACTGCTATGCAAAAAGATAAATGATATCCTATCCATTTCTTTTACAGGTCGTTTAACTACATCACTTTCTTTAAAAATTGTCCTTTTGGAATTATACGGATTCAAAATGTACCTCAGCCCCAGTTTTACAACCGAATGCAGTACTATATAGCCAAGCCACCATGGATCTTTTCCAACACTAGACTGTACAATAACCTGTCACTGGTTGTCTATCAGGGTTTGCTCTACGGACTGTTGTGGCTGCATGCCACCTATTATAGAGTGAGGAAACTTACTACGCTAAGCCATATCATTGATCATAAAAGGGCTGAATTTACAAAAATGTCAGAGGATTTAAATAAGATTGATTGGAGTATTCTACGAGACAGAAGTAATTGCACACCAATAAAAAATAGAGTACTATTAAAACCATTGTTATGCATAAGGAAGCCATGTATGTCAAAAGAAGGGCTCATGGTAAATAAAATCCAAGTGGCTAAATGGAGGTGTCCAATGCCAAATTAAACTAATACAGAAATATTTTACCAGGTACAAAGTAAACAAGAGAACAGGGATAGGTATTGGATTCAGTTGCCAGCAACAAAATCCATTGGAACTGGCCAAAATAACATTGGAAAAGGGGATAGTGGATTGGTTCTGGCAGTAATAGCAGGGCCATTTCAGCTATGTTATGAGTGAGAGAGCCATCAAGGACTGTATAGGGCTGCTGAGGGATTCTGCAGGGCAAATTTGGGTGGAGTACCAAGAGGTAGCTACGGTTTTCAATTATTACTTTCAATCATTCTTCACTAGTGCAGATGATGCTGATTTTTAAAAATTCGTTCATGGGGTGTGGGCGTCGCTGACAAGGCCAGCATTTATTGCCCATCCCTAATTGCCCTTGAGAAGGTGGTGGTGAGCCGCCTTCTTGAACCGCTGCAGTCCGTTTGGGAAAGGTTTCTGTGTTACCAGTGCTGTTACATAGAGATGCTAAAATTGTGCAGAAATGGATGTAGAAATAGTCCTCGCTAGAATTAGAACTCTTAAAGTAGGTCAGCCTACTGTCTCTGATAGCATTCACCTTAGGGTGCTAAAAGAAATGGGCTGTATTATGCGAGCCACTGGCTCATATATTTAACAACTCAGTGAGATCTGGGATTGTTCCCATGGACTGGAGAGAGGCCCATGCGATGCCTATATTTCAAAAGAGCAGTAAGTCAGAACCAAGAAACTATAGGCCTATCAGTTTAACTTCAGTTATTGACAAGTTGCTAGAAGGTAGAGATGTGTTGTATGATAATCTAGAAACTACAGAGATTATTAGGGAATCCCAGAATGGCTTCTGGAAAAGGAGGTCCTGTCTCACAAAATTGACTAAATGTTTTGAAGAGGCTATAAAATTGGTGGACGATGGCAGTCCGGTGAATATTGTGGCCTTGAAATTAGTCTGGGCCCAGCGCTGCGTGACCACTACCTCAACAAACTCGGCATGAGCTGCCGGCGCTGGTCACACTTACACAGGCAGCTCGCTGAGCGAAGACATCGGTGTTGCGCCACCTGCCTCGCTGTCAGCGGTCCTCAGGTAAGTCCTGGAAGGGGAGATTGGAGCAGGCAATTGCGACCAGAACTGCACTGCCCACCATATTGGATAAGGACAAACAAGAGGCATCTTTCACCCACGCCTGAAGCAGGCGTTAGAACCTTTGCATATGCAAATAAAAGGCCTAAAGCCTGCTTGCCTTCCCCACTACAAGTTTGGTTTGCCCTGAGGCGGCCCACACCATCACAGGGTGCACTCAGGGAAACCAACCCTAGGGATCGCCTGAAACAAAACAGGTAAATTACTTACCTGAATGTGGAGCTGGGATGATCAGGAGTACTCCTCCTGACACCACAGTAAGCCCCCTCCTGATCGCCGCTGCTCCAGGCCCTGAGATCCCCGAGCCTTGATCTCCCTCCCCCTCAGCCCTGATCTCCATGCTACTCGACCTCCGAACTCCCCCCGTCCCCATCCTCCAGGCTTCTAGATCTCCCTCCACCCCCCAGCCACGACCTACTTGCTATCCGACTCCCAATTTACCTCCACTTACGGCCCAACATCCATACTCCCTGTCGCCCGATCTTCCTCCACACTGGCCCTGAGATCCCTAACCCCTGATTTACCTCCTTACCAGCCCCGACTTCCAGGCTCCTTGACCCCCTCCCTTCCTCCCCCCAGGCCCCAAGATCCCCGACCCTATTCCCGATCCTGGCTGATGCTACCCGCCCCTGACCCCACACCCCCCGGCCATCGATCACTCCCCCACCGAGGCCCAGGCTCCTTCACCCCCCGCTCCACAAGGCCCACAATTCCCTCCAAGGCCCACAATCCCCCCCCCAAGACCCAGGCTCCCTCTCCCCATCACCCCCACCGGCCCGAGGCCCACCTGCAATCCCCCCGAGACCCAGGCTCTCCACCCCCCCCCCCCCCCCAGAGGCCAGTGTTCCCCCCCCGAGGCCCGCGATTCCCCGATGAGGCTCCAATCCACCGCCCCTAGGCCATCACTTGACTGTGGGCTGCTGCTTGCACCACTTACCTTCTTGGCCTCTTCCCGCAGCGCCATTTGAATGGGAACATAAGAACGTAAAAAATAGGAGCAGGAGTAGGCCACATGGCCCCTCCAGCCTGCTCCGCCATTGAATCAGATCATGGCTGATCTTCGACCTCAACTCCACTTACCTGCCCGATCCCCATATTCCTTGATTCCGCTAGAGTCCAGAAACCTGTCTATCTCAGCCTTGAATATATTCAATGACTCAGCATCCACAGCCCTCTGGGGTAGAGAATTCCAAAGATTCATAACCCTTTTGAGTGAAGAAATTCCTCCTCATCTCAGTCTTAAATGGCTGATCCCTTATCCTGCGACTATACCCACTAGTTCTGGACTCTCCAGCCATGGAAAATAACCTCTCAGCATCTACCCTGTCAAGCCCCCTCATAATCTTATATGTTTCAATTAGATCACCTCTCCTTCTAAACTCCAGAGAGTATAGGCCCATTCTACTCAACCTCGCCTCATAGGACAACCCTCTTATCCCAGGAATTAATCTACTGAACCTTTGCTGCACTGCCTCTAGGGCAAGTATATCCTTCCTTAGATAAGGAGACCAAAACTGCACACAGTACTCCAGGTGTGGTCTCACCAAAGCCCTGTACAATTGTAGTAAGACTTCCTTACTTTTGTACTCCAACCCCCTTGCAATAAAGTCCAACATTCCATTTGCTTTCCTAATTGCTTGGTGTATTTGCATGCTAACTTTTTGTGTTTCTTGTACAAGGACACCCAAATTTCTCTGAACACCAACATTTAATAGTTTCTCACCATTTTAAAAAACATTCTGTTTTTCTATTCTTCCTACCAAAGTGAATAACCTCACATTTCCCCACATTATACTCCATCTTCCACCTTCTTGCCCACTCACTTAATCTTTGCAGACTCTTTATGTCCTCCTCACATCTTACTTTCCCACCTAGTTTTGTATCGTCAGCAAACTTAGATACATTACACTCAGTCCTTTCATCTAAGTCATTAATATAGATTGTAAATAGGAATGAGGTCAGAGGTCCAAGTAGCATATAGACAGTGGCTCCGTAGTTCCAGGAGCAGTGATCCCAGCGGTTACATAAGGATTGCACACATCAGTGCCCTCCAACACTAATGCATGCCGGAGTTTTCCCAGGTCAATGGGGTGAATGGGGCACCTCATTTGCATGGGGCTGGTGGGTGTAAGTGTCACTTGGAGCTCTTCTTTGGTGCCCATCTGCCCATGTACCAGGAAACTGAGGGGGGTCACCCACACATGGGAGGGGGGTTGCCCATCTGCCTTTTGACCCCAGCCATCACTCCAATTGGCCCCCTGGGGAATGGTTCAATCCAGGAAGTAATTTTTTTTAAATTGTCTTCGGAGGTCCAGGTTCTTACGAGGTGAGGTGCAGTGTGCCCTTGTGGAGCCTATCTCAACATACCAGCTATCACTGAAATGGTTTAGGGAGTTCCCATCCCTGGCCTTGTCCCTTCATTTGTCTTGTAAGGGACAGACAAAAGTTCCATCCATTACAAGGCAATGCAGAAATTGGCAAATATGGCCGGTCTCCCCTTATTCACTTGGGGGTTCCACCGTTCTCCCGCCAAAGTTATGGCAGAAGACCGGTGGAAACCACATGGAATTTCAGGGCCAATCAGTTTCATGTTGCACAATAAGTAGCTTTAAAGACTTAACAGATTGTGGTTTTGTTAATTAACATCAAGCTGATGGCTTATTGACTTGTTTCGTTTCAGCCATATGCTGATCCAATTCATGACCCAACATGGAGGTGGTGGAAAAACTCATGGAAAGCCCAGGTATGATGCACAATATTACTGTTGGAAAAATGTTTCTGAAATACAAAGACAATTCTGGAGCAAATATAAATCAGGCTTATGTTTAAGGAAAGTCTGTATTTATAATTTTCAGAAGAATGCAAACAGTAGCCTTTACTCCCTCTTTTCCAAAGTTATATTTTAAAATGATGAAAATTAGGCAATTAATTTATTTCTACAGTATATTGAAATTTTATGCAGGCTGTGCATTCTAGTGAAAACTGCTATGTAAACATTTCCTATAGTCTGATCAGTGAGAGCCAGCATGGTTTTGTAAAGGGTAAGTCATGTTTAACTAATGTAGTTGAATTTTTTGAGGAGGTCACTAATGTGGTAGATAAGGAAATGTCTATGAATGTTATTTATATGGATTCCAGAAGGCATTCGATAAGGTTCCACACAAGAGACTGTTAGCACAAATGAAAGCGCATGAAATTTGAGGCAACCTTTTAACATGGATAGGAGACAGAGAGGATGGATAATGAGTATGTACTGTATGGCATTTAAAGAGGAGATGGTTCAGGTACAGTCTAGACTTATTCCCACGAGGCAGAAAGGTAGGGCAACTAAAGCCAGAGCTCCCTGGATGACAAAAGAGATAGCGAGTAAGATGAAATGGAAAAAAGGGTCGTAGGACAGATGTCAGATTGATAACACAAGTGAGAACTAGGCAGGATATAGAAAGTTCAAAGAGGAAGTGAAAAAGAAAATAAGAGGGGCAAAGAGAGAGTATGAGAATAGACTGAAAGCCAACATAAAAGGGAATCCAAAAGTCTTGTCGAGGCATGTAAACAGTAAACGGGTAGTAAGAGGAGGGGTGGGGCCGATTAGGGACTATAAAGGAGATCTACTCATGGAGGCAGAGGGGATAGCTGAGGTACTAAATGAGTACTTTGCATCTGTCTTTACCAAGGAAGAAGATGCTTCCAGGGTCTTAGTAAAGGAAGATATAGTTGAGATACTGGATGGGCTAAAAATTGATAAAGGAGAGGTACTTGAAAGGCTAGCTGTACTTAAGTAGACAAGTCATCCGGTCTGGATGGGTTGCATCCTAGGTTGCTGAGGGAAGTAAGCGTGGAAATTGCGGAGGTACTGGCCAAGATCTTCCAAACATCCGTAGATATGGTGGGGTGGTGCCAGAGGACTGGAGAATTGCAAATGTTACACCCTTGTTCAAAAAAGGGTGTATGGATAAACCCAGCAACTTTTAGCCACTCAGATTAACCTCAGTGATGGGGAAACTTTTAGAAACAATAATTCGGGACAGAATTAACAGTCACTTGGACGAGTGTGGATTGATTAGGGAAAGCCAGCACGGATTTGTTAAAGGCAAATCGTGTTTAACCAACCTGATAGAGTTTCCTGATGAGGTAACAGAAAGGGTAGATGAGGGCATTGCAGTTGATGTGGGTGTATATGGACTTTCAAAAGGCGTTTGATAAAGTGCCGTATGGTAGTCTTATCATCAAGATTGCAGCCCATGCAATAAAAGGGGCAGTAGCAACTTGGATACAGAATTGGCTAAGGGACAGGAAACAGTGAGTAATAGTGAACGGTTGTTTTTCGGACTGGAGGGAGGTGTACAGTGGTGTTCCTCAAAGGTTGGTGCAGGGACCACTGCTTTTCTTGATATATATTAATGACTGGGACTTGGGTGTACAGGGCACAATTTCCAAATTTGCAGATGACAAAAACCTAGGAAAGGTAGTAAACAGTGAGGAGGATAGTGATAGACTTCAAGAGGATATAGACAGGCTGGTGGCATGGGCAGACACATGGCAGATGAAATTTAACGCAGAAAAATGCAAAGTGATACATTTCGGTAGGAAGAACAAGGAGAGGTAATATAAACTAGAGAGCACAGCACTAAAAAGGGTACAGGAACAGAGAGATCTTGGGGTATATGTGCACAAATCGTTGAAGGTAGCAGGGAAGGTTGAGAAAACGGTTAAAAAAGCATACGGGACCCTGGGCTTTATAAATAGAGGCGTAGAGTACAAAAATATGGAAGTCATGATGAACCTTTATAAAACACTGGTTCGGTCACAAATGGAATATTGTGTCCAGTTCTAGGCACCGCACTTTAGGAAAGATGTGAAGGCCTTAGAGAGGGTGCAGAAGAGATTTACTAGAATGATTCCAGGGATGAGGAACTTTAGTTACGTGGATAGACTGGAGAAGCTGGGGTTGTTCTCCTTGGAACAGAGAAGGTTGCAAGGAGATTTGATAGAAGTATTCAAAATCATGAAGGGTCTAGAAAGAGTAGATGGAGAGAAACTGTTCCCATTGGCAGAAGGGTCAAGAACCAGAGGACATAGCTTAAGGTGATTGGCAAAAGAACCAAGGGTGACATGAGGAAAAACTTTTTTACACAACGAATGGTTAGGATCTGGAATGCACTGCCCGAGGGGGTGGTGGAGCAGATTCAATTATGGCCTTCAAAAGGGGACTGGATAAGTAAGTACTTGAAAGGAAAAAATTTGCAGGGCTACGGGGATAGGGCGGGGGAGTGGGACTAGCTGTATTGCTCTTGCATAGACCCGGCGAGAACTCGATGGGCCAAATGGCCTCATTCCGTGTTGTAACCTGTCTATGATTCTATGTGCCTAGTGGTGTCCCCCAGGGATCTGTATTGGGGCCTCAGCTTTTCACTATATTTATCAATGACTTAGATGAAGGAATAAAGAATCGTATATCCAAGTTTGCTGACGACACCAATTTAGGTGGCACAGTAATTTGTGTAGATGGGAGCAGAAAGTTGCAAAGGGACATTGATAGATTAAATGAGTGGGCAAAACTGGCAGATGGTGTTCAGGGTGGAGAAGTGCAAGATCATCCACTTTGGATGTAAGAAAGTTAGATCAAAGTATTTTCTAAATGGCAAGAAGCTAGGAACTGTGGAGGAGCAGAGAGATTTATAAGAACATAAGAAATAGGAGCAGGAGTAGGCCAGACAGGCCCTCGAGCCGGCTTCGCCATTCAACAAGATCATGACTGATCTTCGACCTCAACTCCATTTTCCCGCCCGACCCCCATATCCCTTGATTCCCTTAGAGTCCAAAAATCTATTGATCTCAGCCTTGAATATACTCAATAACTGAGCATTTACAGCCCTCTGCAGAAGAGAATTCCAATGATTCACCACCCTCAGAGTGGAGAATTTCCACGTCATCTCAGTCCTAAATGGCTGACCCCTTATCCTGAAACTATGCCCCCTAGTTCTAGACTCTCCAGCCAGGGGAAACAGCCTCTCAGCATCTACCCTGTCAAGCCCCCTCAGAATCATATATGTTTCAATGAGATCACCTCTCATTCTTCTAAACTTCATTCTCTCCTCATAGTACAACCCTCTCATCCCAGGATTCAATCTAGTGAACTTCGTCGCACTGCCTCTAAGGCAAGTATATCCTTCCTTAGATAAGGAGACCAAAACTGCACAGAGTACTCCAGGTGATGTTTTACCAAAGCCCTGTACAATTATAGCAAGATTTCCTTACTCTAGTACTCTGACCTTTTTGCAGTAAAGGCCAATAAATTTGCCTTCCTAATTGCTTGCTGTACCTGCATGTTAACTTTCTGTGTTTTGTGTACAAGGACACCCAAATCTCTCTGAACACCAACATTTAATAGTTTCTCACTATTTAACAAATATTCTGATTTTCTATTCTTCCTGCCAAAGTGAATAACCTCACATTTCCTCACATTATACTCTATCTGCAGACTCTTTGGCCAGGATTTTGACCCGGAGCTAGGAAGGGGGGGGGTCGAATCACGGACGGGAAACCCTGAAGTACTGGTTTCCCGGACGTACTTACGATTTTAACATAAGGACGTCTTTTTTTTGAGGATTTGCCGTCCGACAGGCTGGCCTCAGTCGGATGGGAGCAAAGCAAGGAAAAGGATGTGAAAAGGTAAGTCTCCGGGTAAGTATTAGATTGTATGGATGTGGGGGGGGGTCACGGGGGCATGAGAGCACCGATGGCCGTGGGACTACTGATGTGCACGGGAGGGGGAAGATCAGTCATCGGAGGTCAGTCACGGGGGAGTCAGTCATGGGGGGGCATCGGGGGTCATGGGGGGGTAATCGGGTGTCAGTCACTGGGGGGTCAGTCACCGAGACGGTGGGGGGGGCGAATGTCGGGATCGGGGGTCATCGTAGTAGTCCGCAATCATTGCTGGGGGGGGGGGGGGGGGTTTGCGATCATTGGCGCGGGGATCCGCAATCGTTGGAGTGGGGGGGTCGATGCAGGTAGGCTTGTCGGGCCTGAGGGAAGCATTCCTGCTCCTCCAGGCCCACAAGCTGTGCTATAAAGGCACTTAACTGCAATTTCGGGCTTTCTCGCCTCCTCTCATGCGGTGTGAAGAAGAAGGCCCGGGAATCCTGGCCCCCAGGGGTTGAAATTGCAAAACCTTTCAAATTGGAGGCCCGCAGCCTCCTTGAAAGGTTTTAGTGACCAACCCGCATCCTGGGAGCGGATTGGTTGCCCGCCCCTTGTTCTGCCCCCGTGAAATCTCGAAGTGGGCGTGTTGGAGGCGGGCTGGGGTCGGGTCTAAAATTGTTGCAATTTTCAAGGCCTCCTCGCACCCAACCCACCCATTTTTCACAATTAAAATTCTGCCCTTTGTGTCCTCCTCAGCTTACTTTCCCACCTAGCTTTGCATTGTAAGCAAACCTGGATACATTACACTTGGTCCCTTCATCTAAGTCATTAATATAGATTGTAAATAGTTGAGGTCCCAGCACTGATCCTCGCGGCACCGCGCCAACCTGAAAATGATCCGGTTATTCCTACTCTCTGTTTTCCGTCCATTAACCAATCCTCTATCCATGCTAATATATTACCTCCAACCCCGTGTAACAACCTTTTATGTGGCACCCTATCGAATGCCTTTTGAAAATCCAAATATACTACATCGACTGGTTCCCCTTTATCTACCCTGCTAGTTACATTCTCAAAAAATTCTAATAGATTTGTCAAACACGATTTCTCTTTCTTAAAACCACATTGACTCTGCCTAATCATATTATGATTTTCTAAGTGCCCTGTTACTATGTCCTTAATAATAGATTCCAGCGTTTTCCTAACAACTGATGTCAGGCTAACTGGCCTGTAGTTCCCTGTTTTCTCTCTCCCTCCTTTCTTGAATAGTGGTGTTACATTTGCTCCCTTCCAATCCACTGGGATCATTCTAGAATCGAGGGAATTTTGGATGTTTACAACCAATGCATCCACTATCTCTGCAGTCACCTCTTTTAGAACCCTAGGATGTAGGCCACCAGGTCCCGGGGATTTGTCGGCTTTTAGTCCCATTAATTTCTCCAGTTCTTTTTCTTTACTAATATTAATTACTTTAAGTTCCTCACTCTGATTAGACCCTTGGCTCCTCACTATTTCTACTGTGAGGACAGATACAAAATATTTGTTTAACGTCTCTGCCATTTCCTTATTCCCCATTATAATTTCTCCTGTATCAGCCTCTTTTGCTGCTCTATTCCTTTTTAGAGACTTGTAGAAACTCTTACAAACTGTTTTTATATTTCTTGCTCGTTTACTCTCATAGTCGATTTTCTCTCTCTATCAATTTTTTGGTTATCCTTTGCTGGTTTCTAAAACTCTTCCAATCCTTGGGCTTACTACTCTTCTTGGCAATACTATAAGCCTCTTCTTTTAATCTAATACTATCCTTCACTTCTTTTGTTAGTCACGGATGGATCATTTTTCCCTTGGAGTTTTTATTTCTCAATGGAATGTATATTCGTTGAGAATTTTTTTTTATTCGTTCTTGGGATGTGGACATCGCTGGCGAGGCCGGCATTTATTGCCCATCCCTATTTGCCCTTGAGAAGGTGGTGGTGAGCCGCCTTCTTGAACCGCTGCAGTCCGTGTGGTGAAGGTTCTCCCACAGTGCTGTTAGGAAGGGAGTTCCAGGATTTTGACCCAGCGACGATGAAGGAATGGCGATATATTTCCAAGTCGGGATGGTGTGTGACTTGGAGGGGAACGTGCAGGTGGTGTTGTTCCCATGTACCTGCTGCTCTTGTCCTTCTAGGTGGTAGAGGTCGTGGGTTTGGGAGGTGCTGTCGAAGAAACCTTGGCGAGTTGCCGCAGTGCATCCTGTGGATGGTACACACTGCAGCCACTGTGCGCCGGTGGTGAAGGGAGTGAATGTTTAGGGTGGTGGATGGGGTGCCAATCAACCGGGCTGCTTTGTTCTGGATGGTGTCGAGCTTCTTGAATGTTGTTGGAGCTGCACTCATCCAGGCAAGTGGAAAGTATTCCAACACACTTCTGACTTGTACCTTGTAGATGGTGGAAAGGCTTTGGGGAGTCAGGAGGTGAGTCATTCGCCGCAGAATACCCAGCCTCTGACCTGCTCTTGTAGCCACAGTATTTATATGGCTGGTCCAGTTAAGTTTCTGGTCAATGGTGACCCCCAGGATGTTGATGGTGGGGGATTCGGCGATGGTAATGCCGTTGAATGTCAAGGGGAGGTGGTTAGACTCTCTCTTGTTGGAGATGGTCATTGCCTGGCACTTGTCTGGCGCGAATGTTACTTGCCACTTATGAGCCCAAGCCTGGATGTTGTCCAGGTCTTGCTGCATGCGGGCTCGGACTGCTTCATTATCTGAGGGGTTGCAAATGGAACTGAACACTGTGCGATCATCAGCGAACATCCCCATTTCTGACCTTATGATGGAGGGAAGGTCATTGATGAAGCAGCTGAAGATGGTTGGGCCTGAGACACTGCCTTGAGGAACTCCTGCAGCAATGTCCTGGGGCTGAGATGATTGGCCACCAACAACTACTACCATCTTCCTTTGTGCTAGGTATGACTCCAGCCACTGGAGAGTTTTCCCCCTGATTCCCATTGACTTCAATTTTACTAGGGCTCCTTGGTGCCACACTCGGTCAAATGCTACCTTGATGTCAAGGGCAGTCACTCTCACTTCACTTCTGGAATTCAGCTCTTTTCTCCAAGTTTGGACCAAGGCTGTAATGAGGTCTGGAGCCGAGTGGTCCTGGCGGAACCCAAACTGAGCATCGGTGAGCAGGTTATTGGTGAGTAAGTGCCGTTTGATAGCACTGTCGACGACACCTTCCATCACTTTGCTGATGATTGAGAGTAGACTGATGGGGCAGTAATTGGCCGGATTGGATTTGTCCTGCTTTTTGTGGACAGGACATACCTGGGCAATTTTCCACTTTGTCGTGTGGATGCCAGTGTTGTAGCTGTACTGGAACAGCTTGGCGAGAGGCGCAGCTACTTCTGGAGCGCAAGTCTTCAGCACTACAGCCGGGATGTTGTCGGGGCCCATAGCCTTTCCTGTATCCAGTGCACTCAGCCATTTCTTGATATCATGTGGAGTGAATCGAATTGGCTGAAGACTGGCTTCTGTGATGGTGGGGATATCGGGAGGAGGCCGAGATGGATCATCCACTCGGCACTTCTGGCTGAAGGTGGTTGCAAACGCTTCAGCCTTGTCTTTTGCACTCACGTGCTGGTCTCCGCCATCGTTGAGGATGGGGATGTTTACAGAGTCTCCTCCTCCCGTTAGTTGTTTAATTGTCCACCACCATTCACGACTGGTTGTGGCAGGACTGCAGAGCTTTGATCTGATCCGTTGGTTGTGGAATCACTTAGCTCTGTCTATAGCATGTTGCTTCCGCTGTTTAGCATGCATGTAGTCCTGAGTTGTAGCTTCACCGGGTTGGCACCTCATTTTTAGGTACGCCTGGTGCTGCTCCTGGCATGCTCTTCTACACTCCTCATTGAACCAGGGTTGATCCCCTGGCTTGTTGGTATGGTAGAATGAGGAATATGCCGGGCCATGAGGTTACAGATTTTGCTGGAATACAATTCTGCTGCTGCTGATGGCCCACAGTGCCTCATGGATGCCCAATTTTGAGCTGCTAGATCTGTTCTGAATCTATCCCATTTAGCACAGTGGTAGTGCCACACAACATGTTGGATGGTGTCCTCAGTGCGAAGATGGGACTTCGTCTCCACGAGGACTGTGCGGTGGTCACTCCTAGCAATACTGTCATGGACAGATGCATCTGCGACAGGTAGATTGGTGAGGACGATGTCAAGTAAGTTTTTCTCTCGTGTTGGTTCACTCACCACCTGCTGCAGGCCCAGTCTAGCAGCTATATCCTTCAGGACTTGGCCAGCTCGGTCAGTAGTGGTGCTACCGAGCCACTCTTTGTGATGGACTTTGAAGTCCCCACCCAGAGTACATTCTGTGCCCTTGCTACCCTCAGTGCTTCCTCCAAGTGGTGTTCAACATGGAGGAGGACTGATTCATCAGCTGAGGGAGGGCGGTAGGTGGTAATCAGCAGGAGGTTTCCTTGCCCATGTTTGACCTGATGCCATGAGATTTCATGGGGTCCAGAGTCAATGTTGAGGACTCCCAGGGCCAATCCCTCCTGGCTGTATATCACAGTACCGCCACCTCTGGTGGGTCTGTCCTGCCGGTGGAACAGGACATACCCAGGGATGGTGATGGAAGAGTCTGGGACGTTGGCTGAAAGGTATGATTCTGTGAGTATGGCTATGTCAGGCTGTTGCTGGACCAGTCTGTGGGACAGCTCTCCCAATTTTGGCACAAATCCCCAGATGTTAGTAAGGACGACTTTGCAGGGTTGACTGGGCTTGGTTTGCCTTTGTCGTGTCCGGTGCCTCATAGTCTGATGCCGGGTGGTCCGTCCGGTTTTATTCTTATTGTGACTTTTTTTAGCGAGATTTTACAACTGAGTGGCTTGCTAGGCCATTTCAGAGGGCAATTAAGAATTAACCACATTGCTGTGGGTCTGGAGTCACATATAGGCCAGACTGGGTAAGGACAACGGGTTTCCTTCCCTAAAGAACAATTATGAAATATTTCTTTAAATGTTTGCCATTGCTTATCTACCATCATATCTTTTAATCTAATTTCCCAATCTACTTAGCCAACTTGCCCCTCATACCTATCTAATTGGCTTTCTTTAAGTTTAAGATTCTAGTTTCAGATTTAAGTAGGTCACTCTCGAACTCAACGTGAAATTCTATATTATGATCATTCTTCCCCAAAGGATCCCCAACTATGAGATTACTAATTAACCCTGTCTCATTACACAAGACAAGATCTGAAATAGCCTGTTCCCTGGTTGGTTCCACAACTTATTGTTCTAGGAAACTGTCTCGAATGCATTCCATGAACTCGTCTTCCAAACTACTTTTGCCAATTTGATTTGCCCATTCTATATGTAGATTAATGTCCCCTACGATTATTGCATTACCTTTGTTACAAGCTTTTATTTCTTGATTAATACTCTGTCCAACGGTATAGCTACTGTTAGGGGGCCTATAAACTACCCCCACCAGTGTTTTCTGCCCCTTGTTATTTTGTATCTCCACCCATACTGATTCTACTTCCTGATCTTCCGAGCCAAGATCCTTTCTCACTACTGTCCTTATGTCATCCTTTATTATCAGGGCTACACCCCCCCACACACACACCTTTTCCATTTTGTCTGTCTTTTTGAAAAAGCAAGTACCCTGGAATATTTAGTTCCCAACCTTGGTCACCTTGCAACCACATGTCAGTAATGACTAGTAGATCATACCCATTTATCTCTATTTGTGCCATTAATTTGTCTATCTTGTTACGAATGCTTCATGCATTCAGATAAAGAGCCTTTAATTTTAACTTTTTACTATTTTTCTCTGATTTGACCTTATTCACTGATGCACTATTACCGTTAAACTCTCTGTCACTTCCTATCAAACTCCGCTTATCTTTACCCAAATCGCTACACTTTTCTATGACCTTGACTTTTCTCTTTAGATTTATAAATTTCCGCTCACCTGAACCCTCCCCCCACCCCTTTTCATTTAAAGCCCTATCTACAGCCCTAGTTATTCGATTCGGGAGGACACTGGTCCCAGCCCGATTTAAGTGGAGTCCTTCCCATCGGAACAGCTCCTTCTTTCCCCAGTACTGGTGCCAATGCCCCATGAATAGAAACTCCTGTCTCCCACACCACTCTTTAAGCCATGCATTTAACTCTCTGATCTGTTTGTTCCTATGCCAATTTGTGCGTGGCCCAGATAGTAATCCAGAGATTATTACCTTTTGAGTTTCTGCTTATTAATTTGGACCCTAGCTCTTCAAACTCCCTCAGCTGGACCTCATTCCTAGTTCTGCCTATGTTGTTGGTTCCTACGTGGACCACGACAACTGTATCCTCCCCCTCATGCTCCAAGTTTTTTTCCTTAACCCTGCACCAGGCAGGCAACACAGCTTTCGGGACTCCCAGTCGTGGCTGCAGAGAACAGAATCTGTTCCCCTGACTGTACAATCCCTACCACTACCACATTGCCTTTTACTCCCCCCACTCAAATGGCCTCCTGTACCACAGTGCTGTGGTCAAATTGCCCATTCTCCCTGCAGTCTTTGTTCTCATCCATACAGTTAGCAAGTACCTCGTACCTGTTGGACAAGGTCAAAGGCTGAGGCACCTCCATCACTGCATCCTGGGTCGCCATACCTGCCTGACTCGCAGTCACATCCTCCTGTTCCTAACGAATGACCAACTCTAAATTACTACCTAACCTAAGGGGGTATGACTGCCTCTTGGTCAAAGTGTCCAGATAAGTCTCCCCCTCCCGGATGCATCGCAATGTCTCGGATTGCAGCTCAACAACTCTGAGCCGAAGTTCCTCCAGCTGCAGACACTTACTGCAGATGTGGTTGACGGGGATCTCGCTCGTCTCCACAACTCCCACGTGCTGCAGTTACGGCACACCACCTGCACTACCATCCCTATCTAACCTTGTTTTATATATTTAATTAGTTAAAGTTTTTATTCACTCCGTATTTTTAGTTTTATTAAATCAATAACTTAAACTAGTTCATCTAGTTTAAGTTATTGATTTAATAAAATAATAGTTATAGTTTCCCAGCTCTTAATTTAAACCACTGTCCTAGCTTAGAGAGCAAAAAAAAAGGTAATACTCACCAACCAATCACCTACCTGCTGTCCTATAACTTCACTCCTTGATTATTTCTCTCTCTCTCTCTCTTTCTCTTCACTGCTCCTTTATACGTGGTGGGGGGGGGGGGGTTCCTGGGCCACTGGAGGGATTCCCAGGCCACTAGGGGTGATTCCAGGCCACTGGGGGGGATCCCCGTTGTTTCTCTGGGCTGCTCTCTCCCTCTCAGATGCTCCTTTATACCAGAGTCTTTATTTATGGATCCATGTACATAAATCACTAAAAACTAGTGGACAGGTGCAGAATTTTTTCAGGAAGGCTATTGGAATGTTAGCCGTTATCTCAAGGGGGCTGGAATACTAAGGGATGGAAGTTATGTTACAGCTACATAGAACTCGCTTCGACCGCATCTGGAGTACTGCATTCAGTTCTGGGCACCGCACCTCAGAAAGGATGTTTTGGCCTTGGAGGGGGTGCAGCGCCGATTCACCAGAATGATACCAGGACTTAGAGGGTTAAATTATGAGGACAGGTTGCATTGACTAGGCTTATAGTCCCTCGATTATAGAAGATTAGGGGGTGATCGAATTGAGTTGTTTAAGATGATTAAAGGATATGAAAGGGTAGATAGAGAGAACTTCTTTCTCATTTTGGATGTAGGTCACTATGATGATCAAAAAATACAGTAGCATTAAACTGGCCACCTGAAAACAAGACATTCTGTGACTTCAGTTAAAGCCATGTGGTTCAATCCTGAAGATAATGTTCATTTTTACTGCTGGCACAAAACATTGAAAATGGACCAACACCATCCCACATGCGCCACCTGTATATATTCCATAAAAGATTCTATGAAATAATACAAGCTGATTTGAGTTTCAAGGATGCAATTCATCTTGGGGTGTGAATAACATTGAGAGCTGCTGTCATATTCTGCAGTGTCATCTAAACCTTTGGCACGTTACGACTTTGTAACACAATGCAGCCTTTATGTTACGTAATGTGAGTACTATTTCCCCCCCTATAAAAAAGAACCTCACCTAATGAAAATTAAATTGAATTTTCATTTTCATTACAAAATTTTTTATCTTTCTATTCAAGCATTACTACTTCTTTCTGGCCAGTAACAAACTCTCTAAGGGTGGGTTCTATGTGGAAACATTTGATTACCGGAAGAACTATGATGTAAAGGCATATGGCCAGTTGCCTCCTGTTATTTACTTGGACAAAGGCAACACGTATGATTTCTACATCTACCTCACTGTGAACACTGGTGAGTTGAAACATATAGCCTGTTGTTTTTACACACCAGAATCATCTAATAATATACAGGGAATCTAAGTATCAGTTTTCTATTTAAAAGAAATTAAGTAGCTTTGAAAATCTTATTTAAGTACTGAATAATGATGACATTATTAGGTCAAAAGGCTGGGAGCATGGGAACAGCTACTGAACCTGATTCCAGAGAAGGTAAATTAACATCAGAGACATGGGGGAAGAAATGATGATCCATGTCAACTGTTTAAAGACTTTTTACAACAGTTTTGCAGACTTATTACCAGAATTTCAAGAACTAACTTTTATTTGTGAAGTATTATTAATGGTTCACATTTTCCAACATATGTTTAGATGGTGGCCAGGTTCTTACATGCTAAATAGGAAAAATCTATTTCATCAATTTTTTGAGGTGCAACCAGAAACCGTATACATTTGCTGAATTTTCCAAATGGTTATGTGGCACGTACACACAGATCTATAAATCATACCCAGACCAGGACATCGAGCTTAAGAAAAGATCAAAATTAAGAAAGGCCATTCTGCCTGTCAAAGAACAGTTCACTACTATTCCAGCTCACCTAGCCCAGCATCCAGCTACATTTTGAACTCTCCTAATATTATTTACTCCACTATCTTACCTGGTAGATGAATACAAATGTAGGCCTGTAGGACTAAAGCTGTGAGAAGAGAGCCTAACTTTGTGACCAGCATCCTCTTGGAAGAAAGACGGGATAAACAGGAGAGGTGGGCACATGAGGGGGGCTAACAGGAGCAGAGAATACCAGTCATTTTCTGAATTTGCACTCCAGGCAGAGACCCGCATCCACTGGCATGCATATTGGAAATTTGGACTGCAGTGCAGCCATTTAGTAATTCAGCACATTCCTCTAAGAAGGTGGTATTCATTTCTTAGACAGTGCCTACCATCGTTCCCAACCTTTGATGCAGTATACAGTGCTGCTAACCAACAACACTGTTGATTATCTTGTTCTTACTCAATACTTAAAGATAGGCTGATTGAGCTTTGGAAGTACCTGTTTCTCTTGTTAGCCCCTCAGATCTGGGACTAGGGTTGCCAACCCTCCAGGATTGCCCTGGAGTCTCCAGGAATTGAAGATTAATCTCATGGAAACTGCTGCAAGCAACCCAGGAGATAAGCCATAACGGCATTAAAAGAGAATTATGTGGTTTTTTTCATTTTCGTTGAACATTTTTATTTATTAGTTATAAAATTGTTGGAGATGAGGGAAATGGCTGTTTGACTGGGTGGGACAGTTGGTGGCGAGAGATCATGTGATGAAACTCCAGGCATGCGTCCAACCAGAGTTGGCGACCCTATCTGGGACACTTTTGACTTATCACTGATCTCTTTAATGTACCTACAACTAATGAAAATCATGGGCTTGATTTTCAAATGGCGGCGGGATGGCAGCAGTGGGGGCAATGGGCATGCGGGTAATCTTACTGTTTCCCACGCGATTGCGAGTTAATTGGTGGCCCTTAACGTGGCTTCCAGGTTTGCTGTCCGAAAGCTGCGCAGTGGACGGACTGCGCACCCACATGACAAGCTGTCAGCTGGAGCGGCTCTATTTAAAGGGCCATTGCTCTAAAGGCTTTTGCTGCAGCAAAGACGAAAAAGGCACATTGGAGCAGCACAGGGGCAAGGTTGCTCCAAGATTTAATAATCCCTCACTGCAGCAGCTACTGGCCGGGGTGAGGAGGAAGAGGGAAGTGATTTACCCTGCAGACGGAAGGAAGTGCCCTGCCTCTGCCACCAAGAAGGCCTGGCTCAATGTGGCAGAGGAAGTCACCAGCAGCAGCAACATCTCGCGCACTTGGGTCCAATGCAGGAAGCGCTTCAGTGACCTAACTAGGTCAGCAAAAGTGAGTACACGAATGATTCTCCTGCATTCCGTGTTCCACATCAGCCAACCGCCCCCAACTCATTCTGCAGTGCCAAGACTACTCCATCACATCACTCCTCACACCCACTTAAGGCTCATCCTCAACTTATCTGCACTTCCTGAGCACTTCCTCACCTCCCCATTAGTCACCCCACCAATATCACTCACCCCAATCCTCGTCCAATGCGATGGCTCTGCCTCATACTCACCCTCTGCTGCATCTCTTTCACGGTCAGCTTCACCCAAAGTAGTGCATTCATCGGCTGGCTACTTCACCATCACTCATTCACACATCTGTACTTTCTCCCCTTCTAGGAGAAGAGACTGCAAAATGCATGCGAGAGGTGAGGACTGGAGGGGGGGCCACAACAAGTAGCAGGTGAGCCACTGGTCTGGCCATGGGTTCGTCCTCCTCCTCCTTCTCAATGTGGATGGCAGATGTGGATAGGGCCTCCTCAAGCAGCACCCCTCTCTGTTGTGCCATGTTGTGCAGGACTCAACACACTACTATAATGCGTCCCACTTTGTCTGGTGCATATTGAAGCGCTCCCCCAGAACGATCAAGGCACCTAAATTGCATCTTGAGCTGCCCTATAGCATGCTCAATTGTAGATCTGGTGGCGACGTGGCTGTGGTTGTATTGATGCTGTTGCTCGGTAATGGGGTTCATACGAACATACGAGGAGTAGGCCATTCGGTCTCTCGAGCCTGCTCTGCCATTTGATAAGATCACGGCTGATCTGATTGTGACCTCAACCTTACATTCCCGTCTACCTACTATAATCTTTGACTCCATTGTTAATCAGGAATCTATCTAACTCAGCCTTAAAAATATTCAATGACCCTGCCTCCACCGCTCTCCAGGGAAGGGAGTTCCACAGACTCACGACTCTCTGAGAGAAAAAAAATTCCCCTCATCTCCATCTTAAATGGGAGACCTCTTATTTTTAAACTGTGGCCCCTAGTTCTAGTCTCTCCCACAAGGGGAAACATCCTCTCAGCATCTACGCCTTCTAGACCCCTCAGGATCGTATATGTTTCAATAAGATCACCTCTCATTCTTCTAAACTTCAGTGTATACAGGCCCAACTCGTCCAACCTTTCCTCATAAGATAACCCCCTCATCCCAGGAATCAGTCAAGTGAACCTTCTCTGAATCGCCTCCAAAGCAATTATGCCCTATCTTAAATAAGGAGACCAAAACTGTACAGAGTATTCTAGATGCGGTCTCACCAATGCCCTGTACAACTGCAGCAAAACACTTCTACTTTTATATTCCATTCCACTTGCAATAAATGGCAACATTCCATTTGTCTTCCTAATCTCTTGCTGTAGCTGCATACTAACTTTTTGTGATTCATGTACTAGGACATCCAGATCTCTCTGTACCTCAGAGTTCTGCAATCTCTCTTCATTTAAATAACATACTGCTTTTCTATTCCTCCTGCCAAAGTGGACAAGTTCACATTTTCCCACATTGTACTCCATCTGCCAAATTTTTGCCCACTCACTTAATCTATCTATATCCCTTTGCAGACTCCTTCACAACTTACTTTCCTACCTACCTTTGTGTCATCAGCAAATTTAGCAACCTCAGCGGTTCAGAGCGGAATCCCACTGCCCTCTCCGTCTGACTGAGGTGGTCCATGGGGAAGTTGACATATTGCGAGGCCCTGCAGAACAAGCCATCGGTAACCTGCCTTATGCACTTGTGTGCAGACAACTGAGAGACCCCAGCGATGTCCCTGGTGGCACCCTGGAATGATCCGGAGGCAAAGAAGTTGACGGCAGTGGTGACTTTGACAACGACAGGTAATGAGATGCCGCTTGGCCAGCCGGAAGCAGCTCAGCATGAAGGAGGCTGCAGATGCGTGCGACCACCTGATGACTCACTCTCAGCCTACGTATGCACTGCTCCTCAGAGAGGTCCTGGAAGCTGACCCTTGGTCAGTAAACCCTCTGGCGAGAGTAGTGCCTCCTGCGACGTCGCTCTCTCAGTCGTTGCCATCTGTGTTCTTGTGGAGGTGCCTGTGGTGCAGCACTGTGTTGTAGAGCTCCACATGGCGGAAGTGCAGGTCATTGCTGGTGAGACTGGCGATGTTGCTCGTCCTCAGATGTACTGGTGAATGCAGCCATGGCACCCCCCAGCCTGATGGTGTCAGTTTGAGGGGGTCCGAAAAGTTGGTAAATATGTGTCAACAGAAGAATTCTGAGTGGTAACTAAGAATTTTCATTGTAGACATAAACATCTTCCAGCTAAAAGTTTGTCTGAAAGACCAGAGTGTCCTGCTGCAATAACTCACCTTTTATCCCCATCTGTCAAACAAGCATTTCAATGTCTAACTGGCTGCTGGCTGAAACACGTCTCCTAAAACATGGAGCGTTTCCGACAGCACGGGAAACACGCTGAATGAAAATCGGTCCCCTGCATCAATAACCATGAAATTAATTACTTCAAATACTTAAACTATCAACCTGCCGTCTTTAATTGCTGGTGAGACTTCCGCATTTGTGAGGCCTGCGCGCGCATAGAAGCGTCTGTGGGGAACCTGGAAGTCGGCGGGTTGGAGCCGGCTTCCTCACCCGCTTGGGATTTCCCTGATTTTCTGAGCTCCCCCCCCCCCCCCCCCCCCAGTTTCCAGGCCAACATTCCTCCCTCAACCAACACGAACAAAAATAGATTAACTAGTTATTCATTCATTTATTTCCTGCTTCATTTGTTGTCTGCTACATTTGTTTACATAACAATAACTGCACTTCAAAAATAACTAATTGGAAATAATCCATTGGTTGTAAAGTACTTTGGTATGTCCTGAGTACATGAAAAGGCACTATCTAAATGCAAGCACTTTTTATCAAAAAGAAACTTTTAAATAGTTAGTGCAGCCCTTCAAAAAGCTGCAAGTGCTTTAAATTACCTGGTCAGTCTGCGTGAGCTCCCACAGGCAGCCTACATCAGTTCACGGTGTTATGGACGGGAAAGCTGAGTGGAAGACTTTACTGACAGGTCGCTGGCTCTTTTTGCTCACGATGTGCATTTCTAAGAGCTAACTGGGCACAGGGAGGAAGCTCCCAATTGAAACAAGCATGAACTTGCAAATTAAATTCAAATGATGAGAGCGTGACATAAAATGCTCCCTGTGTCACTTTCAAGTCATTACACTGGTTGTACATCACTTTAACTCACCACATTATAAATGGGTACCCAATGCTGCTAGACACTGAAAGAAGATTACTGTGACAAAATACAAGACATTAATAAACTTGAAGAATGGGCATGTAATTGGCAAATGAATTTCAATATAGATAAGTGTGAAGTGGTGCATTTTGGTAGGAAGAATAAGGAGGCCACACATTGCTTGGATAATGAAAGTCTAAATTGGGTAGAGGAGCAAAGGTCTCCCATTTGAAATCACAGAAGGGAAAGGGATTAAAATGTACACTCATTGGGGGTGAAATTCAACCTCAGCTGGGTGCAAAACGGGTGTTAGCGGATTGGCTGACTGTTATACACCCCGCCTAGTTTTCCTTTCCATAAACTATAATCACTGTTATATGCCCCTTAAGCTTGCAACATCTCAGGACTCCTCTGCTTGAGGACATGATGGCACATAATATAAGTGAGTAGAGCCAGACTCAAACTGGAGGAGGGGGCTCAGAAATTACATGTCTCTGACTCCCTTTCATGAGGTCACCCTGGGCATCCTTGCTTATGAGTAGGGGAAGGCGAAGCTGGAGTCTTACTCCAAGCTCAGACTAGCATCATCCTACTCTTGTTCTGAGCTTTCCCCCTACTTAAGTACTAACACACAGGTACAATCACAAAAACATCACCTAAGGTATATTACAATGTAAGCTCTATTTGAAGGTGTCCCTTGGAGCTAGCGTTGCTCTATTAATGTAGGCCTGGAAGAGCTGTAAAACCTGCGATCGACCTGATCCTGTCAGTTTCCCACTGGATGGGTTAGGTTATAATTACCCGTGGCCCTAAGTCACGCTATTTGATCTGCTCGAAACTGCACTCTACAGGCAGCAATAGATTTGAGGTAGAATCATAGAATGATACAGCACAGAAGGCGGCCATTTGGCCCATCGTACCTTGCTGTCTCTTTGAAAGAGCTATCCAATTAGTCCCATCTCCCTGTTCTTTCCCCATGGCCCTGCAAATTTTTCCTCTTAAAGTATTTATCCAATTCCCTTTTGAAAGTTATTATTGAATCTATATTGGCCAGGACAAGCCCCCTGCTCTCCTTTGAATAGTGCTATGGGATCTTCCACTAATTGGAGAAGCTGTGGTGGTTGAGGACAGGTCACGAAGCAGCTGGCAGTGGAGGTGGAGAGGAGTGCCAGGAACAGGAAGACAATTATTAATAAAGCAGGGGCTGAAAAATGAATACTTGAAAGCAATCTATATATAAAATTATTATTACTTTTAAAAAAGGAGGAAACTACTCATCTGAAAACATACCAATATGAGAGTTGAGAAGAGCACAGCACTTGCTGTGTAGTGACTGGCATAGAACTGCAGCATCATTGATCATCACAAATTGTCAGATTGTTACCTAACATTGGAAAGTTACCATCACAGGAAAAGGGTTACATAGAACTTCTCAATGGAATGGGGCAGGAATTAGCAAATTTTAATAGTAAACACTAATGCAATACTGGGTTTCATCCAAGAGGTACAGAATATAAAAGTTGAGATGTAACGGTGAATCTAAATAAAACATCTATTGACAGAGTCACCATCACAGGAAAAGAGTTACATAGGACCTTTCAATAGAATGTAACAGAGCATAGAAAATTTAATAGCATGTAGATAGATTTTGCACTGCTTTTGATCTATTTTAAAAATAACGTTTTATTTTGGTGTGGCAAGGGATTATAGCTTTTCCTAAACTATAAATGGCAGGGTTTTTCAATCAAGCCTGGCCACATAGACAATAATTTGTGTTCTGTGTTGTAGGAAAGGAAAGTTTGGAAAATCAAATGGATCAGGCGTGGTTGACAGCACTTGTTTCCTCCCCAGAATATATTCTGGTAACTCTAACCAGGAAGGAGGCATTAAGTAGAGGGAGTCTGATATATAGGGTACGTATACAGTATTAGAGCATGCAAAGGACACAGGGGAATAATGTAGTTTACTTAATATTCCATGGAGTTATTGCCACATTCTGATAATGGGGGTAATTTTACCTTTTGTCGCCGGACAAAAAACAGGTGATAGCAATCTGGTGGACCCTTTCACACCATCTCCCAATTTTCTTTTCCATTGAAGTATGGATACAAAAAAAGACAAGCAGTTTGTACCAGTCATTTACCTGGACACTAGCAGCTTGCACCATTATGCATTGGAGGGATGAGCTGGCTGGGTACGATGGGGGGGGAGCGAAGTCATGATGTGGGGAATTGACTGCTAAAGCTCCCACCAATAATTTGATGCATGACTTGGTTTGGAATGAAAGGTGTTTTTGTCATGGTATAAGATGCTTCACACCAAATTCCACTAATATTGTATAAGGAAACAATGCTTTAAATTAGCTGAAGGTAAAACAGTCTTACAATAAATCCCAATTAAGGGATCTTTTTCCTTCCTGGCATTCTCTGTAGACCATCCACCTAATAAATCCCAAACCATTGCACAAGGTGATGAGGAGGCCAGCAAGCTACACCAAAATGCAGCTCTTGGGCCATGTTCTAGAACTCTATTAAGCTGCAATTTGCCTCAAATCATGCATTATTGTGCCAATTTGTACTCGTGCCAACTAATAAAACCAAACCCCACAGTGTGTCTCATCCAACAGTCTCTATTGCTCATTATCCTGTCACTGTTGTACAAAGCTGCTGCTGAAGTCCTCAAAAAATATAGCCCATTCCTCACTCTACCACCTAATGGTAGTGGTTGTTGGAGGCCATCATCTCAGCCCCAGGACATTGCTGCAGGAGTTCCTCAGGGCAGTGTCCGAGGCCCAACCATCTCCAGCTGCTTCATCAATGACCTTCCCTCCATCATAAGGTCAGAAATGGGGATGTTCGCTGACGATTGCACAGTGTTCAGTTCCATTCGCAACCCCTCAAATAATGAATCAGTCCGAGCCCGCATGCAGCAAGACCTGGACAACATCCAGGCTTGGGCTGATAAGTGGCAAGTAACATTCGCGCCACACAAGTGCCAGGCAATGACTATCTCCAACAAGAGCAGGTCAGAGGCTGGGTATTCTGTGGCGAGTGACTCACCTCCTGACTCCGCAAAGCCTTTCCACCATCTACAAGGCACAAGTCAGGAGCGTGATGGAATACTCTCCACTTGCCTGGATAGGTGCAGCTCCAACAACACTCAAGAAGCTCGACATCATCCAGGACAAAGCAGCCCGCTTATTGGCACCCCATCCACCACCCGAAACATTCACTCCCTTCACACCGGCGCACAGTGGCTACAGTGTGTACCATCCACAGGATGCACTGCAGCAACTAGCCAAGGCTTCTTCGACAGCACCTCCCAAACCCGTGACCTCTACCACCTAGAAGGACAAGAGCAGCAGGCACATGGGAACAACACCACCTGCTTGTTCCCCTCCAAGTCACACACCATCCCGACTTGGAAATATATCGCCGTTCCTTCATCGTCGCTGGGTCAAAATCCTGGAACTCCCTTCCTGACAGCACTGTGGGAGAACCATCACCACACGGACTGCAGCAGTTCAAGAAGGCGGCTCACCACCACCTTCTCAAGGGCAATTAGGGATGGGCAATAAATGCCGGCCTCGACAGCGATGCCCACAGTCCATGAACGAATAAGAAAAAAAAGACAACAGGAGCATGTTTCACATTTTTGAATCAAGTTTTTTTCTTTTGACGCCTGTACCATTTCACTTACACTCCTTCTTTCCTTCAGGTCATAGTGGAGGATCGAGACTACTACCAAGGACAAAGTTTGACAGGTGAAAACCTGGTGGTGCTTTCAGTTACACTAAAGGTGAGACTGTGAACTGAAGTAATGAGAGTAACTAAACATTCAGGGTGCTAAATTGGGCCGTGTAGCGCCGCTTCTTTCAGTGCTACGCAACCTCTTGAACGTCCAAGATGACGTCTTGGCTGCATATGCACGTTTCCAGCGTGACGTGCGCCGGATGCTCTCTTGGTATAGGAGCTAGCGCATGTGCAAATGCTGAACGCCGGCTGCATGTAAAGTAAGGAGAAATGGATACAATCAGTGTGCAACGCTGATTTAAAGTGATAGACACCATTTTGGCACTTAACGCTCAACTCAACGCACAGTCTTAAGCACGACCATCTGAACATGTCTTAGAGTGCCTGGAGGACCCCCACCTGCGCTCTTTAAAGGGAGCATACAGGATTTACAGGTTAGTGGCTGGATTATTGCTTCTGGCTGCCGATACATTTCTAACTGGTTTTGGAGGTCTCCTATACTTCCAAAACTATAGTATTTCTAGGACACGGAGACATAGCCTAACATTTAGAGCCAGGAAGTGCAGGTGTGAAGTTAGGAAACGCTTTTACACGCAAAGGGTGAGAGAAGTTTGGAATGTGCTTCTGCAAACGGCAGCTGATGCTAGCTCAATTGTAAATTCTAAATCTGAGATTGATAGATTTCTGTGAATCAAGGGTATTAAGGGATATGGGGCTAAAGCAGGCATATGGAGTTAGGTCACAGTTCAGCCATGATCTCATTGAATGGCGGAACACGCGCGAGGGGCTAAATGCCACTGCCACTTGCTGCCTCCTGTTATGTGCCACCTTCTGCAAGAAAGCGGGACTTGTGACTGGGTAATGTGCCAATCATGGTTGAATAGCTGCCAGTGTGTGTGACCTGTGAGTTGTGGGTGGGCGGCTTGCAACAGTGGTAATGTGCAAGGGTGAGAGGAAGCATCTGATTGGAAGAATTGAGTATTGATGTGGGTGATGGGGGTGTAGTGCATGTTGCAATGGATGCGGCTAGTGGTGCAGTTGGTAGGAGACGCCAGTTGACAGTTGACCTTACTCACCTTGACCACTCGTGTCAAAGCATTGAACTTCTACCTGCACTGCATCCTTGTTCGTAGTGCTGTGCGC
Organism: Heptranchias perlo; assembly: GCF_035084215.1. Lineage (NCBI taxonomy): Eukaryota > Metazoa > Chordata > Chondrichthyes > Hexanchiformes > Hexanchidae > Heptranchias > Heptranchias perlo. The sequence continues at coordinate 10,285,519 of NC_090365.1, forward strand.
CTGGCATTGACTTTGTCTCCCACTGCCTTTTGGGCATATGTCTGGAGGACCTCTTGTCCCCCCTTTCCCCCACGGATATAAGATGTCCCTCCTTCTGTCCACCTCTTGCACCAAGGCCTTTAGTGCATCATCTGAGAACCTTGGTGCAAGCACTCTCGCAGGCCTGGTACCAACTCAGATTGGCGGATTGGTGAGGTCTGGCATGCAGATTGGAGGAGGTGGGATTTAATAGTGCACAACCTTTATTCAATGCTTTAACATACCTCATCAGTGCGTAAACATAGGAACGCGACCTGCATCTGTGTTTTACGTGTGCGAGGTCTGAACTCTGTTCAGATTCCGTGCAGATAGCAGACTGTTATTTTTAGCAAATAACGGGTACCGGCTACCTTTAAGAGATATGAAGAGACATTCTCCCTTGAAGAGATTGGGGCTCCCCCTGCTGGTGGAAAGTGTGAATTGCATTGAATCTGCATGCCAACACTGATTTCCAACGCATCTTGCAGATAAGTCCACAGGCCTCATGAAAGTCTCGTCCTGCCTGCACAGGGGGCATCCGGCGCGGGTTAATGGCGGATCACGCTACCCACACCCAATAATAGGACTTATCGAATTTTACCCCCTAGGCGCCTGCAACACCTTGCATTTATATGGCACCTTTAACATTACAAAAGGTCCCAAGGCGCTTCACAGAGGCATAATCAGATAAAGATGAATGCCGAAACAAAGGAGATATTTGGAGGAGTGACCTAAAGCTTTGTCAAAGCGATAGGTTTTAAGGAGGGCCTTGAAAGAGGAGAGGGAGGCAGAGACATTTAGGGAGGGAATTCCAGTGCGTGTGTCCTAGATGGCTGAAGGCCGGCTGGTGGGGCGATGTGAGGGAGGGGCGCACAAAAGACCAGATTCAGAGCAACAAAGAGATCTGGGGAGGTTGTAGGGCTGGAAGAGGTTACAGAGCTAGAGAGGTGCGAGGCCATGGAGAAATTTTAAATTGGAGGCATTGGAGGAACAGGAGCCAGGGGTGATGGGTGAGCAAGACTTGGTGTGAGATGGGATATAGGCAGCATAGCTTTGGATGAGCTGAAGTTTATGGAGGGTGGAAAATGAGAGGCCGGCCGGAGAGCATTGAAACACCTTTACAGAGCGTTTGATGACCTGCAAACCTATGGGTACAAGCAATCCTTTGCTACTTTATGACTTGGTGTATGCACTGCTACAGAATATGCCACAATATATCTTTTTACAAAAAAATTCTTGAATCGATCCATTACACTAATTTGAGAAGCACAACACATTAGTGTGTCAGTGAAACAATGAACAGCCCCTATTTATCTAAGGCAGAAGGCAAAAACCAGCTTAAAAAAATTGTAAGTGACTTCCCACCCAGCAATGTAAACAGTCATTAAATGTTAGGCAGACGATGACTGTGCAGGCTTAAAAGTGCATTTAAAATTTGCACCATTTATGATTTCTCACACAAATGTCATGTTTTATGATGGAGTAAAGCAGCAACTTAGTCAATACTGGGATTCATGTGTATTTGGTTTAGTAATGTGTACCAGGGAGGAAACTCTGCCAGGCATGAAAAACTATAGTCTTGAGGAGAGAATTGAGTCACTGTGACTATTTCCACAGGAAGAGTTTTAATAGGCTGAATAGGGAAAGACCATTTCCTCTGGTTGGAGAGTAAATAACAAGAAGATATAAATTTAAAATTGGCATTAAGAATGTGAGGAGAGAGATTAGGTGCATTTTATTACACAGCCAGTTGTTGGAGCATGGAATGTGTTACCACAGGAAATGGTTGAGGCAAAGACCATTGCACCTTTGAAGGGAAAAGTGAATAAATATTTGAAGCAGACGAAGATACAGGGATATGGGGAAAGGGCAGGGCACGGAGATTAATTTTGGATTGCTCCAGCATGATGAACTGAATTTCCTCCTTCTATGCTGTAATCTTCTGTAATGCTAAAATAGTTATGTGAATTGGCATCTGGAGTTTTTTTCACACTAATCTATGCTACAGAATGATATTTCCTTCAGTATTCACAGTCTATTTCAGGAGCTTTTCAACATTTTTTACATAGAATTATATAAAATTTACAGCACAGAAACTGGCCATTCGACCCAACTGGTCTATGCCATTGTTTATGCTCTACACGAGCCTCCTCCCACCCTACTTCATCTAACACTATCATCATATCCTTCTATTACTTTCTCCCTCATGTGTTTATCTAGCTTCCCCTTAAATACGTGTATGCTATTCGCTTCAATCACTCCACGTGGTAACAAATTCCACATTCTAACCACTCTCTGGGTAAAGAAGTTTCTCCTGAATTCCTTTTTGGATTTATTAGTGACTATCGTGTAACCTATTTCTTATATTTCATTCGCCTTTTGAACACAAAATTGTTCCAGCTTGCTATGAACAACCTCTATATCAGTCTTGCCTTTATCTGTCGTAAATTGAAGACCATTAAGTATTTTCATTGCCTCTCTGCCCATATCAGAAATTAGTATAGCAGCTTTTGATTGTTTAAGAGGTGTGATTAAAAAAATCATAATTTCCCCATATTGTTTTAAAGTTTTTCCTAACTATATTAACTGCTATCTCTTAGCTCTGCCTAGAAAGGTACATTTTTGAATAATAGATTTGCAAAACTAAACAGTTTTCCTGATGCTTAACATTTTAATTTTCTTTTTAAAATTACTCTTCAGCTGATAATTGGAGAGAGCAGATTACAGTCAAGCAAAAACAAGACTGTAAATATTTATCAATTTAGAATAAGTTCATGTTGCTCAGCTGAATGCACATGGAGCTGTAGGAAGCTGCTTTCCAGGCTAGAGGTCCTTTTTTATTTCTTTTGTTTCTCCTTTGAAAACATTCTGGTAGATTTAGAGTGAATTACTTCCAGTTCTGACATCATGTGACCTTTGTAACTAAATTCAGTTAGTAACAAACTAGAAAAAGAGGTTCAAAACATATCGGGCTATAAATTGGGCCACGTAATGCCTGTTTTTTAGGTACTACGCAGCCTCCTCAGGTCCCAAAATGACATCCGGAATGCATGCACGCTTCTAGCATGACGTGCGCCGGTCGCCATCTTGGTAAAGGCGTTAGCGCACGCGCAGATAACGAAGGCCGGTACCATGTAAAGTAAGGAGAATATGCGTCAGATTAGTGTGCAATATTGATTTAAAGGGATAGATACCATTTTGACACTCAACTCTCCAGCCAACACACTTTCTTAACCACGACCAGCCGAACATGTCATGGACGGTCTGGAGGACCCCACACTAATTAAAAGGACCATGTAGGATTTACAGATTAGTTGCTGGATTGTTGCTTCTGGCTGGTGATGCAGTTGTACCTGTTTTTGGAGGTCTCCTATACTTGAATACAAGGATTAGGGGACATAGCCTAAAATTTAGAGCCAGGACTTGCAGGTGTGAAATTAGGAAACACTTCTACATGCAAAGGGTGGTAGAAGTTTGGAACGCTCTTCTGCAAACAGCAGTTGATGCTAGCTCAATTGTGAATTTTAAATCTGAGACTGATAGATTTCTGTTAACCAAGGGTATTCAGGAATATGGAGCTAAGGCGGGCATATGGAGTTAGGTCACAGGTCCAGCATGATCTCATTGAATGGCGGAAAACGCTCGAGGGGCTAAATGCCACTGCCACTTGCTGCCTCCTGTTATGCGCCACCTTCTCCTGCAAGAAAGCGGGACGTGTGTCGGTGAGTGTCCTGCAGGATGTTTGGGTGATGTGCTTGCCATGGTTGAACAGCTGCCAGTGTGTGTGACCTGTGAGTTGTGGGTGTGCGACTTGCAACAGTGGTAATATGTGAGGGTGAGAGGAAACATCTGGTTGGAAGAGTTGAGTACTGATTGAAAGAGTTTGTTGGTATGTGGGTGATGGGGGTGTACTGCGTGGAGCAGTGGATGCGACGAGTGGTGCAGTTGGTAGGAGATGCCACTTGACAGTTGACCTCACTCACCTTGACCACTTGTGTCAAAGCATTGAACTTCTTCCTGCACTGCATCTATGTTCGTGTTGCTATGCGCATGGCATTGACATCGTCCCCTACTGCCTCCCACTGCCTCTTGCCCCCCTGCGGATATAGGATGTCCCTCCTTCTATCCACCACTTGCACCAAGGCCTCTAGTGCATTATCAGAAAACCTTGGTGCATGCTCTCTCGCAGGCCTGGCACAAACTCAGATTGGCATATTGGAGAAGCCTGGCGTGCAGATTGGAGGATGTGGGATTTAGTAGTGCGCAACCTTTATTCAATGTTTTAACATAACTCAACGGTTTGTAAACATAGGGGCGGTACTTGTATCTGTGTTTTACCTGTGTGATGTCAGACTCTGTGCAGATCCGTGTCTTGTTTCTTGCAAATAAGAGGTGCAGGCTGCCTTTAAGAGGTGCGAGCCACCCACGCAATATCAGCCCCCTGTTGGTGATAAGTCACTGAACAACGCAGGTAGGCCTGGCTGCTCGCGTTTGAATCAGGTAAGTGAGCAGCCGGCACGAATCTCACGTGCTATCTGCATCGGAACCCAGGGGTTTCAGCACTTGGGGGTTATCGAATTTAACTCCCATAGTCTATATTCAGCAGAACTTTTTAGTACAAACATTTTCAGTACGGAAAGTACATCAAGGAATTTCCATATTTAACTATGGATACAAATTCACACGAATATTGGTCCACCAACGATGGGGGTTTACAATTATGAAGGGAGACTTTAGATGTTGGACCTTTTTTTCACTGGAGCTGAGAAGGTGAGCAGAGACCTGATAGAGGCTAAGATTATGGAGGGTTATGATGGGGTAAGTAGTGGTACATTGCTTCTATAGATATCAGCCTTGGATCAGTGGTAGCACTCTTGGCTGTGAGTCAGAAGATTGAGGCTTCAAGCCTTATTCAAGTACTTGAGTACAAAACCTAGGCTGACACTTAGCCCTTTCTACCCTCTCAGGTGGATGTAAAATATCCCATGACACTATTTGAAGAAGTGATGATGTGGAGATGCCGGTGAAGGACTCGGGTGGACAAATGTAAGGAATCTTACAACACCAGGTTATAGTCCAACAATTTTATTTTAAAATCACAAGCTTTCGGAGATTATCTCTTCGTCAGGTGAGTGAGTGAATGAGAGGTTCTCAAATCGCATATCTTATATTAGGCTGGGACACCATCAGTACTGGACGACAAAGGGTACTCTGTTGGTTGCGTCCCGTGTTTGTCTTCTGAGATTCTTCGCTGTGGCCCGTCGGAACTGTCGATCGACAAGTCGAGCGTCATATCCCGTTCTTACGAGGGCGTTTTTCAGCGTCTGTAGGTGTCCATCGTGTTCCTCCTCGTCTGAGCAGATCCTGTGTATTCGTAGGGCCTGTCCATAGGGGATGGCCTCTTTGACGTGGTTAGGGTGGAAGCTGGAAAAGTGGAGAATCTTGAGGTTGTCCTTGGGCTTGCGGTAGAGTGAGGTGCCCGTCTTTGATGGAGATTTGTGTGTCCAAGAAAGAAACCGATTCTGAGGAGTAGTCCATGGTGAGTTTGATGGTGGGATGGAACTTGTTGATGTTATCGTGTAGTCTCTTCAGTGATTCTTTGCCGTGGGTCCATAGGAAGAAAATGTCGTCGATGTATCTGGTGTATCGCGTTGGTTGGAGGTCCTGTGCAGTGAAGAAGTCGTGCTCGAACTTGTGCATGAGACACACGACCATGCAAAATCGTTGAGCAGAAATTGATAGCCAAGTTCCACACCCATGAGGACGGCCTCAACCGGGATCTTGGGTTCATGTCACGCTACACGTAACCCCACCAGCAGAGAAAAAAAAGTTATCTGTTTTTAATACAACTGGAAATTCTCTCTCTCTCTCTCTCTGCCTTTTGGGTCTCTTTCTCTCTGTCTGTGTAATTTGACCCATTGTGTATTCAGTATACTGGGCCTACTGTTTTCCGTGGCTAACCTGTCTGAACACCAACGACACCTTTGATTGGTGTGATGGTGTCCCAGCCTAATATAAGATATGCGATTTGAGAACCTCTCATTCACTCACTCACCTGACGAAGGAGATAATCTCTGAAAGCTTGTGATTTTAAAATAAAATTGTTGGACTATAACCTGGTGTTGTAAGATTCCTTACTATTTGAAGAAGAGCAGGGGAGTTCTTCTACTGTCCTGGCTGACACTTATCCCTCAATCAGCACCATAAAGCAAATGATCTGATCATTAATCTGTTTGTGGGACCTTACTGTGTGCAAATTGGCTGCTGTGTTTGCCTACATTAAACAGTGACTACACTTATAGGTACTTCATTGGCTGTGAAGTGCTTTGGGACATCCTGAGGATGTGAAAGGTGCTATATAAGATTCTTTTTCCTTGGCAGGCAAAACTGTAATTGAACAGGTGGCGGCCTTTAAAGAGGAGATGGTTTGGGTACAGTCCAGGTACCTTCCTATGAGGGAGAAAGGTAGGGCAATTAAAGCCAGAGCTCTCTGGATGACAAACAAAAAGAGAGTGAGACAAAGTGGAAAAAAGAGGCATATGATAGATGTCAGATTGATAACACAAGTGAGAACCAGGCAGGATATAGAAAATTCAGAGGGGAAATAGAAAAGGAAATAAGAGGGGCAAAGAGAGAGTATGAGAATAGACTGGCGGCCAACATAAAAGGGAATCCAAAAGTCTTCTGCAGGCATGTAAATGGGTAGTAAGAGTACGACTGGGGCAGATTAGGGACCATAAAGGTGATCTTCTCATGGAGGCAGAGGACATGGCTGAGGTACTAAATGAGTACTTTGCATCTGTCTTTACCAAGGAAGAAAATGATCTGATCATTAATCTGTTTGTGGGACCTTACTGTGTGCAAATTGGCTGCTGTGTTTGCCTACATTAAACAGTGACTACACATATAGGTACTTCATTGGCTGTGAAGTGCTTTGGGACATCCTGAGGATGTGAAAGGTGCTATATAAGATTATTTTTCCTTGGCAGGCAAAACTGTAATTGAACAGTGGGCGGCCTTTAAAGAGGAGATGGTTTGGGTACAGTCTAGGTACCTTCCTATGAGTCTCAATAAAGGAAGATACAGTTGAGATACTGGATGGGCTAAAAATTGATAAAGAAGAGATACTAGAAAGGCTAGCTGTACTTAAAGTAGATAAGTCACCCGGTCCAGATGGTATGCATCCTAGGTTGCTGAGTGAAGTAAGAGTGGAAATTCCAAACATCCATAGATATGGGGGTGGTGCCAGAGGACTGGACAATTGCAAATGTTACACCCTTGTTCAAAAATGGATGTAAGGATAAACCCAGCAACTATAGGCCAGTCAGTTTAACCTCGGTGGTGGGGAAACTTTTAGGGTCAAGAACCAGAGGGCGTAGATTTATAGTGATTGGCAAAAGAATCAAAGGTGACATGAGGAAAAACTTTTTTACACAGCGAGTGGTTAGGATCTGGAATGCACTACCTTGAGGGGTGGTGGAGGCAGATTCAATCATGGCCTTCAAAAGGGAACTGGATAAGTACTTGAATGTAAAAAATTTGCAGGGCTACGGGGATAGGGCAGGGGGGAGTGGGACTAGCTGGATTGCTCTTGCACAGAGCTGGCACGGACTCACTGGGCTGAATGGCCTCCTTCCATGCTGTAATCTTTCTATGATTCTATGATTCTTTGGTCGGCGAGGTGAGAACGAGGGGGCACAACTTTAAGATAATCACAAAAACAACAATTTGCATTTATATAAGAAATGTAAAATAATTAAAAGGGAAGTTAGAAAAACGTCATTGGCGATCTCCTCCCACACTTTCCTCATCAGCAGCCAGGAAGGCTTCTTGCCCCGTCGGGGATACAGGAAGTCCCTCCTCTTCTCCACTTCCTGCACCGAGGCTTCCAGTGCAGCATCAGAGAATCTTGGTGGCCGCTCTCTCCCAGCTTCAGCCATTTAAATGATAGGTATCACACAGCACTTCTTGCAGCCAGAATCCACCTCCCTTCAGGAGGTGCTGGCTGTCCTTAAGCAGCGTGAGCTCCTCCTGATATCGCCCCCCCCAATAGGTGTGCAGCCAGTGAACAATGCAAGTAGTGCTGGCTGCATGCATAAATCATTGAAATGAGCTGGCAGCATGGATTTCACATACTGCCTGCATTCCTACCAACTGGCGCAGGTTAACATCGCACAGCCCTCCACCCCCTCCCCCCTCCGCCCCACACATTTTACAGCGCTATTGAATTTCCAAGCACTTGTCTCTAGAGACAGACAGCAACAGGCAATTTTATATAGACTGCTTTCAGTCCCAGAGTCTGTCATTACTTAGTGAGCTGCAATTCATGACCTTGAGAAGCACCTCACTTTCAGTCTTCCTTGATTATATGTTGACTACATTATATCTAGTTTTGCTCCAAAAAATGTTAATAGTTATTACAGATTCACAATATTTTGGAGTAGAAGGGGGGACAGATGTAAAAGAAGCAACAAAATAAATACTAAAGAATTCTTATTTTTGTCATATTTAATATTATGGAATGACAGATTATGCTTTTTAAGATGCAGGAGTACTAAGCTAATTCCTCAAGTACTGAAAAGGAATTGAAAGCTGGGACTGCTATATGCAAGACTGCAACACATGTTTTTTTATTGCTGTATATTTACAGAGAACATTTGACAATGTAATGCTCCTTTATCTGGCAGCATAGTTAACAAACTTGTCATTTTGAACCAGGTACACCATCTTTCTGACTGCAAAGAGTTTTCAAGAGTTAAAATCCAAAGCTGATACTGTACAACATATATTAGAATACACTATGTATTAGACACTGTTGCTGAATGCTTACTATTTTTCTTATTTCAGGAGGCTGATGGAATTGGTAGTGAATGGAAGTGTCTCACTTTGGAAATCAGCAACAATTTTTTAATGTATTAGTGCATTTTTCTGTGACAGTCAACCTTTATTATTTAATTACAATTTAGGAGGCATATAGACCAGGGTGGTGCTGGTCCAGGGCTGGAGTTAAATCAGCAGTGGGGACAAGGGGAGACTGGCACAAAAAAATGGAGGTGGAAGGTGAAGTGGCCTGCGGGGCAGAGTGGACCGGCAGGGCAGAAGGAGGAGTGTGCTATGGAGTAGTATAGGGGTAGGGGAAGGCAAACTGATGAAGAAGTGGGTCTAGCTGTGGTGAAGGACAGAGCCAGCGGGGAGAGGAAGGCCTGAGACTGTAGTGGGTAAGCAAGAAAAGTAGAGAGAAGTAGGAGTGGCGTAGAATCATTACAGCACAGAAGGAGGCCAGTTGGCCCATCGAGCCTGTGCCGGCTCTTTGTAAGAGCAATCCAGTTAGTCCCACTCCCCCACTCTTTCCCTGTAACTCTGCAAATTTTTTCCCTTCAAATATTTATCCAATTCCTTTTTGAAAGCCACAATTGAATCTGCATCCACCACCCTTTCAGGCAATGCATTCCAGATCATAACTACTTGCTGCGTAAAAAGGTTTTTCCTCATGTCCTCTTTGGTTCTTTTGCCAATCACCTTAAATCTGTGTCCTCTGATTCTTGACCCTTCCACCAATGGGAACAGTTTCTCTTTATTTACTTTATCTAAACCTGTCATGATTTTGAACACTAAGGGCTCGGTTTTCAAAGTAAAAAATTGTTTGGGTTGGGGTAGGGGGGCATTGAAAATTGCCACCACTTCAGGTCTCCATTTTTAACTAATTCCCCATTTCAACCCGGGAGGGGGGCCGGGATTCCCAAGCCTTCTGTTTTACGCCTCGTAAAAGGAGGCAAGTAGGCCCGAGACTGCAGGTAAGTGCCTAGAAAGGCACAATTTGTGGGCCCGGAGAAGCAAGAGTATTTCCCCCAGGTCCAACAAGCCTGCCTGCACCGACCCCACCCCCAACCCTCCCGACCGTAGACCTCTGGCTCCGACCCCCGATCCTCCAAACCTGATCCCGATCCTGATCTTCCGATCCCGATTCTCTGACCCCCGACCCTCCCCCTCAACAATCACGGACCCCCACGATGACCCCCAATCCCGCCCCCCCCATGACTGACCCCGATCCCATCCCCCATGACTCGCGACCCCCGTGCCCACTCATGCTCCCATGCCCACCCATGCATGCAAACAAAGACTTACCTGCAGACTTACCTGCAGACGTCCTCTCCTTGGCTGGTCTCCCGTCCGACTGAGACCAGCCTGCCAATCAGCCGGTCAGTCGGATGGGAAGCCGACAAAAAATAATGAAAGACGTCCTTACATCAAAATAGTAAGGGCGTCCAGGAAACCCGTACTAACATCAAAATGACCCCGTCGCCCCCTTCCCAGCTCCGTTTTAAAATTGAGCCCTAAATCCTCTCTGCACCTTCTCTACGGCCATCACATTCTTCCTAAAGTGCGGTGCCCAGAATTGGACACAATACTCCAGTTATGCCTCTATTTATAAAGCCCAGGATCCCATATGCTTTTTTAACCGCTTTCTCAATGTGTTCTGCTACCTTCAAAGATTTGTGCACATATACCTCCAGGTCTCTCTGTTCCTGCACCCCCTTTAGAATTGTACCATTTTGTTGGTATTGCCTCTCCTCATTCTTCCTACCAAAATGTATCATTTCGCACTTCTCTGCATTAAATTTCATGTGCCATGTGTCGGCCCATTCCATCAGCCTGTCTGTTTCCTCCTGAAGTCTATTACTCACTGTTTACTACACTTCCAAGTTTTGGGTCATCTGCAAATTTTGAAATTGTACCCTGTACACCCAAGTCCAAGACATTAATATATATCAAAAAAAGCAACAGTCCTAGTACCGACCCCTGGGGTTACACCACTGTACACCTCCCTCTAATTTGAAAAACAACCGTTCAGCACTACTCTGTTCCTGTCACTTAGCCAGTTTCGTATCCATGTTGCCACTGCCCCTTTTATTCCATGGGCTTCAATTTTGCTGACAAGCCTATTACGTGGCACTTTATCAAAAGCCTTTTGAAAGTCCATAAACACATCAACCGCATTGCCCTCATCAACCTTCTCTGTTACCTCATCAAAAAACTCAATCAAGTTGGTTAAACACAATTTGCCTTTATCAAATCCATGCTGGCTTTCCATTATTAATCCACACCGGTCCAAGTGACTATTAATTTTGTCCTGGATTATCGTTTCTAAAAGCTTCCCCACCATCGAGGTTAAACTGACTGGCCTGTAGTTGCTGGGTTTATCCTTACACCCTTTTTTGAACAAGGGTGTAACATTTGCAATTCTCCAGTCATAGAAAACGTAGAAAATAGGAGCAGGAGTAGGCCATTCGGCCCTTTGAGCCTGCTCCACCATTCAATATGACCATGGCTGATCCCCGATCTCAATACCATATTCCTGCTCTCTCCCCATACCCCTTGATGCCTTTTGTGTCTCGAAATCTATCTAGCTCCTTCTTAAATATATTCAGTGATTTGGCTTCCACTCTACCTTCTGTGGTAGAGAATTCCACAGGTTCACCACCCTCTGAGTGAAGAAATTTCTCCTCATCTCTGTCCTAAATGTCCTACCCCATATCCTGAAACTGTGACCCCTCGTTTTGGACCCCCCAGCCAGAGGAAACATCCTCCCTGCATCCAGTCTGCCTAGCCCTGTCAGAATTTTATATGTTTCAATGAAATCCCTTCTCATTCTTCTAAACTCGAGTGAATACAGGCCGAGTCGACCCAATCTTTCCCCATACGACAGTCCTGCCATCCCAGGAATCAGTCTGGTGAACCTTCGCTTCATTCCCTCTATGGCAAGTATATCCTTTCTTAGGTAAGGAGACCAAAACTGCACACAATACTCCAGGTGTGGTTTCACCAAGGCCCTGTATAACTGCAGCAAGACATCCTTGCGCCTGTACTCAAATCCTCTTGCAGTGAAGGCCAACATACCATTTGCCTTCCTAACTATCCTCTGGCACCACCCCAGTATCTAAGGAGGATTGGAAGATTATGGCCAGCACCTCTGCAGTTTCCACCCTTACTTCCCTCAGCAGCTTAGGATGCATCCCATCTGGACCTGGTGACTTATCTACTTTAAGCATAGCCGGACTTTCTAGTATCTCCTTTTTATCAATTTTACCCATCCAGTATCTCAACAACCTCCCCTTTTACTGTGACTTTGGCAGCATCTTCTTCCTTGGTAAGGACAGATATAAAGTACTTCTTTAGTACCTTAGCCATACCCTCTGCCTCCATGCATAGATCTCCTTTTGGTCCCTAATCGGCCCCACCCCTCCTCTTACTACACGTTTACTATTTAAATGCCTATAGAAGACTTTTGGATTCCCTTTTATGTTAGCCACCAATCTTTTCTCATACTCTCTTTGTCCCTCTTATTTCCTTTTTCACTTCTCCCCTGTACTTTCTATATTCAGCCTGGTTCTCACTTGTATTATCAAACTGACATCTGTCATATGTCTTCTTTTTCTGCTTCATCTTACTCTCTATCTCTTTCGTCATCCAGGGAGCTCTGGTTTTGGTTCCCCAACCTTTCTCCCTCGTGGGAATGTACCTAGACTGTACCCGAACCATCTCCTCTTTAAAGGCTGCCCATTGTATGATTACAGTTTTGCCTGCCAATCTTTGATTCCAATTTACCCGGGCCAGATCCACTCTCACCCCACTGATATTGGCCTTGTCCTTTTCCATAACTAATCTAAACCTTAAGATACTATGATCACTGTTCCCTAAATGTTCCCCCTCTGACACTTGCTCCACTTGACCCACCTCATTCCCCAGAACCAGATCCAGCAATGCCTCCTTCTTCATTGGGCCGGAAACGTACTGATCAAGAAAGTTCTCCTGAACACACTTCAGAAATTCCTCCCCTTCTTTGCTCTTTACACTATTATTATCCCAGTCTATATTAGGATAGTTCTTAGTATGTAGAGGGAACTTTGATTTAATAATAATCTACCTCTCTTTTTCAGGTGGTGAATTCTGACCTAGCCTGCTTCCGGGAGTACAACAATAAACTTGAAATGCAGGTGACAACATCAAAACAATTTTTGTTTGTTAGAAGCCATTTGTTGAGGTACCTCACAAGGAACTTGCGACAAAAATGTCATGTAATCTACATTCACAGCATTACCTACTTACGTAGTTGCATGAGAATCTGGAGACCATTCACCATTATTACTATTTATTTGTTTTTTTTCCAATTTGTACAGTGAATATGAAAATAATCTATTGTGAATGGGTTGTTCTTTCTACTTCACAGGGGCAGAAACTGATGAAAGTCTATGTAGGCTGTCCACCTGGTAACAGACTTGCTTTTGATATTTCCCACACCATTGCATACACCAGCAGGAAAAGTAACATATACTTTGACTGTATCCAGCCCGACAGCGATATGCCATGCTTCTATTATGAAAGCCGTAAGTGCGTTACACTTCTACCAAACCATACTCTGAAAGAAATACTTACATTTACAAAATAGCTTATCATTTTACCAAAACATTTCAAAACTCTTCACAAAGCCAGTTAGCTTTCGAGCTATATAGGGAAACAGTCCTCGTTTGTTCATTCTCCACACGCAAATTGTGTATCTTTGTTATTTATGAGGGCGGGAGGGGATTGCCTGTTCAACTTCCCTTCAAGAAATTACACTTTTAAGAAGCTTGCTACCCTAGTAGTCAGTTGCCTGCTTCCACTCTGATATATATATATATGGCACTGAGATCCATAGGAATAAATTTTAACCCCCTATAACGGATGGGTTGGGGACAGGTGGGCAATGAAAATTCTGAGAATTTTGAGTGGGACTGCATCCCCGCTCCAACGTGCCCACTTCCAGGTTTGACCCAGACGCGTTTGGATGCCCAGAAGTCCTGCTGGCGGGCTGATATTTAAAGGGCAAATTAACATACTTAAAGCACCTAAGGGGATTAACTTTTTGTGTATTGAATTACACAAACCATTTTAACTTCTCCTGAACCTGTCTCCCGTGGCCTCTGAAACACGCCATGGAAATGGAGGCGAGTTGCAGATGACCCTCACTTGGACCTTTAAACCAGTGATTGACAAATATGAGTTTTTGCAGCAGGGTATTCGGGTCTCAGACAAACCTTTGGCTGGGAGTTCTTTGTGTTTGGACTGAGATTTCTTTGCTCACACTGAGAATTCTTGTGTTCAGACATATTTACCTACATTTTGGACCCCCTCAAACTAACATCATCAGGATTGGGAGCACAATGGATCTATTCAACAGTACACCTGAGGAGGACACACATCACCATCTGTGGCAGGCACAGGGTGCAGTTCTGGGAGTTGCACGTCCACAAGGCAGAGGTGCGCCACAAGGACCTGCAGAAGAGCACAGAGGGGACCAATGCAAGGGCCGACATTGCAGGAGGCACTACCCATGTGAGAGGGTGTACAGGCAGAGGCTGAACTTTCTGGTCCTCTCTGAGGAGCAGTGTCTACGCAGGCTCAGATTCAGTTGCCAGGTGGTTGCAGACATCTGCAGGCTCCTTCATGCAGAGCTGCTCCCGGCTGGGCCTGGTGGCCATGCGTTGCCCATCACAGTTAAAGTCACCACTGCCCTCAATTTCTTCACCTCCGAATCCTTCCAGGGCACAACTGCTGACATCGCCAGGGTCTCTCAGTTGTCTTTGGCTATGTGGCCGGGTCCTGCTCCGACTTCTTGTGTTCTTTAGATTTGTGGTTGGGATCAGATCAGCCATGATCTTATTGAATGGCGGAGCAGGCTCGAGGGGCCGATTGGCCTACTCCTGCTCCAATTTCTTATGTTCTTATGCACATAAGTGAATACGACAAGTCACGAATGGCTTGTTTGCCAGGGCATCCAACTACATCAGCTTCCCCTGCAACGACATCAACTAGACTGAGAGGGCAGTGGGTTTCAACTTTCTGGCTGGCTACCTACGCGTGCAGGGCGCGATTGATTGCATATGCTTAGCAATCGGAGGACCTCCACATGAGCCAAGACTGCTCGTTAACTGAAAGGGATATCACTCCATCAATGCGCAACTAGTTTGCCACCACTGGAGAAGGTTTCTGCAGGTGTGTGTCAAATTCCTTGGCAGCTACCATGATTCTTTCATTTTGCGTGAGCCTAACAACCCGACCCGCTTCCACGCACAAGACAGACTTATGGGAGGCTCCTCGGAGACAAGGGACACCCCCTGTCGACGTGGCTCATGACACTTGTGAGAAACCCCACCAACGAGGCACAGCAGTGGTACAACAACATTCACGTCACCACCAGGTCTATCATTGAACAAGCCATAGGAATGCTGAAGGTTTGCTTCAGGTGCCTGGATCGATCTGGGGGAGCCCTTCAGTATTCACCAGCGAAGGTGTGCAGAATAATAGTGCTGTGTTTCGTCTTGCGCAACATCACTCAGCAGAGAGGGTTATAGGTGGAGGAGCTTGAATGTGCTCATGAAGCATCCTCATCTGCCGGCAACATTGAAGGAGACGATGAGGAGGAGGATGAAGATGGGGAACCTGTTGCCAGAGCAGTGCCTCACATGGCTGATCCTGATGCCAGGGATTCATTCATATCTAACAGGTTCTCATAATGAGATCTGGAAAGTGAAGATAGTGAATTACTCAGATCACCTGGAATCACCACCACCACACCACCAGCACCCCCCCCCCCACCATTTGTATAAAACAGTCCTTCAACCACATATACACCAGTTGTACACGCGCCCAATGGGTGGCATCATGTCTTGGCGTTAATGATGAACCACATGAAAGGGCGCTCTCCACAAAAGGGACTCAAGAATGGGCAAGATATGGCAGTGTTGGTGACAATTATAACATTTAATGTGCATTTAACTGAAAACAAATATAAGTGAAGAACATGACGTTCCATCAGACACCCTTGTGCATACCCTTGGTGATTACAAAACCTTAGCCTTCCTCTTCCTTTCACTCAGAGGTTGGTGAACCTGTGGAATTCTCTACCACAGAAGGCAGTGGAGGCCAAGTCATTAAATATATTCAAGAAGGAGATAGATATATTTCTTAATGCTAAAGGGATCAAGGGATATGGGGAACAAGCGGGAACAGGGTACCGAGTTAGACGAACAGCCATGATCATTTTGAATGGCGGAGCAGGCCCAAAGGGCCGAATGGCCTACTCTTGCTCCTATTTTCTATGATCTATGTGTTGCATTCCCTGTGGCTTCACCAGAGGAAGAGGCAGGTTGCTTAGATTCATGCTCTGACTGCTTAGATGCTTTCAGCCTACAATCTCTGGGCTTTGGAGCCTGTGAGGGACCTGCCAAAGACTGTTCCACCACCATCTGTGCAGGAGCAGACTCAGACATCAGGAGAGGAGGCAGCATTGCGCGTACTGGTTGGGGAGGGGGTTGAGATGTGGTGGAGTGAGACACGGGAGCGCTTTGAGTAGAGTCCCCAATTCCATGTCCCCTTTCGCCATCATCCCTCTCACGGGCCAGCGCAACATCACTCCCACCGCTCTGCTGGACAGCAGGCTGGTGAGCAGATGTAGCGCTTTCTAAGGCCACAAATGAAGTTTCTTTCTGCCTGTTTAAGACGGCAGACATATTGGCATCCAGAGTCTGCACGGCTGTTGTCTTGGCCTGCATGGACTCATTAGAAAGCCGTGCTTGAAGCTCAATGGAGGCTGACATTTCCTCACTGACCTGCACCACCAATCCACTAGCGATGGAGTTGGACTCCTCCATCCTATCTGGTATTGTGGAGAGTGTATGTGACACCTTATCCATTACCTCGCAAAGGTGGAGCTGTACCTCTATTATTCTCACTCTCAACGATGTCCCCCGGGGTTCATCAACTGAGCACAGCTTCGAGACAAGCCTGGCGTGGACTCTCCACAGCTGCCCCTGCCACCAGTGTCTGCTTGTGCACACTTGTGTGTGTTGAATCATCAGGTGACAACCGAACCATCTGCATAACAGGACTGAAGTGCGAGTATCTGTGCTGGTGCATGGCTAGGTGTGATGTGACGATGCGCCCACCAGAGGAATTGAGCTCCTCTGAGGAATCGCCTTCTTCCATGGTGCCTCCTCATTAATCCATGAAGGTCCTGGAAGAGAACATAAAGCAATATTAAAAATCATAGCAGAAATTAGTTTGCAATGTGCATACTGGCATGTGCAACAGGTCAATCATTGATAACATCATTTCATGATGTGTGTGAAGGATGTTAAAGTTCTGTCACCAGCCCTTTGCAGGTTGTCTATTCATTTGTGGTGGGCCCACTCCAGTCCTACTCCACTCCCGTGCATTTTGCACTCTCTTCTACAAGGAGGGGAAAGAACTGACATGTGAGTGAGTAAAGGTGATGGATGCATTGCTTTGGGTGAGGCTGAAAATGACACAGGTGCATCAGAGGGTGACTATCAGACACATTCATCACATTGCATCAGGATTGGAGTGAGTGGGAGTGGCGGATTCACAAATGGGGAGGTGAGGAAGTGCACAGAAAGTGAAGGTAATTTGGTGATGAGACTTAAGTGGGTGTGTGGAGTAATATGATGGAGTAAGCTTGGCAAGACAGAGTAAGAGGTGAAGTAATGTACACCACAGGATCTCGGTGAATCAGTAATTGTATCACTTTCCCGTCCCGGTTAGGTCATTAAAGCGCTTCCCAGGACCTTACCACCATCCCTCCTGCTGCTCAGCTCTTCTGCCACCTCCAGCCATGCCTTCTTGGCAGCAGAAGGAGGGCACTTCCTCCGGTCAGCTGCGTATAGTATGTCCTTCTTGCTCCTGACACCAGCCAGTAGCACCTCAAGAGAGGAATCGCTAAAATGGGATGCTGCCTTACACCTGTGATGCTGCATCTCTGAAGATTCCTCCTTTCTCCTTCAAAATCCATGCATGCAATGGCACTTTAAATAGGCCAGTTCCCAGCACGTCATTTGGGTGCGTAGTATGCCTGCCGCGCAGCTTGGAGATGCGAAACCCGAAAGTAACATTAAGGGCCTTTAACTTAGTCGTGATCGTTCGAGCTGACTCGCAGAAAATTTTTCCGGGTTTCCCGCACGACTATTCACCCACCCACTGAGTTTCCACCGCCATGTTAAAATTATGCCCATACTCGTTGCTGGCAACAGGCTATTGTTGTTTCCCATTACTGTTAGCATCATGGCAGATGAAATTTAATGCAGAGAAGTGGGATGCATTTTGAAAGGAAAAATGACGAGCGGCAGTATAAACTAATTAGTACTATTTTAAAGGAGGTGCAGGAACAGGGAGACCTGGGGTTCACATACACAAATCTTTGAAGGTAGCAGGACAAGTTGATAAGGCTGTTAAAAAGCATACTGGATCCTTGGCTTTATAAACAGAGGCCTAGAGGGCAAAAGCAAGGAAATTATGCTGAACCTTTATAAATCACTGGTTAGATCTCAGCTAAACTACTGTGTCTAATTCTGGGCACCACACTTTAGAAAGGACGTCAAGACCTTGGAGAGGATGCAGTGGATATCTACTAGAATGGTGCCAGGGATGAGGGACTTCAGTTATGTGGAGAGACTAGAGAAGCTGGGATTGTTCTCCTTAGAGCAGAGAAGGATAAGGGGAGATTTAATAGGGGCGTTCAAAATTATGAGGGCTTTTGCTAGAGTAAACAGGGAGAAACTGTTTCCACTGACAGGAGGGTCGGTAACCAGAGGACACAGATTTAAAATAATTGGCAAAAAAGCCAGGGGTGAGATGAGGAAAAATATTATTACTCAGTGAGTTGTGATGATCTGGAATGTACTGCCTGAAAGAGGGGTGGAAGCAGATTCAGTAGTAACTTTCAAAAGGGAATTGGATAAATACTTAAAAAGGAAAAATTTGCAGGGCTATGGGGAAAGAGCAGGGAAGTGGGACTAATTGGATAGCTCTTTCAAAGAGCCGGCACAGGCACGATGGGCTGAATGACCTACTTCTGTGCTGTATGATTCTGATTCTATAACAATTCAACAATCAGTTCTGTCATAAAACAGAATGAAAGCTTTCTGGGTTCAAGTTTTAATTGTGTTTTACGTTTAAATTTTAGAACCATTTTTCTGTTCATTAAAAAGCATTTAAGCCTTGATTTTAACCCAGCCCGCCCAGCGCAAACAGGGCGTGCGAGTAGATAAAATGGCGGTTTGGGATTTGTGCTGCATTCCCGGTGTTTTGCTGCTTAACGCCATTTTAACTGAGCAGAAAATATATTTACGAGGATTGT
This sequence comes from Heptranchias perlo, assembly GCF_035084215.1. NCBI lineage: Eukaryota > Metazoa > Chordata > Chondrichthyes > Hexanchiformes > Hexanchidae > Heptranchias > Heptranchias perlo. The sequence continues at coordinate 10,304,729 of NC_090365.1, forward strand.
CGGCCTTCAGGCCTACTTTTCATGCAAAAGTCGGGGCCTGGTGGTGTCATCGTTGCCTCAACATGATTTTAGCTCGCACAAACAGGAGGCCTGCCCAGCTAGAATCCCACCAGTAAAACCTGGCAGGATTGGTAGCTCAGTGATGCTGTATAAAAATGGCAGGCAGCTGCAGCACAGTAGGTTGTTGGATCTTGGCTGTCTGGCTTGCTAGGAGAGTCTCCAGCTTTCAGATTGCTTCTTTCATACACTTTTGCTCTACTTTACCTCAGAAACCTCTCAACATCATGTGTGCTATTATTGGCTGTCTTCTCTAGATGGAGGAATGGTTGAAGGAAGGGAGGCAGCAGCAGCCTTGGGGCAGTGCCGCTCAGAAGACACCGGGTGAGGGGGGCTGATCATAAGAGGCCACACCCAGCACACAGGGTGTACAGGCCCTGAGTAACTGTCCTAGATCCGATTGAGGAGCAGTGCCTCGGGAGGCTTCTGCAACCTACAAGTGGACCAGTTGCCTGCTGGTCCAGGCTTTGCCAATGGCTCCCAAAATCACCCAGCCCTCAACTTCTTCGCCACTGGCTCCTTTCAGCCTGCTTCAGGGGATATCACCCGCATCTCCCAGGCTGCAGTACACAGCTGCATTAAGCAGGTCACCCATTCCCTGTTCATAAGGGCTGATCAATACATCACCTTCCCCATTGATCTCAGCAGCAGTATGGAGAAAGTTCAGAGATTTGCAACAGTGGACTGCTTCCCCCACCTGCAGGGCATCATGGACTGCACACATTTTGCTATCAGGAAACCACATCACCAATATTCATCAATAGAAAATGATACCACTCCATCAACGTGCAGCTAGTGGCTGATCACAGAAGCAAAATCGTGCAATTTTCTGCAAAATACCCAAGCAGGTATCACAGCGTATTTATCATGAGACACTCTACCATCTCCCCACTATTTGACCCTCCCAGGAACGATGCAGGATGGGATACCCCCTACAGCATGGCTCATGACACCCCTTGCAACCACATCACTCTCAAGCAACACTGATATAATAGAAATCATGGGACCACTAAGACCATAATTGAGCACACTATAGGGATGTTGAAGATAAGGTTCAGGTGTCTCGACAGATCTGGGAGGTTCCTACAATATGCCCTACAAAGAATCTCATGCATAGTCATTGTTGCAAAGAGACATATACAGATTAAGTGAGTGGGCAAAACTATGGCAGATGGAGTTCAACGTGAGGAAGTGTGAGGTCATCCACTTTGGACCCAAGACAGATAAATCGGAGCATTTTCTAAATGGTGAGAAACTAGGAACTGTGGAGGAGCAAAGGGATTGAAGTGCCCTTGTACATAAATCACTATAAGCTGATCCACAGGTACAAAAAGTCATCAAAAAGGCTAATGGAACGTTACCTGTTATCGCAAGGAGGCTGGAATACAAGGGTGAGCGTAATGCTTCCGTTGTACAAAGCATTGGTCAAACCCCATTCAATTTTGGGCACCGAACCTCAGGAAAGATATATTGGCCTTGGATAGGATACGGTGCAGATTCACCAAAATAATACCAGGGCTTAAAGGGATAAATTGTGAGAACAGGTTGCATAAACTTGGTTTGTATTCCCTTGAGTTTAGAAGATTGAGAGGTGATCCCATCGAGGTGTTTAAAATGATAAATGATAAAGTAGTTACAAAAAACTATTTCCATTGGTGAGGGAATCTAGAACAAGGGGACACAATCTTAAAATTAGATCCAGGTCATTTAGGAGTGAAATTAGAGTTATACAGCACGGATAGAGGCCCTTCGGCCCATCGTGTAAGCATTTTATGAAGCATTTTTTCACATAGGGTAGAAGAATTCTGGAATTTTTTTGCCCAAATGGCTGTGGATGCTGGGTCAATTGAAATTTTCAAGACCAAGGTTGATAGATTTTTGTTAGGTAAGTAACGTCCCTTTTCCTCTGCAAAGTCCTTGAACGTGTTGTGGCGTCCCAAATCGTGCCCATCTTTCCTGCAACTCCATGTTTGAACCCCTCTAATCAGGTTTCCACCCCTGCCACAGTACTAAAACAGCCCTTATCAAAGTCATAAATGACATCCTAAGTGACTGTGACGATGGTAAACTACCCCTCATCCTTCTCGACCTGTCTGCAGCCTTTGACACGATTGACTACACCATCCTCCTCCAATGCCTCTCCTCCGTCATCCAGCTGGGTGGGACTGCACTTGCCTGGTTCCATTCTTATCTATCCAGTCGTAGCCAGAGAATCACCTGCAATGGCTTCTCCTCCCGCTCCAGCACTGTTACCTCTGGAGTCCCCCAAGGATCTATCCTTGGCCCCCTCTTATTTCTCATCTACATGCTGCCCCTCAGCGACATCATCCGAAAATACGATGTCAGGTTCCACATGTACGCTGACGCAATCCAACTCTACCTCATCACCACCTTCCTTAACCCCAGCACTGCCTCTGATTTATCACACTGCTTGTCCAACATCCAGTACTGGATGAGCAAATATTTCCTCCAACTAAATACTGGGAAGACCGAAGCCATTGTCTTTGGTCCCTGCCACAAACTCCATTCCCTAGCCACCGACTCCACCCCTCTCCCTGGCTACTGTCTGAGGTTGAACCAGACCGTTTGCAACCTTGGCTTCCTATTTGATCTTGAGATGAGCTTCTGACCACATATCCGCTCCATCACCAAAACCGCCTACTTTCACCTCCGCAACATCGCCCGTCTCCACCCCTGCCTCAGCTCCTCCGCTGCTGAAACCCTCATCCATGCTTTTGTTACCTCTAGACTTGACTATCCCAGTGCTCTCCTGGCCAGCCTCCCATCTTCCACCCCCATAAACTTGAGCTCATTCAAAATTCTGCTGCCCGCATCCTAACTCACACCAAGTCCCATTCACCCATCACCCCATTCTTGCTGACCTACATTGGCTTCCAGTCCGGGAACGCCTCAATTTTAAAATTCTTATTCTTGTTTTCAAATCCCTCCATGGCCTCCCTATCTCTGTAACCTCCTCCAGCCCTACAACCCTTTGAGATCTCTGGGTTCCTCCGATTCTTGCTTCTTGCACATTCCCGATTTTAGTCGCTCCACCATTGGCAGCCATACTTTCAGCTGCCTAGGCCCTCAGCTCTGGAATTCCCTCCCTAAATCTCTCCACCTCTCTACCTCTCTCTTCACCTTTAAGACGTTCCTTAAAACCTATCTCTTTGACCAAGCTTTTGGTCACCTGTCCTAATATTTCCTTACGTGGCTCAGTGTAAAACTTTGTTTGAAAATCGCCCCTGTGAAGCACCTTGGGATGTTTTACTACGTTAAGGGCGCTATATAAATGCAGGTTATTGTTATTGTAGTAAGGGTTTCAAAGGAATTGGATCAAAAGTGGGTAAATGAAGTTGAGATACAGATCAGCCTTGATCCAATTGAATGGCAGAGCAGACTGTAGGGGCTGAATGGCCTACTCTTGTGCTATATACTTCACAACCTCACCTTATAGAGAGACCTGCCTTTGGAGGAGCCAGACGAGCAGCAGCAGGCCCCGTCAGATGAGAAAGATGAGGGGGAAAAGGAGGAATCAGGAGAGGAAGGAGGGTCACAAAAAGAAGGACTACCCTGACGCCTTGCAGCCAGAGATGTGAGGGGGGGATCAGCTCATTTTTCAGTGATTCCAGTGATTTGCTCAGGCAGCTCCTATATCATTGATAAGCTGAGACTGCAGACTCAGAATTTCTGCCACGGAACCACACAAGACCAAAGTGCCAAATTCAGTAAAGGTGATGAACTTAATACCAAACATATTAATTGCCTTGAATTCATCTCTCACCCATAGTGCTTTTCTTAATACAGGTTTCATAAGTCTACTACCCCTCGAGGTGCTCATCTAGTGGCCTCAGCAAAACTGGTGCAAGGCTACTGTTTCTCTTGGCCAGTGACTTCTGGGTGTTCAAGCAGGTCTGGCTGCAGATTGCTGCTCCTCCACTGCTGTCTGCTGGCCCAGCTGTACTTGCTGGCACCATGACACAAATCATTAAAAGTAGTGACACAGGTTAATAAGGCCATAAGAAAAGTAAACCAAGCACTGGGGTTCATTTCTAGAGGGATAGAATTGAAAAGCAGAGAAGTTATGTTAAACTTGTATAGAACCTTGGTTAGACCACATTTGGAGTGCTGTGAACAGTTCTGGTCTCCATATTATAAAAAGGATATAGAAGCACTGGAGAAGGTGCAAAAAAGGTTTACTAGGATGATATCAGAACTGAGAGGTTACATCTATCAGGAAAGATTGAACAGGTTGGGGCTCTTTTCTCCAGAAAAAAGAAGACTGAGGGGTGACCTGATAGATGTCTTTAAGATTATGAAAGGGTTTGATAGGGAAGTCGTAGAGAAGGTGTTTCCACTTGCGGGGGAGACCAGAATTGGGGCCATAAATATAAGATATTCACTAATAAATCCAATAGGAAATTCAGGAGAAACGTCTTTACCCAGGGAGTGGTTAGAATGTGGAACTCACTACCACAAGGAGTAGTTGAGGCGACTAGCATAGTCATAACATTTAAGGGGAACTAGAGAAAGGAGAAAGGAATAGAAGGATTTGCTGATAGGGTTGGATGAAGTAGGGAGGGAGGAGGCTTGTGTGGAGCATAAACACCGGCATAGACCTGTTGGGCTGAATAGCCTGTTTCTGTGTTATACGTTCTATATAATGTCTGGTATTGATGGGAGGAAGAAGGAGAAGACCTGCTAACATCCTGGGAGAGGGCGACATGTGCCGCTCCCATCGCATCCCTGCCATCCCATGCAGCTGGTGCTCATCACTTCTATTGCAGGAGAGACTGCAGAAGATGAGTGGCTCATTCAAAGCCACTTTTGATACGCCACTATGTCCAAGGTGGATCCTTGCCTCGCAATGCTGAAGCTCAGGGTCTGCATGGCAGCCATTTGAGCTTCCACCAAAGCTACAAAGTGTGTGAACATGGACTCCTGTTGTGAGGGCCCTGATGTAGCATCCCTGGAGGTGGCCATACTGTCCAGGGTAGACTGCAGAATATTGATGCCATGTGACATGACACCACACAGGCTGGAAGAGGACTCCTCCATGCTATCAGCCATAGTGGTGAAACATCCTTGTCAGGCCTTCCAATACCTCATACAGCATTTTGTGTGATCCTAACAGCTTCCTTTTCATGGTTGCGCCTTTGTCATTGTCATCCTTGTCCTCCTGAGCAACAACAACTTGCATTTATTTTTGCCTTTAACCTAGTAAAATGGAGAAATTAAGAGCGATACTCTCCCTTACTGCTCTTGTGAAGTCATGGAACCTCTTCCTACACTGAAGCCAGGTTCTAGGGGTGATTCTGGAGGCACTGACCCTTTCAGCCTCCTCTGTCCACATCAGCTTCATCCTGGCCTTGGAGGCAGCCTTTCAGCTTATGGGAAAAGAGTTGTTTCCCACTTCCCCTCAATAAAAACTGCTAGGGAGGCGTCAGGGAATCACGGGGGGCAGCTTTTCTGCTCATCTGGCTGCCAGAAAGTGTTTTCCAACCGTTTGAAATAGTTTAAAGGCAGTTCCAACATAGGAAAAGGAAGCAGGGAATGTAACCTCGCTTTAAGAGGTGTATCCCACTATAACTACAATCAGGGGCCTCGCTGGAATTGTGCGCGGCAGAGGACAGACGGGCTGCCCAATTCTGCAGGCAACTGCAATGGCCATTCATTTTTCCAGCATTAGATATTAAATTGCATGTGCCAGCAGCTCCACCTGAACATGCACATGTTAGATGTGTTGAAATTTGTTTTATGCAGCGCAGCTTACGCCAGATTCACACCCTGCTGGATTCAAGTTGGAAGTGTGATTGAAAAGCCTGGTGACCATTCCCTGTAATGCAGAGCAACGCTTACTATGTGCAAGGCACATCCAGGTGTTCTCAAAGCCAGTAGTTAAAATCGTGAATTAATCAGTCAACTTTAGTAAGTATTTCTAACAATATTCAAAAACAAGAACAGAAAAGGAAAAACTGCACAATGCTGGAAATCTGAAATAAGAACAAGCTGCTGGAAAGATACAACCAGTCCTGTCAGCATTTGAAAAAAGACAGATTTAACAATTTAGGTTAGACCGTTCATCAGAATTGTTTTAATAGAATCAAATTCTGGCTCAGTTACTTTATTTCAGGGCTTGATTTTTCTTTTTCACTTACAGCCTTTTCTTCCCGCCTATTTCAAAGCGATTAAGTGCTATATCTTGTGTTTCCAGTAGAATTGAGGAACTTTTCAGCACACAAGAAAGCCATTTGGGTCATCGCACCTGTGCTGGCTCTCTGATTTAATCCCATTCTCTTACCCTCTCCCAATACCCTTTTAATTTTTTTTTCTTTTTTAAACTATTTATCCATTTCCCTTTTAAAAGGTACTATGGATTCTTCTTCCACAACTGTTACTGAGAGACCATAAAGAGTGAATCGTTCCTTTTATTTATATTTGGAATTTCAAAACAGTAGGTCGTTACAGAAAATATGTTTTCTCAATAAAAAATGCCAAAGCTTATCTTTCTCCATCTTATAACAGGACTTTTGAGTTTCTTTATTTTTCCAAATAATTGAAAAACAAGCTAGAGGGTGAATTTAAGAAGCTTTTTGAATAAAAGTTTCACATCAAAACTATTGCTTTTTTTAACTTCAGAGAGATTCTAGCTTAACTCAAGAGAGAGATACACAGGCAGAAAGGCAAATGATTTACAGCACTTTCTTTCCTGTACTTTCCTTTATTTATATTTATAAATTCAGAAACAATTATTGTTAATAAAAATATTTAATTATGCAGTTGTGTTACAGTATCACACAGCCACACAATTTTTAATTAACAATTGGCACAAGTACTTAAATGCAATAATTTTTTTAAAACACTTCATGAACCAAGGCAGACCCGTTACAAACTTCTTTCTAATTTCATTCACTGTAGATCCCTACCCCTTCCTTACTTCTAAGTTCTGAGACCTCACCCCCTTTGAAACAGAATAACCTTTAACTCACTGTGGACATTGCCAAAGGAAACCCACTGGCAATACAATAAAATGGTATGTCTAGCACATATTTCCTATCCGTCACACTTCAAGTGTCACACTGCAAATTAGAAAAAAAAGCATAAAGAAACAAAGATGATTGAAAATATCTTATTTGGCTCAGAAGCCACAATATTTATAACCCCTGACTAACCTTACCAATTAGATTTAATAAGAAGGGAAAAATGTTAGAGATCTGATCTATAGCCTGAAGAACAATTAAACTGATCTTCCCAGTGTCTACTTAAGAGCAATTAGGCTTTGTGACCTTAAAAGAACAGAGATTCACTTTAGACCTCGAATGATTGCATACTGTAACACTTCTGCCTTTCTGAAATAGAAATTGTTTGATTTACCATGAGCAAAGCCAGAGGGTTACCACATATATATTATAAATTCCCTGAACCAAAAATGGTTTTATCTCTTCTAGATATTTGTTATACCCAGATTTGTATTTTTTTTGCAGAATTTTACCCCTTTTTCTTGATTCAAGACATGGTGACTGGAAAAACTGACCAATTTTTGGGCAGGTAAATGAAAAAAACAATAAACTGGTGAAATTACATCCCCCATTTTAAGCAAAAAACTCATTCAAAAAAGGTTACCTTTGTTTGTCTCCATGAGTGACCTATCTGTGGTTTAATTTCCTAGATATACATTTAAAGTAATTGGAGGTGGACCATACATAAGGGACAATATCAGATACTTCACTGAAGATGAGGTTCTGATGTATAACTCAGTGAAATACAGGTACTATTGCACACTTCATAGCCACGGGAGTTTCTAATATCTAGTTTCTTTTTCATTCCCTTTATGTATAACATAGACAGCATGTAGTATTGCACAGCAAAAAAAAATCTTCAACTACTCTCCTACCATGTGAAACTTTGTCATGAAGTCGATAACAATGCTACTTCTGCATGATGAAAGTGGAAGACTAAATGGCAATTCCTTATGTTTTTTGACAGTTATAAATATGCGGCAATCTGGGACACCGTGGGAGGTAATCCACACGATATCATTACCACAGAAGAAGGCTACCGCATTTTCAGTGGTGATTCCTTTGGAATTCAGTAAGTACAGACACCCTGGACGGAACATCATCAGCCAATATAGAATCAATATTCTCCAATATTTTACAGATTTACTATTTCCTTGTTACATATGGCTCATAACTGTTAGTTCAAATAAAACATGATGTGGAGATGCCGGTGATGGACTGGGGTTGACAATTGTAAACAATTTTACAACACCAAGTTATAGTCCAGCAATTTTATTTTAAATTCACAAGCTTTCGGAGGCTTCCTCCTTCGTCAGGTGAGGAATCATCGTTCACCTGACGAAGGAGGAAGCCTCCGAAAGCTTGTGAATTTAAAATAAAATTGCTGGACTATAACTTGGTGTTGTAAAATTGTTTACAAATAAAACATATTAGAGTTTAATCAGAATCTAAAAACAAATTACTACACCCATACCATGCTAAATAAAATGAAGTGGAGATGCCGGTGATGGACTGGGGTTGACAATTGTAAACAATTGTCAACCCCAGTCCAGAATTTCCTCCGAAAGGAGGAAACCTCCGAAAGCTTGTAGATTTCAAATAAAAATCGTTGGACTATAACTTGGTGTTGTAAAATTGTTTACAAATAAAATGAAGCCATCTCAGCAGAAAGCAAAGAGCTGTAGAATTTCCTGGAAGATATTCCAGTTGGGGAAATGTTTGCTTTAGATAACATTGTACACCGAATTTGCCTCTGAGTACTGTCCAATTTTCAGATGGTATTCAGGCATCCCGAAGTGGGAAACGGGCGGGAATTTCTCAGAACTTTGTCCAACATTGTTGCCTGTCACATTTTCCGGTGCCTAGGATCAGTGACAGTGGAAACGTATGCCTCAAATAGATACATGCTTCATTTAAGTATTAATTTGGGGTGCATCATTCCTCCACCCCATTTCCCGGTCTCATGGCATGCAAGAGATTGAGCGGGCTGAGACAGGAGAAATTATAATAGGGAATCAGGAAATGGCAGATGCATTAAACAAATATTTTGTATCTGTCTTCAAAGTAGAAGACACAAAAAGCATACCAGAAATAGTGGGGAACCAAGGGGCTAATGAGAGTGAGGAACTTAAAGCAATTATTATCAGTAGAGAAAAAGTACTTGAGAAACTAATGGGACTAAAAGCCGATAAATCCCGTAGACCTGATGGCCTATGTCTGAGGGTTCTAAAAGAGGTGGCTGCAGAGATATTGGATGCATTAGTTATGATCTTCCAAAATTCCCTAGATTCTAGAATGGTCCCAGCAGATTGGAAGGTAGCAAATGTAACCCCGCTATTCAAGAAAGGCGAGAGAGAGAAAACAGGGTTCTACAGGCCAGTTAGCCTGACATCAGTTGGGGGAAAATGCTGGGATCCATTATTAAGGAAGTGGTAATAGGGCATTTAGAACATCATAATGTGATTAAGCAGAGTCAAAATGGTTTTATGAAAGGGAAATCATGTTTAACAAATTTATTAGAGTTTTTTGAGGATGTAACTAACAGGGTTAGGGGAATCGAGGGGAACCAGTGGATGTAGTATATTTGGATTTTCAAAAGGCATTCAATAGGGTCCACATAAAAGGTTGTTACACAAGATAAGGGCTCATGGGGTTGGGGGTAATATATTAGCATGGATAGAGGATTGGTTAATGGACAGAAAACAGAGAATAGGGATAAACAGGTCATTTTCACGTTGGCAGGCTGTAACTAGTGGGGTATGGCAAGGATTGGTGCTTGGGCCTCAGCTATTTACAATCTATATTAATGACTTGGATGAAGGAACCGAGTGTAGTGTATCCAAGTTTTCTGATGATACAAGGCTAGGTGGGAAAGTAAGCTGTGAGGAGGACTCAAAGGGATATAGACAGGGGCAGGTGAGTGGGCAAGAAAGTGGCAGATGGGGTATAATGTGGAGAAATGTGAGTTTATTGGCTTTGGTAGGAAGAATAGAAAAACAGAATATTTTTTAAATGGGGAGAAACTATTAAATGTTGGTGTTCAGAGAGACTTGGGTGTCCTGGTACAAGAAACACAAAAAGTTAGCATGCAAATACAGCAAGCAATTAGGAAGGCAAATGGCACGTTGGCCTTTATTGCAAGGGGATTGGAGTAAGAAAATCTTACTACAATTGTACAGGGCTTTGGTGAGACCTCACCTGGAGTACTGCGTACAATTTTGGTCTCCTTATCTAAGGAAGGATATACTTGCCTTAGGGGCAGTGCAACAAAGGTTCACTAGGTTAATTCTTGGGATGAGAGGGTTGTCCTATGAGGAGAGGTTGAGTAGAATGGGCCTATACTCTCTGGAGTTTAGAAGACTGAGAGGTAATCTCATTGAAACATATAAAATTCTGAGGGGGCTTGACAGGGTAGATACTGAGAGGTTGTTTCCTCTGGCTGGGGAGTCTAGAACTAGAGGGCATTGTCCCAGGATAAGGTGTCAGCCATTTAAGACTGAGATGAGGAGGCATTGAATCTTTGGAATTCTCTACCCCAGAGGGCTGTGGATGCTGAGTCATTGAGTATATTCAAGGCTGGGATAGACACATTTTTGGACTTTAGGGAAATCAAGGGATATGGGGATTGGGCAGGAAAGTGGAGTTGAGGTTGAAGATCAGCCATGATAGAATTTCACATCCAGTTTGAGAGCGAGGATCTTGGGTCTGAAACTACAGTATTAAACTTAAATAAGGGCAATTATAAAGGAATGAGGGCGGAATTGGCTAAAGTGGACTGGGTAAACAGATTAGATGGTATGATGGTGGATAAGCAGTGGCAAACATTTAAAAAGATATTTTATGACTCGCAATAAAAATATATCCCTGTGAGGAGGAAAGACTCCACAAAAAGGGTGAACCAACCATGGCTAACTAAGGAAGTAAAGGATGGTATCAGGTTAAAAGAAAAAGCATACAACATGGCAAAGATTACTGGTAAGCCCGAAGATTGGGAAAACTTTAAAAACCAGCAAAGGATGACTAAAAGAATAATAAAGAGGGACAAAATAAATTATGAGAGTAAACTAGCAAGAAATATAAAAACTGACAGTAAAAGCTTCTACAAGTATATAAAAAAGAAGAGGGTAGCTAAAGTAAACATTGGTCCCTTAGAGGATGAGACTGGGGAAATAATAATGGAAAACAAGGAAATGGCAGAGGAATTGAACAGATATGTTGTATCTGTCTTCACAGTAGAAGACACTAATAATATACCAACAATAGTAGAAAATCAAGGGGCAAAGGGGAGGGAGGAACTAAAAACAATCACTATCACTAGAGAAAAAGTACCAGGTAAACTAATGGGTCTAAAGGCTGACAAGTCCCCTGGACCTGATGGCTTGCATCCAAGGGTCTTAAAGGAAGTGGGTACAGAGATACTGGATACATTGGTTGTAATCTTCCAGAATTCACTAGATTCTGGAAAGGTCCCAGCGGATTGGAAAACCGCAAACGTAACACCCCTATTCAAGAAGGGAGTGAGACAGAAAGCAGGTAACTATAGACCAGTCAGCCTAACATCTGTCATTGGGAAAATGCTAGAATCCATTATTAAGGAAGTAGTAGCAGGATATTTGGAGACTCATAATACAATCAAGGAGAGTCAACATGGTTTTATGAAGGGGAAATCGTGTCTGACAAATTTATTAGAGTTCTTTGAGGAAGTAAAGGGTAGGGTGGATAAGGGGGAACCAATGGATGCAGAATATTTGGATTTCCAAAAGGCATTCGATAAGGTCCCACATAAAAGATTACTGCACAAGATAAGAGCTCATGGTGTTGGGGGTAATATACTGGCATGGATAGAGGATTGGTTAACTAACAGAAAACAAAGAGTCGGGATAAAAGGGTCATTTTCAAAATGGCAGTCTGTAACTAGTGAGGTGCCGCAGGGGCCTCAACTATTTACAATATATATCAATGACTTGGATGAAGGAACAGAGTGTCTTATGACTAAATTTGCTGATGATACAAAGATAGGTGGAAAAGCAAGTTGCGATGAGGACACAAAGGGCCCGATATTAGGAGGGTGGCGGCTTCGCAGCGGGGGGTCGACTGGGCGCGTGGGTAACGTGCCCAGTGAAATCAGGGTGCTCCGCACGCAATTGCAGGCTAATTGCAGCCACTTACTTGTGCTTCCGGGTTTCGCGCTGGTAAGCTGCGCAGCGGGCGGACTGCGCATAGGCTGTCAGCTGGAGGAGCTCTATTTAAAGGGGTAGTCCTCCATTGACTGATGCTGCAGAAAATAGGAAAAATTACAGCATGGAGCAGCCCAGGGGAAAGGCTGCTCCCAGGTTTAATGATGCCTCACGCCAGGTATTATTGGATGGGGTGAGGAGGAGGGAGAGGACAGAGATCTTCTCCCCGGTGGGTGGGAGGAAGCGGCTTGCCTCTGCCACCAAGAAGGCCTGGCTCGAGGTGGCAGAGGAGGTCACCTGCACCACCAACATATCACGCAGCTGCATACAGTGCAGGAGGCGCTTCAACGACTTAAGTAGGTCAGCCAAAGTGAGTACACTTACTCATTCCCCTACACTCCGTCTGCCACATCACCGCCCCCACCCCACATCTCCTTCTGCACTGCCAACACTACTCTATCACATCACTCCTCACACCCACTCAAAGCTCATCCTCATCTTACTTGCACTTACTCACCTTGCCAGTACTCATCCCGCCACTACCACTCAACCCAATCCTCATACAATCTCATGGCTCCGTCTCATACTCACCCTCTCGTGCATCTCTTTCACGGTCAGCCTCACTCAACCTGCCACTACCTGTGCTGCAGCCACAGGGCATGCATCACATATGTGCAGTAGGAAGCCTAAGGCAAACGTGTCGTGAGCATGAAGGGGATGCACAAGGGTGTTTGAGGGTTTGTCATGGTTTTTACTTATATTTAATTTCTGATCAACTCACATTACATATTATATTGTCACCACTACTGCCACGTCTTTGCGAATCTTGTCTGGTTTGTGCAATAATGCCCTTTCCTGAGGATCACTATGAAGACCCACAACTGATGCCACCCATTGTGTCATTGCAGAGTGGGTGTAGGTGTATTTGCAGGGCTCTTTTGTGCAACCGACTGAGAGACGTCGGCGATGTCCCCGGTGGCACCCTGGAAAGATGCGGAGGAGAAGTTGTTGAGGGCAGTGGTGACTTTGACAGCGACAGGCAAGAAGGTGGTGCTCGGGCCAGCTGGGAGCAGCTCGGCATGAAGGAAGCTGCAGATGTCCACGACTACATGTCGAGTGACTCTGAGCCTCTGTGTGCATTGCTGCTCAGAGAGCTCCAGAAAGCTGAGCCTCGGTCTGTAGACCCTGTGGTGAGGGTAGTGTCTTCTGCGACGCATCTCTCTCTGCCGTTGCCCTCCCTCCTGCTGTGCAGGTGGATGTGTCACAGCACTGTGTTGTGGGGCTCCACGTGTCAGAGGTGGATGGTGTGGCCGGCGAGGCTGGTAATGCTGTTCGTCCTCCGAGGAGGTCATGACTGCAGCTACGGCGGCCCCCATCCAGAAGATGTACATTTGAGGGGGTCCGCAAGGTAGGTACATGTGTTTGGACACCGGGGTAAGTGTGCAAGTTGGTGAATTTTCTTGTCAGGAGGAGGGTGGTGGAGGCCAAACTTTGTCCAAAATGACAGAGTGGCCTCCTGCAATGAGTGAGGGTCTCCCCCCCCCCCCCCAACCTGTCAAATGGACCTTTGCAGCTGCCACAGGCTGATGGCTGCAACACGTTCATTTGAACTGGGAGTGTTTCCCCCAGTACGGGAAACAGTCCCAGTTGTTTGCAAAATCCCACCCCTCCTAAAATCTCATGTTAATCAGGTCTCTAAACGACCTGAAATACCTTAACGATTTCTTTAAGTGGCACCCCGCCAGCTTTAATTGCCGGCGGGAGTCCCACATGTGGGGGCTACGCGCGCATGTCAGCGCGTCACTGGGGAACCCGGAAGTGGGTGGGTTGGAGCCGGGCTCCGGACCCGCCCCGGGAATCCCTGATTTTCGCAGCCCCCCCGCCACGAACGCACCTGCTCGGGGGTGCGAAAATCGAGCCCAAAGTGTCTGCAAAGGGATATTGACAGGTTAAGTGAATGGGCAAAAATTTGGCAGATGGAATATAATGTGGGAAAATGTGAAATCATCCACTTTGGGAGGAAAAATAAAAAAGCAAAATATTACTTGAATGGAGAAATGCTACAAAATGCTGTGGTGCAGAGGGATCTGGGTGTCCTCATACATGAAACACAAAAATTCAACATGCAGGTGCATCAGGTAATCCAGAAGGCAAACGGAATATTGGCCTTTATTTCTAGGGGGATGGAGTATAAAAGCAGGGAAGTCATGCTACAACTGTACAGGGTGCTGGTGAGACCACACCTGGAGTACTGCGTACAGTTCTGGTGCCCTTATTTAAGGAAGGATATACTTGCATTGGAGGCAGTTCAGAGAAGGTTCACTAGGTTGATTCCGGGTATGGAAGAGTTGCCTTATGAGGAAAGACTGAACAGGTTGGGTCTATACTCATTGGAGTTTAGAAGAATGAGAGGAGATCTTATTGAACCATACAAGGTTCTGAGGGGACTCGATAGGGTAGATGCTGAGAGGATGTTACCCCTCATGGGGGAATCTAAAACTAGGGGGCATAGTCTCAGAATAAGGGGTCGCCTGTTTAAGACAGAAATGAGGAGGAATTTCTTCTACCAGAGGGTTGTGAATCTTTGGAATTCTTTACCCCAAAAAGCTGTGTAGGCTGAGTCATTGAATACATTCAAGGCTGAGTTAGACAAATTTTTGATCAGCAAAGGAGTCAAAGGATATGGGGAAAAGGCGGGAAAGTGGAATTGAGGTAAAAATCAGATCAGCCATGATCTCATTGAATGGCGGAGCAGGCTCGAGGGGCCGAATGGCCTACTCCTGCTCCTATTTCTTATTTTCTTATGTTCCAAGGTGTTAAATTTGCAGAATTTCTAGAAACTGGTAAGTATACTGGAGATCATGGACAGAACATAGCAGTATTAAGGTCAGTGTATTCCAGTCAGTTCTGAACCAATTTTATTTATTTAATTAATGTTTTTTCTGTTGGCACTTAAAATCTCATAAGCCTTTGTGACAGTAGTTTAATTTTTCTTCCCCCTCAGCATCATTACTGGCACCAATGAGTTTCCTACTGAAAATCTCCCTTTCTTCTCTGTTTGGAAGAAGAGGAAGACCTACAGAGGGATGCCAGGCAGGTCAGGCTGCATGAGAGATACCGTTTGCCATGCAACTGCAGAAATGGCCAGACTTTGCTTTGCTGGTGAAAGCTCCTCTTCCCAAAGGAAGCCGGGACAACAGACTGATGGGATCACTAAGATATGTGAATGCCTGACTAACCGTAGTGTTGGAAGCTTCTTTGTCTTATTTCCAGTGGCATTGTATCAAAGAAGACATACCAGGGCATAGCTTGATTGGTCTTACTGCCAATATATCACCAAACATTTCTGTAGGCCTTAGAATAGCCACTTGGCAATGACATTTCTGTCTTCTCAAAGTTTGGTTCAGCAGAGGGGCAGATGCAATGTTTCCCATGCAGCAAACGACTGGTCACTGCAGTGACAGTAATGGACAGCTGTGCCTGAAACTTGGTTCCAGACTGGCAAGGGATGGCACAAAGGACCGTCGTCTTTGTAACCACCTCATGCAGCACCACCTCTATTTCAGCAGCTATCATCAGCGATCAATGGCTAGGCTCCATCACTTTTCTACAGACTCATGGCTGAACCTTGGGTCTCTGCTGTCTTCATTTTTGGCTGCCTCTTCTTAGTCCCCTGCTCCTTCAGCCTTAGAAAACCCTGCTACTGGGTTGGGATACCTTTTGAGACTCTCCAAAGTCTTCCAGTTTTTGTCAGCCTATAGTGACACTCTGCTTTAATTGACTCCATCTTTTTAAATTTCACTTACATGCATTTTTTCGCTCTCACCACTAGTATGTTCCCTGAACCTGTCCAAGCCTATACCCAAAGTTATGCTAATAGATGGCTATGGAAAATTGGGTGCAAAAATTGCATTTCCATTTGAGCCTTTCTAAAACCTACCAATTCTGGTACAACCTAAGTCAGTAGAGGAAAATGTAGATTTGGAGCAAACAGATGATGAACTGGATTCTCTGCTGATTTTCTGGTGGAATCTGTGTGGGCGGGGTGAAAATATGTTAGGGATGTGTTCTGTCGCACCACAACCATTTTTATGTCCTTCCAATTCTTGCTGGGAGGAGGAATCAGTCCTTATGGGCAGGCTATATGCAAGTGATAGAAATACATCATCCAACATATTTCCCCTCATTTGTATCATAGAAATGCTGGACACAAGGAATGCTTGTTTATCCCTGGCATTCATGCTGTTATGGAAAGGATATTTTGTATTTTAATAAACAGAAAGCAGGGTGATGGATTGGAGAGACCAGAGCAACAGATTTGAAAATTTAGAAAAATGTGTTTTATCAGCAGCTTCGAGCCAGGAGAACAGCACCCTACCCAATTTTCTATCTCTACCCACCCCGGATCTTCCTGAATTCAAGTGGAATGAGAATGGACGATCCTGGATACTATTTCATGTTTCTTGTTAGTATTTCAGCCAGTTCTCAGCAACTGAAAAGGCCAACCTAGCACCAGCATGGAGAGCATCCAGAACTGTCAGTAGGCTTGATTAAGTTGCCTTGCTAACAATTGTGGTGGCAGGAACTTGGAGTGGCTACGTTATAGGCAAGGAAGAGAAAATACAGGAAAATGTAGTCGGATGTAAATACTTGAATGCATTAATGAACTTTTTCTTTATATTTTTATTGAGTTGGATTTGCCAGAAGAACTCACCCTGCAGTGACGTACCAGCAGACGGACTTAATGGTCCAGAATATTTCATGGTTATTGAGGTGTCTAATAGGTAAGAACATAAGAACTTCTAAGCACAGGAAAATGGCATAAGGCTCAACAAGCTTGTCCCTTTTCAATAGATCATGCCTACTCTTACCATGGGGATGAAATAGCTCATAGCGAGTTGGCAACCTGTTTTACATTGCGCTCGATTTTCTTTTCCATTAACTTCTATGGAAAAGAAAATCATTCGCAGTGTAAAATGGGTTGCCAATTCACTATGAGCCCATCTCTGGAGAAAACCAATTTCACCCCCCTATATCCCTTAATATTTTATCTCTTCAGAAATCCCTTGGACCCATTTATATTGGCCTCCTGTTAGCATATTCCATAAATGCATTGTCATTTGTGTACAAATAGTTCCCTTCTTACTCCTATATCCTTTTCTTAAAAGTTGTGTCTCTTGGTTCTTAAACCTTTTGAATAATTTGCCCAGGGTTAGCATTGTCAATCCTCATGATACTCTTGAATAAATCAATTTGGTTGTCTTGAAGTCTCCAAATTTTCGAAAGAACCTAAGTCCAATTTCTTTTGCATATTCACATCATTTATGCCCCTGATCTCTTGAATATGTTGGTTACACTCAAGGGAAATAACATACCTCCCGTGCTTTGGTGATCAGAGATACACACGGTTTTGCATATGGCATTCTGACTAATGCCCTGTATTGAACAATATAACTTCTTTTGATTTGCATTCTATCCCTCTGCTAAAGCAATTCACATTTGTTCCTTTCCTTTATTTAAGCACTAGCCTGACTTTTTAATAGATTTATGTACAATTACTCCTATACCTCTGTCTCAGTGGGCATAAATGGTCCAATTAACTTATGTATCCTTGCTCCCACACTATTTTACACTTATCCACATTGAACCGCACCATCACCTAATAACCTAAAAGATCCAGATCCTCTTCAATCTGGTCAACATTTGCACGGCCTCCTATTTTGGTATCTGCAAACCTAGGGATTTTGCTTATGATGCCTTCAGCCAAATTAACACACATATTTATTAAAAGTAGCAAGTGTCCCAGCATTGATCCCTGGGGTACTCCACATGTAATCTTTTTCCACTTATCAAAACTTCCCATTCATGGCAACTCTGTTTCTTGTTCTATCCAGCACCAAACTTTACTTTCTATTCTTTGACTTGATATCTTAGCCATTAATCGCCGATGTGCAACCTTATCAAAAGCTTTCTGAAAGTATAAATAAACTACAATTTCCTTGCCCACCATATCAGTAATATCTTAGCCAAATGTGATATTCCTTCTGAATCCATATTATTTCCCTTTTCATGCTATGCTTTTCCAAGTTTTAATTCACTAGATCTATCAAAATAGCTTGAAAGATTTTTACTACAACTGATAATAAACTTGCTGGTCTAAGGCTCAGGCATGTCTGTTAAGTAATTTCTTAAATAATGGGCTGTATCTTGCTGGAAAAATAACGGCATGTTAATGATGCACGCCGTTATTAATGCGCAAATAGGCCAACAAATTCAGAGGATTAAGAGATACGCCGTGAGTTGCAAATCTCCAGAACTTGCTGGTTGATTTACGCCGCTCAGCCGTTTGTTTCGCACAAATGGCATTTCGCCCTTAGTCGCCTCGTTATTCTTAAGAACTTGCTGGATTAGCACATTAATTGTTCATTAAACTCGCCGCAGAAAGTTAGGGCTGGTGATTAAGAGTATAAGTACCCTTTTAATCTTGTGATGAGTGTTAATGTAATGCCAATCAACTTCTCTGGCCCAGAAAGGGAACAATTTAAACTGTTCAATCTTATTCCTGCATCTAGTAAATTCTTCTTAGAGATTTTAAAACTTTCAAATTTTAAATTTTAAAATATTTTTCTTACTTTTCCTTTCTGTCTCTTTTTTCTCTCTCCCTTGGTCCAATCTTTCTTTCCCTCTCTTTATTTCTCTTTCTGTACCTGATTTGACTGTAATTCACCCTCCTTCTCTGTCGTTCCTCTGTTTCTTTCTCAATCCCGTCAGTCACTAAGGTCCCAGATGCCCCGTTTCCCTCACCACGCCGTTATCAGCTCGCACTTCCAGCAAGTTACGGCGCAAAAAATATTCGAGCTGAAGGATGCAGGAAAAGGTCTACGGTGTACGCCACGAGCTGCCCTGCTCCAGCAAGATTTAGCCCAATATAATTATGTTATCCATAAACTGAAATTCCTTGATACGTAACAGTTAAGATTCACATTTCAGAAGCTTATAGTCACAGGTTTGAGTCACAGCTATTGCCTGGCTTTAAAGCTCATTTACCACATTTGAGACGAATATCGGTTATCAGCCAGATCATTAGAAACTGTACCCAAAATCTAACTTATACTATTATAAAAAGATGGTCAAAACTGATTAGTAAACAACATGATGTAAAACACCAACAGAAAGTTCTGAAAACATGAAGCAGGTCAGGCAACATCTGTGGAGAGAACTAATGAGTTAATGTTTTGGATGTGAACTGGAGGATCATCAAAACTGGAGGATATTACAGATGAAGGGAAAAGGAAACAAACCCATATATGCACACAAGAAAAGAAATGGACTGACATGTAAAATGCTTAAATGGAAAATAAGATGGTTAAATGGCAGAAGAGATGAGACATTAGGAGGCATAATGAGAGAAATTAAAGATATTTATGATGCACAGTGAATGTGTGAGTAGCTGAGGGAGATGGGGGACAATGCAGGTAGAAATGGAAGCACAAAGAAACTGGATAAGCGGACCAGGCGCTTGGGAGAAGGTGGGTAGCCCAAGCACCAACCTGTTCCCTCATCCCCCAGAAACACCAGCACAACCATTCCATATCACCAGCACTTCCTGCCGAAGAGAAAATGGGAGGTATAGTTAAGGTCTGATTTATTAAAGTCAATATTAAGATGAAAGGGCTGCAAAAATAAGGTGCTGTTCTTGAGCTTGCTTTGATCTTTGCTGGAACAGTGTAGAAAGCCAAAGACAGAGAGGTCAGAGCAGGAGTGTTACAGGAATTGAAGTGGCAAATGACAAGGAGTTGCAGGAGGTACACGTAAATTGCTGTCTCGACCAGAGGAAGAGGGCTGCTAACTCTAGTTGGACGTATTCCTGGAGATTTGATCACATGAGGTTTGCCAGCAAATTGCAAATATTATTGCATTTACCGTACAAAAGTTAGGTCCCCTGTAGTTGAGTGTCTTTGCACCCACAGAACAATATCCAATAAGAGATATGCCTACAAATTCGGGCGCGCCCAGTTATGGGCACACCGGGTGGGGGGAGGCACAGGATAAATACCTTGCGATAGAATGGTGAGGTCCGAGGCACCCCTGATAATGGGCTTTGGACCTCATTGTAATAGAGCCGGTGTGGCGCAACAGCCTGCTGGTGAAGACCAGAGAGGAGGGATGAGAAATCAGGCCGCTGCTAGCGTAGCATAGGTTCTCAGGTAAGTGGGTCGGGTCGGGGATGGGGGGTGTCGGGGGTCAGATCTATGGGTCGGGCTGCGAGTTGGGATCAGGTCGGGAGGCCACGATCGGCGGTCAGGAGATGATATCAGCGGTCGGAGGTGAGGATGAGAAATCGGGAACAGTGGCGATCGGGAAGGTGGTTAAACGTGGGGTCGGGAGCAGCATTCCTGCTCCTCCCTGCTCCTTCTTTGTTGCAGGCGATTCCTAGGGCTGGATTCTCTGAGCACAGTCTGCAATGGCGCTGGCTGCCTCAGGGCAAACCAATCTTGGAGAGGGGAACTCAAGCAGACGTTATGCCCCTTATTTGCATATAGGAAGGGCCTAGCGCCTGCCTCAGGTATGTCCTTATCCAATATGGTTGGCAGTGCACTTTCAGCTGCACCCATCATTTTGGGGCCTCAGGTGTCCGCCCGGTGCCTGAAAAACAGGCCATGTGCGTTGCAATTTCTAAGCTTTAGCGTCCTCAAGAGGGGGAAAAGAGAAAGAATAGGAAAAGGAAAAGAATACAAATTTGAGCCCAATGTCCTATAGTCATGAACAGAATGAAATAGCTACCTTATTTGAAATTGTACATCTGTGGCGCTTTCAGGCAGGATTCTTGGGCTACTGATGTTTTTGTTTGATAGAGGGCCTCTCCAAACTTAGGAATATTTTTTAAACCAATTTGGGTAGAAATATGATAGTGTTTCGCCCAGTTTTTGGATGTAAAATGGGCATTCAACATATTCATTTTATGGTGGGGCGTCCCATGCCAGAAGTGTGCACACAATCCAGTGGCCACCATATTTGTTAAGGCTTTTCCTTATGTATCTCTGGCGGATACCTCAAATGAACGCTGGGCTCATTAAAGTGTTCAAATAGGGATCCTGCGCTTATATTAGGACCCTTTTGGGTAATTGGTGCCCAGGAGCATTTGATTCGATCATTCTTAAGCACACCCAACAAAACATGGCAGGAACACTCAGGAAGCAGGCTGCAGCTGTGGTATTTAAAGCAATCCTTAACTTTATGAAGGGAAGTCCCTGGATAGTTGTTTTAGGCAGCTGGGGATCTTTGGCTCTTTTGGCTATTCGTGAAGTTTTTGATTCTACAGAACTATTGGAGAGCTGACTTTTGGCTGCAGCTGTGCTGTTTTATTTCATTGGCTGATCTAGTACTGGGAAAAAGTAGGAATATTACTGGGATTGCTATTGAGGCTGTCACACCAGGGGGAACAGTAGCAGAAGAAAGCACAGCAGCAGAGGCCTGTGGAGGCTCAATGGTCGACGGAGGCAAGAGCACAGGAGTCCTTACAGGATGCAGGTCTTCCAGAATACAATGTCATTCTGAACATAACAGAGGAGCAGTGCATGACGAGGCTCCGCTTCAACAGGCAGATAGTTACTGACCTAGTCACCTGTTGAAGCAGGAATTAGAGCCATACACCAGGGCACTCACACCACTGCTTCTGGCTGTAAAGGTTACTGTGGCCCTCAGCTTCTATACCACAGGCTCATTCCAGGCTGCAACAGGTGACCTCAGCAACACCAGTCAGCTTGCTGTCCATATGGCCAGCAGGCAGCTGACAGATGCCGTCTTTGCAAGGAGACAGCAATACATCACCTTCCCCGTAGAGGCTGCCGATCAGGAGGAGAGCGCTTGGATTTTTCTGCATCGCTGGATTTCCCCTTGGTGCAGGGCAGATACGTTGCCCTGCATTCTCTCCTTCAAGAACCAATCATGCTTTATAACAAGAAGGGGTTCCACTCCCTGAACGTGCAGTTGGTATGTGACCACAGGCAGGAAATAATGTAGGTCTGTGCCTGATTTCCTGACAGTAGTCATGATGCGTTCATGCTCTGCTAGTCTTCAATCCCCCTTGTCTTCCACACCACCAGTGGGTGTCAGGCTGGCTCATTGAAGATGGGGTATTTCCTCTACACTTGGCTCATGACATATGTCAGGCACCCGGGCACAGACCCGGAGTGCCGATACAATGAGAGCCACACAAGAACAAGAACATTGATGTCTGGATCTCTCTAGAGGAGTCCTGAAGCATAGCCCCGAGTGGGTCTCCAGATTTGTCATAGATTGCTGCATGCTCCATAATTATGCCATTCTTGCAGCTGCCACAGGAGGGTCAAGTGAAAAAAGGAGATAAAGAAGGCGACAAGGAAGTAGACGATAATGAGGAATACGTAGTGGCGTGGAAGGAGATGAATAGGTACATGTTATATGGTAACCAACCCTCCAGGATTGTCCTAATGTCTCCAGGAATAAAAGATTAATCTCCTGGACACTGCTGCGGGCAACCCATGAGAAAAATCATAGGGGCATTAAAAAAATTGTGTGCTTTTTCATTTTCATCGACAGCTTTTATTTATTAGTTATAAAAATATTAGAGTTGGGAAAAAAGGCTATTTGACTTGGCAGGGCAGTTGGAGGTGAGAGGTCATCTGTTGAAACCTCTAGGAATACGTTCAAGCAGAGTTGGCAACCCCAGCTCTGCTCATTAAATGTTCTCCAATTATCTCTGACATGTTGCACCTCCCGCACTTACATGTGAAGGTGCCAAGGGAAGGAGAGCAGCTGGTAGGGGTGGTGCAAGACTAAACCAGGGTTTCAAGGAGGGAATGCTCTGTTTGGAAGGTAGGAATGAGAGGGAAGGGAAGATTTGTTTGGTGCTGGGATTGTGTTGGAGTTGGTGGGATTGGTGTAAGATGTTCTGTCAAATGTGGAGGCTGGTGGGGTGGAAGATCACAGGGTCTCTATCACGTTGTGAAAGTGGAAGGGGTTACGAATGAGGGCTGAAGCATGGAAAGTGAGCTAGACTTGGTCGAGGGTTTAGCCTACCATTGCAATGTGGGATGGCTGTACTGGTGTTTCTGGGGAAGGTGGGGCGGGGAGGGTGATCTGCACTCGTGGAGGGTAATTTTAACATTGGGTGATGGTGTAAAATGAGCGATAGCGAATTAGCCACCCATTATACACTTCACCCCATTTTCCTTTCTATTGAAGTCAGTGGAAGGGAAAATCAGACAGGGTGTATAATGAGCGGTTAATTCCATATCGCCCGTTTTACATTATCGTCCAAAGTTGAAATTACCCCCATGGTGACGACCTGCTTTTTGCAACTCTCAGGCTTCTAAGCCATTGGAGCCTGTTCCACTTTGCGAGTTTTTCATACTTCCATTTCTGTCTGTCTTACCCTCCACCGCCTCAGCTATTCACACATTCTCTGACTCTAGCAAATGTCATGAACTTCTTTGATTTCTCTCATTATGCTCCGATTGTCTCATGTTATTATCACTTCTGCCATTTAACCATCTCCTGTTTTCCATTTAAGCACTTTACATGTCATTCTATTTCTTGTGTGCACGTGTGTTTTTCTCCTTCCTCCTTCCCTTTGTCCTGTTCCTACTGTTCATCTGTAATATCATATAGTTTTGATGACGGGTCCACACCCAAAGCATTAACTAATTTCTTCTCTCCACAGTTGCTGCCCGACCTGCTGGATATTTACAGTATTTTCTATTTTTCTTCTTCAGATTTCCAGCAGCTGCAGTTTTTTTTGCTTTCCGGTAACAAAAAGATGTGACAAATTGGGTACAATCTCAAACATCCTCTGCTGATTGTGTCCAGTGAATGGTCGGGACCATTCACAATCTTGTACTTGCTGTTTTAGCCCCTTGCAACTGACATCAGTGACCGTTTGTCATATTACACCTACCCTCCGGCCTTTGCAGAATGAAACTGGTTGTAATTTTCTTACAGGGGAATTGATACAAGTACATACTGCGACTACAGACTGGAGTTTATAATTCATTTACATGGATTACCTCTCAACCCTTTCCGAGGACTGTTCTTTATGCTAGTAAGTAGCAAAAATGGTGTAGGTTGACTGTACACATAAAGTAGCTGCAATGTTATCTTCATAGAGATGGTTGTGTTCAGCCACCTTTTTGTGTCAAAAGCTCTATAAGAAATTAATAAAACAATACATTCAGGGGACATGCAAAATTCTCATAAGGAAACTTCAAATCTCTCACAGCACTAAAAATATATTTTCTTCATTTATTGAATTTCCAAATATAAACAGAATTTCCTGTAATCCCATGGTAGGGGCAGAGAAATCACCTAGAACAGTAACTTGTATTGAGGCTCCTCAGTGGCTCAGTCAGTAAATGCATCACAGAGGGTTTTACTAAGCCACAAAGCTTAGGAGAAGACAGATTTGAAACCTTAGGAGAAGACACAAATTTGAAACCTTGCCTGCAATTTCAGATTTTTCATAAGAGTCTTAGATGAGCTGAAGTATATGTGGAGTGGAGGATGGCAGGCTGGCCAGGAGAGCATTGGAATAGGAGAGTTTGTTGTTGACAAAAGTATGGCTAAGGATTCAGTGGCAGATGGGCTGAGGTAGGGCCAGAGGTGAGCAATATTATGGAGGTGGAAGTAGCAGTCTTTGTGATGGAGAGGAAATGAGCTCAGAAGCTCAGCTCAGGGTCAAATAGGATACTTAGGTTCAGCCTGAGCCAGTGGCTGGGGTTTGAAATTATTTTTAAGGATATGGAGTCTGTGGCAGGAGCCAAAGATGATGGCTTCAATCTTCCCAGTGTTTAGTTGGAGGAAATTACATCTCATCAAAGATTAGATGTTGGACAAGTAGTCTGACAGCACAGAGGCAGTGAAGGAGTCGAGCGAGGCACCTCTCGACCTCAGGACGTCCCTAAGTGGTTTACAGCCATGAAGTACTTTTAAAGTGTAGTCACTGTTGTAACGTAGGAAAGAGAAGTGGAGAAGTGGAGCTGGGTATCATCAGCCTAGATGTGGAAGCTGATCCCATGTCTGTGGATGATGTCATCAAGGGGCACCATGTAGATGAGGATGATGAGGAGGCCAAGGATATATCATATGGGGAACTCTGGAGGTAACAGTATGAGGCCTGGAAGAGCCATTGCTGGAGTTTCCCAGGCTATGATTGGATAGTTAAGATTGGAACCAAGCAAGGGCAGTCCTGCTGAGCTGGACACAGAGGAGAGACATTGGAGGAGGATGGTGTGGTCGATTGTGTCAAAACCTGCCGAGAGGTTGATGAGAATGAGGAGGGATAATGCACCACAGTGACAGAGAATATCACTTCTGCCTATGATTAGGGCCATTTTGTTGTTGTAGGAGGGCGGAAACCTGACTGAAGAGATTCAAACAGGGAATTGCGGGAGACATAGGCATGGATTTGGGAGGCCACAACGTGTTTAAAGACTTTGGAGAGGAAAGGGAGGTTGGAGATTGGGTGATAGTTTGCAGGGACAAAGGGTGTTACATCTCCAGACATCTCAGCTCGCATTTTCCTCTGGTTGAGGAGCAACTTCAGACCACATCACTCCCAGTGGTGGCTGGTGACCTTTTTGACAGGCAAGGCACAGCTATACAAGCCTAACCATGCAAGAGTTTTACCGTGACAATGGGCTCCTCCTGTGGAATCCCACCACCAACCGTATAAACTATAGATTGTGTTTTTCTTATCTACATTGTTCAGTGGTTGTTTTCTTTTAAGCCTTTGCATCCAGGATTGGACTTAAAAAACAACTAAAACTTTGTAGAAAAAAAAATAACTTGAGTATCACCAGAACTGTTTTGCAAAATTTTGCTGCTTGGGTTTGTCTAAAGTACAGTGAGCTTACAGATCCGTGGTCTTTTTTTTCAAATTCCTGAAGTTGGATGGAGCATATCAGTGCAGATGAACCAAACTTCTACACTTAATGTGAGGTAGTTATAGAAGAATAAGGTTCTCCAGGGAAATTTGCTGCACCTACCACCTCCTCAACTGGCTTTGGTAATGGATAGATCTCTTCAAGGACGAGGTACCTACATCTAGAGCAACTACCTTCAGGGCAGATGGACTGGTAATGAGTGAAACTGCAAAATAAACAGTTACAAATTGGTAGCGGAATAGTGAGCACTGCAACACTTTCAGACTCTGGTACAGGGAAATTTGGTATGCCTCTCTGGAGGGACAACAACAAAGTGATCCAGTTTGTCCTTCTGTAAGGATGTGATAAGCCTTTTCTGTTGGTGTCTGCACTATGGGGGTGACATTATTGGTGCAACATCTAGCCAGGGATGACAAAAGAACAGCCGATGTTCTAAACCATGTGAATATCCATCAATACGAGTGGAAGGTCCATACCAAGGTTAATCAGAATATATTCTGGACTTGAGGTTACATATGGCTAGATCTCCTTTTCATCACCGGGCAATCACCAACTCCCTGTTTCTGCTCAAGGGCTGTGGAGAACTTAGCATGGAGCTAAGCAATCTTTCCTTTTCCTAGAAATAAATACATCTGTATGCAATTCCACCTTTTCTTCTAATATCAAAGGCATTGGAGAAAATCAGAGCAGAGGTGTTTCTAGTACCTTACTGACCTCACAGATAATGGCTCAGACATCCTGGAATTTAACCTTGCCTGCCCAATTTCACTACTCCATAGGAGAGACTTCTCTCAACTGTCAAGTCAAATTCTACATCTAGATCCAGCAGTTTTCTGTTTGTGAATGGAATGCTGTGTTTTTTTCCTCTTAGTTAAGCTCTCTATTTTAGCTTTATTGAGAGGACCATCTGAAAAACTCAAGAAGCTCGACACCATCCAGGACAAAGCAGTCCGCTTGATCGACAGCCTTAAACAGACACTACTTCTGGCACCAGCGCACCGTGGTTGCAGTGTGTACTATCTATAGCAAGCTAAGGCTTCTTCGACAGCACAGCTCAAACCCACGGCCTTTACCACCTAGAAGGACAAGGACAGTAGGTGCATGGGATCACCATCACCTCCAAGTTCCTCTCCAAGTCACACACCATACTGACTTGGACATATATCAACGTTCCTTCATCACTGGGTCAAAATCCTGGAACTCCCTATCTAACTGTGGGAGTACTTTTACCACATGGACTGCAGTGGATCAAGATGAAGACTCACCACCACCTTCTCAAGGGCAACCAGGGATGGGCAATAAATGGTAGTGACATCCACATCCAGAGAAAGATTAATTAAAAAAAATCAGACAGTGCATCAGAAATTGACCTGTAATGGGTACAAAATCTATTAGCTGCGAAAGAACTTATGACATCTAAGACACATAACAAAAAGAGTTTCAAAGAAACATAAATTCGGCTATTGAATAAAAGATTAAGCACAAGAGACTGATAAAGATGCAGCCTACAAATTGAAGATGTTGCAGACACTTTAATGCTCTGCAATAAACATGTCCAGGGATCTCTGATGCTGCTTCAGCTACCTGTTCGCAACACGGTCTCCATGGGTTTATTCGAGCATCTGCTCCTTAACTATGTCTCCCCTGAGCTGTGCACTAATCTTGTTTTTGATCCTTTAAATAATAAGCTCATTTATATAATATATTTACTTGGAATCTCTTGATCATTGTATTCCAAAACATTTCCCATTTACTTTTGTTTTATTTGCCCACTTTGTGTGACACACGTTTATTTAACAACATTGAATTTTGTAGGGTAAAGCATTCTCCACTATCGACAATGAATTATAAATTTTCAATTTTGATCAAATTGTTTTAGATGCCTAATTGGGTGTAACAATAAAACCGCTTTTCTGAAGGAATGCACATATCCCTTTTGTTATGACATTCATTGGGTTTATCCCAAACCAGCTCAAGGCACCTGTTAAAGCCCCCAAATCTATTGAGCTGCCCTGGAATAATCTACTTGAATATCTAGAGATATTTATTTAAAGGGATTGAACCGATTCTGGAAAACAAAGTAAGGGGTCACTTATCCTAAAAGTCAAGGAGGTGAAGGTTCCCTCCACTTCTAGCAGGATACATCATTTGACTCTACCAGTTTTGGATGGTTAAATTTTATAGAATTTCTAATCATTTAAATTTCAATTTTGAAGAGCACTCAAGTTTCACTGAACCACAGGTAAACTTAAAATCAAATTCCGAATGCTCTTTGTTATTTCATTTTATTTAGAACATCCTGAAATGAATGGACATAGCTTTAAGTAATTAAATAGTCCTTCTTTCTCTCTTTTTGGTTTAGGTTACATTGTCCATATTGTGGTTTATTCTATTTTCCTTCATTATCTTTCGCTGCTACCAACGTTGGCTTCAAAAAAAACTTAAAATGGTATCGCCTATCGAAACAATGATCTTGCCTGCTCGCACAGGTATGTAATTTGCCAATTTATTTACACGTTAGGTGTGATATAGACAAGAGTGCACTTTTGTCATGGAGATCAGTTTAGCTCTTCATTATACCCTCCATCCTGCTCCCAACACAGAGTCACAGATGAGTGAGGTGAGTGTTATTAATGAAAACAGCTTACCTCTGAAAGCCTGTTGGCAGAAATAGCTACAGCTACGAGTTGGGAATGCTACTACTGGGCCAAGGCTGTCAGTCCATGTGCTAGCGCATTTGCGACAATTCATTTTGTGCTGCCAATGCATGGGCGGGACTGTTTCAGATTTTCTGCTGTTCCCTCATTTAAATGCAGTCAGCACATTCCCAGCATGATTAGCATTCCGCACTGGAGGTACAGAGGTCAGGATTTCGTAGGCTCGATAGGCGAGAAATTGGACCGTGTAGTGCCCGTTGTTTTGGTGCTACGTGGTCTCCCGAAGTGCCAAGATGGCGTCTTGGCTGTGCGCGCACGTTTCCAGTGTGACGTGCGCTGGATGCCATCTTGGCACTTATGCGCAAATACCGAACGCTGGCTGCATGTAAAGTAAGGAGAAAATGGATACAATCAGTGTGCAACACTGATTTAAAGTGTTAAACACCATTTTGGAACTTAATGCTCAACTCAAAGCACAGTCTTAACCACGACGATCTGAACATGTCTTAGAGTGCCTGCAGGATCCCCACCAGCGCTATTTAAAGGGACCATGCAGGATTTACAGGTTCGTGGCTGGATTATTGCTTCTGGCTGCTGATACATTTGTATTTGTTTTTGGAGGTTTCCTATACTTGAATACTAGGGTGCAGGGTCATAGCCTAACATTTAGAGCCAGGACATGCAGGAATGAAGTTAGGAAACACTTCTACAAGCAAAAGGTGGGAGATGTTTGGAACGCTCATCTGCAAACGGCAGCTGATGATAGCTCAATTGTGAATTCTAAATCTGAGATTGATAGATTTCTGTGAACCAAGGGCATTAAGGGATATGGGGCTAAGGCGGGTATATGGAGTTAGGTCACAGGTCAGCCATGAACTCATTGAATGGTGGAATAGGCTTGAGGGTGGAATAGGTAGTGCCACTACCACTTGCTGCCTCCTGATATGCGCCACCTGCTCCTGCAAGAAAGCGGGACGTGTGTCTGAGTGATGTGCCTGTGATGATTGAATAGTTGTCAGTGTGTGTGGCCTGTGAGTTGAGTGTGCAGCTTGCAACAGTGGTAATGTGTAAGGTTGCGAGGAAGCATCTGATTGGAAGAGTTGAGTACTGATTGAAAGAGTTTATTGGTATGTGGGTGATGGGAAGTGTAGTGCGTGGAGCAGTGGATGTGGCTAGTGGTGCAGTTGGTAGGAGATGCCACTTGACAGTTGACCTCACTCACCTTGACCACTCGTGTCAAAGCAGTGAACATTTTCCTGCACTGCATCCATGTTTGTGATGCTATGCGCCTGGCATTGACTTCGTCCCCCGCTGCCTCCCACTGCCTCAGGAGCATATGTCTGGAGGGCCTCTTGCCCCACTGCGGATATAGGATGCCCCTCCTTCTGTCCACCTCTTGCACCAAGACCTCTAGAACCTTGGTGCACGCTCTCTTGCAGGCCTGGTACAAACTCAGATCGGCGGATTGGTGAGGTCTGGTGTGCAGATTGGCGGATGTGGGATTTTGTAGTGCACAACCTTTATTCAATGTTTTAACATAACTCATCAGTTTGTAAACATAGGGGCAGGACCTGCATCTCTGTTATTTTCAGCAAATAACAGGTACCGCTTATCTTTAAGAGTTTTTTTTTAAATTCGTTCATGGGATGTGGGCGTTGCTGGCGAGGCCAGCATTTATTGCTCATCCCTAATTGCCCTTGAGAAGGTGGTGGTGAGCCTCCTTCTTGAATCGCTGCAGTCCATATGGTGAAGGTTCTCCCACAGTGCTGTCAGGTAGGGAGTTCCAGGATTTTGACCCAGCGACGATGAAGGAATGGTGATATATTTCCAAGTCGGGATGGTGTGTGACTTGGAGGGGAACGTGCAGGTGGTGTTGTTCCCATGTACCTGCTGCCATTGTCCTTCTAGATGGTAGATACCTGGATGTGAGAGACATCCTCCCTTTAAGAGACTGGTGCTCCCCCTGCTGGTGGAAAGTGCGAATTGCATTGAATCCTCGTGTTAACGCTGATTTCCAACGCTGCTTGAAGGTAAGTCCTCAGGTCCGACGAAAGTCTCGTCCTGCTTGCGCAGGGGCCATCGGGTGTGGATTAATAGTGGATCACGCTACCCGTGCCTGAAAATAGGCCCTATGCAATTTTTTTCCCGATATGTCCTGATGCAGCTCGTTATAGCGGCACCTGCACTTCCTGTTGGCAGCAACATTTGAAATTGTCCATTTACCATTTTCTGCTGAGATGAGGCAGGAGACTGCTAATGTACAGGTGGCAGAGAGGACTGGCTATGTCAGGCAAAATGCTTTGAATGGTACAGTCCACCTGTGATGTTGAAACCAAACAAATAAGCATCCGATCCAAAGAAACAAGCAATGATACAATGCTAAAAAAACCCAAAAATGACAAAAAAGGACTAATCTCATCGAAAGGTCAGTTCGAACAGTTTTAAATCTACTTCTATTTTCTATGCACCAGCAGCAGTCTGCCTTTACTTCAGCTTTTTAAGGGGCACAAAACTGGCCTGGTGCCAAGTGCCCAGTAGATCTGAATTCCCAGGACATCAAGGAGACCGTCCCCAATATGCCCCAAATAAATGCTATAATGCAGTTACGCCATGGTGCACCGCAAGCCTTATGTGCCCCCAGCACATGCCCATTGGAAAACCCAAGGTCAATGTGAATCAGGCGTACTGACCTGGATTCTGGTTTCTTTACTTCCCCTGCACCCAGTATGTACCTATTCCAATGGCACACAAGAGCAGAATTTCAGAACCATAGTATTCCCCTAAATCCTTTGTTATTTTATTGCTGATTTTAAAAAAAAAAGATTTGTTTCATGACATAGGAGTTAAATATCCTTCTGCTTCATTCTGCAAAATGAAATCTATGCATAACATTGTAAAATCTTACATATATAGCCACTTCCTGGCCATTAGAAGTCACACACTGGGTCAATTTCCATCTTTGACACAACCCAAAAATGGAACGTAATAGAGCAGAAAATTTCACAGTGAATCATAGAATCATACAGCACAGAAGGAGGCCATTTGGCTCATCATGCCTGTTGCCAGCTCTTTGACAGCTACCCAATTAGTCCCACTCCCCTGCTCTTTCCCCATAGCCCTGCAACTTTTTTCCCCTTCAAGTATTTATCCAAATCCCTTTTGAAAGTTACTATTGAATCTGCTTCCACCACCGTTTCTAGCAATGCATTCCAGATCGTAACAACTCACTGTGTAAAGAAAATTCTCCTCATCTCCCCACTGGTTCTTTTGCCAATTAACTTAAATCTGTGTCCTCTGGTTACCGACCCTCCTGGCAATGGAAGCTCTATCAAACCTCTCATAATTTTGAATATCTCTATTAAATCTCCCCCTAACCTTCTATGTTCTAAGGAGAACAACCCCAGCTTCTCCAGTCTCTAAAGTTCCTCAGCCCTGGTACCATTCTAGTACATCTCTGCACCCTCTCCAAGGACTTGACATCCTTCCTAAAGTGTGGTGCCAGAATTGGATACAATACTCCAGCTGAGGCCCAAACAGTGATTTATAAAGGTTTAGCATAACTTCCTTGTTTTTGTACTCTATGCCTCTATTTATAAAGCCAAGAATCCTGTATGCTTTTTTAACAGCTTTATCAACTTGTCCCCCAGGTCTCTCTGTTCCTGCACCCCCTATAGAATTTAATCTGCCATGTGTCTGCCTATTTCACCAGTCTTTCTATGTCCTCCTAAAGTCTGCCAGTATCCTCCTCTACTTAAAATGGAAAAAATTGAAGGTCTATGGGGAAAGAGCAGGCGAGTGGGACTAATTGGTAGCTCTTTCAAGGCCGGTACAGACACGATGGGCCAAATTGCCTCCTATGCTGTATGATTCTATGATTCTATTTTAATGATAATAAATAATTACTGAGGGAAGACTTACACAGACCATTTATTTATTATTTTTAAGAGCTATAACACAACTACAATATTCCTATACTTTTTGGCACTATGTACTGCATTTAGCTTTTGTTGGTGTACAGAAAAAGTGCAGAAGAACACGCTGATAGCTACACAAAAACATTTTGATAAAAAATTGATTGAGACATGGTAGACCTAAGCTCCCCATCAAACTCAACAACAGTGAGGGTGTAGGGTCTACCCTGGATGAGAGAGCTGTACTAGGGGTTGAGGATCATCTCTCCTTCTCCCTATTGCTCTGTAGGATGAAACAGAATTCCAAATAAAGCGTAATTTAGCACCTTTAAAAAGAGCTGGATAAATATCCAGTCAGCAACTGTATGAAACATGACAGTTCCTGAGTCACTGGAACTCTGGAAAGATCTTGCCAAAGAAGGCAACCAATGAAGGATGTATAATAATATGATGCAAAATTAGATATTCTGTTTTTTTTATTGGAAAAAGCAGTTGGAAACTTTCTTCAGGAGATTAAATGGATGGAATACAGCCAGTGATCAAGAAGATTGTGCATGTTATGTGGAAGGAACTGACTTGATGGGCTGAAAGGCCTTTTCTCATTCCATCCTTTAAATTCTTATGCTAAATCAGCAATAATGTGACACCGTGTTTGCTGCACAAACTGTCTGCTATGCAGGTGGCCTGCCCTTGACTTTCTTGCATGGCCAATTCCTGATGTTGCACAGGTCATCAGTGTGATTTGCTGAGCAGTACAAAGAAAATTGGTGGATTAGTCACTCAGGCCACTCTCACACACCTCCCAACAACTGGCTATAGACTAGCTGAGGAATGAAAGGGGAAAAATGAATATTAAACTTGTTTTAAATGGGGAGAAAACAAATCCAAATTCCAGTTTTAAACAGAGTTCTCATCCCTAATTGTTAATGTGTTCATGATGCCTTATTAGTCGACGGTCATATAAGCAATGATTTTTCTATATATGTCTGCTTTATGTGTTCATGTTGCTGGCTCCATTCTAGGGGAGTCTGCCATCCTTTATGTACACACTGCAAATGATACTCAACAATCGACCTCCTCCTCAAGTGTCTCACTACCTTCAACATCCACCGTGCTCAGCTCCTATAACCAGACCTTCGAGCATGACAGCAAGATCCATAATCAAAATGTGATCCCAAAGATTCATTATTGAAGTAGGTACTCATTCTATTGGTTGCAGCTTTTTACAGTTGTAGTTCCATTTTTAGGATTTGAGCTAAACCTACATTGAACAGATGAATCCATCAATTCTATTATGGCTGTTAATGGCTCTTAGTGAAATCAGTTTAGTTATTCTCAATTCAGTGCCTAGTGGACATCAGTCTGCAGCATAAAAGTTCCCTCAAATTTGACATTTAGGCCCATGTCATCTGCATTCTATAGACCCTGAGCTGGCCATTTCAAAAAAGTGTTTTACCTCCCAGTTAGATAACCCCAGGTGCAATGAACCATTGGTCTCATATGGTACTTTCTATAAGACTCAGAAATCTTAAAATTGCAGCAGATATGCTTCTGAGATGTTACAAGTAGCTTTATTCCTTAACAAGGAAATTACTGTAATTTTAAGAAAATATATATACATGTTAAAATTCCTGAATAAAAATAATCCTGTATTGTTCCCTGAATTTTTATTGGTTAATTCTGTTTAATATTATCTCGATTCTCTACCTTCCCTGTTGTGTATCTTAACTTCTATTTATTGTTGTTTACTATCTGCATATTTTATAATTATTCTCTAAGGGGATCTAGTCCCATGTTGGTATTGTCTAAGGATCTTTCAGGCTCTATTCATAAAACAGGATTTCACTCATCAAAGGAGGGTAATAACCAGGATCATTAATCCTCAAAGAACTCAGAAATACTAATGAGCAGAAATTACTCCACACATTCTATTTATCTGATAGGCAATGTGAGTGTTAATATAGGAGTTTTGGTGTGTGCTGTTGACCATAGTTTGCTAATTCCCTCCCCAGTGTTTGCAGTAGTAATGGAGAGTCAGTAGGTAGCTGCTTGTTTACAAGTCAATTCAGGGGACTTTATAATAAATTTCCGAGCCTTGCACTTCTCTTAAAACATAGAATCATAGAAGTTTACAACATGGAAACAGGCCCTTCGGCCCAACATGTCCATGTCGCCCAGTTTATACCACTAAGCTAGTCCCAATTGCCTGCACTTGGCCCATATCCCTCTATACCCATGTAACTGTCCAAATGCTTTTCAAAAGACAAAATTGTACCCACCTCTACTACTGCCTCTGGCAGCTCGTTCCAGACACTCACCACCCTTTGAGTGAAAAAATTGCCCCTCTGGACCCTTTTGTATCTCTCCCCTCTCACTTTAAATCTATGCCCCCTCGTTATAGACTCCCCTACCTTTGGGAAAAGATTTTGACTATCTACCTTATCTATGCCCCTCATTATTTTATAGACTTCTATAAGATCACCCCTAAACCTCCTACTCTCCAGGGAAAAAAGTCTCAGTCTATCCAACCTCTCCCTATAAGTCAAACCATCAAGTCCTGGTAGCATCCTAGTAAATCTTTTCTGTACTCTTTCTAGTTTAATAATATCCTTTCTATAATAGGGTGACCAGAACTGTACACAGTATTCCAAGTGTGGCCTTACTAATGTTGTGTACAACTTCAACAAGACATCCCAACTCCTGTATTCAATGTTCTGACCAATGAAACCAAGCATGCTGAATGCCTTCTTCACCACCCTATCCACTTTCAAGGAGCTATGAACCTGTACTCCGAGATCTCTTTGTTCTATAACTCTCCCCAACGCCCTACCATTAACGGAGTAGGTCCTGGCCCGATTCGATCTACCAAAATGCATCACCTCACATTTATCTAAATTAAACTCCATCTGCCATTCATCGGCCCACTGGCCCAATTTATCAAGATCCCGTTGCAATCCCAGATAACCTTCTTCACTGTCCACAATGCCACCAATCTTGGTGTCATCTGCAAACTTACTAACCATGCCTCCTAAATTCTCATCCAAATCATTAATATAAATAACAAATAACAGCGGACCCAGCACCAATCCCTGAGGCACACCGCTGGTCACAGGCCTCCAGTTTGAAAAACAACCCTCTACAACCACCCTCTGTCTTCTGTCGTCAATCCAATGTTGTATCCAATTGGCTACCTCACCTTGGATCCCGTGAGATTTAACCTTATGTAACAACCTACCGTGCGGTGCCTTGTCAAAGGCTTTGCTAACGTCCATGTAGACCACGTCTACTGCACAGCCCTCATCTATCTTCTTGGTTACCCCTTCAAAAAACTCAATCAAATTTGTGAGACATGATTTTCCTCTCACAAAACCATGCTGACTGTTCCTAATCAGTCCCTGCCTCTCCAAATGCCTGTCGATCCTGTCTCTCAGAATACCCTCGAACAACTTACCCACTACAGATGTCAGGCTCACCGGTCTGTAGTTCCCAGGCTTTTCCCTGCCGCCCTTCTTAAACAAAGGCACAACATTTGCTACCCTCCAATCTTCAGGCACCTCACCTGTAGCTGTCGATGATTCAAATATCTCTGCTAGGTGACCCGCAATTTCCTCCCTAACCTCCCATAAAGTCCTGGGATACATTTCATCAGGTCCCGGAGATTTATCTACCTTGATGCGCGTTAAGACTTCCAGCACCTCCCTCTCTGTAATATGTACACTCCTCAAGACATCACTATTTATTTCCCCAAGTTCCCTAACATCCATGCCTTTCTCAACCGTAAATACCGATGTGAAATATTCATTTAGGATCTCACCCATCTCTTGTGGTTCCGCACATAGATGACCTTGTTGATCTTTAAGAGGCCCTACTATCTCTCTAGTTACTCTTTTGCCCTTTATGTATTTATGTGTCGATAGAGCCTTCTCAGAGCTTTAGTTAGAGAAGTAGAAGGAGCAGGAAGGTGCACAAAGTGAACTGAACTGTAACAAGTTTGGCAGGCAGTGGGGGAAGCCGAGATAAATGCATAGAGTAGCACAGATAGCAGAGAACACCACAGTCTGTCACCATGGAAAACTTATACCACAAATACCGCACGGGTGTTTGGGCATATTTGATAAAAATAAAACATTTTTTTCTTTGACTGCTGAATTGTACTTAACCTGCTGACATTCAAACTGCTATTATCGTAATGTGATTGTATTTTAATATTCCATAAAATATCAAATTCAAGACCCAAAAAGGATATCTGAACATCAGATGTATTTACATGTTGTGATATATCAAAATGACTCTTTCTGAAGTGAACATAGGAATTGGCTACAGCTCATCTATCAGTAAACAGGTGCTTAGTATTACAGTGTAAAGAATCTACTGCCTGCATTCTCCAGCACTGGCAGCTTTCTTAGGTGACCTGGAGACTCCTGTATTGATCCCTATAGAGTAATTGTGCTGTATCAAATATGTGCATAGAAATTTTGAGGCTGAGTTTCCTTTGCCAGGGGCCCCAGATGCATTTATTTCCCAGGAACAGCATTACAAAAAAGGGGGCAGAGACCTGTTAAACTGGGTCCCCACCCTGTTTATACTTCACTTTGTGCTTCACATGCATTTCCGGTCATGAGGCAAGCTGGGGCAAATTGCATTGTGCCTCAGAAAGTCATAAATATTTGACTTGTATTTAAAGTGATGTCAGGGGGCATCATTATGGCCCACAATCAGATTTCTTCCATTTCTGATGGGCATGTGTCTGATGCAGGCTGTTGTAAGTCTTCCCTAAGTAATTATTTATTATCATTAAAATAGAATCATAGAATCATACAGCATAGGAGGCAATTTGGCCCATCGTGTCTGTGCCGGCCTTGAAAGAGCTACCAATTAGTCCCACTCCCCTGCTCTTTCCCCATAGACCTTCAAATTTTTCCATTTTAAGTAGAGGAGGATACTGGCAGATTTCAGGAGGACATAGGAAACAGGGCAGCCAATTTACACACAGCAAGCTCCCACAAACAGCAATGTGATAATGACCAGAGAATCTTTAGTGATGTTGGTTGAGGGATAAATATTGGCCAGGACACCAGGGAGAACTCCTCTGCTCTTCTCCGAAATAGTGCCATGGGATCTTTTGCGTCCATCTGAAAGGGCATTCGACACCTCCAACAGTGCAGCCCTCCCTCCGTACAGAGTAGATGCCCTTGAGGTTCATGTAGGGACACTCCTGTTGGCAGAAGCACCCATGGGCTACATGGGTGGTATCCATTACTCTTGGACTTTGGAGAATCCTGCCTTTCGAAAGAACTGCAGGGCTCAGTTGTGTTGGTCCCTGGGCAATGGGATGTAATTCTTGCAAACAACGCGTCAGTGACTTGCTGAAAATGCCAACGCTGCCTGACCTGATGTTGATAATGTCCCCCGTGGCCCCCTGAAAAGGCCTTGTAAATCTATGCCTATGGAAATATTTCCTTTCCCTGAGCTTCAGAAAAGTCGTACGGGCTGATACATCTTTCCAGCAGGGTAATGGCAGGGGGGTGCCATCCTCCGATGATGTCAAACTTCAAAGTGTGTGTTCTTCATCATCCTCCTCTTTCTATAAATAGCACATGTATAACGGATGCCAAATGGGATGCCCATTTTGCTAAGGGGTATGGTGGGATCCAGAGAATCCCCAGTGCTACCTACAGTGCACCCCAACTGCAAAAGGAAGCTTTTCAATTTTAATCAGTACAATGGCCAAAAACTGATCAATTCATCTCTTGCCACCTTTCCGCCTGATCCAGCCTGCTTTCTGGCTCCTATGAAAAAAGATGGAAGGTCATACTGCCAATACAATTGGGACAGAGAGCAATATCACCCATTTCCAGCACCATGTCACTGTCACATTGATGTGTGGGCAAGCAGACCCCATTTCAGCAATTAAATTCTGGAAGCCCATTCACTCACTCACCTCATGTAGACAAGTAAGTCAGCTATCCTGCCCAATAAGGAGGTAAGACTGCAGCCAAAGGCCTGTAAGGCAGCAATCGGAGCATTAATGAGATGCAAAGCTTAGTAAAGCGATCTTTGCCACGAGGGACTGTATAGCATAACATCCTGGAGCTGCCACTCATTCGAAGGCTTATTTCAATGCAATGCATGGGCTCCCCAAAAATTTGGGCTGTGGAATCCTCCACACTAGCTGCTGTGAGTCGAAAGCTGCTAGGTATACCCCTCAATGACGCCAACAATCTGTTGTACTCCAAAAACATTCTTCTTTTAAAAGCTGAGCCTCAGTGATCCAGATCCTTGGCCTCAGCAGCTTTGGATCAAGGCAACCTCACCCTACAGCCAGGTGCTTCCTGCTCCTCCTCCATCACATCGACCTACTCCTGCTTAACTGTGCTGTGATTCACCCAGTGTCCTGCCTTCAAACTGGCAATCTTAATCCCCAGGGTGAATGGGCCTATGCTGATACTTACCTGAGTGAGGTGGAATGACAATGTGCCAGGTGAGGCTGGGTCACTTCAATTGTTAAGGGTCTCAGGCCAGCTTCTTCCGTCATACCTACAGAAAAATAAAGCCGAAAAGTGTTAGGAGCACTTCCTCAGAAAAACTTACTAGACATCAGGCTTCCTCAAACAGTTGGCATGGAGTTGATGTATTCCAGCTCATGTGCCAATGCTTGTGTGACTGAATGAGATGGAGAATAAAGGAGTCCCTGAGCCTCCTGCTTCTCCATCTCCTGCCTCCTGTTCCAAGTGGAATCCCTGAATTTGGAAGGCACTGTTCTCAAATGGATCATACCATGCAGCGTTGCTGCACCCCCCCCACCTCACCCCCCTCACTTGGGGACATCTGCCTCCTGTTGTGCGCTGCCTTCTCCTGCCAAAACAGAAGCTTGCATTCATTATATAACAATAGCTGCATTGAATCTGCCTACCCCACATATGTGAAGGTACACAGTGTAGGGATTGTGAAGCCTGAAATGTGCAGCATGCAGGTAGCGGTAATGGAAGGAGTTGTCAGCTGATTTTTTTTTTTATTCGTTCACGGGATGTGGGCGTCGCTGGTGAGGCCAGCATTTATTGCCCATCCCTAATTGCCCTCGAGAAGGTGGTGGTGAGCCGCCTTCTTGAACCGCTGCAGTCCGTGTGGTGACGGTTCTCCCACAGTGCTGTTAGGAAGGGAGTTCCAGGATTTTGACCCAGCGACAATGAAGGAACGGCGATATATTTCCAAGTCGGGATGGTGTGTGACTTGGAGGGGAATGTGCAGGTGGTGTTGTTCCCATGCGCCTGCTGCCCTTGTCCTTCTCGGTGGTAGAGGTAGTGGGTTTGGGAGGTGCTGTCGAAGAAGCCTTGGCGAGTTGCTGCAGTGCATCCTGTGGATGGTGCACACTGCAGCCACAGTGCGCCGGTGGTGAAGGGAGTGAATGTTTAGGGTGGTGGATGGGGTGCCAATCAAGCGGGCTGCTTTCTCTTGGATGGTGTCGAGCTTCTTGAGTGTTGTTGGAGCTGCACTCATCCAGGCAAGTGGAGAGTATTCCATCACACTCCTGACTTGTGCCTTGTAGATGGTGGAAAGGCTTTGGGGAGTCAGGAGGTGAGTCACTCGCCGCAGAATACCTAGCCTCTGACCTGCTCTCGTAGCCACAGTATTTATATGGCTGGTCCAGTTAAGTTTCTGGTCAATGGTGACCCCCAGGATGTTGATGGTGGGGGATTCGGCGATGGTAATGCCATTGAATGTCAAGGGGAGGTGGTTAGACTCTCTCTTGTTGGAGATGGTCATTGCCTGGCACTTATCTGGCGCGAATGTTACTTGCCACTTATGAGCCCAAGCCTGGATGTTGTCCAGGTCTTGCTGCATGCGGGCTCGGACTGCTTCATTATCTGAGGGGTTGCGAATGGAACTGAACACTGTGCAGTCATCAGCGAACATCCCCATTTCTGACCTTATGATGGAGGGAAGGTCATTGATGAAGCAGCTGAAGATGGTTGGGCCAAGGATGTCCTGGGCATCAATGTGCTGGTGGTGCTGGACAAGGAATATGGTGGAAAGCTCACATTGGAGCATCATGGCCACCCATGGAAATAATTTAAAGGAATGCATGGATAGAAGGTAAGAGATTGTGCCAGCATAGGAGCAAAGAGGTTGTGCTGATTCTGGTTCGGACAGGACATAAATAACAGGTTCTGTTGAACCAACCTACCTTTCCCTGTCCTGCTGAGGAGGTTGAATTTTTTTTCCTGCACTGCACCCATGTCCTCTGTACAGCGCAGCTGGCATTGATCCTGCCTCCTGACATGCTCTTCTGCCCACAGTCTTTGAGCCAATATGGCTATGGTGGGGAAAAAAGCACCTCCTCCTCACCTGTACTTGGATGTCAATGCTGCCATCATCAAAGCAGAGGGCACTGCTCCTCCAACCAGCGTTGCCAGACATGGCACACTACCTCCCCAGGAAAATAAATCACTAACGAATACAGATAGCCGAAGGAGAATGCAGTGAGACACGAAAGGGGGAATTTTAACTCTCCCGACTCAGCGGGAATGGAGCAGCCGAGCAGTTAAAATGGAGCAGCTCCATTTCCCATTCCATTCCTTCCGATCCCCAGATTTAATGTTGTTAGTTTAGTTGGCGGATGGGGTTCCCGCTGGACTCAGGTGGGAGCCTCATAACTAAATGCAAATTGAGGTACATAGTACATCTACAGGAGCGTGATTAGATTCTAACCTGAGCCTGAGCGGGGAAGCCCCTGCTAGGTGAAAGCAGGTCGGTAGCTGTCAGGAAGGACGAAGAGGTCCTCCAAGGTAAGTGAAAACTTTTCCTTTTTGGGAGAAGGATTCCTCCTCTGGGGCCCACGAGGAAAGTCGCGGCCTCTCCTGCCCTGGACTCCCCGATCCCCGCCGCTCCTCTGTCCCCCCCCCCCCCCCCGACCCCTCTCAAAACGCCCTCCCCACCTCTTACCTGCTTGCTGGCGAGCCTTTCTTTGGTGCTAGTGGAAGCCTTCGACAGCCCAAACTTCCATTCCCGTTTTTCATCCATTTCAGGCCAGCAGCTTGCAGATGAGGCCCAGGAGTTAAAATACCCTGGGCCTCAAACTTAGGCCAGCGTATCCGCTTTGCACTCGCACCCGCTCCCCATCCTCCCGAAATCTGCTGAGGGTTAAAGTCAACCCCAAAGACATTGCAGCTTTAAGTCAGGCTCATAATCCAAAGCAGGAAAGCATATGGGACATCCTTTGCAACATATATTCTTGAAACTGCTGTTTGACACTAATATGATTAATCTAGCAATTTCAAGAGTGACTTTATTGGAACTCAATTTGCACTTGCTACCTTAACTTTGTCAAATTGCCAATCACTAACAATTGACCAATCAGCTCCAAATATAGTGAACCAATTGAGATAGGGAATTTTTATTAGTGCATGTCGGGTTCCACTGTACTATATTTTTAGCATGTAGCTGAACCTCTTTTATTTCTGTTCCACAGCTGCATTATCGAAGAATGATCATCAAAGTGGCAAGCAAGTCAAGCACTGGATCAGCAATGTGGGTGGATGGGAGAGGGGGCGGACACTGCAGTTTAAATAGAACAGGATGTAAAGTGATAGAGAGTAAAACAGGATTCTTAATACTTATTAAATGAGCGCGTTCTGGAATGTTCCTGCTAGCACTTTGTACCTTTGTACTTCCTGAAAAGTCCTTATTACAGCAAATACTCCTGTGATTGTTTTGTGGGATGTAATTACAATTCTAGCCCTGAATGATTATTTTATTGGTCAGCCCTCATTATGAAAACTCTTCTCGTAATGTTTGGTCCAAATGTTGGTTTGATTGTTGCGAATTGGTTCTCAAAAATATCCCTCATGATTTTCATAAAAACTTTTCAGTATTGGGAGTTTATCCAGAAGGTTTTGTTCATTCTTCATTAAAGTTTTATCAAACTATACCTGGTTTTGTGAATTTAATTCATGCATTCTTTTCCTCCCTTTTCAACTTTCTCTCTTCCTCTCCTGAAGGTGCTGCCCCAAGCTGTGGTACTTACAGCTTTCCTTGATCCAGCCATCCTCTGGTACACAACCCAAGTGGCAATTTCTCACGTTTAAGCCTGGACAGTGAATGCCAGCAGGTAATTTGATTGTGGAGACATCACACTAGCCCAAATCTGTCCTCACTTGATGGCCATCCGTGTATGCTTTCCAGCCGGAGTCACTAAACGGCCAACAAGGGCTGTAATCCTGGTTGTTTCCCCCCCCCTCCTTAGCCCAGAGGTCCTGGGATGCATTACTTCTATACTGGGTCAGCACAGACCAGCAATTGAATCTGGTACCCCCTGGCCTGTCTGGTCATTCTCCAGTAAAGGGGAGTGCATGTGTACTGAGAGTCAGCTTCCACACTGAGATATTGAGCCATAATTTACTGTCAAAATAACGGTGAGACTAATGGTGCTCACTGTTATTTATGCGCAAACGCTACAGCAACTTCAGGCAAGGGGCAGGTGCGTGGTTAAATGAGGAAATCAAAAAGTTGCTGTCTGAGATGCGCTGTTCCACCGTCAGCTTTGCTAAAATGGCATCTCGCTGTCTGCCTTACCATTGAAATGTTTTGAATGGCATAAATTTGCTGTATTTGCGCGATAGATACGAACTAAACTGGCCACAGAAAGTTAAGTTTTTAACAATGTGATAAGTGTTAATTACTGCCAATCAACCTCTCTGCACTGAAAATTAACTATAACAAATGTGGAGTCTCATTCCTTCAGCTTTTAATTGTTGTTGGAGATTTTTAAAATTTAAAATTTAAAACATTTTTACTTTTCCTTTCTGTCTTATTTCTCTCTCTTAATCCAACCTTTCTTTCCCTCTCTTTATTTCTCTTCTGTACTTGATTTGACATTAAATTCACCCACTCTAATTTGCACTTTCTTCTCAGTTCTTGCGTTGTTAATTTCACAATCGTTCAATCCGATTGGTTAAGGAGATACCCAGTTGCTTGCCCTGTTCACTCAGGTCCCAGATGCCCTGTTTCACTCGCTGCGACGTTAAGAGATCGCACTTTCAGCAACTTGTCGCGCAAAATATTTAAAAACCTAAACGTGCAAGGGCAAGTCTAACCAACGGCAAATACTATTAGATGCCCTGCCACAACAAATTATGGTCCATTAGTTGCACAACACAGAATGTCCCATCTGCAGAAAACTTAAAGCAATTTAAAGTCTAAATTAAAATGGTTGTCTTGGGTCTGACTTCAACGGAAATAAAAATGGGGAGAGATGGGCTGCCAATTCACTATTACCTGT
Source organism: Heptranchias perlo (assembly GCF_035084215.1). Classification (NCBI taxonomy): domain Eukaryota; kingdom Metazoa; phylum Chordata; class Chondrichthyes; order Hexanchiformes; family Hexanchidae; genus Heptranchias; species Heptranchias perlo. The sequence continues at coordinate 10,348,750 of NC_090365.1, forward strand.
TTTACACTCTGGCACAAAATCAAGATCTACCCCATGGTCATGTTTTGGTTAACAGCAAGTATGAGCTCGCCTGCAGGAGTTGTCTTTGTGCATTCGGCAAACAAAAAAAAAGTATCTGGAGACTGTCCTAAATGTAACATCAATCATGAATTCTCTGGTGTGAATGCCATTACAGATTAGGTTGGAGCACCTGCAGCCAGTAAAAAAAAACTGATGTAGAACTGAATGAGATTCCTACACAAAATTAAAAAGGCTTAAAAGAAAAGTGAAGAGTCATCACTTCTAGTTATCCAGATTTCTACTTACAAACTTTGTTTTACACACAGTGACTCCCCAGTCACCACATTTTAAGGAGATACAACTGAGGTTTTCCTCCTCTGTGTTTGCCTGTCTGGGCCTTTCTGTCCATTCACTTTACTGGGAGAATAAATCACAGGCTGGTGAAAACAGAACATCCCACCCGTGGAGCAGCTGAACATTTTTAGTGCTTTTATTCAGTAAACTTCAGTTCACTGAATGAACAGGGTTAGAGATGAAAGACACACTGCGGACTCACAACAGAGCCGAGTTGATACCATTCAGTCATATATTGATATAAAAACTGTAGCCATTTTAGAAGGGGGAAATTGTACTGTGACATTTAATTGAGTTTGACTACAGAACATCTAACTACAGTAGTTAACTGCTGTGAAGTGATGAAAGACACGATAGTTTGTAATCAATTCATATCTAGGAGCGTATTGCCCTCATGCTGTAAACCACTATATAAAGAGTACAGTGTACAAACTGGTGAGGATATCGAATTTATTTTTCAAGCTTTCTTAAAATTGCATTATTGCTGCCTATATGCGACTTCCTCCACGTCATTAAACCCCGAGATGGCAGTTTTCAAGCCATCATTTAGGGCAAGCGGTGACACTTAATTCCCTAATCGTGTAATGGGCAGTTCCAATAGTGTCCTGGAGGTTCCAGTGTACTGCAATACTCTAGTCCGAATTGCACCAACATCTATAAAGATAGATTTATGAATGTTGATACAGTTTGTCACTTTACAATTTCCTTTAAAAGTAACAATGCAGGAAACCTGTTGCTCCAGATGTAAGCTATTGATTACCTCACCACAAAGCAAGTGATGGTGAGAACTCACCATCTGGTGCACATCTCTCTCTCTCTCCCTCCCACCCTCAAAAATGCCTTCCACCATTTCCAAATTGATGTAGGCCACCATCCTTTGTTCAAAGATCAATGGGGCTTTGTTGTATTAATGTATTCGACACTTCCTTTTTTCTGTAAAAATGCGAAAAGCACAGACGTTATGGACACTGTCCATTTAGTCAAGCTCATAGCACTGCATTAATTTTCCTGCACAGTAACACTTGTATTGTGCATGGTGTTGTGAGATCCTCTTTTGAAAAGCTGTTGCAACATCTTTTATGTCTTTTCAGTTATGTCTGCCAGTATAGCGCTAAGTATGGCTTCCAATGATACTTTTTGGACTCCCTTAAACTACCATATTTAAAAATATGAATATGGTTGATAGGAAAGGCTGTAACATTTGCAGTTTGATTATCTTGGTGGTTATCCTAAAGCCATAGTACGTCTTCCTTATATCATTCCTTGCCACATCCACTAATATATGCCCTGATTCAAGCTGAGTGGATCACCCTCTGACCTTTAAAAGGTCATGTTGGTTCCAATGGGGGAAGAGCGGGAAGAAGTAATTAGAATGGGAAGAGGCTTGTGTGGAGTAAAAGCACTGGCATAGACCAGTTGGACCAAATGGTCTGTTTCTGTGCTATAGGTTCTCTGTAATGCACATCAATGGCTCAGTGGTAGCACTCTCGCCTCTGAGTCAGAAGGTTGGTGGGTTCAGGCCCCACTCTATAGACTTTTGCACAAGAACCAGGCTGACACTCCAGTGCAGTACTGCGGGAGTGCTGCACTGTCGGAGGTTCTGTATTTCAGATGAGACGAGGCCCGTCTGCCCTCTCAGGTGGACGGAAAAGATCACATGACACTATTTCGAAGAAGAGCAGGGGAGTTCTCCCCGGTGTCCTGGCCAATATTTATCCCTCAACCAACATCACTAAAACAGATGATCTGGTCATTATCACATTGCTGTTTGTGGGACCTTGCTGTGCACAATTTGGCTGCCGCGTTTCCTACATTGCAACAGTGACTACACTTAATTGACTAAAGCACTTTAGGACGTCCTGAGGTCATGAAAAGTGCTATATAAATGGAAGTTATTTCTTCTTTCTTTAAGCAACCATTACCTCTACATTCTAATCACTGCACAGTATTTATTGTCTGTTCGCAAGTATGGTGATTAATTATCTCGTTTGCTTGCTTGAAAAGTATGAAAATGAACAATGCAGGTATGTGCTAACTGGTTGGTTTCTGCTGAGCAAGATTATTGCATTTTGAGGCACAGATCCACTGGGAGGATACCCAGATGCACCCACTAGATCGATGGACAGGTGCTACTCACAGACAGAAATGGGTGAATTTTTAATATTTATTTCAAAGGAAGAAAGTGTAGTCTGGTGTAGCATCTAAAGGGTAATGGGCCTCACGTGTCATACCCAACATAACCACATGATGTCAGTGCCATGCCACTGGTGCCTAGAGTTTTACTGTAGTCATTGCAGTTCTGTAAACATTGTTAACACACTGAAGTATCTTTTCAGTGTTTCTCCAAATTGGTATTTTCAAATTGGCAGGTGTACTTTGATAATTCAGTAACAATAGATCAGGTTCATTCAATAGTTTGCAACAGCAATATACTGAGTTATTGAAACTATTATACATATTTACTCAATTAGCATAGGAACCCCAGCTATTCAAAAGTAGGAGACTGTGATCGTGAGGGTTAATGTCCAAGACCCTAAGGGGTCATTCTTACTGTACTGTACGAGTGGAGCAGTGGGCCTGATAGTTTAGGGAGGAAGGGCATCTGAGTATTGGTATGACTTTCACTTCTCCTACCTGAGGATGGGACAGGCAGTGAGAAGAGCAGCGGGCATGGCTGACTCAGATACAAAGCCATTGGAGCACCCACCACATGTGGAAGTACCTTCACCACACAGACTGCAGCGGTTCAAGAAAGTGGCTCACCACCACCTTCTCAAGGGCAATTAGGGATGGGCAATAAATGCTGGCCTTGCCAGCGACACCCACCTCCCATGAATGAATGAAAAAAAAGGTCTCGTGCCTGCACAATCCCAGCAGGCTGGCAGCTAAACCCTCAGCCAGTCAGCGCACTTATTGGGGAGTCACAGAGGAGAAGGATTAGCTCGGTGTCTCAAACCACAAATAAACCACTGGCACGAAAGGAGAGCATTATGGTAAATCACGCTGACAAAAACACAATGGGACAAATAAACACCTTGCAACTGATTTATATGCCATTGCTTTGGATAAAGCAGGACTACAGCAAAAGATGGGAATGGTTGGCATTCCATTTTTAGGTTCATGCCTCAGATACTTCCCTTGCGCTCAGCGCCAAAAGCCACTTCTATAAGTGAGCCCTCACTCTCAACTCTGTATTTACACACTCGATATCTAGGGATTTGCAGTGAGCCCAGGGGTTGAACATAATTCCTTCTCATTGTATTTGGATGACTAGATATATTACATATCGTCACTTGGAGCAAGCATTCAAATTGAAATGAAATGAGGCAGAAGTGACGTTGTTGGGTCTCCATCCTCCCTCAGGGTGAGCACCAATGAGAAAGGATGCCCAGAAGAAGCAGACATTAGGCCTTGTGTTCCCCCTCCCCCCCCAGCCCTCCCCCCGCCAAGTTCAGAGATGCTGAGAGCACCATGAAGGACCTGAAAAGGGAAGTGCCTATTTGTTTAAAGGTCCCCCGTTGATTTTTGGGATGGCACTTGGATCTTGTTCCCAGTTAATGGTAAACTGCAGTATTTCCAATTCTGTTCCATAGAATTACATAGAATTTATAGCACAGCAACAGGCCATTCGGCCCATCTGGTCCATACTGGTGTTTATGCTCCACACGAGCCTCCTCCCACCCCTCTTCATCTAATCCTATCAGCATAACCTTCTTTTCCTTTCTCCTTCATGTGTTTATCTAGCTTCCCCTTAAATCCACCTATGTTATTTGCCTCAACTACTCCTTGTGGTAGCGAGTTCCACATTCTAACCACTCTCTGGGTAAAGAAGTTTCTCCAGAATTCCCGATTGGATTTATTAGTGACTATCTTATATCTTTGGCCCCTAGTTGTTCACGTATATGCTTCAACATGGCACTTGAGTGAATGATAAAATCAAGCACATTTGTGATCACATTGGAGGAACCTCATGGTACAGGACACGGAATAGAAACATTTTGAATTACAGCATTTTTAAGTCATTTACCATTTCCTTATATAACTCACAGAGTCGCTACAAATGCACATATCGTCCCAATTTTCAAAGGTTTGTGGAACAGGCCAGTAGTGTTAAAGGACTCCACAACTTCTAGGTCAGCCATGATGGTACATCTGGCTCTTCCATTAATCTGCAAATGTGAAGAGTATTTACTGGGTCCTGATATATCCCTAGGGATTCATCAGTTGTCATGGAAACCTGGAAATCTCAAATGAGATCTCTTAGATATTTGACATCAGCCTGAAATATTTCAGGCAGATAGATATTTGTCATACATTTGGCTGGATTCTGGCAACATCTTGGCAGCAGCTATTACCCAGGAAAGGTCACAAATGGGACGATCAGTCTTATTTAGACTAACTCCAGACTGCACCATGGTATGTGCGAAATGATGAGTAACATCTTGTTCAGTGATTGTCTCAGCAAAGGACATCTGGCTGGGATCAACACATCTCTCGGTGGTTAGTTCCTAAGTCCGGGATGTGTCTGCTTTTCCATGTGTTCAGATATGTGAGTTGTAATCTTTCCACTGAAACTGTTGCACAGCAATATTTATAAATTAAAAGTCTCTCGCTTTTTATCATCCTGGATGTTCCAGAAGGTTGCCTTTGATGTTTTAGACCTTGGTAGCATTTCTCTAAACTTTATAGAACTGCCAGAAGTCTCAACAAGATGGGGGCCAGGGACAGGAAGTAGTGAACACATGATCAATACAGAACAGAAAATGTGAGAATGGATGTGCTTGTAACCTCCTCCAGCCCTACAGTCCTTCGAGATCTCTGCGCTCCTCCAATTCTGGCCTTTTGCCCATCCCCAATTTCCTTCACTCCACCATTGACGACCAGGCCTTCAGCTGCCTAGGCCCTAAGCTCTGGAATTCCCTCCCTAAACCTCTCTGCCTCTCAACCTCTCCTCCTTTAAGTCGCTCCTTAAGCTCTTTGACCAAGCTTTGTCCTAATATCTCTTTATGTGGCTCGGTGCCAAATTTTGTTTGATAATGCTCCTGTGAACCGTCATTTTACTATGTTAAAAATGCAAGTTGCTTTTGTGAACACACTGGGAAATCCGGCCAAGGTGAATATATCTGCCTGTCCTTTTATCATTTTCCTTTCATATATGTGGATTTTTATTAGTGTTACAAAAATAAGCACTGGCTGCAAAATTTTTCAATTCAGTAGTGCTTTATCTGGCTTCATTAGTTGTATCTGAACATGTGAGAAATCTTAAGCCCCAATTTTAACCTGGACAAGACACCTGTCTGCCCTCTCAGGTGGATGTAAAAGATCCCATGGCACTGTTTGAAGAAGAGCAGGGGAGTTCTCCTGGTGTCCGGGCCAACATTAATCCCTCAACTAACATCACTAAAAAAATTAATTATCTGGTCATTATCATATTTCTGTTTGTGGGAGCTTGCTGTGTGCAAATTGGCTGCCGCGTTTCCTACATTACAACAGTGACTACACTTCAAGAGTACTTCAATGGCTGTAAAGGGCTTTGGGATGCCCTGAGATTGTGAAAGGTGTTTTATAAATGCATGTCTTTCTTTTATCTCTCTTTAATGTAAAAGTCTCTGGGAGGATGGCAAATGGTGGATCGATGTATGAAATTACTACTTTTGGGTGCTGGAGAATCAGGGAAAAGTACAATTGTGAAACAAATGGTTCAGAATAGTTTAAAATGTGTTGTTGAAAACAATCTAAGCAAACTTCACCGAAGCAGTCTGTACTAATTGGTCCCTGTAGTTCACTTCTGACTGCTGGTTCGATTGGGCTGGGCTAGAGTCAGAAACAAAACATGGAATGGATCACTACACCACATCCAACAGTAGATTTTCCAGCTGGTGGAATCACTGACACAGGCATGATTCAGGCTGGACAATTCCCTGCGTATTATTCCCCTCTCCCCAGTCCCCGCTGTAATCGAACCGCTCACAATCTGGGCTAATACCTGCACAGATTGCTCTTAAGTAAGACCATAACATAGTAACGTTGGAGTGCATACGATTTCCAGTCATTTACAATTGGATCGTTCTGTCCTACATGGAGTGGGAATAAGGAGAAGCTGCACAGCCAAAGAATCTCTTAAAGGGGCAGAGGCGTTGCTCATGATATTGGCAATTGCTTTTATGTTCGATAACATTTTGCTGATGGTTTTTAAAAAAATATTTTTTAAATTATGTGTTCTTCTAATTCTTCCTCTTGTTTTGCTTTCCTGCTCTCATTCTTTTTTTGGCATCAGAATGTGATAGGAAATGAAAATTGTTTGCAAGATCCCATTTCTAACTGAAGCATTTCTAAGAATCCAGCAGAAAAGGCCTGGTCTGCAGTTGTCTCACAGAGGTACTTCTGCAGGTGAGATAAGCCGGCAGCAGATTCTCCCACCTACAAACTTGGCCGAATGTTCAGGAGGTTCTTTTCCTTCATGTCTGTTTCTCTTTTTTTCTCTTCTTTACACTTTCCTTTTCCCTTTTTCTGCTCCCCTTTCCCACACATCTATTCCCACCTCTCTGATATGTCGGTCTCCGTAACGCTTCTTCCCTCTGTGGCAAGGAGGGATTACAGGGTTGGGGCGGGTTGCCGAGAGGCTGTGGTGGCCCCCCCCCCCCCCCCCCCCATGTTTGGATTGCCTGCCGCCACTCTCACATGAAGAGTGACAACTATAGCAACGTACTAGAAGGAGGTTGGCACCCGTAGAACCAACCCCTAGTATCACTCACTGCCATCAGAAGAGGAGAGGAGAAAATTAAATACTTCAACCCCCCCCCCAACAATGTCAAATCCTCCTTTCCAACGACATGACAACCAGATGTGTGGGACTTAACCCATCCTTCCTTCCTGCATCCCAAGCCCCTGGAAATTCATTGGCTGCCCACAAAATTAGAACCACAAAAGCCCGCAAGGCCAGTGCCCCAAATGGTACAAAGAAGGCCAATCTGTTGAAGGAGTTTTCTATACAACCAGCTATCAATGGTTATGATTCTGTATGTGAACTAGAATCTAAAGAGTAGCTCCCTGTTTGCTACATGTTCCTCACTTATTAGGAATACAAGAGAACCTGCTCATTAGCACCCTTTATATTTTCTCCTCTTTCCCTCACTCTTGTCTTTCTAACAAACTGACACACACCCTGCTCCCAGGCCTACAGCAATGGTTTCTCTGGAGGGAGAGGGGAGCCTGCGGATGATGCACGGTAACTTTCTCTCTGATTTCACTGCCTAGCCTTCAGGGAAGCAGCTGAATGTCATCCTACAGGGCTGAGGCTGGGGGATAAGTCTGTAACGTGTTATGTTTGCCCTTCAGCACTGTGTGCCACACCCTGCCCTCTGACACGGTGCACAATAAGTCACTTTAACACCTCTTTGGCCTCTGCTATCAACTTCTGAGTTAGAAAAAAAAATTTTTGTTTACAGGCTGAGTATGAATGACATTATTGGACCTGGCTTAGAGGCTCGATCCCAACAGTGGGTGGTATTAGTAGCTGTGATTTTGTTAACGGAATGTTACGTTTGTCAATGCTGACACTCCAGCCCTGTGTGTACTAACCCAGCTCCCTCGTTGGGGGAGGGTCTTGCTGTATGCACTGTAGGGATTGGTCCATGCTTCTAGTGAGGAGCAGTGGCCATGGGCAGAACATTCCAGGAAATCAGCCTATTATTTCCGCCTGAGACAGGGGTTTGCCAAGGTGTGCGCCCTGCGATCACTGCCAGGAGTTCAGAATCAGCCCTGATCCACAAGAAAATCGTAAACCCATTGATTAGTTTTGTTACCCACAATGCACACCCCCCGTTGCATCAGCTGAATAACTCCTCCCAGCCACTAGCGTTCCATTGAATCTGATTACGCTCACGGTGAAACGATGGGACGGGGTAGGTAGAAGCAGACTGTTTCCAGTAGTTGAGGGGTCTAGAACAAGGGGACATAGATACAAGATTAAACGTAAGAGATTTAGAACAGAGAGCAGAGAGTTCGGGGGCTGCGGAATTCACTTCCAGGGTTAGTGGTTGAGGCAGAAACTTTGGGCTGGAATTCCCTCGGCGCTGCTCCTGTTCCACCGTCGTAACTTCGTCCCATTTATGAGGAAATTCCGGATCAATGTCAACATTCAAGAATAGACTGGACAGGTGGTGAAGGTAAAGTGGATACAGTGATATGGAACAGGGTGAGTAAATGTGATGAGGACTATTTGCTTGCTGCAGGGCAAAGGCCGGGATGGACTGATTGGGCCGAATGGCCTGTTTTTGTGTTATAACATCTATGTATTTCTATGCTTACCTCAATATGTGGTCTATATCTCCAGGCATATCATCCGTAGGGGCACAACTTATATATTGGTATAATTTATGTGGCAACTGTATAATGGACTTCTAAACCTATGCAACTTTCACACTAAGGAGCACAGTATTCCATGCACATTTAGCAGGAGTATATTCTATCTATCACCAGTGACAGATCTGGTTATTCGTTTAACTGTTAATCTTTTAATCAGACAGCAAATGAAAAATCCAGTTCTGCAGCCTAGTTTTTTTTTTAATTGATGCAACATTGCTTCTCTTCCACTTGATATCACAAGTACATTAAATAAACGCTGTATCATATTTATTAAGCTGGCTAAAAGCATCCAGAGGAAGAGCATTCCTGACCCAACTTCAAATTCTTCTGGCTATTGGACAGGGGAATCTGAAGGGACACCAGCTTCAGTGTCATTTGTCTAACAGTGAGGGACTCTTGGGAGTTTAGGCTCAATCTTTCTTTGTTCAACTCTGTGCACATTAGTTACTGTGGAACGGAGCAGCATGAGCAACCTTCAGGGGGCAGCAGAGAGCTGTAAAATACACCCCACAAAACATCTTATAATAGAGGGTTTTATTTAGATGAATCAATGCAGGCCTTTTAAAAAATGAGAAACCTTGTCAGTACGTTTTAGAACATATTTTACAGGAGTGGAAAGAAAGATGGAACTTGGACCTATAAGGCACTTTTCATGGACTCAGGCTGTCCCAAGAACTTCACAGTCATTGGAGCACTTTTGAAATTTGGTCACTGTTATGTAGGTAACACACGGCTATGTAGTGCACAGCAAGATCCCACAAACAGCAATGAGATGAATGACCAATCAATCTGTTTTGGAGATTTTGGTTGAGGGACTAATCACTGCAGGGACACAGGAAGAACTCCCTACTCCTCTTTCAAAAAGTATCATGGGAGCTTTTACATCCACCCGTGAGGGCAGACATGGCCTCGGTATAAGTCTCATGTCAAAGACGGCCTCTCTGACAGTGCAGAACTCCCTCAGTACTGTACTGAAGAGGCCCAATATGTGGAATCACTATAATTTTGGGTACTGGAGAATTAGGGGAAAGGATTATGTAAATGTGTCACTGGAATTTTCTGAATAAATAAGAATGATGTTTGAGTGAGGAATTGGATTATCCACACATGACAGTGCATACGTTTATGCAGGTTTATGCAGATTTATACAGGTTTCCGCAGCTTTATGCAAGCTTATACAGCTTAATACAAATTTATACAGGTTAATACAGGTTTATACAAGTTTATACAGGTTAATACAGGTTTATACAAATTTATACAGGTTTATACAAATTTATACAGGTTTATGCAGGGTTACACAAATTTATACAGGTTTATGCAGGTTTATACAGATTTATACAAGTTAATACAGGTTTATACAAGACTTCCTTTTGAAACTGGTGTGGCTTCTAGTTTATTTGCATTTTTTATTATTAATGAAAAAATTGTTTTGTATTTCATGAAACATTTCACACATTGGCAGTGACAATCCAAAGAACTGAATTTTGAAAGTGTATTTTTGACAGACCTACCGTGTTTGGCAAGGCTTGCGAATCATTTAATCGTTTTTGTGGTTGGCACCACACTGATCAATCGACCAAACCCAACCGATCGGAATATTCATGAGGTGAGTGGCAAATGCCAAAAAATCAATATAATCCGCACGGGGCCACGATAGACCTGATAGGTGGGAGGCTGTGAGAACGGACTGTGGAGCAGAGCATTGATTGACTTCATGGGAAATCTGGCTGAACCTTTGCTCCTAACTGTACAATTCTAGTCAGATTATTCCTTAAGAGACACAACTTAAGTAAGAGTGAGGAAAGAAGGACCGGTTGATTTTTTTTTCATTGTGCAAAAGATAGGAATGGTGATTTTTTGAGGGACCCTCTTTGAATTCCGTGATGTATAATTCATTCCCTTTCATTGCAGGTTTAATGTATTATTCAGGTCATTCATTTCTACTGCTATTGTATCTCAGTCTGTCCTTTACATGGACAACAATGGACACCATTCAATGATTGACATTGGGTGTGACACACAGCCTGCAACATGTTGCATATTGAAGGGTTCAGATGCTGTTATAAACCACAAGGGCAAAGGTCATGCAGTTAGGTGTCAGATGCGGAGAGTGGCAGCACTCTTGCCTCTGAGTCAGATGGTGATGGGTTCAAATCCCACTCCAGAGACTTTATAACAAAATCTAGGCTGACTCTCCAGTGCAGTACTGTGGGAGTGCTCCACTGTCAGAGGTGCCGTCTTTCATTGAAATGTTAAACCGAGGCCTTGTCTGCCCTCTGAGGTGGATGTAAAAGATCCCATGGTACTACTGGAAGAAGAGCAGGGGAGTTCTCCCCGGTGTCCTGGCCAATATTTGTCCCTCAACCAACATCACTAAAAACAGATTATCTGGCATGGGACGAATGGCCTCCTTCTGTGCTGTGTCATTCTATGATTATCACATTGCTGTTCGTGTAATTCACTGAAGGTTCATGCAAATTGGCTGCCGGGTTTCCTGCATGGCAACGGTGACTGTGGCCGAGGAATTCGACTTGGGCACGAAGCCGCTCTGCCCACCGATTCGTGCCAGCTTGAGGCCGCACCAAACGGGCATCCTATTGCAACCCTCCAGTTATGGGAGGACCGCTGGTTAGGCCACTCAACGCCTAGTGCAGCGAGGGGTGCCTGGACTGCCTGGGTGTATTCTGGAACTGAGGGTTGCTCTCCCGGGCACTGCTGCTAGCAAACCCGGGAGAAAAGCGGAACTTGGCGCCTGCGCGTCTCAGACAGACACGGGAGGGGAGAAAACCCCGGAAATGGTAAAGATGGTAAAGCCCAGCTGATAACCGGCAGGGTGAGGAAGGCCCTGCACGGGGAAGGAGGTATAAATTTAAAGCTGAAATATTAACCTTCGGCCCAGTTCTGCCCAGCTCGGTCAAGTGGGGGCAATTGATTGACATGAAGGGAGAAGGGCCGCGCCAGGATATCGGACCAGAGCAAAGGACGGCAGCAATGAGAAGTAATGGAAAATACAAGGACTATGAAGGAAACACAGGGAATACGAGAAAAACACAGGGAATGTGAGGGGGAAAGGATTTGGAACAGTGGAAGGTTCTCTCCTGGTAGAGAAATAAAGTTCAGCAGTAACCCGAAAACAGCTGAGGAAACAGGTCACCCAGACTTGCTTTGATTTATAAATTGTTTTGTAATTCATCTCACTGAAACCTTTGTATTCTACAAAACAAAAGGACAGAAATATTTTATTCGTTCCTTGGTGACACTGAGACACTCAACTACGGAAAATGCAATAACTTTTGCAAACAGTGGGCCAAATGTCATGTGATCGATGTCACTTGATCAAATGTCATGTGCTCAATGTCACATGATCAAATACCACATGATCAAATGTCACATGATCGAATACCACTACAGGGAGTTTGGGCCACTTTTCAAGCATCTTTCTAGTGGGCATGAGGCCATAACCATAGCTATTGTGGAGTGATACTGTTTTGGGGACAGGGTTATTGTAAGGGCAGGTTTCCTTGTATCTAAACTATGTTGGAATCTTGATGCCATTGTTGGGATAAAAGCAACAAATATTCCTTTCTCCAGCACCCTGCACGGTACATCTCTTTCTTCCCTGAAAAAGAAATTCTCCCCTAATTCCAATGGGATTGCTTTCCCACTTCTTTCTGGTCTCAGCTGTTTTCCATATTTATTCCCTTTGAGCTTTGTTTCTCACTGACACCAGCATCCATCATTCCCCAAAATTAACCTTTGACTAATCGCGCTCGGGATCAGACGCACTTTACCAGCAAGAAATTATCGTTCAACCTGTCACCTGAAATTAGAGAGAGAGTTTCTTGCTGGAGGCCTCGCTCGCTCATCATTGCTTTGTTTCCATATTTTAGTCAAAGAGAAATTGAAAACTAGCCTTGAGAGAGTTTGAGTAATGTAATATTAGATCATTGTTTGATACTGCCACAGATGCTTTCATTTTGTGTTACAATCGGTATACTTTCCTAAATATTAAAATAACATGTTATGGATGAAAATTTTCAGATTATTGCATTTTAATTGCCACCATATTTAACATATATTGTCCTCTTTCTGCCTTGAGTTCCCTCAACTGCAGACCACTCTCTGCAGACAACGATTGCAGACGACCTCTCCCCAGCATAGGGCAATGGCTGCTCTTCAGGTGAGTCAGCCTCCAAATTCCCCACTCTAATCATGAGGAAATATCTCACTCACATCTAACACCTCCTCACAGTCAGACATCTCATCTACATCTAACACAGCCCATAGTGTCACATCTCACCACCTAACACCTCCCCGCAGTGAGACATCTCGCCTACGCCTGACACCTCCTCAGTCAGACATCTCATCTACACCGAACACTCCCCATAGTGACACATCTCACCAATACCTAACACTCCCCATAGTGACACATCTCACCTGCACCTAACACAATCACATAGTGACACATCTCACCTGCACCTAACACAATCACATAGTGACACATCTCACCTACACCTAACACTCCCCATCGTGACCCATCTCAAACACCTAACACTCCCCCTAGTGACACATCGCACCTACACCTCACACTCCACATAGTGACACATCTCACCTACACATAACATTCCCCATTGTGACACACCGAATACTGCCAATAGTGACACATCTCACCTACACCTAACACCTCCTCATAGTGACACAACTCACCTACACCTAACACGTTCCCATAACACATTCAGGATGCACTGCAGCAACTCGCCAAGGCTTCTTCGACAGCACCTCCCAAATCTGCGACCTCTACCACCGAGAAGGACAAGGGCAGCAGGCAGATGGGAACAACAACACCTGCACGTTCCCCTCCAAGTTACACACCATCCCGACTTGGAAATATATCGGCCGTTCCTTCATCGTCGCTGGGTCAAAATCCTGGAACTCCCTTCCTAACAGCAATGTGGGAGAACCGTCACCACACGGACTGCAGCGGTTCAAGAAGGCGGCTCACCACCACCTTCTCAAGGGAAATTAGGGACGGGCAATAAATGCTGGCTTTGCCAGCGACGCCCACATCCCATGAACGAATTATAAAAAAATAGTGACACAGCTCACCTACGCCTAACACTCCCCATAGTGACACATCTCACCTGCACCTAACACTCCCCATAGTGACACATCTCACCTACGCCTAACACTCCCCATATTGACACATCTCCCCTGCACCTAACACTCCCCATAGTGACACATCTCACCTACGCCTAACACTCCCCATATTGACACATCTCCCCTACACCTAACACTCCTCATAGTGACACATCTCCCCTACACCTAACACTCCCCATAGTGACACATCTCCCCTACACCTAACACTCCTCATAGTGACACATCTCCCCTACACCTAACACTCCCCATAGTGACACATCTCACCTGCACCTAACACTCCCCATAGTGACACATCTCATCTGCACCTATCACTTTTCCATAGTGACACATCTTACTGATCACTAACACCTCCCCTTAGTGACACACCTCACCTGCACCTAACAAGCGAGAGCTGGACCTGTTTCTGGCTGGGGCGGAGATTACCTCTTTCAAAAGGTAGGTAATGCATCGAATTATCAGGGCCAGAGTTATCTTCTGGACTCGTTTCAATTGCCAAATGGGTTGGGGAGGAATTTCCCAGATATTTTCCCTTAAAATTGTCCTGGGTCTTTTAAGCTAGTTTATCGCCTCTCCCAGGAGATGATATGATGTGGGATGGGGAGTGTACATATTGGGATACACCGGGTATCACAATTGTGTGGGTCTGGCTGCTGGATGGACCAGAGGGTCTTTTCCTGCCCGTCATTGTTCGTATGTTCGGAATATCTTCCCATAATGGTTGCATTTTCCATTTCCATTTTGACAATTGGTTTTCAATTATCCTCCCTGTTCCTTGGAAGGTCTGGAAACGGTTTCACAGACACAACCAATCTTTTGGTACCTCACCCGAAAGGCCATTCTTCATTTGTAAGCCTGCACAGTGAACGTTGACAGGCTAAGCCCCCTTGGACGGGATCACAATTAAGTTCGACCTCTCCTCAGCTGACAGTGACAGGAATGCACTTTCTAGCAGGAGTTAATGTATCGAGCGCAGTAGTGAGAGCCCTGGATCACTTGTACCCTCCCAAGCTCAGGGGCACTGATATCAATCATAGTCCCCCAGCAATGCGGCGGTTGGGATAAGACAAGAGAACAGACTGGGGACTGAATATGGCACCTTCTGGACTGTACAGCTCAGTGCCATATTTATTATTGCATCTCCACATCATATTTATTAACATCAGTGGAACCTTCAAATCTTTAATTTCTCACAATTTTCTGGGAAAGTGGGACCCTCCCACCTTTTTGCTCTCAAGTGTCAGTCGAGGCATAAGATGCAACGTATTTCATCCTTTTCAATATAAATTATCTTGTAGCTTTTCCTGCAATAGCCCTCACACTGTCTGATATTTCTCACATTCTTGATCGGCAATGAAAGTTACCGTTAATTTTTTTTCCGATTTTTAGTAATTAGTTCCTAATAGTCCTGAGGTTATTTATCTGACTATCGGCTGCCCTGGGAATGACAGATTCATCCCAGGGGGTGATTCTGAGCATCGGAAGTGTCTGAGGCCAGTCAGCCAGTATAGATCAGCCTCTGCTGGAACTGGGATTAGACTGAAATTTCCCACTGGATTTGAAGTGATTCTGTGTGCATGTCAACGTGTTACCTCAGGCTTGGCATTTAGAGAGATTTACAGCTTTTGTTAGGTGCCCACTTGTGCCAATCTTCACCAACTGTCGGATAGAGTCCGATCTGGATAGATGCACATCCAAGAAGTGATCCAAAAGCAGAATTCTAATGTACCCAGTTATTCCACTGAGTCCCATTGAACAGAGACCCTGATTAGCACTTAATTGCATACTTGATCAAGCTTAGAATTCAAATTGCCCTTTATTATCCAATCCTATCATACAGAAGACTAGATGTGAGCAAAGCGCCGATCCAAATATATAATTTCATGCCAGGAGGCGGGCCAATGTGCATTGGGCACACTAATTGCTGGCATAGCCTTAACGTGTAGGGCGTGAATTCACCCATTCCACCATTCCCTACATGCCAATTCCCCCGATCTCAGTCAGAGGTGTCAAGGAAAAGAAAGATGAGTCAAGCCTCATTAATCTAGTGGAATCGTAGTAACCAGTCACAGAGCAAAGGATTGGCGGCAGCTCATCTCACCAACCTAATGTGTGACATGAGTTTGGGGATTCTGAAAAAAGAACAGGGTTAGAGGAAAAAAGCATCTTTTAAATGTTAAATTTCCTTGTGTTTGGCAGTATTACGAGGTGCTCAATGTGCATTATGTTACCATTGGGGGTAGGATAACGCCAACAGTCATTACCAGTAATCCACACTGTCCACATACTGTTAAATCCAGCTAGGTTGGGATCCTGAACCTCGACAAACACCAGTTACTAGGGAACTAAGTCATCCTCGTGCTTTCCACATTGAAAAACCTCATGCTCAGGAGTCATCATATCTCACCCTCCAATTAATTGCAGTGGGATATGAATCGAGTAATTTTATTCAGCCTCCAACCAATTCTGTCCATTCAGCTATAGCCCAATAAATGAGCTCACCATGCGTTAGTGTGGACTGATTGACCTTGAGTTTGGGCAGCACGTGGAGTAGTCGCACATTAAAAACCATATTCCCCACTCTCTGAGAAACTGAAACTTCAGATTTTTGGGATCTTTCTAAACCATTTTATCCGAGATTGTTTGGGACCATCGTATTTTAGGCCACTGTCATGGGTGAGCCCCAACTTTCAAAGCCGTTAAGGGTTTTTATCTTTGCCTGGTTCTCCAGGAGAGGTTTCAGTAACACACCTGGGTCAACCAGCTGCAAACCTTACTTGGTAATGATTAAACTGTCTTATTCTGCCATAAAGTTTCCATTTAATCATCAAAAGTGAATGGAGAGTCACACTAGACCTTGCTTAAAGTATAAAACATGAAGCAAAATTATTAAATAAACGATGAGCAAGTTATAAATACTGTGGCTACAAGAGCAGGTCAGAGGCTGGGTATTCTGCGGCGAGTGACTCACCTCCTGACTCCCCAAAGCCTTTTCACCATCTACAAGGCACAAGTCAGGAGTATGATGGAATACTCTCCACTTGCTTGGATGAGTGCAGCTCCAACAACACTCAAGAAGCTCGACACCATCCAAGATAAAGCAGCCCGCTTGATTGGCACCCCATCCACCACCCTAAACATTCACTCCCTTCACCACCGGTGCACTGTGGCTGCAGTGTGTACCATCCACAGGATGCACTGCAGCAACTCGCCAAGGCTTCTTCGACAGCACCTCCCAAACCCGCGACCTCTACCACCTAGAAGGACAAGAGCAGCAGGCACATGGGAACAACACCACCAGCTCGTTCCCCTCCAAGTCACACACCATCCCGACTTGAAAATATATCGCCGTTCCTTCATCGTCACTGGGTCAAAATCCTGGAACTCCCTTCCTAACAGCATTGTGGGAGAACCGTCACCACACGGACTGCAGCGGTTCAAGAAGGCAGCTCACAACCACCTTCTCAAGGGCAATTAGGGATGGGCAATAAATGCCGGCCTCGCCAGCGACGCCCACATCCCATGAACAAATTAAAAAAAAGTGAATATAATACAGACATAAGTTTACCGGAGGATCATCATCGTCATTCCTTGGAATGGTAAAACAACAAATAGTAACAAGAGCTCATCCTAGTCCCATGTTCTTGACTTCAGATTCCCCTTGTCTTCCCAACATTCCAAACTGCCATTAGTTCCTTCACCTTCAACCTCTCAAGGTAATTTTAAAAAAGATTCATTCTTGGGATGTGGGCATCCCTGACAAGGCCAGCATTTATTACCCATCCCTACTTGGAATGTCTGAAGGGGTTCCCTGGCGGGAGATAGGCAGATCTCCTGGAGAAAGGGCGTGAGCAGCTAAAAACATCCGTTTCTCTGGGCTTTCCGTCGACGTTACAGCGGGAGATCGGGAAGAACCCTCCGTGGAAATTCAGGGCCTACGTTTTTTTACATGAAGATCATTGAGATGGCTTCAGTCTGGCTTGTCCTGCAGTTGTCCCACACAATTTATTGGGGCTGGTTTTCCCCTTTTCTTACTCAGATGTATGATCCTGACAGATCGAATGCTTCCACAAATCAGGGCACTAGCTCCTCCCGGTTTTCCGACTCTTCATTTTAATCTTAATGGGAGTAGCTTGTGCTGGAATTTGCGATATGCGCTTTGCCCCCAAGCTCTTATGCCTAGGCGTCGAAGAGGAAAGTCTGCCCTTTATTTACTACCATTCCCTTCTTCATTCTCCCCCTCTCAAAGCAAGGACGACTGACTTGCACCAAGGTGTCTGGGCAAAAACCACACAAGTGTCTGGCCACTGACAGAGGGCTGGCATAGCTCTCGCTCTGAACTCCTTCTTTCCTGTCTGGGAGTACTCAGTCCTCTGCTCTCTCCTCCATACGACCCATGCCCCCCCCATGAATAGCTAAAAACGTCCGTTTCTCTGGGCTTTCCGTTGATGTTACCGGAGGAGATCTGGGAGAACCCTCCGTGGAAATTCACTGCCCACGTTTTTTACATGAAGGATACGGGGATCGGGCGGGAAAGTGGAGTTGAGGTCGAAGATCAGCAATGATTTTATTGAGTGGCGGAGCGGGCCCGAGGGACCCGTATGGCCTACTCCTGCTCCTATTTCTTATGTCCGTGGCAGACTGCTTGAGATGAAGAACTCACCACCTGAGGACCATAGTACCTCTGCTACATTTAACGACTTAAGGTTGCCAACTCTGGTTGGACGTATTCCTGGAGATTTCATCACATGTCCTTCCACCCCCACATTCCCGCCATCGGTCGCCTCGCACGTCCATCCTCGTGGTGCCCCGCCTTCCCACGCCAGGAAAGCAAACAGATCTTTAGTTACCCGATTGGATGATTCTTGTCTGTCTGGCCCTATTAGAGGCTGAGTTTAAAAAAGCCTGTTTTGGTATTGGTCAGGTTAATCTCATTGAGATTGTAGCATGGGAAACCCAGGCACTGACAGAGTTAGTTGGAATTGGACATGGACTAAAAATAGTTGCGATGTTATACTCACCATAATGCTCCAGTCCCATGAGTCAAATGCCCTTCCCCCAGGGGATCTTGGGTTTAAAGGGATTGTGAAATATGCACACAGTGCAGTGTAAGAACTGACCTCCGTCCCGGTAACAGGATTAGGAACTTTTTACAAATGTACAAAAACATCACATGGAGCGGCTTAGCAGCTAATGATAATTTATACATAGTCGATAGATCAAAGGGACTGAACTACCAATCCCTCTGACCCAGGTCACCCCTGGCCTACCAGTAATCTTGCCACAATATGGAAGGTCACATCAGTCCTGGGGTCTGGACCAAGGAGAGTTCAGGCCATGTAAATGAGCTATTAGGGCAGGCAGCAGGAGCTGTTCTCAACGTTGTGTGCTTTCAGTTTAGTTCATTTGGGCCTTTTTCTGCCTAATAATAAGAGCAGTGCCATCCAAACAATGCTGCTCCTGTTAATGGCTCGGCGGGATGATGTGGTACCGAGCTTTGCTGGATCAGGAAGATCCCAGGTTTGATCCCGAGTTAGCTGATCACAGTGGGGTGGGGGGAATGGCAGTAGATGTTCTACAACTAGCCTGGGCCAGGCAAGGGAAAAATCATCCAGGAGGTCGCGGAGCTCCCAATGCTCCGGTTGAAAGTGGCAATCTCTGGAGGCTGTGTTACAGACGGTGGTGAGATAGGTAGAAACGGCGAGACCAGTTACACGGCGCAGACACCACGCGGCCAGCTTCAAGCCGCGTTCGCCCCGCGCACACACGGTCTGACCCCGGCTGAGGTCCCTGTCTTTGCAGAATCTAGTGCTTCTCCAGGCTTGTCCATCAGTGAGCACCAGCAATGCACCATCAGTATCAGTCATGGCTCAGTGGGTAGCACTCTCGCCTCTGAGTCAGACGGTTGTGGGTTCAAGCCCCACTCCAGAGACTTGAGTACAAAATCTAGGCTGACACTTCTAGTGCTGTTCTGAGGGAGTGCTGCATTGTTGGAGATGCTGTTTTTCAGATGAGATGTTAAACTGAGGCCCCATCTGCCCTTTCAGGTGGATGTAAACGATCCCATGGTGCTATTCTGAAGAAGAGCAGGGGAGTTCTCCCTGGTGTCTTGGCTAATATTTATCCCTCAACCAACATCACTAAAACAGATAATCTGGTTATTATCTCATTGCTGTTTGTGGGATCTTGCTGTGTGTAAATTGGCTGCTGTGTTTCCTACATTACAACAGTGACCACACTTCAAAAGTACTTTATTGGCTGTAAAGCGCTTTGAGATGTCCTGAGGACTATATAAATGCAACTCTTTCTTTCTCTGGCCTCCATCTCCAAATTCTTCGGTTTGTGCTTCCACCATGTGAGACTCTGTGGCGGGAGTGTATGTTGTAATATAGTCATGTTTATAAGGTTTGAAGCTAAGGGGCTGCAGTGTAAATAAAGCTTATATTAGAGTATTGTCTGTTGGCAGCAATCAGAATCAGAATCCTCGAGTGGTATCAGTGACAGAATGAATCCCAGACCATTGATCGTATGACCTCTGTCAGCCTCCATGACAGTCTCCTAATAAGGCTCGTAATTAGACCGTAATCATGTGTTGTCAGGTTACAGTCCTGCTCTGAGTTTTACATGACAGTTATAGGCTCTCCCCTCTAGGTATTCATTCATATTATTCCAGTTGTTTAGCACAAATGGTGTTTTGATTGTCAGAACATGCATTGGTTTGCAGGAGGCCTCGGGCTAGCTCCTGAAATGAATCTTTGATCATCCTATTGTAATGACTCATTCCACTCATTAACCGCAATCATCTGGGCCCTGACCTCATTTATAAAAAAATTCTCTTTAACTTTCCTGGTCCTTAATAGGACACTTTTCCTCTAATTAGATGGTTCAATAATGAATGATAACGAGGCAGTAAAGTACACCCCCAACGATTAGGAAAACATTTCAGTTTGGGGCCGTTAAAACTATTGTGAAAATCAGTTGCAAAGGTACTTATAACATCGGCGGCTGTATCAAGACTTAAACCAGATTGACATAGTCTTCAGTGTGTGTCACTGAGAAATGGTCCATTCAGTGTGGTCAGAAACTGACGTATGAGAGTTCGCTAACTGAAACACCTTGAGTTAATGATTGCATAATTAGGCCTCATCCATCCTTTGTTACCTCATGACTCAACTATTCCAATGCTCTCCTGGCTGGCCTCCCACCTTGCTCCCTCCGTAAACTTGAGCTGTTCCAAAGCTCTGCTGCCCGTATCCTAACTTGCACCAAGTCCCGTTTGCCCAGCACCCCTGAGCTCGCTGACCTACATTGGTTCCCGGTCCGGCAAATTCTCGATTTTAAAGTTCTCATCCTCATTTTCAAATCCCTCCATGGCCTCGCCCCTCCCTATCTCTGTAACCTCCTCCAGCCCTACAACCCTCTGAGATCACTGCGTTCCTCCAATTCTGGCCTCTTGCGCATCCCCGATTTTTAATCGCTCCACCATTGGCGGCCGTGCCTTCAGCTGTCTAGGCCCTAAGCTCTGGAATTCCCTCCCTAAAACTCTCTGCCTCCCTCTCCTCATTTAAGACGCTCCTTAAAACCTATCTCTTTGACCAAGCTTTTGGTCACCTGTGCTAATACCTCCTTATGTGGCTCGGTGTCAAATTTTGTTTGATAATCGGTCCTGTGAAGCGCCTTGGGACGTTTTACTACGTTAAAGGGGCTATATAAATGCAAGTTGTTGCATTGTATCCGTGTTAATTAAGCTCTTTCATATCCTCAGGCTCAGTAGCCACCCCGAGCCAGTGCCCAGGGTCCTAATGTAGTCAGTGCTATGAGGAGACAACTGTGCCTCTTTGCAGCCTCACCTTTCCCATATTATCTGTGTAACCTCAGTGAAGAGATCTTTTTCATCTCCCCTGCCCCTCTATATTAATGGGACTAAAAGCAGACAAATCCCCTAGACCTGATGGCCTTCATCCTAGGATTCTAAGAGAGGTGGCTGCAGAGATAGTGGATGCATTGGTTGTGATCTTCCAAAATTCCCTAGATTCTAGAACGGTCCCAGTGGATTGGAAGGTAGCAAATGTAACCCCGCTATTCAAGAAAGAAGAGAGAGAAAAAATAGGGAACTACAGGCCAGTTAGCCTGACATCGGTTGGCAGGAAAATGCTGGAATCCATTATTAAGGAAGTGGTAACAGGGCACTTAGAAAATCATAATATGATTAGGCAGAGTCAACATGGTTTTATGAAAGGGAAATCGTGTTTGACAAATTTATTAGAGTTTTTTGAGGATGTAACTAGCAGGGTAGATAAAGGGGAACCAGTGGATGTTGTATATTTGGATTTTCAAAAGGCATTCGATAAGGTGCCACACGAAAGGTTGTTACACAAGTTAAGGGCTCATGGGGTTGGGGGTAATATATTAGCATGGATAGAGGATTGGTTAACAGACAGAAAACAAAGAGTAGGGATAAACGGGTCATTTTCAGGTTGGCGGGCTGTAACTAGTGGGGTGCCGCAAGGATCAGTGCTTGGGCCTCAGCTATTTACAATCTATATTAATGACTTAGATGAAGGGACCGAGTGTAATGTATCCAAGTTTGCTGACGATACAAAGCTAGGTGGGAAAGTAAGCTGTGAGGAGGACACAAAAAGTCTGCAAAGGGATATAGACAGGTTAAGTGAGTGGGCAGGAAGGTGGTAGATGGAGTATAATGTGGGGAAATGTGAGGTTATTCACTCTGGTAGGAAGAAAAGACAAACAGAATATTTTTTAAATGGTGAGAAACTATGAAATGTTGGTGTTCAGAGGGATTTGGGTGTCCTTGAACATGAAATACAAAAAGTTAACATACAGGTACAGCAAGCAATTAGGAAAGCAAATGGTATGTTGGCCTTTATTGCAAGGGGGTTGGAGTACAAGAGTAAGGAAGTCTTGCTGCAATTGCAGCAAGGGCTTTGGTGAGACCACACCTGTGTACAGTTTTGGTCTCCTTATCTAAGGAAGGATATACTTGCCTTAGAGGTGGTGCAATGAAGGTTCACTAGATTGATTCCTGGGATGAGAGGGTTGTCCTATGAGGAGAGGTTGAGTATGATGGGCCTATACTCTCTGGAGTTTAGAAGAATGAGAGGTGATCTCATTGAAACATATGAGATTATGAGAGGGCTTGACAGGGTAGATGCTGAGAGATTGTTTCCTCTGGCTGGAGAGTCTAGGACTGGGGGGCGTAGTCTCAGGATAAGGGGCCAGCCATTTAGGACTGAAACGAGGAGAAATTTCTTCACTCAGAGGGTTGTGAATCTTTGGAATTCTCTACCCCAGAGGGCTGTGGATGCTGAGTCGATGAGTATATTTAAGGCTGAGATTGATAGATTTTTGGTCTCTAAAGGAATCAAGGGAAATGGGGATCGGGCGGGAAAGTGGAGTTGAGGTCGAAGATCAGCCATGATCTTATTGAATGGTGGAGCTGGCTCGAGGGGTCGCATGGCCTACTCCTGCTCCTATTTCTTATGTTCTGTACAGATGCTAAGAATTTCCTTGGGGAATTTTCTCAATTTCCTGCTGTACCTTTGGCGGAAGACAGACAGAAACCTGGGAGAAACAGAGAGGCCCCTGGAAATTCTGCCCCATGGTATCTATACAGATATCTTACTCCTGTCTACATGTCCCTTCTCTATATCTCATCTGCCTGTAGCATGACTCCTGTATATTTCACTCTGGTCTATAACATAAACCTCTATATATTTTATTCCTGTTTGCAGCATATCATCTATATATCACCCCAATCTGTAATATACCCTCTCTACATCTCACTCCTGTGTATAACATACCCTCGACATGGTACCTCCCTTATCTGTAATATACCTTCTCTATATCTGTAACAGAGCCTTTCTGTATCTCAATCCTTTATATATCTCACTTCTGCCTGTAACGTACCCTCCACATATTTTACTTCTGTCTAAATATGATGACTATCTATATCTCGCTTCTGCCCGTAATGTAGCCCTTACTATATATCTTTCACCCAGTTATATCTTACCCCTGCTGCTGTAACGTATCTCCTATAAAGCACCCTTTTATCCCAACACGTCTACACCATAGTTCCCTGCTGTTACATTCTGTTTCCTTGACTGCGCACTAGGTGGGGGAAGAGATGAACAGTCAGTCCTGGTCCCTTCAGTGCGCAGCCACAAAAGCAGATTAAGCGGTTAGCCACCTCTTGGTAATTACACGACATTAGAAGATTTAGTCGGATCAGCCTGAATCCCCCCAGAGTAAACTTGTGTTCAATGCATCCACAGAGGCACTGCAGGTCTTTCACTTACAATAGTAAAGGCAGCTTTGTGTTCAGCGTCTACATAATTACAGCGGATGAGAGATTCATGACTGAGGTCTACATAGTTTGAGTGATTTGGGAATGATGTGTGCACAGGAACACTAGTCTGGAACCAACGTGGGACTGGACATGGGTCTCTCTCTCCTCCATTAAGACAACAACAACTTGCATTTATATAGCGCCTTTAACGTAGTAAAATGTCCCAAGGCGTTCACAGGAGCGATTATCAAACAAAAATTGCCACCTAGCCACATCATGAGATATTAGGACAGGTGACCAAAAGCTTGGTCAAAGAGGCAGGTTTTAAGGAGCGTCTTAAAGGATGAAAGAGAGATAGAGAGGTTTACGGAGGTAATTCCAGAGTTTAGGGCCTAGGTGGCTGAAGGCATGGCCGCCAGTGGTGGAGCGATTAAAATCGGGGATGCACAAGAGACCAGAATTGGAGGAATGCAGAGATCTCAGAGGGTTGTAGGGCTGGAGGAGGTTACAGAGGTAGGGAGGGGCGAGGCCACGGAGGGATTTGAAAACAAGGATGAGAATTTGAAATTTGAGGCATTGCTGGACCGAGAGCCGACAGCGAGTGCAGGGATGATGGGTGAGTTGGTGCGAGTTAGTATATGGGCAGCAGAGTTTTGGATGAGCTCAAGTTACCAGCTTCTTCAGATAGGAAGACCATAATAGTCAGATCAAGCAATTGCTATCTAGCCATAGGGCGATGGCTTACTTTGATACAAATAGGCCAGTGAAGATCTCTGTTGACGACAGTCCGGTGGGCTTAGGAACTTGTGTTATGCCAGAAGATGATCTTGGTACAACTAAACGTATCATCTATGCAATAACTCACCAAGTCCCACAGAGTAACACTGCAGCCCGAGGAGAAACTACAAGTTTTCTGTTGAAGCAGAGCCCATGCTGGATTCTAACACTTGGAACAATCTATTCCTATACATAAATAATTAGTGCTTATAAAGACAAAACTGTGCTACCATAAGGTTCTGTGGGCATTCATCAGCAGCAGACTTGTATACTACCACAATCTATAATCTCATGGTCTGACACATCTCTAAACCTTCCATCACCATCAAGCCAAGAGACCAACTCAGAGGAGGGTAGAAGGGCACCAAGTAGATCAGCAACCTCGTGAAACTACAATACCGGACTATCTGCATCCTCAACACTAAGAGCTGCAGGGTATAGGCAGAGCTAAGTGATCCCGTAACCAACGGAACAGAACAAAGCTCTGTAGCCCAACCACATCCAATCAAGAATGGCGGTGGACAATCAGGCAACTGACAGGTCGAGAAGGCTCCATGAACATTGCTATTCTCAACCACGGCAGAGCCCAGCACGTTAACCTCATTCCCACCGTCACCTCATTCCCACCGTCACCTCATTCCCACCGTTACCTCATTCCCACCGCCACCCCATTCCCACCGTTACCCCATTCCCACCGTTACCCCATTCCCACCGTCACCTCATTCCCACCGTTACCTCATTCCCACCGTTACCCCATTCCCACCGTTACCCCATTCCCACCGTTACCCCATTCCCACCGTTACCTCATTCCCACTGTTACCCCATTCCCACCGTTACCCCATTCCCACCGTTACCTCATTCCCACCGTTACCTCATTCCCACCGTCACCTCATTCCCACCGTTACCCCATTCCCACCGTTACCTCATTCCCACTGTTACCCCATTCCCACCGTTACCCCATTCCCACCGTTACCTCATTCCCACCGTTACCTCATTCCCACCGTCACCTCATTCCCACCGTCACCTCATTCCCACCGTTACCTCATTCCCACCGCCACCCCATTCCCACCGTTACCCCATTCCCACCGTTACCCCATTCCCACCGTCACCTCATTCCCACTGTTACCCCATTCCCACCGCCACCCCATTCCCACCGTTACCCCATTCCCACCGTCACCCCATTCCCACCGTCACCTCATTCCCACCGTTACCCCATTCCCACCACTCCAGAAACCTTGATCCACGTTTGGTCATCCTCCACCCTCCATAAATTCCAACCTGTTCAAATACAGCCGCCCATATCCAGTCCGACACTAAGTCCCGCTCACCCATCACCTTCATCCCCACTGCAAGAGATGAGGCTGAAGCAAGAAATGGAAAATGCTGGAAATGCACAGCAGGTCAGTCAGAATCTGCAGACGGAGCAAGTTAACATTTCGAAACACATGGCTGAAGTGTTTAACCATCATCTGCAGCCAAATCAGCAAAGTGGATGATCCCATGGAGCCTCCTCCTGATGGCCCCACCATCATACGTGCAAGTGTCCAGCCAATTTGGTTCACTCCATGTGACATTAAGAAGCGCTGAGTAAATTGGACACAACGAAGGCTCTGGGGCCTGTTGATATCCCAGCGGTAATGCTGAAGATCCATGCACCACATTAGCCAATCTCCTGCCTAAGCTATTCCACTGCCACTATGACAATGGCATCTGCCCAACAATGAGGATAATTGCCCAGATGTGTCCTTTCCACCAAAACAGACTCAACTTATTCCAGTGCTCTTCTGGCCGGCTTCCCATCCAAACATCAGCTAAACTTCAGCTCATCCTAAACCCTGCTGACCTACATCTGCTTCTGATCCCTCAACCCGTCGGATTCTCATTCTTTTGTTTAAATGCCTTCATGGCCTCGCCCCTCCCTATCTCTATAGCCTCCTCCCTATCTCTATAGCCCCTCCCTATCTCCATAACCTCCTCCAGCCCTCCAACCCTCCCCCCCCCCCCCCCCCCCACTTACTTTGCCCCACCATCTGCAGCCATGCCTTCAGCTGTCTGGACTGTGGACTTCCCCACCATAGCCTCTCCACCTCTCCATCTCCCTCTCCTCCTTTAAGACCGTCCTTATAAACCACCTCTCTGACCAAGCTTTTGGCCACCCCTCCTAAGATCTCCATCGTTGGCTTGGTGTTGATATATTCCTGATTACTCTTCTGTGAAGCGCTTTGGGATGTTTTTCTACGTTAAAGGCAAGTTGCTGGTGCTGTTGTCCTACCTGTTCCAGTGCAGCCAGCACATCT
Source organism: Heptranchias perlo (assembly GCF_035084215.1). Classification (NCBI taxonomy): domain Eukaryota; kingdom Metazoa; phylum Chordata; class Chondrichthyes; order Hexanchiformes; family Hexanchidae; genus Heptranchias; species Heptranchias perlo. Next base: position 10,376,005 of record NC_090365.1, read on the forward strand.
CATGCAAAGGCTTTCCCTCCTGCCACCACAAAGTCAGTTTTGGGTGCCCAAGTTTGGGTGCCCATCGTTGGCACCCTCTTGCCTGTCGAGGGCATCATCTGTAGACACAGGGTCAGTTTCCACCTGAATGTTGATGCCACCCAGCTCAACCTCTCTACCACTTCCCTTGACCCCATGACCACCTTCATAATCAGGCTGCTTGTCTGTGGATAAGTCAAAATTTCCTTCAACTGAACATCAGGAAGACTAAAGCCATCATTTTTGCCTCTGTCTAAAACTCTTGCTGCTGATTCATA